>NW_026948796.1:4833269-6041587 GCF_035770615.1 Melospiza melodia melodia | reverse complement strand
TGGATATTGATCACTGGATTTTGATATCTGTCGCAGACATTTCTTCACAGAAATCCTTTCTTTTGGATTTCTGTGTCTTCTGGAGGCCAGAGGCCTCGGAAGACAAGGTAAACAATTATTATCAGCTGCTGTGGAATGTAATGGGACGCACCTTGATTGGCTCATTTTGATGCCGAATTTTGCCCCAAAAGGCGAGAATAACTGCCTAAGAGACTCAGCTTAAGTCAAATAAGCAGGAGGTATTTTATTGCGACGCGTCGGAGAAATCACAAAATGGATTTCTAAGTTTCTCGTAACAAAGGCAAGCTTTTTATACAGTTTTGGATATAGGATTACATCAGATCATATACATAATCATATCTTTGCATGAATATTCATATGGGGCGTGGTGTAGGCGGAGCATGGGCGGGGACACCTCTTTTGAGGATCATCTTGGTGGTCGTTCCGGTTGCCTTCATCATGGGCTGGGGTCTCTTGATGAGTCTTCTTCTTTGAACTTTTGAACTTCTTTCTTAATTTGGCCAATTCTCGGTGTACTTGGCTTGGTCCCCATGGCTTGGCAAAGCTCTTAGGGTCAGTTTGACATTGTTGGCTCTGAACATGCTTAGCTCATCAGTTCCCCTATCTTTATCTCTCTTTCTTGTCATTGTGTTCTATGCTTTAGCTGATTTGTTGCTCTATGTGTTTCTTAAATGCTATGATTTCTTCAAATGCCTCACATTCTATGTTTTAACTCATTATTCCTTGAAGGCTATCTGTTTTGGGGCTTCAATTTTCTTTGTTTATAATTAAGGGCCAATCACAAAGTGTAAGCCAGGGACTCAGTCCTTGGACACAACTTTGTTATAGATTCTTTCTATCTATTCTTAGCCTAGCCTAGCTGCTCTGCAAACCTCTCTCTATATTCTATTAGCATAGTCCTAATGTATTATATATAATATCTTAATAAAACAGCTTCTGATTCAAGAAACAAGATTCACCTCCTCTCTCTCACCAGCTGCAACCCACACAGGCGCTGTAATAGATATTCATAGATATCAATTCAATACAAGTATTGAATACCCAAAATACAAATGCATATTCATAACTTTGGTACATCCCATTCCCTGTTTCCCATGGTAATTAGTCCAAAAGCCATTAGGCATGCGCGGTTTGTTCCTTGAAATGGGGTCCCTTTCATGGGAAAGGTCCCAAAATAAGGAAGTAAATGAAGTCTTCCTCCTTCTGACCTTTCTACCTTTTCAATGCAAATGTGACAAATGAACCCATTGGTAGAACTCCCACTCCCCATCTTCAACTGGTTTCAGAGCAGAGGAGGCCTACAATTGTCTTATGTTCCTAAAATCTATTTATCAGTTTCTATATTCTTCATTATAAACCCAGCTAACCCAACATCGTGCTGACAAGCAATCAATTATTAGTTAACTCTTAACTTCATCAAGGCCTGCCCATTTATTTTAATTAACTCCAATAAAGCTTAACTCTAACTGAAATCCTAGCTCCTCTAAAATCTCTAAATTCCTTCAAGTTTATGCCTCACTCGGGTCTCCCATTCCCGAGATCATTTCCGGCCGTTCCCCGGCTCTCTCCCTCCCGGGATCATTCCCGGTGGCCCCCGTGTCTTTCCCATCCCGGGATCGTTCCCGGCAGTTCCCTGGGTCTCCCCTGGGTCCTTCCCCGGGTCTCTCTGTCCCGGGATTATTCCCGGTGCCCCCCAGCTCTCTCCTTCCCGCGATCGTTCCCGGTTCCCCCTGGGTCTCTCGTTCCCAGCATCGTTCCGTGCGGTTCCCCGGGTCTCCCATTCCCGGGATCGTTGCCAGTTCCCCCTGGGTCTCTCCCTCTCAGGATCGTTCCCGGCAGTTCCCCGAGTCTCTCCTTGCCTGGATCGTTTCCCCGGGTCTCTTCTTTCCGGGATCGTCCCCGGTTCCCCCGGGTCTCTCGTTCCTGGCATCGTTCCCGGTGCCCCCCTTGTCTTCCATTCCCGGGATCGTTCTCAGCGGTTCCCCGGTTCTCTCCATCCCGGGATCGTTCCCGGTGCTCCCCGGGTCTCCCCGGCATCATTCCCGGCGGTTCCCTGTGTCTCTCCATTCCGGGATCGTTCCCCGCAGTTCCCTGGGTCTCTCCTTCCCTGGATCATTCCCTGTGCCCCCCATGTCTCTCCTTCCCGGGATCGCTCCCTCCCGGATCTCTCCCTCCCAGGATCGTTCCCGGTTCCCTCTGGGTCTCTCGTTCCCGGCATCGTTCCATGCGGTTCCCCCGGATTTCCCACTCCCGGGATCATTCCTGGTGCCTCCCTGGTCTCTCCCTCCCGGGATCGTTCCCGGTTCCCCCTGGGTGTTTCCCTCCCGGGATCGTTCCCGGTGCTCCCCGGCTCTCCCATTCCCGGGATCGTTCCCGGGTCCCTCCCTGGAGCCAAGGCTGTGTCTGGCTTGTGTCACCTGGGCTGCTCCGCGCTCCTGCTGCGGGTCCTCCCCCCGTCAGCTCTCGTTTTGGGGAGATCCCGCTTTATTCCTCGCTGCTTGCTGGCCAGCGCCCCAAATCCGGCAGGACACACCCCTGTCCACTGTCCGTGTCCCCTGTCACCTGCCCCCCGTCACCTGTCCCTGTCTCCTGTCCCTGTCTCCTGTCCCCTGTCACCTGTCCCCTGTCCCATCCTCTCTCCTGCCGAGGGAGGATGCCACCCCCGGTTGTTGGTGGCTGTCACCGCCCTGGTCACACCGGGGCTGGTCCGGATCCCCGCCCCTCCTGCGTCCCCTCCCCGGGCTCTGAGCACACCTGGGGAGGCCGTGCAGAGTTTGGGTGTCTCCCCCTGACCCCCACCCGTTCTCCCCCAGGTAAAGCCAAAGCAGCGTCGCCCGCCCCGGTGGCCTCGAGCCCCGCCCCGAGCCAGCCCGGCGTGACACACCTGGCCGTGCAGGCCACGCCACAGGTAACTGTCTCCCGGGGCTGGGGGGCATGGGGGACCCCGGGGGAGGTGGCCGCAAGCAGGGGGTGGCCAGGTAAGGGGGACCCCTTTTGTCCCCCCACGCAGAACTGGGGAAGAAGGGAAGGTCCGGGTGCCCCTTGTGTCCCTATGGAGAAGGGGTTCAGGGGTAGGGGGGACCCCGAGGTGAAGGGGATTCCTTCTCTGCCCCCCATCCCCACACAGCGGGGTCAGCAGTAATGGGGGGACCCCTTAATCCCCTCCAGAGAGGCTCCACAGCCCCCCCAGTGCCCCCCAGTTCACAGAGCTCCCACGGAGAGGGGTTCCCAGTTCAGGGGGGCTCCCCCTTTGCTTCCCCCGCCCAGAGATTCACCAGGGAGCCCCCCAGTTACCCGAGGGATTCCCAGTACAGGGGGGCTCTCCCTTTGCCCCCCCCAGAGGGATTCCTCGGGGATTTCCCCTTTGCCCCCCCCCCCCCCCAGAGGATTCCCCGGGGATTTCCCCTTTGCCCCCCCCCAGAGGGATTCCCTGGGGGTTCCCCCTTTTCCCCCTCCCCCGAGGGGTGTCCCAGGCGGGGCGGGGGGTCCCCGCGGGGGTTTCCCTGATGCTGAGCAGGGCGTTGATTTGTGTTTCTCTTTCAAATCTCATTTATCTCCGCAGGTGTTGGCTCAGGAAAGCTTAGCCACAGGTGTGACAGGAGTAATGGTTCCGGCAGGGACAGTTACTCAACCTCTTCTTATCCCCATCAGTATTGCAGGTCAGGTGACAGGCCAGCAGGCGCTGGCCCTGGTGACAATTCCCACAGCAACGCTCGCCGCGCTCCCGGGACTGACGCCGGCGCACCTGCGGGGGCGATTTTCAAACCGCCCGTAGCCAATCTCACAGGTAACCCCGCCCGGAGCGGCCGGACCGCGGCAGCGGCACCGGGATCTGACAGAGAACGGGAAGAGTTGGGGCTCCAGGTGCGACCGGGATCTGAGAGGAGAACGGGAAGAGTTGGGGCTCCAGGTGCTACCGGGGATCTGACAGAGAACGGGAAGAGTTGGGGCTCCAGGTGCTACCGGGATCTGACAGAGAACGGAAGAGTTGGGGCTCCAGGTGCTACCGGGGATCTGACAGAGAACGGGAAGAGTTGGGGCTCCAGGTGTGGCTGCCAGAGCCCAATGGGCTTGGGAGATTTGAGTATTGAGCTGTAGATTTGGGGCTCCAGGTGTAGCTGCAGGAGCCAAATGGGCTTGGACTTGGGGGATTTGAGTATCAAGGTGCAGCTTTGGGGCTCCAGGTGAGGCACCTGGTGTAGATTTCCACATGCGACACCTGGTGTAGATTTGGGGCTCTAGGTGTGGCTCCAGGAGGGCTCTGAAATGGGCTTGAATTTGGGGGATTTGGGTATCAAATAAGGAGTAGTTTTGAGGCTCCAGGTGTGGCATCTGGTGTAGATTTCCAGGTGTGGCACCTGTTGGAGATTTAGGACTCCACATGTGGCACCTGATGGAGATTTGGGGCTCCAGGTGTGGCTGCAGAAGCCAATGGGCTTGGGAAATTTGAGTATGGAAGGCGTAGCTTTGAGGGTCCACCTGTGGCACTTGGTGTAGATTTGGGGTTGCAGGTGTGGCCTCTGAGTATATTTCTGCATGTGGTCCCTGGTGTACATTTGGGGCTCCACCTGTGGCACTTGGTGGAGATTTGGGGCTCCAGGTGTGGCTGCAGGAGGGCTCTGAAATGGGCTTGAATTTGGCGGATTGAGTATAAAAGGTGAAGATTTGGGGCTCCAGAAGTGACACCTGGTGTAGCTTTGAGGCTCCACCTGTGGCACGTGCTGTAGATTTGGGGCATCAGGTCTGGAAGCAACAGGTGCTTACAACAGGTGAGGTCCAGGTAGATTTGGGCTGCAGGTGTGGCTGGAGAAGCCCAATGGGCTTGGTCTTGGTGGATTTGAGTATCAAGGTGTAGCTTTGAGGCTCCACTTGTTGTAGATTTGGGCCTCCAGTGTAGCACCTCGTGTAGATTTGAAGCTCCAGGTATGGCTACAGGAGGGCTCTGAAATGGGCTTGGATTTGAGTATAAAAGGTGCAGCTTTCAGGCTCCAGGTGTGGCCCCTGGTTTAGATTTGGGGCTCCGGATGTGGCACCTCGTTTAGATTTGGGACTCCAGGTGTGGCACCTGGTGTAGATTTCAGGCTCCAGGTGTGGCTGCAGGAGCTGAATGGGTTTGGACTTGGGGGATTTCAGTACCAAAGATGTAGCTTTGAGGCTCCAGGTGTGGCACCTGGTGCAGACTTGGGGCTCCAGAAGTGACACCTGGTGTAGCTTTAAGACTCCAGGTGTGGCACCTGATGGAGATTTGGGGCTGGCTCCAGGGGTGGCACCTGGTGTATATTTTGGGGCTCCACCTGTGGCACCTGGTGTAGATTTGGGGTTCCAGGTGTGACACCTGGTATAGGTTTGGGGCTCCAGGTGTGGCACGTGCTTACAACAGATGAGGTCCAGGTAGTTTTGGGGCTCCAGGTGTGGCTGTGGTAGCTGAATGGGCTTGGACTTGGGGATTTGAGTATCGAAGGTGCAGCTTTGAGGCTCCACCTGTGGCACCTGGTGTGGCTTTGAGGCTCCAGATGTGGCACCTGGTGCAGATTTGGGGCTCCAGGTGTGGTACCTGGTTTAGGGCTCCAGGTATGACATCTAATGTAGATTTGGGGCTCCAGGTGTGGTTGCAGGAGGTGCAAATCTCACCAGGTTTGAGGCTCCTGGTGTAGATTTGGGGTTTCACCTGTGGCACAAGCTTTTGCAACAGTAGAAGTCCAGGTAGATTTGGGGCTCCAGGTGTGGCTGCAGGAGCCCAATGGGCTTGGGGAATTTGAGTATGGAAGCTGTAGCTTTCAGGCTCCAGGTGTAGCACCTGGTCTAGATTTGGGGCTCCAGGTGTGGCACGTGATGCAGATTTAGGGCTCCAGATGTGGCTCCCGGTGTAGTTTGAGGCTCCAGATGTGGCACCTGGTGTAGATTTGGGGCTCCAGGTGCTGCTGCAGCTTCAGGAACCCAATGGGCTTGGGGCATTTGAGTATCAAGGTGTAGCTTTGAGGCTCCAGATGTGGCGCCTTATAGATTTGGGGTTCCATATGAGGTACCTGGTGCAGATCTGGGGCTCCAGGTGTGGCATCTAGTGTAGATATGGGGCTCTGGAAGTGACACCTGGTGTAGATTCAAGGCTCCATGTGTGGCCCCTGGACTAAATTTCCAGATGTGGCCCCTAATCTAGATTTGAGGCTCCAGGTGTCACACCTGGTGTAGATTTGGGGCTCCAGGTGTGGCCGCAGGAGGGCTTTGAAATTTGGGGGATTTGAGTATCAAGGTGTAGCTTTGAGGCTCCACCTGTGGCACCAGGTGTAGATTTAGGGCTCTAGAAGTGACACCTGGTGTAGATCTGGGGCTCCAGATGTGGCACCTGGTGCAGATTTGGGGCTCCAGATGCAGCTGCAGTTTCAGGAGCCCAATGGGCTTGGACTTGAGGGATTTGAGTATCGAAGGTGTAGCTCTGAGGCTCCAGATGTGACACCTGTTGGGGGTTTAGGACTCCACCTGTGGCACCTGCTGTAGATTTGGTGCTCCAGGTGTGGCACTGGTGTAGATTTCCAGATGTGATGCCTGGTGTAGATTTGGGGCTCCAGATGCAGCTTCAGGAGCCCAATGGGCTTGGACTTGGGGGATTTGAGTACCGAAGGTGTAGCTCTGAGGCTGCAGGTGTGGCACCTGGTGTAGATTTGGGGTTCCACATGTGGCACCTGGTGCAGATTTGGGGCTCCAGGTGTGGTACCTGGTTTAGGGCTCCAGGTATGACACGTGCTTGCAACAGGTGAGATCCAAGTAGATTGGAGACTCCAGGTGTGACACCTGCTGTAGATTTGGGGCTCCAGGTGTGGAACCTGGTGTAGATTTGGGGCTCCAGGTGTGCCTGCAGCTTCAGGAGCCCAGTGGGCTTGGATTTGGGAGATTTCAGTATCAAGGTGTAGCTTTCAGACTCCAGCTGTAGCACCTGCTGTAATTTTGGAGCTCCAGGTGTGGCTGCAGGAGTCCAATGGCTTGGGGATTTGAGTATGGAAGTGTGTAGGTTTGAGGCTCCACCTGTGGCAGTTTCAGATTTGGCTGCAGTTTCCTTGTGGCTGCAGAATGGGCTGGACTTGGGGATTTGAAACCCGAAGGTGTAGCTCTTTGAGACTCCAGCTGGGGCTCCAGGTGCAGATTTGGGGCTCCAGGTGCAGCTCCAGATGAAGATTTAGGGCTCCGGGTGCAGATTTGGGCTCCAGTTGTGGCTCCAGGTGCAGATTTTTGGCTCCAGGTGCAGATTTTTGGCTCCAGGTGCAGACTTGGAGCTGCAGGTGCAGATTTGGGGTTCCAGGTGTAGTTCCAGGTGCAGATTTGTGGCTCCGGGTGCAGATTTGGGGCTCCAGGTGTTGTTCCAGGTGCAGATTTGAGGCTCCAGGTGCAGATTTGGGGCTCGAGGTGCAGATTTGAGGCTCCAGGTGGGGCTCCAGGTGCAGAATGGGGCTCCAGGTGTAGCTCCAGGTGCAGATTTGAGGCTCCAGGTGCAGATTTTTGGCTCCAGGTACCGATTTGGGGCTCCAGCTGCAGCTTTGGGGCTCCAGATGTGGCTCCAGATGCAGATTAGGGGCTCCAGGTGCAGATTTCGGACTCCAGGTGTAGTTCCAGGTACCGATTTGGGGCTCCATGTGCAGATTTGGGGCTCCAGGTGCAGATTTGGGGCTTCAGGTGCAGATTTGGGTCTCCAAGTGGGGCTCCAGGTGTAGTTCCAGATGCAGATTTGGGCTCCAGGTGCAGATTTGGGCTCGAGAATGTGAATCCCACAGGGAGCGGCAATGAGCATCTGGATGATTTGGGGCTCCAGGTGTGGCACTAGGTGCAGATTTGAAGCTCGAGGTGCAGAATTGGGGTTCCAGGTGCAGTTTTGAGGCTCCAGGTGCAGATTTGGTGCTCCAGGTGTGGCACCAGGTGCAGATTTTTGGCTCCAGGTGCAGATTTGGGATTCCAGGGGCAGATTTGAGGCTTCAGGTGAGGCTCCAGGTGCAGATTTGGGGGTTCAGGTGCAGATTTGGGGCTCCAGGTGCATATTTGGTGCTCCAGGTGCAGATTTTTTGGCTCCAGGTGCAGATTTGGGATTCCAGGGGCAGATTTGAGGCTTCAGGTGAGGCTCCAGGTGCACATTTGGGGTTTCAGGTGCACATTTGGGACTCCAGGTTCCAGGTGTGCCCCCCCCCCCGCCACACCAGTGTGAACACCTCCAGGTGTGGACGGGGAGGGATCGACCCCATCTCTGGGTGGCTTTAGTGACCCTGCACCTGTGCCAGGTGTGTCGGGGCCGTTTCGGGCAGCAGCCCCGGGTGCAGGCGACACCCGCGGGAGGGAGGGGACACCCGGGGGGCTGGGCGGGGGCGCGGGCGCGTTGTGTGGCGGTGCCGGTGCCATCACTGACGGTGTCTCCGTCTCTCCGCAGCCGCCGCCGTGCTCAGCCCCGCCGTCCCGGCCGTGCCCGCGGTGCCGGCGCCGCGCCCGCCCCCGGGGCAGCCCCCGCTGCTGCCCCAGCCCCCCCCGGCGCCCACCCCCCCAAAGGAGCCCCCGGTGGCCGTGCAGCCCCAGATCACCGGACTGGCCTTTAACCCTGGCATTGTAAGGAGCGAGCCCGGCACGGGCCGGGAGTGGCGGGGCCGGGGCCGTGCCTCAGTTTCCCCGGGCAGGATCCCAGTCCCGGGGCCCAGAACGGGATCCCTGCCTCAGTTTCCCCAGAACGAGATCCCTGCCTCAGTTTCCCTAGCGAGGAATCCAGCCCCCGTGTCCCAGTGCAGGATCCCAGCCTCAGTTTCCCCAGGCAGGATCCCACTCTGTTTCCACACGGCAGATTGTGACCTCAGTGTCCCTGGAGAGGATCCCAGCCTCAGTTTCCCTGTGCAGGATCCCTGCCTCAGTTTCCCCAGGCAATGTTCAGTTTCCCTGAACACAATCCCACCCTGATTTTATGTGCAAGATCCCTGCCTCAGTTTCCCCAGGCAGGATCCCAGCCCCCATTTCCAAGAATGAGATCCCAGCCTCAGTTTCCCTGTGCAGGAACCCTGCCTCAGTTTCCCCAAGCAGGATTCTGGTCTCAGTTTCCCCAGAACATGATTCCTGCCTCAGTTTCCCCAAGCAGGATTCTGGTCTCAGTTTCCCCAGAACATGATTCCTGCCTCAGTTTCCCCAGGCAGGATCCCAGCCCCGGGCCCAGAACGAGATCCCAGCCTCAGTTTCCCCAGAACAGGATCCCTGCCTCAGTTTCCCCAGGCAATGTTCATTATCCCTCTACACAATCCCAGCCTGGTTTTACATGCAAGATCCCAGCCTCAGTTTCCCCGGGCAGGATCCCAGCCCCGGGGCCCAGAACGAGATCCCAGCCTCAGTTTCCCCAGAACAGGATCCCTGCCTCAGTTTCCCAGGCAATGTTCAGTTTCCCTGTGCACAATCCCAGCCTGGTTTTACAGGCAAGATTCCTGCCTCAGTTTCCCCAGAACAGGATCCCTGCCTCAGTTTCCCAGGTGGGATCCCTGCCTCAGTTTCCCCAAGCAGGATCCCTGCCTCAGTTTCCCAGGTGGGATCCCAGCCTCAGTTTCCCCAAGCAGGATTCCATCCCCGGGCCCAGAATGAGATCCCTGCCTCAGTTTCCCTGTGCAGGATCCCTGCCTCAGTTTCCCCAAGCAGGATTCTGGTCTCAGTTTCCCCAGAACGAGATCCCTGCCTCAGTTTCCCCAAGCAGGATTCTGGTCTCAGTTTCCCCAGAACACGATCCCTGCCTCAGTTTCCCCAGGCAGGATCCCAGCCCTGGGCCCAGAACGAGATCCCTGCCTCAGTTTCCCTGTGCAGGATCCCTGTCTCAGTGTCCCTGGAGAGAATCCCTGCCTCAGTTTCCCCACGATAAGATCCCAGGTGGGATCCCAGCCTCAGTTTCCCCAAGCAGGATCCCTGCCTCAGATTCCTCAAAACACAATCCCAGCCTCAGTTTCCCCAGGTAGGATCCCAGCCCCGAGGCCCAGAATGGGATCCCTGCCTCAGTTTCCCCAGAACGAGATCCCTGCCTCAGTTTCCCCAGAACAGGATCCCTGCCTCAGTTTCCCAGGTGGGATCCCAGCCTCAGTTTCCCCAGTGCAGGATTCCAGTCCCCCTGTCCCAGAACGAGATCTCAGCCTCAGTTTCCCCAAGCAGGATTCCAGCCTGATTTTACGTGCAAGATCCCTGCCTCAGTTTCCCTGAACTCAATCCCTGCCTCAGTTTCCCCAATGCAGGATTCCGGACTCAGTTTCCCTGGGCAGGATCCCTGCCTCAGTTTCCCCGAACTCAATCCCAGCCTCAGTTTCCCCAGTGCAGGATTCCAGCCTCAGTTTCCCCAGAACACAACCCCTGCCTCAGTTTCCCTGAACTCAACCCCAGCCTCAGTTTCCCCAGTGCAGGATTCCAGCTTCAGTTTCCCCAGAACACAACCCCTGCCTCAGTTTCCCTGAACTCAATCCCAGCCTCAGTTTCCCCAGAACACAACCCCTGCCTCAGTTTCCCTGAACTCAATCCCAGCCTCAGTTTCCCCAGAACACAACCCCTGCCTCAGTTTCCTGAACTCAATCCCAGCCTCAGTTTCCCCACCCCAAGAAGCTGCAGCTCTGCTTTGGGCAGCTCCCAGCAGAGGGATTTAGGGATTTATGGATTTAGGGATTTATGGATTTATGGATTTAGGGACCCCCAGGGACCCCAGCGGCCACTGGGAGGGCGGTACCTCCCCCGGGGGTCCCGGTGCCCCCCGGCCCCGCTCTGACCCCGTTTCCATCCCGCAGCTCACGGCGGCTCTGGGGGCGCAGCCGCAGATCCTGGGGTCCCTCAGCGCCCCCCCCGTGATCGCCACCCCCCCTGCCCAGCGTGCAGGGGATCCCGGGGCAGCTGCTGAGCACCGCCCAGGGCCAGGTACGTGGGCTCACCTGTCCGTGCCCCCCCCGGGGCGGTGACACCTGGGGCGGGGGTCCCGGCTGTTCCCGGGGCCGTGTCCCCCCTCAGGGCCGGTTTTGGGGTCCCCCATCACTGTGTCCCCCCCCCAGGTGATCGGGACCCTGCCGTGGGACCCTCGGGGTGGGTGTTTGGGGTCCCCCATTGCTGTGCCCCCCCCCAGGTGATCGGGACCCTGCCGTGGCCCCCGTACCCCCTCGGGGTGGGTGTTTGGGGTCCCCCATTGCTGTGTCCCCCCCCCAGGTGATCGGGACCCTGCCGTGGGTCGTGGCCCCCGTACCCCCTCGGGGTGGGTGTTTGGGGTCCCCCATCGCTGTGTCCCCCCCCAGGTGATCGGGACCCTGCCGTGGGTCGTGGCCCCCCCCCGGGGTGGCCGCGGCCGCCCCCGCGCCGGCCCCGCCCAGCCTGCAGGTGACAGCGGTGACCCCGCAGCTGCTGCTGAACGCGCAGGGCCAGGTGATCGCCACGCTGGGCGCCACGCTGGCCACGGGGACAGCCCTGGCCGCCGCCCCCCCCGCGCCCGCCCCCGGCAAGAAAAACGGCCCCGCTGAGCAGCCCCCCATCAAGAGCGAGGTGAGGCCGCACCCCGAGAGCCCCTGAGCCCCCCGAGACACCCTGAGACCCCCTGAGCCCCCCCCAGTCATCCCCGAGACCCCCGAGTCACCCCGAGTCACCCTGAGTCACCCTGAGTCACCCTGAGTTACCCCGAGACGCCACGAGTCATCCTGAGCCCCCCAAGACACCCTGAGCCCCCCGAGCCCCTCGAGTCACCTCAAGACCTCCCCAAGTCACCCTGAGACCGTCTGAGCCCCCCCAAGTCACCTTGACCCTCCCCCGAGACCCCCCGAGTCGCCCCGAGCCCCCCGAGTCAGGGTCACCCCCCAGGTTACCCCGCAAGTCACTCCTGGGTTCCCCCCCCCCCAGGCCCCCAGGTCATCCCTGGGTCCCTCCAAGTCCCCCCATGTCACCCCCGTGTCCCCCCACGTCCAGCTTCCCCCCTGGTCTCCCCCAGGTCCCCCCATGTCACCCTCGGTCCCCCCAGGTAACCTCCGGTCCCCCCTATGTCACCCCTGGTCCCCTCAGGTGATCCTCAGTCCCCTCCATGTCACCCCTGGGTCACCCCCATGTCACCCCTGGGTCACCCCCATGTCACCCCTGTGTCCCCCCAGGTCCAGCCCATCCAGCCGGCCCCCGCGGGGGTGGGGCCGAGCCCCCCGGCCGTGCCCAAGGTGTCGGTGCCGCCATCGCCGGGGCCCGGCCCGGGCTCCGAGACCCCGACCGTGAGCCAGCTGGTGGCCAGTGAGTGCTGGGGCGCTGGGGGCACTGGGGGGACTGGGGGCACTGGGGGGAACTGGGGGCACTGGGGGGACTGGGGGAACTGGGGGGACTGGGGGGAACTGGGGGGAACTGGGGGCACTGGGGGGAACTGGGGGCACTGGGGGAACTGGGGGGAACTGGGGTGACTGGGGGAACTGGGGGACTGGGGGAACTGGGGGGACTGGGGGGAACTGGGGCACTGGTGGCCAGTGAGTGCTGGGGCGCTGGGGGAACTGGGAGCACTGGTAGAACTAGGGGCACTGGGAGCACTGGGAGTGCTGGGGGAACTGGGGGCACTGGGAGCTCTGGGGGGACTGGGAGCACTGGGAGTGCTGGGGGAACTGGGGGCACTGGGAGCTCTGGGGGCCGCTGGGGAGCACTGGGAGCACTGGGAGCACTGGGGGGACTGGGGGGACTGGGGGCACTGGGAGCTCTGGGGGCCGCTGGGGAGCACTGGGAGCACTGGTGGCCAGTGAGTGCTGGGGGCACTGGGAGCAATGGGAGAACTGGGAGCCCTGGGAGCGCTACGGGGACTGGGGACACTGGGGGGACTGAGGGCACTGGGAGCATTGGGAGTACTGGGAGCACTGGGGGCACTGGGAGCACTGGAGGGACTGGGAGGGGGGTGGCAGGGGCTGGCACGGCTGGCACGGGGCGGGTGGGCTCAGGGGGGACGGTGGGAAGGGGCATGGCAAGAACTGGGATTGCGTGGGGAGAGGGATTAATGGGATCTGAGGTCCCCTGGTAACAGTGGGGTCTGGAAAGTGTTGGGAAGATCAGGGTGTGGGATCCCTGGGAAGAGATAAGAGGGACTGTGGGAAAAAGGGATAATGGGGTGTGGGGTCCCTGGGAGGAGGATAATGGGGTCTGGGGTCCCCTGGCGACAGTGGGGTCTGGACAGTTTTGGGAAGAGAGAGATCAGAGCGTGGGATCCCTGGGAAGAGAATAACGAAGTGTGGGAGGAGATAAGAAGAGCTGGGGGAGGAGATAAGTGGGAAAAAGGGATAGTGGGGTCTGGGAATCCTGGGCAGAGAAATAAGGGGAACTGGGAAGAGGGATAACAGGGACTGGGATCCCCTGGCAATTACAGGGACTTTCCCCTGGAAAGGGTTGGGAAGAGAGCTGTCAGTCTGGGATCCCTGGGAGGAGAATAACAAAGTGTGGGATCCCTGGGCACAGATAAGAGGGACTGTGGGAAAAAGCGATAATGGGGTCTGGGGTCCCTGGGAAGAGGGGTTATGGGGTCTGAAGTCCCTGGGGAAAGGGGTAATGAGGGTCTGGGCTCACTGGGCAGAGGAATAAGGGGAACTGGGAGGAGAGATAACAGGGCCTGGGGTCTTTGGGATTACCAGAGTCGGGGAACCACCGGGAGGAGGAAGCGCTGGGTCTGGGGTCCAGGGGAAAAGGGATAACAGGGACTGAGGTCCCTGGGCACTGCAGGCTCTGGGATCTGGGCACAGCAGGTCTGGGGTTCCTGGGCACAGGGGTTCTGGGGTCTGGGGCACAGCAGGTTCTGGGGTCCCTGGGCAGGTTCCCCTGGGCACAGCAGATTCTGAGGTCCCTGGGCACAGCAGGTCTGGGCTCTGGACACAGCCGGTTCTGGAGTCTGGGGGCACTGCAGGCTCTGGGTTCCTGGGCACTGCAGGCTCTGGGGTCCCCTGGGCATGTTCCCCTGGGCACAGTGGGCTCTGGGATATGGGAGCACTGCAGGCTCTGGGGTGCCTGGGCACTGCAGGCTCTGGGATCTGGGGGCACAGTGGGCTCTGGGTCCCTGGGCAGGTTCCCCTGGGCACTGCAGGCTCTGGGCACAGCGGGTCTGGGGTCCCTGGGCCAGTTCCCCTGAGCGCAGCAGGCTCTGCGCACAATGGGCTCTGGGATATGGGGGCACTGCAGGCTCTGGGGTCCCTGGGCACAGCGGGCTCTGGGGTCCCCGGCCCCAGGCTCACCCCCCCGTGCCCCCCAGAGCCCCCCGCCCCGCCCAGCGCGGAGGAGGACGGGATCAACCTGGAGGAAATCCGGGAATTCGCCAAGAACTTCAAACTGCGGCGCCTCTCGCTGGGGCTGACCCAGACCCAGGTGGGGCAGGCGCTGACGGCCACCGAGGGCCCCGCCTACAGCCAGTCTGCCATCTGCAGGTATTGTCACCTGAGGGGACAGGTAATGGCACCTGGGGACAGGGACAGGGACAGGGACAGGGACAGGGCCATCTGCAGGTATTGTCACCTGAGGGGACAGGTAATGGCACCTGGGGACAGGGACAGGGACAGGGGCAGGGACAGGGCCATCTGCAGGTATTGGCACCTGAGGGGACAGGTAATGGCACCTGGGGACAGGGACAGGGCCATCTGCAGGTATTGGCACCTGGGGGACAGGTAATGGCACCTGGGGACAGGGACAGGGACAGGGGCAGGGACAGGGCCATCTGCAGGTATTGGCACCTGAGGGGACAGGTAATGGCACCTGGGGACAGGGACAGGGCCAGGGACAGGGCCATCTGCAGGTATTGGCACCTGAGGGGACAGGGACAGGGGTAGGGACAGGGACAGGGCCAGGTAATGGCACCTGAGGGGATGGGGACAGGGACAGGGCCATCTGCAGGTAATGGCACCTGAGGGACAGGGACAGGGCCATCTGCAGGTATTGTCACCTGAGGGACAGGTAATGGCACCTGGGGGACAGGGACAGGTATTTTCACCTGAGGGGACAGGTAATGGCACCTGGGGACAGGTAATGGCACCTGGGGGACAGGGACAGGGACAGGTAATGGCATCTGGGGGACAGGGACAGGTAATGTCACCTGAGGGGCCATCTGCAGGTATTGGCACCTGGGGACAGGTAATGGCACCTGGGGGGACAGGGACAGGGCCATCTGCAGGTATTGTCACTTGGGGGACAGGGACAGGTAATGGCACCTGGGGGACAGGGTCAGGTATTGTCACCTGAGGGGACAGGTAATGGCACCTGAGGGGACAGGGACAGGGACAGGTAATGTCACCTGAGTGGATGGGGACAGAGACAGGGACAGGGCCATCTGCAGGTAATGGCACCTGGGGGGACAGGGACAGGTAATGGGGGGTCATCTGCAGGTAATGGTACCTGAGGGGATGGGAACAGGGACAGGGACAGGGCCATTTGCAGGTAATGTGACCTGGGGGGACAGGGCCATCTGCAGATAATGTCACCTGGGAGACAGGTAATGGCACCTGGGGGGACATCTGCAGGTAATGGCACCTGGGGGGACAGGGCTAGGACAGGGCCAGCTGCAGGTGAGGGGACAGGACAGTGACAGGGGGCAGGCCCAGGGACAGGAGGAGGAAAGGGGAAAAGATGGAAAATTGGGGGAAGGGAGAGGTGGAGAAAGGGAGGAAAACAGGAGGAAATTGGAGAGAAGAAGGAAAAGTCTGGGAAAGGAGGAAAAGCTGAGAATGGGGAAAGAAGGGAAAAGGAAAATTGGGAAAGGGAGGGGAACTGGAGCAAAAGGAAAATGGGCAAAGGAGGAAAATGGGAAAAGGAGGAAAGTGAGAAAAGGAAGGAAATGAGTCAAAGGAGGAAAATGGGCAAAGGGAAAATGGGACAGAGGAGGAAAATGGGACAGAGAAGGAAACTGAGAAAATAAAGGAAACTGAGAGTAAAAAAATAAGGAAATGGGCAAAGGAGGAAAGTGAAAAAAGGGAAAATGGGACAGAGGAGGAAAGTGAGATAAAAGGAGCGAAATGGACAAAGGAAGAAAGTGAAAAAAGGAAGGAAATGGGCAAAGGAAAAAACTGAGAGAAAAGGAAGGGAATGGAACAAGGAGGAAGGTTAGAAAAGGAAGGAATGGGCCAAGGAGGGTGCTGGGTGTTGCTCCCCCCTCACTGTCACCCCCAGTCCCAGCCTGCTGTCCCCTTGTCCCCATCCCTGAGGGTCTCCTGTGGCCTCCACATCCCCTCAGGTTTGACAAGGTGGACATCAGCCCCAAGATATCCCTGCCCAGTGTCCCCCCTGAATGTCCCCTGTGTCCCCCCTGTCTCCTGTGTCCCCTCTGAGTGTCCCCTGTGTCCCTAGATTTGAGAAGCTGGACATCATGTTGAGTGTCCCCTGAATGTTCCCCCTGAGTGTCCCCCATGTCCCCCTGTCCCCAGGTTTGAGAAGCTGGACATCCCCCCTGAATGTCCCTGAGTGTCCCCTAAGTGTCCCCTGAATGTCCCCTGTGTCCCCAGGTTCAAGAAGCTGGACATCCCCCCTTGAGTGTCCCCTTGAGTGTCCCTTGCATGTCCCCTGTCCCCACAGATTCAAGAAGCTGGGCACCCCCCCAAGTGTCCCCTGCGTGTCCCCTGTGTCCTCAGGTTCGAGAAGTTGGACATCACGCTGAGTGTCCCCTGAGTCTCCCCTGAGTCTCCCCATGTCCCCTGTGTCCCCCCTGTGTCCCCAGGTTCAAGAAGCTGGATATCACACAGAGCGTCCCCTGAATGTCCCCTGGCCCCGCAGGTTCGAGAAGCTGGACATCACTCTGTGTCCCCTGAGTGTCCCTTGCATGTCCCCATGTGACCCCAGGTTCAAGAAGCTGGACATCACTCTGTGTCCCCTGAGTGTCCCTTGCATGTCCCCATGTGACCCCAGGTTCGAGAAGCTGGACATCACTCTGTGTCCCCCCTGTGTGTCCCCCTGTTCCCCCCAGGTTTGAGAAGCTGGACATCATGCTGAGTGTCCCCTGAATGTCCCCATGTCCCCTTAGGTTCGAGAAGCTGGACATCACGCTCAAGTGTCTCCTGTGTCCCCCCTGAAGGTCCCCATGTTCCTGCAGGTTCAAGAAGCTGGACATCACAGTGTCCCCTGAATGTCCCCTGAGTGTCCCCTGTGTGTCCCCTGAGTGTCAACCCCCTGTCCCCTTAGGTTCGAGAAGCTGGACATCACGCTGAATGTCCCCTGAGCGTCCCCTCTGTGTCCCCAGGTTCGAGAAGCTGGACATCACGCTGAATGTCCCCTGAGCGTCCCCTCTGTGTCCCCAGGTTCGAGAAGCTGGACATCACGCCCAAGAGCGCGCAGAAGCTGAAGCCGGTGCTGGAGAAGTGGCTGCGGGAGGCGGAGCAGCGGCAGCGCGAGGGGCAGCAGCACCTGCTGGAGTTCGTGGGCGGCGAGCCGGGCAAGAAGCGCAAGCGCCGCACCTCGTTCACGCCGCAGGCGCTGGAGGCGCTCAACGCGCACTTCGAGCGCAACGCGCTGCCCACGGGCGCGGAGATCACGCGCATCGCGCAGGAGCTGCGCTACGAGCGGGAGGTGGTGCGGGTGTGGTTCTGCAACCGCCGCCAGACGCTCAAGAACACCAGCAAGCTGAACGTGTTCCATGTGCCCTGAGGGCCGCGCCCGGCCCGGCTCTGCCCCGCCGACACCGACACCGGGACCGGACCGGACCGGACCGGGTGCAGCAGCGCCCGGGGCGCCGGGCTGGGAGCGCTGGGAGCGCCCGCGGGTCCGCCCCGGCTCCTGCCACAGCACTTTGGGCACTGCTCTGTCCCTCTGCCACCTGGTTCCGTCACCGCACCTGTCCCCGTGTCACCTGATTCTGTCACCGCACCTGTCCCTCTGCCACCTGGTTCTGTCACCGCACCTGTACCCGTGTCACCTGGTTCTGTCAGCGCACCTGTACCCGTGTCACCTGATTCTGTCACCACATCTGTACCTCTGTCCACCATGACTGTATCTGTGCCCATCCCCACTCTGCCCCTCAGCAAATACCAGTGCCCCGAGCTGGGAGCGCCCGCGGGTCCGCCCCGGCTCCAGCAGCACTTTGGGCACTGCTCTGTCCCTCTGCCACCTGGTTCCGTCACCGCACCTGTCCCTGTGTCACCTGTTCCATCAACACACCTGTCCCTGTGTCACCTGTTCCATCACCACACCTCTACCTGTGTCACCTGGTTCTGTCACCGCACCTGTCCCTGTGTCACCTGTTCCATCAACACACCTCTACCTGTGTCACCTGGTTCTGTCACCACACCTGTGCCTGTGTCACCTGGTTCTGTCACCGCGTCTGTCCCTGTGTCACCTATTCCATCAACACACCTGTCCCTGTGTCACCTGGTTCCGTCACCGCACCTGTACCTGTGTCACCTGGTTCTGTCACCGCACCTGTTCCTGTGTCACCTATTCCATCAACACACCTGTCCCTGTGTCACCTGGTTCTGTCACCGCACCTGTCCCTGTGTCACCTAGTTCCATCACCACACCTGTGCCTGTGTCAACCATGCCTATACCCCTGTCCAGCACACCTGCAGCTGTGCCCAGGTCCTTACCTGTGTCCACCATGCCCATACCTGTGTCCACCACACCGGTACCCATGTCTACCATGCCTGTAGCTGCGTCTACCACACCTGTACCTGTGTCCAGCACACTTGTGCTTGTGTTCAACCCCACTCTGCCCCTCAGAGACTCCCACATGCCCTAAACTGGGAGCGCTGGGAGCGCCCTGTGTCCTCCCAGGCTCCTGCCAGCAGCACTTTGGGCACTGTTCCGTCCCTCTGCCACCTGGTTCTGTCACCACACCTGTCCCTCTGCCACCATGCCCATACCTGTGTCCACCATGCCTGTATCTGTGTCCACCACACCCAGACCTGTGTCCACCACACCTATACCTGTATCCAGGCCCTCACTTGTGTCCATCAGCCCAGACCTGTGTCCAACATTCAACGTCTTCCACAAGCTCTGAACTGGGAGCACTGGGAACATCCCAGTTCCCAGTCACAGTCCCCCCTGACCACCTGCCATCAGCCCTTCGGCCGCTGGTTTTGTCCCTTTGGTCACTGGTTTTGTCCCTTTGGCCACCCCTGTGTCCCTCTAGCCCTGTGCCTGTACCTGTGCCTGTACCTGTGCCCACCCCCCTGTGCCCTCAGCACCCTGAACTGGGAGCACTGGGAATCCCTCTGTGTGTCCCACCAGTCACAGCCCCCTGATCTCCAGCCATCAGCACTTTGGCCACTGGATTTGTCCTTTTGGCCACAGATTTTGTCCCTTTGGCCATGGATTTGTCCCTTTGGCCACTGGATCTGTCCCTTTGGCCACAGATTTTGTCCCTTTGGCCATGGACTTGTCCCTCTGTCCCGTGCCTGTACCTGTGCCCACCTGTGCCTGTGTGTGCCCCCTGGTCCCTCCTCTCACACACGACCCCCCCTGTGACACATATGGTGACAGACCCCACCCCGAGTGTCACCCACCCACCCACAATCAGCGATTTCCATTTTCCCGGGTTTTGCCCTTTTCCCTGTGTTTCTGAGGCGATGTCACGGCTCACCGGGGGTGACCCCAAATTTATGTCACCCCCACATTGCGGGTCCCCCGCCTCGTGAGGGGCTTCTGGGGGTGATCCCCCACCTTGGGGACGTCCCGTGGGTGGATTTTGGGGACATCTCCGCCGGGTTTGGGGGGCGTGAACCCCAAAGCAGAGGCAGCGCCCCCTCCTCAGCTCCCCCTGCCCTGAGCGATTGGGGGGGACACGGGGGCGCCCGCTGGGGCCGCGGCAGACTGATGCACTTGATGTAGTGGTGTGAAATAAACAGTATTTTTCTTTTTTCTTTTCCTTTCCCCTTTTTTCAGGATTTGGGGGGCTGGGGGGGTTGGGTCCCTTCCTCCTCCTCGCCCCCCGTCCGCGGCCGGGCAGCGGCGGCAGCGGGAATCGAACCCGCGGTCCCGCGGGAGGCGCCGCGCACAACCCAGCGCCTCACAGAGCCCAGCGCCGCACGCCGCCGCGGCCACGCCCCCCAGCCAATCCCCGAGCGGTCTGCCCGGCGCGCAGCTCTCTATTGGTTATTGTCGCCGCCCGTCACGCGGCAAGACCTATTCCCATTGGCTGAGCCGGCCGAAGAGGCGGGGCCACCCTCCCAGCGGCGGGGGTGGGGCCGCCGCCTCCATCTTGGCGGAGCGGCGCGTTCGGGGGTCCCGGCCCGGAGCGGGGGGGGGCGGGCCCGGACTGGACTAGGGGGTCCCGGTCGGATTGGGGAGGGGTCCCGGTGTCGTCTGGGGGGTCCCGGCCCGGAGCGGGGGGGCGGGCCCGGCTTGGGGGGTCCCGGCGAAAATTGGGGGGTCCCGGCCCGGACTGGGGGTCCCGTCCCGGTTTGGGGGGTCCGGGCCCGGTTTGGGGGGTCCCGACGCAGATTGGGGGGTCCTGGCCTCGACTGGGGGGGTCCCCGTGGGTGCAGCCCCTCAGGGCAGTGCAGGACTTTGGGGTCCCCGTGTGTGAGCCCTTAGAGGGGAGTGCAGGATTTTGGGGTCCCATTGGGTGCAGCCCCTGTAGGGCAGTGCAGGATTTTGGGGTCCCCTTGGGTGCAGTTCTTGGAGGGGAGTGCAGGATTTTGGGGATTACCTTGGGTGCAAGGCAGTGCAGAATTTTGGGGTCCCCTTGGGTGCAGCCGCTGCAGGGCAGGGCAGGATTTTGGGGTCCCCTTGGGTGCAGCGGAGTGCAGGATTTTGGGGTCCCCACGGGTGCAGCCCCTTGAGGGCGGTGCAGGATTTTGGGGTCCCCTTGAGTGAAGGGCAGTGCAGAATTTTGGGATCCCTGCCCTTAGAGGGGAGTGCAGGATTTTGGGGGGTCCCTTTGAGTGCAGCCCCTGCAGGGCAGTGCAGGATTTTGGGGGGTCCCTGGGGGGTGCAGCCCCTAGAAGGGAGTGCAGAATTTTGGGGGGTTCCCTTGGGTGCAGAGCAGTGCAGGATTTTGGGGTCCCCTTGATCGCAGCCCTTAGAAGGGAGTGCAAGATTTTGGGGTCCCCGTGGGTGCAGCCCCTTGAGGGCAGTGCAGGATTTTGGGGTCCCCGTGGGTGCAGCCCCTTGAGGGCGGTGCAGGATTTTGGGGTCCCCTTGGGTGCAGCCTCTGTAGGGGAGTGCAAGTTTTGGGGTCCCCTTGGGTGCAGCCTTTGGGGTTGCTCTGTAGAACTCGGGGCCCCCCGGGGGTGTCACCTCTCAGGGGTTTTTGGGGTGCCCCCGAAGTGTTCCCTTTGAGGGGGGGGTGTTGCTGGGTTTTGGGGTTCATTTGCCTGAGCTAGCAGGGTTTGGAGGTCCCCAAATTAATCACTGCAGGAGAGGGTCCTCAAGAGGTTTGGGGGGGCTTTGGTACCCCCAGAAATCGGGGAGGTGTTGGGGTGCCCCAAGGAGCCCCTGGCTTGGGGGTGACTCTGAGGAACCCCATTTTTGGGGTGACACTGAAGACTCCGTTTTGGGGTGACCCTGAGCCCCATCAGTTTGGAGGTGACCCCAAGACCCGCTGGTTTTGGGGGTGACCCCTGATTTTGGGGGTGACCCCTGCAACCCCCACATTTGGGAGTGCCCCAAACCCCGCTTTTGCCGTATCCCCGAGACACCCCCATTTCTGAGTACCCCCTGCCTCACCCCCGTTTTTGGGGTGACCCTGAGGACCCCCCGTTTTTGGGGGTGACCCGGTGGCCGTTTCGGGGTGCCGGGGCCATGGCGTGGGCGCTGAAGCTGCCGCTGGCGGACGAGGTGATCGAGTCGGGGCTGGTGCAGGATTTCGACGCCAGCCTCTCGGGCATCGGGCAGGAGCTGGGTGCTGGCGCCTACAGCATGAGGTACAGGGACCCCAAAACCCACAGGGCACCCCAAAACAGGGCACCCCAAAAGATCCCGGGAAAGGCAGGAGCCGTGCGGGGAGTGGGGGGCCCCAAAAGGAGCTGGAGGTGGGAGGTGTCACCTCAGCAGCGGTGCCCGAAGAGGGAGGGGACCCTGGAATGTCCAGAGGCACCCCAAAATCATGGATCCCCAAAATCCCCAAGGGAAACCCCAAAATCTCCATGGGTCCCCAAGGGAAACCCCAAAATCTCCATGGATCCCCAAGGGTAACCCCAGAATATCCATGGGTCCCCAGAACCCCCAAGGAAAATCCCAGAATCTCTGGGGGTCCCCAGAATCTCCATGGATCCTCAGAAGCCCCAAGGGAAACTCCAAAATCTTCATGAATCCCCAAGGGAAACCCCAAAATCTCCATGGGTCCCCAGAATCCCCAAGGGAAAGCCCAAAATCTCCATGGGTCCCCAGAATCCCGAAGGGAAACCTCAAAATCTCCATGGGTCCCCAAGGGAAACCCTAAAATCTCGGGGGGAGTCCCCAAGATCTCTGTGAATCCCCAAAATCCTTCAGGGAAACCTCAAAATCTCCATGGATCCCCAAGGGAAACCCCAAAATATCCATGGATCCCCAAAATCCCCAAGGGAAACCCTGAAATGTCCAAGGGTCCCCAAAATCCCCAAGGGAAACCCCAAAATCTCAGGGGGTCCCCAGAGTCTCCAAGGGAAACCCTTCAATCTTTGGGGTCCCCAAATTCCCCAAGGGAAGCCCCAAAATCCCCAGGGGTCCCCAGAACCTCTGGGGGTCCCCAGCATGGCAGGGGGTGCCAGGGACATGGGAACCCTGAACTGTGCAAAGTTGGGGCACCAAGGGGGAAATGGAGGTGTGGGGTGGAGTAGGGATGGAGTAGAGATTGAATTGGGGTTGGAGCTGGGATGGAGTAGGGAAGGAGTTGGGAAGGAGTAGAGATGGAGTTGGGATGGAGTAGGATGGAGCTGGGATGGAGTTGGGATGAGTTTGAGATGGAGTTGGGTTGGAGTAGGGGTGGAGTTGGGGTTGGGGCTGGGATGGAATTGGGGTGGAGCTGGGATGGAGTTGGGATGGAGTTGGGTTGGAGTTGGGTTGGAGTTGTAATTGCAATTATAGCTGAAGTAATGCACGGAGCTGTGTTTGGGACTGGGATGGATTTAGGTTGGATTTGGGATGCAGTTGGGATGGGTTTGGGATGGATTTGGGATGGATTCAGGATGGATTTGGGATGGGTTTGGGATGGATTTCGGTTGGATTTGGGATGGATTCGGGATGGATTTGGGATGGATTCAGGATAGATTCGGGATGGATTTAGGTTGGATTTGGGATGCAGTTGGGATGGGTTTGGGATGGATTCGGGATGGATTTGGGATGGGTTTGGGATGGATTTGGGATGGACTCAGGATGGATTTGGGATGGGTTTGGGATGGATTTGGGATGCAGTTGGGATGGGTTTGGGATGGATTTGGGATGGACTCAGGATGGATTTGGGATGGGTTTGGGATGGATTTGGGATGCAGTTGGGATGGGTTTGGGATGGATTCAGGATGGATTCGGGATGGATTTGGGATGGGTTTGGGATGCGGTAGGGATGGACTTGGGATGCCATTGGGAGGGATTTGGGATGCAGTAAGAATTGATTCAGGATGAATTTGGGATGCAATAGGGATGGAGCTGGGATGCCATTGAGATGGATTTGGGATGGAGCTGGGATGGATTCGGGATGAATTTGGGATGAATTACGGATGCAGTAGAGATGAATTCAGGATGCAGTTAGGATAGATTCAGGATGGATTTGGGATGCCATTGGGATGGATTTGGGGTGCAGTAGGGATGGATTCAGGATGGATTTGGGATGAATTCGGGATGCAGTAGAGATGAATTCAGGATGGACAGATTCAGGATGGATTAAGGATGGATTTGGGATGGGTTTTGGATGGATTTGGGGTGCAGTAGGGATGGATTCAGGATGGATTCGGGATGAATTTGGGATGAATTCCGGATGCAGTAGAGATGAATTCAGGATGCAGTTAGGATAGATTCAGGATGGATTTGGGATGCCATTGGGATGGATTCAGGTTGGATTCAGGATGCCATTGGGCTGGAGCTGTGGTTGGAGCAGGGAAGGAGCAGGGCTGGAGTTACAGCAGGAATTGTGGTTGTAGTGATGGGAATCAGGATCAGCAGTGCTCACAGGTGTACCTGGGTGCTCACAGGTGTAATCAGATGGCCACAGGTGACAGGTGTGCCACAGGTGAGCCCCTGAGGCCAGATGTTCAGGACACACCTGGAGCCCTGGGCTCAGGCAGGGTCCAGAGGCAGAGCCAGGTGGGGCTCATCCTCCAGGTACCAAGTCTCAGGTTGGATTGAAGGCATCCCTGACCCCCCACCACCAGCTCACCTGTCTCAGGTGACCCTCTCCTGTGCTGACAGGTGTATTCAGATGGCCACAGGTGACAGGTGTGCCTCAGGTGAGGCCTCTGAGGCCAGATGTTCAGGACACACCTGGAGCCCTAGGCTCAGGCAGCGTCCAGAGGGAGAGCCAGGTTCCTGGTGGGGCTCTTCCTCCAAGTATCAAGGCCCAGGTTGGATTGAAGGAATCACCCCCCTCCCAGCTCACCTGTCTCAGGTGACTCTCCCCTATGCTGACAGGTGTATTCAGATGGCCACAGGTGTCAGGTGTGGCTCAGGTGAGCCTCTGAGGCCAGGCAGGGTTCAGAGGCACAGCCAAGGGGGGCTCTTCCTCCAGTTACCAAGGCCAAGGTTGGATTGAAGGCATCCATGACCCCCCCAGCTCACCTGTCTCAGGTGACTCTCTCCCATGCTGACAGGTGTATTCAGATGGCCACAGGTGTATTTCCCTGAGGCCAAATGTTCAGGACACACCTGGAGCCCTGAGTTCAGGCAGGGTCTGGGGACAGAGCCAGGTTCCTGGTGGGGCTCATCCTCCAGGTACCAAGGTTGGACTGAAGGAATCCCTGCCCCCCCAGCTCACCTGTCTCAGGTGACTCTCCCCTGTCCACAGCGATGTCCTGGCCCTGCCCATCTTCAAGCAGGAGGAGTCCAGCCTGCCCCCCGAGAGCCAGGACAAGCTGCTGCCCTTCCAGTACGTGCTGTGCGCTGCCACCTCGCCCGCTGTCAAGCTGCACGATGAGACCCTCACCTACCTCAACCAAGGTGAGCCTCACCTGTCCTGCACAGGTGCCTGGATGGCACCTGTGGGGTGGGGTGGGGGTTCTGCTGTGGAAGGTGGTGTTGTGGTGTTGTTTCCCCCCGGGAGTTGCTGAGTTTTGGGGTGTTGCTGTTGGGAGATGGGAGGGGGCAGTGCATGCACCTGGCTGTGCTCGGCACAGGTGGAGCAGGAGTCACCTGGGGGGTTCAGCAGGTTGGAGGCGGGGGACTGGAGAGTGGAAACAGGGGTGTGCACAGGTGTGCAGGGTGGAGGCAGGGTGTGTGTAAGGTGTATCTGTACAGGTGTGTGTAGGGTGGTTACAAGTGTATGAGGATGGTTACAGGTGTGTGTAAGATGTATCTGTGTGTGTAAGGTGTATCTGTACAGGTGTGTGTAAGGTGATTACAGGTGTGTGTAAGATGTATCTGTGTGTGTAAGGTGTGTCTGTACAGGTGTGTGCAGGGTGCTTACAGGTGTATGTAAGGTGTATCTGTACAGGTGTGTGCAGAGGATATGCAGATGTGTGTAAGGCGTATCTGTACAGGTGTGTGCAGGGTGCATACAGGTGTAAGGTGTATCTGTGTACACCTGTACAGGTGCAGAGGACTGCAGGTGTGATTGAGTAAGGTGTATTTGTATAGGTGTGTGCAGGGTGGATACAGGTGTGTGTAAGGTGTATCTGGGTGTGTAAGGTGTATTTGTACACGTGTGTGTAGGGCGGATGCAGGTGTACAACGTGGCTACAGGTGTATGTAAAGTATGTCTGTACAGGTGTGTCTACAGGTGTGTGTGCAGGCTGGATACAGGTGTGTGTAAGGTGTATCTGTATAGGTGTGTGCAGAGGATTACAGGTGTGTGTAAGGTGTGTCTGTGTGTGTAAGGTGTGTCTGTACAGGTGTGTGCAGGGTGGTTACAGGTGTGTGCAAGGTGTATGTGTGTAAGGTGTGTCT
The DNA here is from genome assembly GCF_035770615.1 of Melospiza melodia melodia. Lineage (NCBI taxonomy): Eukaryota > Metazoa > Chordata > Aves > Passeriformes > Passerellidae > Melospiza > Melospiza melodia. The sequence continues at coordinate 6,015,625 of NW_026948796.1, read as the reverse complement.
GTACAGGTGTGTGTAAGGTGGTTACAGGTGTGTGCAAGGTGTATCTGTGTGTAAGGTGTATCTGTACAGGTGTGTGTAAGGTGGTTACAGGTGTGTGCAAGGTGTATCTGTGTGTAAGGTGTATCTGTACAGGTGTGTGTAAGGTGGTTACAGGTGTGTGCAGGGTGTATGTGTGTAAGGTGTATCTGTACAGGTGTGTGTAAGGTGGTTATAGGTGTGTGTAAGGTGTATCTGTGTGTGTAAGGTGTATCTGTACAGGTGTGTGTAAGGTGGTTACAGGTGTGTGCAAGGTGTATCTGTGTGTGTTAAGGTGTATCTTACAGGTGTGTGCAGGGTGGTTACAGGTGTATGTAAGGTGTATCTGTGTGTGTAAGGTGTATTTGTACAGGTCAGTGATGGGCAGCTCTGCAGGATGGCAGTTACAGGTTCAGGTGTACCTGCTGCTTTCAGGTACATCTGGAAGGTCTGGGTTGGTGGGACCCCAAATGAGGGAGGAGCTCAGGTGACAGGTACAGGTGACAGAAACCCTCAGGTGCCCTCCTGCCCCCAGGTCAATCCTATGAGATCCGGATGTTGGACAACAGGAAACTCGGGGAGCTGCCCGAGATCAACGGGAAGCTGGTCAAGGTGAGCAGAGAGCTCAGGTACCCCTGGGCCAGGTGTGCTCATGCCAGGGGTACCTGGGCCAGGTGTGCCCATGCCAGCCAGGTGCCCTCCAGAGCCCTGCAGCTGAGTGGGGCTGGGAGCTGGGGGAGGAGGGTGGGTCCCTTTGCCCCTTTCTGGCACAGGGAGGGGCTGCACACCTGGCCAGGTGTGTCAGGGCAGCCCCAGGTGATGTTTCCCCGTCCCCAGAGCATCTTCCGGGTGGTTTTCCACGACCGGCGGCTGCAGTACACGGAGCACCAGCAGCTGGAGGGCTGGAGGTGGAACAGACCTGGCGACAGGATCCTGGACATAGGTGAGTCTCACCTGGCTGGGGTGGCTGGGAGGTCCCAGGTGGGCCTCACCTGTGCCCCCCTCCCCTGCAGATATCCCGATGTCCGTGGGCATCATCGACCCCCGCGCGAACCCGACCCAGCTCAACACCGTGGAGTTCCTGTGGGACCCCTCCAAGAGGACCTCGGTCTTCATCCAGGTGAGCACAGGTGGGCTCTGTTCCGGATCCAGGTGAGGACAGGTAGGGTCTGTCCTGCATCCAGGTGAGGACAGGTGGGCACTGCCTCACATCCAGGTGGGCTCTGTCCTACATTAGGGTAAGGGACAGGTGGGCTCTGTCCTGCATCCAGGTGAGGCACAGCTGGGCACTGCCTCACATCCAGGTGAGGGACAAGTGGGCAGTGCCTCACATCCAGGTGAGACACAGGTGGTCTCTGTCCCACATCCAGTTAAGGGACAGGTGGGCACTGGCTCACATCCAGGTGGGGCACAGATGGGCAGTGCCTCATACCCAGGTGAGGGACAGGTGGGTTCTGTCCACACCCAGGTGAGGCACAGTGGGCTCTATCTCACAGCCAGGTGAGGGATCTGTCCCACACCCAGGTGGGGCCCAGCCGGGCCCTGTCCCACACCCAGGTGAGGCCCAGCCGGGCCCTGTCCCTGGCTGGCTGCCCCACAGGAGGCTCACCTGTCCGCAGGTGCACTGCATCAGCACGGAGTTCACGCTGCGCAAGCACGGCGGTGAGAAGGGCGTTCCCTTCCGCGTGCAGATCGACACCTTCCGCGAGAACGAGAGCGGCGAGTACACCGAGCACCTGCACTCCGCCAGCTGCCAGATCAAGGTGTTCAAGGTACCTGAGCGCCCACCTGGGCCCACCTGGGCTCTGTCCTGCTTTGTACTGGTGCCTCTGAAAAATCCCGCCTGTAGGAGTAACAGCCCCAGCAGGTGGTGCAGGGTACAGGTGGTGCAGGTGATGTAGGTAGTGCAGGTGGTGCAGGTGTAGGTGGTGCTGGTGATGCAGGTGTAGATGCTGCAGGTGATGCTGCAGGTGGGGTAGGTGGTGTAGGTGGTGCAGGTATTCAGGTGGTGCTGGTGATGCAGGTGGTGTAGGTGGTGCAGGTGGTGCAGGTGATGCAGGTGATGCAGGTCATGGAGGTGGTGTAGGAGGTGCGGGTGGTGCAGATAGCAGAGGTGATGCAGGTGGTGCAGGTGGCACAGGTGGTGCAGGTGGTGTAGGTGGTGCAGGTATTCAGGTGGTGCAGGTGATGCAGGTATTCAGGTGGTGTAGCTAGTGCAGGTGGTGCAGGTGTTTAGGTGATGTAGGTGGTGCAGGTGGTGCAGGGTGCAGGTGGTGTCAGTCGTGCAGGTGGTATAGGTGGTGCAGATGCTGCAGGTGGTGCAGGTGGTACAGGTGGTGCAGGTGGTGCAGGTGTTTAGGTGGTGCAGGTGGTGTAGGTGGTGCAGGTGTTTAGGTGGTGCGGGTGGTGTCAGTGGTGCAGGTGATGCAGGTGGTGCAGTAGGTGTAGGTGGAGCAGGTGGTGCAGGTGATGTACGTGCTGCAGAGGGTGCAAGTGGTGCAGGTGATGCAGGTGGCTCACGTGGTATAGGTAGTGTAGGTGATGCAGGTGATGCAGGTGGTGTAGATGGAGCAGGTGATGCAGCTGATGCAGGTGGTGTAGGTGGTGTAGGTGATGCAGGGTGCAGGTAGAGCAGGTGGTGCAGGTGGTACAGGTAGTGCAGGTGCAGGGAGGGGTCGTTCCCACTCAGGTCACACCTTAGGGTGCCTGTGACTCCACCCCACCTGCAGCACCCCCAGAATCTCACCTTGGCTCCTCTTTTCACACCTGTTCACCTGAGGGGTCAGTGCGGTTTGGGGTCCTGCTCTGCCCTCCCCTGCTCCACCTGGGACAGATTCCATCACCTGTGAGTGCAGGTAGAGGTGAGTTTAAGGGGATTTCTGCAGGGGTCTGCCAAGGGGAACACCTGGATACCTGTGGAGGTTTCACATCCGTGCTTCCGACGGGATTTGAGTTACAGGTGTGTTCAGGTGGTTACAGGTGTCTGCAGAGAGGTTACAGATGTACTCGGAGTTATAGGTGTGTGCAATGTGGCTACAGGTGTGTTCGGGTAGTTACAGGTGGATTCAGGTGGTTACAGGTGTGTGCAGAGTGGTTACCGGTGCATTCAGGTGGTTACAGCTGTATTCAGGTGGTCACAGGTGTCTGTGGACTGTTACAGGTGTATTCAGGTGGTTACAGGTATCTCCAGGTGGTTACAGGTATCTCCAGGTGATTACAGGTGTATTCAGGTGGTTACAGGTGTATTCAGGGAGCTACAGGTGTGTTCATGTGATTACAGGTGTGTTCAGATGGTTACAGGCGTCTCCAGGTGGTTACAGGTGTCTCTAGGTGGTTACAGGGGATTTCAAGTGGTTATAGGTGTCTTCAGGCATCTTCAGGTGGTTACAGATGTCTCCAGGTGGTTACAAGTGTATTTCAGGTGTTGCAGGTATATTCAAGTGGTTACAGGTGTCTCCAGATGGTTACAGGTGTATTCAGGTGGTTCCAGGTGTCTCCAGGTGGTCACACCCCTATCCCTGCAGAGGCCCTCAGGACAGGCTTCTCCCCAAACTCCTTTTCCCTGTGCCGAGCACCAGGAGAGCTGAGTCACCTGTGCCACCTGAGTCACCTGTGCCACCTGTGTGTGTCGCACACACCTATGCTACCTGTGGGTGTCCCCCACACCTGTGGGTGTCCCCACACCTGTGCCACCTGTGGGTGTCACACACACCCACCTGTGCTACCTATGAGTGTCCGCACACCTGTGCCACCTGTGGGTGTCCCCACTCCTGTGCCACCTGTACCACCTCTATGGATGTCCCCACACCTGTGCCACCTGTGGGTGTCCGCACACCTGTGGATGTGCCCACATCTGAGTCACCTGTGTGTGTCCCCACACCTATGCCACTGTGGGTGTCCCCACACCTGTGGGTGTCCCCACACCTATGCCACCTGTGGGTGTCCCCACACCTGTCACACCTGTCCCTGGGCAGCCCAAAGGAGCGGACCGGAAGCAGAAGACGGACCGGGAGAAGATGGAGAAGCGAACGCCGCACGAGAAGGAGAAGTACCAGCCCTCATACGAGACCACCATCCTGACCGAGGTGAGCTCACCTGCCCACCTGCCTCACCTGGCTGCAGGCAGCAGGGCTGGGCTGCTGCCAGACCGCAGCTCAAGGTGTTCGTACCTGCCAGGCAGAACTGGGGCAGAGGAGGTGCTCTGTACCTGCAGAAGGGCTCTGGGGCCATTACTGACCTGAGCTGGGCAGGTGTGTGCAGGGCCAGGTGTGTGCAGGCCCGGGTGTGTGAGGTTGGATGTATTTGTGGGCCCAGGTGTGTGCAGGGCAAGGCCAAATGTGTGGGGCCGCAGGTGTGTGCAGGCCCAGGTGCGTGCAGATGTGTGTGTGCATTGAAGCTGTGTGCAGGTGGAGTTCCAGGTGTTTATAGGGCCAGGTGTGTGCAGGCCCAGGTGTGTGAGGTTGGATGTATGTGTGGGTCCAGGTGTGTGTAGGGCAAGGCCAGGTGTGTGGGGTTGAAGGTGTGTGCAAGGCCAGGTGCGTGCAGATGTGTGTGTGCATTGCAGCTGTGTGCAGGTGCAGCCCAGGTGAGTGCAGGTGTAGACCAGGAGTGTTCAGGTGTATGCAGGTGCAGACCAGGTGTGTGCAGGTGTGTGTGTAGTGCAGATGCAGTCCCAGGTGTGTGCAGGTACAGCCCAGTTGCGTGTGGGTGTGTGTGTGCAGTGCAGCTGTGAGCAGGTGCAGTCCCAGGTGTGTGTAGGGCCAGATATGTACATGGTTCCAGGTGTATGCAGGTGTGTGTGTGCAGGGCAGGTGTGTCCAGCTGTGTGCAGGTACAGTCTCTACAGTCCCAGGTGTGTGCAGATTAGTGTGGGCAGTGCAGGTGTGTGCAGGTGCAGTCCCAGGTGTGTGCAGATATGGTACCAGGTGTGTGTGGGTCTGTGTGTGCAGTGCAGGTGTGTGCGTTTACAGTCCCAGGTGTGTGCAGGTGCAGTCCCAGGTGTGTGCAGGTATGGTACCAGGTGTGTGTGGGTCTGTGTGTGCAGTGCAGGTGTGTGCGTTTACAGTCCCAGGTGTGTGCAGGTGCAGTCCCAGGTGTGTGCAGGTATGGTACCAGGTGTGTGTGGGTCTGTGTGTGCAGTGCAGGTGTGTGCGTTTACAGTCCCAGGTGTGTGCAGGTGCAGCCCAGGTATGTGTGGGTGTAGACCAGGTGCGTGCAGGTACAGTTACAGGTGTGTGCATGGTTCTAGGTGTGTGCAGGTGCAGCCCAGGTGTGTGCGTGGTTCCAGGTGTGTTCAGGTATGTGCGTGCATTGCAGGTGTGTGCAAGTGCAGCCCAGGTGTGTCCAGGTGTGCAGGTGCAGCCCAGGTGTGTGTATGGCTTCAGGTGTGTGTGTGCAATGCAGGAACAGTCCCAGGTGTGTTCAGGTGTGAAATCCAGGTGTGTTCAGGTGTGTGTGTGCAATGCAGGAGCAGTCCCAGGTGTGTTCAGGTGTGCAGGTGCAGCCCAGGTGTGTGCAGTCCCAGGTGTGTGCAGATGTGTGTGTGCGTTGCAGCTGTGTGCAGATACAGTCCCAGCTGCGTGCAGGTGCAGCCCAGGTGTGTCCAGGTGTGCTGGTGCAGCCCAGGTGTGCTCAGGTGTGTGTGTGCAGTGTAGATGTGTGCAGGTGCAGTTCCAGGTGTGCTCAGGTGTGCAGGTGCAGCCCGGGTGTGTTCAGGTGTGCGTGTGCAGTGCAGGTGCAGTTCCAGGTGTGTTCAGGTGTGTGTGTGCAGTGTAGATGTGTGCAGGTGCAGTCCCAGGTGTGCTCAGGTGTGCAGGTGCAGCCCGGGTGTGTTCAGGTGCAGCCCAGGTGTGTGCATGGCTCCAGGTGTGTGTGTGTGCAACGCAGGTGCAGCCCGGGTGTGTTCAGGTGTGAAATCCAGGTGTGTTCAGGTGTGTGTGTGCAGGGGCAGGCCAGGTGTGCTCAGATGTGTGCAGGTGCAGCCCAGGTGTGTGTGTGTGCAGTGTAGATGTGTGCAGGTGCAGCCCAGGTGTGTGTGTGTGCAGTGTAGATGTGTGCAGGTGCAGCTCAGGTGTGTGTGTGCAGTGTAGATGTGTGCAGGTGCAGCCCGGGTGTGTGTGTGTGCAGTGTAGATGTGTGCAGGTGCAGCTCAGGTGTGCTCAGGTGTGTGCAGTGCAGGTGTGCTCAGGTGTGCAGGTGCAGCCCAGGTGTGTGTGTGTGCAGTGTAGATGTGTGCAGGTGCAGCCCGAGTGTGCTCAGGTGTGTGCAGTGCAGGTTTGCTCAGGTGTGCTCAGGTGTGCGGGTGCAGCTCAGGTGCCCCTGAGCTCACCTGCCGTGCCCGCAGTGCTCGCCCTGGCCCGAGGTCACCTACGTGCCCAACGCGCCCTCGCCCGGCTTCAACAGCTCCCACAGCAGCTTCTCCATCGGGGACGGGTGAGCGGCACTGGGCATACTGAGTGCTGGAACTGGGAATACTGGGAGTGCTGGGGGTGCCAGACTGGGAGCACTGGGAGTGCTGGGAGTACTGGACTGGGAGCACTGGGAATTGGGAGTACTGGGAATTGGGAGCACTGGGAATTGGAAGTACTGGGAATTGGGACTGGGAGTGCTGGAACTGGGAGCACTGGGAATTGGGAGTACTGGGAATTGGGATTACTGGACTGGGAGTACTGGGAATTGGGAGCACTGGGAATTGGGAGTACTGGGAATTGGGAGCACTGGGAATTGGGACTGGGAGTGCTGGGAATTGGGAGTACTGGACTGGGAGTACTGGACTGGGAGCACTGGGAATTGGGAGTACTGGGAATTGGGAGTGCTGGGAATTGGGAGTGCTGGGAATTGGGAGTACTGGGAATTGGGAGTACTGGACTGGGAGCACTGGGAGTGCTGGGAGTACTGGACTAGGAGTACTGGGAATTGGGAGTACTGGGAATTGGGAGTACTGGGAATTGGGACTGGGAGTGCTGGAACTGGGAGCGCTGGGAGTCGGGGGGTGGGTCAGACTGGGGGGATGGCACCAGTGCCACCCCAGTGTCATCCCAGTGACCCCATTGTCATCTCACCGTCATCCCAGTAAGCCCAGTGCCATCCCACTATCACCCCTGTGCCACCCCAGTGACACCAGTGCCATCACAGTGTCCCCAGTGTCCCAGTGTCCCCAGTGCCCCGTGTCCCTCTGTCCCAGTGTCCCAGTGACTGTGTCCCTCTGTCCCTCTGTCCCCAGCAGCGGGTCCCCGAGCCACCAGCCCGACCCCCCCGCGCCCCTGGCTGACGTAAGTACCTGCCCAGGTACCTGCCCAGGTACACCTGGGGGTCCCACAGGGGACACTTGGGGTCACCTGCACACACCTGGGAGACCTGGGGGGAATTCCCACCTGTGCTGGCCCACCCTGAGCTCACCTGTGCCTCAGCACTTCCACACTTCCACATCACCTGGAGGCATTTCCAAGTCACCTCTGAGGTCATCACCTCCTCCCACCTTCCCAGGGGTTCATTTCCCACCTGTACTGGCCCACCAGGGCTCACCTGTGTCCTACATCCAGGTGAGGGACAGGTGGGCTCTGTGGGAACACTTCCACATCACCTGGAGACATTTCCAGTCCCACCTGCCCAGGGTTTCAATTCCCACCTGTGCTGGCCCACCCTGAGCCCACCTGAGCTCACCTATGTCCTATATCCAAGTGAGGCACAGGTGGGCTCTGTTCCACACGCAGGTGAGGGACAGGTGGGTTTTGTGGTAACACTTCCACATCACCTGGAGACATTTCCAGGTCCCAGGTCCCACCTGCCCAGGGGTTCATTCCCACCTGTGCTGGCCCACGCTGGGCTCACCTGGCAGCACCTGTGCCCCTGGCTGGCCAGGCAGGTCACCTGGCAGCACCTGTGTCCCCCCAGACGCTGCTGCCCACCTGGAGCCCGCAGGAGGCTCAGCAGTGGCTGCACCGCAACCGCTTCTCCACCTTCTCACGGCTCTTCAGGAACTTCTCAGGTGAGTTCTGCCCTCACCTGGGCCGGGTCACCTCACCCGGGCCAGGTCACCCCTGCTCACCTGGGCAGGGTCACCTGCTTTCACCTGGGCTGGGTTACCTCAGCTGGACAGGGTCACCTCACCTGGGCTGGGTCCCCCCCTCTCACCTGGGCTGGGTCCCCCCTCTCACCTGGGCGGGGTCACCCCCTCTCACCATTTGGGGTGAATTTAGGGCACATACGAGGTGAATCTGTCTGAATTTGGGGTGAGTTTGGAGTGAATTTGGGATGAATTTTGGGGTGAATTTTGGGGTGAATTTGGGGTGAATTTTGGTGTGAATCTGGGTGAATTTGGGGGTGAATCTAGGGCAACTCTGGGGTGAATTTGGGGTGAATCTGGAGTGAATTTGGGATGAATTTTGGGGTGAATTTGGGGGGTGAATCTAGGGTGAATTTTGGGATGAATTTGGGGTGAATTTTAGGGTGAATCTGGAGTGAATTTTGAGGTGAATTTGGGGTTGAATTTTTGGTGAATCTGGGGTGAATTTTGGGGTGAAGTTTGGGTAAATTTAGGGTCAATTTGGGGTGAATCTGGAGAGACTGGGGTGAATCAGGTGAATTTTGGGGTGAATCTGGGATGAATTTGGGGGTGAATCTGGGATGAATTTGGGGGTGAATTTTGGCGTGAATCTAGAGCAACTCGGGTGAATTTGAGATGAATTTGGGATGAATTTGGGATGAACCTGGGTGAATTTTGGGGTGACTCTGGGTGGATTTGGGGCTTTCCCAGGGGCAGATCTGCTGAAGCTGACACGGGAGGATGTGATCCAGATCTGCGGCCCCGCTGACGGCATCCGGCTCTTCAACGCCCTCAAGGGCAGGTGGGGCTCACCTGAGGGGCCTGGGACACACCTGGGGGGGCCAGGATTGACCTGGGGGGGTGGTTGGGGTCACCTGGGGGGGTGGGACACACCTGGGGGGGGCTGGGACACACCTTGGGGGGGGTCAGGAGTCACTTGAGGGAGCTGGGATTCACTTGGCCCAGGTTTTTCCCATCCTAGTCAGGAATTTAGAGGAACTTTGGGGATGGAAGTCCAGGTTGGAAAGAGGAATTGGGGATTGGGAATTAGGGATTAGGAATTGGGAATTGGGGATTGGAAATTATGGATTAGGAATTGGGGATTAGGGATTGGAAATTGAGAACTGGAGATTAGGAATTGGGAGTTAGGAATTAGGGATTGGGAATTGGGAATTAGGGATTAAGGATTGGGAATTGGGAATTAGGAATTAGGAATTGGGGATTGGAAATTATGGATTAGGAATTGGGGATTAGGGATTGGAAATTGAGAACTGGAGATTAGGAATTGGGAGTTAGGAATTAGGGATTGGGAATTGGGAATTAGGGATTAAGGATTGGGAATTGGGAATTAGGAATTGGGAATTGGGGATTGGGAATTACAAATTGGGAATTACAAATTGGGAATTAGGGGTTCTTTGAGTTTGAGACTCCAGGACTGGAGCCCCAGGCCAGGAGCTCCTGCTGCTCCAGGTGCTGTCTCCACCTGGGACCTGCCCAGAAGGTTCCCAAAGGGGCTGGGTGTTCCTCACACCTTGCCCTAAAAATCAGGGGTTGGACACACCTGGAGCATTTGGGAGGATGTGAGGGACAGAGGGCCCAGGTGGGAATGGCTGAGGAGCATCTCAGGTACCTGCCAGGGACAGGGGAGCACCTGCAGGTGGGAATTCCAGAGGAGCATCCTCAGACACCTGATGGGGACAGGGGAGCTCCTCCAGGTGTGAATGTCTGAGGAGCATCTCAGGTACCTGACAGAGACAGAGTGTCCAGGTGGGAGTGGCTGAGGAGCATCTCAGGTACCTGACAAGGACAGGGGACCCCCTCCAGGTGGGAATTCCAGGGAAGCACCATCAGACACCTGGCAGGGACAGGGAGCTTCTCCAGGTGGGAATGTCTGAGGAGCATCATTAGATACCTGACAGAGTGTCCAGGTGGGAATTCCAGGGAAGCGTCCTCAGGTACCTGCCAGGGACAGGGTTAGGGTGGGAATTGCCAGGTGGGAATTCCAGAGGAGCATCCTCAGGTACCTGACAGGGACAGGGAGCTTCTCCAGGTGGGAATGGCTGAGGAGCATCTCAGGTGCCTCAGGTGGCAATTCCAGGGAAGGCTGACCAGGGTCAGTGAGGGGACGCCTGGAGCTCAGGTGGGAGCTCACAGGGGTTGAGATGGGCTCACCCAGCTGCTCCAGGGCACACCTGGGACTCAGGTGGGCACAGCCCGGGGGTTGGGATGGGCTCACCCCGCTCCCCCTGGGGACACCTGGGGCTCAGGTGGGAGCTCACAGGGGTTGGGACGAGCTCCTGACACAGCCCAGGGGTTGGGATGGGCTCCCCCAGCTCCCCCTGGGGACACCTGTCAGGGGAGGGCAGGGCAGGCAGGGGCAGCCCCAGGTGACCCTCACCTGTCCCAGGATGGTGCGGCCCCGCCTGACCATCTACGTGTGCCAGGAGTCGCAGCAGGTGAGGGAGCCCCAGCACGAGCACGAGGACGGCGACGGAGGCAGCGGCACCTTCTTTGGTGAGGGGGGCGGGGGGCTCACCTGGGGGGGCAGGGGGCTCACCTGGGGGGTGGGAGCTCACCTGGGGGGTGGAACTCACCTGGGGGGTGGGAGCTCACCTGGGGGGTGGGGGCTCACCTGGGGGGGTGGAACTCACCTGAGGGGGTGGGAGCTCACCTGGGGGGTGGGAGCTCACCTGGGGGGATGGAACTCACCTGGGGGGGCTGGGGGCTCAGCTGAGGGGGTGGGAGCTCACCTGGGGGGTGGGAGCTCACCTGGGGGGATGGAACTCACCTGGGGGGGTGGAACTCACCTGAGGGGGTGGGAGCTCACCTGGGGGGGTGGAACTCACCTGGGGGGATGGAACTCACCTGGGGGGGCTGGGGGCTCAGCTGAGGGGGTGGGAGCTCACCTGGGGGGGTGGGAGCTCACTTGGGGGCGTGGAACTCACCTGGGGGGGTGGAACTCACCTGGGGGGGTGGGAGCTCACCTGGGGGATGGGAGCTCACCTGGGGGGGTGGGAGCTCACCTGGGGGGTGGGAGCTCACCTGGGGGGGCTGGGGGCTCACCTGGGGGGGTGGAACTCACCTGGGGGGGCTGGGAGCTCACCCGGGGGGTGGGGGCTCACCTGGGGGGTGGGGGCTCACCTGGGGGGTTGGAACTCACCTGGGGGGGTGGGAGCTCACTTGGGGGTTTGGAACTCACCTGGGGGGTGGGGGCTCACCTGGGGGGTGGAACTCACCTGGGGGGGTGGGGGCTCAGCTGGGGAGGGTAGAGAGCACACCTGGGGACGTGGGGGAATTCCTGTCCTGCTGGGCACAAACCCACCTGAACAGTGCAGGTGCTGCCGCTCAGGGACACTGGGAGGTTTGTGGGGACAGGGGTGGAAATGCCACACAGGGCACGGTGACAGGGCACGGTGACAGACAGGAGATTGGTGACAAACAGGACACAGTGCCACACAGGGCACGGTGACAGGGCACGGTGACAGGACAGGGGTGACAGACAGGAGATTGGTGACAAACAGGACACAGTGCCACACAGGACATGCTGACAGACAGGACATGGGTGACAGACAGGACACGGGTGACAGACAGGACACAGGTGACAGACAGGGCATGGGTGAGAGGACACAGTGCCAGGTCACAGGTGACAGACGGGACGACAGGGGTGACAGGACACGGTGCCAGGTGTGTCACAGGTGACAGACAGGGCACAGTGACAGGACACGGGTAATGGGCAGGACACGGTGCCAGGCAGGTCCCTGTTAGGAGCACGGCAGTGCCCAGCCCAGGTGGCCATGGTGGCACACCTGGGCAGGTGTGGCTGTGCTGTCAGGTGTTCCGTGCCCGCAGTGTGCCACACCATGTACCTGGAGGAGCTGGCACAGCTGTTCTGGGTGACAGAGAGGACAGGGGTGCCAGGCAGGACACAGGTGACAGGACACAGGTGACAAACAGGTCACAGTGCCAGGGAGGTCACTGTGCCAGGCAGGACACGGTGACAGACAGGTGCCTGTTCTGAGTGCAGCTGTGCCCAGCCCAGGTGTGGCTGTGCTGGCACACCTGGCAGGTGTAGCTGTGCTGTGCTGGCACACCTGGGCTCACCTGCTGGGTGCCCTGTGCCCGCAGTGTACCACGCCGTGTACCTGGAGGAGCTGACGGCGGCCGAGCTGGCAGAGAAGCTGGCACAGCTGTTCCGGGTGCCCGCCCAGCACATCCAGCACATCTACAAACAGGGCCCCACGGGCATCCACGTGCTGGTCAGCGACCAGGTAACCTCACCTGCCCAGGTAATGCCCACCTGGCCCAGGGAATGCCCACCTGGCTCAGGTAACCCCACCTGCCCCAGGTAACCCCACCTGCCCCACGGGCACACCTGGCACCAACCAGGTAATGCCCCCTTCCCCCACGGGCATCCACATGATGGTCAGCGGCCAGGTAACCCTGCCTGGCCCAGGTAACCCCCACCTGCCCCAGGGAATGCCCATCTGGCAGTGCCAGGTAACTCCCACCTGCCCCATGAGCATCCATGTGCTGCTCAGCGACCAGGTAACCTCACCTGCCCCAGGGAATGCCCACCTGCCCCAGGGCACACCTGGCACCAACCAGGTAATGCCCACCTGCCCTGGTAATGCCCACCTGCCCCAGGTAATGCCCACCTGCCTCACAAGCACACTTGGCAGCACCAGGTAATGCCCACCTGCCCCAGAGCACACCTGGCAGTGCCAGGTAACCCCACCTGCCCCAGGGCACACCTGGCAGCACCAGGTAATGCCCCCCTGTCCCAGGGCACACCTGGCAGCACCAGGTAACCCTCACCTGCCCCAGGTAACCCCACCTGCCCCACAGGAACACCTGGCACCAACCAGATAACCCTCACCTGCCCCAGGTAATGCCCCCAGTCCCACAGGCACACCTGGCAGTGCCAGGTAATGCCCACCTGCCCCAGGTAATGCCCACCTGCCCCAGGGCACACCTGGGGGCAGCATCACCTGTGCAGGTGCTGGGAAGGGCCCCAATCAATGAAATGTTCCTGGCTGGTGCTTCCCGAGCTCCCACCTGAGCTCCCACCTGGGCACCTCCCGCCCTTTGGAACCCAATTTTTCCCCAAAAAGCCCTAAATCGGAGCTGTCTGGGGTTTGTTCCAGATGATCCAGAACTTCCAGGATGAATCCTGCTTCGTCCTGGACACCCTGAAAGGTGTGTGAGTACCTGGGCTCTGCTGGGCCACACGCGAGGCACAGGTGTGACTCCTCACACACCTGTGTGCCACCCCTGGCCCCTCCCAGCTCCCCTCACCTGTCCTGGGCTTCCCTTGCAGCCGAGACCAACGACAGCTACCACATCATCCTGAAATAGGGGCAGCTGAGGGACAGGTGAGGAGCACCTGCGGCCTCTCAGCACACCTGGACACCCTCCACGAGGACACAGCAGAGATTTGGGAACCCCAGGTGTGCTCACCTGGCCATCCCCCCTCGCAATGAACTCCTGGACACCTTCTGGAGAGCTCCCAGGTGTGGTCATCTGGCCCACCACCCTCCAAAGGAACACCTGGAGAGCCCCCAGGTGTGGTCACCTGGCCACCCCTCCCTCAAAAAGAACACCTGGAAAGCCTCTGGACACCCCCCCAGGTGTGCTTACCTGGCCACCATCCCCGAAAGGAACACCTGGAGAGCCCCCAGGTGTGGTCATCTGGCCACCACCCTCAAAAGGAACACCTGGAGAGCCCCCAGGTGTGCTCACCTGACCACCCCTCCCTCAAAAAGAACACCTGGAAAGCCTCTGGACACCCCCCCAGGTGTGGTCACCTGTCCACCCCCCCTCGCAATGAATGCCTGGAGAGCCCCCAGGTGTGGTCACCTGGCCACTCCCCTCACAGGGAACACCTGGAAACCGTTTGGGGACCCCCCCCCCCAGATGTTGTTACCTTGCCACTCTCCTCGAAAAGAACACCTGAAAACCTTCTGGAGAAACCCCAGGTGTGGTGACCTGGCCACGCCCCTCACAGGGAACACCTGGAGAGCCCCCAGGTGTGGTGACCTGGCAGCCCTGCCCACAGGTGCCTCCTGGCACGGACAAGCTGCTGCTCCCCTGCTGCAGCTCTGGGGCACCAGGTGTGCTCCCACCTGGCACAGGTGTTGCCTCCAGGTGGGTGCAGGTGCGATCTCGTGAGGTCATCAAGAATTCCGGATTTAATTATGGAAAATTGGAGGATAAAGGGATAACTGGGGGGGGGGGGTGCGGGGAGGGCAGGGGGCATTGCTGGGTGTTTTTGGGGAGAAAAGCAAAGATTTGGCTCTTTCTGCGGAACGTGTGCAGTGATTGAAGCGGCTCTGGGCAGGTGTCCAGGTGAGGGATGTGCCCAGGGGTGGGAGGTGATTCCCCAGGTCCCTCAGACCTGGATGCTCCAGGTGATACCAGCTCAGCTCAGCCCATCAGGTGTTTCAGGTAAACAAAAACAGGAAAAAAAGACAATAAAAGCCAAGGATTTGATTAAATAAAGCCGGGGCGGGATCCAGGTGTGGCAGGTGCTGGCTCAGGTGACATCTGGGACAGTCTGACAGTGCAGGGGAGCAGCACCACCCCAGGACTGAGCAGCACCCCCAGAATCACCCCAAACATCTCCCCAAAACCATCCCCAGGACCACACAAAAATCACTCAAAACCACCCCCAGGAAATACCCAAAATCAGCCCCAAACCATCCCAGAATCACCCCCAAACCACCCCAAAATCACCTCCAAAAATCCCCCAAGACAACAAAAATCACTCAAAACCATCCCCAGGAAATCCCCAAAATCAGCCCCAAACCATCCCAGAATCACCCCCAAACCACCCCAAAATCACCTCCAAAAATCTGCCAGATCACACAAAAATCACTCAAAACCACACCTAAGAAATCCCCCAAAATCACCCCCAAACCATCCCAAAACCACCCCCAAATAATCCCAAAAATCAGCCCCAAACTACCCCAAAATCACCTCCAAAAATCCCCCAAGACCACACAAAAATCACTCAAAGCCACCCCCAAGTAATCCCCAAAATCACTCCCAAACCACCCCAAAACCACCCCCAAGAAATCCCCAAAATCACTCCCAAACCACCCCAAAATCTCCCAGATCACCTCAGGATGGTCCCGCAATCACCTTGAAATATCCCTGAATCTTTCCTCTAAATTACCCCCTCACCACCCAAAATTACCCAAAAATCATCCCAAACGGATCACCCCAAATAATCACAAATTCATCCCCAAACTACCTCAAATTCATTCCCCAACTACCCCAAATCATCTCAAATTCATCCCTAAATCACCTCAAATTCATCCCGAAATTACCCCAAATCACCTCAGATTCATTCCCAAATCCCCCCAGATTACCCCAAATTCATCTCCAAGTCCCCCAAAATTACCCCCAATTCATCCCCAAATTACCCCAAATCACCTCAAATTACCCCAAATTCATCCCCAAGCCCCCCATGCCCAGGGGGTGTCAGGGCTGGAGCACCCCAAGGTTGCTCCTGGCTCAGGTGGGACACACCTGGAGTGGGGGGAGCGCCCTCATTTGCAGGTTGTACCTGGGATTGCACCTGGAAAAGGTGGGGGGGACACGGGGGGTGTTTGATCCTTTAATTCCCTTTCCTTGGATCCCTTAATTCCCCTTTCTTTGGATCCTTTAATTCCCTTTTTGATCCTTCAATTCCCTTTCCTTGGACCCTTCAATTCCCTTTTTGAGCCTTTAATTCCCTTTCCTTGGATCCTTTAATTCCCCTTTCCTTGGATCCTTCAATTCCCTTTCCTTGGATCCTTTAATTCCCTTTCCTTGGATCCTTCAATTCCCTTTCCTTGGATCCTTTAATTCCCTTTCCTTGGATCCTTTAATTCCCCTATTGATCCTTTAATTCCCTTTTCCGTGGATCCTTCAATTCCCTTTCCTTGGATCCTTCAATTCCCTTTCCTTGGATCCTTTAATTCCCCTTTTGATCCTTTAATTCCCTTTCCTTGGATCCTTCAATTCCCTTTCCTTGGATCCTTCAATTCCCTTTTTGATCCTTCAATTCCCTTTCCTTGGATCCTTCAATTCCCTTTTTGATCCTTCAATTCCCTTTCCCTGGATCCTTCAATTCCCTTTCCTTGGATCCTTTAATTCCCCTTTTGATCCTTTAATTCTCCTTTCCTTGGATCCTTCAATTCCCCTTTCCTTGGATCCTTCAATTCCCTTTCCTTGGATCCTTTAATTTCCCTTTTGATCCTTCAATTCCCTTTCCTTGGATCCCTTAATTCCCCTTTCCTTGGATCCTTTATTTCCCCTTTTGATCCTTTAATTCCCCTTTTGATCCTTTAATTCCCTTTCCTTGGATCCTTCAATTCCCCTTTTGATCCTTCAATTCCTTTTCCTTGGATCCTTCAATTCCCCTTTTGATTCTTTAATTCCCTTTTCCTTGGATCTTTTGATTCCCCTTCCTTGGATCCTTTAATTCCCCTTTCCTTCGATCCTTCAATTCCCTTTCCTTGGATCCTTCGATTCCCCTTTTGATCCTTCAATTCCCTTTTCCTTGGATCCTTCGATTCCCCTTCCGTGGATCCTTTAATTCCCCTTTCCTTGGATCCTTCAATTCCCCTTTTGATCCTTCAATTCCCCTTTTGATCCTTTAATTCCCCTTTCCTTGGATCCTTCAATTCCCCTTTTGATCCTTCAATTTCCCTTTTGATCCTTCAATTCCCCTTTTGATCCTTTAATTCCCCTTTCCTTGGATCCTTCAATTCCCCTTTTGATCCTTCAATTCCCTTTCCTTGGATCCTTCGATTCCCCTTTTGATCCTTCAATTCCCCTTTTGATCCTTCAATTCCCTTTCCTTGGATCCTTCAATTCCCTTTCCTCGGTCAGTGACTCCCAGGTGTGTTCTCAGTTCTGCCCCCAGACTCCAACCCCAGCTGAGGGCACAAAGGCAGCAGTGATCAGTGGAGGGAAGAAGAATCTAAATAAACAGAACAGCAAAATTGGTAAAAAAGGTACAGAAGAGCCTGAGGGTCCCAGCAGAAATTAACCCTGTCCTGGCCACAACCAGGGCGTTCCCCACCCCTTACTGCAGTCGATCCACACCATTCCTTATCCCACAGCTTGCACTCACCCTCTATTCTGCACCATCCCTTATCTCACACCTTGCATTTGCCCTTTACACAATCCATGTCATTTCTTATCCCAAACCTTGCACTTACCCTTTATTCTACACTGTCCACATTAATTCCTTATCCCACACCTTGCACTCACCCTTTACGCCATCCACATCACTCCTTATCCCATGACTTGCATTTACCTTTTATTCTATACCATCCACATAAATCCTTATCCCAAACCTTGCACTCACCCTTTATTCTACGCTGTCCAAATTCTTTATCCCACACCTTGCATTTACTCTTTATTCTACACTGTCCACACCATTCCTTATCCCAAACCTTGCACTGGTTCTTTATTCTGCACCATCCACGTCATTCCTTAACACAAACCTTGCACTCCTCCTTTACTCCATCCACATAATTCCTTGCACTCACCCTTTTTTCTGCACCACTCATTATCCCACACCTTGCACTGGTCATTTTTTCTGCACCTTGCATTTATTTTATTTTTCTGCACACCTTGCATTTACTCTTTATTCTACACTGTCCGCACCACTCCTTATCCCATACCTTGCACTCATCCTTTTTTCTGCACCATCCACACCATTCCTTATCCCAAACTTTGTTCTCATCTTTACACCATCCACTTAATTCCTTATCCTACACCTTGCACTGGTCCCTTTTTCTGCACCATTTCTGGTTCCACACCTTGCATTCACCTTTTATTCTGCACCATCCATGTCATTCCTTATCCCAAACCTTGCACTCACCCTTTACACTATCCATGTAATTCCTTATCCCACACCTTGCACTGGTCCTTTATTCTGCACCATTGCCCTGGTTTAGGGCAGATTTGGGATTAAACCTCCAAAAGGGGCCCCTCCAGCAAGCAAACCCACACAGCCCCTCTCCCCAACGAGTTTGGGAAGGATTCCCTGGAGAGAAGTGGAAAGAACCTGTTTATTTAACAGGTAAAACACCCCCCAGCACACAGAACCTGTTTATTTAACAGGTAAAACACCCCCCAGCACACAGAACCTGTTTATTTAACAGGCACAGCACCCCCAGCACACAAAATGAGCAATACCAGGTATTACAGTGACCTGATGAGGTCTCAGGGTGAGGGAAGTGGACAAGAATCTTAGTTCATGATCAGAAGGCTGGATTTATTGATCTATGATATATAACACATTATAACTATACTAAAAAGAATAAGGAGAGAAGTTGCAGAGGCTGCTAAGCTAAGAATAGCATAGTAAAGAAAGAATAACAAAGTTCTGTGTCCAGCAGAAAGCAAGGACAAACTCTCCTTGTGAGTGGTCAGCAAATCCAAACACTCACAGAAGCCCAATCACCGCTGCACCTGTTGCATTCCACACCAGCCGATAACAATTATTTACATTCTTCTTCTGGGGCCTCAGCTTCCCAGAAGATGAACAAATCCCAAAGAAAGGATTTCTATGGAAAAATGTCTGCGACAACCAGGTGACACCGCTCTGTCACCACTCTGAAAAAGATGCCAAATTCAGAAAGTCTCTCCTGGGGTGGTCGCTCTGTAATCAGTGCCTCCTGTGCTGGGGTAGCTGCTGCAGCCGCAAGGTGCAAACTCTCGGTGTTTCCCAGGTCCCAGTCCAGAGCAGGTTTGAGTAGGTCCAAAAAAGGGAAAGGAGAAACAGTCCAGGGAAAATTCGGACTGCTTAGCTAAACTAACTAATGAGCAGAAGCAAAAAGCAAGAGCAAAGCAGGAGCAAAGCAAAAAGCAAAAGCAGCACTCATGTACTGTCCTATCTCTGTGTCCTGCCAGCCGTGGGGCAGTGGCTGAGAGCAAAACCAAAACAAACCATTCGCTCTTCAGAGCCAGTCTGTGAAGGCACAGAACATGATATCCAGCATGAACAGAACACAGGAATGGGGATATAAGCATCATAAGGTCACCCTAGGACAACCAGCCACATCATTCCTTATCTTACACCTTGGACTCATCCTTTACACCATCCACACCATTCCTTATCCCAAACTTTGCACTCATCTTTACACCATCCATGTCATTCCTTATCCCACACCTTGCACTCACCCTTTAGTCTACACTGTCCACACCATCCCTTATCCCACATCTTGCATTTACCCTTTATTTTACTCCATCTACACCATTCCTTATCCCATACCTTGCACTCACCCTTTATTCTGTACCATCCACACCATTCCTTATCCCAAACCTTGGCATTTACCCTTTATTCTACACCATCCACACCATCCCTTATATCACACCTAGCACTCATTTTTACACCATCTACACCATTCCTTATCCCAAACTTTGCACTCATCCTTTATTCTGCACCATTCACATAATTCCTTATCTCACACCTTGCACTCACCCTTTATTCTGCACCACCCACTCTATTCCTTATCCCTTGCACTCATCCTTTACTCCATCCACACCATTCCTTATCCCACAGCTTGCATTTACTCTTTATTTTACACCATCCTCACCATCCCTTATATCACACCTTGCACTCATCTTTACACCATTCACACCATTCCTTATCCCACACCTTGCACTCATCCTTTATTCTACACCATCCATGTAATTCCTTATCCCAAACCTTGCACTCGCCCTTTACTCTGCACCATCCCTTGTCTCACACCTTGCATTTACCCTTCATACTGCACCGTGTCATTCCTTATCCCATACCTTGTGCTCACCCTTTACACGATCCACGCCGTCTCTTATCCTAAACCTTGCATTTACCCTTTTTTTTACTCCTCCCACACCTTGCACTCATCTTTTCTCCATCCACACCATTCCTTATCCTAAACTTTGCATTTACTCTTTATTTTACACCATCCATACCATTCCTTATCCTACACCTTGCACTCATCTTTACACCACCCACACCATTCCTCATCCCAAACCTTGGCATTTACCATTTATTTTACACCATCCATTCCATTCCTTATCCCAAACTTTGCATTTACCCTTTATTTTGCTCCATCCACACCATTCCTCATCCCAAACCACGTCCTCACCCATTTCCTGCACCACCCACCCCTGCCCAGGTTCCACCACATTCCAGCTGTACCCACATTTCACACACAGCAGGAGCTCCATCTCTTCAGTCCCCAATGTGCGTTGAGGTCAGTCAGTCCTGGCTGTCCGTGTGTCCATCCACAAAAGGGCTGCTGTGCCCAGAGCTCCCAGCTGGAGCTGCCCATCCTCATCCTCATCTTCATCCTCATCCTCACAGCACGGTCACCCCCAGCCAGCAGTGTCAGAAATCCAAGCAACCCCGACAAAGGGGACAAAGAGGATGAGGAGAACTCCATCTTATCAGAAGGCCAATTAATTTGTCTCGGTTTGGAAAGACAGGTGCCTGCTAAGGAAGGCAGGAGCCTCCCCTGAAATGGAGAATGTAAACCCTCCCCACCTCTCTGAATTGCTATAAATTTTAAATTAAGGGGCTCTCAGGCAAAAAAAATACGGGACCAGGGAATAACAGTTCTTTAACAGGGAAAAAAAAAAAAAAAAAAAAAAAGATAAAATAAACAATGCACAGTGAACTAAAACAACACTGACAGAGTCAGAACTCAACCTGACACCCTGTGGGTCAGGCTGTTGGCAGCAGTCCCATTGGAATTGTGGCTCAGCCCTCCTGCAGTGTCAGGGGTGGTTCTGCTGGAGCAGGGATCCTGTAGAAAGGTGCAATCCCTCCCTCTGAAGATCCAGTGGAAGAAGAGGCAGCTGCTGCTCCTCTGGGAAATCCAGTGGAGAAGCCGTGCTGGTGTTCCAGAACCTCCAGATTATATCTGGGTAGCAATGTTTGAAACCTCAGATCGTATCCGGGTAGGAATGTTTGAAATCTCAGATTGTATCTGGGTAGGAATGTTTGAAATCTCAGATCGTATCCAGGTAGGAATGTTTGAAATCTCAGATTACATCCAGGTAGAAATGTTTGAAATCTCAGATTGTATCTGGGTAGGAATGTTTGAAATCTCAGATTGTATCCAGGTAGGAATGTTTGAAATCTCAGATTACATCCAGGTAGAAATGTTTGAAATCTCAGATTGTATCTGGGTAGGAATGTTTGAAATCTCAGATTGTATCCAGGTAGGAATGTTTGAAATCTCAGATTGTATCTGGGTAGGAATGTTTGAAATCTCAGATTGTATCCAGGTAGGAATGTTTGGCTCCTCCTTCTGTGCTCACATCTCCCAGTGGGATGATGGAATTTTATCAGCCATGCAGGGACACTCAGTGGCCCATGAACAGAAGATAATTAATAATTAATGGCCCATGAACAGGAGATATCTCCTCGAGGGACGATTGGTTGTGACAGACATAAAGAAAACTGCCCCATGAACAGAAGATAACTGCCCCACCTCTGACAGATGGGAATTGAGCACCTGAGACACTTCTGTGAGCACCAGCCGAGGTCTCAGTCCCTCCAGCCCTCTCTGTGCCATCCAGGTGACACCACAGTTGACACCACAGGCGACACCACAGGTAACACCACAGGTGACACCACAGGTGACCTCTGTCTGAGGTGACTCTGGGGTGTCCCCTCTCTCTGGAGCTGCTCCCAACAGCAGAGACTGGCCCATGCTGGAGGGACAGGGGACATTTCCTAATCTGGGTGAGACTTTTGACTCTGCCCAAGGTCTTGGAGTGTCCTCCACAGCCGAGGTCAGTGGGGAGGAACAAGGATGGTCCCCGTGGTGCCAGGGCTGGGGACTCACCTGAGGCAGTGTCTGCTCTGCTGCCTCCATTGGCACCACTGACAGGGAGCTGGGGCAGGGTGACAGAGCTCTGGAAACTTCCAGAACCTGGGCTCCACCCACGGAACTGCTCCAGAGAAGCTTCCAGAGCCTGGATCCTGGGCTCCATCCTGGGAACTGCTCCAGAGAACCTTCCAGAGCCTGGATCCTGGGCTCCAAACAAAGAGATGCTCCAGAGAAGCTTCCAGAGCCTGGATCCTGGGCTCCATCCTGGGAACTGCTCCAGAGAACCTTCCAGAGCCTGGATCCTAAGATCCACCCTGGGAACTGCTTGAGAGAGAAACTTCCAGATCCTGGGTTCCACCCAGACCCACAGGAATTGATGCAGAGAACCTTCCAGAGCCTGGATCTTGGGCTTGGGAGGGCCCTACTTCCTCCTCATCCCTCACTGAGTGACCCACTCTGCTCTTGGATTTCTTCTTGTGAAAAATGTGTCTTTTATGATTGGCTTTTTGCAAATATTAAAATGAATATTATATGTGTTGTGTTAGAAAGTGATGCTGTAATCATTTTCTTAAGTAGTATGTTAAATAGAGTTTAGGTTATAACATAATGTTAAGATAGAAACCGTGCTGATTAAGATATGTTTTTAGAGAGGAATGAGGTACTTGCACTGAGATAGCAGCCACAGGACACTGAAATCTTTCGGAGAATTTATTGCTCTCTTCTCAAGTTCTTCCCACCTTGACCATCAGGATTCAGAGGAAGAAGCTGACACTGCCCAGACACAATCCTGTGTTTGAATGGAATTTATGCATCATGGATGAGGTGTATGAGTATGCAACACGCTGTTGCTTTTAAGGGTTAATTCTCTGCTAACGTGGGTCCTTTCTGGGCGTATTTTGCCCAGAAAAGGTACCCGGACTGTCTGTAACTCTTTGTTTTTATTGTCTCATATTGTCCTACTCCCAATTGTCCACATTTTTATTACCCTGATTTTATGACTATTTTTATAACCATTTTATTATTATTAAACTTTTAAAATTGTAAAAAGAAGTGATTGTCGTTTTTGACATTGGGCAGGGATTCCTGGCTGTGAGGGCGGGCAGGCCCTGGGCTGGATTTCCCTGGGAGCTGTGGGTGCCCCGTCCCTGGCAGTGCCCGAGGGAGGCTGGGCAGGGTTTGCAGCACCCTGGGGCACAGGGAGGTGTCCCTGCCATGGCAGGGGTGGCACAGGACGATCTTTGAGGTCCTTTCCACCCCAAACCCTTCCTGAGCCCACGATCTCCCTCAGCCCTCCATCTTCCGCACTTCCGGACTCCATTTCCCATCACACCCCGCGCCAGCGCTGCCCTGCGGGGAGTCCCCAGGGAACTCGCTTTCCCACAGTGCCTCGCGGCGGCGCAGCGGCGGCGCGGGGATCACGTGACGCGGGGCGGTATAAAAGCGGCGGCGCAGCGGCCGCGGCCCCATTGTTGTCGGCGCGCGGCGGGGCGGGAGCGGCCCCGGACCCCTCCGGGAGCGGCCCCGGGGCCCCCCCAGCGCCCCCCGCCCCCAGCCGGCCCCCAAAACCCCCCTCGGGCACCGGTGAGTGCGGGGAACGGCGGCAGCGGCAGGGCTGGAGGGAGCGTGGGGGGGCGGCCCCGCCTGCGGGGGGCGGGGAGGGCTCTGAGGGATGGGGGGGGGGGGGGGCTGGGAGGGATTGGGAGTTCCGAGGGATGGGGGCGCTGTGAGGGATGGGGGGGTCCAGGGGATATGGGGACTGTGAGGGATTTGAGATTCCAAGGGATGGAGGGCTGTAGGGGATGGAGGGCTGTGAGAAATTTGGGGTTCCAGTGGTCATGGAGGCTGTGAGAAATGGGGGATTCTGAGAGATGGGGGGGGGCTGTGAGGGATTTGGAGTTCAAATGGATTGGGGGGCTGTGAGGGATTGGGGGTTCCAGAGGATATGGGAGTCCGTGAGGGACTGGGGAGCTGTAGGGGATGGGGGGTGGGCTGTGAGGGATTGGGGGTTCCAAGGGATGCGGACCTGTAAGGGATGGGGGGGTTCCAAGAGATGGGGGGCTGTGAGGGTTGGAGGGGTTCCGACCATTAGGGCTGTTCCGAGGGATGGGGGGCTGTGGGGGATTGCGGTGGGGGGAGGGGGCTGTGAGGGATTTTGGGTTCCAAGGGGTGGGGGGCTGTAGAGGATGGGGGACTATGAGGAATTTGGGGTTCCAAGGGATACGGGAGCTGTGAGGGACTGGGTGGGCTGTGAGGGAGGGCGGGTTCCAAGGAATTCGGGTGTACTGAGGAATGGGGGGGCTGTAGGGGCTGGGGGCCATTCCAGCGCTATCAGGGGTGGGGGTGAAGGGGTCTGGGGGCTTCACAGCCGGGGCAGGCAAAGGGGATGTGGGGGGGCTGTAGGGCAGGGGGAGCCATGGGGGATGTGTTGGGACAAGGGGGTGCCCTACAGCTGGGGGGCTTGTAGGGGATGTGGGAGGGCTGTAGGGGATACGGGGGGGGCCTTATACAAGAGTCTGTAGGAGATGGGAGCCTCTAGAAGGTATGGGGGGTGAGGGGAGGGTCCTTATAACCATGGATCCATGGAAAATGGGGGGGCTGTATGAAATGTGGGGCTGCCCCTGCTGGAAACATCTGGGGGTGCCTATAGGGGCTGGGCTCCTGTAGAGGGTGTGGGGGATCCTTACAGCCCCCCCCCCCATTGCATTTGGGGAGGGGCTTTTGGGGGTCCTGCCAGGTGGGGCTGCCCCTCTGTGTACCATGGAGGGGCACTGGAGGTGCTCAGGGTGCCCTTGGGGACCTCACGGGGGCACTGGGGTTGTGTTGGGGCTCCTCAGGATGGTGATGATGATGGTGATGGGGAGGTGACACCTGGCAGGTCAGGTGTCCCCAGAGGTGGGGGAGGGGCTGTTCTGGTGTTCCTCTCCAGGCCCCACCTTCCCCCCCCCCCCCCAAGACGATTTTGGGGGTGCCAGGTGACCCTGGGGACAGGTGAGACACCCTGGGAGGGGCTCCTGCTGCCCAACCCTCACCTGTCCAGGGCTGCTCTCTGTGTGCAGCTGTTCTGGGCTCTCCTCCACCTCCATCCCTTGGCTGCAGCCCCAGGGAGTTTTGTGGGATCACCTTTTCCATCCCCCCCAGGTACTCATGGAGCACCTTTGGGGGTCTCCTTGCCCTCCTGGGCCTCTGGATCCAGGTGTTGATGGACCCTCCTGGATCTCCCCGTTCCAGTGATGGACACAGGGCCCAAGGAGGGGTTTTTGGGGGTCACCTTTCTGTCCCCCAACACCTGGGGACACCTGGCCCTCCTTCCCAGGCTCTTTCAGCCAGGAGGTTTCCCAGATCAGCTCCAGGAATCCCAAACTCTCCTGATCCCTTCCCTGCTCCTAAAGAGATTCCAGAACATGGGGAAAAAATAATATTTTTAATTTATTTAACTCCTTTTGGTGAAGTTTAATCCCTGAAATTCCCCATTCCCGTGGCTCCTCCCCCAGGATTTGAGCCCATTTTTCCTTCCTCACCCCAAATGGATCCTCCTTGGGATGGTGCTTGCAGAAATGCTGGAAGCTCTGTCGGGAGCTGATTTCCCTGAGGAACCCAAATTTCCCATATTTCATCCCAAAAACCCAGAGCTGGGAATGTCAGCAGTGAACCTGGGATGGGCTCAGATCCCTGGGAAACCCATTTCTTGGGGAAGACATTGGGAAACTTCACCCATTTCTTGGGGAAAACATTGGGAAACTTCACCCATTTCTTGGGGAAGACATTGGGAAACTTCACCCATTTCTTGGGGAAAACATTGGGAAACTTCACCCATTCCTTACAGATCCAGACTGCCCAAATCTTCCTGGTGATCATCCCAAAAATCCCAATTTTTGGCTGGAACAACACCTGGATTGGGTTCATTGGTGTTCCCAGAGCCTTTCTGGGTGGGTTCCACCAGAGCTGCTCATGGATCACTCCCAGTTTCACCCTGGAATATCCTGGATCCCTCAAATCCATCCAGACAATCCATTTTTGGCACTGGATTTTTATGGGAATTTTATATGGATTTTTATGGGAATTTTATATGGATTTTTATGGATTTTATATGGGAGTCCTGTTATCCTGAGCAGAAGAATGGGTGCTGGAAGTTTTATGTAGTTTTGGGAGTGCAAGCAGGAATTCTTGAGGATCCCCCTGATCCAGGGGCGGTTTGGGAGCCATCCCAGAACGCACAGGATGCTCAGAGGATTGGAAAATCAGAAAATCATTCCCAATTTCTTGGGATGGCTGGAGGTAAAAGGTTTGGTGCTCACCTGGCCAGGTGGGATGGACAATTCCTGCTGGTCCCAGCTTCTCCACCCTGCTGGGATCAGCTCCTGTGTTCCAGGAATCCCAAACTCTCCTGATCCCTCCCCTGCTCCTAAAGTGATTCCAGAACATGAGAAAAATTTGTATTTTTAATTTAACTCCTTCTGATGAGGTTTAATCATTAAAATTTCCCAATTCCTCAGCTTTTGAACCCATTTTTTCTTCCTCATTTCAAATTCCTCCCAATTTTAAAATGTGTAAAAATGGAACCTTAATATTTTCATTTGTTTGGGTTTTTTTTCCTCATTCATTCTGACCCTTCCAGGAGTTTTTCTACATCATAGAAAGGATAATTTGGAATAATTTGGGTTTTTATGTGAGAAATGAGAATCCCATCCTGCCAGATCCATCAGGTGGGATCCCACCCAGACTCCAGCTCTGATTTTCTATGGAAATGCAGTTTTAGGGAATAATTTGAGGATTTTCATCAATTTTAGGCAGCTGGAAATGGTGGGGGGGTGATGTTTTCCACCTCTGCTCCTCCTGGGATTTGGATTGATCATTTCCTTCCTCTTTCCCCCCTCTGCCACCAGGATTCCCCACTTTTCCTCCCCCAAAAAACCCCAAAAAAACAGAATTTCACCCTGAACTGGTGCATGGGTTGGGAATTTTTGTTTTTCTTTTGGGACCCCAACATTCCCTTCTGGAGGGGACAGGGCTGGATCCAGATCTGACAAATCCCACCCAAAACCCAACCCCAGAGGGCTCCCAAATTCATCCTGGAACTTTCCCAATGGGAATCAGGTCCAAAAATTCCCTTTTCCAACCCAGAGCTGGAAATTTCCCCAAATCCCAAATATGGCCATGGGTTATTTGGGATTTTTTTTTTTTTTTTGAGGTTTTTGGGATTAAGGGGTGTGGGGCAGGAAAATCCCAGAGAGGCTCATTCCCAATCTGTGATGGGCTGGGAATTGTTGGAGCATCCGGGGGTTTTTCTGAACTTTAGGAGATTTTAGGAGTGATCAGGATGTTCCAGGGGTGGATCTGGAAAAAAAACCCCAACAAAAAAATCGCTTTTCCTTTGGTTTGGGGCGAATTCCACCCCAAATCAATCCTGAAATCCCATTTTTTGGGTGAAAACCAAAGCTTTTCCTTTGGTTTTGAGTGAATTCCACCCCAAATCAATCCCAAGTGGAGAAGCTGGGATAGAGGAACTTGGGTGGAATGTTTGTGTGGAGATCTTTAGGGGGTTTTAGGAGGTGATCAGGATGTTCTAGGGCTGAATCTGGCAGTGCCTTTACAAAAAAAAAACCCAACAAAAATCAGTTTGTCTTTGATTTTGGGGGAATTCCATCCCAAATCAATCCTGAATGGGAATGCACACAGGAATTCTTGAAGCTGAGGTGAATATTTGTGTGGAGATCTTGAGGGGATTTTAGGGGGTGATCAGAATGTTCCAGGAGTGAATCTGGCAGTGCCTCTTCAAAAAAAAACCCAACAAAAATTCGCTTTTCCTTTGGTTTTGAGTGAATTCTTTCTCAAATCAATCCTGGAATCCTTTTTTTTTTTTTTTTTTTGGGTGAAAACCAAAGCTTTTCCTTCGGCTTGGGATGAATTCCATCCCAAATCGATCCTGAATGGAGAAGCTGGGATGGAGGAAGCTGGGGTGAATGTTTGTGTGGAGATCTTTAGGGGATCTGGCAGTGCCTTTCCAAAAAACACCCCAACAAGAAACAGTTTTCCTTTGGTTTGAGGTGAATCCATCCCAAATCAATCCCAAATGGAAAAGCTGGGATAGGGGAACTTGGGTGGAATATTTGTGTGGAGATCTTTAGGGGATTTTAAGGGGTGATCAGGATGTTCCAGGGGTGAATCTGGCAGTGCCTCTTCAAAAAAAAAAAAAAAAAACCCAACCAAAAAATCACTTTTCCTTTGGTTTGGGGTGAATTCCATCCCAAATCGATCCTGAATGGAGAAGCTGGGATGGAGGAACCTGGGTGGAATATTTGTGTGGAGATCTTTAGCGGATTTTAGGGGGTGATCAGGATATTCCAGGGGTGAATCTGGCAGTGCCTCTTGAAAAAACCCAACAAAAATCAGTTTGTCTTTGGTTTGGGGTGAATTCCATCCCAAATCAATCCCGAGTGGAAAAGCTGGGGTGAGTGTTTGTGTAGAGATCCCGGGTGGAAAAGCTGGGATGGAGCAAGCTGGGCTGAATGTTTCTGTGGAGATCTTTAGGGGTTTTTAAGTGGTGATTGGGATGTTCTAGGGGTGAATCTGGCAGTGCCTTTCCAAAAAAAAAAAAAAAAAAAAAAAAACCAACAAAAATCAATTTTCCTTTAGTTTTGAGTGAATTCCATCCCAAATCAATCCCAAGTGGAAAAGCTGGGATGGATGAACCTGGGGTGAAATGTTTGTGTGGACATCCTGGGTGGAAAAGCTGGGATGGAGCAAACTGGGGTGAGTGTTTGTGTGGAGAAGCTGGGGTGAGTGTTTGTGTGGAGAAGCTGGGGTGAGTGTGTGGAGAAGCTGGGGTGAGTGTGTGGAGAAGCTGGGGTGAATGTTTGTGTGGAAAAGCTGGGGTGAATATTTGTGTGGAGAAGCTGGGGTGAGTGTTTGTGTGGAGAAGCTGGGGTGAGTGTATGTGTGGAGAAGCTGGGGTGAACGTTTGTGTGGAAAAGCTGGGGTGAGTGTTTGTGTGGAAAAGCTGGGGTGAATGTTTGTGTGGAAAAGCTGGGGTGAATGTTTGTGTGGAAAAGCTGGGGTGAATGTTTGTGTGGAAAAGCTGGGGTGAGTGTTTGTGTGGAAAAGCTGGGGTGAATGTTTGTGTGGAGAAGCTGGAGTGAATGTGTGTGGACATCCCACTCATGGGCTGGCACGGGGAGGGAGCTCCCGTGGGCCCGGCGATTCTCCGGGATGGGCAGAGCAGAACCCTCGGAGAACCCCGAGCATCTCCTGCCCATCCCGAGCCAGAAGCACTCACGAAACACAAACACCAGGGCTGGCCCCGCAGCTCCGGCTGGGACCGGGGGATTTACCCGGGGATCAGCCCGGGCTCTGACCCACCGTGTCCCGCCGCTCTCCGCAGGCCGCTCCGGGCCCGTCCGCTCCCGCCGGGCTCTCCATGCGAGCCGAGCCCCGATGGCCGCGGTCCCGAGCGCCGCGATCAAGCGCAAACAGGAGGATGCGGGACCGGGATCAGGATCGGGATCGGTCGCCTCGGACGACGAGATCGCCACGAGCGACAGCGGCGACAGCTGCGACAGCGGCGGCAGCACCGGCAGCGCCGCCCGTGAGCCGGGGCCGGCTGTGGGCGGGGTTCCGGGAGAATTTTTCATTTATTTTTGGGAATTCTGTTTTTTTTTTTTTTTTTTTTTTTTTTTTTTTTTTTTTTTTTAATGGGTTTCGGGAATTTGGGTGGTGTGGGGGATTTTTTGGGGAGTGTTAGGGAATGGTGTGGAATGTATTGGAATTGTGGGGGAATCTCGTAGCAATTTTTGGGTGGAGAACTTTTGGGTTTTCAGTTTTACAAAATAGTAGTTTTGGCTTTGGGGATTTTGTAATTGGATTTGGGTATTTTTAATTTTGGGGAGTTTGGGGATTTTTAATTTCAGGGAATTTGGGGTTTTTATTTTTTTTTTAATTTGGTGATTTTTTTTTTTTTTTTTAATTTCTGATGAATCTTTAGAATTTGAGGGACAACCCTGAGATTTTTTTTTATATTTCAGGGAAATTCAGAGGAATTTTTTTACTTTTTGGGGGCTTGGGGGAATTTCTTGGATTTTTTGAAAGTTTGGGGGATTGGGGCATTCATGGAGAATTATTTGGGTAGTTCATGGCACTTGAATTTCCTTTGAAAACTGGGAAACTTCGGAGAAGTTGAGAAAGGATTTTGGGGGAACCTGGAGGAGAATTCTGACCATTTGCAGGAGGGAATTACGGGATAATTTTAAATTACGGAGGGAAAATGGGTGAATTTTGTGTAATTTTGGGTGTGTTTTCATTGTGGCCCCTCTGTGCCCGCAGCCCCGTCCATCCTGCGGCACTTTGCCCACCATGAATTTCCTTTGAATTTTGGGAAATTTCAGAGGTGCTGGGGAGGGATTTTGAGGGAGTTTTGATGGGGTGAGTTTGTAGGGAACCTGGAGGTGAATTTTGAGCATTTGCAGGGAGGAGTGAAGGAGAAACAAAGGGGACTTTTGAATTTTGGAGGCAAATAGAGGAAAAATGGGTGAATTTTGTGTAATTTTGGGGGTGGTTTTTTGCTGCCCCTCTCTGTGCCCACAGCCCTGTCCATCCTGCGGCACTTTGCCCAGCACGAATTTCCTTTGAATTTTGGGACATTTTAGAGGTGCTGGGGAGGGATTTTGAGGGAGTTTTGATAGGGTGAGTTTGTAGGGAACCTGGAGTGGATTTCTGACCATTTGCATTGGGGTATTATGGGGTAATTTTAAATGTTGGAGGGAAATGGGTGAATTTTGTGTAACTTTGGGTGTGTTTTCATTGTGGCCCCTCTGTGCCCGCAGCCCCGTCCATCCTGCGGCGCTCCCGGGCGCGCCGGGGCGGGAAGCGCGTGCGCTTTGCCCAGGTCACCGTTTATTACTTTGCCCGGCGCCAGGGCTTCACCTGCGTGCCCAGCGCCGGGGGCAGCTCCCTGGGCATGGCCCCGCGGCACCACCGTGCCCGCAGGTACAGCCTCAGCCAGTTCGCTCACCTGCGCCAGGTGAGCCACCGGCAGCACCTGCGGCAGCACCTGCGGCGGGAGAAACTGCGCGCCAGGAGGAGAGAGGTGAGAGGGACTGGGAGGGAAGGGGGGGATACCTGGGGAGGGAGGAAGGGGGATCCAGGTGGGAAATACTTGGGGAGAGAGTGGGATGCAGCTGGGGAATCCCTGGGGAGGGAGGGGGAATTCAGGTGGGGAACAGCTGGGAGAGAAGGGGAATCCGGGTGGGAAATACTTGGAGAAGGAGGGCAGAACCCAAGTGGGAAATACGTGGGGAGGGCGGGGGATCCAGGTGGGGAATACTTGGGGAGGGAAGGCAGAATCCAGGTGGGGGAATACCTGGAGATGGAGGGCAGCATCCAGGTTCGAAATAGCTGGAGGAGGAGGGCAGAATCCAGGTGGGGAATAGCTGGAATGGGAGGGGGGAATCCAGGTGGGGAATACCTGGAGAGGGAAGGGGGGGATGGAATCCAGGTGGGGAATACTTGGAGAAGGAGGGTGGAATACAGGTGAGAAATAGCTGGAGAGGGAGGGGGGGAATCCAGGTGAGAAATACCTATGGAGGGAGGGGGAAGCTAGGTGGGGAATACCTGGGGAGGGAAGGTGGAATACAGGTGAGAAATACCTGGGGAGGAAGGGAGAAGGGAATCCAAGTGGGAAATACGTGGGGAGGGCGGGGGATCCAGGTGGGGAATACCTGGAGATGGAGGGCAGCATCCAGGTTCGAAATAGCTGGAGGAGGAGGGCAGAATCCAGGTGGGGAATACCTGGGGAGGGAGGGCAGAATCCAGGTGGGGAATAGCTGGAAAGGGAGGGGGGAATCCAGGTGGGGAATACCCGGAGATGGAGGGCAGCATCCAGGTGGGAAATAGCTGGAAAGGGAGGGGGGAATCCAGGTGGGGAATACCTGGAGGGGGAAGGGGGGGATGGAATCCAGGTGGGGAATACTTGGAGAAGGAGGGTGGAATACAGGTGAGAAATAGCTGGAGAGGGAGGGAGGGAGGGGGGGAATCCAGGTGAGAAATACCTATGGAGGGAGGGGGAATCCAGGTGGGAAATACATGGGGAGGGAGGGCAGAATGCAGGTGGGAAATAGCTGGAAAGGGAGGGGGGAATCCAGGTGGGAAATACTTGGAGAAGGAGGATGGAATACAGGTGAGAAATAGCTGGAGAGGGAGGGAGAGGGAATCTAGGTGGGAGATACCTGGAGAGGGAGGGGAATCCAGGTGGTGAATACCTGGAGATGGAGGGCAGAATCCAGGTGGGGAATAGATGGAAAGGGAGGGGGGAATCCAGGTGGGAGATACCTGGAGAGGGAGGGGGAATCCAGGTGGGAATTAGCTGGAGAAGGAGGGCAGAATGCAGGTGGGAAATGGCTGGAGGGGCAGCAGTCGGGGACCCAGGTGGAGAACACCTGGAGGGGATTTGGGGTGACAGAGGGTGTCTGGGTGGAGAATACCCGGGGAGGGAGAGCAGAATCCAGGTGGGGAATAGCTGGATGGGTTTGGTGGTGGGCAGGTGGGAAAGCCCTTGGGGGAGGGAAGTGAAAAATGCCTGGGTGAGGTTGGAAGAGGGGCAAACTGGGGGGAGTCCAGGTGGGAAACACTTTGGGGGGATCTTAGGAGGTACAGGGGAAAATCAGTGTGGGAAACACCTGGGTGGCACCTGGGGGTGATCAGGGGTTCTGGGGTCAATCTGGCAGTGCCTTTCTGAAAAAAATCCAACAGAAAAAACACTTTTCCTTTGGGTTGGGGTGAATTCCATTCCGAATCAATCCCAAAATCCCGTTTTTGGGTGAAAACTAAAGCTTTTCCTTTGGTTTTGGGTGAATCTGGCAGTGCCTTTCTGAAAAACCCCAACAGAAAAATCACTTTTCCTTTGGGTGGGCAAGCCCTGGGAGGGACAAGGCTCAGTTTGGGTGGAGGGAAGGACACCTGGCCAGGTGACCCCTGTGGTCCCTCACCCCCACATGTGTCCCTCTGTCAGCATCCAGGAACACAAAATTAGAGAATCATTATAGGTTGATTGATGATGATTAATTATGATTATGGATTATGATTATGCAGCACCTGCAGTACTTTTATTGAGGAGCTCTGGGTGTCAGGGGTACAGACCCAAATCTGACCCACCATGGTTTCAAGCTGAACATGTTTTATATTCTATAATTATATAATTTACATATTAATTATTAAACTTAGATTATTCTGTTGTATACATTGATTTCATCCAAGCATGGATTTCTTGTGATCCCCTCAAACCCCTGACATAGTTTCTCATGATTCTTCTTACAATTAAACAATAATTATACCTAATAATTATTTATAATACACTGATTACCCAGGTGCAGTTTCACCTGATCCAGCAAACACAAGGCCTAACATTTCCTAGGGCCCACCTTTAACATTTCCCAGGGTTTACCAAGCTTTAATTCCTTTCTAACTCCCCAGATTTTCTATTTTGGGGAGTTTTGGTGGGGTGATTTTGTAGGGAACCTGGAGGGGAATTCTGAGCATTTGCAGGGACGAAAATTTAAAATTATGGGATGATTTTAAATTTTGTAGGGAAATAGAAGGAAAATGGGTGAATTTAATGTCGTTTTGGGGGTGATTTTCTGCTGACCTGTGCTGTGCCTGCAGCCCCATCCATCCCAGGTCCAGGTCACCCTCTATTACTTTGCCCAGCATGAATTTCCTTTGAATTCTGGGGAATTTTAGAGAAACTGGGGAGGGATTTTAGGAGAGTTTTGATGGGGTGAGTTTGGAGGGAACCTGGAGGGGAATTCTGAGTATTTGCAGGGGGGAATTACAGGGTAATTTTAAATTTTGGAGTAAAATAGAGGGGAAAATAGGTGAATTTAATGTAATTTTGAGGATGGTTTTGTGCTGACTCCCACTGTGCCCACAGCCCTGTCAATCCTGCAGTGCTTTGCCCAGCATGAATTTCCTTTGATTTTTAGGAAATTTTTTAGGAACTGGGGAGTGATTTTGTGGGAGTTTTGACAGGATGAGTTCAGAAGGAAATCCTGAGCATTTGCAGGGGAGAATCACAGGGTAATAACGGGGATTTTAGATTTTGGAGGAAAACAGAGGGGAAAATGGGTAAATCAATGTAATTTTGGGGGTGGTTTCGTGCTGACCCCGCTCAGATTTTCAACCCTTCTCCCTCCCAGCTGACCCAGAACGGGACGGTGCCGTCGGCCGAGGCCGCGGGGCTGACCCTGGCGGACGTGTCAGACGACGACCTGGACGTGGGGCAGGTGGAGGTGGGCGATTATTTCTACCTGCAGCCGCTGCCCACCAAGCGGCGCCGGGCGCTGCTGCGCGCCTCGGGTGTGCGCAGGATCGACGCCGAGGAGCGCCAGGAGCTGCGGGCGCTGCGCCTGTCCCGGGAGCAGTGCGGGTGCCACTGCCGCCTCACCTGCGAGCCGCGCACCTGTGCCTGCAGCCAGGCGGGCATCCAGTGCCAGGTGAGGCTGGGCAGGGGGCCAGGTGGGCATCCAGTGCCAGGTGAAACATGGGGGGGTCAGGCTGGTCATTGTGTGCCAGGGGAGGGCATCCAGTGCCAGGTGAGACATGGGAGGGGTCTGGGTGGTCATTGTGTGCCAGGGGAGGGCATCCAGTCCCAGGAGCAGTGCGGGTGCCACTGCCGCCTCACCTGCGAGCCGCGCACCTGCGCCTGCAGCCAGGCGGGCATCCAGTGCCAGGTGAGGCTGGGCAGGGGGCCAGGCGGGCATCCAGTGCCAGGTGAGACACACAGAGGGGCCAGGCTGGTCATTGTGTGCCAGGTGATGGCATCCAGTGCCAGGTGAGACATGGGAGGGGTCTGGGGTGGTCATTGTGTGCCAGGTGATGGCATCCAGTGCCAGGGGAGGGCATCCAGTCCCGGGAGCAGTGTGGGTGCCACTGCTGCCTCCCCTGTGAGCCGTGCACCTGTGCCTGCAGCCAGGTGGGCATCCAGTGCCAGGTGAGGCTGGGCAGGGGTCAGGCTGGTCATTGTGTGCCAGGTGAGGGCATCCAGTGCCAGGAGCAGTGCGGGTGCCACTGCCACCTCACCTGCGAGCCGCGCACCTGTGCCTGCAGCCAGGTGGGCATCCAGTGCCAGGTGAGGCTGGGCAGGGGGCCAGGTGGGCATCCAGTGCCAGGTGAGGCTGGGGAGGGGGCCAGGTGGTCATCCAGTGCCAGGTGGGACACACAGAGGGGGTCAGGCTGGTCATTGTGTGCCAGGGGAGGGCATCCAGTGCCAGGGGAGGGCATCCAGTCCCAGGAGCAGTGCGGGTGCCACTGCCACCTCACCTGCGAGCCGCGCACCTGTGCCTGCAGCCAGGCGGGCATCCAGTGCCAGCTGAGGCTGGGGAGGGGGCCAGGTGGGTATCCAGTGCCAGGTGAGGCTGGGGAGGGGTCTGGCTGGTCATTGTGTGCCAGGTGATGGCATCCAGTGCCAGGTTAGACCTGGGAGGGGGTTGGGGTGGTCCTTGTGTGCCTCCTGAGGAGTGGGGAGAGCCAGGTGAGGGCACCCAGTGCCAGGTGAGCTGGGGCACCTGGGGTCCAACAGGTGCTGGAGAGCTCTGGTTCCTCCAGGAGCAGCTCCAGGTGTGTTTGGGCCATACCTGGAATGCATCAACTCCTCCCCACCCCA
The DNA here is from genome assembly GCF_035770615.1 of Melospiza melodia melodia. NCBI lineage: Eukaryota > Metazoa > Chordata > Aves > Passeriformes > Passerellidae > Melospiza > Melospiza melodia. Next base: position 5,980,092 of record NW_026948796.1, on the reverse strand, counting down.
AATTCCTGCTGTCCAGGTGGGATTCAGGCTCTGGGGGAATGGAGGGTGGAATCCAGATGGGATCCTGTGGGATCCTGCACCTGTTCACATCCTCCCAATGGAGACACCTGGCTGGGATAAAACCCCACCATGATGTTTGGCGTGGGATTTGGACCCCGGAGGGCCCCTGCAGGGTCTCACCTGTCCCCGTCCCCAGGTGGATCACACCTTGTTCCCCTGTGGCTGCTCCTGGGATGTTTGGGGTGGGATTTGGACCCTGCAGGGTCTCACCTCTCCCTGTCCCCAGGTGGATCACACCTTGTTCCCCTGCGGCTGCTCTAGGGATGTTTGGGGTGGGATTTAGGGTGGAAGGGCTCCTGCAGGGTCTCACCCATCATTGGGGTGGGATTTGGACCCTGCAGGGTCTCACCTCTCCCTGTCCCCAGATGGATTGCACGTCATTCCTGTGCTCCTCCCATGCTCCTGGGATGTTTGGGGTGGGGTCAGGCTGGCAGGGTCCCTGCAGGCTCTCACCTGTTGCTGTCCCCATCCTCAGGTGGATCATACGTCGTTCCCATGCGGCTGCTCTAGGGATGTTTGGGGTGGGATTTAGGGTGGAAGGGCTCCTGCAGGGTCTCACCCATTACTGGGGTGGGATTTGGACCCTGCAGGCTCTCACCTGTCCCTGTCGTTGTCCCCAGGTGGATCGCACGTCATTCCCGTGCGGCCCCACCAGGATGTTTGGGGTGGGGTCAGGCTGGCAGGGTCCCTGCAGGCTCTCACCCGTCACTGGGGTGGGATTTGGACCCTGCAGGCTCTCACCTGTCCCTGTCGTTGTCCCCATCCCCAGGTGGATCGCACCTCGTTCCCCTGCGGCTGCTCGCGGGACGGCTGTGGGAACGTGGCCGGGCGCATCGAGTTCAACCCGCTGCGGGTGCGCACGCACTTCCTGCACACGCTGATGAAGCTGGAGCTGGAGAGCCGGCGCCAGGGCGAGGAGGAGGAGGAGGAGGGAGCTGCGGGCCCCAGCTGGCCGCCCCCCCAGCCCCCCGAGACTCAGGACTTCCAGGAGTACCTGGCCGAGAACGAGCGGGCGGTGCTGCACCTGCAGACGGCCGAGGAGCTGGAGAGGCTGAAGGCTGAGGAAGACTCCGGAAGCGGCTCTGGGGCAGAGGGGGGCGGGCTCTGCGTGCTGGGGGAGCCCCTGGATGACGCCTGGCAGGTGAAGGCTGCCCCGTGCCCCGGGCTCGGCTCCGCCCTCCTCATCCCCGCGCAGTTCCCGCTGGAGCCCCCTGTGCTGTGCTACCCCCAGGGCCAGGTGGGCTCCCAGCCCTACCTGCCCGATGCCCCTGGGCTCTTGTGCCAGCTGGAGCCACGGGCACCTGCCAAGGGGGGCAGTGGGCACGTGGAGCATCCGGCTCCGGCCTCCAGCCCCCCCGGGAAGGAGCTGGGGGTCCCACCTGTCCCTGCGAGCAAGGAAGGAGCGCCCCAAAACCTCCCAGAGCACCTGGAGCAGCCCCACCTGCCCATATGAGTGGCCTCAGGCCCTGTGGCTCCATTATTTATTCCATGGATTGATTATTTAATTGGTGGGGGCTGCTCTGGACAGAGGATTCACCTGGCCCAGGGCCAGGAGTCCTTCTCTCACCTGGTTGGGGTCTCCAGGACTCACCTGAGCTGCAGCCTCTGGGATCCTTCCTGTTGTCCATCCCACCTGGCAGAGCTCACCTGTGCCAGGACTCACCTGAGCTGGAGCCTCCTGGATCCCACAGCAGCTCTGTCCCCCCTGGCTGCCTCCACCTTCCGTGTTTTTAAGGGAAAATCCATTTTTCCCTAATTGCTGTTTGTTTAATGAATGTCTCACCTGGGCCACCTCATGCAGGTGATGCTCCCACTCACCTGCAGCTGGGAAACACCTGGAACTGGCACAAGAGACCCAAGGCTGGAGTCCCCAAACCCACCTGGAAATTCTGGGGGGTTGAACCAACTTCACCTCCTCGTTGGCTCCTCCATCACCTGGAACTGCTCATCTGTACCTGTGGGAACCTTCTGGAACGTTCATTCCCTGCGGGGAGGTGCCTCCAGCAGCTGCTGAGGGGTTGGAGCTGCCCCTGCAGGGGCCAGATTTGGGATGTGAGGGTGCAGGAGTGTCCCTGTCCCTACCTGTGATCCTGGCCTGCTGCAGGTGAGCTCTGGGTGTCCAGGTGCTCCTGGAGCAGTTCCAGCAGGACCAGAGCCCTGCAGGTGTGCCCAGGTGTGCCATGGATGCAGTGGCACCTGCCTGACCCCTGAGCTCTCAGCTGGCTCCTGCCCATCCCAGGTGAGCTCCAGCCATCCATCCATGCAGGTGACCTCACCTGGCTGTGTTTCCCAAAGAACTGTTCCTGCCCTCAGGATCCATCCCATGGTGCCAGCAGAGCCCTGCAGGTGTGCCCAGGTGTGCAGCTCCTGCAGGTGTGCCCAGGTGTGCAGCTCCTGCTGTTCCTGAATTCCCAGAGCACCTGCAACTCCCTCCTCAGGTGCTCCTGCTCACCTGTGCTCCCTCTGGCTCCAGGCATCTCCCCTGGCATCAAACTGGTCAGACTGGGATGGATTCAGGTTCTCCAGGTGTGGATTCCCCTGACTCACCTGGGCCTTCCAGCCCTTCCTTGGGCTGGGATTCATGGGACACCCTCCAGACCGTCCTGGGATCTGTCTTGGGGTGAAACTTCCCATTTCTGGGGCTTTTCCCTCTTTCATGGCTTCAGCCAGGTGAGATCAACCTGGGGAGGGGCAGGAGAGGGAAATTGGGACGTGGGGTGGGGCTGCCTGCTCTGCTGGCTCTGCCCTGGGGATTGGCTCACCTGGACGCTCCTGGATTCTGGGATCTGCTCACCTGCTTGGGACTGTGCCCCAAAACTGCATTCTGCTCACCTGGACCCTGCAGACTGCAGGATCTGCTCACCTGGACCCTGCAGACTGTGGGATCTGCTCACCTGGACCCTGCAGACTGCGGGATCTGCTCACCTGGACCTGCTCATGTTGTGGGATCTGCTCACCTGGATTTACTCACTTGAGCACTCCCTGGACCTGCTCACCTGGATCTGTGTCCCTGGATCTGCTCACCTTATGGGACCTGCTCACCTGAACCTGCTCATGTTATGGGACCTCCTCACCTGGATCTGCTCACCTGAGCACTCCCAGGACCCGCTCACCTTTTGGGACATGTGCCCCTGGATCTGCTCACCTGGACCTCCTCACCTTGTGGGACCTGCTCACCTGGACCTGCTCACCTGGACCCTACAGACTGTGGGACCTGCTCACCTGGACCTGCTCACACCTTGTGGGACCTGCTCACCTGGACCCTACAGACTGTGGGACCTCCTCATCTGGATCTGCTCACCTGAGCACTCCCAGGACCTGCTCATCTTGTGGGACCTGCTCACCTGGACCTGCTCACACCTTGTGGGATCTGTGCCTCTGGACCTGCTCACCTGGATCTGCTCACCTTGTGGGACCTGCTAACCTGAGCACTCCCAGGACCTTCTCACCTTGTGGGACCTGTGTGCCTGGACCTGCTCACCTTGTAGGACCTGTTCACCAGGACCTGCTCACTTTGTGGGACTTGTGGCCCTGGACCTGCTCACCAGGACCTGCTCACCTGTACCTGCTCACCTTGTGGGCCCTGTGCCCCCAGGCCGTGCCCACCTGGACTCTCCAGACCCCCAAACCCCCCAACCCAGCTGCTGCCCCCCCCCCCAATTCTTCTCCTGAATTTTTGGTTTCCCCATCGGCTTCTCCAGCAGATTTCCCACTCTGGGCTCTGCCCCTCACCAGCTTTGGGGGTCCCCTGGTGCTCCTGGGGGTCACCTGTGCCCCGTGGGGGGGTTTTAGGGGGCTCAGAGTGGGGTTTCAGGGGTTGTGAGGGCATTGAGGGGGATTTTTTGGACTTGAAAGAGGTTCAGAGGGGTTTTTATGGGATTTAGGGGTTCAGGAGCGTTTAAAAAGGGGTTTAAGGGGGCTCAGAGTGGGGTTTTGGGGGTGTACAGGGGGTTCAGGGAGGTTCAAATGGGGTTTTTAGGGGTTATGGGGCCATTGAGGCGATTTTTGGGGTTGAAAGGGGTTTTCATGGGTTTTAGGGGTTCAGAGGGGTTTTTATGGTTTTTAGGGGTTCAGAGGGGTTTAAGGAGCTTTAAAGGGAGTTTGAGGGGGTTTAAGGGGGCTCAGAGTGGGGTTTTAGGGCTCTACAGGGGGTTCAGGGAGGTTCAAAATGGGGTTTTAGGGGTTTTGAGCTAATTTAGGGTTTTTTGGGGGGGCTTGAAAGGGGTTCAGAGGGGTTTTTATGGGATTTAGGGGTTCAGGAGCATTTAAAAAGGGATTTAAGGGGGCTCAGAGGGGTTTTTAGGGGTGTACAGGGAGGTTTAAAGTGGGGTTATGGGAGCATTGAGGGTTTTTTGGGGGTTGAAAGGGGTTTAGAGGGGTTTTTATGGGATTTAGGGGTTCAGAGAGGTTTAAGGGGGGCTAAAGGGGGTTCAGTTGGATCCAAAGGGGTTTATAAAGAGAGTTAAAGGGGTTTTTAGCAGATCAAGGGGGTTCAGAGGGGTTTAAGGAGCTTTAAAAGGAATTTGGGGGAGATTCAGGGGAGTTCAGTGGGGTTTGAGGGCGTCAAGGGGATTTTTTAGGCTTTTGAAGGGAGGTTTAAGATGGGGGTTAAGAAGGGTTTTAGGGGGTTCAGAGGAGTCTAAAAGGGCTCAGATGGGGTTTGAGTTGGTTTATTTAGGGGCTCAAAGGGGATTTAAGGGGGTTTAAAAGGGAATTCAGGGGCCTTGAATGGGTTCAGAGGGGTTGAGGTTGTTGAGGGGGGTTCACAGGAGGGTCTGTAAGGGGTTAAAAAGGGGGTTCAGAGGGGGGTTCAGGCAGGGGGTTTCATGGTGTGGAGAGGCTTTTTAGGGTTTCAGAGGAGATTTCAGGGGTTTGGCAGAGCCAGAGGGGTTTAAGGGGTCCCAGCGGTTCTTTTGGGGGGCTCAGAGGGGGTTCAGAACATCTCAAGGGCACTTAGGGGGCATTGAGGGGTTCAGGGGGGTTCCAAAGGGTTTGGGGGAGCCCAGAGGGGCTGCAGGGGGGTCAGAGGGGGTTTGGGATGGGGAGAGGCCTCAGTGACCCCCAAACCCCCCCGGGAGCCCAAATGGAGGTGCCCAAATCCCACAGGAACGGCCCCAAATCCCCTGAGAGGGGCAGGGGACCCCAAACCCTGCCCTGGACCTCCCGAGCTGGGGCTCCCCAAACCATGGAAATCCCACATTTATCCCATTGCACCCCAAACCCCCCAGAATTCCCACGTTTATCCCATTGCACCCCAAACCTCAGAATTCCCAGATTTATCCCAAACCACACCAGAATTTCTGGATTTATCCCATTGCACCCCAAACCTCCCAGAATTCCCACATTTATCCCATTGCACCCCAAACCTCCCAGAATTCCCACATTTATCCCATTGCACCCCAAACCTCAGAATCCCAGATTTATCCCATTGCACCCCAAACCACACCAGAATTCCCACATTTATCCCATTGCACCCCAAACCACACCAGAATTCCAGATTTATCCCATTGCACCCCAAACTCCCCAGAATTCCCACATTTATCCCATTGCACCCCAAACCTCAGAATTCCAGATTTATCCCATTGCACCCCAAACCCTCAGAATTCCTAGATTTATCCCAAACCACACCAGAATTTCTGGATTTATCCCATTTCAACCCAAACCATGGAATCCTGGATTTATCCTATTGCACCCCAGAATTCCCAGATTTATCCCATTGCACCCCAAACCCCCCAGAATTCCCAGATTTCACTCCAGAATTCCCAGATTTCACCCCAGAATTCACAGATTTCACCCCAGAATCCCCAGATTTATTCAGTTTCCCCCCAGAATTCCCAGATTTCTCCCATTGCACCCCAGAATTCTCAGATTTCACTCCAGAATTCCCAGATTTCTCCCATTTCACCCCAGAATTCCCAGATTTCACCCCAGAATTCCCAGATTTCACTCCAGAATTCCCAGATTTCTCCCATTTCACCCCAGAATTCCCAGATTTCTCCCATTGCACCCCAGAATTCCCAGATTTCACTCCAGAATTCCCAGATTTCCCCCATTGCACCCCAGAATTCCCAGATTTCACTCCAGAATTCCCAGATTTCTCCCATTTCACCCCAGAATCCCCAGATTTCCCCCATTTCACCCCAGAATTCTCAGATTTCACTCCAGAATTCCTGGATTTCTCCCATTTCACCCTAGTATTCCCAGATTTCACCCCAGAATTCCCAGATTTCTCCCATTTCACCCCAGAATCCCCAGATTTCCCCCATTTCACCCCAGAATTCCCGGATTTCACTCCAGAATTCCCAGATTTATCCAGTTTCACCCCAGAATCCCCAGGTTTCACCCCAGAATTCCCAGATTTCTCCCATTTCACCCCAGAATTCCCAGATTTCTCCCATTTCACCCCAGAATTTCCACATTTCCCCCATTTTCCCAAACCCCTGGGCTCAGGGGCGGTTTTCCCCTTTTCCCCTGGTTGGATTTGATCCAGTCTGGCTTCCATGGATCTGCCCCTGCTGGTGCTACTGCCCCCCAAAACCCCTGGGGACCCCCCAAACCTCCCCCCAGGGTGCCCAAAGCAGCTTCAGAACTTTTCATCTCATTTTGATCTCTTTCTTTATTTTTTATTCCCCCTTTTTCTACTTCTTTTTTTTACTCCTTTAATTTTTAATTCTGTTTTCCTTCCTTTTTAAATTTTAATTTTTTTAAAATTTTGTTTTTATTTCCTTTCTCTGTTTTTATTACCTTTTTATTTCTGTATTAAATTTTTACTTGCACTTCTTTCTTTTTTTAATTCAATTTATTTCCTTTTTGATTTCCCTTTTAACTTCCTTTATTTTTTTTCCTTTCCTTTCTTCTATTCCATTTTAATTTCATTTTTTTGGTTTTTTAATTTCCATTTTAACTCCACATTTAATGCCACCAAGTGAATCCAAAGCTTCTCCCCACTATTATTCATTTTTTCCTGCTTTTCTGCAGTTTCCCGGGACGATGCTGTATTTAAAGAGAATATTTAAGTGGAAAAATAAAAAGTGGTTAAACTTGGCTTGGAGTTGTGGCTTAAACAGGGGAAAATTAATAAAATTTGGGTTAAACCACTGAAAACTGGGCTAAAGAGAACAAAAATTGGGTTAAATAATGAAATTTGGGTTAAATGCTCTGGGATTTGGGTGAGGTTCACTGAGTTTGGGTTAAATTTACAGAATTTGGGTAAAATCCCAACCTTGCCCTTGGGTTCCTTCAGACCCTGGGATTGGACTCGGTCCTGAAGGGTTTGGGGTCACCTGGGAGCCCTGGACCAGGCTGGGCCCCATCCCATCGTTCCCATCATTCCCATTGTTCCCATCATTCCCATCGTTCCCATCATCCCATTATCCCATCATCCCATTATCCCATTATTCCATTATCCCATCCCATTGTTTCCATCATTCCCATTGTTCCCATCATCCCATTATCCCATCATCCCATTATCCCATCCCATGGGCCCCATCCCATCATTCCCATCATCCCATTATCCCATCCCCTTATCCCATTATCCCATCCCATCGTTCCCATCATTCCCATTGTTCCCATCATCCCATTATCCCATCATCCCATCCCATGGGCCCCATCCCATCGTTCCCATCATCCCATTATCCCATTATCCCATCCCATCGTTCCCATCATTCCCATTGTTCCCATCATTCCCATCGTTCCCATCATCCCATTATCCCATCATCCCATTATCCCATCCCATGGGCCCCATCCCATTGTTCCCATCATTCCCATCGTTCCCATCATCCCATTATCCCATCATCCCATTATCCCATCCCATGGGCCCCATCCCATCATTCCCATCATCCCATTATCCCATCCCCTTATCCCATTATCCCATCCCATCATTCCCATCATCCCATTATCCCATTATCCCATCCCATCGTTCCCATCATCCCATCATTCCCAAACCCTTATCCCATTATCCCATCCCATTATCCCATCCCATCGTTCCCATCATCCCATCATTCCCAAACCCTTATCCCATTATCCCATCCCATTATCCCATCCCATCGTTCCCATCATCCCATCGTCCCATCCCATCATCCCATCATTTCCATCCCACCCCATCCCATTATCCCAACCCATCGTTCCCATCATTCCCATCGTTCCCATCATCCCATTATCCCATCCCATGGGTCCCATCCCATCATCCCATCCCATTATCCCATCCCATCGTTCCAATCATCCCATCATTCCCATCCCCTTATCCCATTATCCCATCCCATTATCCCATCCCATCGTTCCCATCATCCCATCATTCCCATCGTTCCCATCATCCCCTTATCCCATCCCCTGGGCCCCATCCCATCGTTCCCATCATCCCATCATTCCCAAACCCTTATCCCATTATCCCATCCCATCGTTCCCATCATTCCCATCGTTCCCATCATCCCATTATCCCATCCCTGTTGCCTTCTAGATCAAGGCAGGCGACCTGGTTCTGAGGTACAGCTCGACAGCCCACTCTCTCCAGGGCCGTTCGGGCCAATGACATACGCAGACACCAATGTGGTGGACGGTCAAATGGCGTTTATTATTTCTTCTCATGGAGTCTTATAGTCTTAGGGGTCTCTACGTCAAAAAGGGGTTTGTCTTCCTTACCTATGGTTAGTAGGGAACGGAAAAGTACTGGGTAAGGAGTAAAGAGTTGCTGACTTTACAGTTAGTGGGGCAGCACTCCTATTGTTAGTGGGGCCACGTTCCTATTGTTAGTTTATTATCTATGAGTAACTGAGGGTATTATCTACAGGAAACAGAGGGTCCTGGCTTTCCGTGACATCGCGACAATCTTCCGCAGCGCATCTTCCCTAGCTACCACAACAGGGCTTCCTGGTTTAAAAAATCCTAGCCCTAGGCCTAAGCTTAGCACTTACCCTAGGAAGGTAAATCAGCCTGGTGTTAGGCTTCTTTCCAAGGAAAAAGCCTTGAAAGCAGCCATGTTGTGGCACTTTTGTACTCACGTTTGGATGCCTTTCACAGCTCCAGTGTGCCTGGAGGTCTGGGCTTCCTGATTTTAAAAATCCTATCCCTAGGCTGAACCCCAACACTAAGGCGAGAAAGGCAAATCAGCCATGAATTAGGGATGTTCCCAAGGAAAAAGCTGTGGAGGCAGGCATGTTGTGGTACTTTTGCGCTCTTCTTGGGTAGTCCTTCGCAGCTGCTGTGTTCTTGGAACTCAGGGCTTTCTGGTTAAAAAACCCTAACCCTAGGAGAAACTCTAACCCTAACCCTAGGAAGGAAAATCAGCCTATGGTTCAGGATGGTCTCATGGAAATAGCAGCAGAGGCAGCCAAGTTGTGTCACTTTTGCACTCCCCTTGGGATGCCTTGAACAGCTGCAGTGTGCCTGGAGCACAGGGCTTCCTGCTTTTCAAAGTCCTAAGCCTAAGCCTAACAGTAACCCTAGCAAGGTAAATCGGCCGGGTATTATGGTTCTTCCTAAGGAAAAAGCCGTGAAAGCAGCCATGTTGTGGCACTTCTGCGCTCCCTTTGGGATGCCTTTGGCAGCTGCAGTAAGCCTGGAACTCAGGGCTTCCTGTTTGAAAAAATCCTAGCCCTAGGCTGAACCCTAACCCTAACCCTAGGCAGATAAATCAGCCTAGGTATAGGGATGGTGCCAAGGAAAAAGCTGTGAAAGCAGCCATGTTGTTGCACTTTTGTACTCCCCTTGGGATGCCTTTCACAGCTGCCGTGTGCCTGGAGCTCAGAGCTTGCTGGTTTAAAAACTCTACACCTAGGCGTAACCCTAACCCTAACACTGGTCATTTAAATCAGCCTGGGTTTAGGAATTATCCCAAGGAAAAAGCTGCGGAGACAGCCATGTTGTGGCACTTTTGTGCTCCCCTTGGGATGCCTTTCACACCTGCAGTGTGCTTGGAGCACAGGACTTCCTGGTTTAAAAAACCACAACTTTAGCCCTAACTGGAGGCTTCTAAATCAGCCTTCGTTTCGGGATGGTCCCAAGGAAAAAGCTGTGGACAAAGCCAAGTTGTGGCACATTTGCTTTCCCCTTGGGATGCCTTTGGCAGCTGCAGTGCCCCTGGAACTCAGGGCTTCCTGTTTTAAAAAATCCTATCCCTAGGCTGAACCCTAACCCTAACCCTAGGCAGATAAATCAGCCTAGGTATAGGGATGGTGCCAAGGCAAAAAGCGCTGGAGGGAGCATGTTGAGGCAATTTTTGGCTGCCCTTGGGAAGCCTTTCGCAGCTGCACTGGGTCTGGAGCTCAGGGTTTACTGATTGAAAAACCCTATCCCTTGGCGTGACCATAGCTGCACCTGGAGGCAAGTAAATCAGCCTAGGGTCCCTGATGGTCCCAAGGAAAAAGCGCTGGAGGCAGCCATGTTGTGGCACTTTTGCGCTCCCTTTTGGATGCCTTTCACAGCTCCAGTGTGCCTGGAGGTCTGGGCTACCTGATTTTAAAAATCCTAGCCCTAGGCTGAACCCCAACCCTAAGACGAGAAAGGCAAATCAGCCATGAATTAGGGATGTTCCCAAGGAAAAAGCTGTGGAGGCAGACATGTTGTGGTACTTTTGCGCTCCTCTTGGGTAGTCCTTCGCAGCTGCTGTGTTCTTGGAACTCAGGGTTTCTGGTTAAAAAAACCCTAACCCTAGGCGTAACTCTAACCCTAACCCTAGGAAGGAAAATCAGCCTATGGTTCGGGATGGTCTCATGGAAATAGCAGCAGAGGCAGCCAAGTTGTGTCACTTTTCCACTCCCCTTGGGAAGCCTTGAACAGCTGCAGTGTGCCTGGAGCACAGGGCTTCCTGGTTTTCAAAGTCCTAAGCCTAAGCCTAACAGTAACCCTAGGAAGGTAAATCAGCCGGGTATTAGGGTTCTTCCAAAGGAAAAACCATGAAAGCAGCCATGTTGTTGCACTTTTGTACTCCCCTTGGGATGCCTTTCACAGCTGCCGTGTGCCTGGAGCTCAGAGCTTGCTGGTTTAAAAACTCTACACCTAGGCGTAACCCTAACCCTAACACTGGTCATTTAAATCAGCCTGGGTTTAGGAATTATCCCAAGGAAAAAGCTGCGGAGACAGCCATGTTGTGGCACTTTTGTGCTCCCCTTGGGATGCCTTTCACACCTGCAGTGTGCTTGGAGCACAGGACTTCCTGGTTTAAAAAACCACAACTTTAGCCCTAACTGGAGGCTTCTAAATCAGCCTTCGTTTCGGGATGGTCCCAAGGAAAAAGCTGTGGACAAAGCCAAGTTGTGGCACATTTGCTTTCCCCTTGGGATGCCTTTGGCAGCTGCAGTGCCCCTGGAACTCAGGGCTTCCTGTTTTAAAAAATCCTATCCCTAGGCTGAACCCTAACCCTAACCCTAGGCAGATAAATCAGCCTAGGTATAGGGATGGTGCCAAGGCAAAAAGCGCTGGAGGGAGCATGTTGAGGCAATTTTTGGCTGCCCTTGGGAAGCCTTTCGCAGCTGCACTGGATCTGGAGCTCAGGGTTTACTGATTGAAAAACCCTATCCCTTGGCGTGACCATAGTTGCAACTGGAGGCAAGTAAATCAGCCTAGGGTCCATGATGGTCCCAAGGAAAAAGCGCTGGAGGCAGCCATGGTGTGGCACTTTTGCACTCCCTTTTGGATGCCTTTCACAGCTCCAGTGTGCCTGGAGGTCTGGGCTTCCTGATTTTACAAATCCTAGCCCTAGGCCTAACCCCAACCCTAAGATAAAAAAGGCAAATCAGCCCGGAATTAGGGATGTCCCCAAGGAAAAAGCTGTGGAGGCAGGCATGTTGTGGCACTTTTGCGCTCCTCTTGGGTAGTCCTTCGCAGCTGCTGTGTTCTTGGAACTCAGGGCTTTCTGGTTAAAAAACCCTAACCCTAGGCATAACTCTAACCCTAACCCTAGGAAGGAAAATCAGCCTATGGTTCGGGATGCTCTCATGGAAATAGCAGCAGAGGCAGCCAAGTTGTGTCACTTTTGCACTCCCCTTGGGATGCCTTGAACAGCTGCAGTGTGCCTGGATCACAGGGCTTCCTGGTTTTCAAAGTCCTAAGCCTAAGCCTAACAGTAACCCTAGCAAGGTAAATCGGCCGGGTATTAGGGTTCTTCCTAAGGAAAAAGCCGTGAAAGCAGCCATGTTGTGGCACTTCTGCACTCCCTTTGGGATGCCTTTGGCAGCTGCAGTAAGCCTGGAACTCAGGGCTTCCTGGTTAAAAAAATCCTAGCCCTAGGCTGAACCCTAACCCTAACCCTAGGCAGATAAATCAGCCTAGGTATAGGGATGGTGCCAAGGAAAAAGTTGTGAAAGCTGCCATGTTGTTGAACTTTTGTACTCTTCCTGGGATGACTTTCAAAGCTGCCGTGTGCCTGGAGCTCAGAGTTTGCTGGTTTAAAAAGCTCTACCCCTAGGCGTAACCCTAACCCTAACCCTAACACTGGTCATTTAAATCAGCCTGGGTTTAGGAATTATCCCAAGGAAAAAGCTGTGGAGACAGCCATGTTGTGGCACTTTTGCGCTCCCCTTGGGATGCCTTTCACAGTTGCAGTGTGCCTGGAGCACAGGGCTTCCTGTTTTAAAAAACCCTATCCCTAGGCGTAACTCTAACCCTAACCCTAGGAAGGAAAATCAGCCTATGGTTCGGGATGGTCTCATGGAAATAGCAGCAGAGGCAGCCAAGTTGTGTCACTTTTCCACTTCCCTTGGGATGCCTTGAACATCTGAAGTGTGCCTGCTGCACAGGGCTTCCTGGTTTAAAAAATCCTAGCCTTAGGCCTAAGCCTAACAGTAACCATAGGAAGGTAAATCAGCCTGGTGTTAGGCTTCTTCCCAAGGAAAAAGCCGTGAAAGCAGCCATATTGTGGCACTTTTGTACTCACTTTTGGCTGCCTTTAACAGCTCTAGTGTGCCTGGAGGTCTGGGCTTCCTGATTTTAAAAATCCTAGCCCTAGGCCTAACCCCAACCCTAAGACGAGAAAGGCAAATCAGCCAGGAATTAGGGATGTTCCCAAGGAAAAAGCTGTGGAGGCAGGCATGTTGTGGTACTTTTGCGCTCCTCTTGGGTAGTCCTTCGCAGCTGCTGTGTTCTTGGAACACAGGGCTTTCTGGTTAAAAAAACCCTAACCCTAGGCGTAACTCTAACCCTAACCCTAGGAAGGAAAATCAGCCTATGGTTCGGGATGCTCTCATGAGAATAGCAGCAGAGGCAGCCAAGTTGTGTCACTTTTGCACTCCCCTTGGGATGCCTTGAAAAGCTGCAGTGTGCCTGGAGCACAGGGCTTCCTGCTTTTCAAAGTCCTAGGCCTAAGCCTAACAGTAACTCTAGGAAGGTAAATCAGCCGGGTATTAGGGTTCTTCCTAAGGAAAAAGCCGTAAAAGCAGCCATGTTGTGGCACTTCTGCGCTCCCTTTGGGATGCCTTTGGCAGCTGCAGTAAGCCTGGAACTCAGGGCTTCCTGTTTGAAAAAATCCTATCCCTAAGCTGAACCCTAACCCTAACCCTAGGCAGATAAATCAGCCTAGGTATAGGGATGTTCCCAAGGCAAAAAGCGCTGGAGGGAGCATGTTGAGGCAATTTTTGGCTGCCCTTGGGAAGCCTTTCGCATCTGCACTGGGTCTGGAGCTCAGGGTTTACTGATTTAAAAACCCTATTCCTTGGCGTGACCATAGATACAACTGGAGGCAAGTAATCCAGCCTAGGGTCCATGATGGTCCCAAGGGAAAAGCGCTGGAGGAAGGCATGTTGTGGCACTTTTGCGCTCCTCTTGGGTAGTCCTACGCAGCTGCTGTGTTCTTGGAACTCAGGGCTTTCTGGTTAAAAAAACCCTAACCCTAGGCGAAACTCTAACCCTAACCCTAGGAAGGAAAATCAGCCTATGGTTCGGGATGGACTCATGTAAATAGCAGCAGAGGCAGCCAAGTTGTGTCACTTTTGCACTCCCCTTGGGATGCCTTGAACAGCTGCAGTGTGCCTGGAGCACAGGGCTTCCTGGTTTTCAAAGTCCTAGGCCTAAGCCTAACAGTAACCCTAGGAAGGTAAATCAGCCGGGTATTATGGTTCTTCCTAAGGAAAAAGCCGTGAAAGCAGCCATGTTGTGGCACTTCTGCGCTCCCTTTGGGATGCCTTTGGCAGCTGCAGTAAGCCTGGAACTCAGGGCTTCCTGGTTAAAAAAATCCTATCCCTAGGCTGAACCCTAACCCTAGGCAGATAAATCAGCCTAGGTATAGGGATGGTGCCAAGGAAAAAGCTGTGAAAGCTGCCATGTTGTTGCACTTTTGTACTCCCCTTGGGATGCCTTTCACAGCTGCCGTGTGCCTGGAGCTCAGGGCTTCCTGGTTTAAAAAACCATGTCCCTAGCTGGGACTGGAGGCAGGTAATTCAGCCTAGGCTTAGCAATGGTGCCAATGAAAACGTGTGGAGGCAGCCATTTTCTGGCACTTTTGTGCTCCCCTTGGTTTGCCTTTTGCAGCTGCCGTGTGCCTGGAGCTCAGAGCTTGCTGGTTTAAAAAGCTCTACACCTAGGAGTAACCCTAAACCTAACCCTAACACTGGTCATTTAAATCAGCCTGGGTTTAGGAATTATCCCAAGGAAAAAGCTGTGGAGACAGCCATGTTGTGGCACATTTGCTTTCCCCTTGGGATGCCTTTCACAGCTGCAGTGTGCTTGGAGCACAGGGCTTCCTGGTTTAAAAAACCACAACTTTAGCCCTAACTGGAGACTTCTAAATCAGCCTTCGTTTCGGGATTTCAATGAGCAAAGCATAAAATATTTTTTCTAAATATCTGAACAAGACAAGCGACTGGGAATAATTTAAATTTTCAATTTTTCTGTCGTTAATTCGACAGACTTCAAAAGTTAATTCAAAGTGAATATAGTTTATTGAAAACAATGCAAAGTTAACTGCTTTTTCCTGTTTTCTATTCCTCTCTGTAGATTGATATCAGCAATGGCACTTGATATTAGCCCCCAACACCTTCTAATGCATTCTGAGTAGATTTGAAAACCAAGATCCTTCATGGCTGACAATCAATAATATATTGTCATCACACTCTCCCCACCATTTCCCTCATAAAACCACTGGCACTCCTATGGATCAGGAATGGTGTGGCCAGCAGGAGCAGGGCAGGGATTCTTCCCCTGTACTCAGCACTTCTTGGGGAGCACGTCGAGTGCTGTGTTCAGTTCTGGGTGCCCCAATTTAGGAAGGCCATGGAGGGGCTGGAGCATGTCCAGAGAAGAGCAACAAGTCAGGTGAGGGGTCGGGAGCACAAGTCCTGTGAGGAGTGGCTGAGGGAGCTGGGATTGTTTATCCTGGAGAAGAGGAGGCTCAGGGGAGACAAGGTGGTGTCGGCACAGGTTGGACTTGATGATCTCCAAGGTCTTTTCCAACTTTCCTGATTCTGGGATTCTGTGAAAGCACCCTTGGAGCAGTTGCAGGATGAGCCCTGGGCCTCCTCTGCAGAAGCTCCAGCAGCCCAGGTCCCTCAGCTTCTCCTGCCAGTCTCAAAAGCCCATCCTGTCAGTCCTGCAGAGCCTCTGCAGCTCCTCCTCACTGCCCAGAACAGGGAGCCCCAGAGCCAGACACAGCAGCCCAGATGTGCCCCCCTGGCCTGGGGTGCCTCTGGCAAGGGAGCAGCACCAGGCAATGCAGGAGCCTGAAGACAATTCCTGCACCACTTGTAGGATGATCCTGCTCCCCAAGGGACGTTCCCATGGTGCCAAGTCAGGAACTGCAATGGGGAGTGGGGCCAGAGAGGAAAGGGCAACCAGGGATGGGCTGTTTGCAGGGGAGGGAACAGGAGTGGGCAATGGGAAGACATTTGTATCAGGAAGAGGAAAGCAAAGGTGGAGCCAAGGAAATGCTCAGGGCAGTTTGGGGGTGGCTGCCAGGCAGCCCTGGCTCTGAGCAACAGCGTCTGCAGTGGGACAGGAAACTCCCAGCTGATGAGATCAAACTTTCTGGCTGACTGCAGAGGCCAGGCCGAAGCTGAGTGGTTTCCCTGGTGTCCCCAAGCCCTTGCTGGCCCCAGGGGCTGATGGCATTTGTGCTCCCTCAGGTTCATGTCCCCACACCAACAGCATGGGGGTGCTCCCCCTGCTCTGTGCATTGCAAACAGGGGCTGCTGAGGCAGTGCTGCCGTGTCTGTGCCTGCAAGGATGGGGCACCTGTGTGAGCTGGGGAGAGGCCAGGGCTGCAGAAGGGGGCATGTTGTTGGCAGCTCCATGAGGACGCTCTGGGACGCTGCCCTGGGCTGTGCAGCGCACTGGGGATGGATCAGCCCCTGCTCTGCTGCTCCTTCCCATCTGCCCCAGGGCCCTTGCAGAGCCCCAGCCATGCTGTTTGCCCCCAGCCTGCCCACGGCCAGCCTGGAGCTGCTCACGGGGCTTTTCTGTGCTGAGCATTGGCCTGGGCGTGTTCTTGAGAGAGCCTGGGCAAGGAGCCTGGAGCCCCCCGGCCCTGGCCTGAGGCGTCAGCGCTGCCCCAGCAGTGCCCATGGCCTGTCCCTGCTGCAGCCCCAGCGCTGCCACCCCCAGGGCTGTGCCCGGCCCCGAGAGCACTCAGGCCCTACAGCAACACCAGGGCCACCAGGGCAGCGGGGCAGGGCCACGGCAGCAGCACTGACAACACCAAGTGCTGCTGCTGCTGGGCACAGCTGCTGGGCCAGCCCTGATCTGCCCCAGCTCTGCGCACAGACATTGCTGCTGCAGCTCCAGAGAAGGCAACTAAAGGGGGATCTCTGGTGAAAACTTTGCTGGGAGATCCTTTCCTTCCTTTAAAGCCACCAGGGGACTAGCCCCTCATTGACACAGTCTGTGGCCGTGGGGAAGGTGGAGAGAAACAAAGTCAGAAATGGTACAATGACATTTCTTTGTGGACAATATTAACAAATAAAACAGGGGACAAAAGACCCCCCAATGAAAGCAAAAAGAAGTATCATAGAATTTTTTTTATTAGAAGTGGTTGGAAGAAATTGGCCAGCAGTTTAATGTCCCTGAAAGCATCCAGTCATCACTCTCCTCACTGCAGCCTTGAGCTCCTGGTTCCTCAGGCTGTAGATGAGGGGGTTCGGGGCTGGAGGCATCACGGAGTACAGAACTGTCACTGCCAAATTCAGGTGTGGGGAGGAGATGGAGGGGGGCTTCAGGTAGAAAAACATTGCAGTGCTGAGGAACATAGACCACAGCTAAGTGAGGGAGGAAGGTGGAAAAGGCTTTGTGCTGTCCCTGCTCAGAGGGGATCCTCAGCACAGCCCTGAAGATCTGCATATAGGAGAAAACCGTGAACACAAAACAGCGAAATTCAAAACAGGAACTAACAGCAAGAAGCCTCAGTTCCCTGAGATAGGATTTGGAGCAGGAGAGCTTGAGGATCTGAGGGATTTCACAGAAGATTTGACCCAGGGCATTGCCCTGGCACAGGGGCAGGGAAAATGTATTGGCTGTGTGCATCAGTGAATAGAGAAAGGCACTGGCCAAGGCAGCTGCTGGCATGTGGGCACAAGCTCTGCTGCCCAGGAGGGTCCCGTAGTGCAGGGGTTTGCAGATGGACACGTATCGGTCATAGCTTATGATGGTCAGGAAAAAATACTCTGTATTCGTGCAGAAAACAAAAAAAAAGGAGCTGAGCAGCACATCCCTGGTGTCCCAGAGGGAATTGTGCATGGCTTTGGGGACAGTGGTGCAGATGGAGCCCAGGTCAGTGAGGGCCAGGTTGAGCAGGAAGAAGAACATGGGCGTGTGCAGGTGGTGGCCGCAGGCTACGGCGTTGATGACGAGGCCGTTGCCCAGGAGGGCAGCCAGGGAGATGCCCAGCAAGAGGCAGAAGTGCAGGAGCTGCAGCTGCCGGGTGTCTGCCAATGCCAGCAGGAAGAAGTGCCTGATGGAGCTGCTGTTGGACATTTGCTGGGGCTGCACATGGGGACCTGTTCATGGACAAAGGACAGTGAAAGGTTAGGAGAAACTTCTTCCAGCAAAATCAAAGCTACTTCCCAAGGACCTTTCTCCTGTAACCCTCTGACACCCTTTTGATTTTTGAGCAGATTTTCCTTCTGCTCGAAGTGGGGAGCCCTGGCTGGTGCTGGCTTAGTGGGATTTGACGTTCAGGGCAACTACAGACAGGTTTTTTTAATTCCGCCTTGCTCTGCAGATGGGGGAGGAGGACAGAGACCTGTTCTTGTGTTCCGCTTTGAAATCCTGTTAATACAGAAGGCCCTGTCAGCATCTGCACCCTCACTGCCCGAGAGCAGGTATGGTAAAGTCTGTTTAAATCCTCTAGAGTTTTTACAGCTCTTCTTCCCCCTCTCTGTCTATTTTCAGATGTCAGAAACTCTCAGCATTTCTGCTGCCCTCAGGGAGAACAGAGTGAGTTCTCTGAGAAAAGGTGGTGAGTGGAGACTTAGGGGAGGCGGTCTTTCTCCCTGTCCTGTTCCAATGGCTTTCTCCATTCTCAGACAGAGGATGATAACTCTCCCATGTTTACTTTAAAAACCATCCCAACACTGCTGAGAGCAGATAGATCTCCCACAGTCCACCAAATGTTCATCCTCTTCTCAAGATGTCAGCCCCACATTTGTACCCAAGGACACACAGGGCTCATTTCACCAACCCAACATCATTTTCCCATCCTAGAACTTCTGTGCCTCACCCTGAAGCTTTCAGATAACACAGACATGCTCTAGGACAGGTTTGCATCCTGGATTGAGGCTCTCAGCTTGGACTGAAATCTCAGGGAGATTTCAAGTGTCCTTATGATGGCATTGGATGAAGGGAGATGCAGCTCCTTTCCTGGCTGCACTGACAGCATTGCCCAGAGCCGGGCACTGGGGACAGCATCACCCTGAGCCAGCTGTGCCCCCTCCAGAGCCCCCAGTGCTGGGCAGCTGCTCCCAGCCCTGTGCTCTACAGAGGGAACTGGGCCCAGGGCTGCAGAGCTGCCCCACGGCTCTGCTGCAGCTCTGCCTGCACAGGAGGGGCTGCAGACTTTGGAGCCCCGGCCCTGAGGGCAGAGGCTTGGCTGGGGCAGAGGAGGGAGGGGGCTTGTTCAGAGGGAGGGGTGGCACTGGAGAGGATCCTGTGGACATCTCTAAACTCTCCCTGCCACAGCATTTCTGAGATTTATTTTCCCTCATTGCCTGATCTTCTCTCTGCTTCCTGGAGATTTTCCTCCTCCAAGGTGTTTCCCTGTGCCTTATCTCTCCCTGCCAGAACTCACAGACCCCAAATCTCTGTGCACTCTCCTTGGCCTGACAGAACCCTGCCTGTGTGCAGGGCACAGGCTGGGGGCAGGTTCTGTTTGCAGCTGGGAGAAAGGACAGCTCAGCCTGAGCCTGATGGGTCCAGCAAAGGTGATGCTGGTGCTGTCCATGGGCAGAGTGGCTGAAAGCACATTAGGGATCTCCTGTGAACGTATTGATCACTAAAAGTAACAGTTTCAGATGTCTCAGACCCTTGTCAAAATTAATAATAATAATAATTATTAAGCAACCTTTAATATCTATCCCCCCCTCCCTGCCATTCTACTATAGTGGGAAACGGAACACAAAATCTTTGATTTCCGTCTGCCTCATGGAACCAAGGAGACCGTTGTGCAACTCAGGGGCCCTATGGATGCAAGGACCAGTACGCAAACACTGGGGCCCATAGAAACAAGGAGCCATTGTGACACAGCGGGGCTGCATAGAGTCAAGGGAACCCTGTGACTCTGTTGGGGCTCATGAAACAAGCCATTGTGACATTGCAAGACCTCATGGAATCAAGGAGAATACTGTGGCAGTCAGGAGACTCACGAAATCAAAGGGAATATGGAACAGGTCTGCCTGGTTTGGCTTCCTGAGGGCTGTCTGACAGGTCCCACTGAATCTGACATGTCAAGGGCCACTTCCCATCTGACTGTGAAACACTGGCGCTCCTTGCTTTCCTTCCTATGGAAAAGAACTGTTTTCTTGTCTAATCTCCCATGGCTGAAATTAGGATTCCACCTCCAAAATTCCCTATATCCAAGGATTTCTCCCAAACAAAATCTGCCCATACAGTCAAATCTGTCTAGCCTCGGCTTCTGGTGACTGTCTCTCATGTGCCCCAGGGCTCGGTTGTTTTCTTCCTATGGAGACCACTTTGACACTGTGGGGTGTTGTGGAGCCAAAGGGCATTGTTACACTGTAGGAACTTGTGGAACCAAGGGGATTATTGTGACACTGTGGGTACCATGGATCCAAGGGGCCCTTGTGCTATTGTGGGGTCTTGAGGAATCATGGAGACCATTGTGACACTTTGGGGTCTTCTGAAATGCAGGGGATATTGTGACCCTGCAGAGTACCATGGATCCTAGGGACCATTGTGACACTGTGGGGCCTCATGGAACCAAGGACATGATTGTGACTCTGTTGAGCCACATGGTCCCAAGGGGCCAGTGTGAAGCAGCAGGGCTTTGTGGAACCAAGAGGCCATTGTTGCATTTCAGGGTCTCATGGAGCCAAAGGGCCGTTGTGATCCTACAGGCCACCATGGATCCATGGAGAGCATTGTGACATTGCAAGGCCCCATGGAATCATGGAGAGTATTGTGACATTGTGGAGCCTCATGGAAGCAAGGGGCCATTGTGACTCTATGGGAATTTGTGGAACCAAGGGGATCATTGTGGCACCACTGGAGCCCATGGAACCAAGGAGCCATTGGACACAGCGAGGCTTCATGGAACTAATCGATCATTATGACACTGTGGGGCCTTGTGGAACAATGGAGATCATTAAGATCCTTAAGGACTTGTGTAACCAAGGGGCCAATATGACACCTGATGTCATCATGGAAGCAAGAGAACCATTGTGGCATTGCAAGGCTTCATGGAAGCAAGGAGATATTGTGACACTGCAGGGCCCTGTGGAACCAAGGGAACATGAAATAGGTGTGACTGCCTTGGTCTCCCAGGGGTTACCTGAATGGTCTGGCTGACCTTGGAATGTGGAAGGCCACTCCAATCTGCCCCTGAAACACTGAGGCTCTGGGCTTTCCTTTGTATAGAAAAGAACTGTCCATCTTTTCCAGGTATCCATGGCCAAAATTTGGATTCCACTTCCAAATTTTTGCGTATCCAAGGATTGCTGCCAGACAAAAGCTGCCAGGACAGACAGGTCTGGCTGGTCTTTGATTCCTGAGTGCCAGAACTCACTGGTTTACCAAATACTGCAAAAGACTCTGTGCTTTGTTTTATATAGAAAAAATCATCCTTCTCCAGGCACAAATGTCTGAAATTAGGACTCCACTTTCATAATTTTGAATATCCAAGGGTTGCTCCAAGCAAACCTGCCAGGACAGAAAGGTCAGGCTTGCTTTGGCCTCTGGTGGCTGCTGTTCATCAGCTCCTGAAACATGGGAGTTCCATGGTTTCCTTCATATGGAGACTGTTGGTTTCTCGGCTGTTTAGGTGACCTGGAAAGGCCCGGGGTGGCCTTGGACAGCCCGCACTTCAAAGGACGAGAAGAGACTTCAGATCTTTTCTCGGTCTCGGTGTTTATTAATTGTTTATCTAAAAGATTTTCTCTTGGCCCGACAGAGGTCTGCTCAGCAGCCAGCCATGAGCACACTGAGAGCCCCCGGGGCAGTCACCTATCTTTATACTCAAAATTACGCATACAATATTTATAATTTTTCCCCAATACCTTTTACCCTTATTAACCAGTGCACTTTTAGTAATAACCAATCCCAAAGTGCCAACATCACCAAAGAAGATGGAGGCCAAGAAGAAGAAGAAGAAGGACAGGACACGCCCCAATTCCTCCATCTTACTTCTTTAGACCCCCCTGTACAGAAATCCTAAACCCTGTGTCTTACATTCTAATTAACTTATCCCTTCACCATTCACCCCAGTGAAATCCTCCTATCCTCATACAGGTGTCATCTCCTGTGTAGGATCAAATCCGAGCCACCAGACACTTCTGGCAACATTCCAGGACTCCCGAGCCCCCCAAGGGTGGTCTCGGTCACTCTGCACCTCAGTCCTGAGGTGCTGAGATCCCACAGGAGACCAATGGAACATTTGGGAGCCTTGTGAAATGAAGGGGCCATTGTGACACTGCAGAGCACCATGGATCCAAGGCACCATTGCGACACTGCGTCGCCTCATGGAACCAAGGACATCATTGTGGCTCTGTTGGGCCACATGGTCCCAAGGGGCTAGTGAGAAGCAGTGGTGCAGTAGTTAGCTCAGCTGCAACTCAGAGTCAGCCAGATCTTACCCCAAAATAATTGGGCATGAGTTTCAAGCCCTGGGAAATCATCTGTTTAATTTAGGGTGAGCTTGAGAGTTCCCCCATAAGCCTTTAGTATTGCTGAGCTAACTTGTCCAAGTTCTCCTCCCATACTGGTTACTTGTTTCCCCTACATGGTTATTGTTTGAGAATGTTCTGCCCTCAAGTGTCTATGTTGTTTCTTCCCCCTTAACTCAGGTCTTTGGATCCTGCCCCTCATACTGTTCTCGACTTCTCCATGTTTATTGTTTTTCACCCTGGTATTAAAATTCCTTTTAAACAACTCCATCAATTCCTTTTCATTTTCGCCACCCTTGCCCTGAAGTCAGGGAACCAGAGAGGTTTGTCGCAGCCACCTTCATTTTTTTTCATTTTTGCCACCCTCGCCCTGAAGTCAGGGAACCAGAGAGGTTTGTCGCAGCCACCCTCACTGAGACATTTGGCACCCGAAGAGGGACCATGACATTCAGGGCTCCCTGTTTCAGTCATGTCAGCTGGGGTTAGCTGATGGATAGGCCAGTGCTCCCTGGGATTTTGGATTGTGCCGGCCCTGGCGGATTCATCGTTGCTTCAAGGGACCTTTCCCAGGATCAGCAGGGACAACGACGATTTCACCTGCATAGGATTGCAGGTGGGTTTGGGGAAATGCAAGATATTTATTGCCCATTCTGCCACTGTGTTTTTACAATATGCACCCACGTCCCATAATTGATTTGGGGTGTTATAGCGGCTCTTCCCCATAAGGCAGAGAAAGAGAAAAATCAGCAGCCGGATGTCCAAAGTAGAAAGGAGCATATATGGATGCTTTAATTCTCACTGATCATGACATAATATTTTCAAAGAACAAATTAAAATCAATTATGAGGTGGATCATTAAAAATTTTCCAGATGCCTCTGCTGATGAAATCCATACCACTGAATTTTGGGTCTCAATGGGAGTTAAACTGTACAATTTTCGATCAAAAGGGACCCCACTGTATCCCACATGCTCCCCACTTTCCACACCACCCTTGACCAGCAAGCAGTGTGTTGAAAACTCAATCCGCTGGTCACTCCAACTCAGGACCTCCCCTCAAACGTGCCTTTCTCAGACCTTCCACGATGGTTGAAGATGGCCACGGCTGCATGGTCTTGGAGAATCATGCCCTGGAGACTCAAGATGGAAGGAGCCTGAATGTGGCTTGGGAGCCCAACCATCCTTCCTCCATCTTGGCTCCTCCACTTCCTGATGCCACAACCTTTTCTCCTGCCATGAATGAACCTCCAGACTCCACCCCCACAACTACGGGTCACAACCCCACTGTTAATCATTCCACCTTCACTCTGGGCCATGCCTCCAAAACTCCACCCTGCAAGTCCGCCATCCTAAATCAAGGTACTTCCTCCCCAACACCTGACAAAATGGCAGTGCCCTTTGCCTCACCCTCCAGCAAAAATGTAACCCCCATGGTCAAAGATACTAAGCACAACGGTCACAATATTTCTAATCTGAATGTTTCTGCTCCAAGTTTTTCTTTCTCCCCAGAAGACAGTTTGGATTCCCTAGAGCCACCTCACCACTCAACCCCAGAAGATCCCTGGGAAAGGATCTGGAAAGAAGCAGTTAAGGAAGGAGACAGGCAAATATTCTCAAAACTTGTCATTGCCCTGGTATGTTATGAAAGAAGGGGGAAGAATCCCAGGTAACAGCCATTGGTTTACGGGGATATCAAGGATCTGTGTAGGGCAGCTAAAGAACATAGGAAGGACTTACCTTGTTTTAATGGCCTAATGAGGGCCATGTTTACAGCACATCTTAACGCCCTATGATTTAAAATATATTATGACCATGTTGTTGTCACCTACAGAATACACCCTGTGGGGACCTACAGAATACACCCTGTGGGGTGGGGGATGGAAGTGTTTACTAAATCAATTAATAGCAGACTATGCTAATAATGAAGCAATGACAGAATTGACAATCAACCATCTAATTGGAGTAGGACAACACAGCCAACTAGATGATCAAGCAGCAGGTATGTCCAGAGAAGTCTTGGATGATAGCAAAGAGATGGCTTTGAAAGCTTTAATCCAGGTATCAGATGTTAGCACCCCCAATTTGGACTACCTTGGGTGGCTGCAGCTAAAGCTTTAGGACAATTAGACCATATTGGGTGCCTGTTAAGTAAGCAAACCAATGCTACCTCCCTCGCATTGAGTGGCCTGCTCTCAGACATAGAGACCATCAGACAGGCCACCTTGCAAAACAGCAATAGAGTTTTTACTCTGAGTATATGGGCATGGCTGTGTAGACTCTGAGAGCATGTGTTGCATGAACCTCTCCAGCCACAGTGAGTCAATCCACAAGAGCATTTAGGTACTGAAGGAAGGGTTCAAGAAGCTTCAAGTCAAAAACAAAGACTGGGTTGAAAAACTCTTCCAGTCCAAGGGACTAAAGGGTGTGATGATGTCGAGCTAAAACAGGACTATTCATTCTCATAGTGGTTATTGTTGTATTGTTAATTGTCCCATGTTTGTTTAGATGCTTTTAGAAAATCTTAGAAAATTCTTTCAGTTCCATCTTTCTTGTAAAATAGAAAGGGGGAAGATACCCAACACAGGCTCCTCATGGACTCCTTGGAGGAGAGAATTGGCAACCAGGATGGCAGAAAAACCTCTCAGAGACTCAATGTGGGAAGGAAAATCCTTAAAAGTACCTAAAACTATTCTTAAATCCATGAAGTACCTTAAAAACCTTGAGTATCTCAAGGCATTAATGGGCACCACTGAGTGTAAGTACAAAGCTCTCAAGGGACTCCTTAAAGCAGAGAATTGGGGCTGTGATTGTACAAACCTCACACAGAGTCTGTATCAAAACGGAAACACCAAGAACCTTAAAATAACCTAAGTACCTTGAGTAGTAATGAGCTCCACTGAGTGTTGTTACTGACAAAGCGTCTCCAGGGACTAATTACAGCAGAGAGCTGGAAGCCATGATTGCACAAACCTCTCAGAGACTCCAAGGCAAAAGCAGAGCACAAAGTCCTGGGAAAAACCTGCAGTCCCTGCAGGGAGCATTAAGGAGTCCCCAGTGCCATTCCTGAGCAAGGCTCCCCAAGGATTCCTTCCAGCAATCCTTGAGGTCACTGGGATGTGGGCTAGGGGGGATGCTGAGGGCAGGACAAGGGGCTGACAGTGCCCAGCCTGGCTGGGGCTGTGCCAGGAGGCCCCAGGGCCTCAGGATAAGGTGTCTCATCAAGCCCTTTGTGGCACAGACCCTGCTGTGCCCCAGGGAACCAAGACTTGTCTTCTCTTTGTCCTCACCTGTCATCACTGCCTCCAGTTCTCTGCTCTGCCTGGGGCCTGGGGACACTTTCTCAGTGGTGTCCCTCAGTGGGACCCATTAAAGGTCCAAGAAACTTGGAGTGTGATTCTGCCTTGGAGTTCTTGAGAGGTTTCTTCAGCTCCCTCTCAGGGACTGATGTTCAGGGCCTGAGCACAAAGCCCCAGAGGCTCATTAAATTCCTGGTGCTGTGTCTGTGCTGTTGAGCTGGGCTGGGCTCCTGGCACAGAGGCAGCTCCTGGTAACCAAGAAGAGCTTCAAAAGCACATTTCTCTTGATGAGCACCTCTTCTGCCAGCCCAGCAGGGCTGGGGCACTGCCTGCAGCCACCCCGGGCACAGCACAGAGGCACAGAGAGCTTCAATCAGTCAGGGCTGGGAAGGTACTGAGAAGTGCCTGGGGCAGAATCACTGCCAGCCCTTGGCACAGGAACCTCTGGCTGCAGGACAATGCAGCTGCGGCTCCTGGACCCATCTCCTAAAGCTGGAACATCCCACTGCCTACAGACCCTGTGAGTACATTCTCTGATTGTCTCTTGTGCAGAGCAGCCAGGGGTGCCCAGGGCTGTCCTGCAGAGCAGGGTCCTACAGCCCAGGGCGCTGTGCTGGGGCAGGGACTCTGCTGCCTGCCAGGGACAGCTCTCAGCCAGCCCTGGCAGATGCTCCCAGCGCTGGAGAGAAGCTGTGGGGGGGAGGAGCCACCTTGAGCAGGGCAGGGGCTGCTGATGAGAGGGGCTGGGTGGGGCAGGGCTGCTCCCAGCTCCAGACCAGCCTGGGCACAGCTCCAGAGGACACTTCCCAAAGAGGGTAAGCCTGGGATTGCTGTAAAGATCAGGAGCTTTCCTGAGAGTGTTTTCAATTTCAAGATCAGGAGCTTTCCTGAGAGTGTTTTCAATTTCCTGCTTGGAGAAGGATGGGAACGTTGGGGTGATGAAAAATAGATTTTTTCATTTTATACATTTTTCATATAATTGTAGCACTATAAATTACTATTACATAGTTATAAATCTATAATCCTTATTTCAGTCTGGTAAACTTTTAATGAACTCTATTACTATTATATACTTGTATAACTATAATCCTGTATTAACTCTATTATTTTCCCTAAGCTTTTTCTTTGATTTTAGAAAAATAAGCTGATGTCTAAATGCATTCCGGAAATACATATAGTATACAATACATATAGTATCCTGTACAGTCTTATTATCAGGAAGAGGACCTAGAAGAGCATTTTGTTTTTTGACCAGAATGTGAGCAGTCATAACAAAAACTTGAAAGCAAAGAAGCCCTTGGACTTACTCCAATGGATTGAGCCAGGGGTGTGTAACTGGGGTAAGTGAATCTCCTATTGGATGTTCCTGTTAAATTTTCTTAATTAATCAACTTTAATAAATTGTGTAAATCAGTCCCCAGGTGTGCCCCATCCCCACTGGGACACCTGGAAGCTTCCAATAAGTGTCTGGTTTTTACTTTACTGTTTTAACACTGTTGCAAGGGTTGTTGTTTTTTTTTTTCTCTCTCTTTTGATTATAGACAACAGGGGGATGAGAGAAGAAGAACAGGAATTGTAATCCCAGAATCCCAGGACATGCTGAGTTGAAAGGGACACACAGGATCATACAACTAATGTTTGAACTTTTACAGGAACTGCAGAACTGTAAATTAAGCTGGTCAGTCTCTCTGCTGGGAGCCTCCCAAGGGGCCCTCAGTCACTCCTCAGGCCTGGACAGCAGCAGGGCCCATCAGGGCTCTCCTGAGCTGCCCTTGCCCAGCTGCACACAGAGCCTGCCCCAGCCAGGGCCCTGCACACAGGCAGGTTTCTGTAGGGCCCCGGCCAGGGCACACAGGCTGGGATGGGCTCTGTGAGCACTGTCAGGGACAAGGCTCCTCTCAGGAGGGCATGTCCAGGCCCAGGGAGATGCTCAGGGAAGGAGAGGGGGCTGAAGAGAGCAGTGCTGGGGGCAGGATGAGGGCACTGTTGGTGTGTGGGAGGT
The DNA here is from genome assembly GCF_035770615.1 of Melospiza melodia melodia. Classification (NCBI taxonomy): domain Eukaryota; kingdom Metazoa; phylum Chordata; class Aves; order Passeriformes; family Passerellidae; genus Melospiza; species Melospiza melodia. The sequence goes on along the minus strand of NW_026948796.1, from coordinate 5,952,486 downwards.
GCTGGGCACAACTGGGCATGGGAACAGTGTCCTCAGTGCCCGGCTGTCTCTGCCCTGCCCTCTCAGGAACAGCACCACAACATCTTCTCTTGGTTCTGCCCTGCCCTGGTATTGTCACTGTTATCTGCTGCTCTCAGGGAGGCTCTGGCATTTGCAGCAGCTGAGTCAGGCACTGCCCTTGACATTCCTGCCAGGCAGGGGTGTCCATGGGAATGGGGTATCCAAGCTTCCCGGGCACCTGTGGGGCTGTGGGCAAAGCAGTCCATGGGAAAGGGGAATGAGCTGAGCCCCTCCCTGAGATCCCATCATGGGCACAGTCAGGGATCTCCTTGCTGTGCCCTTCCAAGCACTGAGCTGCCCTCCTGGGTGCAAATCTGTGCCAGAGACTCTGGGATTTGCCTGAATGTCCCACGGGGAAGGGCAGAGCTGCCAGAGCTGAGGAAATGCTGTTGGGTTTGCCCAGGGAGCCGTGAGTGTCCTTGGCACAAGGGGGTGCTGAGACATTGCCCAGAGACCTTTAGAGAGGGAGAGACATTCAGGGATTCCTCTGCTCTGGGCAGGGTCTGGTTTATCCCAGGCTGACCCAGGAGTGTGATTGTGCTCTGATTGCAGCCTAAGGTACAAAGCCAGGGCAGTTGGGCACAACCCCATCCAGCCCCTCACCTTCCCTAAGCCACAGGGAATACTTTGCCTCTCCCATCTCTCAGTGGCAAACTCTGAGTGCAGAAGAAATGCTGGGGATTTCTGCCCTCAGAGAGCCAGGAGTGATGTGTGGATAGGAAAACAATTCCTAAAACCAACTCCTGCCATCATTTGGTCTAGAGAGTGCAGATGCTACCAAGCCTATCTCCATTAGTAGTGATTCCCCTGACAAATCCTGACTATCCAGGCTTGTCCTTCTGCCCCATGGCCACAAACCCAGAGCAGCGGGGTAGGGATGGCTCCTCAAGAGCCTCCATGCACAGGCCTGGCTGCTCCTGGCACACTCAGCCAGCACAACTGGAGCTCAGGCAGGGACCTGGGTGAAGGTTTTCCCAGAGCAGGAACAAGGGTGGGTGAGTCACAGTGCGACAGTCTACAGGGAATGGCCCAGGTTTGGCTCCAAGCAGCCTCTTCTGACTTGTCACTGTCCTTTCTCCATGAACAGGTCCCCATGTGCAGCCCCAGCAAATGTCCAACAGCAGCTCCATCAGCCACTTCCTCCTGCTGGCACTGGCAGACACACGGCAGCTGCAGCTCCTGCACTTCTGCCTCTTGCTGGGCATCTCCCTGGCTGCCCTCCTGGGCAACGGCCTCATCATCAGCGCCGTAGCCTGCGGCCACCACCTGCACACACCCATGTTCTTCTTCCTGCTCAACCTGGCCCTCAGCGACCTGGGCTCCATCTGCACCACTGTCCCCAAAGCCATGCACAATTCCCTCTGAGACACCAGGGACATCTCCTACACTGGATGTGCTGTACAGCTGTTTTTCTTTGTGTTCTTTATCTCAGCAGAGTATTTCCTCCTGACCATCATGTGCTATGACCGCTACGTGTCCATCTGCAAACCCCTGCACTACGGGACCCTCCTGGGCAGCAGAGCTTGTGCCCACATGCCAGCAGCTGCCTGGGCCAGTGCCTTTCTCCATGCTCTGCTACTCATAGCCAATACATTTTCCCTGTCCCTGTGCCATGGCAATGCCCTGGGCCAGTTCTTCTGTGAGGTGCCCCAGATCCTCAAGCTCTCCTGCTCACACTCAAACCTCAGGAAACTTGGGCTCATTGCTGTTAGTGCCTGTTTAGGACTCGAATGCTTTGTATTCATTGTTTTCTCCTATGTGCAGATCTTCAGGGCTGTGCTGACAATCTGCTCTGAGCAGACACAGCACAAAGCCTTTTCCACCTGCCTCCCTCACCTGGCTGTGGTCTCCCTGTTCACCAGCACTGCCACAATTTTGTACTTGAAGCCCCCCTCCATGGCCTCCCCATCTCTGGATCTGGCTCTGTCAGTTCTGTACTCAGTGGTGCCTCCAGCCCTGAACCCCCTCATCTACAGCCTGAGGAACCAGGAGCTCAAGGCTGCAGTGTGGGGACTGATGATTGGATGCTTTCAGGAATATTAAACTGCTGGCCGGTTTCTGCAAATCACTTGTAATAAAAGTCATGTTTGATACTTGTGAGTTCCATTTTGGAGGTTCTTTTTCTTTGTTTTAACTTTTAAATATTGTCCACAAAGAAATGTCATTGTTTGTGCCATTTCTCCTTTTAGTTCTCTGCACCTTCCCCATGGCCACAGACTGTGTCAATAAGGGCTGCGCTCTCACGGCTTTAAAGGAACTAAAGGAACTCCCAGCAGAGTTTTCTGCAGAGATGCCCTTTTGTTGCCTTCTCTGGAGCTGCAGCAGCAATGTCTGTGCGCAGAGCTGGGGCAGATCAGGGCTGGCCCAGCAGCTGTGCCCAGCAGCAGCAGCACTTGGTGTTGCCAGTGCTGCTGCCGTGGCCTGCCCCGCTGCCCTGGTGGCCCTGGTGTTGCTGCAGGGCCTGAGTGCTCTCAGGGCTGGGCACAGCCCTGGGGGTGGCAGTGCCGGGGCTGCAGCAGGGACAGGCCATGGGCACTGCTGGGGCAGTGCTGACGCCTCAGGCCAGGCCCTGGGGGCTCCAGGCTCCTTGCCCAGGCTCTCTCAAGAACATGCCCAGGCCAATGCTCAGCACAGAAAACTCCCGTGAGCAGCCCCAGGCTGGCTGTGGGCAGGCTGGGGGCAAACAGCATGGCTGGGGCTCTGCAAGGGCCCTGGGGGAGATGGGAAGGAGCAGCAGAGCAGGGGCTGATCTATCCACAGTGCGTTGGACAGCCCAGGGCAGTGTCCCAGAGTGTCCTCATGGAGCTGCCAACAACATCCCCCCTCTGCAGCCCTGGCCTCTCCCCCAGCTCACACAGGTGCCCCATCCTTGCAGGCACAGACACGGCAGCACTGGCTCAGCAGCCCCTGTTTGCATTGCACACAGCAGGCAGGAGCACCCCCATGCTGTTGGTGTGGGGACATGAACATGAGGGAGCACAAATGCCATCAGCCCCTGGGGCCAGCAAGGGCTTGGGGACACCAGGGAAACCACTCAGCTTTGTCCTGGCCTCTGCAGTCAGCCAGAAAGTTTATTCCCATCAGCTGGGAGTTTCCTGTCCCACTGCAGACGCTGTTGCTCAGAGCCAGGGCTGCCTGGCAGCCACCCCTAAACTGCCCTGAGCATTTCATCTGCTTCACCTTTGCTTTCTTCACTCTTCCTGAAACAAATTTCTTCCAGTTACTCATCCCTTTTCCCTCCCCTGAAAACAGCCCCTCCCTTTTTGCCCTTTCCTCTCTGGCCCCACACCCCATTGCAGTTCCTGACTTGGCACCATGGGAACATCCCTTGGGCAGCAAGACCATCCTACAAGTGCTGCAGGAATTGTCTGCAGGCTGCTGCAGTGCCTGGTGCTGCTCCCTTGCCAGAGGCACCCCAGGCCAGGGGGGCACATCTGGGCTGCTCTGTCTGGCTCTGGGGCTCCCTGTTCTGGGCAGTGAGGAGGAGCTGCAGAGGCTCTGCAGGACTGACAGGATGGGCTTTGGGGCTGCCAGGAGAAGCTGAGGGACCTGGGCTGCTGGAGCTTCTGAAGAGGAGGCCCAGGGCTCATCCTGCAACTGCTTCAAGGGTGCTTTCATAGAATCCCAGAATCAGGAAGGTTGGAAAAGACCTTGGAGATCATCAAGTCCAACCTGTGCCCTCACACCGCCTTGTCTCCCCTGGACCTCCTCTTCTCCAGGATAAACAACCCCAGCTCCCTCAGCCACTCCTCACAGGACTTGTGCTCCTGTAGGAGTGACGAGGGTCACACACGGTTGGGACGGACTGAGACGAGATCTCTTTGAAGCCAAGTCGTATAACTTGCTGTTTATTGCAAAGGGCGTGGGTGCAGGGCCTTGCTGAGAGCTCCCAGCCGCAGCTCGGAGCACGCCCGAGAGAAGAGAGGGGTAGAGAGGATGAGCAGTAAGAACGTAAAAGCATAAGAGGGTAAATGGAAAGTAAGTAGGTGAGTGAGAAAGTAAGAAGAAGTAGAAGTAAGATAAGAGATTGCGAAAAGAGAACGAAGTTCCTGTTACAATACAATAAAACATTTTCAGTGTTGAATATTCAGATTCTCATCAACCAATCTACTACAGCATGCATATCCTATAACATTTCCATACAACCTATAAGAATCACATTACCATACTGTTTTACATTTTAAACCCTAAATCTTACTCTTTGGGCACTATCTGCCAAGCTGCAGGGTCTGCTCTTACCCTTGGACCTGCCTGCCTGCAGAGGGTATTGTTTCATCAAGAGGGGATTACCTTCAGCTCGCCACACCATTGTTTTCCAGTTGTTCAGTAACTAAGGGATCTCAAAACTTGCTTTCATTTCAATCTCACTTATAGTTTCTATATTCTCAAAATCTTTTGCCAGGCAATCATATTTATAAGGCTTTCCTGTTCCATCCTCCCCAACATGCTCCAGACCCCTCACCAGCCTTGTTGCCCTTCTCTGGACACTCTCCAGCCCCTCCATTTCCTTCCTTAATTTGTGGCCCAGAACTGGACGCAGCATTCGAGGGGCTGCCCTACCAGTGCTGAGCACAGGGGAAGAATCACTGCCCTGCTCCTGCTGGCTGCACCATTCCTGATCCAGGCCAGGAGCCATTGGCTTTCTTGGCCACCTGGGCACACTGCTGCCTCATGTCCAGCCTGCTGTCCATCTTTCCTTGCAGGTCCCTTTCTGCCTGGCTGCTGTCCAGCCCCTCTGTCCCCAGCCTGTAGAGCTGCAGGGGTTGTTGTGGCCAAAGTGCAGGACCCAGTACTTGGACTTGTTAAACCTCACTTGCTGGATTTGGGCCCTGAATCCAGCCTGTCCAGGGCCCTGTGCAGAGCTCTCCTACCCTCCAGCAGATCCACACTCCCAGCCAACTTGATGTCACCACAGTTCCATGAGGCCCCAGAGTGTCCTAATGGTCTCCATGATTCCATGAGGCCTCTCAGTGTCACAATGTCCCTTTGGTTCCATGGGACCTCTTTGTGTCACAATATCCTTTGGATTCTTGGGCCCTGCAGTGTCACAATGTCACCATGGTCCCCCAAGGCCTTGCAGTGTCACAATGGATCCTTGGTTCCATGAGGTCGGGCAGTGCAGCAATGCTCTCCTTAGTTCCACAGGGTCACAATGGCCTCTTATTCCCAAGGGCCACCATGCTGTCAAGCATGTTTCCTTCATTCCAGGAGTCCCTGAGGAGCACCACTGGCCCCTTGGTTCCATGGGGCCCTGCAGTGTCACAATGGCCCCATCATGACACCAGGTCCTGCTCTGTCACAATGATCTGCGTGGTCCCTCAAGGCCCTGCAGTGTCACAATCATCAGAGAATCAGCCAGGCTGCAAAAGACCTTGGAGAGCATCAAATCCAACCTGGGACCCAACACCACCTTGTCATCCAGACCATGGCATTCAGTGCCATGTCCAGGCTTTCCTTAAACACTTCCAGGGACGGTGACTCACCCACCGCCCTAGGCAGCCCATTCGAGTGCCCAATCACCCTTACTGTGAGGAATATTTCTTAATGTCCAGCATAAATATCCCATGGTGCAGCTGAAGGCTGTACCCTCTTTTCCTGTCACTATTGCCTGGGAAAAGAGCCTGACCCCCACCTGGCTGCACCCTCCTGTCAGGGAGTTGTAGAGAGTGATGAGGTCTCCCCTGAACCTCCTCTTCTCCAGGATAAACAATCCCAGCTCCCTCAGACACTCCTCACAGGACTTGTGTTCTAAACCCCTCCCCAGCTTTGTTGTGCTTCTCTGGATACGCTCCAGCCCCTCCATGTCCCTCCAAAACTGGGGGGCCCAGTACTGGACACAGCACTCGAGGTGCTGCCCAATCAGTGGTCAGCACAGGGGAAGAATCACTGCCCTGGTCCTGTGTCATTGTGTTCATAGGGGTCCCAGGACAATGGAACAGATGAGAATCTTGACTCCATGTTTAAGAAGGCTGATTTTTTATTTTATGATATATAAGAAATTAAAAGAAAATTATATATTAAAACCATACTAAAATAATAGAAGAAAGGATATCATCCGAAGGCTAGAAAGTAAAGGAATGGAATGATAATAAAATCTTGTGTCTGACCAAAGTCCCAACAGGGCTGGACCTGTGATAGGTCATCATGTAGGAACATTTTCACCTGCTGGGTAAACAACTCTCTAAATGACATTTCAAAGCAGCAAAACATCGAAAAGCTGAAGCTTCCCAGCTTCTCAGGAGAAAAGATCCTAGCGTGACGGTCCTGCTGGCCACACCATTCCTGATGCAGAGAAGTGCCAGGGGTGGGATGAGGAAAAAGGTGGGGAAGGGGTGAGGAAAAAATCTGAATGATTGTCAGCCATGAAGGGTCTTGATCTTCATATTTATTCAGACTACATTAGAAGTTGCTGGGGGTCAATATCAATTGAACATTGCTGAAACCAAACTATAATAGGGGAAAAAAAAACAGGAGAAAAAAGTCTGGAGAAATAAAATTCATCATCAACCTCCAAGTGGCTGAGGATCCACCCCCATCAGAGTAGCAATAAACAGAAATGGGCACAGCTTTGTGGCTGCCCCAGCTTCAGCATGGGCCCTGGGCCTGGAGCAGGAGCAGCTCTTGAGGGCCCCAAGGCCAGGGCTCTTGTGCTGTCCTGGGCAGATGGGATGGCAGCAGGGGCTGCAGAGCTCTCAGCACCTCAGCCCGAGGGGAGCAGGGCAGCCAGGGAGCCTCCTTTGGCCTTGGCCAAGCACCTTCTCCCATGGTTTGGGCTGAGTCCTGTGGCAGCTGCAGCTGCTGCTGTGCCCTTGCCAGGGGCTGAGGCTGTGGGGCAGTGCCCAGAGCAGCCTGGCCTGAGCAGAGATATGGGGCCAGAGCCAGCTGGGCTGGGCTGGGCTGGGGAGAGGCCCTTGGTGCTGCCCAGAGCTCAGAGCAGCTGGCAGAGCTTGCAGAGAGCTGGGCTGGGCTCTGAAAGCCTGGCCCAGAAACCATCAGTGTCCATCTCAGCCTGGCTGAGCGTGCTGGGGCAGGACTCAGGCCAGGCCTTGTGGGGCAGGGCCAGCGCCTGTGCAAGGCATTGCAAACAGGCAAGTGGCCCAGAGAGGAGGCTGCTCTGTGCCCTGTGTGGCATGGACAGAGCAGGGAGGGGCCCAGGACATTTGTCAGCACCAGCCTCTGTGCCCAGCCCTTGGCAGCCGTGGCTGCTGAGCCCAGCTTTGGGCTGGGCTGAGTTTGGCTGTGGCCCAGCTCCACCCTCCTGCACGGCTCAGGGCTTGTTCCTGGTCATGGCCAGCCCTGGCTGCCTCTCTGCTGGCCCAGAGGCCGGCAGAGCCCAGGGCAGGGCTGTCTGTGCAGCCCCACAGGTGCCACGGGCTCTGCAGGAGCTGGCAGAGGCTGCCCAGCAGGGAGGCCATGGGGCACAGAGCCCCAAGGCTGCTGTGGGCACCACGGCACAGGGGCCATTCCCAGCCGCAATGCTCCTGGCCTGGGCTGGGCCTGCACAGGGGCTGGGCCACCATGGCTGGGCCAGCACAGGGCCACAAAGGGGCCACGCAGCTGCTGCCGGGGCTGACAGCAAGGCCAGGCACACACAAGCAATTGCTGAGCATGGCCTGTGCTGGCCAGGCCTGACTGTCGCAGACATTTCTTCACAGAAATCCTTTCTTTGGGATTTCTGCATCTTCTGGAGGGTAGAAGCCTCAGAAGACAAGGTAAACAATTATTATCAGCTGCTGTGGAATGTAACAGGGGTTTCTTGATTGGCTCATTTTCTATGTTTATAATTAAGGGCCAATTACCAGTGCAAGCTAGGGGACTGAGTCCCTGGAGATAACTTTGTTGTGGATTCTTTCTATCTATTCTTAGCCTAGCCTAGCAGCTCTGCAAACTTCTCTCTATATTCTATTTAGTATAGTAGTAATGTATTATATCTAATATATCAATAAATAAGCCTTCTGATCAAGAAACAAGATTCACCGTCTCTCTCTCACCAGCAGCGACCCACTCAGGCGCTGTGCCAAAGGCAGAGCTCAGCGGCCCTTGGGGGCTGCAGGAACGGTCCAGAGCCCAAAGAGCCTCCATGGCTGGGCTGGAGACCAAGGCTGCAGGAGGGAAATGCAGGGCTGCTGTGGGATGGGGACGGCATTGAATTCCGGCACACACCTCAGCTCTCTGATGATCCCGGCACCATGCTGGGCCCTGTTTCAGACTGGAGCAGAGCAGATGTTGATGGGACAGGAGCCCTGCGGGGCTGTCAGGGACCTGCAATTGGCAAGGTGCTCTGCTCTTTCTCTGGTGCTCTCAGAGAGATCCAATCCCAGCTGGGAACCTCAGGGCACAAGTGGCACCGCCTGTTCATTGGCACACAACTGATGTTTGCCTGGAAAGGGGCACAGGTTTTAATACATGTTAGTTTCATTATATACAAGCAAATCTTTATTATCTGCGTCATTTGAGTACTCTTAAGGAATGGCAACGTTTTCCCACCAGAAACGGGGATTTCCTGGAAGCGTACTGATGGCAGGAGAAGAAATACTGATCTTCCTATCTACTTGTGTCACCAATAATCAGTGTATTATTTAATCTCTCTTTTTTCCATCAAGTGCTTCCATCTCTCCTGGTTAAATGGCATGTCCAAGGACATCTCTTCACTAGACCAGCTGGATATTTGTTCTTCCCATTGGTCCCAGATTTCCTCCACCAGATGCTCTCTGGTTATTCAAGTGCCTCTCAACTGACTGGCTTCATGCTTTGAGCTTCAGGGAGTTGCCCAAAGTACACAAACCTGATGAGTTGTGGTTCCCACTGCAGGGGCACTTGGACCTTGGTTCTGCACTAGAGAGCTCTTCATCTCCTTTCTGTCTTTTCCTCCCTCTGGCCATGGAGGGAGCTCCTGACTTCAGTGTGTGACTCATGTGTGCAAAGAGCTAATCTGGGCAGAATCGGGGCAGGGAGGGTTTGGGGGGACCTTGGGATCGGTGCTGGGCACAGTAGGTGATTTCCATTGCTCTGAGACTGCTGTGGAAAATGGATTTAATATCCAGCAGAGGAATGACTTTTGCATTTGATAGAGCCGTGCCTTCCCCTGGGTTTGTTGGCTGACAAGAAATGAACATCCCTCTGTGTCTTGGGCAGCTCCTTCTCCAAGGAAAGCAGGTGGGAGTTGGAGCCAAGGAGCTGAAAGCTGCAGGTGCAGCCTGGGCTGGAGGGAGCTCAGATTTGCACAAGGCTGCTCTGAGTGCCAGGGCTTGGATGGGGGAAACGGTGGGATGGGGGTAGGGACAGAGTCTGATTGATTGTCAGCCATGAAGGGTCTTGATTTTCATATCTATTCAAACTGAATGAGGAGCTACTTGGATTCAATGTCAGTTCGAGACTACACATATTGATTTATGAACAGGAAAAAAACCTAAGCAGGACCTAAAAACCTTTTCTCATTATCTTTTTATATAGAATATATTCCGTTTGAACACAGTACTAAATGTGTCAAATTAACCACAGATGATTTGAAAACTGAAATCACATTATTCCCAGAGGCTTGGCTTGTTAAGGTGTTCTGAATGTTAATGAGCCCTGGGCCATTGAATTCCTGAACTGAAGAGCTGAAGGCTGAACAAGCCTCTGGAGCAGGAAAATTCAGCAGCAGCCTCCAAGGTGCTGAGGATGTCAGCAGCCCCCACTGAGGCCATCCCTGCCCAGAGACCGTGGGGAAATGGGCAGACAAGGAGAGCGTCCCTGGGGCTGGGGCAGCACAACTCAGAGGCAGCAGCGGCTCCAGCTGGGAAATGGAGTGTGGAATGTGGCTGGGAAAGCCCTGCCTGGGCTGGGCCAAGCAGGACAGACAAGCCCTGACTGCCATTCCCCAAATGACTCTCCCAAGGAGACATTTAAAAGGAATTGCAATTCTTTCCATGCTCTGAGTTGGACTCACTGGAGAAATACCAACAAAAGATTCTCAGGAGCTTAAAACAACAAAACAGCTTTTACTGGTAACTTTAGAAAATCAGAGAAACTTTGGCAAAAGGTTTAATATGACATTCAATCAACACAAAACACTTCTCAAAGCATTAACTTGTCCCCTTCACCTTCACAAACTCTAAGCCTGTTCAATTTGAAGTTACTCCAAATTGGCAAGAAGGAGGAATTAGAAGAAGAAAAAGAAAACACAGAAGGAGAGAAAGAAATAAAAGAAAATACAGAGGAGCACACAAACAGCTACCAAGTTCTGTTGATTCCAGAACTGTTCAGATGGAAATTCCAAGAGGAGGTATGGTCAAGATGTGTGCTTGCCTTGTGGTCAGCCCTCAGTTCCATTTGGTCTTCCTGGGCCCTTCCCCCAGGTGGGCCTTGGGCTCATTTGGTCCCTCAGGAGCTGGGCTGGGGGCTGCAGAAGTGGCTGTGGAGCATTGGCTGTGCTGTGCCAGGGACTGGCAGACACTGCTGGGCTGGGATGGAGGCTCTGGGGGTGTTAGCGTTCAAAAACACATAATCACGGGGTATTGTATGCGATGCTTTTTATTAAGAGCTCTGGGAATCAGGGTATATTCAACCCAAATCTCACTCCAACCATACATCCGAAATGATCATGTTTTATACTTTATCGTTACATAACTTTCATGTTAATTATTAAACTTATATTGTTCTATTGTATACATAAATTTAGCCCCTCTCTGAATTTCCAACATAGTTTCTCGTTATTCTTCTTATGGTTATATAATAATTTTATTTAATTACTAAACAATCATTCCATCTGACAATTATATAATTTATCATTCTGCTTATGCAGGTGCAGTTGATCTGGGAAATCACAAAGTCTAACATTTTAGATTCTATCTTTAACTTTTTCCAGGTCTCCACTATCAGGGGGATTGGGGTTCCAGGGCAGGGCAAGGCTGGACCTGCCCCTTCCTCCCCCACACATGAAATGTTTTGAGCCAACAATCTCCTCCAGTCTGTCACAACAAACAGTTTTGGAGGTGGAACACAATTGTGTCCATGGGCATCTGGATGAGAAGGACAGTTGTTTTCCATAGCAAGGAAAGGACAGATCCACAGTGTTTGGAAGGCAGGTGAGAGCCTCACTGGGCCAAGGCCAGCCAGACTTGTCAGGAATGGCAGATTTTGTCTGGGAATAGTCTTTGGATATAGGGCATTTTGGAGGTGTAAACCCAGTCTTGGCCAGGGGCACCTGGACCAATTGGGAGTGACTGAGTCTACACTGGGGGCAACTGGGATTGACTGGGACCATGCTGGGGGAGACTGGGATCAGAGTGGATTCATACTGGGATAATACTTGGAGTGACTGGGTCTGTGCTAGAGGCCACTGAGAGGAACTGGGATCAGATTGGCAGCAACTGGCACCATGCTGGGAGCAACTGGGATCATCATGGCATCAGAGTAGGATCATACTGGGAGTGACTGGGTGGGTCCTAGAGGCAACTGGGTGTGACTGGGATCACATTGGGAGAAAATGGGACCATGCTGGGGACAAATGGGATCATACTGGGAGCAACTGGAATCACACTGAGGGTGACTGGGATCCTTCTGGAATCATACTGGAAGTGACTGGGAGCAGGCTGAGGGCAACTGGGACCATGTTGGGGCAATTGGGATATACAGGAAGTGACTGGAATTGTGCTGGAGGTGATTGGGAGTGACTATGGGCAACTGGAATCATGCTGGAAGCTACTGGGAGCAACTGGGAGTGAGTGGAAGCACACTGGGGGTAACTGGGATATACTGGGAGAGACCAGGAGTGACTGGGATCCGAGAGGAGCCATAAAGGAAGTTGCTGGAATACTACTGGGAGTATCTGGGAGTGACTGGAATCATACTGGGAGTGACTGGAATCATATTGGGTGATTTGAAGTGACTGGAACCATACTGGGGGCAAGTGGCACCGTACTGAGAGTGATGGGGTTCATACTGGAATCATAGTGGGAAGGACTGGAGCCATACTGGCAGTGCCTGGAACTATAGTAGAGGTGAATGGGAACACTTGGGATCATACCAGGATCACACTGGGAGTGACCAGGATGATACTGGGATCATACTGAGTGTAACTGGAAGTGACTGGGACCATCCTGGGGGTGACTGGGAGCCACAGGGCCCATGCTGGGAGTGACCTGGGGAGAACTGGGGGAACCGGCTCAGCTGGGGCTCAGGGTTGTTCTCCCCCAGGGCTGCCTTGGGTCCTGCTGCCACCCCTGGCCCCACAGAGCCAAGGGACAGGGGACAGGGACAGGGAGCAGCTGAGGGACAGGGACAGGGGACAGCTGAGGGACAGGGACAGCTGAGGGACACTGAGCTCCAGCACTTTGGGGCTGTTGCCCTTGGGCTCCCAGCACAGGCCCAGGGGCAGAATCCCCTCCAGGAACTGTTGTTTGCTTTGAGCTTCGCTCTGGAACATTCCCCAGGAGCCCCTGCAGTGGCTGCAGCCCGGCCGGGTGCCCGGGGCCACCAAAGCCACTCCAGCAGTGCCCTCCTGCCCCGGGCAGAGCCAGAAAAGCCAAGCAAAGGCTCATGCTGGGCTCAGGGCAGGGACAGGGCACTCCCCTGGCGTTGCCATAGGCACAGCAGAGCCAGTCTGGGCAAAGGATTAGGATTGATGTCCCATGGAATCCCAGCAGGGATTACTTCTCATTGCACTGCTGGCATTGCTTTGGTCATCCATTCAAATCATTTCCCCATGGAATTCCCATGGCAGTGGGTTAGGGGGGGATCCATCCATGGAATTCTCACCTGACTGGAATGAGAGTGAGATCTGGCCATGGAAATTCCATGGCAATTCCTGCATTCCCAAGTCCCCCATTCCTGAATCCCCCATTCCCATAGGAATTTCCCTTCCCCTCCCACACCCACCTGTGTGCTCCTGAGCCACCCAACCCCATCTGACGTATTTCCACCCAGGTGTGTCCCAGGTAATGCTTCGTCTGCTCCACCATGATCCCTTTGGATTACCAGCACCTCTGGCTGATCCAGGTGGCACCATCGGACACTGCAAAGCTCTTGGATCCCAGCTGGAAGGAGATGAAATCCCAGCCCTTGTAGCCATACCGGTGGGATCCATAGATGCTCCATTGGACAGGAGGTCACAGCTGGAAACCACTTGCAGCATGTGGAGACTTGGGAAGGAGGATAGAACAGATCCATGGAGTTGTGTCCCAGCCTCAGGGAGCCCCTTGGATTCCCATCCCAGCCCCACATATCCCCCCCATCCCCAGAGATCCCATACCAGCCCCTCAGAGCCCTCCATTCTCACAGATCCCAGCCCAGACCAGGCTCCCTCCACTCCCCCCACTCTGGTTGTACCCGCCCCGTCTCCAGGGAACTGTCAGCCACGGGCCGGGTCCTGTCCTTGAGCCAGTGCTGGATATCCCAATATCCCAGCCCTGGCTATCCCAGTATCCCAGCCCTGGCTATCCCAACATCCTGGCCCTGCCTATCACAATATCCCAGCTCTGGCTATCCCCAAATCCCAGCCCTGGCTATCCCAATATCCCAGCTCTGGCCATCCCAGAGCTCTGGCCATCCCAGTATCCCAGCCCGGGCTATCCCAACATCCCGGCCCTGGCCATCCCAATATCCCGGCCCTGGCCATCCCAATCTCCCAGCCCTGGCCACCCCAATATCCCGGCTCTGGCTATCCCAATATCCCAGCCCTGGCTACCCCAATATCCCAGCCCTGGCCATCCTAATATCCCAGCCCTGGCCACCCCAATATCCCGGCTCTGGCTATCCCAATATCCCAGCCCTGGCTACCCCAATATCCCAGCCCTGGCCATCCTAATATCCCAGCTCTGGCCATCCCAGTATCCCAGCCCTGGCTATCCCAGTATCCCAGCCCTGGCTATCCCAACATCCCGGCCCTGCCTATCCCAATATCCCGGCTCAGGCTATCCCAGTCTTCCAGCCCTGGCTATCCCAATATCCCAGCTCTGGCCATCCCAATATCCCAGCCCTGGCCATCCCAATCTCCCAGCCCTGGCCACCCCAATATCCCGGCTCTGGCTATCCCAATATCCCAGCCCTGGCTACCCCAATATCCCAGCCCTGGCCATCCTAATATCCCAGCTCTGGCCATCCCAATATCCCAGCTCTGTCTGTGCCAATATCCCAGCCCTGGCCATCCCAACATCCCAGCCCTGGCTATCCCAGTATCCCAGCCCTGGCTATCCCAACATCCCGGCCCTGCCTATCCCAATATCCCGGCTCAGGCTATCCCAGTCTTCCAGCCCTGGCTATCCCAATATCCCAGCTCTGGCCATCCCAATATCCCAGCCCTGGCCATCCCAATCTCCCAGCCCTGGCCACCCCAATATCCCGGCTCTGGCTATCCCAATATCCCAGCCCTGGCTACCCCAATATCCCAGCCCTGGCCATCCCAACATCCCAGCTCTGGCCATCCCAATATCCCAGCTCTGTCTGTGCCAATATCCCAGCCCTGGCCATCCCAACATCCCAGCTCTGGGTATTCCAATAGCTCAGCTCAACTCCTCCCACCATCCCTGCTTTCTGTGGCTCCATCCAGCCCTGCTCGCTGCCCCAGTGCTCCCAGGGGGTCCCTCCCATCCACATCCCCCACAATCAAGGACAGGGGACCCCCGGGCCAGGCTCCGACAGCACCACTTCCTGGTACTGCAGGGAGGGGAGAACGGGGGGACATGGAGATTTGGGAGAGCTGGGGGGCTGAAAGTGAGAGTTTGGGATCCAGGGCGTTCCACAGGCCAAGAAAAAGGGGAACATGATAGGGGCCTGAGTAAATATATGTATTGCAGTAAAAGATCTCTATTGTATAAGTGACCCTGCCCTGATTCGAGTTATTGTAAATGGGCTGCAGCTGTGATGCCCTTAATTGGGCAGCAGCTGTAACCCGCGGAGGTAGCTGGGATAAAAGGGGGTGGGGCAGTCAGGGAGAGCTGGAGAGGAGCCCTAATGAAGAAGCTGGAGCAACACTGCTGTGAACAGCTGTATGTGAGAAAACCCCAAGAGAATGTGTGAGACTCTAGAAATATGAAATACAACAATATGAATACAACAGGACATGAAGAGCTGGCAGAGCTGGGAAGGAGGTTCAGGGGCTCAGAGTCAAGGAAAGGGGTGAAGGGACTGGGAGAGCTGGGACTGGGAAAACAAAAGAGGCTACAAAACCCCAACCAGAAAAAACCTAGTCACAGATATTAAAATCTTACCACCATGTCCCCTCCCCCCTAACACAACTAAAACCAAAAACTCCTACATCCTACAACTCATACAAATTAACCCTACAACTAAACACAAAAAAAATCAAAAACCAACCATAAAACCAATCCTTACACAACCCAACCACAACTTCCACCACAAGTTACTGGCGGGTCAGATGTTAACCCTTTCAATACTTCAATCATCCCTCAAGTAAAAGAAAAAAAACAAAATAGAAACATTAAAAAAAACCCATAAAACCGTCAAAGTCAGAAAGGAAGAAATAAATATCCCATAAAAAAGAAGAAAAAACACCTTAATCTTGAAACTAAATCCTCTTATAATCTATAAAGAAAAAACTCTTTTTCTTTATAACACATAAAACTATAAAAAAATTTAAATATTCAAAACAATATCAAAAAACCCCTCCATATTAAAATAAATTATAAAATAACTGCAATTTCATATAAAGTTCAGGCAGAAAAAAAAGTAATCTAGTACCCACAAGAGAAGATCTCTATTTCCAGAGATAAAAATATTTTAAAAAGTAGATAATAAAAACATTTACCTTTAAAAAACTCACCTTTAAAACAATACCTCATAAGTTGACATGACCCATCAATAAGCTGTAAAAAAGCTTATAGCAATAAAAGAACTTCACAATAACTAAGTTCCTCATACAACTGTTATCCATGACAAAATTAAGAATCAAAAAAAAAAATTTTCCTCCTGTAAAAAAAACTCCATAAACTTAACAAGAAAAACTTCTCTCCCTAAAACTATAAAAACACAATTCTAGAAATAGTAAACTACTAGAAATTTTTAGTTTAGTTTCTTTACATTGTCAGGTTAAAAAAAAATTGTAAGAAAAAAAAAGTGTTCTAAAGAATTTAATTCTTACTACTTTTTTTTTTCATTTGCTTTTAATAAAATTTTCTTATACTCTTTTAAAATTTTAAGCCTTCTTTACCTTTCTCATAATCCTATCTCACAACAAAATAAATACATAAATAATTAACTGACACTAAAACCAACCACACTCAAAAATACATTAATTAAGAGATCTCAAGATTGGAAAAAATCTTAAATTAACAAACCAAAACCACTACAATGTCATGATAAACCATTTGCCAAAGTTTCTCTGATTTTCTAAAGTTGACAGTAAAGGTTGTTTGGTTGTTTGGAGCTCCTGTGAATCTCTTGCTGTTATTTCTCCAGTGAGTTCAACCAGAGGACACAAACAATTGTAATACCTTTTAAATGTCTCATTGAGAGAGTTGTTTGGGGGATGGGATTCAGGGCTTGTCTGTCCTGCTTGGCACAGCCCAGGCAGGGCTTTCCCAGCCCCATTCCACACTCCATTTCCCAGCTGGAGCCGCTGGTGCCTCTGAGTTGTGCTGCCCCAGCCCCAGGGATGCTCTCCTTGTCTGCCCATTCCCCCACGGTCTCTGGGTAGGGATGGCCTCAGTGGGGGCTGCTGACATCCTCAGCAACTTGGAGGCTGCTGCTGAATTTTCCTGCTCCAGAGGCTTGTTCAGCCTTCATCTCTTCAGTGCAGGAATTCAGTGTCCCAGGGCTCATTGACATTCAGAACACCTGAACAAGCGAAGCCTCTGGAAATAATTTGATTTAATTTCCAAATCTTTTGTGGTTAAGTAGATCTCAGTAGTGTATTCAAAGTGAATACAAGATATTTAAAAAGACAGTGAGAATAGATTTTTAGGTCTTGTTTAGTTTTGTTTTCCTGTTCATAAATTGATATGTGCAATCTCCAGTTGATACTGAATCCAAGTACCTCCTCTTGCAGTTTGCATGGATATGAAAATCAAGGCCCTTCATGGATGACAATCAATCAGACTCTGTCCCTACCCCCACCCCACCATTTCCCCCATCCAAGCCCTGGCACTCAGAGCAGCCTTGTGCAAATCTGAGCTCCCTCCAGCCCAGGCTGCACCTGCAGCTTTCAGCTCCTTGGCTCCAACTCCCACCTGCTTTCCTTGGAGAAGGAGCTGCCCGAGACACAGAGGGATGTTCATTTATTGTCAGCCAGCAAAGCCAAGGGAAGGCACGGCTCCATCAAATGCAAAAGTCATTCCTCTGCTGGGTATTAAATCCACTTTGCACAGCAGACAGTCTCAGATCAATGGAAAACACCTTCTGTGCCCAGCACAGAACCCAAGGTCCACCCAAACCCTCCCTGCCCCAATTCTGCCCAGATTTGCTCTTTGCACACATGAATCACAGGTTGAAGTCAGGAGCTCCCTCCATGCCAGAGGGAGGAAAAGACAGAAAGAGGATGAAGAGCTCTCCTGTGCACAGTCAAGGTCCAAGTGCAGCCCCTGCAGTGGGAACCACAACTCATCAGGTTTGTGTCCTTTGGGCTCAGG
This sequence comes from Melospiza melodia melodia, assembly GCF_035770615.1. NCBI lineage: Eukaryota > Metazoa > Chordata > Aves > Passeriformes > Passerellidae > Melospiza > Melospiza melodia. The sequence continues at coordinate 5,934,859 of NW_026948796.1, read as the reverse complement.
AACTGGTGAGACTCAGAGGCACGGAAAGGTTTCTTGCCAACAAACACAAGTTGAACATTGGAACAGTTAAATAATCACAGCTTTCCCTCAGCTCTCTGTGATGTCTCAGCAGCTTCTGACATGACCACCGTCCCCCAGGGGTTTCTGTACAGGAAGAGTTTTAGACAAAACATAGGAAAAGGTAATTCTAGGATAGTTATAAATGTAATTAGGATCTTAAGTAATGTGATATTTATTTCAATTTCGGAAAAATTGAGGAATGTCCTGAAGTTCAAAGCATGAGCCCAGTCAGTTGAGAGGCACTCAAATGTCCAGAAAGCATCTGGAGGAGGAAATCTGGGAGAAATGGAAGGGAAATGGATCCAGCTGGTTAAGTGCAGAGATGTCCTTAGACATGGCCATTTATTCAGGAGACCTGGAAACATCTGAAGGAAGGATTGTCATGAAATATTAGACTGAATATTGATGGCAAAGGCAGAGGGGAAGATCAGTATTTCTTCTCCTGCCATCACTAAAAGGATTCAGTAGATCCAGGAAATTCCTGTTCCTGGCGGGAACAATTTGCCATTTCTTAAAAGTATTTAAATGACCTAGATAACAAAAATATGCTTGTATGTTATGAAACCAATGGTGTTAAAACCTGTGCCCCTTTCCAGGCAGACATCAGATTTGTGCCCGTGAACAGGCAGTGCCACTTGTGCCCTGAGGTGTGTTCCATGGCCTCTCTGCTGGGCAGCCTCTGCCAGCTGCTGCAGAGCCCGTGGCACCTGTGGGGCTGCACAGACAGCCCTGCCCCGGGCTCTGCCGACCTCTGGGTTGGCAGAGAGGCAGCCAGGGCTGGCCATGGCTGAGAACTGGCCCTGAGCCCCGCAGGAGGATGGAGCTGGACCACAGCCAAACTCAGCCCAGGCCAAAGCTGGGCTCAGCAGCAGGGCTGCCAACACATGGGCACAGAGGCTGGTGCTGACAAATGTCCTGGGCCGCCTCCCTGCTCTGTCCATGAACCAAATGGCACCGAGCAGCCTCCTCTCTGGGCCACTTGCCTGTTTTCAATCTCTTGCACAGGCGCTGGTCCTGCCCCACAAGGCCTGGCCTGAGTCCTGCCCCAGCACGCTCAGCCAGGCTGAGATGGACACTGATGGTTTCTGGGCTCTCAGAGCCCAGCCCAGCTCCCTGCAAGCTCTGCCAGCTGCTCTGAGCTCTGGGCAGCACCAAGGGCCTCTCCCCAGCCCAGCCCAGCCAGCTCTGGCCCCACAGCTCTGCTCAGGCCAGGCTGCTCTGGGCACTGCCCCACAGCCTCAGCCCCTGGCAAGGGCACAGCAGCAGCTGCAGCTGCCACAGGACTCAGCCCCAGCCATGGCGGAAGGTGCTTGGCCAAGGCCAAAGGAGACTCCCTGTCTGCCCTGCTCCCCTCGGGCTGAGGTGCTGAGAGCTCTGCAGCCCCTGCTGCCATCCCATCTGCCCAGGTCAGCACAAGAGCCCCGGCCTTGGGGCCCTCAAGAGCTGCTCCTGCTCCAGGCCCAGGGCCCATGCCAAAGCTGGGGCAGCCACAAAGCTGTACCCATTTCTGTTCATTGCTGCTCTGATTGGGATGGATTCTAAGCCACTTGGAGGTTGCTGATGAATGTTATTACTCCAGGGGCCTCTTCTTTCTTTAGCTCTTCAGTTCAGGAATTCGGTGAAAAAGGTTCATGAACATTTGTTCAAAACAACTGAACAAGAAAAGCTCATGGGAATAATTGAAATTTTCAATTATTCTGTAGTTATTTAGACAACATTCAGAAGTGTCATCAAAGTGAATGTACTTTACAGAAAACAATGCAGAGAGAATAGTTTTGTCCTATTTTGTTTTCGTTTTGTAGTTTGTTTTCACCAATGTCCAGTTGATATTGACGTCCAGCACCTTCTAATGCAGTCTGATTAGATACGAAAATCTAGACCATCCATGGCTGACAATAAAACACTTTGTCCCCACTCCCTCCCCACCATTTCCCTCATCCAACCCCTGGCAATCCTATGGATCAGGGATGGCGTGTCCAGCAGGAGCAGGGCAGGGATTCCTCCCCTGTGCTCAGCACTGCTTGGGCAGCACCTTGAGTGCTGTTTCCAGTTCTGGGCCCCCCAGTTTAGGAAGGACATGGAGGGGCTGTAGAATGTTCAGAGAAGGGCAACAAGGCTGGGGAGGGGTCTGGAACACAAGTCCTGTGAGGAGCAGCTGAGGGAACTGGGGTTGTTTATCCTGGAGAAGAGGAGGCTCAGAGAAGACCCTATCACTCTCTACAACTCCCTGACAGGAGGGTGCAGTCAGGTTGGGGCTTGGGCTCTTTTCCCAGGGAACACTGACAGAACAAGAGGACACAGCCTTCAGGTCCATCAGGGAACATTTAGGCTGGTCATTAGGAAATATGCTCCACAGGAAGGGTGATTGGGCATTGGAATGGGCTGCCCAGGGAGATGGGTGAGTCACCATCCCTGGAAATGTTTAAGGAAAGACTGAGTGTGGCACTCAGTGCCATGGCCTGTGTGACAAGGTGGTGTTGGGTCCCAGGTTGGACTTGATGCTCTCCAAGGTCTTTTCCAGCCTGGTGGATTCTCTGATGATTGTGATACTGCAGTGCCCTGGGGAAGCAAAGGGCCATTGTGACACTGCAGGGCCTGGTGGCATTAAGAGGACCATGGTGACACTGTGTATGACATGGCAGCACAGAGCCAAGGGGCCATTGTGACACTGTGGGGCTGAATGGAAGCAAGGAGTTCATTGTGACAGTCTGGGTCCTGGAGGAGCCACAGAGGCCACTGTGACACTGCAGGGACTTGTGGAACCAAGGGTCCATTGTGCCACTACAGAACCAAGGAGACCTTGGGAGAGCCTGGGGACCATGGAATCAAGGGGGCATTGCTCCATTGCAAGGACTCTGGCAACTAAAGGAAAAATTTTGACATTGTGGTGCCCCATGGAAACAAGGGTCGCTGGTAACAGTGCAGGAACTTGGGCTCCACTGTGACAGTGCAGCACCCTTGGAGTATTTGAAGGATGAGCACTGGGCCTCATCTTCAGAACTTCCAGAAGCCCAGGTCCCTCAGCTTCTCCTGCCAGCCCCAAAGCCCATCCTGTCAGTCCTACAGAGCCTCTGCAGCTCCTCCTCACTGCCCAGAACAGGGAGCCCCAGAGCCAGACACAGCAGCCCAGATGTGCCCCCCTGGCCTGGGGTGCCTCTGGCAAGGGAGCAGCACCAGTCACTGCAGGAGCCTGCAGACAATTCCTGCAGCACTTGTAGGATGATCCTGCTGCCCAAGGGACGTTCCCATGATGCCAAGCCAGGACCTTCAATGGGGTGTGGGGCCAGAGAGGAAAGGGCAACCAGGGATGGGCTGTTTGCAGGGCAGGGAACAGAGGTGGGCAAAAGGAAGAAATCTGAACAGGGAAGAGTAAAGAAAGAAAAGGTAAAGGAAAGGAAATGCTTAGGGCAGTTTGGGGATGGTTGCCAGGCAGCCCTGGCTCTGAACAACAGCGTCTGCAGTGGGACAGGAAACTCCCAGCTGATGGGAACAAACTTTCTGGCTGACTGCAGAGGCCGGGACAAAGGTGAGTGGTTTCCCTGGTGTCCCCCAGCCCTTGCTGGCCCCAGGGGCTGATGGCATTTGTGCTCCCTCATGTTCATGTCCCCACAGCAACAGCATGGGGGTGCTCCCCCTGCTCTGTGCAATACAAACAGGGGCTGCTGAGGCAGTGCTGCCGTGTCTGTGCCTGCAAGGATGGGGCACCTGTGTGAGCTGGGGGAGAGGCCAGGGCTGCAGAGGGGGGATGTTGTTGGCAGCTCCATCAGGACACTCTGGGACGCTGCCCTGGGCTGTGCAGCGCACTGGAGATGGATCAGCCCCTGCTCTGCTGCTCCTTCCCGTCTGCCCCAGGGCCCTTGCAGAGCCCCAGCCATGCTGTTTGCCCCCAGCCTGCCCACAGCCAGCCTGGGTCTGCTCACGGGACTTTTCTGTACTGAGCATTGGCCTGGCTGTGTTCTTGGGAGAGCCTGGGCAAGAAGCCTGGAGCCCCCCGGCCCTGGCCTGAGGCGTCAGCGCTGCCCCAGCCATGCCCATGGCCGGTCCCTGCTGCAGCCCCGGCACTGCCACCCCCAGGACTGTGCCCGGCCCCGAGAGCACTCAGGCCCTACAGCAACACCAGGGCCACCAGGGCAGCGGGGCAGGGCCATGGCAGCTGTGGGAACTCAGCACATCAGTCCTGATGTGCAGAGTCACCGAGATAACCCTTGGGGGGCTCGGAGGTCCTGGAATGTTGCCAGAAGTGTCTGGTGGCTGGACTTTGATCCTGCACAGGAGACGACACCTCTATGAGGATGGGAGGATCTCACGGGGATAAATGGTGAAGGGATAGGTTAATTATAGTGTGAAACACAGGTTTTAGAATTTCGGTACAGGGGGGTCTAGAGAAGTAAGATGGAGGAATTGGGGCGTGTCCTGTCCTTCTTCTCCTTCTTCTTGTCCTCCATCTTCTGTGGTGGTGGTGGCACTTTGGGATTGGTTCTTACTAAAAGTTCACTTATCAATAAGGATAAAAGGCATTGGGGAAAAGAGGTAAATATCTTATATGTAGTTTTGGGTATAAAGATAAGTGACCGCCCCGAGGGCTCTCAGTGTGCTCATGGCGGGCGTGCTGTGCGGACCTCTGTCGGGCCGAGAGAAAATGTTGTAGATAAAAACTAATAAACACTGAAGACCGAGAAAAAACCTGAAGACTCTTTTCGTCCTTTGGAGCGCGGGCTGTCCCAAGGCCATCCCGAGCCTTTCCAGGCCATCAAAAACAGCCAAGAACGGGATAGGCAGCAGCACTGGCAACACCAACTGCTGCTGCTGCTGGGCACAGCTGCTGGGCCAACACTGTTCGTCCCAGCTCTGCACACAGACATTGCTGCTGCAGCTCCAGAGAAGGCAACAAAAGGGGGATCCCTGCAGAGAACTTTGCTGGGAGTCCCTTTAGTTCCTTTAAAGCCACCAAGGTTGCAGCCACTCATTGACACAATCTGTGGCCAAACAGAAGATGGTGAGAAACAAAATGAAACATGGCACAAATAATGACATTTCTTTTTGGACAACATGAAAAAGCTAAAGCAAATTAAAAGAACTTCCAAAATGAAACCAATGAGAAGTGTCAAAGTTTACTTTTATTACAAATGATTGATTTTAACTGGCCAACAGTTTAACGTTTCTGATACCATCCAATCATCACTCTCCTCACTGCAGCCTTGAGCTCCTGGTTTCTCAGGCTGTAGATGAGGGGGTTCAGGGCTGGAGGCACCACTGAGTACAGAACTGACAGGACCAGATCCAGGGATGGGGACGAGATGGAGGGGGGCTTCAGGTAGGCGAAAAAAGCGGCGCTTACAAAGAGGGAGACCACAGCCAGGTGAGGGAGGCATGTGGAAAAGGCTTTGTGCCGTCCCTGCTCAGAAGGGATCCTCAGCACTGCCCTGAAGATCTGCACATAGGAGAAAACAATGAACACAGAACAACCAAACACCAAAAAGGCACTAACACTGAGAAGCCCCAGTTCCCTGAGGTGGGATGTGGAGCAGGATAGCTTGAGGATCTGTGGCACCTCACAGAAGAACTGGCCCAGGGCATTGCCATGGCACAGGGACAGGGAAAATGTATTGACTGTGTGCAGCGCTGAATAGAGAAGACCACTGGCCCAGGCAGCTGCTGCCATGTGGACAGAAGCTCTGCTGCCCAGGAGGGTCCCATAGTGCAGGGGTTTGCAGATGGACACGTAGCGGTCGTAGCACATGATGGTCAGGAGAGAAAGTTCTGCTACCATGAAGAAGATAAGCAGAAATACTTGGGTAGCACATCCAGTACAGGAGATTCTCCTGGTGTCCCAGAGGGAATTGTGCATGGCTTTGGGGACAGTGGTGCAGATGCAGCCCAGGTCGCTGAGGGCCAGGTTGAGCAGGAAGAAGAACATGGGCGTGTGCAGGTGGTGGCCGCAGGCTACGGCGCTGATGATGAGGCCGTTGGCCAGGATGGCAGCCAGGGAGATGCCCAGCAAGAGGCAGAAGTGCAGGAGCTGCAGCTGCCGCGTGTCTGCCAATGCCAGCAGGAGGAAGTGCCTGATGGAGCTGCTGTTGGACATTTGCTGGTGCCTTGGCATGGGGATCTGTGAAAAAACTAATCATGGAATAGTTGGGCTTGGATAGTACTTTAAATATCCCAGCACAGCCTGGAGGCACTTTCCCCCCACTGCCTGCCCAGGGCTCTGCTGCCTGGAGATGTCCCTGCCAGCACAGGGTGCCCATGGCTGGGCCCTGCCAGTGCTGCCAGAGCCCAGCCCAGCCCTAGGGGCTCAGCTCTGCCCTGCAGACCCCTGCCAGCTCTGCCCTGCAGACCCCTCCCATCTCAAGCACTGCTCAGGGGCAGCTCTGGCTCTGCAGGCTCTGATAGCAACATCAGAGCAACCCTAAGGAGGTTGGCAAAGCGACACTGATGCTGCCTCTAAGGGCCCTGTGCTGATATCTGTAATTTCCTGATTTAGTAAGATCTGAGAAAAATTTCTTTTTTCTCATCCTGGAGAGATGATTATCTATGTGCAATTTCCCATCCAGGAAACCCAGAGCAGTAGAGTAATAAAACAAGAATTCCCCTTTTATGCAGCCTCTGCCTTGCTCTATTCCCTGTATAATCTACTTGGAAACATTCTGCAGTTAAATGCCATGCTGGGAGCAGTCCTGAACAATGCAGCATCATCCCCACACAAGGAGAACACTTCCAAGCCTTACCAGCTGTCTCCTCCCACCCAGACCTTGTCCCTCAGTGCTGGGAGCAGCTGCCAGGGCTGGCTGAGAGCTGTCCCTGGCAGGCAGCAGAGTCTCTGCCCCAGCACAGCACCCTGGGCTGCAGGACCCTGCTCTGCAGGACAGCCCTGGGCACCCCTGGCTGATCTGCCCAAGCGACAATCAGAGAATGTACTCACAGGGTCTGTAGGCATTGGGATGTTCCATCTTTAGGAGATGGCTCCAGGAGCTGCAGCTGCATTGTCCTGCAGCCAGAGGTTCCTGTGCCAAGGGCTGGCAGTGATTCTGCCCCAGGCACTTCTCAGCACCTTCCCAGCCCTGACTGATTGAAGCTCTCTGTGCCTCTGTGCTGTGCCCAGGGTGGCTGCAGGCAATGCCCCAGCCCTGCTGGGCTGGCAGAAGAGCTGCTCATCAAGAGAAATGTGCTTTTGAAGCTCTTCTTGTTTACCAGGAGCTGCCTCTGTGCAAGGAGCCCAGCCCAGCTCAGCAGCAAGGACATTAATGAGCCTCTGGGGCTTTGTGCTCAGGCCGTGAACATCAGTCCCTGAGAGGGAGCTGAAGAAACCTCTCCAGAACTCCAAATCAGAATCCAGCTCCAAAGTTTCTTGGATTTTAATGGGTCCCACTGAGGGACACCACTGAGAAAGTATCCCCAGGCCCCAGGCAGAGCAGAGAACTGAAGGCAGTGATGACAGGTGGGGACAAAGAGAAGCCAAGTCTTGGTGCCCTGGGGCACAGCAGCAGGGTCCGTGCCACCAAGGGCTGTGAGGAGACACCTTGTCCTGAGGCATTGGGGCCTCCTGGCACAGCCCCAGCCACGCTGGGCACTGTCAGCCCCTTGTCCTGCCCTCAGCATCCCCCCCCTAGCCCACATCCCAGTGGCCTCAAGGATCTGCTCGAAGGAGTCCCTGGGGAGCCTTGCTCAGGAATGGCCCTGGGGACTCCTTAATGCTCACAGAGTTTTTCAAAGGACTTTGGGTTTTGCTTTTGCCTTGAAGTCTCTGAGATGTTTGTGCAATCATGTCCTCCAATTATCTGCTGTAATCAATCCCTGGAGAGGCTTTGTCAGTAGCAACACTCTGTGGGGCTCATTAATACTTCAAGGTACTTCAGTTTTTTTAAGGTACTTGGTGTTTCCATTTTGATACAGACTCTGTGAGAGCTTTGTGCAATCACGGCACCAATTATCTGCTTTAACAAGTCCATTGAGAGCTTTGTACAGACACTACTTGGGGCTCATTAATACTTTGTGGTACTCAAAGTTTTTAAGGTACTTTGAAATTTCTGTTCTACACTGAGTCTCTGAGAGGTTTTTGTGCCATCCTGACCTCAAAATCTCTCCTGCAAGGAATCCATGTGGGGTCTGTGGTGCAGATGGACCACAGTCGAACCCATTCCTGCTTCGAGACACTTCGGGTGTTTCCTCTGACTTTGACTCCTGGAAAGGTTTGTGCAATCTCCTCTCAGGCCCTGAGGTTCCAGGGCTGTGCTCTAAATGCACCACAGGGCTCATCAGGATCAAGCAAGTCCTGACAAACCATGGCTCTGCCTTGATTTTCCTCTGGTCTGGAGCAGTTCATCAGGAAGATTTCCTTTTACAGTTATGGAAAAATATTTCAAAGAGCTTCTTAGCAATATGTATTCCTATCTTAAAGGGTGCCTTTATTGCTGTTCCTATTGTACAAGAGGTGATTGCAGCATTCTGTGGTTGATATTGGTCCAGGGTCTCTCCTAAGGAAGTCTGGCCAGGTCAGTGAAGTTTTACCCCAAGCACTGACCCAGTGTGGACAACCTTGCCCCACATTCCCTAACCCCATGTGAGAAATGATTTTTACTTTCAAAAATGTAAATGGTTTATTAAGACCTTATCAAAATACAACAGAAGACTGAATAAAGAAAAGAACACAGCACCAGGAGCAAAGGATTCCGTCACTATGTGCTCATCTACAAAACGGATGCTCTGTCTTTTATACCTCTAGCCCCTCCCAAAGTCTTGTCAATCGACTCCTTCTTCACTGTCCAGTGGTGGAGATCACTGTCTAACACCTTGATTGGAGGTCAAGTGCTGCCACAGTAAAACGCTGACCCTCTCAAATGCCCCGACTACTGAGGCCATCCTGTGATAACAATGCAAAAGGGAGGGGAAGGATGACTATACATCTACAAAACTTGTCTTAACTTATATTTAATGTTCACCCCTTAATTGTGATAGTCCGCCATAGGATTACTCATCTATAACAAGCTGCCCTTTTCTTTTTCTAGAAGTAATTTTGCTTGAACAATTAAGTAAAAAATTTTATCCATTTCTTGAATGAGTCATACCAGCATCTGTTGATGTGGGCAAGGAAACAGTGGGAACAGGAGAAAAAATCTCAGGTTTTCCTTAGACACACTTATTTGGAATGGACAAAAGGGCATCACAGAGGTCCAGTATGGTTTTTGTTCCCACCTACTGTGCCTATGTGGCTGCTACCCATAGTCAGTGTATCTTAGGGGTGAATACAGAGGCCAACTTGGTCCTGCCCTCAAGTCCCTGTTGAATTAAAAGACAGTTGAGGAACTATAGAGGTCAGGTATGGCCTTTTGTCCCTACCTTACCATGGCTATGGGGTTGCTACCCACAACAGGGCTATGGATCCTTCTTGGTAGCAAACAAAGGGGCCAACACACTCTTGCCCTCCTTCCTTTGTCTTATTTTCTTAGAGAATCTGTCCCATTACCTTTTAGAGTCCCTTGTGTTCTTCTCATCAACAGAGGCTGGTAATTCTAACCCATTAAAACAGGAAGACAGTTCTCGAGCTGGTTGGTGGAAGCTTGATCCACTTTTTGGCTGTCTTGGTGTTTTTCTGGTTGTCTTTCAGTCTTTGGCTAGTACTCCATGCGCTACCCCTTTTTCTATATCCACAAACACATAGAACGGTTTGTCTAAGGCAAGAAGACTCAGTGCTGGTGCACTGACTAATTTTTGTTTTAAAAGCTTCAAACATTTTTCATTGTCTTTTTCCCACCTAATCTCTTCTTCAACTAACTTTTCATACAAGAACTTGATGGCCTTCATGTATCCTTCAATCCATAGCCTACAATACCCCAACAGACCTAAAACCTTCTGACTTCTCTCTTAGTTTTTGGCTATGGGATTGAGACCATTCCCGTAATTCTCTCAGGGTTCAGCCACTGGCTCCCTTGACAAATCACATGTTCTAGGTAATTTACTTCTCTCTCTACAAATTTGAGTATCCCTTTTGATACCAAAAGTCCTTGGTCCCCCAGAAAATTTAACAACACTATGGTGGATTTCCAAACTTCTTTTTCTTCTTGCTATGAAGAAGCAAATAATTTACATATTTGATGAACTTTATCTCAGGTTTAATGGAGAAGAGCTGTATTACTTCTGCTAGGGTTTGACCAAACAGGTTTGGGGATTCAGAAAACCCTTGGGGTAACCTAGTCCACCAAGTTCCTTCCTCCCAGAATCAGGGTCCTCCCATTCAAATGCAAATACATCCCACTTTCCCCTGGCAGTGGGCACACCCAAAAAGCATCTTTTAGGTCTGTCATGCTAAACCACTGGTGTGCTGGGGGGATATTACTCAGTAGTGTTTAGGGGTTAGGCACTACTGAGTATCAATTCACTGTTCTTTTGTTCACTTCTCTTAATCTTGGACAAGCCTGTAAGTCCCATCTGACTTCTTTACTGGAAATATGGGTGTATTATGGGGGGACATACATGGTCCTAAGGTCCTGTCCTCAAGTAGGTCCTAGATCAGCAGCAGTAGTCCTTGTCTCCCCCTCCAGGGAGAGTGGGTATTGTATATACCCAGACAGGATGGTTCTCATCAACTATTTTTATTACTATAGGTTACATGTTCTGTTTACCTCGGTTTTTTGGTTTTGCCCACACCATCTCATGAATTTTGCCCTCATCCTCTGCCCTTTATTAGAGCAGTTTAACTACCATTTTCCCTTCCTCTGGGAGCACTCATATGTCAAACTGTGTCAAACTGCATCTGTAAATCCCATCATAACAAATTTCACCCTGCTTCTGGAACTAATAGAACATCCCTAATTCCTATTTATTTGTTTCTTCAAACTTTATTTGCTTTATAACTGAGGCTTTTAACCCTTCCCCTTTAGCACCTACTATTTGCACAGTATCTTGACCCTTTTTGCACGCCTTTGGGATTCTACCAACATAAGTTCTTTTAGACCCCCTGTCTACTAAGAACTCAAATTCTTCCTTCTGGGGATCTATTTTTAAAGATATCAAGGGCTCCTGATGGTATTCTGTCCCCAGGAGGTAGAGCCCCTGACGCCCCTAGTCTTCCACTTCTCCTTTTGGCTCAGTCTCACAGACCCTCAGCTCCTTTTCCCTCTGGGAGAAATGCTTTCTGACATGCTCACTCTCTTCACAGTAAAAGCAAACTGGTCATAGGTCCCCCTGTTTCCCAAACTCTCCTTTTTGTGCCCAGTCCCAAGGACCTGCATCCCCCCTCCATCTATCTTCCTGCACTCGGAATCCTCCTGCCTTACCAGGGTTGTTCTTTGCATGCTGGTTTCCTTCCCTAATGGCAGTTACCATTACCTTGGGTTTTTTCTTGGTCTTCTCTTAGTCCATTTTTACATACACCTTCTGTGGTTCTCTTAAAAGATCCTCTAATCTCCTTTCTTGACAACCATCTAACTTTTCTAACTTTCTTCATATATCTGGCCAGGTATGAGTGATGAAATTTATCTTTAGTAAGATCTGTCCAGCCACTGTATCAGGGTCAACTCCTGAATATTGCCTCATATTCCTTCTCAGTCTTTCTAGCCACTCTGTCACGGTTTCTTCCTTACTTTGCTGCACATTGTAAGCTTTATGAGCATTTTAATTACATGGAGCTGCCTCTTTGCTACCTCTTATAATCAATGTTCCATATTCCTCCATGTCTTGCCTACCCCCGGTGCTGTTGTGGTCCCAGGTGGAGTGAATTATGGGCATTTTCAGATCCCCAGGAGGTATTTGCATATGCTCCCTTTCCCATATCCATATCTCAGCCACTCAGATCATCTGTCTTTTTTCTGTTGTGAATAGCATGGTCATTATTGATTGCATCTCTTCCCATGTGTAAATATTGGGCCCCAGAAACTGGTCTAACTGTTCCACTAATCCAGTGAGGTGCTCTAGTAATCTTTTCAATTATTTCTTGAACATTCTCATGTCAGAAGAACCAAGAGGCACAGTTACAAATCTAATTTCTCCCTGCACCCCACACAGGGGTACACATTCCCTCAGGGGATATTATCCGGCTGCTTGGTTCCCATCCCCTGATCTGCTTTCCTCTCATTGTGCCACCCTGTTTCTGGTGTTTTGACTAGGCCCATCAGGGGGGAGGGGAGGTGCATCTGGGGCTATTGGAGGTGGGGGGACTAAGTGTTCTAACGGCTCCCATTCTTTATTTTCTGATACCTTAAACATGCTCACCTTTGCGGGTGAGGTGTCCCCCTCCCAGGAGGCAGGGTAGTCACTCTCTTCCTGATTGAATGGTTTCCTAGGTCTTACATTGATATTTAATGCCTGACACATCCATCCTTTGTCTGACCCATATCTCGGCCAGTATACATTTCCCTCTGGTCCATTCTACCATGCAATACCAGAGATAAGGATGAGCTCAAAATGAGCTCATTTTTAGCTCATCCTTATCTCTGGTATTTGGGTCATATTTCCACCGGGATAGTTTCCTTCCCAGTGGGCCATCTGGGAGTAAACCTATTGTTACCTCTTCAATTTCTACTCCTTCCCTCGGGGATTCCCTATTTGCCCATAGTCTCATCCTGACCTGCCCATCAAAGGCCCTCCTCTGTCAGAGCCCACCTTTCCAACCACAGGCCCTCTGGACAGAGCCTGCCTCTCCCAGAAGGGAAAAGGAAAGGGGGAGTGGGAAGAAAAGAAACAAGGAAAAGAGGAAAGAGAAGGAAAAGGAAGAGAGAGAAAAAACCCAAAAAACTGTACTTCTCTTTTTACAAGTAAAAAAAACCAATTCTTACGATCCAGGGGCTTCCGTATTACCAGATTGTTTCCTGCCCTTCCTCTCCTTCTTGGTTCAATGCTCTGGTCCCACGGTCGCACTCTGCTCCCTGTTCTGCCTGGCTCAGCTCAGCTATGGCCTGCCCCTGGCCCAATTCACCTCGGTAGCTGCAGTTCCACCCCTGGCTCAGCTTTGGTGGCTCTGCCTGCCTTGATTTGACTCAGCAGCTTCCATCCTGCTTCTCACCCAGCTTGGTTTGGCTTTGGTTGCTCTGCCCACCCTAATTCAACTTGGAGGCTCAGCTCGTCCCAGTTTGGCTCAATGACTGCGGTCCTGCCTGTGGCCTGACTTGGCTCAGCCTCAGCCGCTCTGCCTGCCCCAGTTTGGCTCAGCTCAGCAGCCGGACCAGCCTGACCCCCTCAGGTTGGCAGCTCCGCCCTGAGGTGACTTGCCTTGGCTCTGCTGGACTGTCCCGACTCCCTTGGCTTGGCAGCACATGAACTGCTGCACCAGCTCCTGGGCGACCCCCTGCAGCAAACCCCTTGGCGGTCACCCCGCTTCCAGCCCGGCTTCGGCTGGCCCTGGAAATTACAGCACTGGCTGCACCCCAGAGGCTGCTCCCGTTCTGAGCACTGCACAAGCTGTCGCGCCATTTGGAGCTCACTGGCTCCCATGGTGTGTGCTGGATGGGAATCCTGCTGTGGGTCCCCACCCCGGCACATACAACGTTTCCCCGATGGGTGAATCCAGTTCCCAAGTCCCCACAAACCCTTCAATCCTACATGTCCCTCCAGTCATGGGGTCCTTGTCTATGGGATCCTCACTTTCCTCCCTCCCATGCGTCCCACTGTTCCTTTTTCCTTTCTACCGTCCAATATCCTGATGCTTCAAGGGACCAGGATGGTACCAGTATATTACTAGGGTGAAGCTCACTTTCATATACTGGAATTACAGAGTCACAATCTGGCCAGAAATAGTAATGTGGATGGTACTCACCGCTCTTCCCCTCTTTTCTTTATCCAGTCTCCTGGTGTCTCTGGGCTTCCAACCTGCAACCACTGGTGGAACAGGGAGAGTCCGACCGACTCTGCCCAATCTATGGCAGGGGGCACCCCTTTTGAAAACTCCTAAGGTCACCAGGTGTATTGGTCTCCATTTGTGAAAAATGATGCTCACTTCCAAAAATTCAAAAGGATTATTAAAACCTTATCAAAAAAGACAACAGAAGACTGAATAGAGAAAATATTACGGCACCGGGAGCAAAGGATTTTTTCCCACCATGTGCTCATCCACACAATGGATGTTTCACCTTTTAACGCTTTAGCCCCTCTTGTTAAAAAAATCTTGTTAATCAACTCTTTATTCGCTGTCCAGTGGTGGAGGTCACTTCCTTACATCTTGATTGGAGGTCAGGTGTTGCTATAGTACCAAGCCAACCCTCCCAAAAACCCCAACTACCAGGTAACCCTGTGATAACAACATGAGGGGGCGTAAAACACAACCATAAATCTATAAAACTTCTCTTAACATATCTATTACATCTGCCTTTTAATTGTGAGACTCAAACATGGCTTTACTCATCTATCACACAATTATTTCAAAACTGCTTCCTGTTTCACCCTGACTGTCCCTGCAGAGGAACAGGGCATCTTTCAGGCACTTCCACAAGCTCAGGCTTCTCATTTAATGAGGAACCTGGGAAGGAAATGTCCGTATTCAGAAGGAGAAAAGCAGAGGAAATGGATTAGAAATTCTTAGAAAAAATTACCCCTCTTACAGACAAGGTTCACCAAGTAATTCCCTGCATTTCTCCTTTTCAGATTCTTTCAGTCTTCTACTCTGGGAGATGCAGCTTCTTCTGCTGCTTATCATGAACTGTTTGCTCTCTTGATTTATACCAGCAGGAAAGATGTAGAATCATCTCAAGTGAAAACAGAAAGAAACTGCCTCTGACAACCTGAATGATTATCACACAACTCTCCATTTCTGACTGCAGTTTCTGGAAATTCTTTCTCTGAATTCAGTCAGGGTTGCCTTCTCCAACAAGTCCTGGTACCACCTCCTGTTTTCCAAGTTTGGAACAGCCACAATGAAAACATCACCAATGGAACAGCTCCCCAGTCCACCAGCAAAAGAAAGGACAAGCTGTCAAGTTCTCCAAACCTTTGTCTGCTTTGCTGCAAGAGTCCTGCTGCATGCACAGTGTGGAAAGCCAAGAGAAGCTGCAGTAGTTGCCACATCTTGTGACAGGAGCTCGACCTCGTTTTCCAGGAAAGGTTTCTGAGAAGAGCAGACAGGACTGTGGAGAAGATTCCTGGAAAACTGAACCAGCTTTCCAGAAGTGAAATGAAAATGGAAAGAAACCATCTGAAATGTTTTCCTCTATTTATTTATATGCTCCCCTTTTCAATCTTGCACTACTTCTCCATGCCATGAGTTCCAAATGCATCTCACCTCTAAGATCAACGATTTAGCAAGTTTTAGACACTCTAAAATACCATGAGCTGAACACAGTTTGCCTTCCCCTCTTTTTACTGGAAAGCAATGCTGGAGCCATCAGTGCAGTGCTTGGGTCAGGCCCGAATCCTGCAGGCAGGGAATGTGCCCCGGCAGTGTGTGACCCTCAGCAGGGACAATGCTCAGCAATCCTGCAGGCAGGGAATGTGCCCCGGCAGTGTGTGACCCTCAGCAGGGACAATGCTCAGCAGCGTTGCTGTGCTCGGTCTCCATGGAACCATGCCAGGAGCAGCTGCTGAGCTCAGAAGCCATCGCAGCCCCTGCCCTGCCCCAGAGCCCCTTGGCAGGGTGGGCTCCTGCCCTGGCTCTGTGTGCCAGGAGCCGGCAGCGCTGGGTGCAGGGAGCCCAGGGAGGGCACAGAAACGCTGGGTGAGAAATGCTGGGGCACAGCGAGATGGGCGAGTGGAGCCAGCCAGGGCAGAGGAGCAATATGCACAGGGGGTACAGCCTGCAGGACAGATGGCCAAGGGGGGAAAACAACAAACTGCTCAGGAGTGTGGAGAACAACATTTTAGTTGCAAACTTCAGAGAATGAGGTATTTGGGAAATCTGAAATCACTTGACTGTCCTGGGGTGACCTTATGATGCTTGTATCCCCATTCATCTGTTCTGTACCTTTAAGACTTTCTGTGAGGAGTGAAAGTTTTGTTTGGGTTTCTCTTATCAGGGACACAGAGACGGGCAGTACATAGGGCTGCTTTTGCTTTTTGCTTTTTGCTTTTGGCTTTTCTGCTTTGGTTGCTGTCTCTCTGCTCTCGCTTTTGCTTCTGCTCATTAGCTAAACAGTCCACATTCCTTCCTGGACTGTTTCTCCTCTCCTGTTTCTGTGACCATCTTGAACCTGCTCTGGACTGGGACCTGGGAACACCGAGGGTTTGCACCATTTGGCTGCAGCAGCTGCCCCAGCACCGGAGGGACTGAGAACAGAGCAACCACCCCCGAAAGAGACTTTCTGACATTGCCATCTTTCTCAGAGAGGTGTCATCTGGTATTGCACATTTTGTGTGCTGGGGGTGCTGTGTCTGTCAATAAAAAGGTTCTTTCCACTTCTCTCCGAGGAATTCTTCCCGAACCAGTTGTGGGGAGGGGCTGTGTGGGTTTGCTTTCTGGAGGGGCCCTCCTTTGAAGATTCTTTAACAAATTTGCCCTAAACCAGGACAAAATATTGGCGCCCATCATGGTGGCTCGAGAGAGTGGAAAAACCCTGTTTCGACTGCATTTTGGTTGCTATTACTCTGTGTCGTGGGTTGACAGCCTTTATCCCAATATCGTGTGTTGTGTCTGGCAGCTGTGCCTTTTCTCTCTTTCCCCTCCCCCGGCCGTCTTGCTGCGGCGGGGCGGGGAAGAGAGGGGGGGAGTGTTTGACCAGGCCTTTTTGGCTTTTGGCTTTTTGCTGCTTGGCTTGGCTAGCCGCTTTGCTTGCTTGCTTTCTGCTTTTTGCGCTGTTTTTTTTCTTTTCTTTTGTTCCCTCTTTCTTACCCTCCCCTGAAGATACTGAACCGGCTCCGGACCTGACCTGAGACGTCCAGGACACCTGGAGCCTGCAAGAGAAGCTTGACGCCCTCACCACACACAGTCTGTTTTCTTTTCTTTTCTTGTGTTGGAGAGTGTTCTTTTGTTACTTGTAAATAAATAGGTTTTGTTTTCCACTTTGCTCCTCCGAGAAATTCCTTCCCGAACCCGGTGTTGGGGGAGGGGTGGTTGGAGGTTTGTTTTGTTTGGGGGGCTCCCTTTTGGAGATTTCCCCTAATTTGTCCTAAACCAGGACAACATACTTTTTGGTGCATTGGCCGGGAAAAGGAGGCCAAAAAAACAGTGGAAAAAAAACCTATAACAATAATATTTTCGTTTTGGCTATTTTGGTGGGCATATTGGTGATTCATAATGTCATTTGGAGTGGAAGCTTGCCGATATTTCTGGTCCCTAGGGGTTTTTGAAGTTTTAATACTTTTGTGGTCCCTGGGGTTATTTCCTTACCCAAAAATAGCTCTGATGTTGTCCCTAATAAGTAGCTTTTGTAAGCGGGGGGCACTAACCAGAATAGTCATTGTGCTGGTCTTATGTGTGATGATGTGTCGGATAAAAATGCTGGACTTTATTTCAGGAATGTATGGATTGCTGTTATGGTTGTTTACTCAGTTTGTTTGGGGAGAAGAAGGGGAAGGGGCTTTTCAGCCTTTGTCTTCCTTCTTGTCCTCCAAATTGTTGACATCTCTATTAGAAAATACTGAATTTCCCCTGAGTTTGAAAGAAACCATCTTTCTGGCATTTAATTTATTAAGCCTTTTCTATACTGTCTGGAGTGTGTATAAAATGAAGACTGAGATTTCTAGAGGGGTTAGAGACACTCCTGACTTAGGAGTAAAACAAAGCAGGAAAAATCTTGACTGGAGTGGGAAATGGGAGGACATGGGCCAGACTTTAAAGGAATTTTCCGATCCTATAGACTGGGACTTTCCATCTGATCAAATTCAGGATCCAGTCGAGGTGGCAAAGTATTTGAGGGAGAAGTGCCATGGTAATACTAAGGAGGAAAGGGTTACTGCAGTGAGCTGGGCCTTGGCGTTTGTTTACCGTACTCTGCTAGATACTGTGGAGCAGCAGATAGCAGAAAGGGAACAGGGAGATAAGTTAGTTACTATCCCAGTGACCCAGGCTGCAGCTAACATCCCAGGCTCCAGGCTAGCAGCTGAATCAGACAATAGGCCCCAAACCATGGCTGTTGCAGCTAATACAAGAGGTGGAAAGTGTAAAGGAAAGACTGATCGAAAGGTGGAGGATGATGATGATGATGCAGGAGAAGGACCCTCACCAAAATCAGAGGCCACATCAAGGGGCACAGAATCTGGAGCTAATATTGACTCCTTTTCTCTGAAGGACCTCAGAGGCCTAAGAAAGGATTACAGACGATAACCTGACGAATCTATAATTAGTTGGTTAGTCCGCCTTTGGGATGCTGCAGGGGAGGTTACGATTTTGGATGGTACTGAAGCGAGGCATTTGGGATCCCTGTCACATGATCCTGTCATTGATCAAGGTATGATGAGGGGGGCTAACCCTCACAGCCTCTGGGAACGGGTCCTAAGAAGCGTAGCAGAACGATACCTGTGTACAGATGATCTCTATATGCAGCAGACACGGTGGAAGACCATAGAACAGGGGATCCAACGCCTGAGAGAGATGGCGGTGGCAGAGCTCATTTTCTCAGATGATACAACAACTAGGAATCCGGACCTGGTACCATGCACACCTGTAATGCGGAGGAAACTTGTGCGACTTGGGCCACCTGAATACGCTTCTGCCCTAGCAATAATGAAGCGGGATGATACATATGAGACTGTGCTCGATATGGCAAAGAAGCTTCGAGCGTATGCAGATGCTGTGCATGGCCCAACTCATGCCAGAATTGCAGCAGTGGAAACCCGACTGCAGAAACTAGAGGACAAAATAGAGGAGAATCATAAGAAACTCCGGGAAGAGATTAACGAGGACCTTATTCAAATCTCGGCTGTACAAATTAGAGGCCCTGGTGTCCAACGCTGGCGCTCCTTTGATGGGGAGAGAAGGTACATCCCACGGGCTGAGTTATGGGCTTTTTTTCGTGAGTCTGGAGAAGACATGAGGAGATGGGATGGAAAACCCACTGCTGCTTTGGCACAACGGGTGCGTGATTTGAAGAAAAGAGAAAGTATCACCAAAAGGATAGCAGCTCCGGTCGCTCGTAGCCGAGATGTTAAGTATGCTGATGACGATGACATGTCCGATCCCCTTGAAGGAACTTCTAAGGCATATGCCCAAGGAAAGAAGGACAATCTGGCTTAGAGGGGCCCTGCCTCCAGCCAGGAAGAGGCACGGGAGAACCGGGTTTTCTGGAAGGTGTGGATCAGATGGCCTGGCACATCAGAGCCACAAGACTACGAAGCATTGGTTGACACTGGATCACAGTGTACTTTAATGCCATCGGAACACGTGGGGACAGAACCTGTTTCCATTGCTGGAGTGACGGGGGGATCACAACAGTTGACTTTGTTGGAAGCTGAGGTGAGCTTGACTGGGAAGGAGTGGCAGGAACATCCGATTGTGACTGGTCCAGAGGCTCCGTGTATTTTGGGCATAGACTTCCTCCGGAATGGCTATTACAAAGATCCTAAGGGATTCAGGTGGGCTTTTGGAATAGCTGCAGTGGAGATAGAGGGTATTAAACAATTGAATACCTTGTCTGGACTATCAGAGAACCCATCTGCAGTAGGACTCTTGAAGGTAGAGGAACAACGAGTGCCAATTGCCACCTCAACAGTGCACCGCAGGCAGTACCGGACGAATCGAGATGCCGTGATCCCCATCCACAAAATGATCCGAGAGCTGGAGAGCCAAGGGGTGGTCAGTAAAACCCACTCACCCTTCAACAGCCCTATCTGGCCTGTGCGAAAATCTGACGGAGAATGGAGACTGACTGTGGACTATCGTGCCTTGAATGAAGTGACTCCACCACTGAGTGCGGCTGTACCGGACATACTGGAACTGCAGTACGAGCTGGAGTCCAAGGCAGCAAAGTGGTACGTGACCATCGATATTGCTAACGCGTTTTTCTCCATCCCTCTGGCAGCAGAATGCAGGCCTCAGTTTGCTTTTACATGGAGGGGAGTGCAGTATACCTGGAACCGACTGCCCCAGGGGTGGAAACACAGTCCTACCATCTGTCATGGACTGATCCAGGCTGCACTAGAAGAGGGTGAGGCTCCAGAACATTTACAATATATTGATGATATCATTGTTTGGGGGAACACGGCAATAGAAGTGTTCGAGAAAGGAGAGAAGATAATTCATATTCTTTTGGAAGCCGGATTTGCCATTAAGAAGAGCAAAGTCAAGGGACCTGCCCGAGAAATTCAGTTTTTGGGGGTGAAGTGGCAAGATGGACGGCGTCAGATTCCTGCAGATGTTATTAACAAAATCACTGCTATGTCCCCACCAACTGATAAGAAGGAAACACAAGCTTTCTTAGGTGCTATAGGTTTCTGGAGGATGCACATCCCTGAGTATAGTCAGATTGTGAGACCCCTTTATCTGGTTACCCGCAAGAAGAACAACTTCCATTGGGGCCCTGAGCAGCAGCAAGCTTTCATCCAGATCAAGCAGGAGATCGCTCATGCTGTAGCCCTTGGTCCAGTCAGGACGGGACCAGATGTGAAGAACGTGCTCTACTCTGCAGCCGGGAGCCATGGTCTGTCTTGGAGCCTTTGGCAGAAGGTGCCTGGCGAGACCCGAGGCCGACCATTGGGATTTTGGAGTCGGAGCTACAGGGGGTCTGAAGATAACTATACCCCAACAGAAAAAGAAATCTTGGCCGCCTATGAAGGAGTCCAAGCCGCCTCGGAGGTGATTGGTACAGAGGCACAACTCCTTCTGGCACCCCGACTACCGGTGCTGGGATGGATGTTCAGAGAAAAGGTTCCCTCTACCCACCATGCCACCAATGCTACTTGGAGTAAGTGGATTGCCCTCATTACGCAGCGCGCTCGAATTGGGAAGTTAAATCGCCCTGGGATCCTGGAAATAATTACAAATTGGCCCGAAGGTGAAAGCTTTAGTGTTGCGGATGAGGAACAAGAGCCAGTGACCCAGGTTGAGGAAGCTCCGCCATACAATCAGTTACCAGCAGAAGAAACGCGTTACGCTCTATTCACCGATGGTTCTTGTCGTGTCATAGGGATGAAACGGAGGTGGAAGGCAGCTGTATGGAGTCCCACTCGACGGGTTGCAGAGGCTACTGAAGGAGAAGGCTAATCCAGTCAATTTGCTGAAATCAAAGCTATTCAACTGGCCCTAGGTATTGCAGAGGGAGAGAAGTGGCCAAGGCTCTATTTGTATACCGATTCTTGGATGGTAGCCAACGCTCTATGGGGATGGCTGAAGAGATGGAAAGAGGCGAACTGGCAGCGAAGACGAAAACCAATTTGGGCTGCGGAAGAGTGGAAAGATATCGCTACTCGGTTAGAGAAGTTACCTGTGAAGGTTCGCCATGTAGATGCCCATGTCCCCAGATGTAGAGCTAATGAAGAGCAGCAAAACAACCAGCAAGTACATCAGGCTGCAAAGATAGGGGAGTTGAAGATAGATCTCGACTGGGAGCATAAGGGAGAGTTATTCTTAGCAAGATGGGCCCATGATGCCTCAGGCCACCAGGGTAGAGATGCCACCTATAAGTGGGCACGAGACCGAGGGGTGGATCTAACCATGGACAGTATCTCTCAGGTTATTCGTGACTGTGAGACGTGTGCTGCCATTAAGCAGGCCAAGCGGGTGAAGCCCCTCTGGTATGGGGGGCGGTGGTCTAAGTACAAATACAGGGAGGCCTGGCAGATTGATTACATCACACTGCCTCAAACCCGCCAGGGCAAGTGCTATGTACTGACCATGGTAGAAGCCACCACGGGATGGTTGGAAACCTATCCTGTGTCTCATGCCACAGCCCGTAACACTATCTTGGGCCTTGAAAAGCAGGTCCTTTGGAGGCACGGTACTCCCAAGAGAATTGAGTCAGATAATGGGACTCATTTTAAAAACAATCTTATTAATACTTGGGCTAGGGAACATGGCATCGAGTGGATATACCATATCCCCTATCATGCACCAGCTGCAGGGAAAGTGGAAAGGTACAATGGATTGTTAAAAACCACCTTAAAAGCATTGGGTGGGGGGTCTTTAAAAAACTGGGAGCAGCATTTGGCAAAGGCTACCTGGTTAGTTAACACTCGAGGTTCCACCAACCGAGCGGGTCCTGCTCAGTCTGAGCTCCTTAATATAGTAGATGGGGATAAAGCCCCAGTGGCCCATGTCAGAGGTTTGTTGGGAAAGACAGTATGGATCAACCCTGCCTCGAGTACAGACAAACCCATCCGTGGGATTGTCTTTGCTCAAGGACCAGGTTATACATGGTAGATAATGCAGAAAGATGGAACAACACAGTGTGTGCCTCAGGGAGACCTGATTGTGGGATGAGACTCATATATGAATGTCATTGTTTGTTGAATGTGAGACAGAAGGAAACTGTAAGTGTCAAAGGTCTGAGCAAGTAAGATGAGAGGAATGCGTAAGTGTCAAAGGTGTAAGTGAAATGAAAGTTTTTATTGTATATTCACGATATGGGATAAGGGGTGGAGTGTCGTGGGTTGACAGCCTTTATCCCAATATCGTGTGTTGTGTCTGGCAGCTGTGCCTTTTCTCTCTTTCCCCTCCCCCGGCCGTCTTGCTGCGGCGGGGCGGGGAAGAGAGGGGGGGAGTGTTTGACCAGGCCTTTTTGGCTTTTGGCTTTTTGCTGCTTGGCTTGGCTAGCCGCTTTGCTTGCTTGCTTTCTGCTTTTTGCGCTGTTTTTTTTCTTTTCTTTTGTTCCCTCTTTCTTACCCTCCCCTGAAGATACTGGACCGGCTCCGGACCTGACCTGAGACGTCCAGGACACCTGGAGCCTGCAAGAGAAGCTTGACGCCCTCACCACACACAGTCTGTTTTCTTTTCTTTTCTTGTGTTGGAGAGTGTTCTTTTGTTACTTGTAAATAAATAGGTTTTGTTTTCCACTTTGCTCCTCCGAGAAATTCCTTCCCGAACCCGGTGTTGGGGGAGGGGTGGTTGGAGGTTTGTTTTGTTTGGGGGGCTCCCTTTTGGAGATTTCCCCTAATTTGTCCTAAACCAGGACACTCTGTGTTCCATGTTTTTTGAATTCATAATGTCTATTGGGATGAAGGTTTGCGTGCATTTCTGGTCCCTAGGGTTTTTTGAGATTTTAATACCTCTATGGTCCCTAGGTTTATTTTCTTACCCAGAAATTGCTTTAGTATTGTCCCTAATACGTAGTTTTTACATCAGAGGGGCAGTGACCACAGTAGCTATCCTGCTGGGCTTGGTGGCAATGATGTGCAAGAAGTTTATAAACATGGTAGGGTCTGCTCCAGATATGAATGGTTCATGGCTATGGTTATGTATCCAGTTTGTTGGAGGAGGAGCAGGAGGGAATGAGGTTTTTCAGCCTCTGCTTTCCTTCTTCTGCTATGAATCGGTTGCATCACTAGTGAAGGGTGTTCAGTTTCCCCTCAATGTTAGAGAAACCATCTTTCTGGTATTCAATCTGGTAACCTTCCTCTATACAGCCTGCTGCTTCTCTAGAATGAGGGCTGAGATTTCTAGACAGGCTGATGAGACCCCTGACTCAGGAGTAGTCCCCAGTGTGGAAAATCCTGAGTGGTGTGGAAAATGGGAGGATATGGGGCAGATCCTGAAGGAATTCTCTGACCCTATAGTCTGGGACTTTCCCCATGAACAAATTCAGAACCCAGCTGAGGTGGGGAAATATCTGAAAGAGAAGTACCAGGATGAGCCTAAGGAGAGGAAGGTCATTGCAGTGAGCTGGGCCCTGGCTTATGCTTATCGCACACTGCTAGATACTGTTGGGCAGCAGACAGAGGCAGGGGGGCAGGGAGATAAATCAGCAACTATCCCGGTGACTCAGGCTGCAGCTAACACCCCAGGCTCGAAGCCAGCAGCCAAACCAGATAGCGAGCCTAAGCCAGCAGCTAAATCGATGGCTGTTGCTACCAGCACTAGAAGTGGGAAATGCATGGACAAGACCAATCAACCAGTGGATGATGAAGGAGAAGGAACCTCAATGCCTCCTGACATAAAATCAGGAGTCAAATCAGCAGGTGCAAGATCAGATACAAATATTGAGTCCTTTTCCCTTTGTGGCTTACGGAAGGATTACACCTGATGACCTGATGAATCCATAATTAGTTGGCTGGTCTGTCTCTGGGATGCTGCAGGTGAGGCTACAATTCTGGACGGCACTGAAGCCAGGCATTTGGGATCCCTGTCACAGGATCCTGTTATCGACCCAGGAATGATTAGGGGGGCTAATCCACACAGCCTCTGGGCACAGGTCTTAGACAGTGTTGCACGAAGATACCTGTGTGCAGATGATCTTTATATGCAACAAACTCAGTGGAAGACCATAGAGCAGGGGATCCAACGCCTGAGAGAAATGGCAGTGGCAGAGATTATCTTCTCAGATGATGTAACAACTAGGAACCCAGACTTGGTACCATGCACATCTGTGATGTGGCGAAAACTTGTACGACTTGGGCCACATGAATATGCTTCTGCCTTTAGCCATAATGAAGAGAGATTAGAGGGATGAGACTGTGCTTGACATGGCAAGGAAGCTCTGAGCATATGCAGATGCTGTGCATGGCCCAACACATGCCAGAATCGCAGCGGTAGAAACATGTCTGGAGAACTTAGAGGATAAGATAGAGGAGAATCATAAGAAGCTTAGAGAGGAGATTAAAGAAGACCTTCTCCAAATCTCGGCAGTACAGATCAGAGGTTCTGATATCCAAGGAAGATGTTTCCCAGATGGTGAAAGAAGGTACACCCCACGAGCTGAGCTGTGATTCTACCCGTGTGATTGTGGAGAAAACATGAGAAGGTGGGATAGAAAACCTACTGCTGTTCTGGCACGACGGGTGCATGAACTGAAGGAAGCTGCCAGAAGGAAAGCAGCTCCAGTTGCCCGTAGCCAAACGGCCAGGTATGATGATGACATGTCTGATCCCCTTGAAGGACCATCCAAAACATATGCCCAGGGAAAGAAGGATAACCAGGCTTAGAGGGACCCTGTCTCTAGCCAGGTAGAGGCTAGGGAAAATCGTGTCTTCTGGTCTGTGTGGATTTGTTGGCCTGGCACATCAGAACCACAAGAGTACAAAGCTTTTGTTGACACTGGTGCGCAATGCACATTAATCCCATCAAGACATGTGGGGACAGAGTCTGTTTCTATTGCTCTTGTGACAGGGGGATCCCAGGATTTCACTTTGGTGGTAGCTGATGTAAGCCTAACGGGAAATGAGTGGAAGAAGCATCCTATTGTGACAGGCCCAGAGGCCCTATGTATTTTGGGCATAGACTACCTTCGAAGCGCGTATTTCAAAGACCCAAAAGGACTCAAGTGGGCATTTGGGATAGCAGCTGTAGTGACAGAGGGCATCCAGCAATTGAACACCTTGCCTGGACTGTCTGAGAATCCATCTGCAGTAGGATGCCTGACAGGAGAAGAGCAACAGGCGCCAATTGACACTTCCATAGTGCATTGACGACAGTATAGATCCACTCGAGATGCTGTGATCCCCATCCATAAGATGATCCGAGAGCTGGAGAGCCAAGGGGTGGTTAGCAAGACCCACTCACCCTTCAACAGCCCCATTTGGCCTGTGCAAAAATCTGAAGGAGAATGAAGATTGACTGTGGACTACCGTGCATTGAATGAAGTGACTCCACCACTGAGTGCTGCCGTGCCAGACATATTAGAGCTCCAGTACGAGCTTGAGTCCAAGGCAGCAAGGTGGTACGCCACTATAGACATTGCCAATGCATTTTTCTCTATTCCTCTGGCAGCAGAATGCAGGCCTCAGTTTGCTTTCACAAGGAGGGGAGTGCAGTATACCTGGAACCGACTGCCCCAGGGGTGGAAGCACAGCCCCACCATCTGCTATGGACTGATCCAGACTGCACTAGAAAGGGGTGAGGCTACAGAACATCTGCCGTATATTGATGACATCATTGTGTGGGGGAACACAGCTGCGGAAGTGTTTGAGAAAGGGAAAGAAATCATCCAGATCCTCCTGGGAGCTTGTTTCACCATTAAAAAGAGCAAAATAAAGAGACCAGCTCGTGCGATTCAGTTCCTGGGAGTGAAGTGGCAAGATGGACGGCATCAGATTCCTACAGACGTCATCAACAATATCACAGCAATGTCTCCACCCACCAATAAGGAAGAGACACAAGCTTTCCTAGGCGCCATAGGTTTTTGGAGGATGCATATTCCTGAGTACAGTCAGATCGTGAGCTCTCTTTACCTGGTCACCCGCAAGAAGAACAATTTCCAGTGGGGCCCTGAGCAGCAACAAGCCTTTGTCCAGATTAAGCAAGAGATTGCTCATGCAGTAGCCCTTGGCCCAGTCAGGAGAGGACCAGAGGTAAAGAACATGCTCTACTCTGCAGCCGGGAACCATGGCTTTTCCTGGAGCCTTTGGCAGAAGGTGCCTGAGGAGACTTGGGGTCAACCACTGGGATTTTGGAGTCGAAGCTACAGAGGCTCTGAAGCCAACTACACTCCAACAGAGAAGGAGATCTTGGCTGTCTATGAAGGAGTCCAAGCTGCCTCAGAGGTGATTGGCACTGAAGCACAACTCCTCCTGGAACCCCAACCACCAGTGCTGGGGTGGATGTTGAAAGGCAAGGTTTCTTCCACTCACCATGCCACCAATGCTACATGGAGCAAGTGGATTACTCTTATCACTCAGCGCATCCGTATAGGTAAACTGAATTGCCCTGGGATTTTGGAGGTAATTACAAATTGGCCTGAAGTTGAGAATTTTGATGTCACAGATGAAGAGGAACAAGAATCAGTTACACGGGCTGAAGAGGCTCCTCCCTATAACCAACTGCCACCAGAGGAAACATGCTGCACTCTTTTCCCTGACGGTTCCTGTCGCATCGTAGGGATGAACCGGAAGTGGAAAGCAGCCGTATGGAGCCCCACAAGACAGGTTGCACAGGCTACTGAAGGAGAAGGTGAATCAAGCCAACTTGCTGAACTCAAAGCTGTTCAACTGGCCCTAGACATTGCCGAAAGAGAGAAATGGCCAAAGCTCTACCTCTACACTGATTCATGGATGGTAGCCAGTGCTCCGTGGGGATGGCTGGAGAGGTGGAGAAAGGCCAACTGGCAACGTAGAGGGAAACCAATTTGGGCTGCTGATGAGTGGAAAGACATTGCTACCAGGGTAGGGAGGCTACCTGTGAAAGTCCGCCATGTAGATGCCCATGTACCCAAGAGTAGAGGCAATGAGGAGCACCAAAACAATGAGCAGGTAGACCAAGCTGCAAAGATAGGGGTGTCCAAAATAGACCTAGATTGGGAACATAAGGGAGAGTTATTCCTAGCTCGATGGGCCCACGATGCCTCAGGCCATCAGGGTAGAGATGCCACCTATAAGTGGGCACGAGACTGAGGGGTGGATCTAACCATGGACAGTATTTCTCAGGTCATCCATGACTGTGAGATGTGTGCTGCCATCAAGCAGGCCAAGCGAGTGAAGCCCCTGTGGTATGGTGGGCAGTGGTCCAAGTATAAGTATGGGGAGGCCTGGCAGATTGACTACATCACACTGCCCCAGACACGCCAGGGCAAGCGCTACGTGCTGACCATGGTGGAAGCCACCACTGGATGGCTGGAAACCTACCCTGTGTCTCATGCTACAGCCTGGAACACCATCCTGGGCCTTGAAAAGCAAGTTTGTGGAGACATGGCACTCCTGAGAGGATCGAGTCAGACAACGGGACTCATTTCAAGAACAGCCCTATCAACACCTGGGCTAGGGAGCATGGCATTAAGTGGGTGTACCACATCCCCTACCATGCACCAGCTGCAGGAAAAGTAGAGAGGTACAATGGACTACTAAAAACCCAGGTGAAAGCTTTGGGTGGGGGATCTTTCAAAAATTGGGAGCAGCATCTGGCAAAAGCCACCTGGTTAGTTAACACCCGAGGTTCCACCAACCGAGCACGTCCTGCCCAGTCAGAGTCCCTGAATATAATAGAAGGAGACCAAGTCCCAGTGGTACATATCAGAGGTTTGTTAGGGAAGACTGTGTGCATCAATTCTGCCTCGAGTACAGACAAGCCCATTCATGGGGTTGTCTTTACTCAGGGACCAGGTTGCACGTGGTGGATAATGCAAAGAGATGGAACAACACGATGTGTACCTCAGGGAGATCTGATTGTGGGGTAAGAATGATGTGCAATATCACTGTTCATTGGATGTTACTGCCATTGTCTGTACATTAAACCATACAGACATGAGATAGAAGGAAATGTGTAAGTGTTGAAGGTCTGGGCAAGTGGAAGATGGAGAAGGAAATGTGTAAGTGTCGAAGGTCTCAGCAAGTAATAGATGGAGCTTTAAGTGACTAAAGTGAAAAGGGGGAATCCTGCAGCTCTGTAATATAGGGCCTGGATTCAGTGGTCCAGTGTGGGGATGTGATGAAGGCATGATGGGTATTGCTTGTAATTTTGGGGGAACAGATGGAAATTTTGTATGAATAATGCATGATGTGTTGTAGTATGTGGATGATATGGGGATAAGGGGTGGAACGTCCTGGGGTGACGTTATGATGCTTGTATCCCCATTCATATGTTCTGTGCCTTTAAGACCGGCTCTGAAGAGTGGAATTTTTTTTTGGGTTTGGGTTTCTCTTATCAGGGACACAGAGACGGGCAGTACATAGGGCTGTTTTGGCTTCTTGCTTTCAGCTTGCTTCTTTGCTTGCTCTCTTTTCTGCGCTTGCTTCTGCTCTCCCTTTTGCTTCTGCTCATTAGCTAGTTTAGCTAAACAGTTCAAATTCCTTCCTGGACTGTTTCTCCTCTCCTGTTTCTGTGACCATCTCAAACCTGCTCTGGACTGGGACCTGGGAACGCCGAGAGTTTACACCGTTCAGCTGCAGCAGCTGCCCCAGCACCGGAGGGACTGAGAACAGAGCAACCACTCCCGAAAGAGACTTTCTGATTTTGTCATCTTTCTCAGAGCGGTGTCATCTGGTATTGTTCATTTTGTGTGCTGGGGGTACTGTGTCTGTCAATAAACAGGTTCTTTCCACCTCTCTCCAAGGAATTCTTCCCGAACCAGTTGGGGGCAGAGGGGCCGTGTGTGTTTGCTTTCTGGAGGGGCCCTCCTTTGAAGATTCTTTAACAAATTTGCCCTAAACCAGGACACATGGGGACGGGGTCCGGGGCCATGGGGGTGGCACAGGGGGACAGGGACCTCCCGGCAGCGTCCCTGTGTCCCCAGGGCCAGAGCCTGGGCCACAGCTCCTTCACCCTGTTATGAACGAGGCCTTGAGAGTGCTGAAAAAATCCCCAGCAAGGGATCAGCCAAAACCAGATTTAATATTAAGGGACAGCAGCACAAATTTCCTTGGCAAGAGTCACTCTGCTCCTGATTGAACACTTCAGGCACACCAAGGAAACAAAGCAACAGCTAAACCAAACCAAATCCAGGCAATCAAACCAGAAATGAACTGAGAACTGTCCCTGTGTGTGTATGTGACACAAGGACAGTGAGGGCAAGGGTAAAAGGAATACAGCCTAAAAGCTTGACAGAGCTCAAACTTTACAGGACTGAACGTATACCTTAACCTTAACAGATACCTTAAAAGAAGAGCACTTAACAGTATTTGGTTAACCTATAACCCATGACTTACTAATTTGACAGAAGAATAACACCTAACAGTATTTACTTACTTAATAGCTTATATTAAAAGTAATAACTCCACAAAAGAACAACTCTTAGAAACATTTAACTTAGACTTTGTGATTTAACTTCACTTACAGGCCTGACTGACTCAGCTATCCAAGGCACTCCAGCCCCTGAGAGAGCAGCATTTCTGCCACATCTCCCCAGCATAGGCACTCCTGTGTGCACACAGACACAAAGAGTCAGTGCAAGGCACCTGTGAGAAATTCCCCTAAGGGCAGGAAATGCTCCCCGTGGATCCTTTGGCATCTCCCCAGCAGGCAAAGGGTTGAGTGTGGGACCTCAGTGGTCCATTTTAACACTGTGGAGTCAAAGGAGACCATTGTGACACCACAAACCCCCAGGGTCCAAAGGTCTATTGTGACATTGCAGGGCTCATGGAACAGAGGAGTCAGGTGACATTGTGGGGCTTGGGGAAGCACGGAGACCGTTGTGACACTGCAGGGCCTCATGGAATCATTAGGACCATTGTGACACTTGGAGCCTTTTAGAACCTGGGGGCCACTTTGACATTGTGCGACTCCACTGAACCAAGGGTCCATTATGACACTGCTGGACCCCATGGAATTAAGGCACCATTGTGACATTATGGGGCCTCTTAAAACCAAGGGGACACAGAGCATGTCTGACTGGTTTGGCCTCCCATGGACTGCTGTTGGAGAGTTTTGTTCAGACATGGCTTATAGAAAAAGGCCATGATCATATACAGCTGGTTAAGCAGTAAAAAGCAACTGTAAGTAGTAAGTTCTCAGCCTTCTTCCTTACGAGAAAAACAATAAACACTGTGTCCTTGGTTAAGTGATGAGAAAAACATGGTGGAAAACATGGAGTCCTTGAGGATGGTCAATAACAAGTCAACAGCAGGATGAGGAAAACAAGTATTAGCCTCAACAAGAAACCACAGGTATTAGCAACAAAGGAGGGGTTGGCATGTAATCTGTAACCAATGATGAGCTCAGTTTTTGCAATATGTATGAGCTTAATTAACACAACTATAAAGTATGTTAGCTGGATCAATAAATCTGAGACTGATGATCATTGATCAGACGTGTAAGTCTCCCTTCACTTTCCTCAGACTGCCTGACTGGTCCAACTGACCTTGGCATGTTGAGGGTTGCTTTTCATCTGCTAATGAAACACTGGGGCTCTGTGCTTTCCTTCCTATGGAAAAGAACTGTCCTTCTCCTCCAGGCACCCATGGCCAGAATTGTGATTTCACCACCAAATTCCCTTGCATCCAGGGATTGTTCCCATAGGAATATTGCCAGGACAAGTCAGGCTGGCAGTGGTTTCACAAGGGTCACGTCTCATCTGTCCCCAGAACCCTGGCAAAGGCTTTGTGGTTTCTTTCCTATGGAAAGGAATTGTCCTTCTCAGCCAGGTGCCCATGGCCAAATTTGGGTTCCACCTCCAACATTGCTTATTGTGAAAAACTGGAGGAGATTGTTGGCTCAAAATATTTTGTGTGGGGGAAGAAGGGGCAGGTCCAGCCTTGCCCTGCCCTGGAACCCCAGCCCTGCCCTGCTCTGTTACCCCAATCCCCCCAGAGCCTCTATCCCAGCCCAGCAGTGGCTGCCAGTCCCTGGCACAGCACAGGCAATGCTCCACAGCCACCTCTGCAGCCCCCAGCCCAGCTCCTGAGGGACCAAATGAGCCCAAGTTCCACCTGGGGGAAGGGCCCAGGAAGACCAAGGGGTATTAAAGGCTGACCACAAGGCAAGCACACATCTCGACGCTACCTCCTCCTGGAATTTCCATCTGAACAGCACTGGAATCCAGGTGTGGGTGCTTCTCTGTATCTTATTTGTCCTTTTCTCTGTCTACTTCTTCTATTTCTGTCTCCTTGCAAATTTTGATTAACTTAAAATAGAATTGGCATAAATTTGTGAAGTTGAATGGGCCAAGTTAATGCTTTGAGAAGTGTGTTTTGTTGATTGACTGTCATTTTAAACCATATGCCAAAGATTCTCTGATTTTCTAAAGTTCCCAGTAAAAGCTGTTTGGTTGTTTTGAGCTCCTGAGAATCTCTTGTCAGTATTTCTCCAGTACATCCAACTCAGAGGACACAAACAATTGTAATTCCTTTCAAACGTCTCACTGAAAGAGTTCTTTGGGGGATGAGAGTCAGGGCTTTTGTGTCCTGCTTGGCACAGCCCAGGCTGGGCTTTCCCAGCCACATTCCACACTCCATTTCCCAGCTGGAGCCGCTGGTGCCTCTGAGTTGTGCTGCCCCCGCCCCAGGGATGCTCTCCTTGTCTGCCCATTTCCCCACGGTCTCTAGGCAGGGATGGCCTCAGTGGGGGCTGCTGACATCCTCAGCAACTTGGAGGCTGCTGCTGAATTTTCCTGCTCCAGAGGCTTGTTCAGCCTTCAGCTCTTCAGTGCAGGAATTCAGTGTCCCAGGGCTCATTAACATTCAGAACACCTTAACAAGTCAAGCCTCTGGGAATAATTTGATTTCAGTTTTCAAATCATCTGTGATTAATTTGACCCATTTCAGTAGTGTGTTCAAACAGAATATATTCTATTTACAAAGATAATGAGGAAACTTTTTTTAGATCCTGCTTAGGTTTTTTTCCTGTTCATAAAGCAGTATGTGTAGTCTCCAATTGACATTGAATCCAAGTACCTCCTCATGTAATTTGAATAAAGATGAAAATCAAGACCCTTCATGGCTGACAATCAATCACACTCTGTCCCTACCCACATCCCACCATTTCCCCCATCCAAGCCCTGGCACTCAGAGCAGCCTTGTGCAAATCTGAGCTCCCTCCAACCTGGGCTGCACCTGCAGCTTTCAGCTCCTTGGCTCCAACTCCCACCTGCTTTCCTTGGAGAAGGAGCTGCCCGAGACACAGAGGGATGTTCATTTCTTGTCAGCCAAAAAAGCCAGGGGAAGGCACAGCTCCATCAAATGCAAAAGTCATTCCTCAGGTGGATATTAAATTTACTTTTCACAGCAGACAGTTTCAGAGCAATGGAAAACACCTTCTGTGCCCAGCACAGATCCCAAGGTCTCCCCCAACCCTCCCTGCCCTGATTCTGCCTAGATTAGCTCTTTGCACACACGAGTCACACGCTGAAGTCAGGAGCTCCCTCCATGGCCAGAGGGAGGAAAAGACAGAAAGGAGATGAAGAGCTCTCTAGTGCATAGCCAAGGTCCAAGTGCCCCTGCAGTGGGAACCACAACTCATCAGGTTTGTGTACTTTGGGCTCAGGGCCTGGTGACAATCAGAGGCACAGAAAGGTTTCTTGCCAACAAACACAAGTTGAACATTTCAACAGTTGAATAACCATCACAGCTCTTCCCTCAGCTCTCCGGAATGTCCCAGCAGCATCTGATATGTCCACCATCCCCAAAGGATTACTATGCAGGAACAGTTTTACACATAGATATAAGAAAAGGTAATTCTGTGATAGATATAAAGACAATTAAGATGTCGCCTTATGTGATATTTATTTAAACTTCAGAAAGTTTGGGCAACTCCCTGAAGCTCAAAGCATGAAGCCAGTCAGTTGAGAGGCACTTGAATGACCAGAGAGCATCTGGTGGAGGAAATCTGGGACCAATGGAAAGAACAAATATCCACCTGGTCTAGTGAAGAGATGTCCTTAGACATGGCTATTTCATCAGGAGATATGGAAGCACTTGATGAAAAAGAGAGAGATTAAATAATAGACTGATTATAGGTGACACAAGTAGATAGGAAGATCAGTATTTCTTCTCCTGCCAGCAGTATGCTTCCAGGAAATCCCCGTTTCTGGTGGGAAAACGTTGCCATTCCTTAAGAGTACTCAAATGACTCAGAAAATAAATATTTTCTTGTATTGTATGAAACTAACAGGTATTGAAACCTGTGTCCTTTTCCAGGCAGATATCAGCTGTGTGCCCATGAACAGGCAGTGCCACTTGTGCCCTGAGGTTCCCAGCTGGGATTGGATCTCTCCGAGAGCACCTGAGGGAGAGCAGAGCACCTTGCAAGCTGCAGGTCCCTGACAGCCCCACAGGGCTCCTGTCCCATCAACATCGGCCCTGCTCCAGTCTGAAACAGGGCCCATCATGGTGCCGGGATCATCAGAGAGCAGAGGTGTGTGCTGGAATTCAATGTCCTCCACATCCTGCAGCAGCCTTGCATTTCCCTGCTGGAGCCTTGGTCTCCAGCACAGCCATGGAGGCTCTTTGGGCTATGGACTGTTCCTGCAGCCCCCAACTGCAGCTGAGCTCTGCCTTTGGCACAGTCAGGCCTGGCCAGCGCAGGCCATGCTCAGCAATTGCTTGTGTGTGCCTGGCCTTGCTGTCAGCCCCGGCAGCAGCTGCGTGGCCCCTTTGTGGCCCTGTGCTGGCCCAGCCATGGTGGCCCAGCCCCTGTGCAGGCCCAGCCTAGGCCAGGAGCATTGCGGCTGGGAATGGCCCCTGTGCCGTGGTGCCCACATCAGCCGTGGGGCTCTGTGCCCCATGGCCTCCCTGCTGGGCAGTCTCTGCCAGCTCCTGCAGAGGCCCTGGCACCTGTGGGCCTGCACAGACAGCCCTGCGCCAGGCTCTGCGGCCTCTGGGCCAGCAGAGAGGCCGACCAGGGCTGGCCATGGCTGGGAACAGGCCCTGAGCCGTGCAGGAGGATGGAGCTGGGCCACAGCCAAACTCAGCCCAGGCCAAAGCTGGGCTCAGCAGCCAGGGCTGCCAACACATGGGCACAGAGGCTGGCGCTGACAAATGTCCTGGGCCCCCTCCCTGCTCTGTCCATGCCACACAGGGCACAGAGCAGCCTCCTCTCTGGGCCATTTGCCTGTTTGCAATGCCTGGCACAGGCGCTGGCCCTGCCCCACAAGGCCTGGCCTGAGTCCTGCCCCAGCACGCTCAGCCAGGCTGAGATGGACACTGATGGTTTCTGGGACAGGCTCTCGGAGCCCAGCCCAGCTCCCTGCAAGCTCTGCCAGCTTCCCTGAGCTCTGGGCAGCACCAAGGGCCTCTCCCTAGCCCAGCCCAGCCGGCTCTGGCCCCACAGCTCTGCTCAGGCCAGGCTGCTCTGGGCACTGCCCCACGGCCTCAGCCCCTGGCAAGGGCACAGCAGCATCTGCAGCTGCCACAGGACTCAGCCCCAGCCATGGGGGAAGGTGCTTGGCCAAGGCCTAAGGAGGCTCCGTGGCTGCCCTGCTCCCCTTGGGCTGAGGTGCTGAGAGCTCTGCAGCCCCTGCTGCCATCCCATCTGCCCAGGGCAGCACAAGAGCCGTGGCCTTGGGGCCCTCCAGAGCTGCTCCTGCTCCAGGCCCAGGGCCCATGCCAATGCTGGGGCAGCCACAAAGCTGTACCCATTTCTCTTCATTGCTGCTCTGATGGGGATGGATCCTCAGCCACTTGGAGGTTGCTGATGAATTTACTTACTCCAGAGGTTTCTTCTTTCTGGATCTCTTCATTCAGTTCAGGAATTCAGTGAGAAAAGCTCATAAATATTAGTGCAAAAACACCCAAACAAGAAAAGTCCCTGGGAATAATTCTAAGTTTTATATTCTTCTGTGGTTAATTAGACAGATTTCTGATGTTTAATGAAAGTGAATATACTACATTAAAAAAATGAATAAACAATTGGTTTGTCCTGTTTTCTTTTCTGGTTTATAGATTGATACAAGCAATGTAAAACTGATGTTGATCCTCTGAACCTTCTAATGCAGCCTGAATAAATATGAAAATCAAGACCCTTCATGGCTGAAAATCAATCAGACTTTTTCCCTACCCCCTCCCCACCAGTTCCCTCATCCATCCCCTGGCACTCAGAGCAGCTGATAAATGGAGTCACATCCAGAGGTGTCCTCAGGGCTCAGGACTGGCGCCAGGTCAGTTAAATCTCTTTATTGCTGATCTGGATGAGGCCATTGAGGGCACCCTCAGTCAGTTCCCAGGTGAGCCCAAGCTGGGTGGGAGTGTGGCTGTGCTGGAGGGCAGGAAGCTCTGCAGAGCGATCTGAACAGGCTGGAGCCATGGGCTCAGGACAATTGGATGAGGTTCACCAAGGCCAAGGGCAAGGTCCTACCCTGGGCTCACAACCATCCCAAATCCCTGGCTATGCCCTGCCCCTGATCCCCACAGCCTGTCCTGTTTCCTTCATCCCTGCATTGCCAGGGACTCTCTCGGACACGGGAGCTCTGCTCTGGCTATGGAGGGAGGAGCAACACATCAGTTTTGTATCCTTTGGGGGTCAGGAACTGGTGAGACTCAGAGGCGCAGGAAGTTTCTTTTCATGGCCCACAGACCATAGTTGAACAGGACACAATTTAATAACAATCACACTCTTCCCTGAGCCATGTCCAAAGTCCCAGCAGCATCTAATGAGTTGGACATCCACAAGTGATTTCCATACTAAAATTAACTTCCAAGAAACGTGGTTCTGTGATAGATATAAACACAATTAAGTTCTTGTATCATCATACTTGTCCTGGTGTGGGAGCAAAAGTGCTCAGAACAATTCCTGATTTGCAAATCTGTCAGAGATGGATGGAGAAGGGCCTCAGGCTGCTTTTGGTGGTGAGGAAATGCTGAAACCAGCCTGACTCATTTCATCTCCTCCTGTCCTGGCTGGTCTACCCTCTTTCTCCTTCCACCAATTGGCTTTTCTCTCCCACCAGGCCCCCCGGTGAAGAGCCTGGCTCTGTGTTCTCCATCCCCTCCTCGCTGGCACTGCCAGGCTGGGATGAGGAGCCCCTCAGCTCTCCCTGCTCCAGGCTGGACAAGCCCAGCTCCCTCAGCCTCTGCTCACAGCCCAAGGGCTCCAGCCCCACCTTGGAGGCCCTTCCCAGACCCTGCTCCAGCTGCCAGACATCTTTCCTGCCCTGGGGAACCAAACCCAGGCCCCAGTGGCCTGGATAATCCATGTCCTTGATGTCCTGGTCACACAGCCCTGGCCCCTTGTCCCCTGTCAGGCTCTGGGATGGATCCTGTGGAACATCCTTTGGTGGAGGCTGTGGCTCCAGGTGGGCCAGGGGGATCCCGGGGGACAGGGAACCCTGCTGGGCATTAACAGCATTGGACTTGTTGGGAGAAACTGTGAGGGGGAGCTGGGGCAGAGTGACCAACCCAGTGACCTGACACAGCCCTGCTGGGATGTCACACAGCCCCTCTGTGATGTCACAACAAACTCTGTTATGTCAGTCTGCTCTGGAATGTCAGATACCTGCCCTGTGATGTCACAGAGGCAGTCTATAATGGCTTTGTGATGACCTCACATAACCCACTCTGTGATGTCACAGCTCATTCTTTGACCTCATGTTAGCAGATGAGAAATTGTCTCCACTGGGTGAGCTGACACCTGGGGCTTGTTCTCCACAACCCCAGGCCTGTGGAAACCACACAATGCCCATTGTGTGGGAAGGGAACTGGAAGTTCACCATCCTGAGTGTCCTGCCAGCTCAGCCAGGCCCACTGGAACATTGGGGTTAATGAGCACCAGGGACCACCAGAGACCCCCAGGACAGAAGAATACATGGGTAAAGGGGAGAGGATGATTTTGGAGAAATGATTATCGTATGTGTGTTTAGTCCAGGGCAATCAATGAATATGTGTGCAAAATACAGAATATAAACAGAAACTTTCCTGTACACAGCATGCACGGCTTTGGAAGAAGTTATCCCCGTGCATCCAGATGAATAAAGAATGCTGCTTCTTTATGCTACATTGGTGTTAAGGAGTTTTCTGGTTCACTGAATTTTTGGTAACACTCCCACTTCCAAGGAAAGCTCTGTCTGCTGCTGTTCACAAACAGAGAAGGGCTGGTGGCAGATGTGGGGCTCGGAGGCTGCTTGGGGCACAGTGACCATGAAATATTCAAGTTTTCAATGTTCTGTGAAAGAAGGAGGGGCAGCAACAAAACTTCTGCACTGGAATTAGGAAGGGCAGACTTTGGCCTATTTAGGATGCTGATCTGGGGAGTACCAAATAATTTTTCCTGATTTTTTAAGTGATTCAGCCCTTAAAAACAAAGGGATCCAGGAAGGATGGACACATTTCTAGAAAGTAATCTTAAGCAGGAAGGAGCAGCCTGTCCCAGTGTGGCAAAAGATGAGCTAGTGAGGAAAATTACTGGCCTGGCTGCCCATGGAGCTTTTGTGGGAACTCAGGGGCAAAAAGGACTGGCACGGCAGGAAGTTTTAAGGATGTCTTTAGGTTATCAGAAAGAACATTAGAGTGGTGAAAGCTCAATCAAAACTAAACCTGACCCCTACTTTAAGAAAAAAAAAAGTTTGTATAAAAATTTTTTAGCAAAAGGAGGGCGAAGGAGAACCTCTACTCTTTATTGGATGCAGTGGAGAAGATAGTAAGTAAAGATAAGGAAATGGCTGAACTGCTTAACACCTTGTTTGTCTCAATTTTCAATATTAGGACAGGCTGTCCTCAGGACAAGTGTTCTCCTGAGCTGGTAGATGGGCACAGGGAGCAGAACAGCCCCCTCTGTAATCCAGGAGGAATCAGTTGGTGACCTGCTGAGCCACTCAGATGCTCATAGGTGTGTGGGATCAGATGGAATCCATCCCAGGGGGATGAGGGAGCTGTGGATGAGCTCCCCAAGCTGCTCTCCATCATTTACCATCAGTGCTGGCTCAGCAGGGAGGGCCCAGAGGACTGGAGGTGCCAGTGTGAGTCCATCCCCAAGAATGGCTGGAAGGATGATCTGGGGAACTCCAGGCCTGTCAGCCTGACCTGGGTGCCTAGCAAGGTTATGAAACAGATCACCTTGAGTGCCATCACAGGGCACCCACAGGATGGCCGAGGGGTCAGAGCCAGCCAGCGTGGATTTAGGGGTGGCAGGTCCTACCTGACCAACCTGGTCTCCCTTTATGACCAGGTGACCCACCTGTGGATGCAGGAAAGGCTGTGGATGTTGTGTACCTGGACTTCAGCAAAGCCTTTGACTCTGTCTCTAACAGCATTGCCTGGAAAAGCTGCAGCCCATGGCTTGGGCAGGTTCCCTCCTTGCTGGGAGATTTAAGGGCTGGCTGGAGGCTGGGCCCAGAGAGTGGTGGGGATGGCGCTGCACCCAGCTGGTGTCCAGGCACTGGTGGTGTCCCCCAGGGATCTGTGTTGGGCCCAGTCCTGTTTAACATCTTCACTGATCATCTGGGTGAGGGGATCAAGTCCACCATTCACAAATTGCAGATGGCACCAAGCTGGGTGTGAGTGTGGATCTGCTGGAGGGCAGGACAAGAAGACACAGCCTTAAGCTGCACCAGGGGAGGTTTAGGCTGGACAATAGGAAGAAGTTCTTCACAGAAAGGATGAGTGGGCATTGGAATGGGGTGGCCAGGGAGGAGATGGCAGAGTCACTGTCCCTCTCCAGTGTCACTTAGTGGCATGGTCTGTGTTACAAGTCAGTATTAGGGCATTGGTTGGACATGATGATCCAAAAGGTCTTTTCCAGCCTATTTGATTCTGTCATTCTGTGATGACTGGGACACTCTGGGGCCATTGGGGCACTGCAGGGCCTCATGAAACTAAGAGGACCATGGTGACACCATGCAGCACCACAGAACCAGGGGTCCATTGTGGTGCTCTGGGGCCAAATGGACCCAGGGAGTGCACCATGACACTCTGGGTCCTTGTGGTCCCACAGAGGCCATTGTGACACTGCAGGGCCTTGTGTAACCAAAGGGTTTCATCATTTTGACACTGCAAAATCAAAGAGACCATTGGGAGACTCGGGGCCCAGTGGATCCAAGGGGCCGTTCTGACACTGCGGGGCCTCATGGAACCAAGGGGACATTGTGACACTGCAGGATCCTGTGTAACCAAAGGACCACTGTGACGTTATGAGGCCTCAAGGGATCGGGAAGAACATTGTGACACTGTGGGGCCTTGTGGAAACAAGGAGTCCATTGTGATACTGAGGGGACTTGTGGAACCACAGACACCACGGTGACAGTGTAGGACCTCATGAGACCATGTGGCCATTGTGACAGTCTGGGGCCCCATGGAACCAAGAGGCCACTGTGAAAAAGCAGCACCAATGAGAACACTGTGACACTGTGAAGCCCCATGGAACCAAGGAGACCATTGTCACATTTGTGGGCCCCATGGAACAAAGGAGACCAGTGTGACAGTACAGGGCCTGGTGTAACCAAGAGGCCATTGTGACACTGAGGGGCTCCATGGAACCAAGGACATCTTGGCAGATGACACCAAGCTGGGTTTGAGTGTGGATCTGCTGGAGGGTAGGGGGGCCCTGCACAGGGTCCTGGACAGGCTGCATCCACGGCCCAAATCCAACAAGGTGAGGTTTAACAAATCCAAGTGCTGGGTCCTGCACTTTGGCCAGAGCAACCCTTGCAGCATTACAGGCTGGGGGCAGAGTGGCTGGACAGCAGTCAGGCAGAGAGGGACATGCAGGGACTGATGGACAGCAGGCTGGACATGAGCCAGCCATGTGCCCAGGTGGGCAAGAAGGCCAATGGCTCCTGGCCTGGATCAGGAATGGTGTGGCCAGCAGGAGCAGAGCTGCTGTGCCACCACTGATCTACCCCCAGCTCTGCACACAGACATTACTGCTGCAGCTTCAGAGAAGGCAACAAAAGGGCATCTCTGCAGAAAATTCTGCTGGGAGATCCTTTAGTTCCTTTAAAGCCGCCAAGTGCGCAGCCCCTCTTTGACACAGTCTGTGGCCACAGGGAATGTGGAGAGAAACAAAATGAGAAATTGCACAAGAAATGACATTTCTTTGTGGACAATATGAAAAAACTAAAACAAAGGAAAATAATCTCCAAAATGAAACCAACAAGAAGTATCAAAAACTAGTTTTCTTACAAGTGTTTTGCAGACATTGCGCAGCATTTTAATGTTCCTGAAAGCATCCAGTCATTAGTCTCCTCACTGCAGCCTTGAGCTCCTGGTTCCTCAGGCTGTAGATGAGGGGGTTCAGGGCTGGAGTAACCACCGAGTACAGAACTGACATTGCCAGATCCAGGGATGGGGAGGACAGGGAAGGGAGCTTCAGGTTTGCAAACACTGCAGTGCTGATGAACAGGGAGACCACAGCCAGGTGAGGGAGGCAGGTGGAAAAGGCTTTGTGCTGTCCCTGCTCAGAGGGGACCCTCAGCACAACACTGAAGATCTGCACATAGGAGAAAACAATGAACACAAAACAACCAAACACCAAATAGACACTAACTGCAATGAGCCCAAGTTCCCTGAGGTAAGATAATGAGCAG
Source organism: Melospiza melodia melodia (assembly GCF_035770615.1). NCBI lineage: Eukaryota > Metazoa > Chordata > Aves > Passeriformes > Passerellidae > Melospiza > Melospiza melodia. The sequence goes on along the minus strand of NW_026948796.1, from coordinate 5,893,982 downwards.
GAGAGCTTGAGGATCTGGGGGATTTCACAGAAGAACTGGCCCAGGGCATTGCCATGGCACAGGGGCAGGGAAAAGGTACTGGCCGTGTGTAGCAGTGAATAGAGAAAGGCACTGGCCCAGGCAGCTGCTGCCATGTGGGCACAAGCTCTCGTGCCCATGAGGGTTCCGTAGTGCAGGGGTTTGCAAATGGACATGTAGCGGTCATAGCACATGATGGTCAGGAGGAAATACTCTGCTGAGATGAAGAAAACAAAAAAAAAGAGCTGTGCAGCACATCCTGAGTAGGAGATGTCTCTGGTGTTCCAGAGGGAATTGTGCATGGCTTTGGGGACAGTGGTGCAAATCATGCCTAGGTCAGTGAGGGCCAGGTTGAGCAGGAAGAAGAACATGGGTGTGTGCAGGTGGTGGCCGCAGGCTACGGCGCTGATGACGAGGCCGTTGCCCAGGAGGGCAGCCAGGGAGATGCCCAGCAAGAGGCAGAAATGCAGGAACTGCAGCTGCCGCGTGTCTGCCAATGCCAGCAGGAGGAAGTGGCTGATGGAGCTGCTGTTGGACATTTGCTAGGGCTGCACATGGGGACCTCTTCTTGGAGAAAAGGAAAGTGAAGTGTTAGAGGATATTTGTATCCAAAATCAAAGCCATTTCCCAATTACCATTCTCTGTAACATTCATGGACATGGTTTTGTGTTTAAGAGTTTTGAAGTTTTCTTTATAAGCTCCCCCCATGTCTCTCCTGGTATTCTTGGATATCTGAAACCGTCAGCATTATTTCTGCCCTCCAGTAGATGAGAGTGAGTTCCATAAGGCAAGATGATGAGTGGAGAGTTAGAGGAGATGGTCTGTCCCTTCATTCTGTTTGGAGTTTCTCTGAACTTTCCGTTTTCTCAAATGTAGGGTGTTCACACTCCCACATTTCTCTTAAAAACCCCCAGGTACTGCTGAGAGCAGATGGATCCACCACAGCCCAGCTCCACATTTGTAGCCAAGGACTCACATTGCTCATTTCACCAACCCAATAGCAGCATTTTCAGTGTCAGAACACCTCTGATTTCCCCATCAATTATACAACTCAGAGATGCTCTGGGACAGGTTTGCACCCTGGATTGGAGCTCCCAGCTTGGACTGAAATCTCAGGGAGACCACCAAGTGTCCTTATGATGGCATTGGACGAAGGGAGATGCAGCTCCTTCCCTGACTGCACTAACAGCATTGCCCAGAGCCGGGCACTGGGGACAGCATCACTCTGAGCCAGCTGTGCCCCCCTGCCAGAGCCCCCAGTGCTGGGCAGCTGCTCCCAGCTCTGTGCTGTGCAGAGGGAACTGGGCCTGGGACTGCAGAGCTGCCCCACGGCTCTGCTGCAGCTCTGCCTGCACAGGAGGGGCTGCAGACTTTGGAGCCCCGGCCCTGAGGGCAGAGGCTTGGCTGGGGCACAGGAGGGAGGGGGCTTGTTCAGAGGGAGGGGGCTGCACTGGAGGGGATCCTGTGAAGATATCTAAACTCTCCCTGCCACAGCAATTCTGGGTTTTGTTTTCTCTCCTTGCCTGATCTTCTCTCTGTTTCCTGCAGATTTCCCTCCCGCAGGTGTTTCCCTGTGCCTGATCTCTCCCTGCCAGCATTCACAGACCCCAAATCTCTGTGCACTCTCCTTGGCCTGACAGAACCCTGGCTGCTTGCAGGGCACTGGCTGGGGCAGGTTCTGTTTGCAGGTGGGAGAAAGGACAGCTCAGCCTGAGCCTGATGGGTCCAGCAAAGGTGATGTTGGTGCTGTCCATGGGCAGAGTGGCTGAAAGCACTTTAGGGATCTCCTGTGAATCTACTGATAGCTAAAACCAACAGTTCGGATATCTCAGGGACTTGAAGAACATAATGATTAGCAATTCATACTATCTTTAATATTTAACCCTCCCTTCCTGACATTCTCCAATATTAGGAAACTGAATACTTGAACTCTTTGTAAATTTCCTCGCTTTTATTAAAAAGCTTGTCTTGGAAATATTCTATGACTTATTAGAACCCCTCTGCATGTCAGAGCTTCATGAGCATTTCACCTCCCCTGCACAAGAAACTCCCAGAGTTGTACTCACAGAGTCTGTAGGCATTGGGATGTTCCAGCTTTAGGAGATCACTCCAGGAGCTGCAGCTGCATTGTCCTGCAGCCAGAGGTTCCTGTGCCAAGGGCTGGCAGTGATTCTGCCCCAGGCACTTCTCAGCACCTTCCCAGCCCTGATTGATTGAAGCTCTCTGTGCCTCTCTGCTGTGCCCGGGGTGGCTGCAGGCAGTGCCCCAGCCCTGCTGGGCTGGCAGGAGAAAAGCTGCTCATCAAGAGAAATGTGCTTTTGAAGCTTTGCTTGGTTACCAGGAGCTGCCTCTGTGCCAGCAGTCCGGCCCAGCTCAACAGCACAGACACAGCACAAGGACTTTAATGAGCCTCTGGGGCTTTGTGCTCAGGCCGTGAACATCAGTCCCTGAAAGGGAGCTGAAGAAACCTCTCCAGAACTCCAAGTCAGAATCCAACTCCAAAGTTTCTTGGACTTTTAATGGGTCCCACTGAGGTTCACGACTGAGAAAGTGTCCCCAGGCCCCAGGCAGAGCAGAGAACTGGAGGCAGTGATGACAGGTGAGGACAAAGAGTAGCCAAGTCTTGGTGCCCTGGGGCACAGCAGCAGGGTCTGTGCCACCAAGGGCTGTGAGGAGACACCTTGTCCTGAGGTACTGAGGCCTCCTGTCACAGCCCCAGCCAGGCTGGGCACTGTCAGCCCCTTGTCCTGCCCTCAGCATCCCCCCCTAGCCCACATCCCAGTGGCCTCAAGGATCTGCTCGAAGGAGTCCCTGGGGAGCCTTGCTCAGGAATGCCCCTGGGAGCTCCTTCATGCTCCCTGCAGGGACTGCAGGTTTTTCAAAGGACTTTGGGTTTGGCTTTTGCCTTGGAGTGTCTGAGAGGTTTTTGCAATCTTGGCCTCCAATTATCTGCTGTAATTAGTCCCTGGAGAGGCTTTGTCAGTAGCAACACTCAGTGGGCTCATTAATGCTTCAGGGTACTTCAGGTATTTTAAGGTACTTGGCGTTTCCCTTTTGATACAGACTCTGTGAGAGGTTTGTGCAATCATGGCTCCAATTATCTGCTTTAACGACCCTTGAGAGCTTTGTACTGACACTCAGTGGAGCTCATTAATACCTCGAGATACTCAAGGTTTTTAAGGTACTTTGGATTTTCCTTTCCACACTGAGTCTCTGAGAAGTTTTTGTGCCATCCTGGCCTCCAATTCTCCAAGGAGTCCATGAAGAGCCTGTGTTGGGATGTACCTCAGTGGGACCCATTCATGCTTTGAGACACTTTGAGTTTTTCCTCTGACTTTGACTCCCGGAAAGGTTTGTGCATTCTCCTCTCAGGCCCTGAGGTTCCAGGGTTCAGCTCCAAATGCACCACGAGGCTCATGAGGATCAAGTAAGTCCTGATAAACCATGGCTCTGCCTTGATTTCCTTCTTCTGTTGTACAAATCACTAGGAATTTCTTCTTGTATAGTTATGGAGAAATATTTCAAAGAGCTTCTAATAAATCCACATTCTTCTTTTAAAGATATGTTTTTCTCTTTAGAGCAGAGGTGATCACAGCATTCAGTGACTGATAGTGACTCAGGGACTCTCCTCAAGCAGTCTGGCCTGATCAGAGAAGCTGTGCCTTGAGGTCTGACCCTGTGTGGACCACCTTACTCCACATTTGCCAACCCCATCCCGTCCCTCCTTTGTCACTTGAGGCTGGCTTAGCTTGGAGAACTGGCTGCACTTAGGCAAAGAGGGGTTTTCTTTTTTTATTTTTGTAATCTTAAACTCCTGAGTTCTCCATTGAATACAGACACCCTCCTCATATGTGTGCCAAGCCCACGTGCCACCAAGATCACTCCAGACCTGCCCTGGGCCAGCTGTGAGGGTGTGTGGAGGCCCAGAGGCCTACCATCAGAGTCTCAGTCCCCTATACATGGAGGACTGGTTCCAGATAAGATGACTATGCTTTCAGGTTAGGGTGAGATCCCATTGATCTTTTCAGGCACATGCTGATTTATGTCACGTTATGTTACCCCATTGGCCCACTGGCCTAATTACCCTAGTTCAGCTCCTATTGCCCACGTTTGTTTAGTCCTAGAATGTTCTTCTCTCTCTGTCCCTCCATTGGCCCTAGTTTGCGGCATTCTTTCACCCTTTTTCCCTATTGGCTGATCTGACCTCTGACCCCTCCTCTGCACCATTTTCCCCCATATCCATTGGACCCTGACCCTCAGCTTCACCCTCACTACCCCATATAAGGCCCTGTTCCCTCAGCCTACACCCTGTCTTCATCCCTGGAGCCTGTTCAGCTGTGTAGCCTGTTCCTGTACCAATAAACCCAGTTTTCTGGAGAAAATACAAAGATGCATCCTGCCTATTCTGTCGGCTTTCTAAGGTAGCAGTGAGCTTTGGAGTCATGAGTGCTGGACCTCCAAGGGCCTCAGTAGAGCCATGGTGCTACACATGGCACCCGAATAGGGACCTGATTTGTTGAGTTCCCTGTGAGCGTCTCCAGCGGTGATCCTGCCAGCCAGACGTCACTGGAAGCTGTTCCCCTTCAGGTCAGCCACAACACTGAAGTGAGACTTCAGTTTTATTGAATCTCATTGAAGAAGAAGTTGACAATCCCCTCAACATCTGTGGGACCAACTTCACTGACAGCCCCACAAGCCCAACTTTGGCTGAAGATTCTGCCTGTGAGACTGAGAGTGAGTGACTGAGGGGCAGAGAGCTCCCAGGGGTTCAGGCTTTTGATTTTCTACTCCTGTGAGTGGGAAATCTCTCTTCCATTGGGGGCAACTATGGGAAATAATCAGTCCCAAGCCGAAAAGGATGTTTTTGTTAAATTTTGGATAGTTTTAAACTTAGAGGGGAGTTCATTTTCTGAGGAGAGTTTAAAATGTTTTGTTCACTGGTTGTTTAAGGAGTTTCCTGATATCTCTGTTGATCCTATCTTTCAGTTATCATTTTGGGATGTTGTTGGGGAAAAGTTTATATTTTACAAACACAAGCAATGTTAAAAGTTGGGAAATTTTATCTGTTGTTTCATTCAATTTATAGGATCATTTAACAAGTTCATGGTTCAAACCCTTTCTCCTGGTTTATTCAACCCGCCCCCCACATTTCTGAACCCACGTTCCCTGAGAACAGGATGGGAGATGAAGCCTGCCCTTTGGCACACAGAAGCCATCTGCCACCTGCCATCTTCCCTCCTTTTCTGTCCTCTCCTCAGGGTGGTAGTGGTCGTGCTGCCCTGAGATACACCCTTGACCACATTCCGTCATCCCCTAGACCTAATCCCCCTTCCTATAAATCACAAGATGGCAATACTCCTGTTAGGGAGATGTCCATTTCAGATTCCCTCCTGCCTTCATCCCCCTTTCCTGCCTTTTCTCTGGGTACCTCCCCTGTGATGGGTCCCACCTTGATGTCAAATTCCTCCCCCGGAACTGGACATGGGGCCAACTGGAAGGAAGCCATTTCGGCTACCAAAGGCCTTCAACACAAGGTGTTGCCAGTTGGCCGAAAGCCCTGCGCCCCTCCCAGCAGATCTGCTTCCTGCAGAATTCTCTGTCTCTGTCCTTTCCCTGGATCTCTGTTGCAGATGGAAGCTGCTGGTGCCATCCTCACCTTTAACCTCTCTCTTGAATGCAAACAGAAGTTCCCACATGTGTTAAGCAGGATTTTCTCAATGTTCCTACAAAACCTTTGTTGTTCGTTATGGAATGAAGGGGCCATTTTGGCACTGAGGGGGTGTCGTGGAAGCAAGGAGTCAGTTGTGACCCTGTGGTCCCATGGAACCAAGGGGCCATGGTGACACAGCAGGGCCACATGGATACTGTGGTCCATTGTGACAGTGTGGATCCAAGGAGACCATGGAGACACCTCCAGAACCTCCTGGAACCAAGGAGTCCATGGTGACCCAGCGGGGCTGCATGGAGGCAATGGTCCATGGTGACACTGCCCCTCCAAGGAGGCCATTGTGACACTGTGGAAGCTCATGGAGTGAGAGAGGCCATTGTGACACTGAAGAACTTCATGGCACCAAATATCCATGGTGACACAGCAGGGCATCATGGGAACCAAGGAACCGCTGTTGGCAGTAGGGAAACTCATGGAACCAGGGGCCCTTGTGGAACTGCAGAACCATCAGAGCTGATGGACCTTGTCCCAGCTCCTTGGGAGGCACGGCAGGAGCAGCACCCTGGGAGCCTCGGGAATGCCCCTCTGGGATCCATGGCACACACTGCCAGGGGCTGCAATTACAGTTCCCAGCCAGGAAAAGATGTTCCTGAGCTGGGAGGCAAAGCTTTTAAGAAGGAGCCAAAAGCCAAGTGGAGCAAGATCCTACAGTGACATTTCACTGCCAGCCTTCATAACTTCACCCACGTTTGTTGTAGCTCATGGATGGGGAATTAAATCAGGGCAGGATCTTTGGTGGGAGCTGCCCTGGTAATGGGAAACGCTGAGAGAGAAACAGCACAGGGAAAGAGAGGCAGGAGAGAAAGGAGGACACAAACACAATCAGCTGTGAAGGTGGCACTCTGAAAAACAAACTGGAACTGACAGAAAATGAATGGGACAGAAATCAATATTCTGAAAGTTTTATTTACTATCAAAATACATCCCACCTACCCAGCCCCAGACAATCCCCAATCCCCAAGCCTCAAATTTGGATCCCACTTCTCCCAATCTCCTTCCAATCCCATCTCACCCTGGAGGCTGTGGAACTGAGTAAATTTGGCATTGGACTGAGTTTTTTATAAGGTGGGAACAAGCCAATTTGAGGTGGGATTGAGCCCTTTTGAGGTAAGATTGAGTTGTTTTCAGTGGGATTGAGACATTTGGAGGTGACAGATCAACCCATTAAGACTTTTGGAGTACAAAGAGATGGAGAACACTTCCTGAAATCCTCCAACAACCCACTAATCCCCCAGAATATGTCTTTAAACCATAAATTCCATCTGAAATACATGTTATAAGGTGGGACTTGAAACATCTTTAATAAATAACTTTCCTTTAATCCTATTTCAGGTGTTTTTAAGCAATAAAGACAAATCAGAAGAAAATTACGGCCAAACCAAAAGGATAACCAGCCAGGTGTCCTCCCCACATGGATCACAGGGAATGTGGGTCACCAGGGATCTGACCAACATGGATCCTTCTGTGGGGCATGGAGTTGGAGCAGTGCATAAAGCTCTTCCTGCAGTTGGAACATTTGCAGGGCTTCCCTTACCAGTGCCTCCCTTGGTGTTTGGTCAAGTGAGAGCTCTGGGTGAAGCTCTTCCCACACTGGGGACACTCGTAGGGCCTCTCCCCAGTGTGGATGCGTTGGTGCCTGATGAGGGCAGATCTGCAGCTGAAGCCCTTCCCACATTCCCCACACTCATAGGCCCATTCCCCAGCGTGGATCATCTGGTGGCTGATCAGGGTGCTGCTCTGCCTGAAGCTCTTCCCACACTCCAACCACTTCTGGGGCTTCTCCCCATGATGAAGCTGCTCATGGACCACCAGCTCTGAGCTCTGTCCCCCTTCCTGGCTATGGGTGGGTCTTTCCTCCTCAGAGCACCCTGGGCTGGGTTTGCAGCCCCTGCTCCTGCAGGATCTCTAGGGATTTTCCTCCCCAGTGGAATTCTGCACAGTGGAGTCATTCAAAAGAGACTCTTCCACGAGGTTCTTCCATGGAGGTTTTTCCTCCCTGGTCTCCATCCTGTTGCCTTTTGATACAAGGCAAGGTGACCTGGTTCTGAGGAAATGGCACGGCGACCCAAACTCTCCAGGGTCACTCGGGCCAAGAACACACACAGACACCAGTATGGTGGATGGTTCCAGACCTTTATTGTCCCGTCTTGTCGGGTTTTATACTGGGAAAGTTTTTCTCTACATCAGGGGGTCTTACCTTACTGTAATTGGTTAGTAAGGAGTCGAAAGTTACTAGTCTTAGGGGGGACTACATTCTTGGGTGATCATTTATCACTAGGCATTAGGGGGAGAGGAATTCTACTGCTTTCCGTGACATCGCGAGATTTTCCGAGCGCCTAACCCTATCTACTACATCTCCCCCCTCTTTTTTACAAATGAACGAAGTAGTCATATACATAGGTACTGAGATGAGGCATGGGGTTGTCGACAGAGAAAGGGGTTTGGTGAACCTGAGTAGAAAATCTTGTGACTGGCAGTGTTCCCTGGTCGAATTCACAGCAGTGAATTGCCGGCCTATGAACAGGATGTTGGTCCATTCTAGGCGGGCCTGAACGAATGAGACTAGCTTGTTCAGCAGGCATGGTCCGAAGGTGACAGCTAAAAGTAGCATTGCCAATGGACCTATTAGGGTAGAAATTAGGGTGGTTAGCCATGGTGATCGATTGAACCAGGATTCGAACCAACCCTGTTGGGCTTCCCTGTCTCTCTGTCTCTGAGCCAGTCTGTTTCGGAGTTCTGCCATGGAGTCTCTCACGACTCCCATGTGGTCTGCATAGAAGCAGCACTCCTCCTTCAAGGCGGCACACAGGCCTCCTTGCTGCATGAACAGGAGGTCTAGACCTCGCCTGTTCTGCAAGACCACTTCTGAGAGTGAGGAGACTGACTTCTCTAGAAAGGAGATGGATTTCTCGATCCTCTGCAGGTCCTCGTCAATTGTTGCCTGCAGCTGCGACAGTCCTTGGTGCTGGGTCATCAAGGCTGAGACTCCTGTGGCCATTCCGGCTGCTCCTAGGCCCAGCAGCATTGCGATAGTTATACCTGTTACTATTTCTCTTTTGTGGAGCTGGCTGGGTTCTTCAAAAAGGTGGCACACTTCTTCATCTGCGTGGTACAGGACCCTAGGCACAATCAGAACTTGGATACAAAAGTCGTTAGAGTCATCGAATTTGGCAAGGAACACACAGGGACTCACTCCAGATCACTGGCACACCCACATCCCAGATGCGGATGGGGCTACCCACTTATTGTTTTTTCCCGTCGGGTTTGACAACTTCGGTGCAGACGTTGCCTTTCCTCCTAGCTAGGGTTGCATTGCCAAAGCATCCGCCCTGGCCTGTGACTTGACTCAGGGTGATTCCTTTGTGGGGGGTGTCCCATCTACATTGGTTGGGTGCATCTGCTGTGGAGTAACTGAAGGGAGGGTTTAAAGCGACTCCTTCGTAAAAGGGGGGTTCGACATCATAACAAAGCCAGCAGGATTCGGTTAGGTTTGGGTTAGTTTCGTTCAGGGATAGGAAGGTAGCTTCTAACATATGAAGGATCAGATCTAAATCTGACTCGGCTAAACGGTCTATCTGAAAGGCTTCTACATGGCCAGTCGGGATATCAGCGACCCTCGTGGGCAAGGCTATGGGGTGGGTCGCGTTTCTCCCTTTCGGCACGCTTTTAATCACTTTGTTGGGTCCGACCGCTCGGGGCACTCGGGGCGCCGACAGTTGGAGCCTAATAATTCGCACGTTCACCTTTTCTTTTGACCCTTGAAGGACTACTGTCCACGTTCTGCCTGTTGCCCAGCTAGAGTGATGTGGCTGCAAAACTGTCGTGTTGTAGTCTGCGCATTTCCGAAATTCGGGGATTTTATGGCGGTTTCGATAAAAGATTCTGTGGAGGAAGAGGGGTGTTTTGCAACCGGTGGGTGCCCAGGTGAATTGTAGGAATTTGTCAGGCTCTTGTGGATCCCACCCAGGCCCTGACGGTCTGGCATCTGTAACAATGGTTTCGCAGCCCCAGTGCCCACAATGTCCCCACCCTGGGTGATTGCAGTAGCTTTTCCCAGGGTTTGAAGCTGGGCACCAGTAGGATAGGTACATGTGTGTGGCGTGTGGGGAATGGGGGTCTACCTTTGGTCGTCCTGGAAACAGGTCGGTGATGCGGAGCATGAAGGATGGGGCGTTCGGTGTGGTGATTTCTTTGAGCACCTTGTCACTACTAAGGTGTTGCATAACCCACCTGAATGGCTGATGCGGGTAGTGGTCTGGGCTGGCTTGCCCTCTGGCAACAAGCCCCAACAGCAAAATCACACAGAAACACCGTTGACGCTTGGGTTCCACCCGTGCGGGTCTCTCGGGCGCTGCCTGACGGCTTGGTGGTCTGTCGTTTACCTCTGGAAGGGGGATGTACGCATCACGAGGACATCCCACGAGCATGTCCTGTAAACAGAAACTCACAACTCTCATCAGTCTCATTCTGCTCGCTATGGAGGTCCGGCTTAATTGACTTAAGTGGACACTACCTAATTTGCCATCCTTTTTGACAGCTGCGTACCCTCGCCCTGTGAGCATCAACCTCCAGCCCCGTTCCCATTCGCCTAGCTCGTTTCTAATTACCACCTGTGGGCCCTCCGCTCCTGTTTCTGCTCCCAGGCCTTCTGATCCTCCCTTTTTTGTCTGCTCCAATCGCTCCAGCTGCCTCTGGCCCTCCTGATACAGCTCCTCAGCCCTCAATGCCCACTCCTCTACATTCTGCTCCATCTGTTTCACAATACCCTGCGGGGCTTTCATCAGCTCCTGCTTCCTCTGGCGCTCCAGCTCCTCCTGGACCTCCATGCCCTTCTCCCACTCCATTTCCATCATCTTGTTCAGGCGCTTCTCTTCCTCCACCAGTTCCTCGAGGATCATCTGCTTCTCCCGGACCTGCTTGTCCCAGATCATGTTGCACTTGGCATTGAGGAACAGCGCGTTCAGTTCCCACACATCTTCCTCCTCCTCCAGCTTCATCCTTGTCGCTCGCTGCAGCAGCTTCTGCTTCCCCTGCTGCAGCTCCTCATCCACGTCTCTCCCGTGGTCCCTCTCATCCTCCAGCTCTGCCTTTCTCTGCTCCTCGATCTGGGCCTTTTTCAGGGCTTCCTGCAACGTCCAGACGGCTTTCGCTGCGGCGTCCGCTTTGTCGTTGCCGATCTGGAAGTAACCTTTGACTGGGTCATGGCTGTTCATGTGAATGACTGACACGGTGCCCTGTCGCGAGGAGAGTGCTTCTTCCAGCATTAGGGCTGCTGCTGATGTTGACACTCCTGGTCCCTTTTTTGTGTGAAGTGTTAAAGCCACCAGCTGGGTGCTTTTCCACGCCCGGGACTGCCCTCCCACTCCGTTCACTGGAGGGACTTCTTTGAATTGCCAATGCCCGGGCCAATGTGCTTGGGGAATAATCGTGCAGTCTGATCCCGTGTCCACCCAAAACTGGAGCCCTATGACGTGGGGATCCTGACTGCCGTAAAGGCGGCATGTGCCCCACACCATCAGGGGTTCCTTCCCTATTTTCATGGCCAGGGCCACCCAGGGATCCTGCTCTGGGGTGCCTCCTGCTGGCTCTGTGACACCAGCGCAGCTTGTGGCGGTGGGGGGTGCGAGGGTACTGAGGGTGCTGCATAACTCTGCCATTGTGCTGCTGGCGGGGATGCGAAATTGACTGCTCCCTGTGGGAGCATGGGGTATGAGGGTCCCCTGCCCCACTGGGGGTTGGCATAGATGGGCCATCTCGCATTCACAGTGGGAGGAGGCTGAGTGTGGCCTGCGCGCCCCCTCCTTCTCCCGTTTCCCCGGGGCCGGGATCTGCAGTCCCTAGCGAGGTGTCTTCCCGCAGCTCCTACAGGTCCCTCTCGGGCGTGCTTGGAGTGAGGGTGCTGCCAGGGAAGGCTGTGCCGGCTGGGGACAGCTCGCTGAGTTGCTGCCCTTCCCCAGAAGCCTGGGCTAACGTGGTCGTCCTAGCACTCCTGCTTAAATACAATCCGCCCCGCCCCATCAAAAAGCATGCGGCTTATTTGCGTAATATCAAAAGTGAGCAGATCGTTATTGCTAGAAAGGTCGTCCACAAGAGTGGGTACTACAGCTGAGTTGATCCCTATTTCTGAAATTGCTTTGGCTTTTTTTGGGTTAACTGGGGTATATGCCCTTTGTTGGTTCCCCCGCGCTCCGGCAACCCCCACCGGGAAAGAGTGCATGGAGGCTGCCGGTGCCCGGTCCCCACAGGCTGCTTTTATTTTTTCCCAATCCAAGAGTTTGTGTTGCGATTGTTTCCCGATATTGTTTAAAGCTTTATTCGGTTTCGCTCGAAACCGCATTAATTCTGCTCTCTCGGTTTCTGAGTCCCAGCCGGACTCGGTCGGCTCTTCTGAGCTGTCTGAGCAGCTGTTACTTGACTCTGAGCCGGAAGCTGACTGCCGGTACACTTCCGGTGCTCCGTGCCATTTTGTTCGGCTTCGACCCCGCTCCTCCCTTTGGGGGTGGTGCCGCTCTCTCCCCCCGGGCTCCCCCCGCCTCCGGCTGGGGGAGGTCCTTGCCCTATAAGGACCTAATTTGGATAGAGCGCTCTGGTTGGTTTTGCACTCTACTGCGGGGACCACCCCCCTTCCCCGCTCGACCGCGCATGCGATGTTAAGCAGGCTGACTGTATTTCCGCCCTTTTCCCCCTCTTCTCTTCCGCCCTCGCCATGTGGTTCAGTGCCATTAAACGCACATGGCGGGGGCGAGTTTTTACCGATCCCGGCGGGGTCCAACAATCCGGTCGTGTTCCGTGCCTTCTCCGCGAGTCCCTGCCAGAAGCATCACGCGCGCTGCTCTGCCTCCTGCGCCGGATCGGCGACCGGCGGGGAAGGGACGGATAGAGAAACCGCGGATTTTTCGGATGGTTCCGCGGGAGGGCGGGGACCCGGCAGGCTCCGTGGGAGGGTCGGGGGGTCCCCTGGGTGTTCCGGGGGGTCCCCTGGGGGCTCCAGGGGGTCTGGGCTAGGGCTCGGGAAGGGGTGGAACGCGCCCGGCCCCCGCACGTTCCCGCCTTCAATCCGATCGCTCTCAGAGGCGGTCTGTGTCGCGGCCCCCACCCCCAGCTTTGGTGTAGCTAATAAACGTGTACATGCGGCTTTCCGCGTCTCCTGTTCTTCTAACATCTTGCGTAGGGCCTCTTCTACTTTCCCCCACGCTTTGAGGTTTTTACCACTGCCTGCGGACTTAGAGTCCTCTGCTGAGGCGGCAGTGCACTTCTCCCACGCTTCCGAATATAATATATTTACTGGACGTCCGATCATCCCGAGCTCTAGGAGCCTTGCAATAGCAAGATCAGAATTCCTGAGCTCACCTTTAATTCCCCATTGCTCATGAGCCTGACTTATGACCTTTGCTATAGTTTCCATGATTCGAGGGCGTCCCCTCCGCTGTAGTCGGACCCACCGCTACAGCCGCCGTCCTCTGTCCAGGCGATTCCCTTTCCCCAGGCGCTAATCGGCTTCCCGGGTTTTGACACCAGTTGTTGCCTTCTGATGCAAGGCAAGGTGACCTGGTTCTGAGGAAACTGCACGGCAACCCAAACTCTCCAAGGTCACTCAGGCCAAGAACACACACAGACAACAGTATGGTGGACGGTTCCAGACCTTTATTGTCCCATCTCGTTGGGTTTTATACTGGGAAAGTTTTTTCTACATCAGGGGGTCTTACCTTACTGTAATTGGTTAGTAAGGAGTCGAAAGATACTAGTCTTAGGGGGGACTACATTCTTGGGTGATCCTTTATCACTAGGCGTTAGGTGGAGAGGAATTCTACTGCTTTCCGTGACATTGCGAGATTTTCCGAGCGCCTGACCCTATCTACTACACCATCCTCAGCTCCTTCCCTGGGGAAGGAAGGACAAGGAGAGGATGGGATTTGGCTCCGTGCCACAGGGAAGGGGAAGGAGATTCCCTCAGAGCATCCCTGGCAGTATGGGGTTGACAGCAGGGCTGTCCTGCAGCCAGGGGCCATGTTGGGCTGGGAGATGGAGCAGGAGAGAGGGGGAAAGGGGCACTGACTTCCTCCTCACCTGCCTGGGTGTCCCAGGGCATGTTCCTTTTCCTCGCAGCCTCCTCTTGCATCTGATCAAGGTTTGGGATTGGGAAATCCTGTTTTGGGAGAAAAACAAGGGATGAGCACACTGAGTTTTATACTGCTTTGAAGGCAAACCTGGGGAAGGGTCTAAACCAGAATTACATTTTAAGAGGAAAATGAAGGTCAAGGCAATAATACAGAAACACTACCTTAAACTGACAGAGTCAGGATATAACCTGACACCCTGTTGGTAATGGTGGTGGCAGCAGTCCCAATAAATGGTGACTGCAGTCCTGTTGGAGTGATGAACGTGATTCTGTCAAAGCAGTGATCCCGTAGAAGGGTCTGGTCTTCCTCTGGAGGTCCAGTGGCGGTTATGGAGATCTTGTCCTCTGGGAATCCAGTAGGCAAGGTGTTTCTGGTGTAGCAAGGCTCAGCTTATATCCAGGTAGGAATGCTTGGATCCTCCCCCTGGGCGCAGCATCCCACAATGGGATGATGGAATTTTATCAGTCCTGCAGTGACACTCAGTGGCCCATTCACAGAAGATATCTCCCCTGGAGGGCATTATCAGGGGTGAGTCATGGAAGAGATAAAGAACACTGTCTCGCCTGTTTATAGCAGTTGATGAAGATGGGGATTGAAAACATGCATTTGGTTGCATCTTGCATGGCAACCTGAAACAGTGGGGTAATCCCTGCTCAGGGGGTGAACACCACCCCCATTACCCAAAGTAGCTCAGGTGTAAAACCCCCACCCTAGGAAGGCCACACACACAGGGGACGTCACACTTGGCCGGCTTCATGGGAGGTCTCTGTCCCTGTCACTCCCTTGCTCTCCCCCTTTTCTCTTCCTTTTCCTCTCTCTCTCTACCTCACATTTACTATTCAATATTCAATATACCTCACATTTACTATTCACTTTGGGTTTGGTCTCGTTAGCACCTTAATTGGGGCATAGGAATCTCTCTTACGATTTTCTTAACCAGATTGCAAAATTATTTTGGCACAGTGAGTTCAGGGCACTGTTGTCTGACCCCAAGTGCCTTTGACAGCAGCACGGTTCCCTCCAAGGAGGAGGCTGTGGTTCTCTCTGGAGGAACACTTTGAAACTTGGATGCAGCTTCCTCTGAGCAAGTTATGGGAGAACAGATGAAGAAAATGGCTGTTGTGGGTAGCCAGTGAAAAAGAAAATATTTTATTGTCCTTCCTTGAAAAGTTTGTAAAATCACTGGAGGAAAGGGTGCAAATGTTACCAGCAAGACTGACAAGGTTCATTCTCCCCACAATGAGGAACACAAGAATGCTCAAAGTCCCACAAGAAGCCCAGCTGAAGTAGCAAAATTCCCATGTAACTTCTAAATTCCCAGGCTTCGGTTCTTTGCCAAATGTGAGAATCATTTTTCTCTTCATCCCTGTCACCTTTGTGACAGCTGCACAGAGCTTCCCCTTCCTTTTAATAATCTGTATTGGGCTAAATTTCCACTTTTCTTTCATCAGAACCTGCCAGCAGCTGAGCTGGAGTTGTGCAGGAACCAATGAAACTTGGAATAGCCACAGAATTGCTTGGATTGTTAGTTTATTCATGTTTGGGATTTGTTTGCGCTTTCATCACAAGTTCCTTGTGGGAAGACCAAATATTCTTAAAAGTGATTTATGCAGAGTTAGGTTTGATTTCAGCCAAGTTTATTTTGTCCAGTGCTCATGGGATACTCAAGGGGTCTCTGTGCCTCTTGCCTTGGGGGGATGCTTGGGAGGAGCTTGGGAGGGTCCCAGTCTCTGTCACCCCAGGCAATTCCCCAGGGGGTGTCCCTGTCCTGCTCACCCCAGGCCATTCCCCAGGGGGTCTCCTTCATTCTCACCCCAGGAAATGCCTGGGGGGGTCTCCCTCCCTCTCACCCCTGTGCCAGGGGGTGCTCGGGGCAGTCTCTGTCCCTCTCAGCCCAGGGGATGCCCGGGGGTCTCTCTCCCCTCACCCTGGGGGATGCTCGGGGGGTCTCCATCCCTCTGGCCTCAGGGAATGTCTGTGCAGGGCTGGGGACCAGGGGCTCTGTGTCCCTCTCACTGCTGAGGGTGCTCGTGGCTGGGGGGGCTGTCCGGTCTTCTCATACCTGAGTGAAGGTGCAAATGAGACCATGGGAACGCAACCTGTGGATCTGCTCGAACTTGGACTGTACTAAACAAGAAATGCAAAGAGTGAGGGAGAGAAAGAAATCAGAAATGTTCTCAGAGAGAAAGAAATAGGAAAAGGCTCCGGCCCGGACTCCGCAGCTTCCAGGGTCACCGGCAGGGCGCACCGCCTTTCACAATTCCAGCCAATCAGAAGAGGCACTAACCAAATTCCAGCCAACCAGAGCCTTTCTCGCCGATGACTCACCGGTTGCCAGGCGGGCCCGCAGAGCCCGGTGGCCCCGGAGCGGAATTTGGGGCTCGGGCCGGGGGACGGATCCGCCCGGGGGGTCCCCGAGCCCCTGCCCAGCCCTGGGGCCGATCGGGGGCTCCCCCACCCAGCAGCCGGTGCTGCGGAGCCGCGGGGCAGAGCGGTGGGAAAGGGGGGTCCGGGCTGGCAGCGGAGGAAATGCGGGAGGAAGAGGAGGGAGAGGAGGAGCAGGAGCGGGAGAATCGCGGCGCTCGCAGCGCCCGCACGCCGAGCCTGCAGCACCCCCTGCCCCGGGAGCATCGCCCCCAGCCCCGAGCCGCAGGGGAGGGCGGAGGCCGAGCTCGCCCCGGCTCCAGCCAGGCGTCTCCGGGAGGATTTTTCTGGAGAGTGTTCGGAGCCGGCAGATCCCGGACTCGAGCCCCGGATATCTCTGGGCTCCCTAAGAGGAGCTTTACTGGGGGAAGAGGAGCCGCGATCGCCCCTCGGGAGGGTCCCGGGGGGTCCACGTGGGGATGGCCCGGTACAAACGGGGCGGGACATTGGTTTTGGGGATCCCCGTGAGAGCCGGGGCTGTGGAACGGGGGACCCCCGGGGCGGGGAGAGGGGAAGGGGCGATACCGGAGCTGGGGGACCCCCGGCAGCCCGGAGATGAGGCGGGGACGGGACCCCCTGACCCTGACAGGGGTGTCCTGGGGCAACTTCGTGATGCTCGTACCCCATCGGTCTGTTTAGCCCAGAAATGAGTTCTGCACCTTTCAGGCCGGTTATGAGAGGGAAGGGGAGGAGGAAGAGCAGTAGTTTGTTTTCATACACTGCACTCACTCCTCCACATTCTGGCTCCTGGACTGTTGTGATGACTTAAGGAGCTGGAACAGAGGCCACATGGAGTTAAGAGGAATAAAGTTGATTTTTATTGAAGTGCCTTCAAAGGCCACACCCTGGCAGCACAGGAGCCACAGCTGTGGCTCTGCCTGGATGGCTCCAAGATGGGAGCAAAAGAGGGCTTGGTCATGAGATCTCACATTTAAACAAGTTTTAGTCCATTTGTATATAGAAGTTAACTGCTCAATTAATAGTTTCAAATTATGAAGTTACATCTTCCTTGCTTGCATGCCTGCTCTCCTCTTTTCACGTTGTTTATGCTTTGGGCCTGAAGTTTGAAGAGATTGTCCTTGAGTCTCCAGCTAGAACAGGTTTTGTCTTCACCACCCTGTGAAAAGATCCCAGTAACAGTTAATATAAAGCTAAAAGCTGCACATCAAAACAGAACGGAAAAATTTAAAACCTAAGGTATCAGTTGTCTGCATTTGGACAGACAGCAGGACAGAGCTCTCCTTTGCTTTTAGTTAGTTTTAGCTCGCTGAGGCAGAGAAGTTCCCCCAACTGTGGTTTTTCTTTCTCTTTGGAGCTGTTTAAACCTGCTCTGGACTGAACACCCAGAACACCACCGGCAGCTCCCACCTGTGGCCCACCTGGCCGGGCCTGGGCCAAGGCAGTTCCAGTGCTGGAGGGGCCGGGCCCTTAACAGACTGATAAGAGACTGATAAGAGACTGAGTGAGCTGAGCTACAGCCCACGGAGGGACTTTCTGAGTTTGTCATCTCTTTTGGAGCGGCAAGAGGTTTTATTTTTTAATATTGTTCATTTTTTGTGCTGGTGAATGCTTTGCCTGTTAAATAAACAGTTTTTTCCCCTTTTCTCCATGGAAATATTTTCTCGATCTGGTTGGAGGAGGGGCCGCTTGAATCTGCTTTCTAGAGGAAACTCTTTTGGAGATTTTCTCCCACATTTGCCCTAAACCAGGAGAGGGTGGTGGGAAGAGGGGAGAGTCCCTAGTGACAGGACTGGGGTGAGGCTGGAGAAGGGGACCCCAAAACCCCCCAGAATCCCTAAGCAGGACCCTGGAGAGGGGAGATCCCCAGTGCCCATGGGATCTCAAACAGCCCTGAGGCAGGGGACCACCAGAACCCCAGAGACTGGAAATGGGAAAATCCTGGTGGCTTTTTTTTATTCACTCTTGATTTTTGAAGGGTTTTATGGACACCAGATGACTTCTAGTGATGGAGTTGGGTGGGAGGAATCCCTAACCCAAGGCATTTACACCTTATTTTTTCCCCAAACCAGGATTTCCCGTCCCCAAACCTTGGTAATATGGAGGAGGAGAAGTCTGCAAGGAAGAGGAAGATGCCCTGGGACAGCCAGGCAGGTGAGGAGGAAGTCAGTGCCCCTTTCCCCCTCTCTCCTGCTCCATCTCCCAGCTCAGCACGGCCCCCAGCTGCAGGACAACCCTGCTGCCAACACCGTCCTGCCGGGGATGCCCTGGGGGGATCTCCTTCTTCTTCCCTCTGGCACAGAGGCAAATCCCATCCTCTCCTTGTCCTTCCTACCCCAGAAAAGGAGCTGAGGATGGAGACCAGGGATGACAAATCCGCACAAAACCTTGTGGAAGAGGCTGTTTTGAGTGACTCCAGGGCACAGGAATCCAATGGGGAAGAAAACCCAGCCCAGTGTGCTCTGAGGAGGAAAGACCCACCCTGAGCCAGGAAGGCAGCCAGAGATCCAGTCAGAACTCAGAGCTGGTGGCCCATGAGCAGCTTCATGACAGTGAGAGGCCCTATGAGTGCTTGGAGTGTGGGAAGAGCTTCACCCACAGGTCCGACGTGGTTGTCCACCTGAGGTTCCACACCGGGGAGAGGCCGTACAAGTGTCCCAAGTGTCAGAAGAGGTTTTACACCAGCACCCGGCTCCTTGTACATGAGCGGATTCACACCGAGGAGAGGCCCTTCCACTGCCCTGAATGTGGGATGGGCTTCAAGCACAACTCCACCCTCGTCACCCACCGGTGCATCCACACCAGGGAGAGGCGCTGTGAGTGTCCCCAGTGTGGGAAGAGCTTCTCAGACCGCTCGTTCTTTACCCGACACCAACGGAGGCACCGGTAAGGGCAGCCCTGTGAGTGCCCCGAGTGCAGGAAGAGCTTCATGCACTGCTCCAGCTTCATCCCCCATGGGAGGACCCGCGTTGGTCAGAGCCCTGGTGACCCACTTTCCCGGTGATCTGCATTAGGAAGACGGCTGGGTATTCTTTTGTTATGACCCTAATTTTCTTTGGATTCATCTTCATCCCTTTAAAACAGAGAAAATTGGGGTAAAAATCAATAAATTCATCAAAGGCATGAATCCTCACTTTTTACTTGTGTTTCAGGGCAATCTGGGATTCCGGGAAATAATTGGGAGAATTTGGGGGTTTTGGGGGTATTTGGTTTAGTTTTCTCCCTCTCTTGGCACTTAAAGAGACAAGAGGGTTCGATGTGTCAGCTCAATAGCACTGAAACTACTCACTCCCACCCCAAAATTCCTCGATTCCACAGCCCCTTGGTGTGGAATGGGGTTGGAAGGGGATTGGGCGAAGTGTGATGCAAATCAGGAGGGGTGAGATGGGTACTGGGTGGTGCAGGATGGGTGGGATGGGGTTTGGGAGGTGGGAAATTGGGGAAGTACAGCTTGGGAGGGGGGGTCATGATGTCCAGAAGGGGTGGCATGGGTTGGGGTTGAGGCTGGAGAGGTGGGCTGGGGTCAGGAATGAGACAGCCAAAGTTTGGGGATGATGAAGGGAGGAAGAGCCCTTTACTGAGTGAGCTTTTGAATAATCCACATTTCTGAAGAGATTTTGAGGTATCTCACATTTCTGAGGTGGTTTTGGGGCACTCCCCAGCTCTTGGGGGGTTTCCTGAGAGCAGCTCCATGGAGCCCCATTTCCAGGGGTGGTTGCCTTGGGCACGAGCTCAGAGCTGGATTCAGAGTCCGTTGCCTCAGTGCTGGAAAGCAGAGAAATGATGAACGGCCCCAGACATCTCCAGTGGGTGTTTGGGGCAGGGAGAGTTCTGCATAGGTGGGGCGGTCACTGCCCCACCCCAGCCACTGCAGTCTCTGGTGCAGCCCCAAAGTGGCTGCCAAGCCCCTGGCACCCCGAAAACCCCACCTGAGAGAGGGACCAGAGCAGGTCAGGCTGTGACACGGGTGTGACACTGACACATCCCATGGCCCCGGAGCTCACAGCAGCTGAGATCCAAGACTGACTGTGGATCTCTCTCTCCCTCTCTCTCTTCTCCTGACTTCCTCTTCTCAAAATCTGGTTAACTTGCAATTGGAACGGCTAGAGTTTGCTAAGTCAGTGCTTTATGAAGTGATTTACTGAAATTACATGTTGCTTCAGATTTCCCAAATACCTCATTCTCTGAAGTTTGCAACTAAAATGTTGTTCTCCACACTCCTGAGCAGTTTGTTGTTTTCCCCCCTTGGCCATCTGTCCTGCAGGCTGTTCCCCCTGTGCATGCTGCTCCTCTGCCCTGGCCGGCTGCACTCGCCCATCTCGCTGTGCCCCAGCATTTCTCACCCAGCGTTTCTGTGCCCTCCCTGGGCTCCCTGCACCCAGCGCTGCCGGCTCCTGGCACACAGAGCCAGGGCAGGAGCCCACCCTGCCAAGGGGCTCTGGGCAGGGCGGGGGCTGCGATGGCTTCTGAGCTCAGCAGCTGCTCCTGGCATGGTTCCATGGAGACCGAGCACAGCAACGCTGCTGAGCATTGTCCCTGTTGAGGGTCACACACTGCCGGGACACATTCCCTGCCTGCAGGATTGCTGAGCATCGTCCCTGCTGAGGGTCACACACTGCCGGGGCACATTCCCTGCCTGCAGGATTGCTGAGCATTGTCCCTGCTGAGGGTCACACACTGCTGGGGCACATTTTCTGGCTGCAGGACTCGTGCCCGACCCAAGCACTGCACTGATGGCTCCAGCGTTGCTTTCCAACAAAAACAGGGGAAGGCAAACTGTGTTCAGCTCATGGTATTTTAGAGTGTCTAAAACTCACTAAGTCATTGATCTTAAAGGTGAGATGCATTTGGAATTCATGGCATGGAGAAGAACTCCAAGATGGAAAAGGGGAGCATAGAAATAAATAGAGGAAAACATTTCAGATGATTTGTTTCTATTTTCATTTCACTTCTGGAAAGCTGGTTCAGTTTTCCAAGAATCTTCTCCACAGTCCTGTCTGCTCTTCTCAAAAACCTTTCCTGGAGAACAAGGTCGAGCTCCTGTCACAAGATGTGCCACCACCTGCAGCTTCTCTTGGCTTTCCACACTGTGCCTGCAGCAGGACTCTTGCAGCAAAGCAGGACAAATGTTTGGAGAACTTGACAACTTGTCCTTTCTTTTCCTGGGGGACTGGGGAGTTGTGCCATTGGTGAGGTTTTCATTGTGGCTGTTCCAACCTTGGAAAACAGGAGGTGGTACCAGGACTTGTTCGGGAATGCAACTCTGACTGAATTCAGAAAAAGAATCTCCAGAAGCTGCAGCCAGAAGTGGGGAGTTGTGTGATAATCATTCACACATCTCCATAGACACCTGGAAAGTGATCTAGAACATGAAAATTGGTTGTCAGAGGCAGTTTGTTTCTGTTTTCAGTTTAGATGATTGTACATCTCTTGTGCTGGTATAAATCAAGAGCACAATTAGTTCACGATAAGCAACAGAACAAGCTGCATCTCCCAGAGTAGTAGACTGAAAGGATCTGGGAAGGAGAAATACAGGGAATGACTTGGTGGACTTTGTCTGTAAGAAGGGTAATTTCTTTTAAGAGTTTCTAAACTATTTCCTCTGCTTTTCTCCTTCTTAATATGGCCATTTCCCTCCCAGATTCCTGATGAAATGAGAAGCCTGACCTTGTGGAAAAGCATGAAAAATTCCCTGTTCCTCTGCAGGGACAGTCAGGGTGGAACAGGAAGCAGTTTTGAAATAATTGTGTGATAGATGAGTAATGCGATGGTTGAGTCTCAAAATTAAAAGGCAGATATTATGGATATCCTAGGACAAGTTTCATAGTTTTATAGTTATGTTTTACTCCCCCCTTGTTTTGTTGTTTCCTGGTAGTGGGGTATTTGGGAGGATTGGCTTGTTACTATGGCAACACCTGACCTCCAATCAGGATGTAAGGAAGTGACCTCCACCACTGGACAGCAAAGAAGGAGTTGATTAACAAGATTTTGAGACGGGCTAAAGGGTTAAAAGGCGAAACATCCATTGTGTGGATGAGCACATGGTGGGAAAAAATCCTTTGCTCCCTGTGCCATAATATTTTCTGTGTTCAGTCTTCTGTTGTTCTTTTTGATAAAGTTTTAATAATCCTTTTAAAGTTTTGGAAGTGAGCATAATTTCTTACAAATGGGGACTCGTCTGCGAAATAAACCTGGTGTCCTTAGGAGTTTTCAAAAGGGACACCCCCTTCCACAGATTGGATGGAGTCTATTGGACTCTCCCAGTTCCACCAATGGTTGCAGGTTGGAAGCCCAGAGACACCAGGAGATTGGATAAAGAAAAGAGGGGAAGAGAGGTGAGCACATCCACATAACTATTTTTGGCCAGATTGTGACTCCATAATTCCAGTATATGAAAGTGAGCTTCACATTAGTAATATACTGGATCCATCCTGGTCTCTTGAAGCGTCAGGATATTGGACGTTAGAAAGGAAAAAGGAACAGTGGGATGCATGGAGGGGGAGGAAAGCGGGGATCCCATAGACAAGGACCCCATGGCTGGTGGGACATGTAGGATTGAAGGGTTTGTGGGGACTTGGGAGCAGGGTTCACCCATTGGGGAAACTGTGTTTGTGCCGGGGACCCACAGCGGGATTCCCATCCAGCACACACCAAGGGAGCCGGTGAGTTCCACATGGCGCGGCAGCTCGAGCAGTGCTCAGAGCAAGGGCAGCCTCTGGGGCGCAGCCAGCACTGTAATTTCCAGGGCCAGCCGAAGCCGGGCTGGAAACGGGGTGACCACTGAGGGGTTTGCTGCAGGGAGTCATCCAGGAGCCAGTGCAGCAGTTTTTGTGCTGCCAAGTCAAGGGGGTCAGGGCAGTCCGGCCACCAAGCTAAGTCACGTCAGGGCAGATCTGCCAAACCGAGGGGGTCAGGCTGGGCCGGCTGCTGAGCTGAGCCAAATCAGGGCAGGCAGAGCTGCTGAGGCTGAGCCGAGTCAGGCCAGGGGCAGGACCACAGCTGCCGAGCCGAACTGGGGCGGGCGGAGCCTGCAAGCTGAATTGGAGTGAGCGGAGCTACCGAAGCCAAACCAAGTTAGGTTTGAAGCAGGATGGAAGCCACTGCATTGAATCAATAATGGATAATTATACATGGTGGAGTTGCCAAAGCCGAGCTATGTTGGGCCAGGGGTGGGACTGCAGCTGCTGAGGGGAATTGGGCGAGGGGCAGGTCATAGCCCAGCTGAGCCAGGTGGGACAGGGAGCAGAATGCGACTGTGGGACCAGAGCATTGAACCAAGGAGGAGATGAAGGGCAGGGACCAATCCTGTAATACGGAAGCCCTGGATTGTAAGAATTTTTTCTTTTTTTACTTGTCAAAAGAGAAGTACAGTTTTTTTGTTTTTTCTCTCTTCCCTTTCCTTCTCTTTCCTCCTTCCCTTGTTCCTTTTTTTCCCACTCCCCCTTTCCTTTTCCCTTCTGAGAGAGGCAGGCTCTGTCCGGAGGGCCTGTGGTTGGAAAGGTGGGCTCTGACAGAGGAGGGCCTTTGATGGGCGAGTCAGGATGGGACTATGGGCAAATAGGGAATCCCCGAGGGAAGGAGTAGAAATTGAAGAGGTACCAATAGTTATACCCTCAGATGGCCCACTGGGAAGGAAACTAGCCCGGTGGAAATATGACCCAAATACTAGAGAAAAGGATGAGCTCAAAATTCACTAGTGCATGGTAGAATGGACCAGAAGGGAAATTAGGAGCAATCATGTATACTGGCCGAGGTATGGGTCAGATGAAGGATGGATGTGTCAGGCATTAAACATCCATGTAAGAGCTATGTTTTGCGGAGAAAAGAAGAAACTTCACAACTTCGTAAAAGTTGTAAAGTTCGGTATGCTTTATTACGACACGTGCTGGACGCAAGCTTCTCTAATAGGTAAGCGTACTTCTGAAGACTTCGGGTCTTCTTTTATCTCTCTCTCAAATGCATATGCATACAGTTTCACAATAAGTTCATACATATTCATTCTGCGTGACATTTAGCACTAGTTCTTCTTTATCAGAGGAATTTTTAGGTCTGGGGTAGATCGACTTTGCGGTAATTCCTGTTTTCTTTTCTCTGTTTCTTTGCTGTCTCTGGAATGCGGCTTTTCTTTCAGTTTTTGGCTCTACAGACTTCTCACTTCTTCTCGGCACTTCACTTAATTCAGAATGGATTTTTACTTCGTCTCATTCCCCCCTTTCTTAGGAAATAAGTAAATTCTTTTACTTAAGGAAAATTCTTGCGACGATAGGTGTTTTTTAACGCTTCACTATGCACGTTTGACAAAGATGTTAGTACAGCTATTCGTTGTAGCATTTTACAGTTCTAAATTAACAATGTAATAGATAGTCTTAAACTTATCTTAACTAATATTAGTAAAACTACAATGGGGTGACACAACTTATTAAAGATTCTATTCGCAGTTGGTGACTACTTAAAGATCACATCTCACTAGTGATGATTTATATTTTGTTTTATTCTTTGTAGAACTCTGGTTATCTCTTTTGTATCGTGTTGGACAGTAATTAAGGTTTTCTTTCTACTTTCTTGGATTTCTTTCAAGATTTTTAATAAGTTTTGGTGCTCAATTAATTGTTTCACTAATGTAAGGTTCATCTTAATAGGGGTAGGTGGTAGTCTGTGATACATTGTGTAATTAGCTTTAATTAGCTGGTGGGATGTCACTGGGGCTAAGTACGAAAAATCACACTCGATAATCTTAACAAAATTACAAATACAGAAGTTAGAATGATTTTTATTAGACAGAATAACATCATTGCTATCAATATTTACTGCAGCACAGGCAGTCTTTAGACACACACACTCTTTTTTAGTATATACGAGTACAGTTCTCTGGTCAGTGACTGGATGAATTTCAAAGTGACAAATACTCTGTTCAGTGTTCAAACACACATCTTGAGCATTAATAGTATTGCTTTCGCAAATGAATCTCATCTGTTCTCTAGTAATGCAGGATTCTAAGTTTACTGTCTGCTACTTTCTATTTATCTTTCGTGCTTATACTCTATGTTCTGAGGGATAGAGTATGGTTTTTTCATGGTTTAATCTTAGGGCGATGATGGGATGGATAACATAAACAGTGGCATTATGTATGGTAAGCACAAAGGCAGTTGCTACATTAGAAAGAGGATCATAGGTGAAATTCACTATAGTCTACTAGGACTGAAATTTCTTTTCAAAATCAATTGCATTGTCTTACACAACTTTCTGAATTTTAGCTGGAAAATTATCTTCACTCCTTTTTCGTATAATCAGAGCTGCTGTTGCTTGCATCTATAACTGTGCTTGTATACAACTGAAAGCTAAGGACACATTATCTTGAACTGTACTAAGTGCTTTTACTATCAGTTTGTGGTCTTGATCTTCGGCTGTTTCTCATTTTGACAGAACTTTCGAAATCTGCTACTGGCTAGTTCCTAATGCTAACAGAGATGACTGCAAGGGTTGCTTCAATTTTGTTAGGCTACTTGCTGCAGTGGCTAGTCTATTCATCAGTATTTTTGAATTAATTCTATTTAAAACTCTTAATCTTGTCTCTAATATGCCAGTTAGATTTCTTCTTGTTCTGTTTCTGAGGTATGCTTGTTTTTGTAACTATGCTGTCTAGCTCTTAAATGAAGTTTTTAGGAAGGAGGAGCAGGCTGGTTGGATTTTTGAGATGTTAATTTGCATTATCAACTCTACACGTTTGAGAGACTATTCTGGATTGAATAATAGTTGCTGCTCACTCACATTCTTTACTACATAGGGGCTTACTCTATACACTTCAGGTTCAAGTTTGGGTTGAGCCTGAACTATTTGAGTCTTGGTGTGGGCTGTATAGGGTTCTGCTGTGGTAAAAGGTGTAGTATCTATTTTGAATAAATGAAAGCCTGATATCTTCTTGTGCTTAAAGGCAAGTTATTTCTACAGGCTGTATTAAGGTGAAATTACACTAGCAGTCTGATTCATTTAGGCTATCACAGATTTTTTGGTGTTCATGTACACTAGGAGAGGTTGAGACACTAATTTCATTTGGTTTCTCATAAGTTGTCTCATTTATCATCTGGCATCTTACTTTAATTTCTTATCTTCTGATCTTTTGAAGTGTCTACAGCTTCTGTTCTTGCCATTCTTGCTCTATATACTTGATCTCTATGAATTACTACAGTGGATAGGTTTAAATCTTTTATCTCAGAAGGTTTTCTCATGGATTTAGTATACTGATTAAACGCCTGGGACTAAGGCTATTCAGCATTGCTCTGAATAAAGGTACTTTCAAGTTCTAAAACTTTAGTTATGATTACATACAAAACAATTCTACAAACTAAAATATGAGCTACTCTTGACTGCAATATACTCATTTTGCTCGAGTAAGTTTTAGTCTCAGTTCATCGTCTCTTGGCATCACTCTTCAAGAGGTTTCTGGGCCTTCTTCACTCGAGAGTGATGAATCTAGGCATTCTGCTCTTTGATTTTGATTGTAGTGAAGGTGGTGAGAAGCACTTGGAATGGTGTTTCTTACTGTGGTTCTAAGGTCTTTTCTGTAAGAGACAACATATACATAATTTCTAGGTTGTATATTATGTACTGGCTCATTTAATTCTCTGCTCTGAGTTTTAGCCACATGTTTCTCAATTTCTTTGAGCTGTTTGTTTAAAGCTACTATGTAGGTGGCTAGTGTTACTTCTCTAATATGGGTGGACACTCTCTTTTGTATTCTATATGGTCTTCTATAGAGTATTTCAAAAGGGCTTAACTTTTCTTTAGCTCGAGGTTTCGTTCGAATTCGCAACAGTGCTATTGGAAGAGCTTGGGGCTAAGGTAGATTAGTTTCTTGCTTCAGTCTTATGATTTGCTGTTTAATCAAATGATTCATCTTCTCTACTTGGCTGCTTGATTGGGGGCGGTATGGAGTGTGGAGTTCTCAGTCTATGCTCAGGTGGCTACTAATCTGTTGTACTATTTTGGAAATGAAATGTGATCTTCTCTCTGAGGATATTGTGGCTGGAACTCTGAAGCGTGGTACTATTTCTTGTAATAATACTCTGGTCACTTCTCGAGCTTTGACAGTTCTGGTGGGGAACGCTTCTGGCCACTTTGAAAATGTATCTGTCAATACTAGCAAATACCGATACCCCCCTTTCCTTGGGAGTTTTGAAAAGTCAATTTGCCACTGCTGTCTAGGCCCATGGCCTCTCTCAATCTGACCGAGTTTCAGTCTGGGGGTATTTTTGGGGTTAGTCTGGAGGCAAAGATCACACTGTCGGGTCACTTGAGTAATAGTGGCATATAAATTCCTAGCAACAATTCTTTCAATCAGATAGGTGTATAAGGCATCTATTCTTCAGTGCGTTTTCTGGTGTTCTTCTTTTACTAGTGACTACAATAGATGGGAAGGGATTACTAGCTTCTTTTCAATGGTAGCTCACTCTTCTTGGTTATACGTCTCTTTTTGATCTTCAATTAATTTCTTATCTCTCTTGTTGTATTCTGGCTTACTTTCAAGGGAGATTTGTCTATCTGGAATAAGGGCTCTTTTAGTAGCTACCTCACTTTTTGCTGCTTCTTTTGCTTCTCTATCTGCTAGCTCATTTCTTTCTTTCAATTCTGAGCTCACTTTTTGGTGTGCCTTAATATGCATAATTGCTACTTTTTCAGGCAGCTGAACTGCTTTCAGCAGCTGGATTATCTCTTGTGCATGTTTGATGTTCTTTCTCTGTGAGGTAAGCAGTCTTCTCTCTTTTCAGATGGTCTCATGTGCATGTACAATTCTGAATGCGTACTTCGAGTCTGTGTAGATGTTTATCTTCTTCTCTTTTGCTCTTTCTAAGGCACGGGTCAGGGCAATTATCTCAGCTTTTTGCGCGGAGGTACTTGTTGGTAAGGGTTCAGATTCGATTACTTCTCTGTAGGTGGTTACTGCATACTCAGCATGTCGCTTTTCATTGGTAACATAGCTGCTCTCGTCAGTGAACCAGGTCTCTGCATCTTCTAGAGGGGTGTCTTTTAAGTCTGGGCGGCTGGAGTAGGTCGCTTCGATGGTCTCTAGGCAATCATGGTGTACTGCTTCTCTTTGGTTTCTACTGAGAAAGGAAGTTGGGTTGACAATATTAGTCACTACGATCTCTACATCATCTTGCTCTACTATGATGGCCTGGTATTTCAGAAATCTCTGTGACGAAAGCCAGTGGCCACTCTTTACTTCTAGTACTGCAGATACAGTGTGGGACACTAGCA
This sequence comes from Melospiza melodia melodia, assembly GCF_035770615.1. Taxonomy (NCBI): domain Eukaryota; kingdom Metazoa; phylum Chordata; class Aves; order Passeriformes; family Passerellidae; genus Melospiza; species Melospiza melodia. The sequence continues at coordinate 5,865,479 of NW_026948796.1, read as the reverse complement.
CAGTCAATTTTTGTCTCAGGGTAAACTTGCGTGCTTCTTGAATGTTCAGCACAACTGCTGCTACAGCTCTGAGGCAACTTGGCTATCTTTTGGCTGTTGCATCTAGTTGTTTAGAGAGGTAGGCAACTGCCTTTCGGTATGGACTCAAGTTTTGAGCTAGTATTCTCAGGGCAATTCTCTGTTTCTCATGGGAAAATAGGAAGAATGGTTTACTCACATCTGGAAGTCCTAAAGCTGGAGCTGACATGAGAGCCTTCTTCAGCTGGTGAAAGGCTCGTGTTGCTTCTTTTGTCTACTGGAGATCTCTGCTTCTATCGGCAATCAGAGCATAGAGGGGTCTGACAAGCAGTCTATAATTATAGACTTACAGCTGGCACTATCTTGCTATGCCTAAGAAGGTTCGGAGTTCTTTTATGGTCTGGGGTTTTGGGGTTTGGCATATGGCTTTTTTGCGAGCCTGCCCTAAAGTCCGTTGCTTAGCACTCACTTCGTACTTCAGGTAGATAACCTTCTGTTTTACTATCTGTGCCTTTTTCTTCGATACTCTGTATCTTTGGAGTCTTAGGAAATTCAAAAGGCTTACTGTCTAGGCTACACATGCTTCTTTTGTCTGAGTGGCTACTAGAAGGTCGTCTACATACTGCAAAAGCCTTCTTTCTTTTTGTGGAGCTTCTCAGGACTCTAGATCTTTTGCAAGTTGCTCTCTGAACAAAGTAGGGGAATTTTTCTAGCTTTGGGGTAGTCTGGTCTATGTGAGCTGGGTTTTGCGCCCACTCTTAGGGCTTTCTCATTCAAATGCAAAAATTTTTTGGCTGGCTTCATGGATGGGGAGGCAAAAGAAGGCATCTTTTAGATCTAAAACAGTAAACCAGGTTAGCTCAGGTGTTAGGCAAGTTAATAAAGTATATGGATTGGCTACTACCGGATACAGATCTTCTGTTATTTTATTGACAGCTTTCAAATCTTGTACTATCTGGTATGACTCATCAGGTTTCTGAACAGGTAAGATGGGGGTATTGAAATCAGATTGGCATTCTTTCAGTAATCTTAACTGCAGAAAATTTTCAATTATTGGGCTGATTCTTTCTTTATCTTCTTTCTTTAGGGGGTACTGCTTGATTCTCACTGGTTGCGCCCTTTCTTTGAGTTTGATTATTATGGGAGAGGCATTTTTCGCCCTCTTTGGCACATCAGAGGCCCACACCTCAGGAAATACTTGACTCAGTATTTCTTCATCAATTTCTTCTTTAATGCCAATAGCTGTCAGAGTTAAACTTAATAACTCTATGTATTTTTGATCATTTACCTCTAGAGTAATTTCTCTCTTTTTGAATGTAATGGTTGCTTGTAACTGTTCTAATAAATCTCTCTCTAAGAGTGCTCTTGGTGAGTTAGGCATGTACAAGAATTTATGAATACTTTATTGTTTTCTTAATTTATACTTCAAAGGTTTACAAAAATATGCTCTTTCAGACTGGTTAGTTGCCTCTTGCACTACAACATAATCATTTTCTACAGGTACTAAAGCTTTATTTAGAACTGAATATGTAGCTTCTGTGTCAACTAAAAATTCTACTCTTCTCCCTTCTTCTCTCAGCTTCATTGTTATAACTAGTGGATCTGCTGGGGTAGAATCTCTCGGTCTTCTTCAGTTGTCTTGTACGCGTGCAGCCATCTGCTGGTTACTCTTTCTTCGTTCTGGGCATTGGTCTTTCTAGTGACTAATTCTTTTGCAGATTGCACACTGGTTCTTGTCTAGCCGAGGTGGTTTCTGTCTCGGCGGTCTTTGGTTGTATTTCTTCTGCTTTTCTTCTTGTACTACTGCCACTAACTTTTTCATTCTTTGTTTATATTTTTCTTTTCGGTTACTAAATATTCTTTAGGCTTCTTCTAACAAGGCTTTGAGATTCTTCTCATTTGGTCTCTGAATTTTCTGAAGTTTACGTCTGATATTTCTAGCAGATTGCTCTAAAAATGAATTAACTAGTTGATTTATCTCTATTTCAGACTCTGGATCTAATGATGTATGACGACGCATAGCATCTCTCAAACGCTCTAGGAATTTAGATGGAGTCTTAGAAGGCCCCTGCTTAAGGGAATATAAGGCAGACTAGTTTATGGTTTTTGGAATAGCTCTTTCTACCCTTGTTGCTATTTACTCTTGATACTCTGTTAATTTCTTTACTTATGCTGACACATTAGGATCTCATTTTGGATCTTGGAGGGGGAAATGTTCTTTTACATTTAGCTGTGTGGCCTTACAGTAATCTTTTGCCAAATTCTCTGTTGTTTTTAAGATCAGCTGTTTCTTAGTCTCAGTGAAAGCATGTAGTAGAACCTGGATGTCAGCTCAGTCTGGATTGTGTTGTTTGATAACATATCGTAAGCGTTTGGCAGTGAGTATCGGGTCAACACGATAATTCTTTGCAGTCCTCCTCCTTTTTGGGGAAGTTCTCTTCTTCCTCATCTTCGGTTTCAGCCTCAACTTCTTCTGCCTCCCCCCTCCCGGGGAGGAGTTGGAGGACTTTTCACTCACTCAAATGAGTCTCGTTCTTGCTCTTCAGAATGATAGACTTTATCCGATCTCATACACCGTTGCCCTATACTGCGTGCTGAACAACAGCGTTTGATTTGCTCTCTCTTTGCCTTGTTATCTTTTTCGAGGGCCAAGACCAGTGGGTCTGAGGGTGATTTAATCTCACAGTCTTTTTGCTACTCTTGGTGATTCCTTAAAACAAAAAACATATCAGCATATGAAACCTCATCTCATTTACCTTCTCGTCTTAAAAACAACATTAACTGCAGTAAAGTATTATAGTCTAGGGTTCCAGTGGGTGGCCACCTTGCTCTGTCTCCTAACTTGTACAAGGGCCACCAGCGTGTGCAATACTGGATTAAATCTTTTTTATTCTCAGAGCCTCTCCGGCTAGTGATTTTTTTCTAGTGGGCTAAGATGCACTCTAAGGGGTTAGCTCGTGGAACTTCCTTGCTCTGGTTGGTTCCTATTATTTCTTTCTTGCCCTCTCTCGCTTCTACTTAAATTTCTTTTCACAGGACTTCACAGTAGCTTCTCAGTCTTCTTCCCACACACTCCAAGTGGCAGGTACTAGATGCGATTTTCTACACAAAAGCTTTAAGATCTTAGACTCTGAATCAGTTCGATGAGAAACCTCTAACTTACACTTGGGGCAAGTGCCCCGTCGCCTGCTGGAACAGCAATACTAGCATTTTTTACAAACTATGTACTCTAATAATACTCACGCAGCGTGCCAGCCCCTTGATGCACCAAAGGCTACTGGAAATTTCTCGCAAAGGCAAGCTATTCTATTTATTACAGGGAGCTCTAAATCTTCTACGGCAAGCTGTTCTCAGTCTAGACTTACGAGAGTGTTAGCAGAAGTCTGGTAGAGCTCTTCTAAATGAACTCGTTCGTCTCTCCTATCTATCTAATAATTCACCGGATTCACAAACTCTTAGGGGTCGAGTCTAAACTACTGAGGCAGAGGAACTCCTCGGGTTCGTCTAGCCACAGTGAGAGTGTACACAACCTACACCACAATTTACTACTTTTATTCAACAACCGTTCTCACTCACACTTTTCTACAGTTTACTCTGTTTTCTTCTGTTTTCTCTGTCGGGCGCTCCCCGCCCCCACAGCCTGCTCTGGCTGATGTTTACTCAGCCTCTCCAGCAGCGGGTAGGACTCCCCCCCCGCACAGTAGAGCACTATGGATCTGCTCTCTTTTATACAACATACACTTTATACACTTGCACGATTACAAACACAGCGCGCTGATCACACAATGCAACATACAGCCACACAGTGTCTGGACACCACTCACACACATAGGCAAAGAAAACATACGCGGGTCTAGCTCTGCTCTGTCAGAACAATGGACCCTAATACACGCATACACGGGTTCACTCAGCTCACCCCCAGAGCTGCTAGCGGTTCTGCTCTATTAGAATTGATGAACTTCGTTTCTAATACAGTTTTCAGCTGCTCTATCAGCTGAACTCAGCTGCTCTATTAGCTGATCCCAGACGTCTCTGGGTCTTTGGGTGATTTACTCTCTTGCTCTTCTTCCTCCCCCCCGGGGGCCCCTCAGTACATACCGTATCTTCTTCCGCAGGCCAGCAGGTCCTTGTCTGTCTCAGCAGGAGGCAAGCCGAGACGAGCGGAGCCCCACCAGGAAAATCCTGGGGCACGCCTAGGAGTCCGTCGGTCCCCTCCCTGCCCCTGCAGGGACAGAGATGGAGACAAAAAGTATCTCCTTCTCCTGGCTGGCTCGCCAAGAATGTTTTGCGGAGAAAAGAAGAAACTTCACAACTTCGTAAAAGTTGTAAAGTTCGGTATGCTTTATTACGACACGTGCTGGACGCAAGCTTCTCTAATAGGTAAGCGTACTTCTGAAGACCTCGGGTCTTCTTTTATCTCTCTCCCAAATGCATATGCATACAGTTTCACAATAAGTTCATACATATTCATTCTGCGTGACATTTAGCACTAGTTCTTCTTTATCAGAGGAATTCTTAGGTCTGGGGCAGATCGACTTTGCGGTAATTTCTGTTTTCTTTTCTCTGTTTCTTTGCTGTCTCTGGAATGCAGCTTTTCTTTCAGCTTTTGGCCCTACAGACCTCTCACTTCTTCTCGGCACTTCACTTAATTCAGAATGGATCTCCACTTCGTCTCAGCTAAGAAACCATTCAATCAGGAAGAGAGTGACTATGCTGCCTGCTGTGGGAGGGAGAGTTCACTCTCAAAGGTGAGCATGTTTAAGCTATCAGAAAATAAAGAATGGGACCCATTAGAACACTTACCACCTCCACCTCCAATAGCCTCAGATGCACCTCCCCTACCCCCTGATGGGCCTAGCCAGAACACCAGGAGCAGAGTAGAACAAAGGCAGGAAAGCAGATCAGGGGATGGGAACCAAGCAGCGGGATTATATCCCCTGAGGGAAATACCCCTGTGTGGGGTGCAGGGAGGAATTAGATTTGTAACCATGCCTCTCAGTTCTTCTGATGTGAGAATGTTCAAGAAATAATTGAAAGGATTACTAGAGGACCTCACTGGATTAGTGGAACAGTTAGACCAGTTTCTGGGGCCCAATATTTATACATGGGAAGAGATGCAATCAATCATGACCATGCTATTCATACCAGAAGAAAGACAGATGATCTGAGTGGCTGAGATATGGATATGGGAAAGGGAGTGTGTGCAAGGATCTCCTGGAGATCTGAAAATGCCCACAGTGCACCCCACCAGCGACCACAACAACACTGGGGGGAGGCAAGACATGGAGGAATATAGAACATTGATTATAAGAGGTATCAAAGAGGCATCTCCATGTAATTAAAATGCTCATAAAGCTTTTGATGAGCAGCAAAGGAAGGAAGAAACCCCAACAGATTGGCTAGAAAGACTGAGAAGGAATATGAGGAAATATTCAGGGGTTGACCCTGATACAGTGGCCACACAGGTCTAACTAAAGATAAATTTTGTCACTCAAGCCTTGCCAGATATATGGAGAAAGTTAGGAAAGTTAGATGGCTGGCAAGAAAGCAGGCTAGAGGATCTGTTAAGGGAAGCACAGAAAGTTTATGTAAAGAGGGACTAAGAGAAGATCAAGACAAAAACCAAAGTAGTGGTAACTGCCATTAGGGAAGGAAACCAGCATTTAAAGAACAACCCAGGTAAGGGAGGAGGATTCCAAGTGCAGGAAGATAGATGGAGGGGAGATTCAGCTCCTTGGGACAGGGCATAAAAAGGAGAGTTTGGGAAACAGGGGAAACTATGAACAGTTTGCCTTTACTGTAAAGAGAGTGGGCATATCAGAAAGAATTGCCCCCAGAAGGAAAAGGAGCTGAGGATGTATGAGACTGAGCAAAAAGGAGAAATGGAAGACTAGGGGTGTCAGGGGCTCTACCTCCTGGGTACCATCAGGAGCCCTTGATAACTTTAAAAATAGATCCCCAGGAGGTAGAATTTGAATTCTTAGTAGACACAGGGGCTGAAAGAACTTGTGTTTGTAGAATCCCAAAGGGGTGCAAAAAGGATCAAGATACTGTGCAAGTAGTAGGTGCTAAAGGAGGGTTCAAAGTCTCAGTTATAATGCAAATAAAGTTTGAAGGAACAAATAAAATAGGAATTGGGAATGTTCTATTAGTTCCAGAAGCAAGATGCAATCTATTAGGGTGAGATTTACAAGTGCAGCTAAGCATTTTAATACTCCCAGAGGAAGGAAAAATGTTAGTTAAACTTCTCAAATAAGGGAAGAAGACAAGGGCAAAATTCATGAGATGGTGTGGGCAAAACTAAAAAAATTGAGGCAAATTGAACGTGAAACCTACAGTAATAAAATGAATTGATGACAGCTATCCTGTCTGTGTATGACAATACCCACTCTCCCTGGAAGGGAGATGAAGACTGCAGCCACTGATCCAGGATCTACTTGAGGATGAGACCTTAGAACCATGTATGTCCCCCCATAATACACCCATATTACCAGTAAAGAAGTCAGATGGGACTTACAGACTTGTTCAAGATTTGAGAGAAGTGAACAACAAAACAGTGAATCAGTACCCAGTAGTGCCTAACCCCTCTACACTACTGAGTAATATCCCCCCAGCACACCAGTGGTTTAGTGTCATAGACCTAAAAGATGCTTTTTGGGCAGGTCTACTGGCAAAGAAAAGCAGGGATATATTTGCTTTTGAATGGGAGGACCCTGATTCTGGGAGTAAGAAACAGTTTTGGTGGACTAGATTACCCCAAGGGTTTTCCAAATCTCCAAACCTCTTTGGTCAAGCCCTAGAAGTAACACAATTCTTCTCCATCAAACCTGAGATAAAGCTCATCCACTATGTAAATTATTTCCTTTTCACAGGACAGGAAGAAAAAGAAGTTTGGGAATCCACCATAGTGTTGTTAAATTTTCTGAGGGACCAAGGACTTTTGGTATCAAAAGGGAAACTCAAATTTGTAGAGAGGGAAGTAAAATTCCCTAGGACATGTGATTTGTCAAGGGAGCTGGTGGCTGAACCCTGAGAGAATTATGGGGTTAGTTTCACTCCCACTGCCAAAAACAAAGAGAGAAGTCAGAAGGTTTCTAGGCTTGTTGGGATATTGTAGGCTATGGATTGAAGGATGCACACTGGCCATCCAGTTCTTGTATGAAAAGTTAGTGGAAGAAGAGATTAGGTGGGAAAAGATGACGAACAAAAGTTTAAAGCTTTAAAGAAAAACATTGTCAGTTCACCAGCACTGAGTCTTCCTGCCTTCTATCTGTTTGTGGATATGGAAAAAGGGGTAGCACATGGAGTATTAGCCCAGGACTGGGGAGGATCCAGACAACCAGTGGCCATTTTATCAAAATTATAGACCCTGTCAGCCAGAGATGGCCAACCTGCATTCAGGCTGTGGCAGTTACTGCCATACTCGTAGCAGAAAGCAAAAAATTAATCTTTTGGGGGAAAATTGAAGATATATATATCGCAAAATCAGTAAGGAGTATCCTGAGCCAAAAGGCTGAGAAATGGCTCACTGATTCCTGAAGGCTAAAGTATGAAGACATCTTAATAGATAATGGTATAGAGCTAATCATGAGTAACCAACTCAACCCTGCCCAGTTTTTGGATGGAGAAACAGATGAGAAACTAATACATAATTGCCTAGAGGCTATAAACTATCAAACTAGAGTAAGAGATGACATAACAGATCAAACACTACAAGGTGGAAAATGATTGTACCTCGATGGATCTTCATGGGTAATAAAGGGGCACAGAGTATTGGGGTATGCTATAGTACATGAAGGGTTAGAGGCCATAGAAAAGAGAAAGTTACCTTCCAACTGGTCAGCACAAGTGTGTGAGTTGTGTGCCCTAAAACGAAGTCTGGAAACATTAGCATGGAAAAGGGGAACAATATATACAGGACTCAAAATACACTTTTGGAATAGTGCATAACTTTGGAAAAATTTGGGAAGAGAGGGGGCTATTAAATTCAAAAGGAAAGGGACTGATTCACGAAACTTTTGTCTTAGAAGAGTTAGAAACCTTACAATTGCCAGAAGAAGTAGCAGTGGTCTATGTTAAAGGGCATCAAAAAGAGGCAACTCAGGAGGCGCGAGGGAACAAGGTAGCTGATTTAGAAGCTAAAAATGCAACTGAATCAGAAACAGATAAACTAATAATGGTATTAACACCCATAAAAGAAATGCAAAAAGTCCCCATATTCAGTAGGACAGAAGAGGAAGAACTCATTGAAATAGGAGTCAAGAAACAAAACAAAGGGAAGTGAAGATGAGCTGGTGGGAGGCACGTATTGAATAAACCCCTTGCCAGGAAAATGTTAGAAGGCATACAAGGAACAACACATTGGGGTACACAAGTGCTAAGTGATCAATTTCTAAGGGATTTGGGCTGCATAGGAATTTTCAGAATAACTAAGCAAGTAACTGAACGGTGTGTGATATGTCAACAAGTGAATAAGAAAATCATGAGGAAAACACCCAGGTGAGGGCGAGAACTAGCCTTACAGCCCTTCCAAAACATCCAGGCTGACTTTACCAAGCTTCCCCAGGTACAATGGTGGAAATTTTTGCCAGTGGTAGTAGATCACGTGACTCATTGGGTAGAGGTGGTACCCACTGTGAAAGCCAGTGCCAGTGTTGTGAGTAAAACATTTCTAGAATCAATCATTCCCCAATATGGGATGGCAAAAAGGATTGATTCAGACAGGGAAACTCATTTCACATAGAAGATATTGCAGAAAGTTGTTCAGGCCCTGGGAATAAAATGGGAATTATACACTCCATGGTATCCACAGAGTTCTGGTTGGTAGAGAGAATGAATCAAATTCTTAAAAGAGCTCTAGTCAAGCTAATGATTGAAACCCAAATGTCATGGATAAAATGTCTCCCTTTGGCCATATTAAGAATTAGAACCCAATCCCAGTCAGATGTGGGGGGTGTCACCCTATGAAATGATGTTTGGGTTACCCTTCCTGACCTCACCCCAGAAGGTTGCCACCAATGAGGAAGGGGAAGCCAATGCCAAGAAATAAGTTATGCCCATAGCACAAACCTTAGAAGGTCTAAGGCATAAAGGGGCAATTCCTCAAACTACCACCCTGGATTTCAGAATCCATAATATTAATCCTGGGAATTGGGTGATGATTAAGTCATGGAGAGATCAGCCTCTAACTCCTCAGTGGGAAGGTCACTTTCAGGTCCTTCTCACCACCGAATCGGCTGAGCGACCTGCAGAGTGGGGATGGAGTCATGCCAACAGAGTCAAAGGCCCAGTACAAGAACCCAAAGAGTGGACTATAACACTCAAGCTGGGTGAAACAAGACTGACTCTCAAGCAGAGACTGAAAGACAAGCAGGAAAACACCAAGACAACCAAAAAGTAGAGTCAAGCTTCCACCAACCAGCTCGAGAACGGTCTTCCTGTTTTAGTTGGTGAGAATTACCAGCATCTGTTGAGGAGAAGTACACAAGGGACTGTAAAAGGTAATGAGGCAGCATCCTTAAGAAGTAAGACAAGGAATAGAGGGCAAGATGTGGTTGGCCCCTTTGTTCACTACCAAGAAGGCTCCATAGCCCTGCTGTGGGTAGAAACCCTGTTGGCATGGTAAGGTGGGGACAAAAGGCCATACCAGACCTCTGTCACTGCTCAGTTGTCTTTTAATTCAACAGGGACTGGAGGGCAGGACCGAGTTGGCCTCTGTGCTCACCCCTAAGATACACTGACTATGGGTAGCAGCCACATAGGCACGGTAGGTGGGAGTCAAAGCCATACTGGACCTCTGTGATGCCCTTTTGTCCATTCCAAATAAGTGTGTCTAAGGAAAACCCGAGATTTTTTCTGCTGTTGCCACTGTCCTTGCCCACATCAACAGATGCTGGTATGACTCATTCAAGAGAGAGAGAATTTTTTTTACCTAATTTTTCGAGCAAAATTACTTATAGAAAAAGAAAAGGGGGGGTTGTTATAGATGAGTAATTCTATGGTTGACTCTCACAGTTAAGGAGTGAATATTAAATATATGTTAAGAGAAGTTTTCTAGATGTGTAGTTATCTTTCTCCTCCCCCTTGCATTGTTATCACAGGATGGCCTCAATAGTCGGGGCATTTGGGAGGGTTGGCTTGTTACTATGGCAGCACCTGACCTCCAATCAGGGTATAAGACAGTGATCTCCACCACTGGACAGTGAACAAGGAGTCAATTGACAAGACTTTGTGAGGGGCTAGAGGTATAAAAGACAGATCATCTATTTTGTAGATAAGCACATGGTGACGGAATCCTTTGCTCCCGACACTGTGTCATTTTCTTTATTAAGTCTTCTGTTGTATTTTGAAAAGATCTTAATAATTTAAATTTTTGAAAATGAAAATGGTTTCTCACATGAGGTTGGGGAATGTGAGGCAAGGTTGTCCACACTAGGTGAGCTCCAAGGTACAACTTCACTGACCTGGCCAGACCTCCTGCAGAGCACCCGTACATCAATATAAATCACTTAATGCTCCAATCAGCTCTTGTCCAAAGTAAACAGTAATAAAATACACTCTTTAAAATAGGATTACATATTACTTAAAAGCTCTTTGAAATATTTCTCCACAACTGTAAAAGGAAATCTGCCTGATGAACTGCATAAGAGAAGAGGGAAATCAAGGCAGAACCACGGTTTGTCAGGACTTGCTTGATCCTAATGAGCCCTGTGGTGCATTTGGAGCTAAGCACTTGAACCTCAGGGCCTGAGAGGATATTGCACAAACCTTTCCAAGAGTCAAAGTCAGAAGAAAACACCAAAGTGTCTCAAAGCATGAATGGGTTTCACTGAGGTCCATCACCAACACAGGCTCCTCATGGACTCCTTGGAGGAGAGAACTGAAGGCCAGAATTGGAAAAAACACCTCTCAGAGATTCGGAGTGCAAAGGAAAATCCAAAGTACCTTAAAAACCTTGAGTATCTGAAAGCATTAATGAACCCAACTGAGTGTCAGTACAGAGCTCTCAGGGGACTCATTAAAGCAGATAACTGGGGCTATGATTGCACAAACCTCTCGCAGAGTCTGTATATAAAAAGCAACACCAAATACCTTAAAATAGCTGAAGTACCTGGAAGCATAAATGGCCCACTGTGTGTCATTACTGATAAAGGCTCTCCAGGGACTAATTAAAGGAGATATTGGAGGCAGGGACTGCACAATATTTTTCATAGAGTCTGTATCAAAAGGGAAACACCAAGTAGCTTAAATACTGAAGTACCCTGAAGTATTAAGGAGCCCCACTGAGTGTTGCTACTGACAAAGCCTCTCCAGGGATTAATTGCAGCAGATAATTGGAGTCCATGATTAGAGACTCCAAGGCAAAAGCCAAGCCCAAAGTCCTTTGAAAAACCTGCAGTCCATAGGAGCATTAAGGAGACCCCAGAGCAATTCCTGCAAAGGCTCCCCAGCGACTCCTTCCAGCAGATAATTGAGGCCATTGGGATGTGGGCTAGGGGGGGATTCTGAGGGCAGGACAAGGGGTTGACAGCGCCCAGCCTGGCTGGGGCTGTGCCAGGAGGCCCCAGTGCGTCAGGACAAGGTGTCTCCTCACAGCCCTTAGTGGCACAGACCCTGCTGCTGTGCCCCAGGGCACAAAAACTTGGCTTCTCTTTGTCCTCACCTGTCATCAGCCCCTCCAGTTCTCTGCTCTGCCTGGGGCCTGGGGACACTTTCTCAGTCGTGTCCCTCAGTGGGACCCATTAAAAGTCCAAGAAACTTTGGAGTTGGATTCTGACTTGGAGCTCTGGAGAGGTTTCTTCAGCTCCCTCTCAGGGACTGATGTTCAGAGCCTGAGCACAAAGCCCCAGAGGCTCATTAAAGTCCTTGTGCTGTGTCTGTGCTGTTGAGCTGGCCTGGGCTCCTGGCACAGAGGCAGCTCCTGGTAACCAAGAAGAGCTTCAAAAGCACATTTCTCTTGATGAGAAGCTCTTCTGCCAGCCCAGTAGGGCTGGGGCACTGCCTGCAGCCACCCCAGGCACAGCAGAGAGGCACAGAGAGCTTCAATCAGTCAGGGCTGGGAAGGTGCTGAGAAGTGCCTGGGGCAGAATCACTGCCAGCCCTTGGCACAGGAACCTCTGGCTGCAGGACAATGCAGCTGCAGCTCCTGGAGCCATCTCCTAAAGCTGGAACATCCCAATGCCTACAGACCCTGTGAGTACATTCTCTGATTGTTTCTTGTGCAGAGCAGCCAGGGGTGCCCAGGGCTGTCCTGCAGAGCAGGGTCCTGCAGAGCCCAGGGTGCTGTGCTGGGCAGGGACTCTGCTGCCTTCCAGGGACACCTCTCAGCCAGCCCTGGCAACTGCTCCCAGCACTGGGGGACAAGATCTGGGTGGGAGGAGACAGCTGGTAAGGCTTGGAAGTGTTCTCCTTGTGAGGGGAGGATGCTGCATTGTTCAGGACTGCTCCCAGCATGGCATTTAACTGCAGAACATTTCCAAGAAGATTATACAGGGAGCACAGCAAGGCAGGGGCTGCAGGAAAGGGGAAGTCCTGCTTTTTTAATCTATTGTTGTGGGTTACCTGAATGGGAAATTGACCATAGATATTCATTTCAGTTCAGCTTGAGGCAAATAAAAAAAAAAATATTTCTGATCTAAACAAATCAGGCAGTGACAGAAATCAGCACAGCGCCCATCCCAGGCAGAATCATTGTCACTTTTCCAGCCTCCTCAGGGTTGCTTTGATGTTGCCATCAGAGCCTGTGGAGCCATAGCTGCCCCTGGGCAGTGCCAGTGTTGGGAGGGGTCTGAAGGGCAGAGCTGAGCCCCCTGGGTTGGACTGGGCTCTGGCAGCACTGGCAGGGCCCATCCCTGGTCACAGGGAAGCAGCTGCTGGCAGGGACAGCTCCAGGCAGCAGAGCCCTGGGCAGGGAGTAGGGGAAAAGTGCCCCCAGGCTGTGGTGGGATATTTAAAGTCATCTCAAACAAAAATATTTTATGATTAATTTCTTTTCAGATTGCGATGCCAAGACAGGTCAAATGTCCAACAGCAGCTCCATCAGGTACTTCCTCCTGCTGGCATTGGCAGACACCCGGCAGCTGCAGCTCCTGCACTTCTGCCTCTTGCTGGGCATCTCCCTGGCTGCCCTCCTGGGCAATGGCCTCGTCATCAGCGCCATAGCCTGCGGCCACCACCTGCACACGCCCATGTTCTTCTTCCTGCTCAACCTGGCCCTCAGCGACCTGGGCTGCATCTGCACCACTGTCCCCAAAGCCATGCACAATTCCCTCTGGGACACCAGGGACATCTCCTACTCAGGATGTACTGCTCAGCTCTTTTTCTTTCTCTTCTTTATTTCAGCAGAGTTTTCCCTCCTGACCATCATGTGCTATGACCGCTACGTGTCCATCTGCAAACCCCTGCACTACGGGACCCTCCTGGGCAGCAGAGCTTGTGCCCACATGGCAGCAGCTGCCTGGGCCAGTGCCTTTCTCAATGATGTCATGCACACAGCCAATACATTTTCCCTGTCCCTGTGCCATGGCAATGCCCTGGGCCAGTTCTTCTGTGAAATCCCACAGATCCTCAAGCTCTCCTGCTCAAATTCCTACATTAGGGAACTTGGGCTCATTGCTGTCAGTGCCTGTTTAGGTTTTGGTTGTTTTGTGTACATTGTTTTCTCCTATGTGCAGATCTTCAGGGCTGTGCTGAGGATCCCTTCTGAGCATGGATGGCACAAAGCCTTTTCCACCTGCCTCCCTCACTTGGCTGTAGTCTCTCTGTTTGTCAGTACTGGCATATTTACCTACTTGAAGTCCCCCTCCATCTTCTCCCCATCCCTGGATCTGGCCCTATCAATTCTGTACTCAATGGTGCCTCCAGCCCTGAACCCCCTCATCTACAGCCTGAGAAACGCAGAGCTCAAGGCTGCAGTGTGGAGACTGATGACTGGATGGTATCAGAAACATTAAACTGCTGGCAAATTTCTGCAAATGACTTTTAATAAAACTCATCCTTGATACTTCTTGTTGGTTTGGTTGTATTTGGTTTGGAGTATTTTATCCCTTTTTTTGGTTTTTCATATTATCTACAAAGAAATGTCATTGTTTGTGCAATTTCTCATTTTGTTTCTCTCCACATTCCCTGTGGCCACAGACTGTGTCAACGAGGGGCTGTGCTCTCGGTGACTTTAAGGAACTGAAGGATCTCCCAGCAGAGTTTTCTGCAGAGATGCCCTTTTGTTGCCTTCTCTGGAGCTGCAGCAGCAATGTCTGTGTGCAGAGCTGGGGGCAGATCATTGCTGGCCCAGCAGCTGTGCCCAGCAGCAGCAGCACTTGGTGTTTCCAGTGCTGCTGCCGTGGCCCTGCCCCGCTGCCCTGGTGGCCCTGGTGTTGCTACAGGGCCTGAGTGCTCTCGGGGCCGGGCACAGCCCTGGGGGTGGCAGTGCCGGGGCTGCAGCAGGGACAGTCCATGGGCACTGCTGGGGCAGCGCTGATGCCTCAGGCCAGGCCCTGGGGGCTCCAGGCTCCTTGCCCAGGCTCTCCCAAGAACACACCCAGGCCAATGCTCAGCACAGAAAAGCCTCGAGAACAGCCCCAGGCTGGCTGTGGGCGGGCTGGGGACAAACAGCATGACTGGGGCTCTGCAAGGGCCCTGGGGGAGATGGGAAGAAGCAGCAGAGCAGGGGCTAATCCATCCCCAGTGCTCTGCAGCTCTGCACAGACCAGGGCAGCATCCCAGAGCATCCTCATGGAGCTGCCAACAACATCCCCCCTCTGCAGCCCTGGCCTCTCCCCCAGCTCACACAGGTGCCCCATCCTTGCAGGCACAGACATGGCAGCCCTGGCTCAGCAGCGCCTGTTTGCATTGCACACAGCAGGCGGGAGCACCCCTATGCTGTTTCTGTGGGCACATGAACCTGAGGGAGCACAAATGCCATCAGCCCCTGGGGCCAACATGGGCTGGGGAACACCAGGGAAACCACTTAATTTTGTCCTGGCCTCTGCAGTCAGCCAGAAAGCTTGTTCCCATCAGCTGGGAGTTTCCTGTCCCACTGCAGACGCTGTTGCTCAGAGCCGGGGCTGCCTGGCTGCCACCCCAAAATAGCCCTAAGCATTTCCTTTCCTTTACCTTTGCTTTCTTTAGCCTGCCCTGATACAAATTTCTTCCTCTTGCCCACTCCAGGAGGCCCAGAACTGGACACAGCCCTTGAGGTGCTGCCAAACCAGTGCTGAGCATAGAGGAAGAATCACTGCCTTGCTCCTGCTGGCTACCCCATTCCTGATCCACAGGATTTCCAGGGGTTGGGTGAGGAAAATAGTGGGGTAGGGGTGAGGACAAAGTGTTATTGATTTTCAGCCATGAATGTTCTTGATCTTTATATCTATTCAAACTGCATTAGAGGGAGCTGAGGGTCAATATCAATTAGACATTTGTGATACCAAACTATAAACAGGAAAAGAATACTGGACAAAATAGTTCTCTTTGCTTTTTTTTTTTTCAATATAGCAGATTCACTTTGAAGACACTTCTGAAATCTGTCCAAACAAATCACATAAGAACTGAAAACTTAAATTATTCCCATGGACTTTTCTTGTTGCGAACAAAGTGTTTTGAACAAAAAGTTTATGAGTGTTTGTCACGGAATTCCTGAACTGATGAGCTCAAGAAAGGAAAGGCCTCTGGAGTAAAAAAATTCATCAGCAACCTCCAAGTGGCTGAGGATCCATCCCCATCAGAGCAGCAATGAACAGAAATGGGCACAGCTTTGTGGCTGCCCCAGCTCTGAGATTGGCCCTGGGCCTGGAGCAGGAGCAGCTCTTGATGGCCCCAAGGCCAGGGCTCTTGGGCTGCCCTGGGCAGATGGGATGGCTGCAGAGCTCTCAGCACCTCAGCCCGAGGGGAGCAGGGCAGCCAGGGAGCCTCCTTTGGCCTTGGCCAAGCACCTTCCCCCATGGCTGGGGCTGAGTCCTGTGGCAGCTGCAGATGCTGCTGTGCCCTTGCCAGGGGCTGAGGCTGTGGGGCAGTGCCCAGAGCAGCCTGGCCTGAGCAGAGCTGTGGGGCCAGAGCCGGCTGGGCTGGGCTGGGGAGAGGCCCTTGCTGCTGCCCAGAGCTCAGGGCAGCTGGCAGAGCTTGCAGGGAGCTGGGCTGGGCTCTGAGAGCCTGTCCCAGAAACCATCAGTGTCCATCTCAGCCTGGCTGAGCGTGCAGGGGCAGGACTCAGGCCAGGCCTTGTGGGGGACTGGCAGCAGCTGTGCAAGGCATTGCAAAGAGGCAAGTGTCCCAGAGAGGAGGCTGCTCTGTGCCCTTGGAGGCATGGACAGAGCAGGGAGGGGCCCAGGACATTTGCCAGTGCCAGCCTCTGTGCCCATGTGTTGGCAGCCCTGGCTGCTGAGCCCAGCTTTGGCCTGGGCTGAGTTTGGCTGTGGCTCAGCTCCATCCTCCTGCACGGCTCAGGGCCTGTTCCCAGCCATGGCCAGCCCTGGTCGGCCTCTCTGCTGGCCCAGAAGCCGCAGAGCCTGGCGCAGGGCTGTCTGTGCAGACCCACAGGTGCCAGGGCCTCTGCAGCAGCTGGCAGAGGCTGCCCAGCAGGGAGGCCATGGGGCACAGAGCCCCACGGCTGATGTGGGCACCGCAGCACAGGGGCCATTCCCAGCTGCAATGCTCCGGGCCTGGGCTGGGCCTGCACAGGGGCTGGGCCACCATGGCTGGGCCAGCACAGGGCCACAAAGGGGCCACACAGTCGCTGCCAGGGCTGACAGCAAGGCCAGGCACACACAAGACATTGCTGAGCATGGCCTGTGCTGGCCAGGCCTGACTGTGCCAAAGGCAGAGCTCAGCGGCCCTTGGGGGCTGCAGGAACGGTCCAGAGCCCAAAGAGCCTCCATGGCTGGGCTGGAGACCAAGGCTGCAGGAGGGAAATGCAGGGCTGCTGTGGGATGGGGAGGGCATTGAATTCCAGCACACACCTCAGCTCTCTGATGATCCCGGCACCATGCTGGGCCCTGTTACAGACTGGAGCAGAGCAGATGTTGATGGGACAGGAGCCCTGTGGGGCTGTCAGGGACCTGCAGCTTGCAACGTGCTCTGCTCTCCCTCAGGTGTTTTCGGAGACATCTAATACTAGCTGGGCCCCTCAAGGCACAAGTGGCACTGCCTGTTCATGGGTCGCAACTGATGTCTACCTGGAAAGGGGCACAGGTGTTAATACCTGTTAGTTTCATACTATACAAGAAAATATTTATTTTCTGAGTAATTTGAGTGCTCTTAAGGAATGGCAACGTTTTCCCACCAGAAACGGGGATTTCCTGGAAGCATACTGATGGCAGGAGAAGAAATACTGATCTTCCCATCTACTTGTGTCACCAATAATCAGTCTATTATTTAATCTCTCTCTTTTTCATCAAGTGCTTCCATCTCTCCTGATGAAATAGCCATGTCTAAGGACATCTCTTCACTAGACCAGCTGGATATTTGTTCTTTCCATTGGTCCCAGATTTCCTCCACCAGATGCTCTCTGGTCATTCAAGTGCCTCTCAACTGACTGGCTTCATGCTTTGAGCTTCAGGGAGTTGCCCAATCTTTCTGAAGTTTAAATAAATATCACATAAGGTGACATCTTAATTGTCTTTATATCTATCACAGAATTACCTTTCTTATATCTATGTCTAAAACTGTTCCTGCATAGGAATCCTTTAGGGATGGTGGACATGTCAGATGCTGCTGGGACATTGCAGAGAGCTGAGGGAAGAGCTGTGATGGTTATTCAACTGTTGAAATGTTCAACTTGTGTTTGTTGGCAAGAAACCTTTCTGTGCCTCTGAGTGTTACCAGTCCGTGACCCTAAAGGACACAAACCTGATCGGTTGTGGTTCCCAGTGCAGGGGCTGCACTTGGACCTTGGCTCTGCACAGGAGAGCTCTTCATCCCCTTTCTCTCTTTTTCTCCCTCTGGGCATGGAGGGAGCTCCTGACTTCAGTGTGTGACTCATGTGTGCAAAGAGCAAATCTGGGTAAAATCTGGGCAGGAAGGGTTTGGGGGGGACCTTGGGATCGGTGCTGGGCACAGTAGGTGATTTCCATTGCTCTGAGATTGTCTGCTGTGGAAAGTGGATTTAATATCCAGCAGAGGGATGACTTTTGCATTTGATAGAGCTGTGCCATCCCCTGGCTTTTTTGGCTGACCAGAAATGAACATCCCTCTTTGTCTCGGACAGCTCCTTCTGCAAGGAAAGCAGGTGGGAGTTGGAGCCAAGGAGCTGAAAGCTGCAGGTGCAGCCTGGGCTGGAGGGAGCTCAGATTTGCACAAGGCTGCTCTGAGTGCCAGGGCTTGGATGGGGGAAATGGTGGGGTGGGGGTAGGGACAGAGTCTGATTGATTGTCAGCCATGAAGTGTCTTGAATTTCATATCCATTCAAACTGCATGCGGAGGTACTTGGATTCAATGTCAATACAAGAGTGCATCTATCATGTTATTAACAGGTGGAAAAAACCTAAGCAGGACCTAAGAAACTTTTCTCACTGTCTTTTTAAATAGAATCTATTCAACTTGAATACACTACTGGAATTCTGCTAATTAACCACAAAAGATTTGAAAGTTAAAATCAAATTGTTCCCAGAGGCTTGGCTTGTTCAGGTGCTCTTAATGTTAATGAGCCCTGGGACACTGAATTCCTACACTCAAGAGCTGAAGGCTGAACAAGCCTATGGAGCAGGAAAATTCAGCAGCAGCCTCCAAGTTGCTGAGGATGTCAGCAGCCCCCACTGAGGCCATCCCTGCCCAGAGACCGTGGGGGAATGGGCAGACAAGGAGAGCATCCCTGGGGCTGGGGCAGCACAACTCAGAGGCACCAGCGGCTCCAGCTGGGAAATGGAGTGTGGAATGTGGCTGGGAAAGCCCTGCCTGGGCTGTGCCAAGCGGGACACACAAGTCCTGACCCCCATCCCCCAAACAATTCTCTCAAACAAGAAGACATTTAAAAGGAATTGCAGTTGTTTCTGTACCCTGAGTTGGACTCCCTGGGGAAATACAAACACAAGATTCTGAGGAGCTCTCATGAACAAAACAGCCTTTACTGGCTGCTTTAGAAGATCAGACAAACTTTGGCAAAATGTTTATTATGACATTTTCGTGAGTTTTGTTAATTTGTTAATTTACGATTTTTCTAATCTTGAGGTTTCTTAATTAATGTATTGATGAGTGTGGTGCTTTTCATGTCAGTTAATTATTTATGTATTTATTTCATTGTGAGAAAGGATTACGGGAAAGGTAAAGTTGGCCTAACATTTTAAAAGGGTATAAAGAAATGTCTATTAAAAGTAAATTTAAAAATAAAAAAGTAGTAGAAATTCAAATAAACCATTTTTGAACGCTTTGTTTTCTTTATAACTTTTTCTTTTTACTGACAATGTAAAGAAAGTAAACTTAAAATTTCTAGTTTGTTTACTATTTCTAGAATAGTCTTTTTAAATTTAATTTAGGGAGAGAAGTTTTTCTTTTTAAGCTTATTAAGATTTTTTTACAAGAGGAAAATATAGGTTTTTTGTGATTCTTAATTCTGTCATGGATAACAGTTGTCTGGGCAACTCTGTTATTGTGAAGTTGTTTTTATTACTACAAACTTTATACAGCTTGTTGATGGGCCATGTCAACTTATGGGGTATTGTGTTAAAGATGAGTTCTTTAAGGGTAAAAGGTTTTATTTTTTAATTTTATAATTTTTTTTATCTCTGGGAAGAGCTCTTCTTTTGGGGATACTGTTTTTATTTCCTGACTAAACTTTTATTAAAATTCTTATTATTTTAACATTTGTTTAATTTTAACATGCTGGTTTTTGTTTGATATTAATTTTAAATTATTTTAATAGTTTTTTGTGCTATAAAGAAGCAGAGTTTTTTCTTTATAGTTTATAAAAAGATTTTAGTTTTAAGATTAAGGTATTTTTTCTTATTTTTTATTTGGGATTTAATTTCTTCTTTAGCGACTTTGAGGGGTTTTTATTGCTTTTTATATGCTTGTATTTTGGTTTTTTTTCTTTTACTTGAGGGAGCATTGAAGTATTGAAAGGATTAACACCTGACCTTCCAGTAACTTGTGGTGGAAGTTGTAGTTGTGTTGTGTTAGGATTGGTTTTATGGTTGGTTTTTGGGGTTTTTTGTGTTTAATTTTTTAGTTGTAGGGTTATTTTGTATGGGTTGTAGGGGTTTTTGGTTTTAGTTATGTTGGGTGGAAGGGACTTGATGGTAAGATTTTAATAGCTGTGGCTGGCTTAGTTCTGGTTGGGGTTTTGTAACCTCTTTTGTTTTCCTGTTTGGTAGTTGTTGGGGTTTGGTTTGGTTTGAATGGGGCTGATGGAGAGGGGGGTGGCCTGCGGAGGAGGGAGAGGCCTAAGCCCACTGCAGGGTTGCTTGGTTTGGTTTGGTTTGGTTTGGTTTGGTTTGGTTTGGTTTGGTTTGGTTTGGTTTGGTTTGGTTTGGTTTGGTTTGGTTTGGTTTGGTTTGGTTTGGTTGAGATGGGGGCCAGGGCCAGGGCCTGCTGCTTCTTTGTTGACTGGAAAAGAAAGAGGAGGTTCCTGGGTTTTTTCGTCTTTAACATATATGCTTCACAGAGGTGTGTTCAATATCTTAGTGGTTTAACAGATTGTCAGTTACACAAAAAGTTTTGTATTACTTTTTAAAATTCTTCTCATGTAAAACTACAACATACATACAATCCACAAAAAACACTTCTCAAAATATTGACTTGGCCCCTTCAACTTCACAAACTCTAAGCCTGTTCAATATAATGTTAATCAAAATTTGTCGGAGCACAGAAACGAAGAAGAAGACACAGAAAGAGAGAAAGAAAAAAAAAGATCCAGAGAAGCACAAACACAGCTGCCAACTCCTGGATTCTAGTGTTGTTCAGATGGAAATTCCAAGAGGATGCAGGGTCAAGATGTGTGCTAGCCTTGTGGTCAGCTTTCAATACCGCTTGGTCTTCCTGGGCCCTTCCCCCAGGTGGGCCTTGGGCTCATTTGGTCCCTCAGGAGCTGGGCTGGGGCTGCAGAGGTGGCTGTGGAGCATTGGCTGTGCTGTGCCAGGGACTGGCAGACACTGCTGGGCTGGGATAGAGGGTCTGGGGGGATTTGGGTTCCAGGGCAGGGCAGGGCAGGGCAAGGCTGGACCTGCCCCTTCCTCCCCCACACAAAATGTTTTGAGCCAACAATCTCCTCCAGTCTGTCACAGTAAGGCAATATTGGAGGTGAAATCCCACTTCGGGCCATGGGCACCATGGATGAGAAGGACAGTTCTTTTCCATAGGAAGAAAAGCACAGACCACAGTGTTTGGAAGACAGGTGAAAGCCTCACTAGACCAAGGCCAGTCAGACTTGTCAGTAATAGCAGATTCTGTCTGGGAGCAGTCTTTGGATATAGGGAATTTTGGAGGTGGAACCCCAATCTCAGCCATGGGCACCTAGAGAATCAGGAGAGTTTTTTCCCATAGGAAGAAGAGCACAGAGCCTTCCCCAGTGTTTTGGGGACAGATGGGAAGTGACCCTCATGCAACCACTGCCAGCCAGACTTGTCCTGGCAATAATCTTATGTGAAAAATCTCTGGATATAAGGAAATTTGGAGGTGAAATTGCAATTCTGTCCATGGATGCCTGGTGGAGGAGGAGAGATCTTTTTCATAGGAAGGAAAGCCCAGAGCTCCATCGTTTGAATAGCAGATGAGAACAGACCCTCAGCATGCCAAGGTCAGGTTTCAGGCAGCCCCTGGGAGGCCAAACTAGCCAGACCTGTTCCATGTTCCCTTGGTTCCATGAGGCCTTGCAGTGTCACAATGGTCTCTGTGATTCCACAGGACCCAGAGTGTCGCGTGACTCCTCTGTTCCATGAGGCCTGCTATGTCACAATGGACCTTTAGACCCTGGGGGTTTGCAGTGTCACAATGGTCTCCTTTGGCTCCCAATGTCACGATGATCCACTGATGTCACAATGGACCTTTGGTTCCATCCAGCCCTGCAGTGTCACAAAGGCCTCTTGGTTTCATGAGGTCCCACAGTATCACAATGGTCCTCTTGGTTCTGTGGGGATCTCCAGGGTCATTTTGGCCTCACTGGTTCCATGGAACCTCACAGTGTCACAATGCTTTGCTTACTCTATGGGGCCTCACAGTGTAACAATGGTCCCTTGGTCTCACAGAGTCCCACAGTGTCACAATGGTCCCTTGGTCTCACAGAGCCCCATAGTGTCACAATGGTCCTTTGGGATCACAGGGCCCCACAGTGTCACCATGGTCCCTTGGTGTCACAGGGCCTCACAGTGTCACAATGACCCCTTGTTTCCATGGCCCCTGTGCTGCTGCATTCCCCCCTCCCCTTCTCAGGCCGCCCTGCCAGGTGAGAAATGCTCCTTGGGGCTCGGCCTTGGCCAACAGCCCCTGGGCTCAGCTCCTCTGCAGCTCATCACAAACACTGTCTGCTCCAGGCACTGCTGCTGCCCAACCAGCTCCTGGTTCCTTTAGGAGCAGCCCTGGGAACTGTTTCTGTTCCCTCAGTGGCACAACATCCCTGTTCTCACACTGTCAAAGAAAGCTGTGGATGCCAAGTGCGGTCAGGATGAACCATTGCTGGGACTGAAGCCCCTCTCTTGGGGCCCTGCAAACAGCACTCCAAAAGGAGCCCTTGGAGCTCTCCTGGGCCAGCCACTCCCTCTGAATGGGGCCTCTCCCAGCCGGGAACTCTTCCGTTTGCTGCACTCGGGAATCCTGAACAACGATGGAGCCTGGGCCGATCCCCCCACTCCTCCAGGCTCAACCCTTTGCCCTCTGGGAAGATGCTAAAGCATCACAGTGAGCATTTCCTGCCCTCAGGGGAATTGCTCACAGCTGCCTGGACCTGACTCCTTGTGTCTGTGTGCACACAGGAGTGCCTGTGCTGGGGAAATGCTGCTCTGTGAGGGGCTTGAGTGGTGTGGATGGCTGAGTCAGTCACGCCTGTAAGGAAGGTTGAATCACAAGCCATAAGTTAAATGCTGCTAAGAGTTGTTTTGCTAAGTTGTTAAGTTTAATGTAAGTTTATAAGCTAAGTTGAATATGGTTAAGTATTATTGTACTGTTAAATCATTCAGTCATAGGTTATAAGTAAGGTTAAATACTGTCAAGTGCTGTTCTTTTGCTAAATTCTGAAGTCTAAGGTATCAGTCAAGGCCTGTAAAGTTTGAAATCTGGTTAGCTTTTAGGCTGTATTCTTTTTATCCTTGACCTCATTGCTCTTTTGTCACACACACACACATACACACACACACACACAGAGGGAGAGTTCTTGGTTCATTTCTGGTTTGATTGCCTGGATTCTGTTTGGTTTTGTTGTTGCTTTGTTTCCTTGGTGTGCCTGAAGTGTCCAGTCAGGAGCAGAGTGACTCTTGCCAAGGAACTTTGTGCTGCTGTCCCTTAATATTAAATCTGGTTTTTGCTGATCCCTTGCCAGGGATTTTTCAGCACTCTCAGCCCCTCATTTGTAACAGGGTGAAGGAGCCCTGACCGAGGCTCTGGCCCTGGGGGACACGGGGATGCTGCCGGGGGGTCCCTGTCCCCCTGTCCCACCCCCAGGGCCCCGGCTCCCCGTCCCCGTGTCAGGCTCTGGGGTCGATCTAGTGAAAAATCCTCTGAGGGAGGCTGCAGGGCCGGGGGCAGGGGGGACCCAGGGGGACAGGGGACCCCGGTGTGCATGTGCAGGGTTGGACTGCTCTGGGGGTGAGCTGTGAGGGGGGCCGGGGCAGAGTTATCTCCCCAGTGACCTCACACAGCCCCTGTGAAGTCACACCATCCTTGTGATGTCACACAGTCACCTGTGACATCACACAGCTTTTTTGCGATGTCACACAGCCACCTGTGATGTCACAGCCCACTCTAGCATGTCACACAGCACCCTTGTGATGTCACAGAGCCAACTCTGGGATGTCGGCCTGGAATGTCAGGCAGTTGCACTGTGATGTCACAAAAGACTCTGTGATGTCAGAAAGCCACAATGTGATGTCAGAATCTATTCTGTGATGTCGCAACCTGCTCTATGATGTTACACAGCCAGCCAGTGAGGTCACAACCCATTCTCTCATTTCACAGGGCCACCCTCTATGATGGCAGGATCTCCTCTATGGCCACGCACCCTACTCTATGATGTCACAGAAACTGTAAGATGTCCCAACTCCCTCAGTGATGTCACAAAACCCTCTCTGTGATGTCATGCTGTTATGAGTAGAGAAGTTGCCCATTTTATTAAAAGGTTGCAGAGTTCACAGGTTGGACCAGTTGCTGCCAGGGTGGAGTTCTAACTGTTTGTTGTTGTAATCACCTGTTTTTAATAGTTTTTCATTAACTACCTGTTGTTGATGGTTGCGAATTCCCCTTTTTGTCGAGTGGCACCCTGCTGCTTCCTGGAGGATGGCACCCGGGATAGGAAAAAGAGGGGACAACCAAGTTGGCATGCAAATGATATTGGGGTTGGCATGCAAATGAGGAAGCTCCGCACCAAACCTAGCCAAAAACCCCTAAAAACAACAAACCAACATGGAATTGAGGGATCAAAGTGATGTCTAGACGTGAAGAACAGAACCCAGTGTCCGCTAAGACTCTTTTTACCCCTCATCCTAACCTAAAAACATGTTGGCTGGAAAGAGGACCTCAAATGTCAAACCAAAATACTGGGAATCACCTGGTGCTCTGGTGAGGAAGGAACCCCCAGCTCTGCCTGCAGACCAGTGGACAAAGCTGCACTCTTTCTCCTCCTCTGTGCCACTTCTGGGGGCAGAAGCGGTGTGAGACCCATCAGATTACCCCACCTGAGCTGATTTTTAATAAAGACATTAAAAAGGAGAAAGATCTCCTGTCTGATTTATTTTGTTTATATTTAGAAACCAATACATGAAATAAACAGGGCCAGGAGACTTCTTCTCCTTTTTAATGCCTTTATTAAAAGTGATCAGCTCAGGATTGGGCAGCTTGGTGGGGCTGCAGTCTCCTGTCGTCTCTACCAGGACGACTCAGAGGAGGAGGAGGAGGAGGATATGCACAACTTTGTCCTATAGGGGCAGAGCTGGGGATCAGGTCCTCATGGGAGCCTTTTAGGGCGTGATGATCCCGTCCTTGTTCGTTTTCCCATTCCTGTCCGCCCGGTCTCGGCACCGGGGACGACTCCCATGGTCAGGGCGAGAGGGACTCCGAAGGTGTTCCGCATCTCTGCAGGCTCAGCACTCGGCTCCTCAGGTCCAGATATCACTCCAACCTCTCAACTCTTAGTTCGCTCATTGTTTTGGGGTTTTCTCAGTACGTTTGGAGCCGTAGTCCCCCATAGCATGCTGGTCCTGGAGTCACTTTGCATAGCCGCCCCCCCCAGGTCTCTTCACTATTTTGGGGAAAAGTACAACTTAGCCTCGGGCAAGGCTCTCCTAATACAAAAGGAGCAATTAGCCACAACGACCCGCGATTACAATAACAAAACAGGCAGAACTAGAAGCAACAGTGCTCTGGCTGATTTTTTTGTAACCTTTTCTCACAAAAAAAATAGCAGAATTTTTGTTCATAACAATACATTTTTAGGAAGCAAAAAAAATATTGGTCTTTGGTTCTAAGTAATACAATTCCCTTCATTCATAAGTTGATCTCCATTGGCTATTTATTTATTCCTCTTTATGGTAACTAGTAATATTTGAGGTTTTTTGTCATCTTTTTTATCATCTTTTTCTCAGAAAGGGTCAAGGGAGGCACTTTGGGGTCCCTGGAGACATTTCTGGGGCACATTTGGGGCAGTTTTTAGTCTGGCGAGGGAATTCAGAGAGAACTTGAGGGTCTGGAGGACACTTGAGGGACCCGGGTGGGCACTTGGAGGGGCCCTCAGAAATTCCGAGGGCCAGTTCAGGGTCTGGGACAGAACTTGGGGGTCCAGAGGAGCCCTTGCTGGTCAGGGAGGGGAATTTGGGGCCCTTTGGGGTCCGGGCGGGCCCTTGGGTGGCTCTGACGGGATTCTCTGGGGCGCGTGGGGTGATGGGAGTTGAAGGCGTGGGTGTAATACTGTTCAAAGGGGCCGCGGAGAATCACGGGAGTTCAAGGCACAGCTGCAATGGCTCTCGGTGGGGCGTGGGGCATGAACGGAGATGAAGT
Source organism: Melospiza melodia melodia (assembly GCF_035770615.1). NCBI lineage: Eukaryota > Metazoa > Chordata > Aves > Passeriformes > Passerellidae > Melospiza > Melospiza melodia. The sequence continues at coordinate 5,839,340 of NW_026948796.1, read as the reverse complement.
CCTGGCTGGAACAGCGCTGGACATCTGCCATGGAGCATGATGGGAGCCGTAGTCCCAGAAGTGACTCCAACTCTTTGTTTGGAGGTCCGGGAAGTCTCTTCGGGGCACTTCTGCGTCCGAGCTGCGATTTGAAATCCTCGGCGGAACGTAAATGGTTCGTGAGAACTTGCAGGGGTCTCGGGGAGCTCTAACCGGGCTCTTCAGGGCGCGGGGCATGGCAGGAGTTTTAGGCGTGGGACTGTGTTCTGAGGGCTCTGGGGCCACGGGGGATGAGAGGAGATGAATTCTCAGAAGTGGCTGTACCGGGCATCTGTGGGGATGGGAGCACTCAGGGCATCTGGGGACACTTTTCAGGGGTCCCGAAAGGGTGCTGAGGGGGCACTGAGGGATCCTGGAGGGTCTGGGGGACAATTAAGGGACAAGGGGGGGGTGGATCCCAGGGTTCTGTGGAGTGCAGGACATGACGGGCGTTGTAGTCCTGGCAGCAGTGGGGCTCAGTCGGGCCATGGGGCATGACGGGAGTTGTGGCTACTGTAGGCACCGTCCCCGAGTCTCCGATCTCTGGTGCTGATTGGCAGGAGTCTCGGCAAATGGGATGTGGTGGAGGCGGGAACAGCCCATTCAACTTCTCCAGTCCCTCCCAGTACAGCCCAGTTCATCTGCAGTAAAGCTCAGTTCATCCCAAGTAGAACCCAGTTCAACCCCAGTGCCCCTCCAATCCCTCCCAGTACAGCCCAGTCCCTCCCAATACACCTGAGTTTATTCCCAGTCCCTCCCAGTTCCCCCCAATATCATCCACAGGATGCCCTAGTGTCCCCAGTCTTCTCCGCAATGGCCCCAGTGTCCCCAGTATGTCCCAGTCCTCCCCAGTGTCACTCCCAGTATGTCCCAGTGTCTCCCACAGCGTTCCCAGTATTCCCCAGTATGTCCCAGTCCTCCCCAGTGTTTCCAAGGACAGTTTCATTTCTCACGGTAGCCGTGGCAGCCAAACCCAGCAGTGGGGTCAGTGCAGTGCCCATGGCCACAGCCCCTTGCAGGGGCCCAGTGCAGCTTGGGCTGATGATCCACCCTCACAGCTGGCCAGGGGCAGCTCTGCAGTGCCTTTGGTGGCATCTGGGGCTGGCACACACCTGAGCAGCGTGTCTGTTGAAGTGGGGAAACTCAGCAGTTTGAGATTGCTGCGAAAAATCCCAAAAAGGGAAAACCCCTCTTAGGCTGGATGCAGCCATTTCTGCAAGCACTGCATGGCTCAGGGGAGTAAAGACAGACAGGTTGGGGCAGGACAATGTGGAGCAAGGTTGTCCATACTGGGTCAGAGCTCAAGGCACAGCTTCTGTGAGCAGGCCAGAGCTGCTGAGGAGAGACCCTGGGTCAATATCAATCACACAATGCTGCAATCACCTCTGCTCTAAAGAGAAATAAATTAAAATACTTCATATGAAATAGGAATGTGTATTTCTTACAAGTTCTTTGAGATCTTTCTCCATAACTGGTCTAGGAAAACTTTAATGATTCTCACAGGGCTTTGATGTTGTTTACATCAGACTCAGTACCTGAGAGTCTCTTCAAAAAACTTCTCAAGTACTCAAAATTAAATTGAAAGTCTGAAGTTTCTTGGAGTTGTTATGGGTCCCACTAAGGGACATGGATCAAAAAGTGTCCCCAGGTTCCAGTTAGAGCAGAACACTGGAGGCAGTGATGACAGCTGGGGACAAACAAGGCAAAGGTGTCTCTGGTGCTGAGCACACCTGGATGTGTTTGAGGAATGCCAAGGGCCAAGGCCTGAGCCCCAGGCCAGCAGCCATGGCCAAAGTGCTGCCCAAGTTGGCTCTGGCAGGGCTGTCTTGCAGCTGCTGCCCATCCCTGTGCCCTGTGCAGCCCAGGCTGTCCCACGGTGTCCCTGCCCTGTGCCTCTGTCCCTGCAGGCTGTCGGCATCCCCCGGCTGCCCCACCTGGCTGGGCCCTTCCTTTGCTGACAGCTCTGCCTCCCGCCTGCCTCTGCCTGCCCACACAAAGCCTGGGCCGATACCAAAAGGGTTTATTCCATGTTTACCCTGCCTGTGAATGTTCAGTCCAGGAGCAAGACATGCAGGAGCTGCTTTCCCAGCAAGGATGGGTGGAAGAGCAGAAGAAGACATCTGGCTCAAGGGTACAGGGATAGAGAAAACAAGAAGGGAATCTGGGAACTTGGGGTGGGTTTTATGGAAATGGGTAAATTGTAATTCATATTTTGCAACTGCATATGTGCAACACACTGGTAGAATTACACGTTCATGTGAGGTTGGGAGTTATCCCATGTTGGACCTTTGGCCTGAATAAATTATACCCTCTGAAATAGCAAATTAGTGTTCAGGAGCCTTATTCTGATATTTCAGAGATTTGGTGACAGTGGTTCCTCACAGAAACAAGGAGTCAGCTGTGACACTGTGCAAACTCATGGAACAAAGGGTCCATGGTGACACAGCAGAACCCCATGGAACCAAAATCCATTTTGGCATATTGGGGCCACATTGAACCAATGCTCCATTGTTATACTGCGGATCCAAGGAGACCATTGTGACCCTGAGAAACCTCTTGGAACCAAGGGGCCATTGTGACACAGCAAGGCCTGGTGGAACCATGGGTCCATTGTGACACTACAGAACCTCACGGAACCAAGGTGACCGTGTTCTACTGCGGAACCTCATGGAACAAAGGGACCATGGTGACACTGTGTCATGGTTTAGGCCTGGCACAGAGTCAGTGCCCCCATGAGAATACCCTCTCCCTGGTGTCTGCTGTTAGATGTGACCAGGAATAAGCAAAGCAGGCTCCAGCTTAGAAATAAAGAAAACTTTATAACCTAAAGTACAAGAAAAGAAGGGAAAAACTATAAGGGAAAAGTTTAAAACCTTACAAAAAGCACTTTCCTCCTCCTCCCCACCAAATTTCCCAATGTAATACATTCCCCCAAATCACCAACTCTCAGTCCAGCACCACCCTTTAGAACACTCAATCCTCAGTTTATGAAGAGGAGAGGAGTCCTTCTTGCACCATAGGCTTCCCCTGGAAACACGCTGAAACCTCGTGTGCTCCCATGTCACTCAGCACTGCCTGGAATGTCTTTTGCCATTATGACATCTTTCCTTCCATGCCCAGTGCTCTCACCATTGTGCATGGACCAGAGCTGCTTTTAGGGTTGTCTTTTAAGAATGCCTTGTCTCACTCCAAAAGAGGCACAGTCTCTCCTTTGGGACATCTGTCCCCCCCATTTATTCACCCCCTGGGGCCGAGGCGTACCCTCACTGAACCCTCTCGGTTCTGAGGCACTGCCTCCCCCTAAATGCAGTCTCTGTGTCACGGGAATAAAAAATGGTTCAGTCTATGGCCACACAAGAAAAGTCCATCCAAAAGGCCACTCCATCTCTCCCCCCACTCAGCCAGTCTTCTCCACTTCCCTCAGGCCTAGTCCTCGTTATCTCATCTCTTATCTCTCTTCTTATTCAGCTCCGAGGAGGATCAGCATTTTTGCAAGGTCCCAATCATATAAGAAAAGGGTTAAAAATTTCAGTCTCTGCCTGCCCCAGAGCTCCGGCACTCCCACGCTGCTCTTGCCGGGCACCTTCTCGCTGCACTCCCCACTTCTCCTCCTCGGCCAGCTGCTATCACATTCTGTTGTCGGCTCTCCCTCTCTCTCTCCTGGGGTGGGGGGGGGGGAGTGGCTCGAGGTCTCTTGGTGCTCCTCCACCCTTCCATCCTCGAGGGCCTCCTCACCCCCCACCTCTGTCCAGGCCCAGGCCTACCGCATGGCTGCCCATCCCCCGCCCAGCAGCAGCTGGACAGGGGAGGGAGATCCGACCTCTTTGCCTTGAAGTCCCAAGAGAGAACTCCCAGGGCCGAAGCTCTGGTTTTTAACCCCTGTGTGATCTCAGAGGTGTGTCCAAACCCCACTGGCCACATCAAGTGCCAATATCAAAATCTGAGCACTCATTGGTTTGACCATACCATCCCAGAATTCCCACCTCTTCCGGGTCAAACCAGCACACAGTGCAGAACTAAGGAGAGTGCTGCTGACAGCATGAGAGCTCATGGAACCAGAAGTCCATTGTGACACAGGACGGCCTGATGTACACCAAGGGTCCCTTATTAAACTGTGTGGCCTCATGGAACCATGAGCCATTGTGACACAGCAGGGCCTCATGGAACCATGGAGGCCATTTTTACACTTGGTGGTCTTGAGAAACCAAAGGGCCATTGTGGCACTTCAGAGCCTTGTGGAGCCAAGGGGACCATCGTGACGCTGTGAGGTTCCATGAAACCAATGGCCTGTTGTGACACTGCAAGGCCTTATGGGATCATGGAGACCATTGTGACACTACAAGGCCCCATGGAGACAAGGAACTATTGTGACTCTGTGGGGTCTTGGCAGGCCAAGAGGCAGTTGTCACACTGTGTGGCACCATGGAACCAAGGAGGCCATTGTGACACTGCAGGGCCCCATGGAACTAAGGATCAATGAACAGTACAGGACCCCATGGAACCAGAAGTCCATTGTGACATTGTGGGGCCTCATGGAATCCTGGAGGCCATGATGACACTTAGAGGCCTTGTTGGATCATGGGGCTCGGCAGGGCCTCACAGAACCAAGGAGACCCTTCTGACAGTGTGAGTCCCCATGGAACCAAGGGTCCATTGTGACACTGCAGCCCCAAGGAGATCCCTGTGACACTGCAACGCCTCATGGAAGCAAGGGACCACTGTGACACTGTGGAGCCCCATGGAAACAAGAGGCCAGTGTGAGACATCTGGGCCTGATGGAACCAAGGATTCAATATGACACCACCACTGTGACACTGCAGGGCCCCATGGATCCCAGGTAACAGGGAACAGGCCTGGTTGGCTTGGCCTGACTGGTCCAACTGCCCTTGGCATGTCGAGGGTCTCTTCTCATGTACATCTGAAACCCTGGGGTCTGGGCTTTTCTTCAAATGGAAAAGAATTCAAGCATCCATGGCCAAAATGGGATTCCCCCTCCAAAATTCCCAATATCCAGGGATTGCTCCCACATAAAAGCTGCCATTACCAACACGTCTGGCTGACCTTGTCTTCCTGAGGGCTGGCTCTCACCTGGCTTCAGACAGTGAGGCTCTGTGCTTTCCTTCCTATGGAAAAGAACTGTCCCTCCTGCACAGGCACCCATGGCCAAAACTGGTACTTGTCCTCCAAAATTCCTACATTCAAGGGTTTTTTTTCCCAGACAAAAGCTCCCAGTACAGACAAGTCGTGCTGGGCTTGGCTTCTGGTGGTTGCCTCAATTCTGCCCTGAAATACTGGGGCTCTGCCCTTTCCATCCTAAGAGAAAAGAACCATCCTTCTTCTCCAGGTGCCCATGGTCGAAATTGGGATACCACCTTCAAAAGTCCTATATCCAATGATTGCTCCTACACAAAAGCTGCCATTACAGAAAGGTCTGGCTGGCCTTGGTCTCTGGTGCCTGCAGTTCATCAGCCCCCGAAGCACTGGGGTTCTGTGCTTTCCTTCCTATGGAAAAGAATCTTCTTATTCCTCCATGGCCAAAATTGCTACTCCTCCTAAAATATTCACTATATGAACGGTTTCTCCCAGACAAAACCTGCTAGCTCTCGCTAGCATTGTAGAGTCTGATGGCCACCTGTCATCTACCCCTGAAACACTGGGGCTCTCTGCCTTCCTTGTGATGGAAATAGACCAGTCTCCTCATCCAGGGGCCAGGGCCAAATTTGAGATCTGGCCCCTAAATTTCATATATCCAAGGATAGCTCCCAAGCAAAAGCTGCCAGGAGAGACAAGTCTGGATAGCTTGGCCTCCCAGAGCTGCTTCTCATCTACCATCAAACCCTGGGGCTCTCTGCTTTCCTTCAGATGGAAAAGAAATGGCCTTGTCATCAAGGGACCAGTGGCCAAAACTTGTATTCTACCTCCCAAATTCTGTGTATCCAAGGATTTCTCTCAGGCACAAGCTGAAATTCCAGAAAGGTCTGGCTCGCCTTGGCCCTTGGTGGCTGCTGCTCATCTGCCCCTGGAACACTGGGCCTCTGCTTTCCTTCCAATGGAAGAGAATCGTTGTTCACATAAAAAGTGCCCATGGGCAAAACTGAAATTCAGCCTAAAAAATTCCATCTATCCAAGGATTGCTCCAAGGCAAAAGTAGCCAGGACACACAGGTCTGACTGGTCTTGTCCTGAGGTGATTTTCTTAGGTTATGAGCAGAATGTTTTCATTTGCCAATACCTTGGAGAGGGCCCATATATCTCCCAAGGTGGGGTTTGGAGGCCTCAAGCACATGAGCACAATATAGGGACAAAGCATTTGCTCAGGGGGGTGGAGACTGAGGACAGCAGAGGAGAGCCCTGGGAGGGACTGGACGGTGGTTTCAGAGATGGTGGCTCCTTTTTGACATAGCAGAGAACAGACAAAGAAAGAATTAATGCAAAGGGCAGTTAGGGAGGGCCAGACAGAACCCAAAGAGAAAGGAATTTCCCTCCCAGAGCAGGGCTGTGGCGCAGCACATCCCCCAGAAGGAGTCTGGGTCAGCCCCAGGCTTTGTGTGGGCAGGCAGAGGCAGGCAGGAGGCAGAGCTGTCAGCAAAGGAAGGGCCCAGCCAGGTGGGGCAGCCGGGGGATGCCGACAGCCTGCAGGGACAGAGGCACAGGGCAGGGACACTGTGGGACAGCCTGGGCTGCACAGGGCACAGGGATGGGCAGCAGCTGCAAGACAGCCCTGTCAGAGCCAACGTGGGCAGCACTTTGGCCATGGCTGCTGGGCCTGGGCCTGAGGCAGGAGCAGGAGACAAATGACCCTTGTAGGGCTGGAGCCTCATTGCCTCCTTGTCCCTGCTCAGCAGCCTGGCAGGGGCCGCCCCATGCTCCTGCCCTTGCCATTGCACATCCCCACATGCCAGTGCCCATCCCGGGAAGAGCCCTGAGCAAGGAGGGAGGGACAGGATCTGCCTGGCCAGGGCCTTGGCATTCCTCAAACACATCCAGGTGTGCTCAGCACCAGAGACACCTTTGCCTTGTTTGTCCCCAGCTGTCATCACTGCCTCCAGTGTTCTGCTCTAACTGGAACCTGGGGACACTTTTTGAGTTGTGTTCCTCAGTGGGACTCATAACAACTTCAAGAAACTTTGGAGTTTAAATTAAACTTTGATTTATTGAGAAGTTTTTTGAACACTCTCTCAGGGACTGAGTCTGATGTAAACAACATGAAAGCCCCAAGAGGGTCATTAAAATCATTGTGCTCTGCCTGTGCTGATGAGTTGGGCTGGGATCCTGGCCCAGAGGCAGCTCCTTGCAAACCAAGAAGAGCTTCAAAAAGACATTTCTCCTGAGGAGCAGCTCCTCTCCTAGCCCAGCAGGCCTGGGGCACTGCCTGCAGCCATCCCGGGCACAGCATAGAGGCACAGAGAGCTTCAATCAGTCAGGGCTGGGAAGGGGCTGAGAAGTGCCTGGGGCACAATCACTGCCAGCCCTTGGCACAGGAACCTCTGGCTGCAGGACAAGGCAGCTGCAGATCCTGGAACCATCTCCTAAAGCTGGAACATCCCAATGCCTCCAGACTCTGTGAGTACAACTCTGAATATTCCTGGTGCAGGGGAGGTGAAATGCCCATGAAGCTTTGACATGCTGAGGAATGCTGGTCAGTCATAAAATATTTCAATAAAAGGATTTCATTAAAAATTAGGACATTTCCAAAAACTATGTATTCAGTTTTCATAATATTGGAGAATGGTAGGGCCGGGGGGATTAATAATAAAGATTGATTATGAATTATTATTTATGAAATTTTAAAAGTTCCTGAGACATTGGAATTGTTATTTTTGTGTTCTGTAGATTCACAGGAGATCCCTAATGTACTTTCAGCCACTCTGCCCATGGACAGCATCAGCATCACCTTTGCTGGAGCCATCAGGCTCAGGCTGAGCTGTCCTTTGTCCTACCTGCAAACAGAACCTGCCCCAGCCAATGCCCTGCAAACAGGCAGGGTTCTGTCAGGCCAAGGAGAGTGCACAGAGATTTGGGGTCTGTGAATGCTGGCAGGGAGAGATCAGGCACAGGGAAACACCTGCAGGAGGAAAATCTCCAGGAAGCAGAGAGAAGATCAGGCAAGGAGAGAAAACAAACTCAGAAATGCTGTGGCAGGGAGAGTTTAGAGATGTCCTCAGGATCCCTCCAGTGCATCCCCTCCCTCTGAACAAGCCCCCTCCCTCCTGTGTCCCCAGCCAAGCCTCTGCCCTCAGGGTCGGGGGATCCAAGGCGTGCAGCCCCTCCTGTGCAGGCAGAGCCGCAGCAGAGCCATGGGGCAGCTCTGCAGCCCCGAGCCCAGATCCCTCTGCAGAGCACAGGGCTGGGAGCAGCTGCCCGGCCCTGGGGGCTCTGGCAGGGGGCACAACTGGCTCAGGGTGACGCTGTCCCCAGTGCCAGGCTCTGGGCAATGCTGTCAGGGCAGCCAGGGAAGGAGCTGCATCTCCCTCAATCCAATGCCATCATAAGGACACCTGGAATCTCCCTGAGATTTCAGTCCAAGCTGGGCGCTTCCCTCCAGGATACAAACCTGACCTGTACCATCTCTGTGTTATCTAAAAGCCCCACAGTGAGACACAGAGGGTCTATGATGAGAAAATGCTGTTGGGTTGGTGAAATGAGCCCTGTCCTGGGTAGAAATGTGGGGCTGAGTCCTTGAGAAGGGGATGGACATTTGCTGGACTGTGGGGATCCATCTGCTCTCAGCAATGTCAGGATGGTTTTAAAGGAAGCATGGGAGGGTGATCATCCTCTGTCTGGGAAAGGTGAAAACCCAGAGAATCCTGGAACAGGACAGGGTGACAGACCTCCTTCCCTCCCTCCCTCTCCACTCACCACCTTGCCTCAGAGAACTCAATGTTCTCCCTGAGGGCAGCAGGAATGCAAAGAGTTTCTGACATCCAAAAATAATCAGCAGGGGAGATGAAGAAAAGCTGTAAATAACACTAGTACATTTAAACAGACTTTACCATTCCTGTTCCCTGGCAGTGGGAGGGCAGATGCTGACAGGGCTTTCTGTGTTAACAGAGATTCAAAGTGGAACACGAGGTCAGATCCCTGTGCCCCTCCTATGTCTGCGCAGCAAGGCTGAACTATAAAAACCTCTGTGTGTACCTGCCCTGAACCTGAAGTCCCACTCAGGCAGCACCAGCCAGGGCTCCACATTTGGAGCTGAAGGAAAATCTGCTGGAAATTGAAAAGGATGTCAGAGTGTTACAGGAGAAGGGCCTATGGAAATAGGCTTTGATTTTGCTGGAAGAAGTTTCTCCCAACCGGTCACTGACTTTTCTCCATGAACAGCTTCCAATGGCCAGAGACAGCAAATGTCGAACAGCAGCTCCATCAGGCACTTCCTCCTGCTGGCATTGGCAGACACGCGGCAGCTGCAGCTCCTGCATTTCTGCCTCTTGCTGGGCATCTCCCTGGCTGCCCTCCTGGGCAACGGCCTCATCATCAGCGCCATAGCCTGCGGCCACCACCTGCACACACCCATGTTCTTCTTCCTGCTCAACCTGGCCCTCACTGACCTAGGCATGATTTGCACCACTGTCCCCAAAGCCATGCACAATTCCCTCTGGAACACCAGAGACATCTCCTACTCAGGATGTGCTGCACAGCTCTTTTTTTTTGTGTTTTTCATGTCATTAGAGGTTTCCCTGCTGACCATCATGTGCTACGACCGCTTCGTGTCCATCTGCAAACCCCTGCACTACGGGACCCTCCTGGGCAGCAGAGCTTGTGCCCACATGGCAGCAGCTGCCTGGGCCAGTGCCTTTCTCTATTCACTGCTACACACGGCCAATACAATTGCCCAGCCTCTGTGCCATGGCAATGCCCTGGGACAGTTCTTCTGTGAAATCCCCCAGATCCTCAAGCTCTCCTGCTCCAGTTCCTACCTCAGGGAACTGGGGCTTCTTGCAGTTAGTGTCTGTGTAGCCTCAAGCTGTTTTGTGTTCATTGTTTTCTCCTATGTGCAGATCTTCAGGGCTGTGCTGAGGATCCCTTCTGAGCTTGGACGGCACAAAGCCTTTTCCACATGCCTCCCTCACCTGGCTGTGGTCTCCCTGTTTTTCAGCACTGCTGCATTTGCCTACCTGAAGCCCTCCTCCATCTCTTCCCCATCCCTGGATCTGGCCCTGTCAGTTCTGTACTCGATGGTACCTCCAACCCTGAATCCCCTCATCTACAGCCTGAGGAACCAGGAGCTCAAGGCTGCAGTGTGGGCACTGATGACTGCATGCTTTCAGGAACATTAAACTACTGGCCCGTTTCTGCCAATCACGTGTAATAAAAGTAATCTTCAATATTTCTTGTTAGTTCCACTTTAGAGCTTCTTTATCTTAGTTTTAATTTTTAAATATTGTCTACAAAGTGATGTCATTGTTTGTGCTGTTTCTCATTATGTTTCCCTTCTCCTTCACTGTAACCACAGCCGGTTTCTATGAGGAGCTGTGCTCTCAGTGGCTATAAATGAAATAAAGGATATCCCAGCAAAGTTTTCACCAGAGATCCTCCTTTTGTTCCTTCTCTGGAGCTGCAGAAGCAATGTCTGTGTGCAGAGCTGGGTGCAGATCAGTGCTGGCCCAGCAGCTGTGCCCAGCACAAGCAGCACTTGGTGTTTCCAGTGCTGCTGCCGTGGTCCTGCCCCGCTGCCCTGGTGGCCCTGGTGTTGCTGCAGGGCCTGAGTGCTCTCGGGGCCAGGCACAGTCCTGGGGGTGGCAGTGCCGGGGCTGCAGCAGGGACAGGCTGTGGGCACTGCTGGGGCAGCGCTGATGCCTGAAGCCAAGCCCTGGGGGCTCCAGGCTACTTGCCCAGGCTCTCTCAAGAACACGGCCAGGCCAATGCTCAGCACAGAAAAGCCCTGTGAGCAGCCCCAGGCTGGCCATGGGCAGGCTGGGGGCAAACAGCATGGCTGGGGCTCTGCAAGGGCCCTGGGGCAGACGGGAAGGAGCAGCAGAGCAGGGGCTGATCCATCCCCAGTGTGCTGCACAGCCCAGGGCAGCATCCCAGAGCATCCTCATGGAGCTGCCAACAACATCCCTCCCTCTGCAGCCCTGGCCTCTCACACAGGTGCCCCATCCTTGCAGGCGCAGACACAGCAGCACTGGCTCAGCAGCCCCTGTTTGCATTGCACAGAGCAGGGGGGGCACCCCCATGCTGTTGCTGTGGGGACATGAACCTGAGGGAGCACAAATGCCATCAGCCCCTGGGGCCAGCAAGGGCTGGGGGATGGCAGGCCAACTACTCAGGTTTATTGGGACAAACTTCTGAGTTCGCCAATTCTAACCTGCAACCTAATGCCACATTGTCTGCCCTGAGCCTCCAGATTATACAATCGCAGCTCCCTCTTGTTCTTTCAACCAGACTTCTGTTCCAGACCCCTCCCCAGCCTTGCTGCCCTTCTCTGGACACGCTCCAGCCCCTCCATGGCCTTCCTAAATTGGAGGCCCAGAACTGGACACAGCACACGAGGCATGGCCTCACCAGTGCCAAATGCAGGGGAAGAATCCCTGCCCTGCTTCTGCTGGCCACACCATTCCTGATCCAGGCCAGGAGCCATTGGCCTTCTTGCCCACCTGGGCACACTGCTGCCTCATGTCCAGCCTGCTGTCCATCAGTGCCCCCAGGTCCCTTTCTGCCTGGCCACTGTCCAGCCACTCTGTCCCCAGCCTGTAGCACTGCAGGGGTTGTTGTGGCCTAAGTGCAGGACCCAGAACTTGGTCTTGTTCAACCTCAGCTTGTTGGATTTGGGCCCTGGATCCAGCCTGTCCAGGGCCCTCTGCAGAGCCCTCCTACCCTCCAGCAGATCCACACTCACACCCAGCTTGGTGTGATCTGCAAATTTGCTGATGCTGGACTCAATCCCCTCATGCAGATCATCAGTGCAGACTGGAATCCACGCTGCCTGGCTCTGACCCCTCAGGCATCCTGTGGGTGCCCTGGGATGGCACTCAAGGTGATCTGTTCCATAACCTTGCCGGGCACTCAGGTCAGGCTGACAGGCCTGGAGTTCCCCAGCTCCTCCTTCCAGCCCGTCTTGGGGATGGGCTCACATTGGCACCTCCAGTGCTCTGGGACCTCCCTGCTGAGCCAGCACTGATGGTAAATGATGGAGAGCAGCTTGGGGAGCTCATCCACAGCTCTCTCATCCCCCTGGGATGGATCCCATCTGCTCCCAGAGACACCTGTGAGCATCTCAGTGGCTCAGCAGGTCCCCAGCTGCTTCCTCCTGGATTACAGGGGGCTGTTCTGCTCCCTGTGCCCATCTACCAGCTCATGAGAACACTTCTCCTAAGTACAACCTGTCTTGTTCTTGAAAACTGAGGCAAAGAAGGGGTTAAGTACCTCAGGCTTTCCCTCATTTTTGGTAACCATATCTCCCCCAATAATGGATGGAGATTGTCCTTGTACCTCCTTTTGCCATTAATTTATTTATAGAAACATTTTTATTATCCTTCATAGAAGTGGCCTGGTTAAGCCTTAAGCTTTCACCTCTCTGATTTTCTTTCTGCATCACCTAACAACATCCTTAAGCATTTCCTGAGTTACCTGCCTCTCTGTCCAAAGGTGATGCACCTTCTTTTTGGCCCCAAGTTCCTGCAAAAGGCTGATCACATACAGAACGTCACCTATTGGCTAAAGAACGCCTCAGAGGAGGAAAATACAAGAGTCTATAAATTAAAAGAGGGAAAGCAAGCTAGTAAAGTAAAAGAAGAAAAAGAGGCTGGGAAGGCTGACAAAAACTGGGACCTCCTTGATCACTTACCTCCCTCCTACCCTTGCATTACTTCAAATCTTTCCTCCAATTCCTCTTGCTGTGGAGCCAATTCCTCCTCCTCTCCCAGCTGTCATTCCTTTACCACCTCCTAAACCAGTTATACCTCCACCACCTTCCCCTCAGCCCTCTTCTTACTCTCTTTATCCTTCACTACCGTTCCCTTACCTCTGCCATCTCATGTACCCCTTATTCACCAGCAAGTTCCTGCTCTGCCTCCCCCACCACAAATGAGAAGCTAAACAACATCTCAGAATCTCATGCCCAAGAGTGAAGTTAACCAGTCAGCCTCCACAGCTGATGTTGTTACAACCCATTGAAAGTGGCTGAAGTGGAAAAATTGTTCCCCCTCAGAGAAGTTCCCATGTGCAGGGTGGTCATTGAGATTGGATTCGTAAATGCTCCTTTGACGGCATCCAAAGTTTTAAACTTTAAGAAAGAATTGTGAAATTTAGTGGAAGAGCCCGTAGGAATCGCAAATCAAATTGATCCACTTTTAGCCCTAATATATATACATGGGGAGAACTGAACTCCATCTTTAACATCCTATTTTCCCCAGAAGAGACTTGATTAATAAGAACTGCAGAAATTAAAATTTGGGAGCAAGGAAACCAACCCAGGCCCCCAGGTGACCAAAAAATGCCTTGAGTGGAGCCTGACTGGGACCCTAATCAAGAAGAGGGGAGAAGGAACATGAGAGATTACAGGTCCCTGATGACCAGAGGGATAAAAGAATCAGTCCCTAGAGGGAGTAATACCAGGTTAGTGTTTGACAGCACCCAGGAAAAAGACAAGACCCCAGCACCATGGCTTAATGGGCTAAAGGAAAACTTCCAGATTTACTCTGATGTTGACCCAGACAGCCCAGAAGGCCAATCTCAGGTTCCCTGTGGTCAGGGATGACCCCGAGAATCCTTTTTTCCCAGCCTGGTGTTTTGAAGGAGCCTGAATTCTTCGTCTCGGGTTTCCAAGGTGCTTTATTGTTTCTTATCTATAACATTTTTTTCTCTGGCCTGCCAGAGGTCCGACAGAGGCACACTCCCTGCCCCTGGGCTGGTGTCTATGTTTTATACTATGAACTATGTGTACTTTATTTATCATTATTTTCCAATACCTAAAGCCACACAGCAGGGGACTTTCAGTATTAATCAAAACAAATGCACCTTTTATTGAGTGCCCACAGCAGATGCAACAGAAGGATTAGAAAGGAGATAAAGGACAGAGAGAGAGAGAGAGAAAGGAGGGTTGGGTGAGGGGAATAACTACCAACAGCGAGATGAAATCCTCGTGGTCCGGCCAATAGATCCATATTGTCACATCAGGGAGAGTCTCAAAGCCTTTGGTTAACTCAGGGGTCTTTTATAATCTACTGCCGGGAGGGAGCAGGACGGCACATGGAGGGAACAGTGGAGAATTAATCCATTGGGAGCAGGTACAGACAGTCCAGTTCTGAACAGCACAAACCGGTGCCAGCAGTGAGCGGGGCCCGTTGTTTCAGGACTGGTTCCTATGGGAAACATCCCGCTTCCCATTCAGGCATCCCGCTCCAGTGAGGCCAGTGCCCCTGGGTTAGAATTTGAAGGGTCTCAGTCCTTGGGGAGGGCTCCAAACTCCTTGACGGCAGCTGTGAGGCAGATGAGGGATCTCTGGACCGTCTCTTACAGACTGACATCCCAAAAAATAAAAAAAATTATGCACTTCCCCTTAAAAATAAAGTGTACTGAATTAATAAAATTATAATTATTTTTCTTATTTATAACAGTATTATTCTATAATTGTATTACCAAATTTTAATATTCACATTTTAAATTCCACACCTTTTTACAAAGCAAAAAATTTATTGGTCATTGGTTCTAAGTAACGCAATTCCCAACATTAATTCATTGACCAGTGTGGCTATTGATTTTGCTTTCTTTATACTAATTAGTCCTATTTTCAATCCTTTCATCACCTTTTTCATCATTTTCAAAGACAGGATAAAAGGGGCCACTTTGAGATCCATGGAGACATTTCTGGAGCATATTTAGGGCAGTTCTGGGTCTGGGGAGGTGTTGTGGGGTGACAGCCTTTATCCCAATATCGTGTGTTGTGTCTGGCAGCCGTGCCTTTTCTCTCTTCCCCCCCATCCCCCCGGCCGTCTTGCTGCGGCGGGGTGGGGAAGAGAGGAGGGAGTGTTTGACCAGGCCTTTTTGCTTTTGGCTTTTAGCTGCTTGGCTTGGCTAGCCGCTTTGCTTGCTTGCTTTCTGCTTTTTGCGCTGTTTTCTTTCCTTTTCTTTTGTTCCCTCTTTCTTACCCTCCCCTGAAGATACTGGACCGGCTCCGGACCTGACCTGAGACATCCAGGACACCTGGAGCCTGCGAGAGAAGCTTGGCACCCTTCACAACACAGCCTGGTTTCTTTTCTTTTCTTGTGTTGGGGAGTGTAATTTTGTTACTTGTAAATAAATAGGTTTTGTTTTCCTCTTTGCTCCTCCGAGAAATTCCTTCCCGAACCCGCTGTTGGGGGAGGGGTGGTTGGAGGTTTGTTTTGTTTGGGGGGCTCCCTTTTGGAGATTTCCCCTAATTTGTCCTAAACCAGGACAATATACCTTTTGGTGCGTTGGCCGGGAAACGGAGGCCAAAAAACAGTGGAAAAAAACCCTATAACAATAATATTTTGGTTTTGGTTATTTTGTGGGCATATTGGTGATTCATAATGTCATTTGGAGTGGAAGCTTGCCGGTATTTCTGGTCCTTAGGGGTTTTTGAAGTTTTAATACCTTTGTGGTCTCTAGGGTTATTTCCTTACCCAAAAATAGCTCTGGTGTTGTCCCTAATAAGTAGCTTTTGTAAGCAGGGGGCACTAACCAGAATAGTCATTGTGCTAGTCTTATGTGTGATGATGTGTCGGATAAAAATGCTGGACTTTGTTTCAGGAACGTATGGATTGTTGTTATGGCTGTGTAGTCAGTTTGTTTGGGGAGAAGAAGGGGAAGGGGCTTTTCAGCCTTTGTCTTCCTTCTTCTCCTCCAAATTGTTGACATCTCTATTAGAAAATACTGAATTTCCCCTGAGTTTGAAAGAAACCATCTTTCTGGCATTTAATTTATTAAGCCTTTTCTATACTGTCTGGAGTGTGTATAAAATGAAAGCTGAGATTTCTAGAGGGGTTAGAGACACTCCTGACTTAGGAGTAAAACAAAGCAGGAAAAATCTTGACTGGAGTGGGAAATGGGAGGATATGGGCCAGACATTAAAGGAATTTTCTGATCCTATAGACTGGGACTTTCCATCTGATCAAATTCAGGATCCAGTCGAGGTGGCAAAGTATTTGAGGGAGAAGTGCCATGGTAATACTAAGGAAGAAAGGATTACTGCAGTGAGCTGGGCCTTGGCGTTTGTTTACCGTACTCTGCTAGATACTGTGGAGCAGCAGATAGCAGAAAGGGAACAGGGAGATAAGTTAGTTACTATCCCAGTGACCCAGGCTGCAGCTAACATGCCAGGCTCCAGGCTAGCAGCTGAATCAGACAATAGGCCCCAAACCATGGCTGTTGCAGCTAATACAAGAGGTGGAAAGTGTAAAGGCAAGACCGATCGAAAGGTGGAGGATGATGAGGATGATGCGACCGATCAAAAGGTGGAGGATGATGATGATTATGCAGGAGAAGGACCCTCACCAAAATCAGAGGCCACATCAAGGGGCACAGAATCTGGAGCTAATATTGACTCCTTTTCTCTGAAGGATCTCAGAGGCCTAAGAAATGATTACAGACAACAACCTGACGAATCTATAATTAGTTGGTTAGTCCGCCTTTGGGATGTTGCAGGGGAGGTTACAATTTTGGATGGTACTGAAGCGAGGCATTTGGGATCCCTGTCACATGATCCTGTCATCGATCAAGGTATGATGAGGGGGGCTAACCCTCACAGCCTCTGGGAACGGGTCCTAAGAAGCGTAGCAGAACGATACCTGTGTACGGATGATCTCTATATGCAGCAGACACGGTGGAAGACCATAGAACAGGGGATCCAATGCCTGAGAGAGATGGCGGTGGCTGAGCTCATTTTCTCAGATGATACAACAACTAGGAATCCGGACCTGGTACCATGCACACCTGTAATGTGGAGGAAACTTGTGCGACTTGGGCCACCTGAATACGCTTCTGCCCTAGCAATAATGAAGCGGGATGATACATATGAGACTGTGCTTGATATGGCAAAGAAGCTTCGAGCGTATGCAGATGCTGTGCATGGCCCAACTCATGCCAGAATTGCAGCAGTGGAAACCCGACTGCAGAAACTAGAGGACAAAATAGAGGAGAATCATAAGAAACTCCGGGAAGAGATTAAGGGGGACCTTATTCAAATCTCAGCTGTACAAATTAGAGGCCCTGGTGTCCAACGCTGGCGCTCCTTTGATGGGGAGAGAAGGTACATCCCATGGGCTGAGTTATGGGCTTTTCTGTGTGAGTCTGGAGAAGACATGAGGAGATGGGATGGAAAACCCACCGCTGCTTTGGCACAACGGGTGCGTGAAGAAAAGAGAAAGTATCACCAAAAGGATAGCAGCTCTGGTCGCTTGTAGCCGAGATGTTAAGTATGCTGATGACGATGACATGTCCGATCCCCTTGAAGGAACTTCTAAGGCATATGCCCAAGGAAAGAAGGACAATCCGGCTTAGAGGGGCCCTGCCTCCAGCCAGGAAGAGGCA
The DNA here is from genome assembly GCF_035770615.1 of Melospiza melodia melodia. Taxonomy (NCBI): domain Eukaryota; kingdom Metazoa; phylum Chordata; class Aves; order Passeriformes; family Passerellidae; genus Melospiza; species Melospiza melodia. The sequence goes on along the minus strand of NW_026948796.1, from coordinate 5,821,830 downwards.
CGGGAAAACGGGGTTTTTTGGAAGGTGTGGATCAGATGGCCTGGCACATCAGAGCCACAAGACTATGAAGCATTGGTTGACACTGGATCACAGTGTACCTTAATGCCATCGGAACACGTGAGGACAGAACCTGTTTCCATTGCTGGAGTGACGGGGGGATCACAACAGTTGACTTTGTTGGAAGCTGAGGTAAGCTTGACTGGGAAGGAGTGGCAGGAACATCCGATTGTGACTGGTCCAGAGGCTCCGTGTATTTTGGGCATAGACTTCCTCCGGAATGGCTATTACAAAGATTACAAAGATCCTAAGGGATTCAGGTGGGCTTTTGGAATAGCTGCAGTGGAGATAGAGGGTATTAAACAATTGAATACCTTGTCTGGACTATCAGAGAACCCATCTGCAGTAGGACTCTTGAAGGTAGAGGAACAACGAGTGCCAATTGCCACCTCAACAGTGCACCGCAGGCAGTACCGGACGAATCGAGATGCCGTGATCCCCATCCACAAAATGATCCGAGAGCTGGAGAGCCAAGGGGTGGTCAGTAAAACCCACTCACCCTTCAACAGCCCTATCTGGCCTGTGCGAAAATCTGACGGAGAATGGAGACTGACTGTGGACTATCGTGCCTTGAATGAAGTGACTCCACCACTGAGTGTGGCTGTACCGGACATACTGGAACTGCAGTACGAGCTGGAGTCCAAGGCAGCAAAGTGGTACGCGACCATCGATATTGCTAACGCGTTTTTCTCCATCCCTCTGGCAGCAGAATGCAGGCCCCAGTTTGCTTTTACATGGAGGGGAGTGCAGTATACCTGGAACTGACTGCCCCAGGGGTAGAAACACAGTCCTACCATCTGTCATGGACTGATCCAGGCTGCACTAGAAGAGGGTGAGGCTCCAGAACATTTACAATATATTGATGATATCATTGTTTGGGGGAACACGGCAGTAGAAGTGTTCAAGAAAGGAGAGAAGATAATTCATATTCTCTTGGAAGCCGGATTTGCCATTAAGAAGAGCAAAGTCAAGGGACCTGCCCGAGAAATTCAGTTTTTGGGGGTGAAGTGGCAAGATGGACGGCGTCAGATTCCTGCAGATGTTATTAACAAAATCACTGCTATGTCCCCACCAACTGATAAGAAGGAAACACAAGCTTTCTTAGGTGCTATAGGTTTCTGGAGGATGCACATCCCTGAGTATAGTCAGATTGTGAGACCCCTTTATCTGGTTACCCGCAAGAAGAACAACTTCCATTGGGGCCCTCAGCAGCAGCAAGCTTTCATCCAGATCAAGCAGGAGATCGCTCATGCTGTAGCCCTTGGTCCAGTCAGGACGGGACCAGATGTGAAGAACGTGCTCTACTCTGCAGCCGGGAGCCATGGTCTGTCTTGGAGCCTTTGGCAGAAGGTGCCTGGCGAGACCCGAGGCCGACCATTGGGATTTTGGAGTCGGAGCTACAGGGGGTCTGAAGATAACTATACCCCAACAGAAAAAGAAATCTTGGCCGCCTATGAAGGAGTCCAAGCCGCCTCGGAGGTGATTGGTACAGAGGCACAACTCCTTCTGGCACCCCGACTACCGGTGCTGGGATGGATGTTCGGAGGAAAGGTTCCCTCTACCCACCATGCCACCAATGCTACTTGGAGTAAGTGGATTGCCCTCATTACACAGCGCGCTCGAATTGGGAAGTTAAATCGCCCTGGGATCCTGGAAATAATTACAAATTGGCCCAAAGGTGAAAGCTTTAGTGTCGCGGATGAGGAACAAGAGCCAGTGACCCGGGTTGAGGAAGGTCCGCCATACAATCAGTTACCAGCAGAAGAAACACGTTACGCTCTATTCACTGATGGTTCTTGTCGCGTCACAGGGATGAAACGGAGGTGGAAAGCAGCTGTATGGAGTCCCACTCGACAAGTTGCAGAGGCTACTGAAGGAGAAGGCGAATCCAGTCAATTTGCTGAAATCAAAGCTATTCAACTGGCCCTAGGTATTGCAGAGGGAGAGAAGTGGCCAAGGCTCTATTTGTATACCAATTCTTGGATGGTAGCCAATGCTCTATGGGGATGGCTGAAGAGATGGAAAGAGGCGAACTGGCAGCGAAGACGAAAACCAATTTGGGCTGCGGAAGAGTGGAAAGATATCGCTACTCGGTTAGAAAAGTTACCTGTGAAGGTTCGCCATGTAGATGCCCATGTCCCCAGAAGTAGAGCTAATGAAGAGCAGCAAAACAACCAGCAAGTCAATCAGGCTGCAAAGATAGGGGAGTTGAAGATAGATCTCGACTGGGAGCATAAGGGAGAGTTATTCTTAGCACGATGGGCCCATTATGCCTCAGGCCACCAGGGTAGAGATGCCACCTATAAGTGGGCACGAGACCGAGGGGTGGATCTAACCATGGACAGTATCTCTCAGGTTATTCGTGACTGTGAGACGTGCGCTGCCATTAAGCAGGCCAAGCGGGTGAAGCCCCTCTGGTATGGGGGGCGGTGGTCTAAGTACAAATACGGGGAGGCCTGGCAGATTGATTACATCACACTGCCTCAAACCCGCCAGGGCAAGCGCTATGTACTAACCATGGTAGAAGCCACCACAGGATGGTTGGAAACCTATCCTGTGTCTCATGCCACAGCCCGTAACACTATCTTGGGCCTTGAAAAGCAGGTCCTTTGGAGGCACGGTACTCCCGAGAGAATTGAGTCAGATAATGGGACTCATTTTAAAAACAATCTTATTAATACTTGGGCTAGGGAACATGGCATCGAGTGGATATACCATATCCCCTATCATGCACCAGCTGCAGGGAAGGTGGAAAGGTATAATGGATTGTTAAAAACCACCTTAAAAGCATTGGGTGGGGGGTCTTTAAAAAACTGGGAGCAGCATTTGGCAAAGGCTACCTGGTTAGTTAACACTCGAGGTTCCACCAACCGAGCGGGTCCTGCTCAGTCTGAGCTCCTTAATATAGTAGATGGGGATAAAGCCCCAGTGGCCCATGTCAGAGGTTTGTTGGGAAAGACAGTATGGATCAACCCTGCCTTGAGTACAGACAAACCCATCCGTGGGATTGTCTTTGCTCAAGGACTAGGTTATCCATGGTGGATAATGCAGAAAGATGGAACAACACGGTGTGTGCCTCAGGGAGACCTGATTGTGGGATGAGACTCATATATGAATGTCATTGTTCGTTGAATGTGAGACAGAAGGAAACTGTAAGTGTCAAAGGTCTGAGCAAGTAAGATGAGAGGAATGCGTAAGTGTCAAAGGTGTGAGTAAGTGAAATGAAAGTTTTTATTGTATATTCACGATATGGGATAAGGGGTGGAGTGTCGTGGGTTGACAGCCTTTATCCCAATATCGTGTGTTGTGTCTGGCAGCTGTGCCTTTTCTCTCTTCCCCCCCCCGGCCGTCTTGCTGCGGCGGGGCGGGGAAGAGATGGGGGGAGTGTTTGACCAGGCCTTTTTGGCTTTTGGCTTTTTCCTGCTTGGCTTGGCTAGCCGCTTTGCTTGCTTGCTTTCTGCTTTTTGCGCTGTTTTTTTTTCTTTTCTTTTGTTCCCTCTTTCTTACCCTCCCATGAAGATACTGGACCGGCTCCGGACCTGACCTGAGACGTCCAGGACACCTGGAGCTTGAAAGACAAGCCTGGCGCCCTCACCACACACAGTCTGTTTCTTTCCTTTTCTTGTGTTGGGGAGTGTTCTTTTGTTACTTGTAAATAAATAGGTTTTGCTTTCTACTTTCCTCCTCCGAGAAATTCCTTCCCGAACCCGGTATTGGGGGAGGGGTGGTTGGAGGTTTGTTTTCTTTGGGGGGCTCCCTTTTGGAGATTTCCCCTAATTTGTCCTAAACCAGGACACACTGTTACCCTGTGATGTCACAGCCTTCTCTGTGACATCACACAGCTGCTCTGTGATATCATACTCTATGTCACAACCCACATTGTAATGTCACAAAACCACCTTCTACTATGTCACAGCTTGCTCTGTGATGTCACACCCCCTCAGTGCTGTCACACAGCCCACTCTGGCCTTTCACACAGCCCCTTGCTGACATCCCAGCTGCTCTGTGGCTCTGTGACACAGCCCCAGAGGTGCTGCTGTGGCACAGCCCCCTCTGGGACACCCACAGCCCCTGCCAGTGCTGAGCCCCTGTGAGCTCTGTCTGTGCCCTGCTGGTGTCCCTGAGGAGCCCTGGCAGTGCCCCAGCCCTGCTGGGCTGTGCACAGGAGCTGCTCCTGGCCAGAGCTGTCTCTCTGCAGCGCTGCCCTTGCCAGGAGCTGCCTCTGGGCCAGGAGCCCAGACCAGCTCAGCAGCACAGACACAGCACAGGGACTTTAATGAGCCTCTGGGGCTTTGGTGCTCTTTGTATCTGCCCTGGCCAAAGTGCTGCACAATTTGGCTCTGGCAGGGCTGTCTTGCATTTGCTTCCCATCCCTGTGCCCTGTGCAGCCCAGGCTGTCCCACGGTGTCCTTGCCCTGCGCCTCTGTCCCTGCAGGCTGTCGGCATCCCCCGACTGCCCCACCTGGGTGGGCCCTTCCTTGGCTGACAGCTCTGCCTCCTGCCTGCCTCTGCCTGCCCACACAAAGCCTGGGGCTTATTATCAAAAGTGTCAATTCAATTTTTACTGTGCCTGTGAACTTCTAGCACAGGAACAAGGCATGCAGGGGCTGCTTTCCCAGCTAGGATGGTTGGAAGACAAGAAGACATCTGGCTCAAGAATGTAATGGCAGAAAAAAGAAGGACTGAATCTAGAAACTTGGGGTAGGTTTTGTAGTAATGGGTAAATTTTAATACACATCTAATGATGTTGGTAGAACTACATGTCTGCATAAGGTTAAGAGTTATCCCTCACTAGACCTCAAGTCTGAATAAATGATACCCTCTTAAATAGGAAATTGTGATAGCAAGTCTTATTCTGATATTTCGGAGACTTGGTGATGGCAAGGCCTCATAGAACCAAGGAGTCAGCTGTGATTCTGAGCAAACTCATGGGACAAAGGGTCCAATGTAACACAGCAGAACCCCATGGAACCAAAATCCATTTTAGTACATTGAGGCCACATTAAACACATTGTTATACACCTCATTATGATATACAGCAGATCCAAGGAGACCATTGTGACTCTGAGAAACCTCTTGGAACCAAGGGGCCGTTCTGACACAGCAAGGCCTCATGGAACCATGGGTCCATTGTGATGCTGCAGAATCTCACAGAATAAAGGTGACCCTGTTCTATTATGGTACCTAATGGAACAAAGGGACCATGGTGACACTGCAGAACCAAGGAGACTGCAGCTGGCAGTGTGAGAGCTCATGGAACCAGGAGTCCATTGTGACATAGCAAGGCCTTATGGAACCAAGGGTCCATTGTTAAACTGTGTGGCCTCATGGAACCATGAGCCATTGTGACACAGCGTGGCTACACGGAGCCAACGGGCCACTGTGACACTATGGATCCACGGGAACCATTATGACTGAGGAACCCCATGGAACCGAGAGTCCATTTTTACACTGTGGGACCCTGTGGAACCAAGGGGACCAGAGTGACATTGCAGGGCCTCATGGAACAATGGAGACTATTCTGACACTTTGGGACCCACTGGAACCAAGGGGGCATTATAGAATGGCAGGTCCTTGTGGAATCAAGGGGACTCCAGTGAACCCTGTGCGTCTCAATGGGATGAAGTGTCCAGTGGAACCCAGGGTACCATGGTGACACTCTGAGGCCTCATGGGACCAAAGGTCTGTTGTGACCCAGCAGGGCCTCATGGAACCATGGAGGCCATTTTTACACTTTGAGGCCTTGAGAAACCAAAGGGCCTTTGTGGCACTTCATGGCCTCGTGGAGCCAAAGGGACCAGAGTGACACTGTGGGGTCAGTGAAACCAATGGTTTGTTGTGATGGGCCCTCATGGAAGCACAGAGCCATTATGACACTTAAAAAGAAAGGAGAACATTGTGACACTGTGGGGTCAGTGAAACCAATGGTCTGCTGTGACACTTCAAGGCCTTATGGAATCATGGAGACTATTGTGACACTGCAAGCCTCACTGAACCAAGGGCCATTCTGATGCTACAAGGGCTCATGGAAGCAAGGGGCCATTGTGACATTCCTGGTCGCTATGGAAGCAAGGGCCCAGTGTAACACATCCAGGCCTGGTGGAACCAAGGGGCCATTGTGACCCTGAGAAACCCAGTAGAACCAAGGGGCCATTTTGAGACTCTGTGACCTCATGGAACCAATGGGCCATTGTGGCATTGCGCAGGCCCATGGAAACAAGGGAACCATTTTGACACTGCAAGGCATCATGGAAGCAAGGAGCCATTGTGATGCCACAGGGCCTCAAGGTTTCAAGAACATGGAACAGGTCTGGGTGGCTGGGCCTCCTGGGGGCTGCCTGACGGGTCCAGCTGACCTTGGCATATTGAAAGTAACTTCTCATCAGCCCCTTAAACCCTGGACTTCTGTGCTCCCCTAACTGTGGGAAAGAACTGTCCTTCTCCTCCAGGGGTTCATGGCCAAAAATGTGATTCCTCCTCCAAATCTGATTATATCCAAGGATTATTCCTGCATATTACCTGCCAGGACAGACTGCTCTGGCTGGCCTTGGCCTTTTGGGGGAAACCTCTCATCTGCCTTCAAAACACTGGGGGCATCCATGGCCAAAATTGGGAATGCACCTCCAAAATTCCTTATATCCAAGGATAGCTCCCAAACAAAATCTGCTAGGACTGTCCAGGTTCCCTTGGTTTCCTGAGGGCCAGCTCTCATCTGCCTTTGAAACACTAGGGCTCTGTACTTTCCTTCCTATGGAAAAGAACTGTCCTTCTCATCCAAATGCCCCTAGACAAAAGTGGGGTTTGGCCTCCCAAATTCTGTCTCTCCAAGGATTCTTCCCTGACAATGAGTCTGGCTGGCCTTGGCCTCCTTATGGCTGCCTCTAATCAGCCTTTGAAATACTGGGGCGCCACCCTTTCCTTCCTATGGAGAACTGTCATTCCAGTCCAGGAAGCCATGGCTGAAATGGAATTCCACCCCCAAGACTCCCTGAATATCTACGGGTTACTGTAAGACAAAATCAGCAAGGACAGACAGGTCTGGCTGGCCTTGGCTTCTGGTGACTGCTTCTCATCTGCCTTCACAACCCTGGGGTTCTGTGGTTTCCTTCCTATAGAAAAGAACTGTCCCTCTTGTCCACGTGCTCCTGGCCTCAAGCACTTGACAATTTATAGGGACATAGGAGCTCTGTGCTCAGTGGGGTGGGGAGTGAGGACAGTGCAGGAAAGCCCTGGGATGGACTGAAGGGTGGTTTCGCAGGCGTTGGATCCTTTTCACATAGTAGAAACCAGCCAGAGAAAAAAAGAATTAATTCCAAGGGCACCTGGGAAACTCAGAGTGGACACCAGGAGAAAATAATTTCCCTGCCAGGGCAGAGCTGTGGTACAACATGTCCCCCAGAAGGAGCCTGGGTCAGCCCAAGGCTTTGTGTGGGCAGGCAGAGGCAGGCAGGAGGCAGAGCTGTCAGCAAAGGAAGGGGACAGCCAGGTGGGGCAGCCGGGGGATGCCGACAGCCTGCAGGGACAGAGTTGCAGGTTTGCTCAGCATCAGAGACTCCTTTCCCTTGCTTGTCCCCGCTTATCATCACTGCCACCAGTTTTCTCTTCTACCTTGAACCTGGGGACAATTTGTCAGTCTTGTGCCTCACAGGGATCTACGTAAAGTACAAGACACTTCTGTGTTTCAATCTTACATTGAGTTCCTGACAAATTTTTTGAGCCCTCTCGGAGGGACTGGGTGTGATGCAAAAAGCACCAAAGCCCCAGAGGCTCATTAAAGTCCCTGTGCTGTGTCTGTGCTGCTGAGCTGGGCCGGGCTCCTGGCCCAGAGGCAACTCCTGGCAAGGGCAGCGCTGCAGAGAGACAGCTCTGGCCAGGAGCAGCTCCTGTGCACAGCCCAGCAGGGCTGGGGCACTGCCAGGGCCCCTCAGGGACACCAGCAGGGCACAGACAGAGCTGACAGGAGCTCAGCACTGGCAGGGGCTGTAGGATGGCCCAGAGGGGGCTGTGTCACAGCAGCTCCTCTGGGTCTGTGTCATAGAGGCCCAGGGCAGCTGTGATGTCAGCAAGGGGCTGTGTGACAGGCCAGAGTGGGCTGTGTGAGATCACAGATTGGGCTATGATATCACAGAGTTTGTTTTGTGAGGTCCTTGAGCTATGGGATCATAGCTATGGCATCATAGAGGGGATTCTGTGACATCACAGAGCAATCTGTGACATCATGGCATGACTGTGTGACATTATAGAGCTGGCTGTGAGGTCAAAGTGTGTGCTGTGACATTACAGTGTGGCAGTATGACATCACAGGAAGGATTTTGTGACATCACTGAGAGGGTTTTGACATCACACAGCTATCTGTGATGTCATAGAGGAGGGTGTGTGGCCATAGATCAGACACTGCCATCACAGAGGGTGGCTCTATGACATCAGAGAGTGGGTTGTGACATCACTGGGTGGCTGTGAACATCATAGAGGAGGTTGTGACATAACAGAAAAGACAGTGACATGACAGGCTTACTTTGTGACATCACAGAGTCTTCTATGACATCACAGTGCAGCTGCATGACATTCCAGGGTGACATCCCAAAGTTGGCTCTGTGACATCACAAGGGTGCTGTGTGACATCACAGGTGGCTGTTTGACATTGTGAAAGAGCTGTGTGGCATCATAGCAGGATGTGTGACATCACAAGGTCTGTGTGACATCACAGGGGCTGTGTGACATCACAGGGGCTGTGTGACATCACAGGGGCTGTGTGAGGTCACTGGGGAGGTCACTCTCTCCCGGCCCCCCTCACAGTTCCCCCCAGAGCCGTCCAACCCTGCTCGTGCACAGCAGGGTCCCCTGTCCCCCCGGGTCCCCCCGCCCCCGGCCCTGCAGCCTCCCCCAGAGGATGTTCCACGAGATCGACCCCAGAGCCTGACACAGGGATGGGGGGCCGGGGCCCTGGGGGTGGTACAGGGGAACAGGGACCCCCCGGCAGCGTCCCCATGTACCCCAGGGCCAGAGCCTGGGCGAGGGCTCCTTCACCCTGCTACCAACGAGGGCTTGAGAGTGCTGAAAAAATCTCTGGGAAGGGAACAGCAAAAAACATCCCTTAACCTTAACGTTAAGTGTTGGGAAATTGAGGTGACTAGAGACTGGAAAAATACAAAGCCGTGGCTAATTCCAAGTCCTACACCTGTGAGATAGCTTGTCCTTCGGCCTAGCTGTAGTAGGATAACAAATAGTGAAAGAGACATGAGAAAAGAGAGATATAACCCCTAAGGAATGAGGAAGAGTTCATGGTATAGTTTAACCAATAGATTGCTTGGCTTACAGAATATTCATAAGCTTATTATTTGCTATATAAGTGTTTGATGCTTTTTTCAATAAACTGGACCTGTGATGAACCATCTGGTGTCCTGGTCTCCTTCCTACGACAAATGGTTGACCCCGAACGCTGACTCCTCTTCTCGACTAAAAGAAAAAGGGGGAGAACACGCCACAGTCAAGGAAGTTGGAGTTGGGTCCTGAGCAGCCAGGACAGTGCCGGAATTTTGAAGCACCCACGGGGGTCACATCCGTGACTTGAGCCATCCGTGTCTGCCGGAGCCTGGAAAGCTGCAAAGAGCACTCACGAAATAGGTATGAAAAGGCAAGCAGCACATAATTTATTCTCCGCGTATTTAGAAAGGCGAGGACTAAAGGGGATAGATTTAAAAAAGGAGCTACTAGGGTTGTTACCCTATGGCTATGCTAAAGAACTTTTCCTTAACCCACATATGGTTCATGAACTCTTGGAATGGGGAAAATTTGGGAATATACTGTGGGAAGCAGTGTTAGAAGATGATAAGTCAGCAAAGAAACTGAGCAAGCCATAGTGGGTGATGTACGGTGCACTGCTTCAGCATGTCTCTGAGTGCAAAGCAGCAGCCGCGGCTCGGTGCACCCGTGGGGCTGTGCAGCTCCGAACTCGGCATGGGCGCTGCGCCATGGAGAGCAGCCGCGGCGAGTGGCCGCCTGGAATATTACACCGCAGCAGCGGTAGTAGCGGCGGCAGCGGCGGGGCGAGCAGAGCCGCCGCAGGGGGAGCGACCCGACCAGTGCTGGGTGCAGCGCACGCAGTGAGTCGGCCTGCCAGCGCGTTTCGCGAAACAAAGAGCCCAGCGCGGGGGCGTTCACCTGCTCCAACACAGGCACTGCGGGACCGGAGCGCTTTTCCAGCCCCGGCGCTTCCCCATGGCCGGTAAGAAGCCTCATTTTGAGACCTAACAGCCGTAATTAATGTGACTCTTGTCAACAAAAGATCCCTACTGCAATTAAGAGACCAGTGATAATAAACAAAGGACACCAAGGACAATTACTATCAAGATGTTTCTCACCTAAGTTAAAAGGACCTTTTGTTTTTCCTAGCAGAGACCGTGAAAGAGAAATCAGCGTAAGTGAATGCGTAGGTCAAATTTCGGCCGATTTGGCTTAGCATTCATTATGCTGTCTTAAAATCACCTGTATTAACAGAGACTTTAAACATCAGAAGCATAGACTTTAATCGGTGGAACATCAAACTCTGAAATTATATTTTGAAAAATTTAAAAATGTTAAAAATGTGTTAAAGTGGTTGTAGAAGTAAGATGTAATGAGTGTGTTTTTTGTATTTTTTTAAGCTGTGTTTAGATGTGATAAATGTAAAAGCAAGCACTGACTTCAAAATAATTTCTCCACAGGTATACCTTAAATAAACTCCTTATGTTTAAGTGCATTCAAGGATAAAAATGCTGCAGCAAATACATGAAGAAACTTGTTTTAGTTTAGTATTTTAGAATCAGGCCTGTAAGTAAGTTATAGTAAATGCTATATTCTATTTCTATAGTAAGTTTTATTTGTTGCTAAGTAGTTTAAGTTAAATTGTCTATTAAGTGCCATTAAATGTTAAGTACTGGTAAAGTTAAGTGTTTTTAAGTTTGATTTCTGTTGAGTTTAAGTGTTATTAAGTTTAAGTAAAGTTAGATTCTGTTAAGTTTAAATTATATTAAGTTTAAGTTATGTAGAATTTAAAGTCTGTTAAGTTTTGTTAAGTTTAAATATTTTAAGTATTTTAAGTCTAGGTGCTATTAGGTTTAAGTGATGTTAGATAGATTTATGCTTTTATGATAGGCGTTTATTTTATGACTTGTGTGTAAAGTGTTGTTGTGAACATCCGAGAAACTTTAGTTAAAAGAGACAATCAGAAGCATTTGTGAGTAAAGCCATTCCTGTTTGAAGTATATCTGCTGCTGTTTGAAAATAAAAAGCAAACTTACCAGACAATCAATGCAGGTAAAACCTGTGCACATGTTATTCCTTTAGCTTATTTTTGTAGGTTGTATTAGCACACCTGATGTTTGCTTGAGCCTTGTAGCACATAGAATCCTTTTTGTATCTGTTGTATAGCATATCCTATAAATAGTGATAGCCTTTTTAGTTTGTTTCCCTAGCTTAGATCCCTTATAAGAGAGAAACCTTGCTAGCTGAGAAGACTGTTTAGTTGTTAGAATTGCCTATTCTTGTGTTGCAAAGAGTGAGACACAGTTAGCCCATAGAATTTTGCTTTTTCCAAAAAATAAAAACAGGGGAAGTGTTGGGAAATTTAGTTGAATAGAGACTGGAAAAGTACAAAGCCGTGGCTAATTCCAAATCCTGCACCTGCGTTGATAGTGTGTCCTTGGGCCTAGCTGTAGTAGGATAACAAATAGTGAGAGACATGAGAAAAGAGAGATGTAACCCCTAAGGAATGAGGAAGAGTTCATGGTAGAGTTTAACCAATAGATTTCTTGGCTTACAGAATATTCATAAGCTTATTATTTGCTGTATAAGTGTTTGATGTTTTCTTCAATAAACTGGACCTGTGATGAACCATCTGGTGTCCTGGTCCCCTTCCTACGACAGTTAAGGGACAGCAGCACAAAGTTCCTTGGCAAGAGTCACACTGCTCCTGACTGGGCACTTCAGGCACAGCAAGGAAACAAAGCAACAACAAAACCAAACAGAATCCAGGCAATCAAACCAGAAATGAACTGAGGACTGTTCCTGGGCATGTATGTGACACAAGGACAGTGAGGGCTAGGATAAAAGGAATAAAGAGATAAAAGATTAACAGAGCTCAAATCTAAGAGGACTGAATTTGTACCTTAACCTTAACTGATACCTTCAACTTCACAATTTAGCAAAAGAACAGATCTTAACAATATTTAACCTTACTTAAAACCTATGACTTTGCAATTTAACAGAGGAGTAACATTCAACAATTTTCAACACAACTTATAACTTATAATAAATGTAACACTTAGCAAAAGAACAACTCTTAGCAGAATTTAACTTAGCTTAGACCTTATGACTTAACCTTTCTTACAGGCCTGACTGACTCAGCTATCCCAGGCACTCCAACTCCTCAGGCAGCAGCATTTCTGCCACATTTCCCCAGCACAGGCACTCCTGTGTGCACACAGACACAAAGAGTCAGTGCAAGGCACCTGTGAGAAATTCCCCTGAGGGCAGGAAAGAATCACTGTGCATGCTTTGGCATCTCCCCAGCAGGTGAAGGGTTGAGCCTGGAGGAGTGGGGGGATCGGCCCAGGCTCTGTGGTTGTTCAGGATCCCCGAGTGCAGCAAACGGGAGAGTTCCCAGGTGGGAGAGGCCCCACTCAGAGGGAGTCGCTGGCCCAGGAGAGCTCCAAGGGCTCGTTTTGGAGCGCTGTGTGCAGGGCCCCAAGAGAGGGACTTCAGTCCCAGCAATGGTTCATCCTGGCCACACTTGGCATCAACAGCTTTCTTTGGCAGTGTGAGAACAGGGATCTTGTGCCGCTGAGGGAACAAAAACAGCTTCCAGGGCTGCTCCTCCAGAAGCCAGGAGCTGGTTGGGAAGCAGCAGTGCCTGGAGCAGACAGTGTTGTGATGAGCTGCAGACGAGCTGAGCCCAGGGGCTGTTGGCCAAGGCCGAGGCCCAAGGAGCATTTCTCAGCTGGCAGGGCGGCCTGAGAAGGGGAGGGGGCAAACACAGCAGCACAGGGACATGGAACCAAGGGACCATTGTGACACTGTGGGGCCCTTTGAGACCAAGGCACCATTGTGACACTGTGGGGCCCTGTGAGACCAAGGGGCCAGTGTGACACTGTGGGGCCTCATGCAGTCATGGAGAGCACTGTGACATTGCTGGGCCACATGGAACCAAGGGGACCATGCTGACACTGTGTGGCTCCACGGAATGCAGGGATCATTGTGACACTGAGAGGCCCCATCAAGCCAAGGGTCCATTGTGACGCTGTGGGGCCTCCTGAAACCATGGAGACCATTGTGACACTTTGGGGTGTCATGGAACCAAGAGGCCATTGTGACACTGCGAGACCCTATGGTCTCACAATGGTAAAAAAGGTCCCTTGTGACATTGCACGGCCTCATGGAACAATGGAGAGCATTAGGAGACTTCACAGCCTCATGGAACCAAAGAGACCATTGTGACAGTAGAGGACACCAGTGAATCAAGAATAACGTTGTGACACTGTGGGGCACCATGAAACCAAGGGGCCATTGTGACACTGTGGGGACTCATGGAATAATGGAGGCCATTGTGACACTATGACGCCCCATGGAATAAACAACGCATTGTGACACTCTGAAGCCTCATGGAACCAGTGAGACCATTGTGACCTTGGGGGTTCCTACAGAACCAAGAGGACCCTTCTGATACTGTGGGGACTTGTGAAACCAAGAGGCCTTTGTGACACTGCAGGGCTGCATGGAACCAAAGATCCATTGCAACATTGCAAGGCCTTGTGTCATCAGTGGTCCATTGGGACTCTGTGGAGCCAAAGGAGACCATTGTGACACTGCAAACCCCTTGGATCTAAAGGTCCATTATGACATTGCAGGCCTCATGGAACAGAGGAGTCACATGACACAGTGGGGCCTGAGGAACCGCAGAGACACTTGTGACACTGCAAGGTCTCATGGAACCAAGGGAACATGGAACAGGTCTGGCTAGTTTGGTCTCACAGGGGCTGCCTGAAAGCTGAACTTGGCATGCTGAGGGTCTGTTCTCATCTGCTATTCAAACAATGGAGCTCTGGTCTTTCCTTCCTATGGAAAAGATCTCTCCTCCTCCCCCAGGCATCCATGGACAGAATTGGGATTTCACCTCCAAATTTCCTTATATCCAGAGATTGTTCACATAGGAATATTGCCAGGACAAGTCTGGCTTGCAGTGGTTCCATGAGAGTCACTTCCCATCTGTCCCCAAAACACTGAAGAAGGCTCCGTGCTCTCCTTCCTATGGGAAAAAACTGTCCTGATTCTCCAGGCACCCATGGCTGAGACTGGGCTTCCACCTCCGAAATTCCCTAAATCCAGACTGCTCCCAGACAAAATCTGCCATTCCAGACAGATCTGGCTGGCCTTGGTCTAGTGAGGCTCTCACCTGCCTTCCAAACACTGGGGTCTGTGCTTTTCTTCCTATGGAAAAGAACTTTCCTTCTCATCCATGGTGCCCATGGCCAGAATTGGAATTTCACCTCCAATATTGCCTTACTGTGAGAGACTGGAGGAGATTGTTGGCTCAAAACATTCTGTGTGGGAGAGGAAGGTGCAGGTCCAGCCCTGCCCTGCCCTGGAAGTCCAGCACTGCCCTGCCCTGGAACCCCAATGCCCCCAGAGCCTCTATCCCAGCCCAGCAGTGTCTGCCAGTCCCTGGCACAGCACAGGCAATGCTCCACAGCCACCTCTGCAGCCCCCAGCCCAGCTCCTGAGGGACCAAGTGAGCCCAGGTCCCACCTGGGGGAAGGGCCCAGGAAGATCAAGGGGTATTGAAGGCTGACCACAAGGCAAGCACACATCTTGACCCTACCTCCTCTTGGAATTTCCATCTGAACAACACTGGAATCCAGGTGTTGGCAGCTGTGTTTGTGCTTCTCTGGATCTTTTATGTTTGTCTCTCTTTCTGTGTCTTCTTCTTCTGTTTCTGTGCTCCTACAAATTTTGATTAACATTATATTGAACAGGCTTAGAGTTTGTGAAGTTGAATGGGCCAAGTCAATATTTTGAGTGGTGTTTTTTGTTGATTGTATGTCTGTTGTAGTTTTACATGAGAAGAATTTTTATAAGCAATACAAAACTTTTTGTGTAACTGACAATCTGTTAAACCACTACAATATTGAACACACCTCTGTGAAACACGTATGTTAAAGATGAAAAAATCCTGGAATGTCCTCTTTCTTTTCCAGTCAACAAAGAAGCAGCAGGCCCTGGCCCTGGCCCCCATCTCAACCAAACCAAACCAAACCAAACCAAACCAAACCAAGCAACCCTGCAGTGGGCTGAGCCCCTTCCCCCCTCCCCAGGCTGCCCCCTCCCCATCAGCCCCATTCTAACCAAACCAAACCCCAACAACTACCAAACAGGAAAAGAAAAGAGGCTACAAAACCCCTACCAAAACAAAGCTAGCCACAGCTTTTAAAACCTTACCATCAAGTCCCCTCCCCCCAACACAATTCAAACCAAAAACCCCTACAACCTACAACCCATACAAAATAGCCCTACAACTAAAAAACGCAAAAAAAGCCAAGAACAAACCATAAATCCAGTCTTAACAAACCCAACCACATCTTCCACCACAAGTTACTGGCAGGTCGGGTGTTAGTCCTTTCAACACTTCCATCCCCCTTTGAGTATAAGAAAAAAACAAAATACAAGCATTTAAAGAAAACAATAAAAAAACCATCAAAGTCAGTAAAGAAGAAATTAAATCCAAAAAAAAAAGAAAAATTACCTTAATGTTAAAACTAAAATCCTCTTATAAACTATAAAGAAAAAGCTCTTGCTTCAAAACACAAAAGCCTGTTAAAAAATTCAAATTAATATTAAACAAAAACATCCATACTAAAGTAATTAAATATTAAAATACCCATAATTTCAATACAAGTTTAAACAGGGACAAAAAAATCCACTATCCCCTAAGATGAGATCTCTATTCCCAGAGTTAAAAACAATTTTAAAAGTAAATAGTAAAAATTTTTACCTTTAAAGAACTCATCTTTACAATAATACCCCAGAAGTTGACATGGCCCATCAACAAACTGTAAAAAAGCTTGTAGCAATAAAACCAACTTCACAATAACTAAGCTCCCCAGACAACTGTTATCCATGACAAACTTAAGAACCACAAAAAACCTATTTTTGACTCTTGTAAAAAAATCTCCATAAGCTTAACAACCAGAACTTCTCTCCCAAAGAAATCTAAAAAAAAGACTTTTCTGGAAATAGTAAACTAACTAGAAATTTTAGGTTTAGTTTCTTCATATTGTCAGTAAAAAGTTGTAATGAAAAAAAAGTGTACTAAAGAGTTTATTTTAATTCTTACGACTTTTTCTTTTTTAATTTACTTTTAATAACATGTTCTTTATACTCTTTTAAAATTTTAGGCCAACTTTACCTTTCTTGTAATCCTATCTCACAACAAAATAAATACATAAATAATTAACAGACACTAAAACCCACCACACTCATCAATCCATTAATTAATAAATCTCAAGATTAGAAAAATCTTAAATTAACCAACCAAAACCACTACAAAGCCATAATAAACCTTATGCCAAAGTTTCTCTGATTTTCTACAGCTCCCAGTAAAGGCTGTTTAGTTGTTTTAAGCTCCTAAGGATCTCTTCGGGTATTTCTCCAGTGCATCCAACTCAGAGGACACAAACAGCTTTAATTCCTTGTAAATGTCTCCTTGAGAGAGTTGTTTGGGGGATGGGAGTCAGGGCTTGTCTGTCCTGCTTGGCACAGCCCAGGCAGGGCTTTCCCAGCCACATTCCACACTCCATTTCCCAGCTGGAGCCGCTGGTGCCTCTGAGTTGTGCTGCCCCAGCCCCAGGGACGCTCTCCTTGTCTGCCCATTCCCCCACGGTCTCTGGGCAGGGATGGCCTCAGTGGGGGCTGCTGACATCCTCAGAAACTTGGAGGCTGCTGCTGAATTTTCCTGCTGCAGAGGCTTGTTCAGCCTTCAGCTCTTCAGTGCAGGAATTCAGTCTCCCAGGGCTCATTAACATTCAGAACACCTTAACAAGCCAAGCCTCTGGGAACAATTTGATTTTAATTTTCAAATCTTTTGTGGTTAATTAGACGAATTCCAGTAGTGTATTCAAGTTGAATAGATTCTATTTAAAAAGACAGTGAGAAAAGATTTCTTAGGTCAAATTTAGGGTTTTCTTCCCTGTCAATTTATTGATCCGTGCAATCTCCAATTGACACTGAATCCAAGTACCTCCTCTGCCTGTTCTCGGCTGTTATCCCGGCCTGGTTAGGCTCAGGAGGGCCTTGAGGCAGCCCACACTTGAAAGGACGAAAGCAGTCTTCAGGTTTTTCAGTTCTTCAGTATTGTTTATTAATTCTTATCTACAATGTTGTCTCCCGGCCTGACAGAGGTCCACACAGCAAGTCAGCCATGGGCACACTGACCTCCCTCTGGGTGATCGTCTATTTTTATACTAAAAACTGCGTGTAAGATATTTACCTTTTCCTCCCAATACCTTTCACTCTTATTGACAAGTGCAGATTCAGTAAGAACCAATCTCAAAATGCCACCATCACCAGCAAAGATGGATGACAAGAAGAAGAAGAAGAAGGAGGACAGGACATGTCCTAACTCCTCCATCTTGTGTCCTAAAAACCCCCTGTACCGAGATTCTAAAACCTGTGTTTTCACTCTATAATTAATCTATCCCTTCACCACTTATCCCCGTGCGATCCTCTCATCCTCATACAGGTGCCGCATCCCGTGCAGGATCAACGTCTAGCCACCAAGCACTTCTGGCAATGTTCCAGGACTTCCGAGCCCCCCAAGGGTTGTCTCGGCAACTCTGGACATCAGGAGTGATGTGCGGAGTTCCCACACTCCTCATTCAGTTTGAATAGATATGAAAATCAAGACCCTTCATGGCTGACAATCCATCACACTCTGTCCCCACCCCCACCCACCATTTCCTCCATCCAAGCTGTGGCACTCAGAGCATCCTTGTGCAAATCTGAGCTCCCTCCAGCCCAGGCTGCACCTGCAGCTTTCAGCTTCTTGGCTCCAACTCCCACCAGCTTTCCTTGGAGAAGGAGCTGCCTGAAACACAGAGGGATGTTCATTTTTTGCCAGCCAACAAAGCCAAGGGAAGGTACAGCTCCATCAAATGCAAAAATCATTCTTCTCCCTGGCTCTACCCAGCACTTGATCCCCACAGCCTGTCCTGTTTCCTTTATGCCTGCATTGCCAGGGACTTTCTGGGGCAAGGGAGCTCTGCTCTGAATATGGAGGGAGGTCCAAGTGCAGCCACTGGAGATGGAGCCACAACTCATCAGGTTTGTGTCCTTTGAGGGACCAGGAACTGGTGAGACTCAGAGGCACACAAAGTTTCTCTTCATGGCCAACAGACCACTGTTGAACAGGACACAATTTAATAACAATCACACTCTTCCCTGAGCCATGTACAACGTCCCAGCAGTGTCTGATGAGTTCTCCATCTGCAAGTGATTTCCACACTAAAATTAATTTCAGACAAATGGCGTTTTGTGATAAGTATAAACACTAATAGGTTCTTGTATCAGGATGCTCATTCTGGACTGGGGGCAAAACAGCTCCAACAAGTCCTGATTTGCAAAGCTGTCAGTGGTGGATGGAGAAGGGAGGTCAGGCTGCTCTTGGTGTTGAGGAAATGCTGAAACCAGCCTGACTCATTTCATCTCCTCCTGTCCTGGCTGATCTCCCCTCTTTGGCTTTTGTCTCCCCCCAGGCCCCCCGGTGAAGAGCCTGGCTCTGTGTTCTCCATCCCCTCCTCACTGGCACTGCCAGGCTGGCATGAGGAGCCCCTCAGCCTTCCCTGCTCCAGGCTGGACAAGCCCAGCTCCCTCAGCCTCTGCTCACAGCTCAAGGGCTCCAGCCCCAACTTGGAGGCCCTTCCCAGACCCTGCTCCAGCTGCCAGACATCTTTCCTGCCCTGGGGAACCCAAACCAGGCCACAGTTAGACGAATTCCAGTAGTGTATTCAAGTTGAATAGATTCCATTTAAAAAGAGAGTGAGAAAAGTTTTCTTAGGTCAAATTTAGGGCTTTCTATTCCCAATTTTTATGTCACAATTACATACCTATTGTGATTTAGTTATTCTCAGGATGTATACCAGAAAGGAGTACCTCCAGATGCTGGTGGTTCAGTTTCTGAATGAAGGAAGAAATCTCCCAGATGGTGTGGTCCAGCTCTCCAGATGTGGGTCCACCTTTGATTGCAAGGACTATAAATCTCATAGCAGTGATGTCCAGCTTCCCTTGGCTATTAATCCTTGAGTCGATGTTCATCTTCCTTTCTCAGGCTGCTTTTCACTGTTTTGTTAAGGTGTGAGATAAGCATGTTTCATTTTATATATTCTAAAGGTATAGTTTCAAAGATCCTTACTACAAGCAATATTCTAAATTATACTTCAAATGTTATTATTGCAAAACTCTTTAAGGCTTAGCTACAAGCAGAAAGTTCCTGTCAAAAAGCAACATCCTTAACGCTTTAATTCAAATGCTCCTAAATCAACTTAACACTTATAAAGGTTAATTAAGAACAAAGGAGAGGTTCAAAGGACTTCTTCCATGCTTTACTTTCCTCAGTAATTATTACAATTTGCCTTTATAACTGTCCCATGGTCGGTTTCCACACATATTACAATCACAAATACACACGTTGCCTGTATGTACCTGACACGAAACACAGCTTTGTATTTTACAGGGGGGCACAGGGATGGCTCCTGTGAGAAGATGCTGGAAGCTTCCACCATGTCTGGCAAAGCCAATTCCTGGTGGCTTCAAAGATGGACCTGCTGCTGGCAAAGGCTGGGCCAGTTACAAATGGTGGCAATGCCTCTGTGATAACAGATTGAAAAAGAAATCAAAATAGAGATTGTGGCACAGATTTAAGTCCAGCCAGAGGAGATCAGAGGGAGAACATGTGAGAAGAACAACTCTGCAGACATCAAGGTCAGTGCAGAAGGAGGGCCAGGAGGTGCTCTAGGCCCTGGAGACCCAGGCACCCTCTTGGAGAGCCATGGAGAGAGGGGCCCTGCTCCCAGGCTGGAGTAGCCTGTCCCTGGAGGAATGCACCCCCTGGAAGAGTGACCCATGCTGCAGCAGTTTGGGAAGGACTGTTGTCCCTGGCATGGACTCACACTGCAGCAGTTTGCAGAGGGCTGTTGCCCCTGAGAAGCTCCTGCAGAACTGTCTCCCTTGGGAGGGACCCACGGTGCAGCAGGGGAGCCACTCCTCTCCCTGAGCAGGGGCAGAAGCCATGGGTGATGAACTGACCATAACCCCCATTCCCTGTCTCCCTGCACTGCTGGGGTGGGAAGTAGAGCTGGAAGGAGAGAGGGAAGGGGCTTCTTTTATTTCCCCTTTTCCTGCTCTGACTTTGTTAGTAATAAATGAATTTCACATCTCTAAGCTAAGCCTGTTTTTCCCAGGACAGTATTTGATGAGTGATCTCACCCAGTCCTTATCTCAACTCATGAACCCTTTATTAAATTCTCTTTGTCCAGCTGCAGAGGGAGTGAGTGAGCAGCCCCCATGGATGCCTGGCATTTGGCCTGGGTCAACCCATGACACCTTGGTACCACAGGGTCACAATGGACCCTTGGTTCTACGGGGTCTCATCGGTTCCATCTGGCCCTGCAGGGCCACTTCATTCAACAAGGCCCCAAAGTTTCACAGTGGTCTCCAGGATTCCATGGGGCCCTGCAATGTCAAAATGGACCTTTGGATCCATGGGGGCCCACAGTGTCACAATTGGCTCTTTTGGTTCTCCAGCTCCACAATGGCCTCTCGGTTCCATGTGTCCTGCACTGTTCCATGAATCCTTAGTTCCATGGGGTCCTGTAGGGTCACAATGGTCTCCTTGGTTTTGTGGTGCCACAGTTGCCATAATTTCCATGGCATCACAACTGCCCTTGGATCCCAAGAGGCCCCAGAGTGTGACAATGGCCCCTTGCTTCCATCAGGCCCTGTAGTGTCACAATGGTGTCCATGATTCCATCAGGCCCTGCAGTGTCACCGTGGACAGTTGGTTCAGAGACACTCCACGATGTTACCACGGCCCCCTGGTTCCACAGAGCCCCACTGTGTCACTGTGGTCCCTTTGGTTCCAAGGCTCAGAAGTGCCAGAATGACCCTTTGGTTCCATCAGGCCTTGAAGTTTCAAAATGGTCTCCATGGCTTCATGAGCATCCCCTGTGTCACAAGAGACTCTTGGTTCCCTGAAATTCTTCAGGGTCACAATGGGCCCTTGGTTCCATGAGGTTTGGTAGAGACCAGGTTGACTCCTTGGTTCCATGAAGCCTGGCTGTGTCACAATGCCCATGGTTCCATGAGTGTCCATGGTGTCACCATGGTCTCCTTGGATCCCCAGTATCACCATGGTCTCCTTGGATCCCCAGTATCACTCTGGTCTCCTTGGTACCATCCAGGCCTTGTAACAAGAGACAGGGAGACATTTTGTGCCTTAGATGAAAGGCTGCAGAATTCATGGTTGTGAGGCTGTGTCACTGACAAGAAACATAAACCCCCTGAATCTGAACGCCAAATATCATCTCGATTACCTTCAATCCCAGCCTCACCAGAGGTAGAAAATACAAACAGAGATTCCACAGTAAATCAAAAACAGGGACCATATTTGGAATGCAGGCAAAATGCATTCAAGTGCATTCAAATGCACTCGATATGATGGGGAGGTGATAATACCCTATTCCAAGAGTGAACCCTAGGAAGATCTGACTATTGAAGGAACTACAGAGAGCCACAATATAAGAAAAGCGGGCAGCAAAGGTAATTCTGAGATAGGGAGACCAGAAAGCAAGAGCAGATGAACCAGCACAGTCGCCACCATGAAGATCACGTTCACACGCTGTGGGCAGCAACCCCATCAGGCCGTGTCACGATCCCCTGGTACAAGGGGGGTCACGATGGTTCGTTTCAGTGATCTCAGAGTGCAAAGACACACAGCAGGGGACTTTCAGTATTAACCAAAACAAATGCACCTTTTATTGAGTGCCCACAGCAGATGCAGCACAAGGATTAGAAAGGAGATAAAGGACAGAGAGACAGAGAAAAGGAGGGGGGGGATAGCTATCAACAGAGAGATGAAATCCTCGTGCTCTGGCCAATAGATCTTTCTGGTCACATCGGGGACAGTCTCAAAGTCTTTGGTTAACTCAAGGCTCTTTTATAATCTGCCGCCGGGAGGGGAGCAGGACGGCACATGGAGGGAACAGTGGAGAATAAATCCATTGAGAACAGGTACAGACAGTTCAGTTCTGAACAGCACAAACCGGTGCCAGCAGTGACCGGGGCCCATTGTTTCAGGACTGGTGCCTATGGGAAACCTCCCGCTTCCCATGGGACACATCCCACTCCAGTCAGGCCAACACCCCTGGGTTAGAATTTGAAGGGTCTCAGTCTCAGTCCTTGGGGAGGGCTTCAATCTCCATCCTTGACGGCAGCTGTGAGGCAGATGAGGGATCTTTGGACCATCTCTAACAGACTGACATCCCAAAACATAAAAATAATTATGCATTTCCCCTTAAAAAAAACTACTTAATTGATAAAATTATAATTATTTTACTTATTTATAATAGTATAATTCTATAGTTGTAATACCAAATTTTATAATTAATATTATAAAGTCCATACCTTTTTATCAAGCAAAAAATTTATTGGTCATTGTTTCTAAGTAACACAATTCCCTTCATAAATTAATTGAGCAGTGTGGCTATTGATTTTTCCTTCTTTATGCTAATCACTCCTATTTTAAATCCTTTTGTTATCTTTTATATCATTTTAACAGGCAGGGTAAAAGAAGCCACTTTGGGGTCCCTGGTGACATTTCTGGGGCACATTTGGGGCAGTTCTGGGTCTGCCACCAGTTTTAAGAAGCAGAAAAACTAAGATTAGTATTAACACCCATGAGACATATGCAAAAAGTCCCCGTATTGAGTGGGACAGAAGAGGAAGAGCTCCTCAAAACAAGAGAGAAGAAAGATAATGAAGGGAAGTGGAGATTAGCAGATGGGAGGCAAATGTTGAATAAACCCTTTGCCAGGAAAACGCTAGAAGGCATACATGGAACAACACATTGGAGTACAGAAGCGCTAAGAGATCAGTTTCTGAGAGACTGGGGATGCATAGGAATTTTCAGAATAGCTAAGCAAGTAACTGATCAGTGTGTGATAATCAACAAGTGAATTAGAAAATCATGAGGAAAACACCCAGAGGAGGGTGAGAACTGCCTTACAGCCCTTTCAAAACATCCAAGTAGACTTTACTGAGCTTCCCCAGGTACAACGGGAAAAGTTTTTGCCAGTGATAGTAGATCACGCGACTCATTGGGTAGAAGTGGTAGCCACTGTGAAAGCCAATGCCAGTGTTGTGAGGAAAACACTTCTAGAATCAATCATTCCCCAATATGGGATGGCAAACAGGATTGATTCAGACCGGGGAACTAATTTCATATCTACGATATTGCAAAAAGTTGTTCAGGCCTTGGAAGAAAATTAGGAATTACACACTCCACGGCATCCACAGAGCTCCGGTTGGGTTGAGAGAATGAATCAAACTCTTAAAAGAACTCTAGTTAAGCTAATGATCGAAACCCAAATGTCATGGATAAAATGTCTCCCTTTGACCATATTAAGAATTAGAAGCCAACCCCAGTCAGATCTGGGGGTGTCACCCTATGAAATGATGTTTGGGTTTCCCTTCCTGACCTCACCCCAGAAGGTTGCCATCTATAAGGAAAGGGAAGCCAACGCCAAGAAATAAGTGATGTCTATAGCACAAACCTTAGAAGGACTAAGACATAAAGGGACAATTCCTCAAACTACCACCCTGGATTTCAGAATCCATAATATTAATCCTGGGGATTGGGTGATGATTAAGCCATGGAGAGATAAGCCTCTAACGCCTCAGTGGGAAGGTCCCTTTCAGGTACTGCTCACCACCAAATTGGCCACGCAAACTGCAGAGCGGGGATGGACTCATGCCAACAGAGTCAAAGGCCCAGTACAAGAACCCAAAGAGTGGAGTATAACATCCAGGCTGGGTGAAACAAGATTGACTTTCAAGCAGAGACTGAAAGACAACCAGAAAAAAACACCAAGACACCCAAAAAGTAGAGTTAAGCTTCCACCAAACAGCTCGAGAACTGTCTTCCTGTTTCAGTGGGTGAGAATTATGAGCATCTGTTGAGAAGTACACAAAGGACTGTAAAACATAATGGGGCAGCATCCTTAAGAAGTAAGACAAGGAATAGAGGGCAGAGATCAGGTTAGCCCCTTTGTTCACTACCAAGAAGGCTCCATAGCCCTGCTGTGGTAGGAACCCCTAAGGCATGGTAAGAAAGGGACTAAAGGCCATACCAGACCTCTATCATTGCTCGGTTGCCTTTTAATTCAACAGGGACTGGAGGGCAGGACCAAGTTGGCCTCTGTACTCACCCCGAAGATACACTGACTATGGGTAGCAGCCACATAGGCACGGCAGATGGGAGTCAAAGCCATACTGGACCTCTGTGATGCCCTTTTGTCCATTCCAAATAAGTGTGTCTAAGGAAAACCTGAGATTTTTTCTGCTGTTCCCACTGTCCTTGCCCACATCAACAGATGCTGGTATGACTCATTCAAGAGAGAGAGAAAGTTTTTACCTAATTGTTCAAGCATAAGGACTTACAGAAAAAGAAAAGGGGAGCTTGTTATAGATGAGTAATTCTATGGTTGACTATCATAATTAAGGGGAAATATTAAATATATGTTAAGAAAAGTTTTTTCGATGTATAGTTATCCTTCCCCTCCCCCTTGCATTGTTATCACAGGATGGCCTCAGTAGTTGGGGCATTTGGGAAGGTTGGCTTGTTACTATGGCAGCCCCTGGCCTCCAATCAAGATGTTAGACAGTGATCTCCACCACTGGACAGTGAAGAAGGAGTCGATTGAAAAGACCTTGGGAGGGGCCAGAGGTGTAAAAGACAGAACATCCATTTTGTAGATGAGCACACAGTGACTGAATCCTTTGCTCCTGGTGCTGTATTCTTTTCTTTATTCAGTCTTCTGTTGTATTTTGATATGGCCTTAATAAACCATTTAAAATATTTGAAATTAAAAATTGTTTCTCACATGGGGTTGGGGAATGTAGGGCAAGGTTGTCCACACTGGGTCAGCTCCAAGGTACAACTTCCCTGACATGGCCAGACCAACTTAGGAGAGACCCTGGATCAATATCAATCACAGAATGCTGCAATCACCTCTTGTAGAGTAAGAACAGCAATAAAAGACACCCTTTAAGACAGGAATACATATTTTGTAGAAGCTATTTAAAATAATTCTCCATAACTGTAAAAGGAATACTTCCTAAAGAACTGCTCCAGACCAGAGAGAAATCAAGGCAGAGCCATGGTTTGTCAGCACAGGCTCGATCCTAATGAGCCCTGTGGTGCATTTGGAGCTGAGCCCTTGAACATCAGGGCTTGAGAGGAGATTGCACAAACCTTTCCAGGAGTCAAAGTCAGAGAAAAACCCCAAAGTGTCTCAAAGCATGAATGGGTCTCATTGAGGTCCATCCCCAACAGAGGCTGCTCATGGACTCATTGGAGGAGAGAACTGGAGGCTAGGATGGCAAAAAAATTCTCTGAGAAATTCAGTGTAGAAAGGAAAAATCCATACTACCTTAAAAACCCTGAGTATCTCAAAGCATTAATGAGCCCCACTGAGTGTCAGTACAAAGCCCTCAAGGGACTGGTTAAAGCAGGTAATTGGGGCCATGATTGCACAAACCTCTCACAGAGTCTGTATCAAAAGGGAAACAGAAAGTACCTTAAAATAACTGAAGTACCTTGAAGTATTAATGAGCCCCACTGAGTGTTGTTACTGCCAAAGCCTCTGCAGGGACTAATTACAGCAGATAATTGCAGGCCAGGATTACACAAACCTCTCAGAGACTATAAGGCAAAAGCAAAACCCAAAGTCCTTTGTAAAATCTGCAGTCCCTGCAGGGAGCATGAAGGAGCCCCCAGGGCCATTGCTGAGCAAGGCTCCCCAGGGACTCCTTCCAGCAGATCCTTGAGGCCACTGGGATGTGGGCTAGGGGGAGATGCTGAGGGCAGGACAAGGGGCTGACAGTGCCCAGCCTGGCTGGGGCAGTGCCAGGAAGCCCCAGGGCCTCAGGATAAGGTGTCTCCTCACAGCCCTTGGTAGCACAGACCCTGCTGTGCCCCAGGGCACCAAGACTTGGCTTCTCTTTTTCCCCACCTCTCATCACTGCCTTAAGTTTTCTGCTCTGCCTGGGGCCTGGGGACACTTTCTCCGTTCTGTCCCTCAGAGGAACCCATTAAAAGTCCAAGAAACTTCGGAGTTGGATTCTGACTTGGAGCTCTGGAGAGGTTTCTTCAGCTCCCTCTCAGGGACTGATGTGCAGGGCCTGAGCACAAAGCCCCAGAGGCTCATTAAAGTCCTTGTGCTGTGTCTCTGCTGCTCATCTGGGCTGGGCTCCCAGCACAGAGGCAGCTCCTGGTAAGCAAGAAGAGATTCAAAAGCACATTTCTCTTGATGAGCACCTCTTCTGCCAGCCCAGCAGGGCTGGGGCACTGCCTGCAGCCACTCTGGGCAAGCACAGAGGCACAGAGAGCTTCAATCAGTCAGGGCTGGGAAGGGGCTGAGAAGTGCCTGGGGCAGAATCAATGCCAGCCCTTGGCACAGGAACCTCTGGCTGCAGGACAATGCAGCTGCAGCTCCTGGAGGCATCTCCTCAAGCTGGAACATCCCAATGCCTACAGACTCTGTGACTACAACTCTGCATATTTCTGGTGCAGGGGAGGTGAAATGCTCTTGAATCTCTGACATGCTGATGGTTTCTGATCCGTCATAGAATATTTCCAAGACAAGGACTTTGTGAAAAATGAGGTAATTTCCTAAGACATTGTATTCCGTTTCCTAATATTGGACAATGGCAGGGAGGGGGAGATAAATATTTAAGGTTATTATTAATTATTTATTATTAATTTTGACAAGTGCCAGAGACAATGCAAACTATACTTTTTAGTGATCAGTAGGAGATATCTAATTTTCTTTCAGCCACTCTTCCCATGGACAGCACCAGCATCGCCTTTGCTGGACCCCTCAGGCTCAGGCTGAGCTGTCCTTTCTCTAAGCTGCAAACAGAACATGCCCCCAGCCAGTGCCCTGCAAAGAGGAAAGGTTCTGTCAGGCCAGGGAGAGTGCCCAGAAATTTGGGGTCTGTGAGTGCTGACAGGGAGAGATCAGGCACTGGGAAACACCTGCAGGAGGAAAATCCCCAGGAGGCAGAGAGAAGATCAGGCAAGGAGAGAAAACAAAACCCAGAAATGCTGTGGCAGGGAGCGTTTAGAGATGTCCACAGGATCCCCTCCAGTGCATCCCCTCCCTCTGAACAAGCCCCCTCCCTCCTGTGCCCCCTGCAAGCCTCTGCCCTCAGGGCCGGGGCGCCAAGGCATGCAGCCCCTCCTGTGCAGGCAGAGCTGCAGCAGAGCCGTGGGGCAGCTCTGCAGCCCTGGGCCCAGTTCCCTCTGCAGAGCACAGGACTGGGAGCAGCTGCCCGGCCCTGGGGGCTCTGCCAGGGGGCACAGCAGGCTCAGGGTGATGCTGTCCCCAGTGCCCGGCTCTGGGTCATGCTGTCAGTGCAGCCAGGGAAGGAGCTGCATCTCCCTCAATCCAATGCCATCACAAGGACACTTGGAAGTCCCTCTGAGATTTCAGTCCAAGCTTGGAGCTTCAATGCTCCAAGCAGGGTGCAAACCTGCCCCGTAACATCTCTGGGTTATAGGATTGATGGGGAAATGCAGAGGTGTTCTGACACTGAAATGATGCAGGGTTGTTGAAATGAGCAATGTGAGTCCTTGTCTACAAATGTGGAGCTGGGCTGTGGTGCATCCATCTGCTCTCTGGAGTACCTGCGGAATTTTAAGGAAAATGTGGGAGTGTGGACATTCTCCATTTGAGAACAGTGAAAGCCCAGACAAACTCCAAACAGAATGAAGGGACAGACCATCTCCACCCCCCATCTCCACTTTCTCTGCTCTCCCAGAGGGCCTCAGAAATGCTGAGGGTTTCTTATATGCAGGAGCAGCAGCAGAGATATGGGGGAGCATATATAGAAAACCTCCTAACGAAAAAAACTAAAGACACTGTCTGTGTATTACAGAGGATGGTGTATGGGAATTGGCTTTGATTTTGGATACAGGGATCTCCTCTAACCCTTCACTATCCTTTTCCCATGAACAGGTCCCCATGGCCAGGCACAGCAAATGTCCAACAGCAGCTCCATCAGCCACTTCCTCCTGCTGGCATTGGCAGACACGCGGCAGCTGCAGCTCCTGCACTTCTGCCTCTTGCTGGGCATCTCCCTGGCTGCCCTCCTGGGCAACGGCCTCATCATCAGTGCCGTAGCCTGTGACCACCACCTGCACACGCCCATGTTCTTCTTCCTGCTCAACCTGGCCCTCAGTGACCTGGGCTCCATCTGCACCACTGTCCCCAAAGCCATGCACAATTCCCTCTGGGACACCAGGGACATCTCCTATACAGGATGTGCTGCTCAGCTCTTTTTCTTTCTGTTCTTCATCTCAGCAGAGCTTTTCCTCCTGATCATCATGTGCTACGACCGCTACGTGTCCATCTGCAAACCCCTGCACTACGGGACCCTCCTGGGCAGCAGAGCTTGTTCCCACATGGCAGCAGCTGCCTGGGCCAGTGCCTTTCTCTATGCTCTCATGCACACAGCCAATACATTTTCCCTGCCCCTGTGCCATGGCAATGTCCTGGGCCAGTTCTTCTGTGAAATTCCCCAGATCCTGAAGCTCTCCTGCTCAAATTCCTACCTCAGGGAACTTAAGGTTATTGTTTTTTCCATCTCTTTAGCATTTGTCTGTTTTCTGTTCATTGTTTTCTCCTATGTGC
This sequence comes from Melospiza melodia melodia, assembly GCF_035770615.1. NCBI lineage: Eukaryota > Metazoa > Chordata > Aves > Passeriformes > Passerellidae > Melospiza > Melospiza melodia. The sequence goes on along the minus strand of NW_026948796.1, from coordinate 5,792,776 downwards.
AGATCTTCAGGGCTGTGCTGAGGATCCCCTCTGAGCAGGGACAGCACAAAGCCTTTTCCACATGCCTCCCTCACCTGGCTGGGGTCTCTCTGTTCATCAGCACTGCAGCATTTGCCTACCTGAAGCCCCTCTCCATCTCCTCCCCATCCCTGGATCTGGCCCTTTCAGTTCTGTACTCAGTGGTGCCTCCGGCCCTGAACCCCCTCATCTACAGCCTGAGGAACCAGGAGCTCAAGGCTGCAGTGTGTAGACTGATGACTGGATGGTTTTGGAAACATTAAACTTCTGGCCCATTTCTGCCAATCACTTGTAATAAAAGTCATTTTAGATACTTCTTGTTGGTTTCATTTTGGAGGTTCCTTTTCTTTGTTTTACTTTGTTAATCATGCCTGATATTGTTGGATTGGATGTGACCTATGCACACGTGATTTGCGTCAAAGAAGAAAACGTTTTTATATAGTGTGTTCTCTAGTTTATATGCTTTTAACAAAGTATCATCTTAAGTCCTTAATTACATCACAAAAACTTCTTATATTCATTGGAGTAAAGCTATTAGTATCAATATAATTCACAAAAGTTTTACAGAAATTTAATAAGGCCCATATACACATTTACGTATGCACCTAGTCTAGCTTACAAAAATTTGCATGTATCCTTTATAATCTGCTCTCATGCAGATGCCTTGTTTTCTTCCTTGCTATGGATAGACTCTTAAATCATCAATTGTTATTTCATCTATGAATTCAGCTTTCCTTGTAAGCTAGCTGTCAAGCCCCACTATATTGTTCACAGAGAAATATCATTATTAAAGCCATTTCTCATTTTGTTTCTATCTATCTCCCTGTGGTCACAGACTGTGTCAATGAGGGGCTGACTCTCAGTGGCTATAAATGAACTAAAGGATCTCCCAGCAGAGTTTTCTGCAGAGATGCCCTTTTGTTGCCTTCTCTGGAGCTGCAGCAGCAATGTCTGTGTGCAGAGCTGGGGCAGATCAGTGCTGGCCCAGCAGCTGTGCCCAGCAGCAGCAGCACTTGGTGTTGCCAGTGCTGCTGCCATGGCCTTGCCCCGCTGCCCTGGTGGCCCTGGTGTTGCTGCAAGGCCTGAGTGCTCTCAGGGCCGGGCACAGCCCTGGGGGTGGCAGTGCCGGGGCTGCAGCAGGGACAGGCCATGGGCACTGCTGGGGCAGCGCTGACGCCTCAGCCCAGGGCCTGGGGGCTCCAGGCTCCTTGCCCAGGCTCTCTCAAGAATACACCCAGGCCAATGCCCAGCACAGAAAAGCCCTGTGAGCAGCCCCAGGCTGGCTGTGGGCAGGCAGGGGGCAAACAGGATGGCTGGGGCTCTGCAAGGGCCCTGGGGGAGATGGGAAGGAGCAGCAGAGCAGGGACTGATCCATCCCCAGTGCGCTGCACAGCCCAGGGCAGCGTCCCAGAGTGTCCTCATGGAGCTGCCAACAACATCCCCCTTCTGCAGCCCTGGCCTCTCCCCCAGCTCACACAGGTGCCCCATCCTTGCAGGCACAGACACAGCAGCACTGCCTCAGGAGCCCCCGTTTGCATTGCACACAGCAGGGGGAGCACCCCCATGCTGTTGGTGTGGGGACATGAACCTGAGGGAGCACAAATGCCATCAGCCCCTGGGGCCAGCAAGGGCTGGGGGACACCAGGGAAACCACTCAGCTTTGTCCTGGCCTCTGCACTCAGCCAGAAAGTTTGTTCCCATCAGCTGGGAGTTTCCTGTTCCACTGCAGACGCTGTTGCTCAGAGCCAGGGCTGCCTGGCAGCAACCCCCAAACTGCCCTCAGGATTTCCTTTTCTTCCCCTTTGCTTTCTTTACACTTCCTGCTGCAAATTTCTTCCTCCTGTTTGCCCACCCCTGTTCCCTCCCCAGCAAACAGCCCATCCCTATTTGCCCTTTCCTCTCTGGCCCCACTCCCCACTGCAGTTCCTGACTTGGCCCCATGGGAACGTCCCTTGGGCAGCAGGATCATCCTACAAGTGCTGCAGGAATTGTCTGCAGGCTCCTGCAGTGCCTGGTGCTGCTCCCTTGCCAGAGGCACCCCAGGCCAGGGGGGCACATCTGGGCTGCTGTGTCTGGCTCTGGGGCTCCCTGTTCTGGGCAGTGCTTTGGGGCTGGCAGGAGAAGCTGAGGGACCTGGGCTGTTGGAGCTTCTGAAGAGGAAGCCGTGGGTTCATCATGCAACTGCTCCAAGGGTGATTCCAGAGAATTTCAGAATCAGCAATGCTGGAAAAGGCTTTGGAGATCAAGTCCAACCTGTGCCCTGATACTGCCTTGTCTCTCCTGAGCCTCCTCTTCTCCAGGATAAACAGCCCCAGCTCCCTCAGCTGCTCCCATAGCACTTGTGCTCCAGACCCCTCCCCAGCCTTTTTGCCCTTCTCTGGACATGCTTCAGCCCCTCCATGTCCTTCCTAAATCGGGGGGCCCAGAAGTGGACACTGCACTTGAGGTGCTGCTCAACCATTGCCCAGCACAGGGGAAGAGTCCTTGCTCTCGTCCTGCTGGCCACACCATTCCTGATCCATAGGAGTTCCAGGGGTTGGAGGGAAATGGTGAGGAGGTGGGACAAAAGGATATTGTTTGTCAGCCTGTTGGAGAGCCTTGATTTTCATATCTGTTCAGACTGAATTTGAAGGTGCTGAGGGTCAATATCAATTGGACTTTGCTGATATCAATTTATAAACGGGAAAAGAAAGCAGGACAAAACAGTTCTGTCTGTATTGAGTTTGTGAGGGTCCCCAGGACGAGATGAGAGATGAGAATCTGACTTCATGTTCTCAGAAGGCTGATGTTATGTTATGTTATGTTATGTTATGCTATGCTATGCTATGCTATGCTATGCTATGCTATGCTATGCTATGCTATGCTATGCTATGTTATGTTATGTTAGTCATGTCATGTCATGTCATGTCATGTCATATTATATAACATTACATTACCGAATGCTATACTAAAACCATACTAAAAGATAAGACAGGATACAGACAGAAGGCTTAACAAGAATGATAATCAAAAACTCATGACTGACTCCTCAGAGGCCACCACACCTTTACTTTCATTAAGTAAAAATAATTCACAGGAAACCAATCAAACATGCACCTGTTGGTTAACAACCTCCAGACCACATTCCAAAGCAGCAAACACAGGAGAAGCAATCTGATAATTATTGTTTTCATTCTTTTCTGAGGCTTCTTAGCTTCCCAGGAGAAGAAATCTTGGCAAAAATATTTTTCAGAAAATATGACAGTGGAAAGTCTGCATTGTTTTCAAAATAGTATATTAAATTTGAATACAATTGAAATATTTCTAAATAACTACAGAAGAATTGAACATTTAAAATATTCCCTGGGCATTTTCTTGTTCGGGTATTTTGAACAGATGTTTATCAGCCTTGGTCATTGGATTCCTGAATTGAAGAGCTCAAGAAAGAAGAGGTCTCTGGAGGAGTAAAATTCATTAGCAACCTCCAAGTGGCTGAGGATCCATCCCCATCAGAGCAGCAATGAACAGAAACGGGCACAGCTTTGTGGCTGCCCCAGCTTTGGCATGAGCCCGGGGTCTGGAGCAGGAGCAGCTCTTGAGGGCCCCAAGGCCGGGGCTCTTGTGCTGTCCTGGGCAGATGGGATGGCAGCAGGGGCTGCAGAGCTCTCAACACCTCAGCCCAAGGGGAGCAGGGCAGCCAGGGAGCCTCCTTTGGCCTTGGCCAAGCACCTTCCCCCATGGCTGGGGCTGAGTCCTGTGGCAGCTGCAGCTGCTGCTGTGCCCTTTCCAGGGGCTGAGGCTGTGGGCCAGTGTCCAGAGCAGCCTGGCCTGAGCAGAGCTGTGGGGCCAGAGCTGGCTGGGCTGGGCTGGGGAGAGGCCCTTGGTGCTGCCCAGAGCTCAGGGCAGCTGGCAGAGCTTGCAGAGAGCTGGGCTGGGCTCAGAGAGCTCGGCCCAGAAACCATCAGTGTCCATCTCAGCCTGGCTGAGCATGCAGGGGCAGGACTCAGGCCAGGCCTTGTGGGGCAGGGCCAGCGCCTGTGCAAGGCATTGCAAACAGGCAAGTGGCCCAGAGAGGAGGCTGCTCTGTGCCCTTGGTGGCATGGACCGAGCAGGGAGGGGGCCCAGGACATTTGTCGTGGCCAGACTCTATGCTCAGCCCTTGGCAGCCCTGGCTGCTGAACCCAGCTTTGGCCTGGGCTGAGTTTGGCTGTGGCCCAGCTCCATCCTCCTGCGGGGCTCAGGGCCTGTTCCCGGCCATGGCCAGCCCTGGCTGCCTCTCTGCTGGCCCAGAAACCGGCAGAGCCCGGGGCAGGGCTCTCTGTGCAGCCCCACAGGTGCCACGGGCTCTGCAGGAGCTGGCAGAGGCTGCCCAGCAGGGAGGCCATGGGGCACAGAGCCCCAAGGCTGATGTGGGCACCACGGCACAGGGGCCGTTCCCAGCCGCAATGCTCCTGGCCTGGGCTGGGCCTGCACAGGGGCTGGGACACCATGGCTGGGCCAGCACAGGGCCACAAAGGGGCCACGCAGCCGCTGCTGGGGCTGACAGCATGGCCAGGCTCACCCAAGCAATTGCTGAGCATGGTCTGCGCTGGCCAGGCCTGACTGTGTCAAAGGCAGAGCTCAGCTGCCCTTGGGGATGCAGCAACAGTCCAGAGCCCAAAGAGTCTCCATGGCTGTGCTGGAGACCAAGGCTGCAGCAGGGAAATGCAGGGCTGCTGTGGAATGGGGAGGACATTGAATTCCAGCACACAACTCAGCTCTCTGATGATCCCAGCACGATGCTGGGCCCTGTTTCAGACTGGAGCAGAGCAGATGTTGATGGGACAGGAGCCCTGCAGGGCTGTCAGGGACCTGCAGCTTGCAAGGTGCTCTGCTTTCCCTCAGGTGCTCTTGGAGAGATCCAATCCCAGCCGGGCCCCTCAGGGCACAAGTGGCACTGCCTGTTCATGGGCACACAACTGATGTCTGCCTGGAAAGGGGCACAGGTTTTAATACCTGTTAAATTCATAATATACAAGCAAATTTTTATTATCTGACTCACTTTAGTACTTTTAAGTACTTTTAAGCATATTTTTCCCGCAAGAAACAGGAATTTGATGGATCTACTGGATTCTTCTACTGATGGCAGGAAAAAATATCAATCTTCTTCTCTACGTTAGCCACCAACATTCAGTCTAATATTTCATGATCCTCTTCCTTCAGATGTTTCCATCTCTCATGTTTAAATGGCCATGTCTAAGGACGTCTCTTCACTTGACCAGCCAGATCTATGACCTTCCCATTGATCCCAGATTTCCTCCTCCAGATGCTCTCTTGTCATTCAAGTGCCTCTCAATTGACAGGTTTCATACTTTGGGCTTCAGAGGTGTTGTCCAGTCTTTCTGCTGTTCAAACAAATATCACATTAGACAACATTCTAATTGTCATTATATCTATCATAGAATTACGTTTTCTTATGTCTCTGTCTCAAACTGTTCCCATACAGAAATCCCCTGGGGATGGTGGACATGTCAGATGCTGCTGGGACATCACAGAGAGTTAAGGGAAGAGCTGTGATGGTTATTAAACTGTTCAAATGTTCAACTTTTTTTTGTTGGCAAGAAACCTTTCTGTGCCTCTGAATGTCACCAGTCCCTGAGCCCAAAGGACACAAATCTGCTGAGCTGTGGTTCCCACTGCAGGGGCTGCACTTGGGCCTTGGCTCTGCACAGGAGAGCTCTTCATTCCCTTTCTCTCTTTTTCTCCCTCTGGGCATGGAGGGAGCTCCTGACTTCAGTGTGTGACTCGTGTGTGCAAAGAGCAAATCTGGGTAAAATCTGGGCAGGAAGGGTTTGGGGGGGACCTTGGGATCTGTGCTGGGCACAGAAGGTGTTTTCCTTTGCTCTGAGGCTGTCTGCTGTGGAAAGTGGATTTAATACCAGCAGAGGAATGACTTTTGCATTTGATGGAGCTGTGCCTTCCCTTGGCTTTGCTGGCTGTCAAGAAATGAACATCCCTCTGTGTCTTGGGCAGCTCCTTCTCCAAGGAAAGCAGGTGGGAGTTGGAGCCAAGGAGCTGAAAGCTGCAGGTGCAGCCTGGGCTGGAGGGAGCTCAGATTTGCACAAGGCTACTCTGAGTGACAGGGCTTGGATGGGGGAAATGGTGGGGTGGGGGTAGGGACAGAGTCTGATTGATTGTCAGCCATGAAGGGTCTTGATTTTCATATCTATTCAAAATGAATGAGGAGCTACTTGGATTCAGTGTCAATTAGAGATTGCTATTAACATTCCCCTGTTAATAAAATAAATAAAAGAACCCTAAACAGGATCTAAAAAATGTTTTCTCACTGTATTTTAAAATAAAACATATTCAGTTGAATGCACTTCTGAAATCTCTCTTATTAACCACACAAGATTTGGAAACTGAAATCAAATTATCCCCAGAGGCTTGGCTTGCCAAGGTGTTCTCGATGCTAACGAGCCCTGGGACACTGAATTCCTGCACTGAAGAGCTGAAGGCTGAACAAGCCCCTGGAGCAGGAAAATTCAGCAGCAGCCTGCAAGGTGCTAAGGATGTCAGCAGCCCCCACTGAGGCCATCCCTGCCCAGAGACCGTGGGGGAATGGGCAGACAAGGAGAGCGTCCCTGGGGCTGGGGCAGCACAACTCAGAGGCACCAGGGGCTCCAGCTGGGAAATGGAGTGTGGAATGTGGCTGGGAAAGCCCTGCCTGGGCTGGGCCAAGCAGGACAGACAAGCCCTGACTGCCATCCCCCAAACAACTCTCTCAAGGAGACATTTAAAAGGAATTGCAATTGTTTATGTACTCTGAGTTTGATGCACTGGAGAAATACTAACAAGAGATTCTCAGGAGCATAAAACAACAAACCAGCTATTATTGAGTGCTTTAGAAAAGAAGAGATATTTGGCAAAATGTTTATTATGACATTGTAATTGTTTTCGTTTGTCAATTTAAGATTTTTCTGTTCGTGAGATTACTTAATTAATGTATTGATTAATTCTGGGAGTGTGATGGGGTTTAGTGTTGGTTAATTATTTATGTATTTGTTTTGTTCTGAAATAGGAGTATAAGATACATAAAGTAGGCTTAAAATTTTAATAGGGTATAAAGAAAATTTCATTAAAAGCAGCCTAAGGAAAAAAGGTATTAAGACTTAAAACAAACTCTTCTGAACATTTTATTTTTCCTTTACAATTTTTTCATTTTACTGACAATGGAAACAAAGTAAACTCAAAATTTCTAATTTGTTTACTATTTCTAGAATAGTTTGGGTTTTTTTTAGTTTATTTAGGAAGAAAAATTTTTCTTATTAAGGTTATGAAGATTGTTTATAAGGGGAAAAATTAGTCTTTTTGTGGTTCTTAATTCTCTCATGCATAACAGCTGTCTGGGGAAATTTGTTATTATGAATATTTTTTTTTATTGCTTCAAGCTTTTTTACAACTTCTTGAAGGGCCATGTAGACCTATGGGGTTTTGTTTTTAAGATCAGTTATTTAAAGATAAATGTTTTTATTATTTACTTTTAAAATTATTTTTATCTCTGGGAATAGAGAACTTCTATTGGGGGTAATGGATTGCTATTTTCCTTCTGCTTAAACTTTTTATGAAATTATATTTATTTTAACTTTTATTTAAACTTTTTATGAAATTACATTTATTTTTAATATACAGGTAAAATAAATTACATTTATTTTAACTGCATATTAAAAAACATTTGTTTTTTAATATACAGTTTTTTGTTTGCTATTATTTTGAATATTTAAATATTTTATAGTTTTATGTGTAATAAAGAAAAAGAGTTTTTTCTTTATAGTTTATAAGAGGATTTTACTTTTAGGTTTAAATTATTTTTTTCTGTTTTATTTTGGATTTAATTTATTCTTTATTGACTTTGATGATTTTATCTTTTTTTTTTAATGTTTTGTATTTTGTTTTTTTCCCTTACTTGAGGGACAATTGAAGTATTGAAAGGAGTAACACCTGACCTGCCAGTAACTTGTGGTGGAAGTTGTGGATGGGTTATGTTAGGTTTAATTTTAGTGGTATCGTTATTTTGTATGGGTTGAAGGTTGTAGGAGTTTACAGTTTTAATTGTGTTGAGGGGGGGAGGGACTTGATGGTAAGATTTTAATGGCTGTGGCTGCTTTTTTCTGGTTGGGATTTTGTAGCCTCTTTTGTTTTCCTGTTTGGTAGTTGTTGGGGTTTGTTTGGTTAGAATGGGGCCAATGGAGGGGGCAGCCTGAGGATGGGAGAAGGGGCTCAGCCCACGGCAGGGTTGCTTGGTTTGGTTTGGTTTGGTTTGGTTTGGTTTGGTTTGGTTTGGTTTGGTTTGGTTTGGTTTGGTTTGGTTGAGATGGGGGCTAGGGCCAGGGCCCGCTGCTTCTTTGTTGACTGGAAAAGAAAGAGGAGGTTCCTGGGTATTTTTGTCTTTAACATTTGTGTTTCACAGAGACATGTTCAGTATCTTAGTGGTTTAACAGATTGTCAGTTACACAAAAAGTTTTGTACTACTTTTAAAAATTCTTCTCATGTCAGATGAGACAGATATTCAGTCAACAAAAAACACTTCTCAAGGCATTGACTTGGCCCATTCAACTTCACAAACTCTAAGCCTGTTCAATTTAATGTTAATCAAAATTTGCAGGAGCACAGAAACAGAAGAAGAAGACACAGAAAGAGAGACAAACATAAAAGATTTAGAGAAGCACACAGAGCTACCAACTCCTGGATTCCAGCACTGTTCAGACGGAAATTCCAAGAGGAGTAGGGTCATCATGTGTGCTTGCCTTGTGGTCAGCCTTCAATACCGCTTGGTCTTCCTGGGCCCTTCCCCCAGGTGGGACCTGGGCTCATTTGGTCCCTCAGGAGCTGGGCTGGGGCTGCAGAGGTGGCTGTGGAGCATTGCCTGTGCTGTGCCAGCGACTGGCAGACACTGCTGGGCTGGGACAGAGGCTCTGGGGGCATTGGGGTTCCAGGGCAGGGCAGTGCTGGGCTTACAGGGCAGGGCAAGGCTGGACCTGCCCCTTCCTCCCCCTCACACTAAATGTTTTCAGCCAAAAATCTCCTCCAGTCTTTCTCAATAGACAATGTTGGAAGTGGAAATCCCAATTCTCACCATGGGCACCTGGGTGAGAAGGATAGTTCTTTTCCATAGCACAGAGCCAGTGTTTGGATGGCAGGCGAGAGCCTCACTAGGTCAAGGCCAGCCAGACTTGTCAGTAAGTGCAGATTTTTTCTGGGAGCATTCTTTGGACATAGGGAATTTGGAGGTGGAAGCCCAGTCTTGGCCATGAGTGCTTGGAGAAGCAGGACAGTTCTTTCCCATAGGAAGTAAAGTATGGAGCCTTCCCCAGTGTTTTGCAGACTGATGGGAAGTGACCATTGTGAAACCGTTGCCAGCCAGACTTGTCCTGGCAATATTCCTATGGGAACAATCCCTGATTAGAAGGAAATTTGGAGGTGAAATCCAATTCTGGCCACGGATTCCTGGACAACAAGGACAGATCTTTTCCATAGGAAGGAAAGCACAGAGCCCCAGTGTTTCAATTGCAGATGAGAAGAGACCCTCAACATGCCAAGGTCAGCTGGACCAGTCAGGTGGCCCCTGGGAGGCCAAACCAGCCACACCTCTTCTGTGTTCCCTTGTTTCCATGGGATCCAGGAGTGTCAAAATGGCCCCTTGATTACAAGAAGACCTGCAATGTCACAATGGACCCTTGGTTCGATGGATCCCACAGTGTCACAATGGCCCCTTGGTTCCACAAGGACCCACAGTTTCACAATGGTCCCAATGATTCCATGAGGCCTGGCAGTGTCACAATTGTCCCAATATTTCCATAGGACCTTGCTGTGTCACAGTGGTCTCCGTGGTTCTACAGGCCCCACAGTGATATGTGACTCCTCTGTTACATAAGGCCTGCAATGTCACAATGGATCTCTGGACCCTGGGGTTTTGCAGTGTCACAATAGTCTCCTTTGTCTCAACAGTGTCACATTGATGACAGGAGGCCCCTCTGTGTCACTCTGGACCTTTGGTTCCATGCAGCCCTGCATTGTCACAATGAACCCTTGGTTCAATGGGGCTCCACAATGTCACCATGACCCCTCAGATCCATGAAGTCCTGCAGAGTCAAAATGGCCTCCTTTGGCTCCACAGTGTAACAATGCTTTGCTTATTCCCTGAGGCCTCATAGTGTCACAATGGTCTCCATGATTCCATGAGTCATGAGTCCCCTCAGTGTCACAAGGGCCCCTTGGTTCCATGAAGCTGTGAAGTGTCCTAATGATCTCTCCACAGTTCCATAAGGCCTTGCAATGTCACAAGGGACCTCTGGCTCCATTGAGTCGCACAGCGTCACAATAGCCCCATGGTTCCATGACATCTCAAAGTGTCATAATGGTCTCTACAGTTCCAGAAGGCCCCAGAGCGTCACAATGATCCTTTGGTGTCACAGGGCCCCACAGAGACACCTTTGCCTTGTTTGTCCCCAGCTGTCATCACTGCCTCCAGTGTTCTGCTCTAACTGGAACCTGAGGACATTTTTCCAGTCGTGTCTCTCAGTGGGACCCATTAAAACTTCAAGAAAATTTGGAGTCTAAATTTAACTTTGTGTTCTTGAGAAGTTTTTTGAAGACACTCCCAAGGACTGAGTCTGATGTAAACAACAGCAAAGCCCTGAGAGGGTCATTAAAGTTTTCCTAGTCCAGTTATGAAGAAAGATTTCAAAGAGCGGTAATAAAATATACATTCCTATGCTAAAGGGTGTCTTTTATTAAATTTCTCCTTAGAGCAGAGGTGATTGCAGCATTCTGTGATTGATATTGACCCAGGGTCTCTTCTCAGCAGCTCTGGCTGGCTCACAGAAGCCGTGCCTGGAGCTCTGACCCAGTGTGGACAACCTTGCTCCACATTGCCCAGCCCCATCCTGTCTGTCCTCACTGCCCTGGGCCCTGCTGTGCTTGCAGAGCTGGCTGCACCCAGCCTCAGAGGGGTTTTCCCTTTTTGTACTTTTTGCAGCCTTCTCAAACTGCTGAGTTTCCCCACTGCAAACAGACACACTGCTCAGGTGTGTGCCAGCCCCAGGTGCCACCAAAGCCACTGCAGAGCTGCCCCTGGCCAGCTGTGAGGGTGGATCATCAGCCCAAGCTGCACTGGGCCCCTGCAAGGGGCTGTGGCCATGGGCACTGCACTGACCCCACTGCTGGGTTTGGCTGCCACAGCCACTGTGAGAAATGAAACTGTCCTTGGAAACTCTGGGGAGGACTGGGACATACTGGGAACACTGGGAACGCTGTGGGAGACACTGGGACATACTGGGAGTGACATTGGGGCAAACTGGGACATACTGGAGACACTGGGGCCATTGCGGAGAAGACTGGGGACACTGGCGCACCCTGTGGATGACACTGGAGGGAACTGGAAGGGACTGGGAATAAACTCAGGGTTACTGGGAGGGACGGGGCTGTACTGGGAGGGACTGGAGGGGCACTGGGGTTGTACTGGCCCTTACTTGGGATGAACTGAGCTGTACTGGGGTTGTATTGGCCTGTACTGGGGCTGTACTGGTCTGCACTTGGGATGAACTGGGCTGTAATGGGAGGGACTGGACAGGTTGAATGGGCTGTTCCCGCCTTTGCCACATCCCAGTTGCCGAGACTCCCGCCCATCATCTCTCGAAGCCAATCAGCGCCAGAGATCGGAGACTCGGGGACGGTGCCTATGGTAGCCACAACTCCCGTCATGCCCCGCGGCCCAATTGAGCCCCATTGGAGCCGGGACTGCAACGCCCGTAATGCCCCGCGCTCCACAGAACATTCGGGATCCGCCCCCCCTTTGACCCTTAAGCATCCCCCAGACCCTCCAGGATCCCTCACTGCCCCCTCAGCGCCCATTCGGGACCCCCCAAAAGCTTCCCCGGATCCCCGGAGTGCTTCCCAACGCCACAGATGCCCGGTACAGCCTCTTCTGGGAATTCATCTCCTCTCTTCCCCCGCGGCCCCAGAGCCCCTCAGAGCACAGTCCCGCGCCTAAAACTCCTGCCGTGCCCCGCACCCTAAAGAGCCTTGTTAGAGGTTCTCGAACTCCCCGCAAGTTCTCTCGAACCGCTTACGTTCCCCCGAGGATCTCAAGTCGCGGCTCGGACACTGGAGTCTCCCCCAAGAGCCTTCCCGTACTCCCAAACAGAGCGTTGGAGCCACTTCCGGGACTACCGCTCCCCTCATGCTCTGCGGCACATGTCCAGCGCAGTTCCAGCCGGGACTTCATCTCCCGTCATGCCCTGCGCCCCACTGAGAGCCATTACAGCTGCGTCTCAAACTCCCGTGATGCTCCGCGGCCCTGTTTAACCCTATTAGACCGTCGCCTACAACTCCCATCAACCCTCGCGCCCCAGAGATCCCAGTCAGAGCCTCCCAAGGGTCCGCCCGGACCCCGAAGGGCCCCAAATTCCGCTCCCTGACCTCCAAGGGCCCGCCTGGACCCCCGAGTGCTGCTCCGGACCCCGAACCGTCCCTTGGAATCCCTGAGCGCCCCTCCAAATGCCCACCCGGCTCCTGCAAGTGTCCTCCAGACCCTCAAGTTCTCTCTGAATTCCCTCTCCAGACCCAGAACTGCCCCAAATGTGCCCCAGAAATGTCTCCATGGACCCCAAAGTGGCCTTTTTTACCCTGTCTGTGAAAATGATAAAAAAAGATGACAAAAGAATTTAAAATTGGACTAATTACCATAAAGGAGAAATTGAGAGCCGCACTGGACAGTGAATTAATGAAGGGAATCATGTTATTTAGATGACCAATGAATTTTTTGCTTGCTAAAATGGTATGAGTTTTTTAATATAAACAATCAAATTTGGTAATACAAATATAGAATAATAATACTATAAATAAGAAAGATAATTATAATTTTATTAATTCAGTTAATTTTCTTTTAAGGGGAGATGAATAATTATTTTTATGTTTTGCGATGTCAGTCTGTAAGAGACGGTCCAAAGATCCCTCATCTGCCTCACAGCTGCTGTCAAGGATGGAGATTAAAGTCCTCCCCAAGGACTGAGACTGAGACCCTTCAAATTCTAACCCAGGGGTGCTGGCCTCACTGCAGCTGGATGTCTGCCATGGGAAGCAGGAGGTTTCCCATAGGAACCAGTCCTGAAACAATGGGCCCGGCTCACTTTGTGCTGGACTTGTGCTGTTCAGAACTGAACTGTCTGTACCTGTTCCCAATGGATTTATTCTCCACTGTTCCCTCCATGTGCCGTCCTGCTCCCCTCCCGGCGGTAGATTATAAAAGATCCCTGAGTTAACCAAAGGCTTTCAGACTCTCCCCGACGTGACCAGATGGATCTATTGGCCGGAGCACGAGGATTTCATCTCTCTGTTGGTAGCTATTCCCCCCCTCCTTTTCTCTTTCTCTCTATCCTTTATCCCCATTCTCATCCTTGTGCTGCATCTGCTGTGGGCACTCAATAAAAGGTGCATTTGTTTTGGTTAATACTGAAAGTCCCCTGCTGTGTGGTTCTTTGTAGTTCCTTCAATAGTCAGCCCTTCTTAAGTTCACTCTTGGAATAGGGGATTATCACCTCCCCATCATATTGAGTGCATACGAATGCGCTTGAATGCATTTTGCCTGCATTCAAAATATGGTCCCTGTTTTTGATTTACTGGGGAATCTCTGTTTGTATTTTCTACCTCTGTCGAGGCTGGGATTGAATGTACTTGAGATGATATTTGGCGTTCAGATTCAGGTGGTTTTTGTTTCTTGTCAGTGACACAGCCTCACAACCATGAGTTCTGCAGCCTTTCATCTAAGGCTCAAAATGGCTCCCTGTCTCTTGTTACAAGGCCTGGACGGTACCAAGGAGACCATGGTGATACTGGGGATCCAAGGAGACTGTGGTGATACTGGAGATCCAAGGAGATTGTGGTGATACTGGGGATCCAAGGAGACCGTGGTGACACCGGGAATACAAGGAGACCATGGTGACACCATGGACACTCAATGAACCATGGGCATTGTGACACAGCAGGGCTTCAAGGAACCAAGGAGTCAACCTGGTCTCTACCAAACCTCATGGAACCAAGGGCCCATTGTGGCACTGAGGAACTTCAGGGAACCAAGAGTCTCTTGTGACACCGGGGGTACTCATGAAGCCATGGAGACCATTTTGAAACTTCAAGGCCTGACGGAACCAAAGGGTCCTTCTGGCACTTCTGAGCCTTGGAACCAAAGGGTGATACAGTGGGGCTCTGTGGAACCAAGGGGCCGTGGTGACACGGTAGAGTGTCACTGAACCAACTGTCCATTGTGACAGTGCAGGGCATCATGGAAGCAAGGGGCCATTGTCACACTCTGGGGCCTCTTGGGATCCAAGGGCAGTTGTGATGCCATGGAAATTATGGCAACTGTGGCACCATGAAACCAGGGAGACCATTGTGACCCTACAGGACACATGGAACTAAGGATTCATGGAACAGTGCAGGACACATGGAACTGAGGGGCCATTGTGAAGCTGTAGAACCAAAAGAGCCCATTGTGACTCCGTGGGCCCCCATGGATCCAAAGGTCCATTTTGCCATTGCAGGGCCTCATGGAATCCTGGAGACCACTGTGAAACTTTGAGGCCTTGTTGAATGAAGTGGCCCTGCAGGGCCTGATGGAACCAATGAGACCCCATAGAGCCAAGGGTCCATTGTGACCCTGTGGTACCAAGGTGTCGTGGGTTGACCCAGGCCAAATGCCAGGCATCCATGGGGGCTGCTCACTCACTCCCCTCTGCAGCTGGACAAAGAGAATTTAATAAAGGGTTCATGGGTTGAGATAAGGACTGGGCGAGATCACTCATCAAATACTGTCCTGGAAAAACAGGCTTAGCTTAGAGATGTGAAATTCATTTATTACTAACAAAGTCAGAGCAGGAAAAGGGGAAATAAAATATGCTCCTCAGCTCCCTCCTTCTAGCTCTCTTCCAGCAGTGCAGGGAGACAGGGAATGGGGGTTATGGTCAGTTCATCACCCATGGCTTCGGCCCCTGCTCAGGGAGAGGAGTGGTTCCCCTGCTGCACCGTGGGTCCCTCCCAAGGGAGACAGTTCTGCAGGAGCTTCTCCCATGTGAGTCCATTTCAGGGGCAACAGCCCTCTGCAAACTGCTGCAGTGTGAGTCCATGCCAGGGACAACAGTCCTTCCCAAACTGCTGCAGCATGGGTCACTCTTCCAGGGGGTGCATTCCTCCAGGGACAGGCTGCTCCAGCCTGGGAGCAGGGCCCCTCTCTCCATGGCTCTCCAAGAGGGTGCCTGGGTCTCCAGTGCCTGGAGCACCTCCTTCCCTTCCTTCTGAAATGACCTCAATGTCTGCAGAGTTGTTCTTCTCACATGTTCTCCCTCTGCTCTCCTCTGACTGGAGTTAAAACTGCACAACAATCTCTATTTTGATTTCTTTTAAAATCTGTTTTATCACAGAGGCATTGCCACCATTGTAACTGGCCCAGCCTTTGCCAGCAGCAGGTCCATCTTTGCAGCCACCAGGAATTGGCTGTGCCAGATACGGTGGAAGCTTCCAGCAGCTTCTCACAGGAGCCATCCCTGTGCCCCCCTGTAAAATACAAAGCTGTGTTTCGTGTCAGGTACATACAGGCAACGTGTGTATTTGTGATTGTAATATGTGTGGAAACCGACCATGGGACAGTTATAAAGACAAATTCTAATAATTACCAAGGAAAGTAAAGCATGGAAGAAGGCCTCTTACTTAACCTTTAAAGGTGTTAAGTTGATTTAGGAGCATTTGAATTAAAACGTTAAGGATGTTGCTTTTTGACAGGAACTTTCTGCTTGTAGCTAAGCCTTAAAGAGTTTTGCAATAATAACCTTTTGAAGTATAATTTAGAATATTGCTTGTAGTAAGGATCTTTGAAACTATACCTTTAGAATATATAAAAGGAAACATGCTTATCTCACACCTTAACAAAACAGTGAAAAGCAGCTTGAGAAAGGAAGATGAACATCAACTCAAGGATTAATAGCCAAGGGAAGCTGGACATCACTGCTATGAGATTTATAGTCCCTGCAATTAAAAGGTGGACCCACATCTGGATTCTGGACCACACTATCTGGGAGATTTCTTCCTTCTTTCAGAAACTGAACCACCAGCATCTGGAGTTACTCCTTTCTGGGATACATCCTGAGAAAAACTAAATCACAATAGGTATGGAATTGTGACATAAAAATTGGGAATAGAAACTGCTGAGAAAGCTGATGAGTACCCCTATAAATGCCTGTAAGCCTCAACTATTGGTGTGCAGTTGGAGGGAAAACTTCCCTCCCTGTACCCAGCCCTGTATTGCTCATACTTTACCATATTAATTAATGACTTGATTGCTGCTTGAATATTGGCCTAGTCAAGCTTCTCATGTATAACATCCCTGTGGTGGGAGCTGGGAGAGAAGAAGGGGATGCTGGCCTGTCCCTCACGGGAGGCGCGGCTCATTTGCTGAGAGCTCGTGCCTCCCAGGTGAAAACTTTCAAACTCAGTGTTTTTCTGGGACACAACATTTTTCACAGGCTGATTCACGTTTGGTCAGGGGCTTCTCGCTGGGATTTGGGGTGCCTGACTCCCCTCACGTGCACCAGCAGCATGGAGGATTTGGCTCCCAGAGGCGCTGCCTCTGGCCACAAGCCCGGAGGGGATGGGGGTGATGTTGAGGAGCTGGAATTTGAATCGCGGGGTGGCGGGGGAGGGTGGACAGCGAGCATCGCTGACTTTTTCTGGGGAAAGAAGACCCGTAGATCCGGGATGGAGATCCCTGGGAAAGCTTCTCCTTCCCAGCTGCCGGCGTGCACTGGTGGTTCTGGGGGGAGAGGGAAAAAGTGTTTGGTCACTCCTGCTGCCGAGGCACTGGCGGCATGGTGGGGGTGGGCTGTGAGAACAAAGACCCCGCCCTGCAGGCCAGGTCTGGGCTGTTTGGCCTGCCCACCGCCGGGTTTGGGGGCTGTGATCCCCCTACCTGGACCCGGGGCACCGTTCTGTGGAAGGTGGACAGAGCTACCAGCTCAAAGTACTGGAAAGCCATGAGTCAGACTCAGCCCAAGTGATTAAATTAAGGACAGTGGCCAGAGCATTCCAGAAATTTTCTCAATATTGTTTGATAATTATCAATGGATTTTTTAAAATAGTTATTAGTGATTTTTCTTTAGCAGCACTTTGTTTCAGGATTCTGCAAGTCTGTTTCAGGACCAAAAGGGACCTTCAGGGATGTCAAAGATCAACATCTCCAATGACTGGGATTGTACTGGGATGCTACAGGGATCATACTGGGAGCAGCTGAGCCCATGCTAGGGCAGACTGCGATCACACTGAGGGAGACTGGGATCATGCTAGGATCATACTGGGATGGAGTAGGAGCCTGCAGGGGGCAATTGAGACCATATTGGGGACAGATGGGATATACTGGGAATGACTGGGATCATTCTGAGGGTGACCAGGAGCAGTTCTGAGCAACTGGGATCATGCAAGGAGCAACTGGGAAAAACTGGGAGTGACTGGGTGCATGATGGGCATGATTGGAAGCCACTGGGCTTATAGTGGGATGAACTGGGGTCATGCTGGAAATGACTGGGATCATACTGGCAGTGAGTGCCACTACACTGAGGCTGACTGGGAGTGGTTGTGAGCAAATGGGATCATGCTGGAAGGGACTGGGAGTGACTGGGAATGTGCTGGAAGGAACTGAGCTACACTGGGACATACTGGGAGTGTCTGCAATCAAAGTGAGGGTGAAAGAGAGCAACTTGAACCATGTGGGGCACAACTGGTTCACACTGGCAGGGACTGGGAGCACTCTGGGCTCATCTTTGGATCATACTGGGAGGGACTGGACTACTACTGGGAGTGACTGAGAATGACTGGGAACACACCATGCACATCATCCCCCATACTGGGGGCGACTGGGAACAGCTGGGAGCAAATGGCATCATACTGGGACTGACTGGATTGATCTAGCTGGAGGCAACTGGGACCATCCTGGGAGTGATTGAAGTTACTGGGATTATACTGGGACCATACTGGGAGTGCTGGCATGGGACAAGGATCATACTGGAGCTTCCTAGGCTCCTATTGGTATTGAAAGGGAGCAACTGGGATCACACTTTGGGCCACTGGGAGCAACTGAGAGAAACTGGGATGATGCTGCAAGCAAACTGGAGGAACTGGTAATGACTGGATGCAGGCTGGAGGCAACTGGGATATGCTGGGCATGACTGAGAACTGGGATAACAAGCACCTTACTGGGATCACTGTGAGTGTCTGGGAAGAACCATGGACATGCTGAGGGAAACTGGGATGTACTGGGAGTGTTTGTAATCATACTGGAAATGACTGGGAACAAGAGGGACCATGCTGGGGAGAACTGGGACCATGGTAGGGGCAACTGGGAGTGAGTGGGAGTGACTGGGTCTACACTGGGGGAAACTGGGCATGACTGGGATCACATGGGGAGTGACTGGGACTATAGAAGGGACAATAAGGTTCAACTGGGATCACACTGGGAGGAACAGGGAGCAACTGGAACCATGCTGGGGGCAACTGGGATCATACTGGGTCATACTTGGAGCAACTGGGACTGCATTGAGGGTGACTGGGAGTGGCTGTGAGCAACTGGGATCAGGCAGGAAGCAACTGAGGACTACTGAGACTAACTGGGAACCTGCTGGGAGTAATTGGAATATGCTGGGAGTGATTGAAACCACAGTGGGGGTAAATGGGAGCAACTGGAACCCCCCTAGATGATAACGGGAACAGCTGTGCCCATGCTGGGGTCATACTGACAGGCATCATACTGGGAGGGGCTTGAAAAGTATTAGGAGTATCTGAGAGTGACTGGGATCCTACTGGAACCAGACTGGGAGTGACTGGAAAGGTGCTGGCTGTGACTGGAACAATGCTGGAGGTGACTGGGAGCAACTGGGCCCACACAGGGAGTGACAGGGAGTCACTCTGAGCATGACTGGAATCATCCTGGGAGGATCTACGAGTGACTGGGATCATACCGGGGGTGGTTGTAACCATACTGGTGTGGACTGGGTGCAACTGGGATCATCCTGGGGGCCACTGGGATTACAGCAGATGAGAATGGATTCTGACTGGGGGTTACTGGGAGCTACTGGGCCCATGCTGGGAGGAAAATGTGGACAGAGTGGGAGAAACTGGGATCAACTGGAAGGTACTGGAACCATGTTGAGGGGACCGAGACTATAACTGGGATCATATTGGGAGCAACTAAGACCTTACTTCAGGCAACTGCCAGAAACTGAAATCATGCTGGAGGCAACTGGGAGGAACTGGGAAAGACTGGGATCATTCTGAGCTAACCAGAACATTACTGGGCACACTGGGATATACTGGGAGTGTCTGTGACCATACTGGGTGGACTGGAATCACACTGCAAACAGCTGGGACCATGCCGGGAGCAACTGGTAGTGAGTGGGACCATGCTGAGAGGGACTGGGACTATTCTAGGGACAACTGGGATCATACTGGGAGGAACTGGGAACAACTGGGACTATTCTGGCAGCAACTGCAATCATACTGGGATCACAGTGGGAGCAGCTGGGTCCATGCTGGCTGAGACTGGGATAACACTGTGGGTTACTGGAATCATACTGGGATTGACTGGTAGTGGCTGTGAGCAACTGGAATCATGCTGAAAGCAACTGGGAGGAAGTGGCAGTGACTGGGAGCATGCTGGGGTTGACTGGGATATACTGGGAGACACTGGGAGTCATGAGGATCATACTGGACACTACTGGGGTCCTGCTGGCATTGACAGGGAACAACTGGGATCCCACTGGGGGTGACTGGCATCATACTGGGAGTGACTGGGATCACACTGGGATTATACTGGGTGTCAATAGACACTGACTGGGGTTCCTGAGAGCTACCAGGCCCATGTTGGGAGCTGACTGCGCACACACTGGGAAGAACTGGGAAAAACTGGGAATGACAGGATGCATGCTGGTGACAACTGGGATGTCCTGGCAGTGACTGGGATGAAACGGGGGGCAGCTGAACCATGCTGAGGTAACTGGGAGTGCCTGGCAATGACTACGAGAATGTTCAGGACAGCTGGGATATACCGGGAGTGCCTGAGACCATGCAGGTGGTGACTGGAACCACACTGGGAGCCACTGGGGGCAGGTGTGAGTGACTGGGTCCCTGCTGGGAGAGACTGGGATCATACTGGGATCATACTGGGAGATACTGGGACTATAAAAGGGGAAAATGGTAGAACTGGAAACACACTGGATGAAAGTGGGAGCAACTGGGACCATGTTGGGGACAAATTGCATCATAACGGGGAATGACCGGGAGTGCCTGGGCTCATACTGGGAACAAGAGGGATCCTGCCAGGAGTGAGGGGAATTGACCAGGATCATGCTGGGAGTGACAAGGAAACTGGAAGCACACAGGGGCAGACACTGGGCTCATGCTGGGAGCAGGGCTCCTGGACAGGATGGATGCAGGGCCCAAATCCAACAAGGTGAGGTTTAACAAATCCTAGTGCCAGGTTCTGCACTTTGGCCACAACAACCCCTGCAGCACTAAAGGCTAGGGACAGAGTGGCTGGACAGCAGCCAGGCAGAAAGGGACCTGCAGGGATTGATGGACAGCAGGCTGGACATGAGCCAGCAGTGTGCCCAGGTGGGCAAGAATGCCAATGGCTCCTGGCCTGGATCAGGAATGGTGTGGCCAGCAGGAGCAGGGCAGGGATTCTTCCCCTGTGCTCAGCGATGCTTGGGCAGCACCTCAAGTGCTGTGTCCAGTTCTGGGTCCCCCATATTTAGGAATGAGATGGAGGGGCTGGAGTGTGTCCAGACAAGGGCAAATAGGCTGGTGAGAGGTCTGGAGCAAATGTCGTGTGAGGAGCAGCTGAGGGAGCTGGGGTTGTTTATCCTGGAGAAGAGGAGGCTAAGGGAGACAAGGTGGTGTCAGGGCACAGATTAGACTTGATGATCTCCAAGGTCTTTTCCAGCCTTGCTGATTCTGGATTCTCAGAAACCACCTTTGGAGCAGTTGCAGGAGGAGCGCTGGGCCTCCTCTTCAGAAGCTCCACCAGCCCAGGTCCCTCAGCTTTTCCTGCCAGCCCCAAAGCCCATCCTGTCAGTCCTGCAGAGCCTCTGCAGTTCCTCCACATTGCCAAGAACAAGGAGACCCAGAGCCAGACACAGCAGCCCAGATGTGCCCCCCTGGCCTGGGGTGCCTCTGGCAAGGGAGCAGCACCAGGCACTGCAGGAGCCTGCAGACAATTCCTGCAGCACTTGTAGGATGATCCTGCTGCCCAAAGGGAAGTTCCCATGGTGCCAAGTCAGGAACTGCCATGGGGAGTGAGGCCAGAGAGGAAAGGGCAAACAGGGATGGGCTGTTTGCAGGGGAGGGAACAGGGGTGGGCATTAGGAAGACATTTGTATCAGGAAGGGTAAACAAAGCAAAGGTGAAGCCAAGGTAATGTTCAGGGCCGTTTGGGGGTGGCTGTCAGGCAGTCCTGGCCCTGAGCAACAGCGTCTGCAGTGGGATAGGAAACTCCCAGCTGATGGGAACAAACTTTCTGGCTGACTGCAGAGGCCAGAACAAAGCTGAGTGGTTTCTCTGCTGTCCCCCAGCCCTTGCTGGCCCCAGGGGCTGATGGCATTTGTGCTCCCTCATGTTCATGTCCCCACACCAACAGCATGGGCGTGCTCCCCCTGCTGTGTGCAATGCAAACAGGGGCTGCTGAGCCAGTGCTGCCGTGTCTGTGCCTGCAAGGATGGGGCACCTGTGTGAGCTGGGGGAGAGGCCAGGGCTGCAGATGGGGGATGTTGTTGGCAGCTCCATCAGGACGCTCTGGGACGCTGCCCTGGGCTGTGCAGCGCACTGGGGATGGATCAGTCCCTGCTCTGCTGCTCCTTCCCATCTGCCCCAGGGCCCTTGCAGAGCCCCAGCCATGCTGTTTGCCCCCAGTCTGCCCACAGCCAGCCTGGGGCTGCTCACAGGGCTTTTCTGTGCTGAGCATCGGCCTGGGCGTGTTCTTGTGAGAGCCTGGGCAAGGAGCCTGGAGCCCCCAGGGCTTGGCCTGAGGCATCAGCGCTGCCCCAGCAGTGCCCATGGCCTGTCCCTGCTGCAGCCCCGGCACTGCCACCCCCAGGGCTGTGCCCGGCCTCGAGAGCAATCAGGACCTAGAGCAACACCAGGGCCACCAGGGCAGTGGGGCAGGGCCACGGCAGCAGCACTGGCAACACCAAGTGCTGCTGCTGCTGGGCACAGCTGCTGTGCCAGCACTGATCTGCCCCCAGCTCTGCACACAGACATTGCTGCTGCAGCTCCAGAGAAGGCAACAAAGGGACATCTCTGCAGAAAACTCTGCTGGGAGATCCTATACTTCCTTTAACACCACCAAGAGCACCTCCCCTCAATGCCACAGTCTGTGAGAACAAGGATGGTGGAGAGAAACAAACTGAGAAATGGTACAAACAGTGACACTTCTTTGTGGATAATATAAAAAAATAAAACAAAGAAAAATAACCTCCAAATGAAATCAACAAGAAATATCAAAGATGACTTTTATTACAAGTGTTTTGCAGAAATTGGCAGCAGTTTAATGTTTCTGAAAGCATCCAGTGATCAGTCTCCACCCTGCAGCCTTGAGCTCCTGGTTCCTCAGGCTGTAGATGAAGGAGTTCAGGGCTGGAGGCACCACTGAGTAAAAAACTGACAGGTCCAGATGCAGGGATGGGGAGGACATGGACAGGGACTTCATGTAGGCAAATGTGGAAGTTCTGAGGAACACAGAGAGCATGGCCATGTGGGGGAGGCAGGTGGAAAAGGCTTTGTGCCATCCCTGCTCAGAGGGGATCCTCAGCACATCCCTGAAACTCTGCACAAAGGAGAAAACAATGAATACAAAACAACCAAATGACAAACAGGCAGTAACAGCAATTAGCCCAAATTCCCTGAGGAAGGATTTGGAGCAGAAGAGCTTGAGGATCTGAGGGATTTCACAGAAGAGCTGGCCCAAGGCATTGCTATGGCACAAGGGAAGCGAAAATGTGTTGGCCGTGTGGATCAGCAAAAAGAGAAAGGCACTGGCCAGGCAGCAGCTGCCATGTGGGCACAAGCTCTGCTGCCCAGGAGGGTCCCGTAGTGCAGGGGTTTGCAGATGGACACGTCGCGGTCGTAGCACATGATGATCAGGTAGCAAAACTCTGTTGCAAGAAAAAGAAAAATGAGAAAGACTTGTGCAGCACATCCAGTGTAGGAGATGGTCCTGGTGTCCCAGAGGGAATTGTGCATGGCTTTAGGGACAGTGGTGCAGATGGAGCCCAGGTCGCTGAGGGCCAGGTTGAGCAGGAAGAGGAACATGGGCGTGTGCAGGTGGTGGCCGCGGGCTACGGCGCTGATGATGAGGCCGTTGCCCAGGAGGGCAGCCAGGGAGATGCCCAGCAAGAGGCAGAAGTGCAGGAGCTGCAGCTGCCGCGTGTCTGCCAATGCCAGCAGGAGGAAGTGCCTGATGGAGCTGCTGTTGGACATTTTCTGGGGCTGCACTTGGGGACCTGTTCATGGATAAAGGACAGGGAAGATTTAGAGGAGTTACCTGTCAAGAAAATCAAATCCATTTCCCATATACCTCCCCCTGGAACACACACACACTCTCTTTTTTGGAGTTCTGGGGTTCTTTTAAAAAGCTTCCCCCTATCTCTGCTGCTGATCTTGGATATCAGAAAGCCTCAGAATTTCTGCTGCCCCTAGGGAAACAGAGTGCCTTCTGTGAGGCAAAGTGATGAATGGAGAGTGAGGGTAGATGGTCTCTCATTCGGACCTGTTCAGAGTTTCTCTGGGCTTTAACCTTTCTCAGGTGGAAGGGGGTCACCTTCCAATGATTCCCCTAAAATGTCACCAGGCACTGCTGAGGGCAGATGGATTACCCACAGCCCAGCTCCACATTTGTAGCCAAGGATTCATGTTGCTCATTTCACCAACCCAACAGCATTTTCAATGTCACAACACCTCTGCCTTTCCCCATCAATCTTATAACTCAGAGATACTCTAGGACAGGTTTGCACCCTGGATTGGTGCTCCCAGCTTGGACTGAAATCTCAGGGAGACTTCCAAGTGTCCTTATGATGGCATTGGATTGAGGGAGATGCAGCTCCTTCTCTGGCTGCACTGACAGCATTGCCCAGGGCCGGGCACTGGGGACAGCGTC
Source organism: Melospiza melodia melodia (assembly GCF_035770615.1). Classification (NCBI taxonomy): domain Eukaryota; kingdom Metazoa; phylum Chordata; class Aves; order Passeriformes; family Passerellidae; genus Melospiza; species Melospiza melodia. The sequence goes on along the minus strand of NW_026948796.1, from coordinate 5,768,553 downwards.
ACCCTGAGCCAGCTGTGCCCCCTGCCAGAGCCCCCAGGGCCGGGCAGCTGCTCCCAGCCCTGTGCTCTGCAGAGGGAACTGGGCCTGGGGCTGCAGAGCTGCCCCACAGCTCTGCTGCAGCTCTGCCTGCACAGGAGAGGCTGCACGCCTTGGAGCCCCGGCCCTGAGGGCAGAGGCTTGCAGGGGGCACAGGAGGGAGGGGGCTAGTTCAGAGGGAGGGGATGCACTGGAGGGGATCCTGTGGCCATCTCTAAATTCTCCCTCCCGCAGCGTTGCTGGGTTTTGTTTTCTGTCATTGCCTGATCTTCTCTCTGCTTCCTGGAGATTTTCCTCCTGCAGGTGTTTCCCTGTGCCTGATCTGTCCCTGCCAGCACTGACAGACCCCAAATCTCTGTGCACTCTCCTTGGCCTGACAGAGCCCTGCCTGTTTGCAGGGCATTGGCTGGGGGCAGGCTCTGTTTGCAGCTGGGAGAAAGGACAGCTCAGACTGAGCCTGATGGGTGTAGCAAAGGTGATGCTGGTGCTGTCCATGGGCAGAGTGGCTGAAAGCACATTAGAGATTTCCTGTGAACATATTGATCACTAAAAGGAACATTTTGGATGTCTCAGGCACTTGTGAAAATACATAATAAATAATTCATAATCAACCTTTAAGATTTATATCCCCTTCCCTTCCATTCACCAATTATAGGAAACTGAATGCAAAGTCTTTTGAAATCTCCTCATTTTTATAAAAACCTTTGCCATGGAAATATTCTATGACTGACCAGAACCCCTCATCATATCTCAGATTCACGAGCATTTTCTCCCACACACCAGAAATACTCAGAGTTGTACTCACAGATTCTGTTGGCATTGGGATGTAGCAGCTTTAGGAGATGGCTCCAGGAGCTGCAGCTGCATTGCCTGCAGCCAGAGGTTCCTGTGCCAAGGGCTGGCAGTGATTCTGCCCCAGGCACTTCTCAGCCCCTTCCCAGCCCTGACTGATTGAAGCTCTCTGTGCCTCTCTGCTGTGCCCAGGGTGGCTGCAGGCAGTGCCCCAGCCCTGCTGGGCTGGCAGAAGAGCTGCTCATCAAGAAAAATGTGCTTTTGAAGCTCTTCTTGGTTACTTGGCCTAGTGAGGCTCTCACTTGCCTTCCAAACACTGGGGCTCTGTGCTATGAAAAAGACCTGTCCTTCTCATCAAGGTGCCCATGGCCAAATTTGGATTCCACATCCAACATTCTGTTGTGACAGACTGGAGGAGATTGTTGGCTCAAAACATTTTGTGTGTGGCGGAGGAAGGGGCAGGTCCAGCTCTGCCCTGCCCTGGAACCCCAGCACTGCCCTGCCCTGGAACCCCAGTCCCCCCAGAGCCTCTATCCCAGCCCAGCAGTGTCTGCCAGTCCCTGGCACACCACAGGCAATGCTCCACAGCCACTGCTGGAGCCCCCAGCCCAGCTCCTGAGTGACCAAATGGCCCCAAGTCCCAGCTGGGGGAAGGGCCCAGGGAGACCAAGGGGTATTTCAGGCTGACCACAAGGCAAGCACACATCTTGACCCTACGTCCTCTTGGAATTTCTATGTGAGCAGTGCTGGAATCCAGGTGTTGGTAGCTCTGTGTGTGCTTCTCTGTATCTTATTTGTCTTTCTCTCTTTCTAATTCCCTCTTCTTGCAAATTTTGATTAACCTAAAATTGAAAAGGCTTAGAGGTTGTGAGATTGAATGGGCCAAATTCATTCTTTGAGAAGTGGGGTTTTTTTTGTTTTTTTAACTGAATGTCCTATTAAACCTTTTGCGAAAGCTTCTCTCATTTTCTAAATTTCCCAGTAAAGTCCAGTTTGCTGTTTTGAGCTCCTGAGAATCTCTTGTTAGTATTTCTCCAGGGAGTCCAGCTCAGAGGACACAAACAACTCGAATTCCTTTTAAATGTCTCCTTGAGAGACTTGTTTGGGGAATGGGAATCAGGCTTGTGTGTCCTGCTTGGCCCAGCCCAGGCAGGGCTTTCCCAGCCACATTCCACACTCCATTTCCCAGCTGGAGCCGCTGCTGCCTCTGAGTTGTGCTGCCCCAGCCCCAGGGATGCTCTCCTTGTCTGCCCATTCCCCCACGGTCTCTGGGCAGGGATGGCCTCAGTGGGGGCTGCTAACATCCTCAGCACCTTGGAGGCTGCTGCTGAATTTTCCTGCTGCAGAGGCTTGTTCAGCCTTCAGCTCTCCAGTGCAGGAATTCAGTGTCCCAGGGCTCATTAACATTGAGAACAGCTGAACAAGCCAAGCCTCTGGGAATATTCTGATTTAATTTCCAAATCTTTTGTGGTTAAGTAGATCTCAGTAGTGTATTCAAAGTGAATACATGATATTTAAAAAGACAGTGAGAATAGATTTTTAGGTCTTGTTTAGTTTTGTTTTCCTGTTCATAAATTGATATATGCAGTCTCCAATTGACACTGAATCCAAGTACCTCCTCATGCAGTTGGAATAGATATGAAAATCAAGACCCTTCATGGCTGACAATCATTCAGACTCTGTCCCTACCCACATCCCACCATTTCCTCCATCCAAGCCCTGGCACTCAGAGCAGCCTTGTGCAGATCTGAGCTCCCTCCAGCCCAGGCTGCACCTGCAGCTTTCAGCTCCTTGGTCCCACTCACACCTGCTTTCCTTGGAGAAGGAGCTGCCCAAGACACAGACATTTATTGTCAGCCAACAAAGCCAAGGGAAGGCACAGCTCCATCAAATGCAAAAGTCATTACTCTGCTGGATATTAAATCCACTTTCCACAGCAGACATTCTCAGAGCAATGGAAAACACCTTCTGTGCCCAGCACAGATCCCAATGTCCCCCGAACTCTCCCTGCCCTGATTCTGCCCAGATTTGCTCTTTGCACACACGAGTCACACGCTGAAGTCAGGAGCTCCCTCCATGCCCAGAGGGAGGAAAAGAGAGAAAGGGAATGAAGAGCTCTCCTGTGCAGAGCCAAGGTCCAAGTGCCCCTGCAGTGGGAACCACAACTCAGCAGGTTTGTGTCCTTTGGGCTCAGGCACTGGTGACACTCAGAGGCACAGAAAGGTTTCTTGCCAACAAACACAAGTTGAATATTTGAACAGTTTAATAATCATCACAGCTCTTCCCTCAGCTCACTGTGATGTCCCAGCAGCATCTGACATGTCCACCATCCCCCAGGGATTTCTGTACAGGAACAGTTTTAGACAAAGACATACGATAAGATAATTCTGTCATAGATATAAACACAATTAAAATTATGATTAATGATATATTTATTTTAACTTCAGAATGATTGGGCAACTTCCTGCAGCTCACAGCATGAAACCAATCAGTTGGGTGGGCACAGAGCAGCCTCCTCTCTGGGACACTTGCCTCTTTGCAATGCCTTGCACAGGCGCTGGCCCTGCCCCACAAGGCCTGGCCTGAGTCCTGCCCCTGCACGCTCAGCCAGGCTGAGATGGACACTGATGGTTTCTGGGCGCGGCTCTCTGAGCCCAGCCCAGCTCCCTGCAAGCTCTGCAGCTGCCCTGAGCTCTGGGCAGCACCAAGGGCCTCTCCCCAGCCCAGCCCAGCCGTCTCTGGCCCCACAGCTCTGCTCAGGCCCGGCTGCTCTGGGCACTGCCCCACAGCCTCAGCCCCTGGCAAGGGCACAGCAGCAGCTGCCGCTGCCACAGGACTCAGTCCCCGCCATGGGGCAAGGTGCTGGGCCAAGGCCAAAGGAGGCTCCCTGGCTGCCCTGCTCCCCTCGGGCTGAGGTGCTGAGAGCTCTGCAGCCCCTGCTGCCATCCCATCTGCCCAGGGCAGCACAAGAGCCCCGGCCTTGGGGCCCTCCAGAGCTGCTCCTGCTCCAGGCCCAGGGCCCATGGCAAAGCTGGGGCAGCCACAAAGCTGTGCCCGTTTCTGTTCATTGCTGCTCTGATGGAGATGGATCCTCAGCCTCTTGGAGGTTGCTGCTGAATTTTACTCTTCCAGAGGCCTCTTCTATCTTGAACTCTTTATTTCAGGAATTTAGTGAGAAAATCACAAAACATTTGTTCAAAACACCTGAACAAGACAAGCCCTTGAGAAAAAATTAAGTTTTCAAATCTTCTGTGGTTAATTAGACAGACTTTAGAAGTTAATTCAAAGTTAATATATTTTATTTGAAACAATGCAAAGTGAACTGTTTTTTCCTGTTTTCTATTCTTGTATATAGATTGATATCAGCAATGCCCAATTGATATTGACCCAGAGAACCTTCTACTACAGCCTGAATATGTATGAAAATCAAGACACTTCATGGCTGACAATCAATCACACTCTGTACCCACCCCCTCCCCACTATTTCCCTCATCCAATCCCTAGCACTCCTATGGATCAGGAATGGTGTGGCCAGCAGGAGCAGGGCAGTGATTCTTCCCCTGTGCTCAGCACCTTGAGTGCTGTTTGCAGTTCTGGGCCCCCAATTTAGGAAGGACATGGAGGGGCTGGAGCATGTCCAGAGAGGGGCAACAAGGCTGGTGAGGGGTCTGGAGCACAAGTCCTGTGAGGAGTGGCTGAGGGAGCTGGGGTTGTTTATCCTGGAGAAGAGGAGGCTCAGGGGAGACAAGGCAGTGTCAGGGGAAAGGTTGGATTTGAGGATCTCCAAGGTTTTTCCAACCTTGCTGATTCTGGGATTCTCTGAAGCCACCCTTGGAGCAGTTGCAAGAGGAGCCCTGGGCCTCCTATTCAGAAGCTCCAGCAGCCCAGGTCCTTCAGCTTCTCCTGCCAGCCCCAAAGCCCATCCTGTCAGTCCTGCAGAGCCTCTGCAGCTCCTCCTCACTGCCCAGAACAGGGATCCCCTGAGCCAGACACAGCAGCCCAGATGTGCCCCCCTGGCCTGGGGTGCCTCTGGCAAGAGAGCAGCACCAGTCACTGCAGGAGCCTGCAGACAATTCCTGCAGCACTTGTAGGATGATCCTGCTGCCCAAGGGACGTTCCCATGGTGCCAAGTCAGAAACTGCAATGGGGAGTGAGGCTAGAGAGGAAAGGGCAAACAGGGATGGGCTGTTTGCAGGGGAGGGAACAGGGGTGCGCGAGAGCAAGAAATTTTTATCAGGGAAAGAGTAAAGAAAGCAAAGGTGGCACAAAGGAAATGCTGAGGGCAGTTTGGGGGTGGCTGCCAGGCAGCCCTTGCTCTGAGCAACAGCGTCTGCAGTGGGACAGGAAACTTCCAGCTGATGGGAACAAACTTTCTGGCTGACTGCAGAGGCCAGGACAAAGCTGAGTGGTTTCCCTGCTGTCCCCCAGCCCTTGCTGGCCCCAGGGGCTGATGGCATTTGTGCTCCCTCAGGTTCATGTCCCCACACCAACAGCATAGGGGTGCTCCCCCTGCTCTGTGCAATGCAAACAGGGGCTGCTGAGCCAGTGCTGCCGTGTCTGTGCCTGCAATGATGGGGCACCTGTGTGAGCTGGGGGAGAGGCCAGGGCTGCAGAGGGGGGATGTTGTTGGCAGCTCCATCAGGACGCTCTGGGACGCTGTCCTGGGCTGTGCAGCGCACTGGGGATGGATCAGTCCCTGCTCTGCTGCTCCTTCCCGTCTGCCCCAGGGCCCTTGCAGAGCCCCAGTCATGCTGTTTGCCCCCAGCCTGCCCACAGCCTGCCTGGGACTGCTCACGGGGGTTTTCAGTGCTGAGCATTGGCCCGGCTGTGTTCTTGGGAGAGCCTGGGCAAGAAGCCTGGAGCCCCCAGGGCGTGGGCTGAGGCGTCATTGCTGCCCCAGCATTGCCCATGGCCTGTCCCTGCTGCAGCCCTGGCACTGCCACCCCCAGGGCTGTGCCCAGCCCTGAGAGCACTCAGGCCCTGCAGCAACACCAGGACCACCAGGGCAGTGGGGCAGGGCCATGGCAGCAGCACTGGCAACACCAAGTGCTGCTGCTGCTGGGCACAGCTGCTGGGCCAGCACTGATCTGCCCCCAGCTCTGCACACAGACATTGCTGCTGCAGCTCCAGAGAAGGCAACAAAAGGTTATCTCTGCAGAAAACTCTGCTGGGAGATCCTTCAGTTCCTTAAAGTCACCGAGAGCACAGCCCCTCGTTGACACAGTCTGTGGCCACAGGGAGTGTGGAGAGAAACAAAATGAGAAATTGCACAAACAATGACATTTCTTTGTAGATAATATGAAAAACCTAAATAAGGGATAAAATACTCCACAACCAAACCAACAAGAAGTATCAAGGATGAGTTTTATTAAAAGTCATTTGCAGAAATTTGCCAGCAGTTTAATGTTTCTGATACCATCCAGTCATCAGTCTCCACACTGCAGCCTTGAGCTCTGGGTTTCTCAGGCTGTAGATGAGGGGGTTCAGGGCTGGAGGCACCACTGAGTACAGAATTGATAGGGCCAGATCCAGGGATGGGGAGAAGATGGCAGTACTGACAAACAGAGAGACTACGGCCAAGTGAGGGAGGCATGTGGAAAAGGCTTTGTGCGGTCCATGCTCAGAGGGGATCCTTAGCACAGCCCTGAAGATCTGCACATAGGAGAAAACACTGAACACAAAACCACCAAAACCTCAACAGGCACTGACAGCAATGAGCCCAAGTTCCCTGAAGAAGTTGGAGTGTGAGCAGGAGAGCTTGAGGATCTGTGGGATTTCACAGAAGAACTGGCCCAGGGCATTGCCATGGCACAGGGGCAGGGAAAATGTATTGGCTGTGTGCATGACAGCATTGAGAAAGGCACTGGCCCAGGCAGCTGCTGCCATGTGGGCACAAGCTCTGCTGCCCAGGAGGGTCCCGTAGTGCAGGGGTTTGCAGATGGACACGTAGCGGTCGTAGCACATGATGGTCAGCAGGGAAAACTCTGCTGCAATAAAAAAGAGAAAGAAAAAGAGCTGAGCAGTACATCCTGAGTAGGAGATGTCCCTGGTGTCCCAGAGGGAATTGTGCATGGCTTTGGGGACAGTGGTGCAGATGGAGCCCAGGTCGCTGAGGGCCAGGTTGAGCAGGAAGAAGAACATGGGTGTGTGCAGGTGGTCGCCACAGGCTATGGCGCTGATGATGAGGCCGTTGCCCAGGAGGGCAGCCAGGGAGATGCCCAGCAAGAGGCAGAAGTGCAGGAGCTGCAGCTGCCGCGTGTCTGCCAGTGCCATCAGGAGGAAGTGCCTGATGGAGCTGCTGTTGGACATTTGACCTGTCTTGGCATCGCGATCTGAAAAGAAATTAATCATGAAATATTTTTGTTTGAGACGACTTTAAATATCCCACCACAGCCTGGGGGCACTTTCCCCCTACTCCCTGCCCAGGGCTCTGCTGCCTGGAGCTGTCCCTGCCAGCAGCTGCTTCCCTGTGACCAGGGATGGGCCCTGCCAGTGCTGCCAGAGCCCAGCCCAGCCCTGGGGGCTCAGCTCTGCCCTTCAGACCCCTCCCAACTCTGGCACTGCCCAGGGGCAGCTCTGGCTCTGCAGGCTCTGATGGCAACGTCAGAGCAACCCTGAGGAGGCTGGAAAAGTGACAATGATTCTGCCTGGGATGGGCGCTGTGCTGATTTCTGTCACTGCCTGATTTGTTTAGATCAGAAATATTTTTTTTTATTTGCCTCAAGCTGAACTGAAATGAATATCTATGGTCAATTTCCCATTCAGGTAACCCACAACAATAGATTAAAAAAGAAGGACTTCCCCTTTCCTGCATCCCCTGCCTTGCTGTGCTCCCTGTATAATCTTCTTGGAAATGTTCTGCAGTTAAATGCCATGCTGGGAGCAGTCCTGAACAATGCAGCATCCTCCCCTCACAAGGAGAACACTTCCAAGCCTTACCAGCTGTCTCCTCCCACCCACATCTTGTCCCTCAGTGCTGGGAGCAGCTGCCAGGGCTGGCTGAGAGGTGTCCCTGGAAGGCAGCAGAGTCCCTGCCCCAGCACAGCACCCTGGGCTCTGCAGGACCCTGCTCTGCAGGACAGCCCTGGGAACCCCTGGCTTCTCTGCACAAGAAACAATCAGAGAATGTACTCACAGGGTCTGTAGGCATTGGGATGTTCCAGCTTTAGGAGATGGCTCCAGGAGCTGCAGCTGCATTGTCCTGCAGCCAGAGGTTCCTGTGCCAAGGGCTGGCAGTGATTCTGCCCCAGGCACTTCTCAGCACCTTCCCAGCCCTGACTGATTGAAGATCTCTGTGCTTCTGTGCTGTGCCAGGGCTGGCTGCAGGCAGTGCCCCAGCCCTGCTGGGCTGGCAGAAGAGCTGCTCATCAAGAGAAATGTGCTTTTGAAGCTCTTCTTGGTTACCAGGAGCTGCCTCTGTGCCAGGAGCCCAGGCCAGCTCAACAGATCAGACACAGCACCAGGACTTGAATGAGCCTCTGGGGCTTTGTGCTCAGGCCTTGAACATAAGTCCCTGAGAGGGAGCTGAAGAAACCTCTCCAGAACTCCAAGTCAGAATCCAACTCCAAAGTTTCTTGGACTTTTAATGGGTTCCACTGAGGGACACGAGAGAGAACGTGTCCCCAGGCCCCAGGCAGAGCAGAGAACTGGAGGGACTGATGACAGGTGGGCACAAAGAGAAGCCAAGTTTTGGTGCCCTGGGGCACAGCAGCAGGGTCTGTGCCACTAAGGGCTGTGAGGAGACACCTTGTCCTGATGCACTGGGGCCTCCTCGAACACCCCCAGCCAGGCTGGGCACTGTCAGCCCCTTGTCCTGCCCTCAGAATCCCCCCCTAGTCCACATCCCAGTGGCCTCAAGTATCTGCTGGAAGGAGTCGCTGGGGAGCCTTTGCAGGAATTGCTCTGGGGTCTCCTTAATGTTCCCATGGACTGCAGGTTTTTCAAAGGACTTTGGGCTTGGCTTTTGCCTTGGAGTCTCTAATCATGGACTCCAATTATCTGCTGCAATTAATCCCTGGAGAGGCTTTGTCAGTAGCAACACTCAGTGGGGCTCCTCAATACTTCAGGGTACTTCAGTTATTTAAGCTACTTGGTGTTTCCCTTTTGATACAGACTCTATCAAAAAGATTGTGCAGTCCCTACCTCCAATATCTCCTTTAATTAGTCCCTGGAGAGCCTTTATCAGTAATGACACACAGTGGGCCATTTCTGCTTCAAGTTACTTCAGCTATTTTAAGGTATTTAGTGTTGTTTTTATATACAGACTCTGCGAGAGGTTTGTGTAATCATGGCCCCAATTATCTGCTTTAACGAGTCCCCTGAGAGCTCTGTACTGACACTCAGTTGGGTTCATTAATGGTTTCAGCTACTCAAGGTTTTTAAGGTTCTTTGGATTTTCCTTTGCACTCTGAATCTCTGAGAGGTGTTTTTTCCAATTCTGGCCTTCAGTTCTCTCCTCCAAGGAGTCCATGAGGAGCCTGTGTTTGTAATTGACCTCAGTGAAACCCATTCATGCTTTGAGACACTTTGGTGTTTTCTTCTGACTTTGACTCTTGGAAAGGTTTGTGCAATATCCTCTCAGGCCCTGAGGTTCAAGTGCTCAGCTCCAAATGCACCACAGGGCTCATTAGGATCAAGCAAGTCCTGACAAACCATGGTTCTGCCTTGATTTCCCTCTTCTCTTATGCAGTTCATCAGGCAGATTTCCTTTTACAGTTGTGGAGAAATATTTCAAAGAGCTTTTAAGTAATATGTAATCCTATTTTAAAGAGTGTATTCTATTACTGTTCTCTTTGGACAAGAGCTGATTGGAGCATTAAGTGATTTATATTGATGTAGGGGTGCTCCTAAGGAGGTCTGGCCAGGTCAGTGAAGTTGTACCTTGGAGCTCACCTAGTGTGGACAACCTTGCCTCACATTCCCCAACCACATGTGAGAAACCATTTTCATTTTCAAAAATTTAAATTATTAAGATCTTTTCAAAATACAACAGAAGACGTAATAAAGAAAATGACACAGTGTCGGGAGCAAAGGATTCCGTCACCATGTGCTTATCTACAAAATAGATGTTCTGTCTTTTATACCTCTAGCCCCTCACAAAGTCTTGTCAATTGACTCCTTGTTCACTGTCCAGTGGTGGAGATCACTGTCTTATACCTTGATTGGAGGTCAGGTGCTGCCAGAATAACAAGCCAACCCCCCCATAGTCCCCGACTACTGACGCCATCCTGCGATAACAATGCAAGGGAGAGGGGAAGGATAACTACACATCCACAAAACTTCTCTTAACATATATTTGATATTCACACCTTAATTGAGATAGTCAGCCATAGGACTACTCATCTATAACAAGCCCCCCTTTTCTTTTTCTATAAGTAATTTTGCTCAAAAAATTAAGTAAAACAATTTCTCTCTCTCTTGAATGAGTCATACCAGCATCTGTTGATGTGGGCAAGGACAGTGGGAACAGCAGAAAAAATCTCAGGTTTTCCTTAGACACACTTATTTGGAATGGACAAAAGGGCATCACAGAGGTCCAGTATGGCTTTGACTCCCACCTACCGTGCCTATGCGGCTGCTACCCATAGTCAGTGTATCTTAGGGGTGAGTACAGAGGCCAACTCGGTCCTGCCCTCCAGTCCCTGTTGAATTAAAAGACAACTGAGCAATGACAGAGGTCTGGTATGGCCTTTTGTCCCCACCTTACCATGCCAACAGGGTTTCTACCCACAGCAGGGCTATGGAGCCTTCTTGGTAGTGAACAAAGGGGCCAACCCGATCTTGCCCTCTATTCCTTGTCTTACTTCTTAAGGATGCTGCCCCATTACCTTTTACAGTCCCTTGTGTACTTCTCCTCAACAGATGCTGGTAATTCTCACCCACTAAAACAGGAAGACAGTTCTCTAGCTGGTTGGTGGAAGCTTGACTCTACTTTTTGGTTGTCTTGGTGTTTTCCTGCTTGTCTTTCAGTCTCTGCTTGAGAGTCAGTCTTGTTTCACCCAGCTTGAGTGTTATAGTCCACTCTTTGGGTTCTTGTACTGGGCCTTTGACTCTGTTGGCATGAGTCCATCCCCACTCTGCAGGTCGCTCAGCCGATTCGGTGGTGAGAAGGACCTGAAAGTGACCTTCCCACTGAGGAGTTAGAGGCTGATCTCTCCATGACTTATTCATCACCCAATTCCTGGGATTAATATTATGGATTCTGAAATCCAGGGTGGTAGTTTGAGGAATTGCCCCTTTATGCCTTAGACCTTCTAAGGTTTGTGCTATGGGCATAACTTATTTCTTGGCATTGGCTTCCCCTTCCTCATTGGTGGCAACCTTCTGGGGTGAGGTCAGGAAGGGAAACCCAAACATCATTTCATAGGGTGACACCCCCCAGATCTGACTGGGATTGGGTTCTAATTCTTAATATGGCCAAAGGGAGACATTTTATCCATGACATTTGGGTTTCAATCATTAGCTTAACTAGAGTTCTTTTAAGAATTTGATTCATTCTCTCTACCAACCAGAACTCTGTGGATACCATGGAGTGTATAATTCCCATTTTATTCCCAGGGCCTGAACAACTTTCTGCAATATCTTCTATGTGAAATGAGTTTCCCTGTCTGAATCAATCCTGTTTGCCATCCCATATTGGGGAATGATTGATTCTAGAAATGTTTTACTCACAACACTGTCACTGGCTTTCACAGTGGGTACCACCTCTACCCAATGAGTCACATGATCTACTATCACTGGCAAAAACTTCCACCAATTTACCTGGGGAAGCTTGGTAAAGTCAGCTTGGATGTTTTGGAAGGGCCGTAAGGCTAGTTCTCGCCCTCACCTGGGTGTTTCCCTCATGATTTTCTTATTCACTTGTTGACATATCACACATCGTTCAGTTACTTGCTTAGTTATTCTGAAAATTCCTATGCAGCCCAAATCCCTTAGAAATTGATCACTTAGCACTTGTGTACCCCAATGTGTTGTTCCATGTATGCCTTCTAACATTTTCCTGGCAAGGGGTTTATTCAATATGTGCCTTCCACCTGCTCATTTTCACTTCCCTTTGTTTTCTTTCTTGACTCCTATTTCAATGAGTTCTTCCTCTTCTGTCCTACTGAATATGGGGACTTTTTGCATTTCTTTTATTGGTGTTAATACCATTATTAGTTTATCTGTTTCTGATTCAGTTGCATTTTTAGCTTCAAAATCAGCTAAATTGTTCCCTCGCGCCTCCTGAGTTGCCTCTTTTTGATGCCCTTTAACATAGACCACTGCTGCTACTTTTGGTAATTTTAAGGTTTCTAACTCTTCTAAGACAAAAGTTTCGTGAATCAGTCCCTTTCCTTTTGAATTTAATAGCCCACTCTCTTCCCAAATTTTTCCAAAGTTATGCACTATTCCAAAAGTGTATTTTGAGTCCTGTATATATTGTTCCCCTTTTCCATGCTAATGTTTCCAGACTTCGTTTTAGGGCACACAACTCACACACTTGTACTGACCAGTTGGAAGGTAACTTTCTCTTTTCTATGGCCTCTAACCCTTCATGCACTATAGCGTACCCCAATACCCTGTGCCCCTTTATTACCCATGAAGATCCATCGAGGTACAATCATCTTCCACCTTGTAGTGTTTGATCTGTTACGTCCTCTCTTACTCTAGTTTGATAGTTTATAGCCTCTAGGCAATTATGTATTAGTTTCTCATCTGTTTCTCCATCCAAAAACTGGGCAGGGTTGAGTTGGTTACTCATGATTAGCTCTGAACCATTATCTATTAAGATGTCTTCATACTTTAGCCTTCGGGAATCAGTGATTCATTTCTCAGCCTTTTGGCTCAGGATACTCCTTACTGATTTTGCGATATATATATATATCTTCAATTTTCCCCCAAAAGGTTAATGTTTTGCTTTCTGCTACGAGTATGGCAGTAACTGCCACAGCCTGAATGCAGGTTGGCCATCTCTGGCTGACAGGGTCTATAATTTTGATAAAATGGCCACTGGTTTCCTGGATCCTCCCCAGTCCTGGGCTAATACTCCATGTGCTACCCCTTTTTCCATATCCACAAACAGATAGAAGGCAGGAAGACTCAGTGCTGGTGAACTGACAATGTTTTTCTTTAAAGCTTCAAACTTTTGTTCGTCATCTTTTCCCCACTTAATCTCTTCTTCCACTAACTTTTCATACAAGAACTGGATGGCCAGTGTGCATCCTTCAATCCATAGCCTACAATATCCCAACAAGCCTAGAAACCTTCTGACTTCTCTCTTTGTTTTCTGCAGTGGGAGTGAGACTAACCCCATAATTCTCTCAGGGTTCAGCCACCAGCTCCCTTGACAAATCACGTCCTAGGGAATTTTACTTCCCTCTCTACAAATTTGAGTTTCCCTTTTGATACCGAAAGTCTTTGGTCCTTCAGAAAATTTAACAACACTATGGTGAATTCCCAAACTTCTTTTTCTTCCTGTCCTGTGAAAAGGAAATAATTTACATATTGGATGAGCTTTATCTCAGGTTTGATGGAGAAGAATTGTGTTACTTCTCCTAGGGCTTGACCGAAGAGGTTTGGAGATTTGGAAAACCCTTGGGGTAATCTAGTCCACCAAAACTGTTTCTTACTCCCAGAATCAGGGTCCTCCCATACAAAAGCAAATATATCCCTGCTTTTCTGTGCCAGTAGACCTGCCGAAAAAGCATCTTTTTAGGTCTATGACACTAAACCACTGGTGTGCTGGGGGGATATTACTCAGTAGTGTAGAGGGGTTAGGCACTACTGGGTACTGATTCACTGTTTTGTTGTTCACTTCTCTCAAATCTTGAACAAGCCTGTAAGTCCCATCTGACTTCTTTACTGGTAATATGGGTGTATTATGGGGGGACATACATGGTTCTAAGGTCTCATCCTCAAGTAGATCCTGGATCAGTGGCTGCAGACTTCATCTCCCTTCCAGGGAGAGTGGGAATTGTCATACACAGATTGGATAGCTGTCATCAATTAATTTTATTACTGTAGGTTTCACGTTCAATTTGCCTCAATTTTATGGCTTTGCCCACACCATCTCATGACTTTTGCCCTCATCCTCTTCCCTTATTGGAGAAGTTTAACTACCATTTTTCCTTCCTCTGGGAGTATTAAAATGCTTAGCTGCACTTGTAAATCTCACCCTAATAGATTGCATCTTGCTTCTGGAACTAATAGAACATCCCCAATTCCTATTTTTTTTTGTTCCTTCAAACTTTATTTGCATTGTAACTGAGGCTTTGAACCCTCCTTTAGCACCTACTACTTGCACAGTATCTTGATCCCTTGTGTCTACTAAGAATTCAAATTCTTCCTCCTGGGGATCTATTTTTCAAGTTATCAAGGGGTCCTGATGGTACCCAGGAGGTAGAGCCCCTGACACCCCTAGTCTTCCATTTCTCCTTTTTGCTCAGTCTCATACATCCTCAGCTCCTTTTCCTTCTGGGGGCAATTCTTTCTGATATGCCCATTCTCTTTACAGTAAAGGCCAACTGGTCGTAGTTTCCCCTGTTTCGCAAACACTCCTTTTTATGCCCTGTCCCAAGGAGCTGAATCTCCCCTCCATCTATCTTCCTGCACTTGGAATCCTCCTCCCTTACCTGGGTTGTTCTTTAAATGCTGGTTTCCTTCCCTAATGGCAGTTACCACTACCTTGGTTTTTGTCTTGATCTTCTCTTAGTCCCTCTTTACATAGACTTTATGTGCCTCCCTTAACAGATCCTCTAACCTGCTTTCTTGACAACCATCTAACTTTTCTAACTTTCTCCATATATCTGGCAAGGCTTGAGTGACAAAATTTATCTTTAGTTAGACCTGTGTGGCCACTGTATCAGGGTCAACCCCTGAATATTGCCTCATATTCCTTCTCAGTCTTTCTAGCCACTCTGTTGGGGTTTCTTCCTTCCTTTGCTGCTCATCAAAAGCTTTACGAGCATTTTAATTACATGGAGATGCCTCTTTGATACCTCTTATAATCAATGTTCTATATTCCTCCATGTCTTTCCTCCCCCCAGTGCTGTTGTGGTCGCTGGTGGGGTGCACTGCGGGCATTTTCAGATCTCCAGGAGATCCTTGCACACACTCCCTTTCCCATATCCATATCTCAGCCACTCAGATCATCTGTCTTTCTTCTGGTGTGAATAGCATGGTCATGACTGATTGCATCTTTTCCCATGTATGAATATTGGGCCCTAGAGACTGGTCTAACTGTTCCACTAATCCAGTGAGGTCCTCTAGTAATCCTTTCAATTATTTCTTGAACATTCTCACATCAGAAGAACTGAGAGGCATGGTTACAAATCTAATTCCTCCCTGTACCCCACACCGGGGTATTTCCCTCAGGGGATATAATCCCGCTGCTTGATTCCCATCCCCTGATCTGCTTTCCTGTCTTTGTTCTACTCTTCTCCTGGTGTTCTGGCTAGGCCCATCAGGGGGTAGGGGAGGTGCATCTGAGGCTATTGGAGGTGGAGGGGGTAAGTGTTCTAATGGGTCCCATTCTTTATTTTCTGATAGCTTAAACATGCTCACCTTTGAGAGTGAACTCTCCCTCCCACAGCAGGCAGCATAGTCACTCTCTTCCTGATTGAATGGTTTCTTAGCTCTTACATGGATGTTTAATGCCTGACACATCCATCCTTCATCTGACCCAAATCTCAGCCAGTATACATGATTGCTCCTAATTTCCCTTCTGGTCCATTCTACCATGCACTAGTGAATAATTTTGAGCTCATCTTTTTCTCTGGTATTTAGGTCATATTTCCACCGGGCTAGTTTCCTTCCCAGTGGGCCATCTGGAGGTATAACTATTGGTAGCTCTTCAATTTATAACTTCTCCCCTTAGGGATTCCCTATTTGCCCACAGTCCCATCCTGACTGGCCAATCACAGGCCCTCCTCTGTCAGAGCCCACCTTTCCAACCACAGGCCCTCCAGACAGAGCCTGCCTCTCTCAGAAGGGAAAAGGAAAGGGAGACTGGGAAAAAAAGAAACAAGGGAAGGAGGAAAGAGAAGGAAAGGGAAGAGAGAAAAAAACCCAAAAACCTGTACTTCTCTTTTGACCAGTAAAAAAAGAAAAAATTCTTACAATCCAGGGCTTCCGTATTACCGGATTGGTCCCTGCCCTTCCTCTCCTCCTCGGTTCAATGCTCTGGTCCCATGGTCGCATTCTGCTCCCTGTCCCACCTGGCTCAGCTCGGCTA
Organism: Melospiza melodia melodia; assembly: GCF_035770615.1. NCBI lineage: Eukaryota > Metazoa > Chordata > Aves > Passeriformes > Passerellidae > Melospiza > Melospiza melodia. The sequence continues at coordinate 5,752,514 of NW_026948796.1, read as the reverse complement.
TGACCTGCCCCTGGCCCAATTCCCCTCAGCAGCTGCAGTCCCACCCCTGGCCCAACATAGCTTGGCTTCGGCAACTCCACCATGTATAATTCTCGATTATTGAGTCGATGCAGTGGCTTCCTTCCCGCTTCAAACCTAACTTGGTTTGCCTTCGGTAGCTCCGCTCACTCCAATTCAACTTGCAGGCTCCACCCGTCCCAGTTTGGCTCAATGGCTGCGGTCCTGCCCCTGGCCTGACTCGGCTCAGCTTCAGCAGCTCTGCCTGCCCCTATCTGGCTCAGCTCAGCAGCCGGCCCAGCCTGACCCCCTCGGTTTGGCAGCTCTGCCCTGACATGACTTAGCTTGGTGGCCGGACTGCCCCGACCCCTTGGCTCAGCAGCACACAAATTGCTGCACCAGCTCCTAGGTGACTCCCTGCAGCAAACCCCTTGGCGGTCACCCTTCTTCCAGCCCGGCTTCGGCTGGCCCTGGAAATTACAGCGCTGGCTGTGCCCCAGAGACTGCCCCCACTCTGAGCACCACACAAGCCACTGCACCATGTGGAGCTCACCGGCTCCCTTGGTGTGTGCTGGATGGGAATCCCGCTGTGGGTCCCCGTCCCGGCACAAACACAGTTTGCCTGATGGGTGAACCCCTGCTCCCAAGTCTCCGCAAACCCTTCAATCCTACATGTCCCACCAGACATGGGGTCCTTGTCTATGGGATCCCCACTTTCCTCCCCCTCCATGCATCCCACTGTTCCTTTTTCCTTTCTAACGTCCAATATCCTGACGCTTCAAGGGGCCAGGATGGATCCAATATATTACTAATGTGAAGCTCACTTTCATATACTGGAATTATGGAGTCACAATCTGGCCAAAAATAGTTATGCGGCTGTGCTCACCCCTCTTCCCCTCTTTTCTTTATCCAGTCTCCTGGTGTCTTTGGGCTTCCAACCTGCAACCACTGGTGGAACTGGAAGTGTCGGATAGACTCCGCCCAATCTGTGGCAGGGGGTGCCCCTTTTGAAAACTCCTAAGGACACCAAGTTTATTTCGCAGACGAGTCCCCATTTGTAAGAAATTATGCTCACTTCCAGAAATTTAAAAGGATTATTAAAACTTTATCAAAAAGAACAACAGAAGACTGAACACAGAAAATATTATGGCACAGGGAGCAAAGGATTTTTTCCCACCATGTGCTCATCCACACAATGGATGTTTCGCCTTTTAACCCTTTAGCCCCTCTCAAAATCTTGTTAATCAACTCCTTCTTTCCTGTCCAGTGGTGGAGGTCACTTCCTTACATCTTGATTGGAGGTCAGGTGTTGCCATAGTAACAAGCCAACCCTCCCAAATACCCCAACTACCCAGAAACAACAAAACAAGGGGCGAGTAAAACATAACTATAAAACTACGAAACTTGTCTTAGGATATCCATAATATCTGCCTTTTAATTGTGAGACTCAACCATCGCATTACTCATCTATCACACAATTATTTCAAAACTGCTTCCTGTTCCACCCTGACTGTCCCTGCAGAGGAACAGGGCATTTTTCATGCTCTTACACAAGCTCAGGCTTCTCATTTCATCAGGAATCTGGCATGGAAATGGCCATATTAAGAAGGAGAAAAGCAGAGGAAATAGATTAGAAACTTTTAGAAGAAATTACCCTTCTTAAAGACAAAGTTCACCAAGTCATTCCCTGTATTTCTCCTTCCCAGATCCTTTTAGTCTACTACTCTGGGAGATGCAGCTTGTTCTGCTGCTTATCATGAACTGATTGTGCTCTTGATTTAAACCAGCACAAGAGATGTACAATCATCTAAACTGAAAACAGAAACAAACTGCCTCTGACAACCAATTTTCATGTTCTAGATCACTTTCCAGGAGTCTATGGAGATGTGTGAATGATTATCACACAACTCTCCACTTCTGGCTGCAGCTTCTGGAGATTGTTTTTCTGAATTCAGTCAGGGTTGCATTCCCCAACAAGTCCTGGTACCACCTCCTGTTTTCCAAGGTTGGAACAGCCACAATGGAAACCTCACCAATGGCACAATTCCCCAGTCCACCAGGAAAAGAAAGGACAAGTTATCAAGTTCTCCAAACATTTGTCCTGCTTTGCTGCAAGAGTTCTGCTGCACGCACAGTGTGGAAAGCCATGAGAAGCTGCAGGTGGTGGCACATCTTGTGACAGGAGCTCCAGGAAAGGTTTTTGAGAAGAGCAGACAGGACTGTGGAGAAGATTCCTGGAAAACTGAACCAGCTTTCCAGAAGTGAAATGAAAATAGAAACAAATCATCTGAAATGTTTTCCTCTATTTATTTCTATGCTCCCCTTTTCCATCTTACAATTCTTCTCCATGCCATGAATTCCAAATGCATCTCATCTTTAAGATCAATGACTTAGTGAGTTTTAGACACTCTAAAATACCATGAGCTACACACAGTTTGCCTTCCCCTGTTTTCACTGGAAAGCAACGCTGGAGCCATCAGTGCAGTGCTTGGGTCGGGCACGAATCCTGCAGGCAGAAAATGTGCCCCAGCAGTGTGTGACCCTCAGCAGGGACAATGCTCAGCAATCCTGCAGGCAGGGAATGTGCCCCGGCAGTGTGTGACCCTCAGCAGGGGCAATGCTCAGCAATCCTGCAGGCAGGGAATGTGCCCCGGCAGCGTGTGACCCTCAGCAGGGACAATGCTCAGCAATCCTGCATGTCCCGTTATCGGCTGCTTTTGATGGCCTGGAAATGCTCGGGATGGCCTTGGGACAGACCGCGCTCCAAAGGACGAAAAGAGTCTTCAGGTTTTTTCTCGGTCTTCAGTGTTTATTAGTTTTTATCTACAAAATTTTCTCTCAGCCCGACAGAGGTCCGCACAGCACGCCCGCCATGAGCACACTGAGAGCCCTCGGGGCGGTCGCTTATCTTTATACCCAAAACTACATATAAGATATTTACCTATTTTCCCCAATACCTTTCACCCTTACTGACAAGTGCACTTTTAGTAAGAACCAATCCCAAAGTGCCACCACCACCACAGAAGATGGAGGCCAAGAAGAAGAAGAAGAAGAAGAAGGACAAAACACGCCCTAATTCCTCCATCTTTTTCTCTAGACCCCCCTGTACCGAAATTCTAAAACCTATGTTTCACACTATAATTAACCTATCCCTTCACCATTTATCCCCGTGAGATCCTCCCATCCTCATACAGGCGTCGTCTCCTGTGCAGGATCAAAGTCCAGCCACCAGACACTTCTGGCAACATTCCAGGACCTCCGAGCCCCCCAAGGGTTATCTTGGTGACTCTGCACATCAGGACTGATGTGCTGAGATCCCACATCTCCCCCTTCTGTTTGCACTAAAATGACTTCTTTTGCTACCTGACTCATGACACGTCTTAGACATGCAAAGATGCACGGGATAACAAGTATGAGGACTAAGAGAATTATTAAGACATAGAATGCTATCTTTAAAATTCCTCTCCATATGGGAGAGGTGTCAAAGAATTCTACCAGATCATCGATCCATGATCCTGTGATCTCACCAAGTTTATTTATGCTGTCCTTTATTTTCTGAATACTTTCATGAATTGATCTGGAATGGTCTGAGAGATTCATGCAGCACATCCCTTCAAATTCTTCACACCCATGTCCATGAGCGAGCAATAGATAATCGATCGCCGCTCTGTTTTGTAGAGTCACCTGTCTTACACCACTGATGTCTTTTAACATGTCACTCAATGCGACAGACAGACTGAGCATGTTTGCTCAACCAACAACCCATGTGGTCGATTTGAGTCAAGGCCACCCCTGATGCTGCTTGAGATGAGAAAATTGCTATAGCAACCCTCGCTGCCTTGTCCCAAGTAAATATTTCGTCATTGCAATCTGCCGCATAATGTTGTATTGATCTTTTTTCTTTGCGCTTTTTCTCTCTTAGCAATTTCAAATCAGGCAATAACATTGAAATTTCCCCAATGCTGCATGGACCTCCCGTGGCATTAGCAGGAATGCCATGCCAAATTCTGTCCCCGCAAATTAGAAACAAACCCCGTGGCAATTGCACTGGGACTTGAATCAATCCTCTGGCAGTTTTCTCTGTGTATTTGCACCATGCTGATGCATTTTCATAGAATTCATGATTGGGAGTCAAATCGATAGTTTTTGCCTTTGTGACATTCGGAGTTTCATACTGCATGCAGAGTTCCATTGTCATGGACCCAAAAATCTCCAATTCCTGAGGTTCTGTAGAAGCCACAGGAAGTAGATGTGTCCAAGCACACCACTCTTTCACAGGATCTTTAATGACCTGCGAGATGTTAACTGCGGAGTGCCCTGGAATTGGCCATTCGTCCACTGGCAATCCAACCATGCATGCTGAAAATGGTCTCCCTGGCCTCAAGTGTGTCAGACAAATACTGTCCAAATTCGCTGCTTGAGCTAAAGCCTCCCATACATTTTGTTTTGGTTGACTAATAGACAAATTTTGCCCCATTGCTTATTGCAATGAATGAAAAAATGATGCACATGAACATCATGAAGCTCATGACTTCACTTTTGTGCAAAATCATTGTTATGTTTTTCATTCAAGACCCCAAAGGAAAAATCCCCAATGTCCTTAGTTTCTTTTTATTTCTCTTCTGAGTAGTCTTTTGCAGTCTGAGTCTCGACTTCTGTCTGAGTACTCGTTGCTTTGTTTCTCGGATCAGCGTTCTCCTGTTCTCGCGTTCAAAATGGCTTTACGTGTCGCGCTGGCACCCACTTCAGACCTCGATCTGTGGAAACACAAGCGAAACCCTTGCCCCAAGTGATTAGTTTGAAAGGACCCTCTATTTGTCCTGTCTCTGGGTTTCTGATCAAAACTAAAGGATTTTTCCCTTAGCTTTGCCTGTGTGCTATTTAAAAAATGCCTCACGATTGGTGGATTAGGTTCTGAGGATGAACTATTTAGGAAATCAAACACATACAGCGCATTATTTAATTTCATGTGAGGTGCTGCCTCTGGCTCACCCCTTCTTTGTCTGTCCAGAAGGGATTTCAGGGTGTGATGTGTTCTTTCAATGATTGCCTGACCTGTGGGCGAATGTGGAATACCAAACGTATGTTTGACACCCCATCTTTTCAGGAATTTGTCAAGCACCCTGCCTGTATACGTTGGGCTATTGTCTGTTTTTATCTCCTGAGGCACACCTAATGATGCGAATGCTTGCAGAAAATGTCGACAAGCATGGTCTGCTGTTTCCCCTGCATGTGCTGAAGCAAAGACTGCCCCTGAGAATGTATCTACAGAAACATGAACATTTTTGAGCCTCCCAAAGGATGGATACTTCGTGACATCAGCTTGCCACAATTGAAGACTTTGCAGTCCCCGTGGATTAACTGCTCCTGTAGAAGAAAGTGGCTGCACAAGCTGACAGTCTGGACAAGCACTAATGATCTCCCTCGCCTGACTCTTTTTGAGACAAAAGGATTCCATCAGCGCCTGTGCATTCTGATGAAAGAACGCATGACTTAATCTTGCCTGCTCAAAAATGTCCGGCAGTGTTTGCGAAATGGGTATTGTCAACCTGTCTTCCCGAGCATTCCCTTCCGCTAAAATCCCCGGAAGTGTTGTGTGCGCTCTAATGTGCGTGATAAAATATTCTCTTTCCCTGCTTTCTAGCAATGTTTTCAAGCTCACCAGATATGAGTATAAAACCTCATTACTGACTTCTTTCAAGAGCAAACCCTCCAATCTTTTGACCACACCTGCAACATATGTGGAATCTGTGACCAGATTGAGGGGTTGTTTGAACAACTGAAATGCTCAGACAACGGCTGCCAACTCCACAATTTGAGGAGAGCCCTGAACCATCTTCACGTCTGATTCCCAATCCCCTGTCGCTGAGTTTCTCCACGTGATCACCGATTTGTGTGTCTTCCCTGAGCCATCAGTGAACACTATGATCCCATCCAAAGGTTCTTCACTTATTCTTGGTTTTGCTCTGTAACATATTTGTGATTGCAGTATTCTATGCTGTGGAAAATGGACTGTGCAAATTCCCAGGAAAGCTAACAACACGAATAATAAGTCTTTCGACTGTTGCATTGCCCAATCAAAATAGTCTTGCTTCAGAGGTAATCTGATGACTGAAAATTCCCATCCTGCCATTGTCAGCAACCTCGTTCTCGCCTTTATGATGATTTGTGCTGTCATCTCTAAATCGGTGAGAATTGTCTTTGAGGGCCTGTGTGGTAGAAAAACCCGCTCTATGATTATCAGAGTCCTTTTGTGATTCATCTCATTGCAAGATCAAACCATGGAACTGTGTTTTCTTCCCCAGCACTGCCAACTGAAAAGGCAGCATTGGAACAAATCGATGTGCCTGCCTTTTCTGTATCGCGTCTGTGACTTTCTCCAACTCTTTCTTCTCTTCTAGTGTGAGTGTCCTGGGAGATCGAATGTCTGTGTCTCCTCTCAAAAGATCGAGCAACACTGGAATGTCGCTGTTTGTGATTCCCAAAACTGGCCTCATCCAGTTGGTTTCTCCCAAAAGCTGTTGTAAATCATGCAAATTGTTGATCTTAGTGCTGATCTCCATTTTCTGAGGTTTTATTGTTCTCTCTGAAATTTTCCACCCTAGATATTTCCAAGGCGCAACCTCCTGAATCTTTGAAATCCTGATTTCCAGACCTGCCTTTTGCACCTCGGCGATCACACAATCACGAGCTTCTTGCAGCTCCTGTTGCGTTGACGCTGCAATGAGCAAATCATCCATGTAATGAATGATCTTCACCTTCAGAAATTTCTTCCGCGCTGGTGCCAAAGCTCGTGCCACATACCATTGACAGATTGTCGGAGAATTTTTCAGTCCTTGTGGAAGGACGACCCAATGGTACCGCTGCAGAGTCGTTTCCTTGTTGATACTCGGATCTGAAAAAGCAAATCTCGGAGCATCATCTGGATGGAGCGGAATACTGAAAAAACAATCCTTGAGGTCAATGACCACAAGCAGCCAATCTCTGGGAATCATTGAGACAGATGGAAGTCCCAGCTGAAGTGGTCCCATGTCTTCTATGACTTCGTTGATCTTCCTGAGATCATGTAACAACCTCCATTTGCCTGATAGCTTTTTCTTGATGACAAACACTGGAGAGTTCCAAGGGCTGTCTGTTGGCCTGATGTGTCCCTTCTGCAGTTGTTCTTGAACCAGGTTTTTCAAAGCACTCAACTTTTTCCGCTCAAGGGGCCACTGATCCACCCAAACTAGATCGTTTGTTTTCCATGTCAACTGCAATGTGGCGAGTGCTGCAGTGACCCCTATTAAAAATCCACTTCGATCTTCACGCCCCATTGTGCCACAAGGTCTTGACCCCAGACTGTGATTGGCTTTTGGAGGACAAAAGGACGAATGATCGCCGTCTTGTCTCCTGGTCCCGTGACAACGACGGAATTCTCACTTTGCAGACACAGAGATGCTCCCCCTATGCCTGAGAGAGAACCCAAGGGCACAACCAAGCTCCAATTGCGTGGCCAAAAGATGTACGATTCTACTGTGACATCCGCCCCTGTGTTGAGCATACCTCTGATTGCTATCGTCCTGTCTCCACATGTCAATTGGCACGTGAGTGTAGGTCGGTCTCGACCTATGTGCTTCACCCATGTTGTATGTACTTCAACATGTTCCTTCATAGGGAACCCTTCTTCGTCGAAGATTGACATGACTTCTCCAACTGCATGTGGCGGTAAGGCAAAAGCTCTCGCAACCACAGTATTTTCCGGCACAGTCAATGGTGGACGAAGTGCTCTTGCCAGAACTGTCAATTCTGTATTTTTGTCTGCAGAGACAACTGTAGGATAAACAATGAGTCCAAGGATACTGCATTTGTCTTGCCCAACAATCAAGAAATCTTGTTTTTTGTATGAATCTCCACGGATACCCGTTGGTATCTCTGCAAGATTTTCATCTAGAAAGCATACTAGTTTTGAAGCTGCCAATGCACACTGTGCCCCTGGTGGGAGAAGGTCTGGGTCGCTATGGAATTGACTGAGGGTTTTGCTGAGGGAATCTGCTTGTCGCTCACTGATGATTGCCCTGTCTGCTCTTGTGCCACCGCCAGTACTTGCGTCTGAGCATGCCGGTGATTTCCCGTGCTGATTTTTCTGTTTCCCGGATGCGGTAATGGATTTCCTTCCACGTCTGTCTGGGAATAACATTCTTTCACAGAGTGTCTTCCTTTTCCACACCGCGCACAAATTGGCCTTTCCACTTTTTGTGCTGGCGCTGGTGTATGTGTTCGTGGACAATTCTTTCTTATGTGTCCAAACTCCCCACATTTGTAACACTGTCCTCCTGGGGGATTGCTCTTCTTCTGCATCGTTGCAAGAACTTTGTTGGTGTTCTCGTTCTGTTGATGAAGTATTTTTTCTAGCATCTTTTCTAATGTCTTGTCTTCTGATTGCCTCTCTGAGTGTCCCTTTATCTGTTCTTCCCATTCCTCTCTTAATTCGTTCTTCACAATCGATGCGACATGCTGAGGTGTCCCCACCTCTCTGCATGCCTCCACCATCTCTGCCAAGGATGGCCGTCCTGGCATGGCACTAATGACCCGTTGACAATCTGGGTTGGCATTGCCGAAAGCTAAGCTCTCCAAGAGAGGCCTCTTCGCTTCTTCGATCGTCACCTGTCGATCCACGGCTTGCATGAGTCGATCGATGAACGACATGAATGGCTCTGTGGGACCTTGCCTGATGCAAGAGAATGGAACATCTGGAGCTCCTGTTGGCATAATCTGCATGATTGCCATTCGTGCTGCTTCTTTGATGCCGCTTAACACTCTTCGTGGAAGCCGCACTGCTTGTTCCCCTGGGTTGTCATCTGGAGGATCCCCTGCTAACTGAGCTTCTGTGAGATTTGCCTTTGGCCCACCTTGATATCTATTTCGCAACTCAGAAAGATACTTTCTCCACCTTTTTCCCAGACGAGACTCTGTGTGTCAGTGAGAATCATTGCCACAATGCTTCGAATATCATATGGGGTAATGTCATACATGGTGAATGTCCCTCTTAATAGTTGTTTGAAATATTGTGAATCCAGCCCAAAAGTTTGAGCCGCCTTCCCTAAGTCTTTGAGTGTTTCGTGACCCATCCTTTCCCATCTTGGATTCTGTCCCTGGGCATCATATGTCACCGGCATTGTCAAATCTCCCGAACCCGGAAATAAATGCTTTTCTTTTGCCAATGCTTTTCTGATGCACTTCCAATCCATCGTCTTCACCGGCTGTTGAAATTCCTTCTCTTGAGACTCCATTGGGATTTGCATGAATAACAGGGTTGTGGATGTCATCGGTGATTCATTGTACCTCATTTATTGCCTTGAGGTTTTTGGCCTCGCTCCTAAATTCAAAAAGGAAACTTGAGCATCCTGTTGATATTTCTTTTTTGCTGTATCAAATGAATGCAAGAAGCTTCTTGCTGCTTCCACTGCTGACAGCATCCATGCCAGAACACCTTCCGATGCTGTGATCCGTATGAAGTCTTCTGCTTGTTGCTGTGCTTCATCTGAACTTTCATCGTCTTCGCAAAATCCCAAAGTTGAAGGAAAATCCATTTGTTGTGTTATTATTGTCTTCTTAGAAGTATTTTTCTTTTTATATATTGTTGGAAAAAATCGCTGCATTGTTGCAGTCTCGCCACGAGATGGCGCTGTGGCTCCACCGAACAGATCCAGCATGTTGTGCACTTCTGTCATCCCCCCACGACGTGGCGCTGTCCCTGGACTCCGTGGCTCGGATGATGGAATGAATTCGACTGCCCCTCTTCCGGTCGTCTGTCGTGTTTGCAAACTTGCTTGAGACCGGAGCTGTCTGGCTTTTGATTCAGCTGAAAATGGGGCTCGGACACCAGAATGTCTCCCTTTAAGGGAATAGATTTGGACTCCAAGGGTTTGGATTGAAGGCAGCGGGACTGGAGAGGGGGTGGAGCCTCGGGATGTGGAACCCCGAGCAAGGCCCCTCCTCGCCCGGGACGTCACAGGGGACCAGACACGCCTCCGCCCGTGCTCTGCTCTCGGCGCATGCGTGCTTTTGGAGCCTCTCCCCCTCTCTCCCAAGCTGACGTCACTCTCTCCCCACCGTTGCACCTCCGAAATCTCCTCCCCTCAGTCTGTCCCCGACTCTCTCTCCTCCTCCTCTGACGCTGTGTCCACTCCTCCCACCGGTGCACGCAGCCCGCCCCCGCCGGCACCCGGGCCCGCTCTGCAATCCGAGCCGACCTCCGTGCCCCTACTTCCGGGTCTGACATCACAACCGCGCATCTCCTGAGTCTCTCTACAGTGGCCTTCTGGGGCCGTGTAGCTTCCCCCAACTCACTGCCCGTATCTGACGTTCCCGCACTGGTTTGTGACCCCCCCCCCCCCCCCAGGGTTTCCGCGAGCCTTGCCCTTAGTGCGTATTTCTGGCACCCTGCCGGCCGGAGCGGCCGCCGCTCCCGGCGTTATGCTGACGAAAGCCGCACCAGAACCCGTGTCTCCCATTACCTCCTTACTCGCGCCCCATGCCTCCGCCTGCACCGCCGCAGCCGTGCGCCCTGCTCTGCCGCCGCCGCACCGCCGTGCCCGCCACGAGAAAGCGCTTCCCCCAACCCCTTTTCTCCCCCTCAGACCGCCCCTTCCGATCTTGCTTCTGAGTTGGAGCCTGAAGCCCCTGTGTTCTCTCGGGTTTTGGGACATTTTAGGGATTTCTTGGGGTTTCTGGGTCTTGGAATTGGAGGCAATGATATTATTCCCTGCTCCCGTTCCTCAAGAGCTTTTTCCCCCTGGCTAGCTGGGGCCAGAGTCAATCTCTGCCGAGAGCCTTGCTCTCCTCCCCCTGCTCCTGAGGGGCCCGCAACATTTTGTTGCCTTTCCAGTCGCTTTGACTGCACAGAAATGCCTTCTAACATTATCCCTGCTGGAGACAGCAATTTTAAGGCTGTCTCATCTTTTTTTGTGGCTAAGAGATATAAGTGCTTATTAATTTCCTGCCAAAAACCTACTCCGAATAACAGACACGTCTCTGAAAATGGGTAATTAAGTCTCACCCACAATAAAAGCTGTTTCAGCTCCTTCTTTGAGATCCCGACCATGTAGGTCTGAGCTACACCTTTTAAGGCGGACAAAATTCCCAGCTGTTCTTGGGAGAGTGTGCCCCCCATGTTCTTATTTTTGACCTTCTCACCGAATTTCTGTCGTCAGACCAGTCCGAAGGCTCCCGATCTCTGTCCAGCATGTCACAAGAGGTGGGTTCCAGAGGCTCCTTTCTGGTTCCGATGCGGGCTGCTCTTCTACGAACTTTCTTTGGCAGAAGCTGAGAGATGTAATTCTCAGTGACTGCTGTCTTTTTCAGACTCTCTCGGCCGTTATTTTTTCTTCTAGCTTGTCTCCCCAGGAGTTATCAGTGTTCTCCTGGGAATCCATCCAAATCCGGAGCTGTCCTCTTGGCTCTTCAGTCTCGGCTCTTCAGGGCTGATACTCCCCCCCTTGGTGAGAGTAGCCCACGCAGCGGACTCCAGTTGTCCCGTTATTGGCTGCTTTTGATGGCCTGGAAATGCTCGGGATGGCCTTGGGACAGCCCGCGCTCCAAAGGACGAAAAGAGTCTTCAGGTTTTTTCTTGGTCTTCAGTGTTTATTAGTTTTTATCTACAACATTTTCTCTCGGCCCGACAGAGGTCCGCACAGCACGTCGGCCATGAGCACACTGAGAGCCCTCAGGGCGGTCACTTATCTTTATACCCAAAACTACATTTAAGATATTTACCTATTTTCCCCAATACCTTTCACCCTTACTGACAAGTGCACTTTTAGTAAGAACCAATCCCAAAGTGCCACCACCACCACAGAAGATGGAGACCAAGAACAAGAAGAAGAAGGACAGGACACACCCTAATTCCTCCATCTTGTTTCTCTAGACCCCCCTGTACCGAAATTCTAAAACCTGTGTTTCACACTATAATTAACCTATCCCTTCACCATTTATCCCCGTGAGATCCTCCCATCCTCATACAGGCATCGTCTCCTGTGCAGGATCAAAGTCCAGCCACCAGACACTTCTGGCAACATTCCAGGACCTCTGAGCCCCCCAAGGGTTATCTTGGTGACTCTGCACATCAGGACTGATGTGCTGAGATCCCACACCTGCAGGCAGGGAATGTGCCCCGGCAGTGTGTGACCCTCAGCAGGGACAATGCTCAGCAATCCTGCAGGCAGGGAATGTGCCCCGGCAGTGTGTGACCCTCAGCAGGGACAATGCTCAGCAATCCTGCAGGCAGGGAATGTGCCCCGGCAGCGTGTGACCCTCAGCAGGGACAGTGCTCAGCAATCCTGCAGGCAGGGAATGTGCCCCGGCAGTGTGTGACCCTCAGCAGGGACAGTGCTCAGCAATCCTGCAGGCAGGGAATGTGCCCCCGGCAGTGTGTGACCCTCAGCAGGGACAGTGCTCAGCAATCCTGCAGGCAGGGAATGTGCCCCGGCAGTGTGTGACCCTCAGCAGGGACAATGCTCAGCAGCGTTGCTGTGCTCGTTCTCCATGGAACCATGCCAGGAGCAGCTGCTGAGCTCAGAAACCATCGCAGCCCCTGCCCTGCTCCAGAGCCCCTTGGCAGGGTGGGCTCCTGCCCTGGCTCTGTGTGCCAGGAGCCGGCAGCGCTGGGTGCAGGGAGCCCAGGGAGGGCACAGAAACGCTGGGTGAGAAATGCTGGGGCAAAGCGAGATGGGCGACTGCAGCCGGCCACGGCAGAGGAGCAATATGCACAGGGGGTACAGCCTGCAGGACAGATGGCCAAGGGGGAGAAAACAACAAACTGCTCAGGAGGGTGGAGAACAAACTTTTAGTTGCAAACTTAGTTGCAAAGAGAATGAAGTACTTGGGAAATCTAAACCAACTTGGAATCACAGTAAATCACTTCAAAAAGCACTCACTGAGCAAACTCTAACCTGTCCAACTTCAAGTTATCCAGATTTCGAGAACAGGAAGTCAGGAGAAGAGAGAGAGGGAGAGAGAGATCCACAGGCTTGGATCGCAGCTGCTGTGAGCTCTGAGGCTGTGGGATGCGTCAGAGTCACACCCATTTCACAGCCTGACCTGCTCTGGTCCGTCTCTCAGGTGGGGTTTTCGGGGTGCCAGGGGCTTGGCAGCCACTTTGGGGCTGCAGCAGAGGCTGCAGTGGCTGGGGTGGGGCAGTGACCACCCCACCTATGCAGAACTCTCCCTGATTCCAAACACACACTGGAGATGTCTGGGGCCGTTCATCATTTCTCTGCTCTCCAGCGCCGAGGCAACGGACTCTGAATCCAGCTCTGAGCTCGAGCCCAAGGCAACCACCCCTGGCAATGGGGCTCCATGGAGCTGCTCTCAGGAAACCCCCAAGAGCTGGGGAGTGCCCCAAAACTGCCTCAGAAACATGAGATACCTCAAAAATCTCTTCAGGAATGTGAATTATTCAAAAACTCACTCAGTAAAGGGCTTGCCCTCCCTTCATCATCCCCAAACTTTGGCTGTCTCATTCCAGACCCCAGCCCACTCCTCAGTCCCAACCCCAACACATCCCGCCCATCCTGGACATCATGACCCCCCTCCCAAGCTGTACTTCCCCCATTTCCCACCTCCCAAATCCCATTCCACCGATCCTGCCCCACCTAATACCCATTTCAACCCTCCTGATTTGAAGCCCACTTTGCCCAATCTCCTTCCAACTCCATTCCACACCAAAGGGCTGTGGAATCGAGGAATTTTGGGGTGGGAATGATTAGTTTCAGTGCTATTGAGCTGACAGATCGAACCCTCTTGTCTCTGAGTTCCAAGAGAGGGAGAAAACTAAACCAAATACCCCCAAACCCCCCAAATTCTCCCAATTATTTCCCTGAATCCCAGATTGCCCTGAAACACAAGTAAAAAGTGAGGATTCTGATGCCTTTTATGAATTTATTGATTTTTACCCCAATTTTCTCTGTTTTAAAGGGATGAAGATTAATCCAAAGAAAATTAGGGCCAAAACAAAATAACCAGCCTTAAAGGTGCAGAACTCATTCTTGGCTAAACAACTGATGGGGTACGAGCATCATGAAGTCACCCCAGGACACTCCTGTCAGGGTCAGGGGGTCCCGTCCCCGCCTCATCTCCGGGCTGCCGGGGGTCTCCCACCTCCGGTATCTCTCCTTCCCCTCTCCCCGCCCCGGGGGTCCCCCGTTCCACAGCCCCGGCTCTCACGGGGATCCCCAAAACCAATGTCCCGCCCCGTCGGTACCGGGCCATCCCCACGTGGACTCCCCGAGACCCTCCCGAGGGGCGATCGCGGCTCCTCTACCCCCGAAAAAGCTCCTCTTAGGGAACCCGGAGATATCCGGGGCTCGAGTCCGGGATCTGCCGGCTCCGAACACTCCAAAAAAATCCTCCCGGAGACCCCTGGCTGGAGCCGGGGCGAGCTCGGCCTCCGCCCTCCCCTGCGGCTCGGGGCTGGGGGCGATGCTCCCGGGGCAGGGGGTGCTGCAGGCTCGGCGTGCGGGCGCTGCGAGCGCCGCGATTCTCCCGCTCCTGCTCCTCCTCTCCCTCCTCTTCCTCCCGCATTTCCTCCGCTCCCAGCCCGGACCCCCCTTTCCCACCGCTCTGCCCCGCGGCCCCGCAGCACCGGCTGCTGGGTGGGGGAGCCCCCGATCGGCCCCAGGGCTGGGCAGGGGCTCGGGGACCCCCCGGGCGGATCCGTCCCCACGGCCCGAGCCCCAAATTCCGCTCCGGGGCCGCCGGGCTCTGCGGGCCCGCCTGGCAACCGGTGAGTCATCGGCGAGAAAAGCTCTGGATGGCTGGAATTGTTAAACGCGTCCTCTGATTGGCTGGAATTGTGAAAGGCGCTGCGCCCTACGGGTGTCCCCGGGAGCTGCGCAGTCCGGGCCGGAGCCTTTTCCTATATCTTTCTGTTCTCTGAGACCATTTTCCGATTTCTCTCTCTCCCTCTGAGAACTTTTTCCTGTTTCTTTCTCTCCTCCGAAGCCTTTTCCCGATTTCTTTCTCTCCCTTTCTCCTTTCCATTTCTTGTTCAGTCCAATCCATGTTCGAGCAGATCCGCAGGTTGCGCTCCCATGCTCTCATTCACACCTTCCGTGTGGCAGAGGCGTCTCTCCCTCGCGAAATCGTAACCCATGGGCGGGGTCCCTTCCAATTTCAATCCTTCCAGGATTTTGTTGGGGACTCGCTTCCATTTCCTCCCTCTCCCTGCTTCCAGCGGGGAAGGTGCTGGAAAATGTCAATCAAAGCCAGCTTTGCTGTGTGCTCTGGGAGCCCCCAGAGCGGCTGGACCTTGTCCCCTGGCCCTGAACAGCTCGTTGGGAGGCACGGCAGGAGCAGCGCCCTGGGAGCCTCGGGAATGCCTCTCCGGGATCCATGGCACACACTCCCAGGGGCTGGAATTCCAGTTCCCAGCCAGGAAAAGATGTTCCTGCCCTTGAAGGCACAGCTCTTAAGAAGGAGACAAATGGAGGAAGTTCTCACCGTTACGTTTCACTGCCAGCCGTCATAACTTCAGCCATGGTTGTTGTAGCTCCTGGATTGGGAATTAAATCAGGAGATGGTCTTTGGGGATAGCTGCCCTGGGTTAAGGGAGACACTGAGAGAGAAACAGAACAGGCAAAGAAAGGCAGGAGAGAAAGGCCACAAACACAATCAGCTGAGAAGGTGGCACTTCTCAGAAAAACAGAACTGGAACTGACTGAAGATGAATGGGACAGAAAGTTCTCCACATGTCCTGGTTTAGGGCAAATTTGTTAAAGAATCTGCAAAGAAGGGCCCCTCCAGAAAGTAAAACCCACACGGCCCCTCCCCCCAACCGGTTCGGGAAAAAATTCCTTGGAGAGAGGTGGAATGAACCTGTTTATTTCAGGCACAGCACCCCCCAGCACACAAAATGAACAATACCAGCTGACACCGCTCTGAGAAAGATGACAAAATCCAAAAGTCTCTTTTGGGAGTGGTTGCTCTTTTCTCATTCCCTCCGGCGCTGGGCAGCTGCTGCAGCCAAACCTTCGATGTTCCCGGGTCCCAGTCCGGAGCAGGTTCGAGATGGTCACAGAAACAGGAGAGGAGAAACAGTCCAAAATGGAATTTTAGCTAAACTAGCTAATAAGCAGAAGCAAAAGTGAGAGCAGAAGCAAGAGCAGAAAAGCAAGCAAGCAAAGCAGCAAGCTGAAAGCAAGAAGCGAAAAACAGCCCTATGTACTGCCCATCTCAGTGTCCCTGATAAGAGAAACCCAAACAAAACTTCCACTCTTCGGAGCCAGTCTTAAAGGCACAGAACAGATGAATGGGGATACAAGCATCATAACGTCACCCAGGACACCACATCAAGGGAAGAGCTTCTCCATGAGCTCGGACTTGACCAGACACCAATGGAGTCAGCAGTAAGGGAAGTTCTGCGAGTACCCCAACTGCAGGAAGAGCTTCATGCCCAGCCCCAGCTTTTATCCCCATTGGAGGTCCCACTTTGGGAAGAGCCCTGGGGATCCATTTTCCCTGTGATCCATGCTGGGAAGAGAGCTGTCCCTTTTCCTGCCCCTCCCAATGACATGATGTGGCATTGGAAAACATGAGGGTCTGGCCATGGACATGTCATTACATTCACTCCCACCTCAGGTCATTGCCGGGGGCAGGAAAGGGACTCTATCTCTCTCTCTCTCTCTCTCTCTCTCTCCCTGAGGAGAAGGGTGAAATTTCCAGCAAGGGGAAATTGTGGCCAGGAAGACCCAGTGAGTTGAGATTTAGTTTTCCCTGTAAACAGTTTTATTTATCCCTTCTGTTATCAATATTGTTTCTGTTCTTTTTTTTTTTTCCTGATCTCGTTGCTGTTCCAAATAAATTGTTCTTATCCCAGCCCGGGATCTTTCCCTTTTGTGCTTTCCATGGGAGGCGGGAGGGCAGCGAGGGCAGCGTGGTTTTAATGGGAGCAGGAAATTGGGGAATCCCATTCCTGAACCCTGGGCTGTGGAAACCAAGCATCCCAGCTGGTCCCAGCCCTGCTGGCCATGGCAACAGCCTTGGAAGCGGGTCCCTGGCTGGGGCTGTGGGAACCTCTTCCCTCTGGTGCCCAGGGACAGGAGTGGAGGGAACGGCTGCAGCTGAGTCGGGGCAGGCTCAGGTTGGATGTCAGGAAAAGGTTTTTGCCCAGAGGCTGCTGGGGCCCTGCCCAGGCTCCCCAGGGAAGGGTTCCAGCTCCAGGGCTCTCTGAGCTCCAGCAGCGTTTGGACAGCGCTGCCAGGCCCAGGCTGGCATTGTTGGGGTGTCCTGTGCAGGGCCAGCAGTTGGACTGGAGGATCCGGATGGGTGCCTCCCAGCTCAGCCAATTCTGTGGTTCTGGGATCCCATGAGCCTGGGGATGGTACGGCCAATGGTTGCCATGGCAATGGGCTCGGTCTGCAGGCCTGAGCTGGTGTCCATGGCAACCATCCTTGGCATGGGGTCTCCATGGAGCTGCCGAGGGACTGACCATAGCAACAGGGGACTGGTGATGGTTGCCATGGGAATCAACCATAGCAACAGGGTCCTAGTGATGGGTGCCATGGAAACTGACCATAGGAACAGGGAGCTGGTGATGATTGCCATGGAAACTGACCATAGCAACAGGGGGCTGGTGATGGTTGCCTGCTAAGGATCAGATTTGTCACGGGCCCTCAGAGGGGTTCCATGTGGACTTTCCAAGAGTCTCTAGGCTGTTCCAGTGCTGGAATGTCACAGGCACAGACAGGGGCTCCATGGAGACCTCTCAGGGGTTTCTGGGATGGTAAAGAGCCCTGTGGTCAGAGGCAGTCACAGCCATTCCATGGTGACATCCCAGGGGACCTTGGGCTGCAAAGGCACCGATCTGTCACAGGCACTCACGGAGGCTCCACGGTGACATCCCAGGAGTCCCCAGGCTGCCAAAGGGCCGGGATGTCCCAGACACTCACAAGGGTTCCTGTCATGGCACAGTGGGACCTTCAAGCAAAGTTTATTAGAGGAGCTCCTGTTTAGTCAGAAAATACAGAAAGGATCCCAAATAGCCTCCACAGATTCCCCAAATCTCACTGATGAGTCAGAGATAACACAGACCCAGATCAGAGGGCTAAGGATCAAAAGCCACCTGTTTTTTAATCCTCTTTTATGCCTTGGTTTGCTACAGGTGGACCTCACTGGTCCTTTAATCAATGCTTTTCACATGATTGTTAATACAACACCCTTCAGTAAACAACTTTCTGGAAAACACCTAACTTATTACAAACATTGTTAGGGCACCGGTTATTTATGTTTGTTTTAAATGTGGCCTTTCTGGGGGCCCCCTGGATGGGGGAAACCCTCCTGTAGCAGTTCTGTGCCAGATAAAAGGAGATGCACAGGACTTTTTCAGTCTTCAGCTTCTTGTTTTCTGTTATCTTATCTAAAGTTTTGCATGCTGTGCACGCCAGGCTCAGTATGCTGGAAAAACACCACAAAATGGCTGTAAAATGTACAGTTTAAAGGTCTTTTAAAGTTGTCTTATCCAATTAACTCTTAAAACATACATTATTTCTACTTATCTACCAATAACTCATCCCTTGACTGTCCACATAACCTCTGAACAGTGCTTTCCTTGACCAATCACCCTGTGCCACCAACACTGCAGATAATGGAGTAGGTGAAGGCAGGGACTGCACCCCAATTTCTCCATCTTGCTTCCTTTCTACACCATACTAAAAATCCCCAAAACTTAATTTCTCACCCAAAGGACATAGTATACTACCCTGTAATATATTTCACACTTGGGTGAATTCTAATCTGTCTCAAAGTCCTGGAAGTCCTCTCCATGGGCAAAGGTTGAAGGCAGCGTTTCTCTGGGGGTCAGGACCCCTCAGAGCAGACAGAGAAATATTCCTTGTGCCCTGGATTCCCACACATTTAACCTAAAATTCTTTAACCATTCTGATGTAAAGTTACCCAAAAATGTCCCAGTTAAGTAGGATTATAAGGAGAAGAAATACAGAACAACAGAATGACAGAAGATCTATAGAAAGACACACACATAGGTAGAAAATGCTCTAACCCCAGCATCACAAACCGAGGAATCCCAGTAGAAGGCAGGATCCAGACCCTAGGCCGGCCTTGTGCTCCGGCTTTAAAACCCCTGGGCCCTCATGGGTCCACCCCTGGGGTGGGACTGCCAGTTGCTTGTCCAACCAGAGTCAGGGTAGCACCAGCTGCTAGTGTGTGATTGATTGATTGATTGATTGATTGATTGATAAACAGCTCGGCCAATCAGAGATGGAATAACATCACACCCCCCCCCCCCCCCTTCAGCGGCCAGGGCTGGGGGCGGGGCTCTGTTCCACCACAAACCAAGGCCTGACCCAGCCCTGGCCCCACACAGGCATTCCGAGCATCCCAAGGTGTCTCGGGACATTGATCTCATCCAGCCTCTGACAGCAACCACAGTGACTCTATGGAACCTTATGGAACCATGGGTCAGTTGTGACAATGCAGGTCCAAGGAAACTATGGTGAGACTGTGGAATCCAGGAATGATGAAATCAAGGAGACCATTGTGCAAATCATAGGCCCTATGGAAGCAAGGATCAATGATCAAACTGTGGTTTGATTGGGATTGATTTAAAATAGAAACAAGGAGCCATTGTTTCACAGCAGGGCTGCGTGGGGCCAATGGACCCTTGTGACTCCGTTGGGGCTCATGAACCAAGAAGCCATTGTGACATTGCCAGACCTCATGGAATCAAGGAGACCATTCTGACAGTGTTAGGACCCATGAAGGTAAGGGAACATGGAACAGGTCGGCCTGGTTTGGATTCCTGGGGGCAGGGAGAGTGCCCAGAGATTTGGGGTCTGTGAGTGCTGACAGGGAGAGATCAGGCACAGGGGAACACCTGCAGGAGGAAAATCCCCAGGAAGCAGAGAAGAAGAGCAGGCAAGGAGAGAAAACAAAATCCAGAAATGCTGTGACAGGGAGAGTTCAGAGATGTCCACAGGATCCCCTCCAGTGCAGCCCCTCCCTCTGAACAAGCCCCCTCCCTCCTGTCCCCCCAGCCAAGCCTCTGCCCTCAGGGCCGGGGCTCCAAAGTCTGCAGCCCCTCCTGTGCAGGCAGAGCTGCAGCAGAGCCGTGGGGCAGCTCTGCAGCCCCGGGCCCAGATCCCTCTGCAGAGCACAGGACTGGGAGCAGCTGCCCGGCCCTGGGGGCTCTGGCAGGGGACACAGCTGGCTCAGGGTGATGCTGTCCCCAGTGCCTGGCTCTGGGCCATGCTGTCAGTGCAGCCAGGGAAGTAGCTGCATCTCCCTTCATCCAATGCCATCATAAGGACACTTGGAAATCTCCCTGAGATTTCAGTTCTAGCTGGGAGCTTCGATCCCAGATGTAAACCTGTCCGAGAGCATCTCTGAGTTATAAGATTAATGGGGAAAGGCAGAGGTGTTCTGACAGTGAAAATGATGCTGGGTTTGTGAAATGAGCAACGTAAGTCCTTGGCTACAAGTGTGAAGCTGGGCTGTGGTGGATCCATCTGCTCTCAGCTGTACCTGGTGATATTTTATGGGCAGCATAAGAAAGTGACTGTCCTTCACCTGAGGATGGTTAAAGCCCAGAGAAACTCCAAAGAGAGTGACATCACAGACCATCTCCCCTCACACTCCACTCATCATCTTGCCTCAGGGAGCTCACTCTGTTCTTTCAGAGGGCAGCAGAAATACTGAGGGTTTGATATCCAAGAATACCAGGAGAGACATGGGGGAAGCTTAAAAAGAAAACCACAGAACTCTTAAATACAGAAATGTTTCTGTGGGTATTTCAGGGAAGGGTATATGGGAAATGGCTTCAATTTTGGTTACAGTTATCTCCTCTAACACTTGACTGTACTTTTCTCCATTAACAGGTCCCCACGTCCAGCCCCAGCCAATGTTCAACAGTAGCTCCATCAGGCACTTCCTCCTGCTGGCCATGGCAGACACACGACAGCTGCAGCTCCTGCACTTCTGCCTCTTGCTGGGCATCTCCCTGGCTGCCCTCCTGGGCAACGGCCTCATCATCAGCGCCGTAGCCTGCGGCCACCACCTGCACACGCCCATGTTCTTCTTCCTTCTCAACCTGGCCCTCAGCGACCTGGGCTCCATCTGCACCACTGTCCCCAAAGCCATGCACAATTTCCTCTGGGACACCAGGAACATCTCCTACACTGGATGTGCTGCTCAGCTCTTTTTCTTTATTTTCTTCATCTCAGCAGAGCTTTTCCTCCTGACCATCATGTGCTATGACCGCTACGTGTCCATCTGCAAACCCCTGCACTACGGGACCCTCCTGGGCAGCAGAGCTTGTGCCCACATGGCAGCAGCTGCCTGGGCCAGTGCCTTTCTCAATGCTCTCATGCATACGACCAATACATTTTCCCTGCCCTTGTGACATGGCAATGTCCGGGGCCAATTCTTCTGTGAAATTCCCCAGATCCTGAAGCTCTCCTGCTCACACTCCAACTTTAAACAACTGGGGCTCATTGCTGTTAGTGCATCTTTAGGACTTGGATGTTTTGTGTTCATTGTTTTCTCCTATGTGCAGATCTTCAGGGCCGTGCTGAGGATCCCCTCTGAGCAGAGACTGCACAAAGCCTTTTCCACCTGCCTCCCTCACCTGGCTGTTCTCTCCCTGTTCCTCAGCACTCTAATCTTTCCTCACTTGAAGCCCCCCTTCATGTCCTCCCCATCCCTGGATCTGGCCCTGTCAGTTCTGTACTCAGTGGTGCCTCCAGCCCTGAACCCCTTCATCTACAGCCTGAGGAACCAGGAGCTCAAGGCTGCAGTGGGGAGACTGATGACTGGATGCTTTCAGAAACATTAAACTGCAGGGCAGTGTTTGCAAATCACTTGTAATAAAAGTAATTTTTAATATTTCTTGTTGGTTTGGTTGTGGGTTTTTTCCCCCTTTTTTTAGGTTTCTTTTATTGTCCATAATTAAATATCAGTGTTTGGGCCTTTTCTCATTTTGTTTCTCTCCACCTTCCCTGAGCCCACAGACTGTGTCAATGAGGGGCTGTGCTCCTGGTGGCTTTAAAGGAACTAAAGGATCTCCCAGCAGAGTTTTCACCAAAGATCCCCCTCTTGTTGCCTTCTCTGGAGGTGCAGCAGCAATGTCTGTGTGCAGAGCTGGGGCAGATCAGTGCTGGCCCAGCAGCTGTGCCCAGCAGCAGCAGCACTTGGTGTTGCCAGTGCTGCTGCCGTGGCCCTGCCCCGCTGCCCTGGTGGCCCTGGTGTTGCTGCAGGGCCTGAGCGCTCTCAGGGCCGGGCACAGTCCTGGGGGTGGCACTGCCAGGGCTGCAGCAGGGACAGGCCATGGGCACTGCTGGGGCTGCATTGATGCCTCAGGCCAGGGCCTGGGGGCTCCAGGCTCCTTGCCCAGGCTCTCGCAAGATCACGGCTGTTGTGGTGTGCTGTAATGTCCCATTTTGGCCTTCCAGGTCATCCCCCCAGGTGTGCCTATGCCTCTCTCCCCTCCCCCTTGCCCCCATGCTGAGTGAGTTCTGTCAATCAGGCTTAACATTCCAGCAAGGCGTCGTGTGGTTGGTCAAGTTCAAAGGATGCCCCTATGCCCAGAGGTCATTGGCCTTTCTGGGTGTCATCTTCCCCTGAGACCCTGCCCCTCTCACCTGGTTGGTGGCTCACCTGTACCTCCCCTCCCCCTGTCCCTGAGCTTAAAAAGGTGATCAGACCATGCGGTCCTTATTCTGTTGGAGCAGTTGCTCACGTTCAGACCTCTGTAACCATGGAATAAACCTCTGGACATTAAACCCTCCAGCAGAATCCTCTCCTTTTTCTCTTCACCATCGCCTGAAGCTATTCCTCCTGAGGTAAACAGGGTTCCTAACAAGCCTGGACTTGTTCAGTGCCCAGCTGCAACCACCAGCAAGCCAAGGTATCTCTGGGGTGATACACCGCAGTTACTGCCTTTGGCCCAGCAGCGAGGGTCAGACTGGCCCAGGCACTACCTAACTGGTAATATTGGGAGCCTTTTTCCAATAACAGCCAGGGGCCAGGCCAATGCTCAGCACAGAAAAGCTCCGTGAGCAGCCCCAGGCTGGCCGTGGGCAGGCTGGGGGCAAACAGCATCGCTGGAGCTCTGCAAGGGCCCTGGGGGAGATGGGAAAGAGCAGCAGAGCAGGGGCTGATCCATCCCCAGTGCACTGCACAGCCCAGGGCAGCGTCCCAGAGCGTCCTCATGGAGCTGCCAACAACATCCCCCCTCTGCAGCCCTGGCCTCTCCCCCAGCTCACACAGGTGCCCCATCCTTGCAGGCACAGACACGGCAGCACTGGCTCAGCAGCCCCAGTTTGCACTGCACAGAGCAGGGGGAGCACGCCCATGCTGTTGCTGTGGGGACATGAACCTTAGGGAGCACAAATGCCATCAGCCCCTGAGGCCAGCAAGGGCTGGGGGACACCAGGGAAACCACTCACCTTTGTCCTGGCCTCTGCAGTCAGCCAGAAAGTTTGCTCCCATCAGCTGGGTGTTTCCTGTCCCACTGCAGACGCTGTTGCTCAGAGCCAGAGCTGCCTGGCAGCCACCCCGAAACTGCCCTGAGCATTTCCTTGGCTTCACCTTTCATTTTTTATCTCTTCCCTGGTACACATTTCTTCCCATTGCTCACCCCTATTCCCTGCCCTGCAAACAGCCCATCCCTGTTTGCTCTTTCCTCTCTGGCCCCACTCCCCATTGCAGTTCCTGACTTGGCATCATGGGAACATCCCTTGGGCAGCAAGACCATCCTACAAGTGGTGCAGGAATTGTCTGCAGGCTCCTGCAGTGCCTGGTTCTGCTCCCTTGCCAGAGGCACCCCAGGCCAGGGGGGCACATCTGGGCTGCTGTGTCTGGCTCTGGGGCTCCCTGTTCTGGGCAGTGAGGAGGAGCTGCAGAGGCACTGCAGGACTGACAGAATGGGCTTGGGGGCTGGGAGGAGAAGCTGAGGGACCTGGGCTGCTGGAGCTTCTAAAGAGGAGGCCCAGCACTCATCTTGCAACTGCTCCAAGGGTGCTTTCAGAGAATCCCAGAATCAGCAAGGCTGGAAAAGACCTTGGAGATCATCAAGCCCAACCTCTGCTTTGACATTACCTTGTGTCCTCTGAGCCTCCCTTTGTCCAGGATAAACAACCCCAGCTCCCTCAGCCACTCCTCACAGGACTTGTGTTCCAGACCCCTCACCAGCCTTGTTGCCCTTCTCTGGACACACTCCAGCCCCTCAATGTCCTTCCTAAATTGGTGGGCACAGAACTGGACACAGCACTCTAGGTGCTGCCCAACCAGTGCTGAGCACAGGGGAAGAATCCCTGCCCTGCTCCTGCTGGCCACACCATTCCTGATCCAGGCCAGGAGCCTTTGGCCTCCTTGGCCAGCTGGGCACACTGCTGGCTCATGTCCAGCCTGCTGTCCACCAGTCCCTGCAGGTCCCTTTCTACCTGGCAGCTGTCCAGCCACTCTGTCCCCAGCCTGTAGCACTACAGGGGTTGTTGTGGCCAAAGTGCAGGACCTGGCACTTGGACTTGTTAAACCTCACCTTGTTGGGTTTGGCTCCTGCCTCTATCCTGTCCTGGAGCCCTGCTCCCACCATGAGTCCAGTTGCTGCTCCTGTGTGCTTCCAGTTTTCTTGTCACCCCCAGGATGATCCTGGTCGCTTCCTCTCACTCCTGGCAGGACCCCTCTCCTTCCCAGTATCAGACCAGGCACTCACAGTCATTCCCAATTACGATGCAATTTGTTCCCAACATGATCCCAGTTGCTCCTAGTTGCTCCCACTTTCATCCAGTGTATTCCCAGTTCTCCCAGTTGCCCCTAGTATAGTCCCAGTATCTCCCAGTATGATCCCAGTCTCTCCCAGCAGGGCCACAGTCACTCACACTTGCCCCCAGTTGCCCTCAGTGTTGTCCCAGTCACCACCTGCATGGTCTCAGGCACTCCCAGTATATCCCAGTTGCCCTGAACATTCTCGTAGTCATTGCCAGGCACTCTCAGTTACCTCAGCATGGTTCAGCTGCCCCCAGTTTCATCCCAGTCACTGCCAGGACATCCCAATTGTCACCAGCATGCATCCTGTCATTCCCAGTTTTTCCCAGTTCCTCCCAGTATGATCCCAGTTGTCCCTCGAATAGTCCCTGTCCCTCTCAGCATGGTCCCACTCACTACCAGTTGCTCCCGGCATGGTCCCAGCTGTTTGCAGTGTGATTCCAGTCCACCCAGTATGGTCACAGACACTCCCAGTATATCCCAGTGTGCCCAGTAATGTTCTGGTTAGCTCAGAATGATCCCAGTCTTTCCCAGTTCCTCCCAGTTGCCTCCAGCATGATTTCAGTTTCTGGCAGTTGCCTGAAGTAATGTCTTAGTTGCTCCCAATATGATCCCAGTTATAGTCTCAGTCCCCTCAGCATGGTTCCAGTACCTTCCAGTTGATACCAGTTGCTCCCACTCTGTCCACATTTTCCTCCCAGCATGGGCCCAGTAGCTCCCAGTAACCCCCAGTCAGGATCCATTCTCATCTGCTGTAATCCCAGTGGCCCCCAGGATGATCCCAGTTGCACCCAGTCCACACCAGTATGGTTACAACCACCCCCGGTATGATCCCAGTCACTCGTAGATCCTCCCAGGATGATTCCAGTCATGCTCAGAGTGACTCCCTGTCACTCCCTGTGTGGGGCCAGTTGTTCCCAGTCACCTCCAGCATAGTTCCAGTCACAGCCAGCACCTTTCCAGTCACTCCCAGTCTGGTTCCAGTAGGATCCCAGTCACTCTCAGATACTCCTAATACTTTTCCAGTCACTCCCAGTATGATGCCTGTCAGTTCCAGTATGACCCCAGCATGGGCACAGCTGTTCCCGTTATCATCTAGGGGGGTTGCAGTTGCTCCCATTTACCCCCACTGTGGTTTCAATCACTCCCAGCATATTCCAATTACTCCCAGCAGGTTCCCAGTTAGTCTCAGTTGTCCTCAGTTGCTTCCTGCCTGATCCCAGTTGCTCACAGCCACTCCCAGTCACCCTCAGTGCAGTCCCAGTTGCTCCAAGTATGATCCAGTTTGATCCAAGTTGCCCCCAGCATTGTTCCAGTTGCTCCCTGTTCCTCCCAGTGTGATCCCAGTTGAATGCTGTTGTCTCTTCTGTAGTCCCAGTCACTCCCCATGTGATCCCAGTCCCTGCCAGCATGATCCCAGTCATGCCCAGTTTCCCCCAGTGTAGACCCACTCCCACTCACTCCCAGTTGCCCCTACCATGGTCCCAGTTCTCCCCAGCATGGTCCCTCTTGTTCCCAGTCATTCCCAGTATGATTACAAACACTCCCAGTACATCCCAGTTTCCCTCAGCATGTCCATGGTTCTTCCCAGACACTCACAGTGATCCCAGTAAGGTGCTTGTTATCCCAGTATGTTCTCAGTCATGCCCAGCATATCCCAGTTGCCTCCAGCCTGCATCCAGTCATTACCAGTTCCTCCAGTTTGCTTGCAGCATGATCCCAGTTTCTCTCAGTTGCTGCCAGTGGCCCTAAGTGTGATCCCAGTTGCTCCCTTTCAATACCAATAGGAGCCTAGGAAGCTCCAGTATGATCCTTGTCCCATGCCAGCACTCCCAGTATGGTCCCAGTATAATCCCAGTAACTTCCAATCACTCCCAGGATGGTCCCAGTTGCCTCCAGATAGATCAATCCAGTCAGTCCCAGTATGATGCCATTTGCTCCCAGCTGTTCCCAGTCGCCCCCAGTATGGGGGATGATGTGCATTGTGTGTTCCCAGTCACTCTCAGACACTCCCAGTATTAGTCCAGTCCCTCCCAGTATGATCCAAAGATGAGCCCAGAGTGCTCCCAGTCCCTGCCAGTGTGAACCAGTTGTGCCCCACATGGTTCAAGTTGCTCTCTTTCACCCTCACTTTCATTGCCGACACTCCCAGTATGTCCCAGTGTAGGCCAGTTCCTCCCAGCACATTCCCAGTCACTCCCAGTTCCTTCCAGCATGATCCCATTTGCTCACAACCACTCCCAGTCAGCCTCAGTGTAGTGGCACTCACTGCCAGTATGATCCCAGTCACCTCCAGCATGACCCCAGTTCATCCCAGTATAAGCCCAGTGACTTCCAATCATGCCCATCATGCACCCAGTCACTCCCAGTTCCTCCCAGTTGCTCCTTGCATGATCCCAGTTGCTCAGAACTGCACCTGTCACCCTCAGAATGATCCCAGTCATTCCCAGTATATCCCATCTGTCCCCAATATGGTCTCAATTGCCCCCTGCAGGCTCTTACTCCATCCCAGTGTGATCCCAGTATGATACCAGTCTCCCTCAGTGTGATCACAGTCTGCCCCGGCATGGGCCCAGCTGCTCCCAGTATGATCCCTGTAGCATCCCAGTACAATCCCAGTCATTGGAGATGTTGATCTTTGACATCCCTGAATGATCCCTTTTGGTCCTGAAACAGACTTGCAGAATCCTGAAACAAAGAACTGCTAAAAAAAATCAATAATGACTATTTTAAAAAATCCATTGATAATTATCAAACAATATTGAGAAAATTTCTGGAATGCTCTGGTCATTGTCCTTAATTAAATCACTTGGGCTGAGTCTGACTCATGGCTTTCCAGTACTTTGAGCTGGTAGCTCTGTCCACCTTCCACAGAACGGTGCCCCGGGTCCAGGTAGGGGGATCAAAGCCCCCAAACCCGGCAGTGGGCAGGCCAAACAGCCCAGACCTGGCCTGCTGGGCAGGGTCTTTGTTCTCACAGCCCACCCCCATTGTGCTGCCAGTGCCTCGGCAGCAGGAGTGACCGAACGCTTTTTCCCTCTCCCCACAGAACCACCAGTGCACGCCGGCAGCTGGGAAGGAGAAGCTTTCCCAGGGATCTCCATCCCGGATCTGCGGGTCTTCTTTCCCCAGAAAAAGTCAGCGATGCTCGCTCTCCAACCCACCCCCCCCTCCCCCCACCTCCACCCAAACCCCACGATTCAAATTCCAATGTTCCTGTTTTCTGCTCCTCAACATCACCCCCATCCCCTCCGGGCTTGTGGCCAGACGCAGCGCCTCTGGGAGCCAAATCCTCCATGCCGCTGGCGCACGTGAGGGGAGTCAGGCACCCCAAATCCCAGCGAGAAGCCCCTGACCAAACGTGAATCAGCCTGTGAAAAATGTTGTGTCCCAGAAAAACACTGAGTTTGAAAGTTTTCACCTGGGAGGCACGAGCTGTCAGCAAATGAGCTGCGCCTCCCGTGAGGGACAGGCCAGCGTCCCCTTCTTCTCTCCCAGCTCCCACCACAGGGGTGTTATAAATGAGAAGCTTGACTAGGCCAATATTCAAGCAGCAATCAAGTCATTAATTAATATGGTAAAGTATGAGCAATACAGCGCTTGGTACAGGGAGGGAAGTTTTCCCTCCAACTGCACACCAATAGTTGAGGCTTACAGGCATTTATAGGGATACTCATCAGCATTCTCAGCAGTTTCTATTCCCAATTTTTATGTCACAATTCAATACCTATTGTGATTTAGTTTTTCTCAGGATGTATCCCAGAAAGGAGTATCTCAAGATGCTGGTGGTTCAGTTTCTGAAAGAAGGAAGAAATCTCCCAGATAGTGTGGTCCAGAATCCAGATGTGGGTCCACCTTTTAATTGCAGAGACTATAAATCTCATAGCAGTGATGTCCAGCTTCCCTTGGCTATTAATCCTTGGGTTGAGGTTCATCTTCCTTTCTCAAGCTGCTTTTCACTGTTTTGTTAAGGTGTGAGATAAGCATGTTTCCTTTTATATATTCTAAAGGTATAGTTTCAAAGATCCTTACTACAAGCAATATTCTAAATTATACTTCAAAAAGTTATTATTGCAAAACTCTTTAAGGCTTAGCTACAAGCAGAAAGTTCCTGTCAAAAAGCAACATCCTTCACGTTTTAATTCAAATGCTCCTAAATAAACTTAACACTTAAAAAGGTTAATTAAGAACAAAGGATAGGTTCAAAGGCCTTCTTCCATGCTTTACTTTCCTCATTAATTATTAGAATTTGTCTTTATAACTGTCCCATGGTCGATTCCCACACATATTACAATCACAAATACACACGTTGCCAGTATGTACCTGACACGAAACACAGCTTTGTATTTTACAGGGGGCACAGGGATGGCTCCCGTGAGAAGCTGCTGGAAGCTTCCACCGTGTCTGGCACAGCCAATTCCTGGTGGCTGCAAAGATGGACCTGCTGCTGGCAAAGGCTGGGCCAGTTACAAATGGTGGCAATGCCTCTGTGATAACAGATTTTAAAAGAAATCAAAATAGAGATTGTTGTGCAGTTTTAACTCCAGTCAGAGGAGAGCAGAGGGAAAACATGTGAGAAGAACAACTCTGCAGTCATCGAGGTCAGTACAGAAGGAGGGGCAGGAGGTGCTCCAGGCACTGGAGACCCAGGCACCCTGCAGGAGAGCCATGGAGAGAGGGGCCCTGCTCCCAGGCTGGAGCAGCCTGTCCCTGGAGGAATGCACCCCCTGGAAGAGTGACCCATGCTGCAGCAGTTTGGGAAGGACTGTTGTCCCTGGCATGGACTCACACTGCAGCAGTTTGCAGAGGGCTGTTGCCCCTGAAATGGACTCACATGGGAGAAGCTCCTGCAGAACTGTCTCCCTTGGGAGGGACCCACGGTGCAGCAGGGGAACCACTCCTCTCCCTGAGCAGGGGCAGAAGCCATGGGTGATAAACTGACCATAACCCCATTCCCTGTCTCCCTGCACTGCTGGGGTAGGAGGTAGAGCTAGAAGGAGGGAGCTGAGGAGCATATTTTATTTCCAATTTTCCTGCTCTGACTTTGTTAGTAATAAATGAATTTCATATCTCTAAGCTAAACCTGTTTTTCCAGGACAGTATTTGATGAGTGATCTCACCCAGTCCTTATCTCAACCCATGAACCCTTTATTAAATTCTCTTTGTCCAGCTGCAGAGGGGAGTGAGTGAGCAGCCCCCATGGATGCCTGGCATTTGGCCTGGGTCAACCCATGGCACCTTGGGACTACAGGGTCACAATGGACCCTTGGTTCTATGGGGTCTCATTGGTTCCATCAGGCCCTGCAGGGCCACTTCATTCAACAAGGCCCCAAAGTTTCACAGTGGTCTCCAGGATTCCATGAGGCTCTGCAATGTCAAAATGGACCTTTGGATCCATGGGGGCCCACAGTGTCACAATGGGCTCTTTTGGTCCTACAGCTTCAAAATGGCCCCTCAGTTCCATGTGTTCCTGCACTGTTCCATGAATCCTTAGTTCCATGTGTCCTGTATGGTCACAATGGTCTCCTTGGTTTCATGGTGCCACAGTTGCCATAATTTCCATGGCATCACAACTGCCCTTGGATCCCAAGAGGCCCCAGAGTGTGACAATGGCCCCTTGCTTCCATGATGCCCTGCACTGTCACAATGGACAGTTGGTTCAGTGACACTCCACAATGTCACCATGGCCCCTTGGTTCCACAGAGCCCCACTGTGTCACTGTGGTCCCTTTGGTTCCAAGGCTTAAAAGTGCCAGAATGACTCTTTGGTTCCATCAGGCCTTGAAGTTTCAAAATGGTCTCCATGGTTTCATGAGTACTCCCTGTGTCACAAGAGACTCTTGGTTCCCTGAAGTTCTTCAGTGTCACAATGGGCCCTTGCTTCCATGAGGTTTGGTAGAGTCACAATTGACTCCTTGGTTCCATGAAGCCCTGCTGTGTCACAATGCCCATGGTTCCATGAGTTTCCATGGGGTCACCACAGTCTCCTTGGATCCCCAGTATCCCCATGGTCTCCTTGGTACCATCCAGGCCTGGTAACAAGAGACAGTGAGCCATTTTGTGCCTTAGATGAAAGGCTACAGAACTCATGGTTGTGAGGCTATGTCACTGATAAGAAACAAAAACCACCTGAATCTGAACACCAAATATCATCTCAAGTACCTTCAATCCCAGCCTCGACAGAGGTAGAAAATACAGAGATTCCCCAGTAAATCAAAAACAGGGACCATATTTTGAATGTAGGCAAAATGCATTCAGTGCATTCAAATGCACTTGCTATGATGGGAAGGTGATAATCCCCTATTCTAAGAGTGAATTTAAGAGGGCTGACTATTGAAGGAACTGCAGAGAACCAGAATATAAGAAAAGTAGGTGGCACAGGTAATTCTGGGATAGGCAGACCAGAAAGCAAGAGCAGATGAACCAGTGCAGTCTCCACCAAGAGGATCACGTTCACACGCTGTGGGCAGCAACCCCATCAGGCTGTGTCACGATCCCCTGGTACAAGGGGGGTCACGATGGTTCGTTTCAGTGATCTCAGGGTGCAAAGACACACAGAAGGGGACTTTCAGTATTAACCAAAACAAATGCACCTTTTATTGAGTGCCCACAGCAGATGCAGCACAAGGATTAGAAAGGAGATAAAGGATAGAGAGACAGAGAAAAGGAGGGGGGAATAGCTACCAACAGAGAGATGAAATCCTCGTGGTCTGGCCAATAGATCCATCTGGTCATGTCGGGGAGAGTCTCAAAGTCTTTGGCTAACTCAGGGATCTTTTATAATCTACTGCCAGGAGGGGAGCAGGACAGCACATGGAGGGAACAGTGGAGAATAAATCCATTGGGAACAGGTACAGACAGTCCAGTTCTGAACGGCACAAACCCGTGCCAGCAGTGAGCGGGGCCTGTTGTTTCAGGACTGGTTCCCATGGGAAACATCTCGCTTCCTATGGCAGACATCCCGCTCCAGTCAGGCCAGCACCCCTGGGTTAGAATTTGAAGGGTCTCAGTCTCAGTCCTTGGGGAGGGCCTCAATCTCCATCCTTGACGGCGGCTGTGAGGCAGATGAGGGATGTTTGGACCGTCTCTTACAGACTGACATCCAAAAACATAAAAACAATTATGCATTTCCCCTTAAAAATAAAATTTACTTAATTATAATTATTTTTCTCATTCATAATTGTATTTTTCTATATTTGTACTACCAAATTTTAACATTTTTATTAAAAATTCCATACCTTTTTAGCAAGCAAGACAGTTATTGGTCATTGGTTCTAATTAACACAATTCCCTTCATTAATTCATTGAGCAGTGCGGCTATTGATTGCTCCTTTTTTATGCTAATTAGTCCCATTAAAATCCTTTTGTCATCTTTTTTATCATTTTTAGAGACCTAGTAAAAGGGCTATTTTGGGATCCATGGAGAACTTTCTGGGGCACATTTGGGGCAGTTTTGGGTCTGGGGAGGGAATTCAGAGAGAACTTTAGGGTCTGGAGGACACTTGGGAGAGCCGGGTGGGCACTTGGAGGGGCACTCAGGGATTCCGAGGGACAGTTCAAGGTCCAGGGAAGCACTTGGGGGTCCAGGGGCGGCCTTGGACGTCAGGGAGGAGAATTTGGGGCCCTTCGGGGTCCGGGCGGGCCCTTGGGGGGCTCTAACGGGGCTCTCTGGGGTGCGGGGGTGATGGGAGTTGTAGGCGAGGGTCTAATACGGTTAAACAGGGCTGCGGAGCATCACAGGAGTTCAAGGCACAGCTACAGTGGCTCTCGGTGTGGCGCGGGGCATGACAGGAGATGAAGTCCGGGCTGGAAAAGCTCTGGGCGTGTGCTGTGGAGCATGATGGGAGCCGTAGTCCCGGAAGTGGCTCCAACGCTTTGTTTGGGGGTCTGGGAAGGCTCTTGGCGGACACTTCTGCGTCCGAGCCACAACTTGAGATCGTCGGGGTAACGTAAACTGTTCTAGAGAGCTTGTGGGGAGCTCGAGGAGCTCTAACCGGGCTGTTTAGGGTGCAGGGCACGGCAGGAGTTTTAGGCGCAGGACCGTGTTCTGAGGGGCTCTGGGGCTGCGGGGGAGGAGAGGAGATGAATTCCCAGAAGTGGCTGTACCGGGCATATGTGGGGTTGGGAGCACTCCGAGGATCTGGAGACGCTTTTGAGGGGTCCCAAATGGGCGCTGAGGGGGCACTGAGGGATCCTGGAGGGTCTGGGGGATGCTTAAGGCACAAAAGGGGGGCGGGTCTCGGGGGGGGGGGCTTCTGTGGAGCGCGGAGCATGATGGGCGTTGTAGTCCCGGCTCCAATAGGGCTCAATCGGGCCGCGGGGCATCACGGGAGTTGTGGCTACCGTAGGCACCGTCCCCGAGTCTCCGATCTCTGGCGCTAATTGGCTTCAGGCGACGATGGGCGGGAGTCTCGGCAAATGGGATGCGGTGGAGGCAGGAATGGACCATTCAACCTCTCCAGTCCCTCCCAGTACAGCCCAGTTCATCCCCAGTTCAGACCAGTACAACCCCAGTACAGCCCAGTTCATCCCAAGTAGAACCCAGTTCAACCCCAGTGCCCCTCCAATCCCTCCCAGTACAGCCCAGTCCCTCCCAATACACCTGAGTTTATTCCCAGTCCCTTCCAGTTCATCCCAGTGTCATCCACACGCAGCCCCAGTGTCCCCAGTCTTCTCCACAATGGCCCCAGTGTCCCCAGTATGTCCCAGTATCCCCCAGTGTCACTCCCAGTATGTCCCAGTCCTCCCCAGTGTCACTCCCAGTATGTCCCAGTGTCTCCCACAGGGTTCCCAATGTTCCCCAGTATGTCCCAGTCCTCCCCAGTGTTTCCAAGGACAGTTTCATTTCTCACGGTGGCTGTGGCAGCCAAACCCAGACGTGGGGTCAGTGCAGTGCCCATGGCCACAGCCCCTTGCAGGGCCCAGTGCAGCTTGGGCTGATGATCCACCCTCGCAGCTGGCCCAGGGCAGCTCTGCAGTGGCTTTGGTGGCACCTGGGGCTGGGACACACCTGAGCAGTGTGTCTGTTTGCACTGGGGAAACTCAGCAGTTTGAGATTGCTGCAAAAAGTACAAAAAGGGAAAACCCCTCTAATGCTGGGTGCAGCCAGCTCTGCAAGAACAGCAGGGCCCAGGGCAGTGAGGACAGACAGGATGGGGCTGGGCAATGTGGAGCAAGGTTGTCCACACTGGGTCAGAGCTCCAGGCACAGCTTCTGTGAGCAGGCCAGAGCTGCTGAGGAGAGACCCTGGGTCAATATCAATCACAGAATGCTGCAATCACCTCTGCCCTAAAGAGAAATTTAATAAAAGAAAACCTTTAAAATGGGAATGTATATTTTATTACTGCTCTTTGAAATCTTTCTTCATACCTGGACTAGGAAAACTTTAATGACCCTCTCAGGGCTTTGGTGTTGTTTACATCAGACTCAGTCCTTGAGAGTGTTTTCAAAAAACTTCTCAACAACTCAAAGTAAAATTTAGACTCCAAATTTTCTTGGAGTTTTAATGGGTCCCACTGAGGGACACTACTGAGAAAGTGTCCCCAGGTTCCAGTCTGAGCAGAACACTGGAGGCAGTGATGACAGCTGGGGACAAACAAGGCAAAGGTGTCTCTGGTGCTGAGCAAAGCTGGATGTGTTTCAGGAATAGAAAGGGCCAAGGCCTGAGCCCCAGCCTCTGGCCAGGCAGATCCTGTCCCTCCCTCCTTGTTCAGGGCTCTTCCCGGGATGGGCACTGGCATGTGGGGATGTGCAATGGCAAGGGCAGGAGCATGGGGCGACCCCTGCCAGGCTGCTGAGCAG
The DNA here is from genome assembly GCF_035770615.1 of Melospiza melodia melodia. Classification (NCBI taxonomy): domain Eukaryota; kingdom Metazoa; phylum Chordata; class Aves; order Passeriformes; family Passerellidae; genus Melospiza; species Melospiza melodia. The sequence continues at coordinate 5,717,958 of NW_026948796.1, read as the reverse complement.
GGACAAGGAGGCCCCAGACCTGCAAGGGTCACTTGTCCCTTCATGGCCTCAGGTCCAGGCCCAGCAGCCATGGCCAAAGTGCTGCCCAAGTTGGCTCTGGCAGGGCTGTCTTGCAGCTGCTGCCCATCCCTGTGCCCTGTGCAGCCCAGGCTGTCCCACGGTGTCCCTGCCCTGTGCCTCTGTCCCTGCAGGCTGTCGGCATCCCCCGGCTGACCCACCTGGCTGGGCCCTTCCTTTGCTGACTGCTCTGCCTCCTGCTTGTCTCTGCCTGCCCACACAGAGCCTTGGGCTGATACCAAAATGGTTCATTCCATGTTCATACCCTGTCTGTGAACTTTCAGCACAGGAACAAAGTATGCAGGGGCTGCTTTCCCTGCTAGGATGGTTGGAAGAGAAGAAGAAGACATCTGGCTCAAGGGTGCAGCAATAGAGAAAACAAGGAGTTAATCTGGGAACTTGGGGTGGGTTTTATGGAAATGGGTAAATTGTAAATCACATTTAGTGACTTTATATAAGCAACACACTGGTGAAATTCCATGTCCACATAAGGTTAGGAGTTATCCCATGTTGAACCTTAAGCCTGAATAAATGATTCTCTCTGAAACAGAAAATTAGTGTTTGGGAGCCTTATTCTGATATTTCAGAGATTTGGTGACAGTGGTGACTCACAGACCCAAGGAGTCAGCTGTGACACTGTGCAAACTCATGGAACAAAGGGTCCATGGTGACACAGCAGAACCCCATGGAACCAAAATCCATTTTGGCACATTGGGGCCACATTGAACCAATGGTCCACTGTGATACTGTGGATCCAAGGAGACCATTGTTACACTGAGAAACCTCTTGGAACCAAGGGGCCATTCTGACACAGCAAGGCCTCGTGGAACCATGGGTCCATTGTGACACTGTAGAACTTCACAGAACCAAGGTGACCATGTCACACTTTGGAACCTCATGGGATAAAGGGACCATGGTGACATGACACTGTAGAACCAAAGAGACTGCTGTGGGCAGTGTGAGAGCTCATGGAACCAGAAGTCCATTGTGACACAATGGGCTTCTGCAAGGCCTTATGGAATCAAGGGTCCCGTGTAAACTGTGTGGCCTCATGGAATCATGAGCCGTTGTGACACAGCAAGGCCACATGGAGCCAAGGGGCCACTGTGACACTGTGGATTCAAGGTGACTCTCGTGACTGAGGAACCTCATGGAACCAAGATTCCATTATTCCACTGTGGGGCCCTCTGGAACCAAGGGGAGCACAGTGACATTGCAGGGCCTCATGGAACAATGGAGACTATTCTGACACTTTGGGACCCACTGGAACCAAGAGGCCATTACAGCATGGCAGGACCTCATGGAACCAAGAGGACTCCAGTGAACACTGTAGGTCTCCATGGGATGAGGGGTCCAGTGGAACCAAGTGTACCATTGTGAAACTCTGGGACATCATGGAACCAAAGGTCCATTGTGACACAGCAGGGCCTCATGAAACCATGGAGGCCATTTTTACACTTTGAGACCTTGTGAAATCAAAGGGCCTTTGTGGCACTTCAGAACCTTGTGGAGCCAAGGAGACCACAGTGACACTGTGGGGCTCAGTGAAACCAATGTTGTGACAGGGCCTCATGGAAGCACAGAGCTGTTGTGACACTTAAAAAGAAAGGAGAAAATTGTGACACTATAGGGTCCCATGGAACCATGGGACATGGAACAGATCTGGTTGGTTTGGCCTCTCAGGGGTCACCTGAGAGGTCCAGCTGATCTTGGCATGTTGAAGGCTGCGTCTCACCCATCCCTGGAGAACTGGTGCCCTATGCTTTCCTTCCTATGGAAAAGAACCATCTGTCTTTCCAGGTGCTTTATGGAATCATGGAGATTATTGTGGCACTACAAGGCCTCACTGAACCAAAGGGCCATTGTGACACTATGGAGTGTTGGCAGACCAAGGGGCAGTTGTCACACTGTGTGGCACCATGGAACTAAGGAGGCCATTGTGACACTACAGGGCCCTGTAGAACTAAGGATCCATGTAACAGTGTGGGATCCCATGGAACCAAATGTCCATTGTGACATTGCAGGACCTCATGGAATCCTGGAGGCCATTCTGAGACTTTGAGGCCTCGTTGAATCAAGGGGCTCTGCAGGGCCTCATGGCACCAAGGAGACCCTTCTGACATTTTCAGTCCCCATGGAACCAAAGGTCCATTGTGACACTGTGGTACCAAGGAGACCCCTGTGACACTGCAAAGCCTCATGGAAGCAAGGGACCATCGTGACACTATGGGGCCCCATGGAAACAAGGGGCCAGTGTGACACTGCAGGGGTCCATGGATCCAAAGGAACAGGTAACAGGTCTGGTTGGCTTGGCCTGACTGGTCCAACCACCCTTGGCTTGTCGAGGGTCTCTTCTCATGTACCCCTGAAACATTGGGGCTCTGGGTTTTCCTTCAGATAAAAAAGAACTGCCCTTCTCATTCAAGCATCCATGGCCAAAATGGGATTTCCCCTCCAAAATTCCCAATATCTAGGTATTGCTGCCAGACAAATGCTTTACCAACCAGCTTGGCTGACCTTAACTTTCTGAGAGCTGTCTCTCACCTGCCTTCATTCACTGGGGCTCAGTGCTTTCCTTCCTATGGAAAAGAACTGTCCCTCCTGCACAGGCACCCATGGCCAAAACACATACTTTTCCTCCAAAATGCCCTATATGCAAGGGTTTCTCCCAGACAAAAGCTGCCAGGTCAGATTGCTCTGGCTGGCCTTGGCCTCTGATGGTTGCCTCTGTTCTGCCCTGAAACACTGGGGCGCTGCCCTTTCCTTCCCATGGAAAAGAACTATCCTTCTCCTCCAGGTACCCATGGCCAAAATTGGGATTCCACTTCAAAAAGTCCTATATCCAATGATTGCTTCTACACAAAAGCTGCCATTTTAGACCTGTCTGGCTGGCCTTGGCCTCCTTAGGGCCAGCTCTCACGTGCCTTCCGAAGACAGGGGCTCCAAGATTTCCTTCCTATGGAAAAGATCTGGCGTTCTCCTCCAGGCAAAAAGGGCTGAAATTTGGATTCAACATTCAAAGTTTCAAATATCCAACGGGTTCTCTAGGAAAAACTTACCAGGACAGACAGACAGGCCTGGATTTGGCCTCTGGTGACTGCAGTTCATCAGCCCCTGGAATATGGGTGCACTGTAGTTTCTTTCCTGTGGAGACCATTGTGACACTGTGGGGCCTTGTGGAACCAAGGATATCATTGTGGCTCTGTTGGGCCGCATGGTCCCAAGGGGCCAGTGTGATGCAAGAAGGCTTTGTGGAACCAAGAGGCCATTGCTGCATTTCAGGGCCTCGTAGAGCCAAAGGACCGTTGTGATCCTGCGGGTCACCATGGATCCATGGAGAGCATTGTGGAAGTGCAAGGCCCCATGGAATCATGGAGACCATTGTGACACTGTGGGGCCCCACAGAATCAACGGGACACTGTGACCCTGCAGGACTCATGGAAGCACAGGGCCATGGTGACACTTCAGAAGCAAGGGGAACATTGTGACACTGCAGAGCACCGTGAAACCAAGGCAACATGGAACAGATCTGGCCGGCTTGGCCTCCCAGGGACCACCTGACAGGTCCAGCTGAACTTGGAATGTTGAGGGCTGCCTCTCATCAGCCTCTGGAAAACTGGGGCTGCATGCTTTCCTTCCTATGGAAAAGAACCATCTGTCTATACAGGTGCCCACAGCCAAAATGAATACTCCCTCTGAAAAATTCCCTATATGCAAGGGTACTTCCCAGATAAAAGCTGCCAGGACAGAGAGCTTTGGCTGGCCTTGGCCTCTTGTGGTCACCCTCATCTCAAGGAAGCCCTGAGGAAAGTATTTGAACAGGTGCTAATGCTGGAACATCAACGAGTCTCACGGTCTTCAAAACTCAGATGCTCTACTCATCATATGTGTCTTTTTTCCCCTTATTGTGTATTCTCCATTAAATATTATATTCAGCTAAAAAATATTATTCTTATCACTCTACCAGTGTATCTGACAAAAAAGTCCTCCTCTACATATGGATCCAGGTCCAAACATAATAAACAATCCAGCAGGAATTATTTGTCTCTGCTCCCACCTGTAACATCTCCTCTGAAGCTGGAGGTGCTGCTCCAACATTTGGGAGGGCTCAGGGCTCACAATCTCAGCTCCCACACAAAGAACTTGTAGACCCTGGGCTGCTCTTCTTGGGCCCTGCACGCTCAGCCAGGCTGAGATGGACACTGATGGTTTCTGGGCTCTCAGAGCCCAGCCCAGCTCCCTGCAAGCTCTGCCAGCTGCCCTGAGCTCTGGGCAGCACCAAGGGCCTCTCCCCAGCCCAGCCCAGCCGGCTCTGGCCCCACAGCTCTGCTCAGGCCAGGCTGCTCTGGGCACTGCCTCACGGCCTCAGCCCCTGGCAAGGGCACAGCAGCAGCTGCAGCTGCCACAGGACTCAGCCCCAGCCATGGGGCAAGGTGCTTGGCCAAGGCCAAAGGAGGCTCCCTGGCTGCCCTGCTCCCCTTGGGCTGAGGTGCTGAGAGCTCTGCAGCCCCTGCTGCCATCCCATTTGCTCAGGGCAGCACAATAGCCCTGGCCTTAGGCCCCTCAAGAGCTGCTTCTGCTCCAGGCCCAGGGCTCATGCCAGAGCTGGGGCAGCCACAAAGCTGTGCCCATTTCTGTTCATTCCTGCTCTGAGGGGCATGGATCCTCAGCCACTTGGAGGTTACTGATGAATTTTTCTACTCCTGAGGCCTCTTCTTTGTTGAGCTCTTAAGTTCAGTAATTCGGTAAGAAAAGCTCATGAACATTTGTTCAAAATGCCTGAACAAGCAAAACCCCATGGAATAAGTCAAGTTTTCCATTCCTCTGTGGTTAATTAGGCACATTTCAGAAGTGTATTCAAAGTGAATATACTAAATTGAAAACAATGCAGAGTGAACTGTTTTGTCCTGATTTTTTTCTTGTTTATAGACGTCATGTTTTGAACTTGGCACAATGCCAGTTGCTTTATGAGAATACCCTCTCCCTGGTGTCTGCTGTGAGATGTGACCAGAAATAAGTAAAGCAGGCTCCTACTTAGAAATAAAGAAAACTTTATTAACTAAACTACAAGAAAAGAAAAAAAAAAAAACAAAAGAACCCACAGAAAATGAAAACCTTACAAAAGCATTTTCCTCCTCCCCCCCACCAAATTTCCCAATGCAATACATTCTCCCAAATCACTAACTCTCAGTCTAGCACCACACTTTATAATACTCAATCTTCAGTTCATCAAGAGGAGAGCAGTCTTTCTTGCACCACAGGCTTCCCCTGGAAGCACTGTTGAAACCTCATGTGCTTCCATGTCACTCAGCATCACCCAGAAAATCCTTTTGCTATCGTGACACCTTCCTTCCATGCTCAGTGCTCTCACTACTGTGCATGGACCAGAGCTGCTTCTAGGGTTGTCTTTCAAGGATACCTTGTCTCACTCTAAAAAATGCACAGTCTCTCTTTCGGGACATTTGTCCCCCCAAATCTTTGCACCCCCTAGGGCCGAGGGGTACCCACACTGAACCCTCCTGGTTCTGAGGCACTGTCTCCCCCTAAATGCAGTCTCTGTGTCACAGGAAAAAAAAAAAATGGTTCTGTCTATGGCCACACAAGAAAAGTCCAGCCAAAAGGCCACTCCATCATCTCCTCCCCCACTCAAGAGTCTTCTCCACTTCCCTCGTGGCCCATCCCCTCTTATCTCATCTCTTATCTCTCTTCTCATTGAGCTCTAGGAGGATCAGCATTTGCAAGGTTTCTATCATGCAAGAAAAGGGTTAAAAATTTCAGTCTCTGCTTGTCTGAGAGCTCTGGAACTCCTACTCTGCCTTGCCAGGCACCTTCTTGTCACATCCCCACTCCTTGTCCTCCTGGGCCGGCTACTATCAAATTCAGACGCCAGCTCTCCTTCTCTCTCTCTCTCTCCTGGGAGGGGGGTGGCTGCTCGATGTCTCTTGGTGCTCCCCATCCTTCCATCCTCAAGGGCCTCTTCACCCCCCCTCTCTGTCCAGGCCCAGGCCTACTGCAGGCTGCCTCTCCCCTGACCAGCAGCATCAGCTGACCGGGAGAGGGAGATCCAACCTCTTTACCTCCGAAGTCCCAGGGGAGCAGCTCTGGTTTTTAACCCCTGTGTGTTCTCAGAGGCGTGTCCGAACTTCAGTGGCTATATCAGGTGCCAATATTAAAATCTGAACCTGTTGGTGGCCACAGCATATTAAAAAAAAAAAAGAAAGTTACTTCCTGTCACTGTCTCAAACCACAAAAATAGATTGATATCAGAAATGTCCAATTGATATTGACCCCCAGCACCTTCTAATGCAGTCTGAGTAGATATGAAGATCAAGACCGTTCATGGCTGACAATCAATAACATTTTGTCCCCACTCCCTCTCCACCATTTCCCTCTTCTAACCCCTGGCACTCCTATGGATCAGGAATGGTGTGGCCAGCAGGAGCAGGGCAGGGATTCTTCCCCTGTGCTCAGCACTGGTTGGGCAGCACCCAGAGTGCTGTGTCCAGTTCTGGGCCACCAATTTAGGAAGGACGTGGAAGGGCTGGAGCGTGTCCAGAGAAAGGCAACAAGGCTGGGGAGGGGTCTGGAGCACAAGTCCTGTGAGGAGTGGCTGAGGGAGCTGGGGTTGTTTATCCTGGAGAAGAGGAGGCTTCAGGGGAGACCTCATCACTCTCCACAACTCTCTGACAGGAGGGTGCAGCCAGGTGGGAGTTGCAGTCTTTTCTCGGGGAACAGGGACAGTAGAAGAGGACAACAACTTCAGCTGCACCAGGGGACATTTATGCTGGACATTAGGAAATATTCTTACAAGGATGATTAGGCAATGGAATGGGCTGTCCAGGGAGGTGGGTGAGTCACCATCCCTGGACGTGTTTAAGGAAAAACTGGATGTGGCACTCAGCACCATGGCCTGGGTGACAAGGTGGTGTTGGGTCCCAGCTTAGACTTGATGATCTCCAAGGTCTTTTTCAGCCTGGTTGGTTCTCTGATGATTGTGACACTGCAGGGCCTTGGGGAAACAAGGGGCCATTGTGACACTGCGTGGCCTGGTAGTACTAAGAGGACCATGGTGACACTGTGTACAACATGGCAGCACAGAGCCAAGGGGCCATTGTGACACTGTGGGGCTGGATGGAAGCAAGGAGTCCATGGTGGCAGTCTGGGTCCTGCTGGAACGACAGAGGCCACAGTGACACTGCAGGGCATTGTGGAAGGAAGGGGTCATTGTGACACTGCAGAACCAAGGAGACCCTTGGGAGAGCCTGGGGACAGTGGAATCAAGGAGCCATTGCTCCATTGCAAGGACTCTGGGAACTTAGGGAACAATTGTGACACTATGGTGCCCCATGGAACCAAGGGTCCCTGGTGACAGTGCAGGATCTTGTGTCACCAGGGCTCCATTGTGCCACTGAAGCACCAGAGAATTCATTGTGGTACTCTGAGGCCTCATGGAACCAAGAGGCCACTGTGACCCTGCAGGGCCTTGTGGAACCATGCAGAGCATTGTGACAGAGCAGGACCTGGTGTCATGATGAGGCCATTGTGACACTCCAGGGCCCCATGGAACCAAAGGGGCCATTGCTGCTCCTCAGGGACTCCTGGAATGAAGGAAACATATTGGACACTGTGGTTGCCCTTGGGATCAAGAGGCCATTGTGACACTGTGGAACCAAGGAGAGCATTGCTGCACTGCCAGACCTCATGGAACCAAGGATTGATTTTGACACTTCAAGGCCTAGGGATCCAAGGGTCATTGTTAAACTGAGGGTTCCCAAGGAACCAAAGGGAAATTGTGACACTGGGAGGCCTCATGGAATCATGGAGACTGTTAGGACACTTTGGGGCTTCATGGAAACCTGGTGACACCAAGTTGGCTGGGAGTGTGGATCTGCTGGATTGTAGGAGAGCTCTGCACAGGGACCTGGACAGGCAGGATCCAGGGGCCAAATCCAACAAGTGATGTTTAACAAGACCACATGAAGGTCCCTCACTTTGGGCAACCTCTTGCTGGGCCAAAAATCCCCTGCAGCACTACAGGCTGGGGACAGGGCGGCTGAACAGTCACATGGGAAAATTTTGGCTGTTCACAGGGGTTTTCTGTGCTGAGCATTGGCCTGGCCATGTTCTTGAGAGAGCCTGGGCAAGGAGCCTGGAGCCCCCAGGCCCTGGGCTAAGGCGTCAGCACTGCCCCAGCAGTGCCCATGGCCTGTCCCTGCTGCAGCCCTGGCACTGCCAGCCCCAGGGCTGTGCCCGGGCCCGAGAGCACTCAGACCCTACAGCAACACCAGGGCCACCAGGGCAGCGGGGCAGGGCCATGGCAGCAGCACTAGCAACACCAAGTGCTGCTACTGCTGGGCACAGCTGCTGTGCCAGAACTGATCTGCCCCCAGCTCTGCACACAGACATTGCTGCTGCAGCTCCAGAGAAGGCAACAAAAGGGTAACTCTGCTGGGAGATCCTTTATCTCTTTTAAATACATCAAGAGTGCAGCCCATCATTGACAGAGTCTGTGGCCATAAGAAATGTGGAGAGAAACTTAACAAAAAATGGCAGAAACCTGGACATTTCTTTGGGGACAATATTAAGTAAAATGAAGCAAAAGAACATCCAAGATGAAAGCAACAAGAAATATCAAAAATTACTTTATTACAAGTGATTTTCAGAAAGTGGCCAGAAATTTAATGTTCCTGAAATCATCCAGTCATCAGTCTCCATACTGCAGCCTTGAGCTCCTGGTTCCTCAGGCTGTAGATGAGGGGGTGCAGAGCTGGAGTCACCACGGAGTACAGAACTGATACTGACAGATCCAGGGATGGGGACGACAGGGAAGGGGGCTTCAAGTGAGCAAATATGCCAGTGCTGATAAACAAGGACACCACAGCCAGGTGAGGGAGGCAGGTGGAAAAGGCTTTGTGCCGTCCCTGCTCAGAGGGGATCTTCAGCACAGCCCTGAAGATCTCCACATAGGAGAAAACAATGAACACAAAACAACCAAATGATAAACAAAGGCTAACCACAATGAGCCCAAGTTCCCCGAGGTTGGAGTGGGAGCAGGAGATCTTCAGGATCTGTGGGACTTCACAGAAGAACTGCCCCAGAACATTGCCATGGCACAGGGGCAGGGAAAATGTATTGGCTGTGTGCATGACAGCATTGAGAAAGGCACTGGCCCAGGCAGCTGCTGCCATGTGGGCACAAGCTCTGCTGCCCAGGAGTATCCCGTAGTGCAGGGGTTTGCAGATGGACACATAGCGGTCGTAGCACATGATGGTCAGGATAGAAACCTCTGCTGAGATGAAGATCACAAAGAAAAAGAGCTGTGCAGCACATCCAGTGTAGGAGATGTCCCTGGTGTCCCAGAGGGAATTGTGCATGGCTTTGGGGACAGTGGTGCAGATGGAGCCCAGGTCGCTGAGGGCCAGGTTGAGCAGGAAGAAGAACATGGGCGTGTGCAGGTGGTGGCTGCAGGCTACGGCGCTGATGATGAGGCCATTGCCCAGGAGGGCAGCCAGGGAGATGCCCAGCAAGAGGCAGAAGTGCAGGAGCTGCAGCTGCCGTGTGTCTGCCAATGCCAGCAGGAGGAAGTGGCTGATGGAGCTGCTGTTGGACATTTGCTGAGGCTGGAGTTGGGGATCTTTTCATGGAGAAATGGGTAGTGAAGCTTTAAAAGGGATACCTGTAACCAAAATCAAAGCCATTTCCCGGATACCATCCTCTATAACATGCATGGACATGCTTTTTTGTTTAAGCGTTCTGAAGTTTTCTTTTTAATCTCCCCCCATGTCTCTCCTGGTATTGTTGGAAAGCAGAAACTCTCAGCAATTCTGCTGCCCTCTGCTAGAACAGAGCGAGTTCCCTGAGGCCAGATGATAAGTGGAGAGTGAGGGGAGATGGTGTGTTGTTTGTACCTATTCAGAGTTTCTTTGGGCTTTGACCTTTCTCAGGTCGAGGGTGATCACCTCTCTGTGCTTCGCCTAAAATGTCACCAGGCACAGCTGAGAGCAGATGGATCCACCACAGCCCAGCTCCACATTTGTAGCCAAGGACTCTCTCTGCTCATTTCACCAACCCAGCAGCATTTTCACTGTAACAACACTTCTGCCTTTCCACATCAATCTTATAACTCAGAGCTGCTCTAGGACAGGTTTGCACCCTGGATTGGAACTCCCAGGTTGGACTGAAATCTCAGGGAGATTCCAGGTGTCCTTATGATGGCATTGGATGAAGGGAGATGCAGCTCCTTCCCTGGCTGCACTGACAGCATTGCCCAGAGCCGGGCACTGGGGACAGCATCACCCTGAGCCACCTGTGCCCCCTGCCAGAGCCCCCAGTGCCCGGCAGCAGCTCCCAGCCCTGTGCTCTGCAGAGGGAACTGGGCCCAGGGCTGCAGAGCTGCCCCCTGGCTCTGCTGCAGCTCTGCCTGCACAGGAGGGGCTGCACGCCTTGGAGCCCCGGCCCTGAGGGCAGAGGCTTGGCTGGGGGGCCAGGAGGGAGGGGGCTTGTTCGAAGGGAGGGGCTGCACTGGAGGGGATCCTGTGGACTTTTCTTATCTCTCCCTGCGACAACATTTCTGTGTTTTATTTGTTCTTATTGCCTGATATTCTCTCTGCTTCCTGGAGATTTTCTCTCCTGCAGGTGTTTCCCTGTGCCTGATCTCTCCCTGCTAGCACTCACAGACCCCAAATCTCTGTGCACTTTCCTTGGCCTGACAGAACCCTGCCTATTTTCAGGGCTCTGGCTGGGGGCAGGTTCTGTTTGCAGCTTGGAGAAAGGTCAGCTCAGACTGAGCCTGCTGGTCAAGAGCAAAGGGTATGCTGGTGCAGTCTATGGGCAGAGTGGCTAAAACCAAATTAGGGATCTCCTATGAACCTATTGATCACTAAAAGGAACAGTTTGGATGTCTCAGGCATTGTCAAAATATTAAATAATAATTCATACTATTTTTAATATTAACCCTCCCTTCCTGACATTCACCAATAGTAGGAAACTGAAAAATAAGTCTTAGGAAATACCCTATTTTCTATCAAAATCCTTGACTTGTAAATATTCTATGACTGAGCAGAACCCCTCAGCATGTCAGAACTTCAAGAGCATTTCACCTCCCCTACACCAGAAATATACAGAATGTACTCACAGAGTCTGTAGGCAGTGGGATGTTCCAGCTTCAGGAGGTGCCTCCAGGAGCTGCAGCTGCATTGTCCTGCAGCCAGAGGTTCTTGTGCCAAGGGCTGTCAGTGATTCTGCCCCAGGCACTTCTCAGCCCCTTCCCAGCCCTGACTGATTGAAGCTCTCTGTGCGTCTCTGCTGTGTCTGGGGTGGCTGCAGGCAGTGCCCCAGCCCTGCTGGGCTGGCAGGAGAAAAGCTGCTCATCAAGAGAATTGTGCTTTTGAATCTCTTCTTGGTTACCAGGAGATGCCTCTGTGCCAGGAGCCCAGCCCAGCTCAACAGCACAGACACAGCACAAGGACTTGAATGAGCCTCTGGGGCTTTGTGCTCAGGCCCTGAACATCAGTCCCTGTGAAGGAGCTGAAGAAACCTCTCCAGAACTCCAAGTCAGAATCCAACTCCAAAGTTTCTTGGACTTTTAATGGGTCCCACTGAGGGACACCACTGAGAAAGTGCCCCAGGCCCCAGGCAGAGCAGAGAACTGCAGGCAGTGATGACAGGTGAGGACAAAGAGTAGCCAAGTCTTGGTGCCCTGGGGCACAGCAGCAGGGTCTGTGCCACCAAGGGCTGTGAGGAGACACCTTGTCCTGAGGCCCTGGGGCCTCCTGGCACAGCCCCAGCCAGGCTGGGCACTGTCAGCCCCTTGTCCTGCCCTCAGCATCCCCCCTAGCCCACATCCCAGTGGCCTCAAAGATCTGCTGGAAGGAGTCCCTGGGGAGCCTTGCTCAGGAATGGCTCTGGGGGCTCCTGAATGCTCCCTGCAGGGACTGCAGGCTTTTCAAAGGACTTTGGGTTTGGCTTTTGCCTTGGAGTCTCTGAGAGGTTTGTGCAATCATGGCCTCCAATTATGCTCTTTAATTAGTCCCTGGAGAGGCATTCTCAGTAACAGCACTCAGTGGGGCTCATTATTACTTCAGGGTACTTCAGTTATTTTACAGTACTTAGAGTTTCCCTTTTGATACAGACTCTGTGAGAGGTTGGTGAAATCACAGCCCCTATTATCTTCTTTAATGAGTCCCTGGAGAGCTTTGTAGTTACACTCAGTGGGGCTCATTAATGCTTTGAGATACTCAAGGTTTTAAGTTACTTTTTTGATTTAAGAATGCTTTTAGGTACTTTTAAGGATTTTCCTTCCCACACTGAGTCTCTGAGAGGTTTTTGCACCATCCTGGCCTCCAATTCTCTCGTCCAAGGCGTCCATGAGGAGCCTTTTTTGGGTATCTTGCCCCTTTCTGTTTTACAACAAAGATGAAATGGAAAGAATTTTGTAAGACTTTCTGAAAGCATGCAAACAAACATGAGACAATTAACAATACAACAACCACTATGAGAATTAGTAGTCCTGTTTTAGCTAGATATCATCCAACCCTTTAGTCCCTTGCATTGGAAGAGTTTATTGAACCAGTCTTTGTTTTCCACTTGAAGATTCTTGAACCCTTCCTTCAATACTTGAATGCTCTTTTGGATTGACTCGCTATGGCTGGAGAGGTTCATGTAACACATCCCTCAGAGTCTACACAGCCATGCCCATGTGCTCCGAGTAAAAAATCCATCACTATTCTGCAAGGTGGCATGTCTGATGGTCTCTATGTCTGAGAGCAGGCCACTCAATGTGTGGGAGGTAGCATTGGTTTGCTTACTTAACAGGCACCCAGGATGGTCAAATTGTCCTAAAGCTTTAGCTGCACGCACCCAGGCCAATCCAAAGTGAGGGTGCTACCATCCGATAAATGGATTAAAGCTTTCAAAGCCATATCATTATCATCCAATACTTCTGTGGGAATACCTGCTGCTTGATCATCGGGTTGGTTGTGTTGTCCTACTCCAGCTAGATGGTTGGTTGTCAGTCCTGCCCTTGCCTTATTATTAGCATAGTCTGCTATTAATTGATATAGTAAACACTTCCATCCGCCTTCCCACAGTGTGTATTCTGTAGGTGACAACAACATGGTCACAATACATTTTAAATCATAGTGGGTTAATACATGTGCTGTAAACATGGCCCTCATTAGGCCATTAAAACAAGGTAAGTCCCTCCTATGGTCTTTAGCTGCCCTACACAGATCCTTGATTTCCCCGTATACCAATGGGTGTTACCTGGGATTCTGCCCCCTTCGTTCATAACATACGGGAGCAATGAGGAGTTTTGAGACTATTTGCCAGTCCCCTTCCTTAACTGCTTCTTTCCAGATCCTTTCCTAGGGGCCTTCTGGGGTTCAGGGGTGAGGTGGCTCTGGGGAATCCAAACTTTCTTCTGGGGAGGAAGAATAACTTCGAGCAGAAACATTTGGATTAGAAATAGTGTGACAGTTGGGCTTAGTATCTGTGACCATGGGGTTATATTGTTGCCGGAGGGTGAGGCAAGGGGCACTGCTATTTTTCAGGTTTTGGGGAGGAAGGGCCTTTATCTAGGATGGCAGACATCCGGGATGGTGTCCTGGAGGCATGGTCCAAGGTGGAGGTGGAATGATTGACAGTGGGGGTGTGACCCACAATTGTGGGGATGGAGTCTGGAGGTTCCTTCATGGCAGGAGAGAAGGTTGTGGTAGCAGGAACTGGAGGAGCCAAGATGGAGGGAGGATGGTCGGGCTCCCAAGCCTCATTCAGACTCCTTCCATCTTGAATCTCCAGGGCATGATGCTCCAAGACCGCACGGGCATTGCAATCTTGGACCATCGTGGAAGGTCTGAGGAAGGCACGTTTGAGGATAGGTCCTGAGTTTGGCGTGACCAATGGATTGAGTTTTCAACAAACTGCTTGCTGGTCAAGGGTGGTGTGGAAGATGGGAGGCATGTGGTATACAATGTGGTCCGTTTTGATCAAAAATTTTACAGTTTAACTCCCACTGAGTCCCAAAATTCAGTGGTATGGATTTCATCAGCAGAGGCATCTGGAAAATTTTTAATGATCCACCTCACAATTGATTTTAATTTGTTCTTTGAAAATATTATGTCATGATCAGTGAGAATTAAAGCATCCATATATGCTCCTTTCTGCTTTGGACATCGGGCTGCCCATTTTTCTCTTTCTCTGCCTTATGGGGAAGAGCCACCAGAACACGTCAAATCAATTATGGGAGTTGGCTGCATATTGTAAAAACACAGTGGCAAAATGGGCAATAAATGTCTTCCATTTCCCCAAACCCACCTGCAATCCTATGCAGGTGAAACCGTGATTGTCCCTGATGATCTTGGGCAAAGTCCCTCGAAGCAGCGATGAATCCGCTGGGCCCGGCACAATCCAAAATCCGAGGGAGTGCTGGCCTATCCATCAGCCTACCCCAGCTGATGTGACTGACACAGGGCAGCCTGAAGGTCAGAGTCCCTGTTCGGGCGCCAAATGTCACAATGAAGGTGCTTGCAACAAACCTCTCTGGTTCTCTGACTTCAGGGTGAGGGTGGTGAAAATGAAAAGGAACAGGATTGATGGAGTTTTTTAAAAGGAACTTTAATACCATGGTGAAAAACAATAAACATGGAGAAGTCGAGGACAGTATGAGGGGCAGGATCCAAAGACCTGAGACAAAGGGGAAGCAACAGCTTAGATACTTGGGGGTAGAACACTCTAGAACAATAACCATATAAGGGAAATCAGTAACCAGTAGGGGAGGAGAACTTGGACAAGTTAGCACAGCAGCACTAAAGGCTTATGGGGGAACTCTCAAACTCACCCTAAGTTAAAAGAATTATTTTCCAGGGCTTGAAACTTATGCCCAATTCCTTTGGGGTAAAACCTGTCTGACTCTGAGTTAAAGCTGGGCTAACTCCTACATTGCTGCTTTGCACTGGTCCCTTGGGACCATGTGTCCCAACAGAGCCACAATGTTGTCCTTGGTTCCACGAAGCTCTACAGTGTCACAATGGTCCCTTGGTCCATGGTGCTCTGCAGTGTCACAATGGCCCCTTCATTTCACATGGCTCCCAAATGTCCCAATGGTGTCCATAGGAATGAAACCACGGAGCCCCCATGTTTCAGGAGCTGATGAACGGCAGCTACCAGAGGTCAAGGAAAGTCTGACCTGTCTGTCCTGGCAGGTTTGCTTGGAGCAATCCTTGGATATTCAACATTTTGAAAGTGGAGTCCTAATTAAGGACATTTGTGCCTGGAGAAGGATGATGTTTTCTATATAAAGCAAAGCACAGAGTCCTTTCCAGTGTTGGATAAACAGGTGAGTTCTGGCAATCAGGAGTTAAAGACCAGCCAGACCTGTCTGTCCTGGCAGCTTTGGTCTGGCAGCAATCCTTGGACACACAGAAATTTGGAGATGGAATCCAAGTTTTGGCCAAGGGTACCTGGAAAAGATGGACAATTCTTTTCTATACAAAGGAAAGCCCAGAGCCCCAGTGTTTCAGGGGCAGATAGGAGTGGCCTTCCACATTCCAAGGTCAGCCAGACCTGTCAGGTGACCCCTGGGAGACCAAGGCAGCCACACCTATTTCACGTTTCCTTGCTTCCATGAGGCCTTGCAGTGTCACAGTGGCTCTTTGCTTCCATGAGGCCTTGCAGTTCCACAGTGGTTCTCTTGCTTCTATGATGCCCTCAGGTGTCATAATGGCCTCTTTATAGCACAAGTCCTTAAGGATCTTAATGGTCTCCAGGGTTCCACAAGACCCCACAGTGTCATAATGGTCTTTGAGTTCCATGAAGTCCCGCTGTGTCATCATGGTCCCTTGGTTCCATTGGGGCCAGTAGTGCAACAATTCCCTTGGTTCCAGAAGTTCCCATAGTGTTACAATGGCCCCTTCCTTCTACAAGGCCCTGCAGGGCCACAATGGCCCTTTGGTTCCATGGGGCCCCACAGTGTCACAATGGTCTCCATGATTCCATGGGGCCTTGCACTTCCACGATGCTCTCCATGGATCCACGGTGCCCTGCAGGATAACAACAGTCCTTTCAACAAGGCCCTGAAATGCAGCAATGGCCTCTTGGTTTCACAAAGTCCCGCTGCTTCACACTGGCCCCTTGGGACCGTGCGGCCCAACTGGGCCACATGTTCTTGGTTCCAAGAGAACAGAAAGATGTTCTTGGTTCCATGATTCCCCACAGTGTCACAGTAGCCCCTTGGATGTTGGAGAATTTTGCTAGACATGGCTTATAGAGTTTTTTTCAGACATGCCATAATCATATACAGCAGATGGAAAAGTAAAAGGCAGCTGTAAGCAGCAAATTCTCAATAACGTTTCTGTAAACAGCAGAGTTCTCAGGCTTGTTTTTTAATAACAAGTAAATACCTTGTCCTTGAATAGTATGGGAAAGCAAAGTGACAAACATGGAGGCCTTGAGAACCATTCATAACAGGATGAGAAAAACAAGTCTTGGTCTCAATAACAAACCACAGGTACTGAAAACAAAAGGAGGGGTTGGTGTGGAATCTGTAGCTAATGATGAGCTCGGGTTTTGCAATATGTATGAACTTAATTAACATGGTTATAAAATGTGCATGGTGGATCAATAAAGCGGAGTTCAATGATGATCAAAGGATGGGTCATCTCCCTTCGCTTCCACAAATGGTGACACCCGATCGTGATACGGCAACGCACCACGGAGGAGGGAAGACACGGGTCAGGTCCTGAGCAGCCGGGACGGCAGTAAACGTGAAGAAAGTAAAAGGGATAAATAAGAAGCTGAGACGCATTGTGCCTCAGGTGTCGTACAGGCGAGCCCAACTGATACAAGCTGCACGGACCTTGAAGAGGCTGCAATCAGCGCTGATGATTTTAGGTATGGAAAGGCAAGCAACATATGACTTATTTACTGCCTTTTTACAAAAAAGGCAGGTTAAGGGGATAGATTTGCAAAAGGATTTACCAGGACTTTTGGCTTATGGCTGCGATAGGGGAGTTTTTATTAACCCCCATACGGTTCACAAGTTAACGGAGTGGCATAAATTTGGTGATTTATTATGGGAGGCTACTTTAGAGGGTGATAAAACTGCCAAGCAGTTAGGTAAATTATGGCGGGTCATTCACAATGAATTACTGCAGTTTCAGGCCAAGAAAGAGGCTGCCCAGCAGGCTAACGCCGCTCATGGGTGTAATAAAGGACACGATCTGGACAGGGGATTACCATTAGCCCCTGCAATGAGGACTGTCTTATTACCTGCTTCGCCGCCCTCTTCAGCAAGCCAGGCTACACAGAGTGCTTCTGAGGTTTCCACACCCCCTGAACAACACAAACTATGGCCAAGACCACCCGATAATCTCCCGAAAATCAATTAGCCGATCCCTGGGGCGGAAAATGACCTAGCGGGGGCTATTGCAAGGGAATGGAGGTTGGCCTGGGCTGTGCTTGCCAGAGACGCTATGAGAAAGGGGGATGGGGAGCTTATCAGTGCTGCTACCCAGCTGGCTTGTCCTGTTGTATTCACTGTGCAGGAGAGAGGGGGCATGCAGGCTACTATTACAGCTCTTGATTGCAAATTGCTGTCTCAACTGAGGTCTACTGTTAGCCAGTTTGGAGTGAAAAGTGAGCCAGCCAAACAGATGTTAGATTATATTTTTGATGCCAGTCTTCTCCTTCTGGGGAATGATTGTCATGAGATAGCTAAATTGATCTTTACTCAGCCTCAGCAATTGTTATTTAATGCTCATTGGCAAGGGCTTGTAAATGAATGCGTAGCACAATTAGGGCTAGGCTTACAAGAATAAGCAGGGACCTCTCAGAATCAGGTGTTAGCTGCTCTTGCACCTCTTCAAGTGTCAGCTGCAGTGGCACCAGCAAATAGAGGAGGCCGCATGAAATGTTACCGATGTGGAGGCATGGGTCACAGGCGCCAGGAATGCCAGGCTGCAGGACTCTGGTGCCGGAGATGCCGTTCAGACACTCATAATACGAGCACTTGCAGACAGAAATCGGGAAACTTCCCCAGGAGCGCGAACCGCAGTGACACCGCACCAACAGAAGTCGTTGCTGCAGCATCAGCACCCTCTCCTGTCTCCAACCCGACACCACAGGGAGCTTCGGCTTGGAAAGAGCAGCCGCCGTAGGAGCTATGCTGATAACCCCGCGGCCGGCAAAAAGCTTCAGTTTTAGACCTAACAGCCGTAATAAATGTGACTCTTGTCAACAAAAGAAAAGATCCCTACTGCAATTAAGAAACCCGTGATAATAAACAAGCAACACAAAGGAGCATTACTATCAAGATGTTCCTCACCTAAGGTAAAAAGACTTTTTGTTCTTCCTGGCAGAGACTGTGAAAGAGAAATCAGCGTAGTGACTACGTGGGTCAAATTTCGTTCCATTTGGCTTAGCATCCGTTATGCTGTCTTAAAGTCACCTGTATTAACATAGACTTTAAACATCAGAAGCCCAGATAACTCAGTCGGTGGAACATCAAACTCTGAAATTATATTTTGAAAAATTTAAAAATGTTAAAGATACGTTAAAGCGATTGTATAAGTAAGATGTAATGAGTGTGCTTTTTAATTTTTCCACAGGTATACCTTGAACAAACTCCTTATGTTTAAGTTCATTCAAGTAAAGTTGTTTCATCTTAGTATTTTAGAGTCAGGCCTGTAAGTAAGTTATAGTAAATGCTATATTCTATTTCTGTAGTAAGTTTTATCCGTTGCTAAGTAGTTTAAGTTAAATTGTCTATTAGCTGCCATTAAATGTTAAATACTGTTAAGGTTAAGTTTTGTTAAGTTTATCTTCTATTAGGTTTAATTGCTGTTCAGTTTAATTTCTGTTAAGTTTAAATGTTATTAAGTTTAAGTGAAGTTAGATTCTGTAAGTTTAAATTATATTAGGTTTAAGTTATGTAGAATTTAAAGTCAGTTAAATTCTGTTAAATTTAAGTGATTTTACATGTAAGTTCTGTTGATTTGAAAATCTGTTAAGTCTAAGGTTAAGTTTTGTTAAAGTTAAGGTCTGTTAAACTTAAGTTCTGCTAAGTTAAGTTCTGTTGAGTTTAATTTCTGTTAAGTTTAAGTGATGTAAAGTTCTGTTAAGTTTAAATATTTTAAGTGCTTTAAGTTTAAGTGCTGTTAAGTTTGAGTGATGTTAGATAGATTTATGCTAGATGTTTTTTTTTATGATCTGCATTTGTTGGGACTGTTTGTTTTGCTTGGCGTCATTGGTGTGGACTATATGTTATGGTGCATACTCCTTTCCCACCACTCCAAATTAACAAAGGACTGAGAATTGCTCAGCTGGTGCCATTTGAGCCAAATGGCTAAGGGATTACAGACTGTAAAAGGACAAGAGAGGGGGGAAATGGTTTTGAATCCACTGGAGGACTTACCTTACTGACTTTGAACCTTTGTGAGAGACCCAAGAAAAGGGTGGAAGTGGAATTTCAAGGACAGAAAGGATCATTTTCAGGCTTGTTGGACACTGGGGTCGATTCCAGCATTATTAGCCCTAGCTGTTCGCCTCCTCTCCGGGTTGGAATTAATGAAAACAGCTAACAGCCTTCTTTTCTTAGTCCAATTACCACCTACCGTGCAATGCCTGATAAGGCAGGACATTATGGCTCAGTTGGGCTGGTTTTAACCCTTTGGGGTAAAAGCCATTGCTCGGACGGTGGCTGGGGAACCTTATAGAGATATTAAGTGTGCTTTTAAATGCTTTTACTTATTTTACCTTGTATTTTTAATTGTATTCAAGATATAGTCAGTAGAACGATAGAAAAAACCTGGCAGACAAACCTCCTTGTGCAAAAAGGAAAAACGGGGAATTTGTTGGAGAATTTTGCTCAGACATGGCTTGAAGGAAAAAAAGGCCATGAAAATATACAGCAGATGGAAAAGTAAAAAGCAGCTGTAAGCAGCAAATTCTCAAGCCTGTTCCTGTAAACAACAAAATTCTCAGGCACGTTTCTGTAAACAGCAGAGTTCTCAGGCTTATTTTTTAATAACAAGTAAATACCTTGTCCTTGGATAGTATGGGAAAGCAGAGTGACAAACATGGAGGCCTTGAGAACAGTAATAACAGGATGAGAAAAACAAGTCTTGGTCTCAATAACAAACCACAGGTATTGAAAACAAAAGGAGGGGTTGGTGTGTAATCTGTAGCAAATGATGAGCTCAGGTTTTGCAATATGTATTAACTTAATTAACACAGTTATAAAATGTGCATGTGGGATCACTAAATTGAAATTCGATGCTGATCAAAGAATGGGTCATCTCCCTTCACTTCTACAGATATGTCTACGAATGCTCTCCCAGCCATTAACTGCCATCTGTGTGCTGTCCATATGTTACTGCCTTGACTGTTGAGTGTCTGAGGTGCCTCTTGAGGCTGCTATGGACCTCCTTCACCAAGGAATGGATTGTGATACAACATCCCTTTCTGCTTCTATTTAGGCACTGACAGAGCCTGGACCACTCTGGCTTGAGCTTGGGCTCTGGCCAAGCAAGATTGCTGATGAGAGCAGCTCATGGTCCTCAGCTCTTCCCTCCTGCTGGGACAGACGGACATGGCCATGGGGACAGAATGGAGCTGCCCCACCTGCCAGGTCATTAAGAAGGATGTGAATTTTTCTCTGCCCTATCACTACCAGTTCTGCCTGGGCTGCATCCTGCAGTGGGCAAAGAGAAATCCATTGTGCCCACTCTGCAGAAGAATGATAGAAGCTGTCAGGTTTTCTGAGTAGGATGAACAGGACTACAGAAAATGTGCCATCAGCTCCCCCAAACAATTGCTGGAGTCCAGTAGGGACAGAGCCTGGCCACCTTGCTGAAAGCAGCCCCCAAGACCCTGTGATGGCTGCTCCATCTTTCC
Source organism: Melospiza melodia melodia (assembly GCF_035770615.1). Classification (NCBI taxonomy): domain Eukaryota; kingdom Metazoa; phylum Chordata; class Aves; order Passeriformes; family Passerellidae; genus Melospiza; species Melospiza melodia. The sequence continues at coordinate 5,697,012 of NW_026948796.1, read as the reverse complement.
CACAGGGAACACTGTCCCCAGCTGACCAGGGGGCTGCAGGACCCGAGCCTGTGGATGGCCTCCTGCCCAAGGTGTGGGCTGAATTTTTCAAATAACAATGTCATCTACTGGACCAAAGGCGGCCCTGGCTGCACCAGAAGCTGGAGGGAATATGCCAGCACCAGAGATGGCCAGTTAAGGAATTCATAGAGCAGCATCCTGCACGCCCTCTGTGCCTATGGTCAAGTTGCCAAAATCTTGGTGCCAGTACTGCAGCTTCTCCTCTGTAGCAGTCTGAATTGCTGCTAGCACAGTCCAGGGTAAAGAAGCAAAAAGGACCTTTGCATAATCTCCACAGATGTTTTATTCAGCTGTGCAGGGAGATGTTCAGGTCCCAGCAGCCACACACAGAGGGTCTCACTTTGTCTCCACAGGGACCTGGGGGCTGACCCTTATCTCAGGGCAGTACAAAGATAAGGGGGCCAATCAGGTAATAGGGAAGGTGTGGCTCAGGAGCACAGGAACAGACATAGGAGCAGGGGAAGGAGCCAATGGGGTCTAACAGCATTTTGAGGGAACCTTCTTGTGTCTCCCTAGACTGGGGAATGCACCCCCCCCCCCCGCCCCCCCAGGGTCTCCACAATTCCCTGTGTTTTATATTATTAAGACAGCTTCTCTGAAGGATCAACTGAATCAACACAAAATGACAAAAACAATCAAAAGCACTCATAAGACAATTGTTCAAAATGCAGACAATTCTGAGTTCCCAGTGTGCCAACAGAATTCTTGGAGTGTCTTAGATCTGGCAGGAGGGATGCAGGGTTTTCTTAGCACAGTTTATCAGGAAACTGAGTCACACATACTGAATCTCTGGTCCATGGCCTCCTCACTGCCATCGTGCAGCAAGGAGGCCCAGAGGCTGCTGTGCTCTGGTCCTGTCAGGGATGAAAACAGCGGCTCTGTGGCCAGTGCCAGCTCCAGCAGCTCACAAGAGGAGACTCCTTCCAGAAGCTCTGCTGGCTCCAGTGTGGCAGACCAACAGAGCCCACTGGAAGCCACCCTCCATTGCAGCCCCCCCCAGCTGTGCCCATCATCACTGCAGAGCAGGAGCTGCCCCAGAGGAGCCGCGGCAGGAGTTCGTGGCAGTGGCAGGTCCCTGTGCCCATGGCAGAGCCACAGAACCTCTGCTCCTGCCTGGGACAGGAGCTGCTCACCCTGGTGTCCCACCAAGAGGAGGGATACTGGGCCCCAGACTCTGCCCAGCCCTGCAAAAGGCCACCCCGCCAGCAGTGCCAGCAAGGTTCCTGCAGCCATTCAGCCAAATCAGAGGAAACAAATGTCTCTTCAGCTGACACAGTCTCTGCATACAGCTTTCTCCCCCTTCTCCTGGTGCCTTTCCCTGACTCCAGCAAGAGCTGCAGGAAATGCTGTGTGAGCCATGATGATGGAAGAGTTACTGCTGAAAACACTGGGTGATGCTTTCAGAGGAGTCATGAATGGAAGACTGACCAACTTTCCAGCCAATGGTATGCCAAAAGTTTCCATGCTTTAAATAATAGACTGCAATAAATTAGTAAAAAGAAAGATACAGAAACGAATTAAATCTCCCACAGCTGCTGGCTTTCCTCAGGCTCCATGGTCTATGTATTGCTAGACTTACTTCGTTTAGGCAGAATATTAACTGCCCTGACTTTTGGAGAATGACCACAAGGTCTCATCTGTGGTGAGCAGTCACTAAAATTAGCTCAGCAGAGGCATCTTCAGCTGTCCAAGTGTAGCAGAAATATATATTCTCTGCTTCATGACTGTGTGGCAATAGCTGCTGGTGTGGATTTGTCAGCGTTGCTTCATGGATTACTCCTGGGAAGGAATTGCGTGCACAGGCACAGTATGGTGGCTTTGATCTCCTCTAATTACTCCAGTTGGATGATGGCCAGAACTTTTAGGCAAAAAGCATCACGACAGAATAATTTACAATATTCTCCAAACTACTCCTGTGGTTTTGATTTTCTTACTGATTAGGTTCAGTGTCTGGCCTCAAGAAATCAGTCCAGAAAGAACAGGCAAACCTCAGCTTGCAAGTTAGAGTGCAAGTCTTTAATCTGCCGTTTTTGCAGTATCTACAAAGAACTTTTCAACATATTTGCAAAAACATCTCTTAGTTCTTCTTATACCTATCCAGAATCTGACTCTCTCCTTGTTTTATTTTGATTTGAGATCCAGGCATGATTTTATTCTGGGAAGTAAGACAGGGAAGTAAGAACCAGCTGCAAATACAGACTACAAGTGTGAATCTATACTGCAAGAACTCAGCTGTAGCTTGGAATTAAAGGCAAGAAGTGATGCCATGGTAAATGTGAACATTTAGTGCTGGCATAGGAGCCTTCTGCAATGCTCCACCAACCCATGGTTCACATTGCTACAAACTCTCTTTCTGGTGTTACAAACAGTGTTGAAGAGCTGACTGTAAGTAAAAAAAAAATAGCCAGAATGTTAATTTTTGTTAATATGGCGAATAATGACTATCTAATAATTCAGAGCTCATAGAAATGAGTATTCAGATTTCCACTTAGTACATGCTGGCAGTTTTAATTGGAAATCAACAGGTTTATCCAAATCAAGTTATCCATAGGAATTAATTTGCTCTATGATCTAACTAAAAATGCCTCATTGTCTGATAAGTTTAGTAGAAATTTGCAAAGTCAACAGCCCACAGATTTTTATTTCTTGTTTAGTGGCTATTCTGCAGGAAAGCTTTTACAGACTAATCAGTTTGGATGTAATTAAAACGCCAGTACATTTTCACCCTGTGAATAATTAATTCCTTCACCACTTATCCCCAAGTGATCCTCTTGTCCTCATACAGGTGGCACATTCTGTGCAAGGTCAAAATCCAACCACCAAGCACTTCTGGCAACATTCCAGGATTTCCAAGCCCTCCAGGGGTTATCTCGGCAACTCTGGACATCAGGAGTGATGTGCTGAGTTCCCACACAATGCTGTGGGCCATGATTTTTGGTCTGGTTTCCTTTGCTTGTGTCCCATCTGAGTGCTCAGTTGGGGTACAGGCTGTAGGTGCTTGGGGCACCCTTTGAGTTCTTCTTGGATCCCTGAACAACAGGGTTTGGCCCATGCGGGGAATTTGTGCTGCTTTGTGACAGAGAAGAAGTATCCAGGCTCTTTTGTGTTTGCTGTAGGGAAGGTTGGTTATTGCTTGGCATAAATTCACAGACTAACATCCTTTGTGATACTTTGCTTTGTGATATCAGGGCATGGTTGCCACATTGTCGTGGTGAAATCAGAAGGTTGCCTTGGTGCACGGAAGGCCTGAGTGTCAGAGCAGACCTAGGCCTTGCTCACATGAGGAGAATCCTCCTGGTTGGAGCATTGCTCAATGGGCAGCTGCACTCTGACAGGCCATTTGTTTTTCTAGTGTTGGAGAAAACTTGCAGAGCACTAGGACAATGATCCACCACCTGGCCACAGCACCTTTTGCTGCTTATGGTGTTTATTTATCCATGTATTATGTTACACACTTTGTTCATAAGAAGAGGTTTCCATTCTACTTAGGTTAGGGTGTATCCTAACCTGGCTTTTGTATGTCTTCCTACTCTTTCTTGATGGCTGTGTTTCTGATTTTGAAAGAGAAAGAGCATGGGGTTTGGTATGCCAGGGGATGCCAGGGGTTTGGTAAAGCTCCTGTCAAGATGTTCAGGCTAAAGAGGGGGTGTATGTAGCCACAGGGGCAGCATTTGCAGGGGAACCTGCAGGGCTTCCGTTCCCTCCACAGGAGAGTCTGTGGCAGCAGAGTCTGTCATTTCTTCAGTTTGCTGGGACAAGCAAGACACCTTTGAAAAGGCAGACTGACAGAGCTTCTTGGAAGGCCTTCTAAAATCTCTGCACTTGTTCCCAGAATTCAGAGCAAGCTTATTTCTTTTTAAATTTTGTCCTGAAAGGATTTGACTGTCTAAGTTAATAACCCTTTACTGAGTGCTAAAATAGTTATTCCCTTTGAAAGGAAGTGAAAACTCTAAAGCAGTGAGTGTCTGCTCCTGAACCCTAGAGATGCTGCCTGTGCTCTTCCACAACAGAACTGCCACAGCTCAGGAGAGTTTTGAGAAGCTTTTCGGGGTGTTTCCTGCAAGTTAATGAGAATTAATGCATGTAACTGATTGAAAAAAAAAAAAGAAAAAAAAAAGAGTACTGTTTTGCAGAGAAAAGAAGAAACCTCACAACTTTATAAAAGTTGTAAAGCCCGGTATGCTTTTATTATGACACGCACCGGACGCAAGCCTCCCCAAAAGGCATGCGTACCCCTGAAGACCTCAGGTCTCATTTTATCCCCCTTCCAAATGCATATGCATGCAGTTTCACAATAGGTTCATACATATTCATTCTGCGTGACATTTATCGCCAGTTTTTCTTTATCAAAGGAATTCCTAGGTCGGGGGTAAATTGACCTTGTGGTCATTTCTGTTTTTCTTTCTCTGTCTCCTTGCTGTCTCCGGCATGCGACTTTTCCTTCAGCTTTGGCCTCACAGACTTTTCACCTCTCCTAGACACTTCACCAAATTCACAATAGATCTCTACTCTGTCTCATTCCCCCCTTTCCTAGGAAATAAGTAAATTCTTTTACTTAATGAAAATCCTCACGACAATAAGTGTCTTTTAATGCTTCACCATGTACGTTTGACAAAGAGGTTAGTACAGCTATTCGTTGTAGCATTCTCCAGTTCCAAATTAACAATATAATATATAATCCTAAGCTTATCCCAACTAATATTAGTAAAACTACAACGGGGTGGCACAACTTATTAAAGATTCCATTCGCAGTTGGTGACCACCCAAAGATCACATCCCATCAGTGATGATCCATATTTTGTTTTATTCTTTGTAGAACTCTGGTTATCTCCTTTGTATCATGTTGGACAGTAATTAAGGTTTTCTTTCCACTTTCTTGGATTTCCTTCAAGATCTCCAATAGGTCTTGGTGCTTAATTAATTGTTTTATTAATGTAAGGTTCATCCCAATAGGGGTAGGTGGTAGTCTGTGATACATCGTGTAATTGGCTTTAATCAGCTGGTGGGATGTCGCTGGGGCCAAGTACGAAAAATCACACCCGATAATCTTAACAAAATTACAAATACAGAACTTAGAATGATTTCTACTAGTCAGAATAACATCATTGCTATCAATTTTTACTGCAGCACAGGCAGTCCTCAGACACACACACCCTTTTCCAGTATATAAAAGCACAGTTTTCTGGTCAGTGCCTGGATGAATTTCAAAGTGACAAATACTCTGTTCAGTGTCCAAACACACATCCTGAGCATTAATAGTATTGCTTTCACAAATGAATCCCATCTGTTCTCTAGTAATGCAGGATTCTAAGTTTACTGTCTGCCACTTTCCATTCATCTTTCGTGCCCACACTCTATGTTCTGAAGGATAGAGTATTGTTTTTTCATGGTTTAATACTAGGGCAATGATGGGATGGATAACATAAACAGTGGCATTACGTATGGTAAGCACAAAGGCAGTTGCCACATTAGAAACAGGATCATGGGTGAAATTCACCATAGTCCACCAGGATTGAAACTTCCTTTCAAAATCAATTGCATTATCCTACACAATCTTCCGAATTTCACCTGGAAAATTACCTTCACCCCCTTCCTGTATGATCAGAGCTGCTGTTGCCTGCATCCTTAACTGTACTTGTATACAACTGAAAGCTAAAGACACATTATCTTGAACTGTACTAAGTGCTTCTACTATTAACTTGTGGTCTTGGTCCCTGGCCATTTCCCACTTTGGCAGTACTTTTGAAATCTGTCACTGGCTAGTTCCTAATGCCAATAGAGATGACTGTAAACGTTGCTTCAATTTTGTTAGGCTACCTGCTGCAGTGGCCAGTTTATTCATTAGTATTTCTGAATCAATTCCATTTAAAACTCCTAATCCTGTCCCTAATATGCCAGTTAGATCCTTTCTTGTTCTGCTCCTGAGGTATGCCTGTTTTTGTAACCATGTTGTCCAGCCCTCAAAGGAAGTTTTTAGGAAGGGGGAGCAGGCTGGTTGGATTTTTGAGATGTTAATTTGCATCATCAACTCCACATGTTTGAGAGACCATTCTGGATTGAATAATAGTTGTTGTTCACCCACATTCCTTACTACATAGGGGCCTATTTCATACACCTCAGGTTCAAGTTTGGGTTGAGTCTGAACTATTTGAGTCTTGGTATGGATTGTAGAACGTCCTGCTGTGGTAAAAAGTGTAGTGTCTACTTTGAATTTAAATGAAAGCCCGATATCATCCTGTGCCCAAAGGCAAGTTATTTCTACAGGCTGTATTAAGGTGAAATTACACCAACAGTCTGATTCATTTAGGCCATCACAGATTTCCTGGTGTTAATATACACCAGGAGAGGTTGAGACACCAATTTCATTTGGTCTCTCATAAGCCATCCCATTTATCATCCGGCACCCTACCTTGATTTCTTCTCCTCTGATCCCTTGAAGCATCCACAGTTTCTGTTCCTGCCATTCCTGTTCCTCATATACCTGATCTCCGTGAATTACTACAGTGGATAGATTTAAATCCTTTATCTCAGAAGGTTTTCCTATGGATCCTGTATTGGAATATGGCTCCCAATATTACCAGTTAGATTGTGCCTGGGCCAGTCTGACCATCGCTGCCGGGCCAAAGGCAGCAACTGCGGTGTATCACCCCAGAGATACCTTGGCTTGCTGGTGGTTGCAGCTGGGCACTGAAAAGTCCAGGCTTGTTAGGAACTCCGTTTACCTCAGGAGGAATAGCTTCAAGCGATGGTGAAGAGAAAAAGGAGATGATTCTGCTGGAGGGTTTAATGTCGAGAGGTTTATTCCATGGTTACAGAGGTCTGAACGTGAGCAACTGCTCCAGCAGAATCTCCGGCCGCATGGTCTCATTTACCTTTTAAGCTCAGGGACAGGGGGAGAGGAGGTACAGGTGAGCCACCAAACAGGTGAGAGGGGCAGGGTCTCAGGGGAAGATGACACCCAGACAGGCCAATGACCTCTGGGCATAGGGGCATCCTTTGAACTTGACCAACCACACGACACCTTGCTGGAATGTTAAGCCTGATCGACAGGACTCACTCAGCATGGGGGCAAGGGGGAAGGGAGAAAGGTATAGGCACACCTGGGGAAGTGACCTGGAAGTCCAAAATGGGACATTACAGCACACCACAACAATCCCGTATACTGATTAAACGCCTGGGACCAAGGCCATTCAGCATTGCTTTTGATAGAGGTACTCTCAAGTTCTAAAACTTCAGTTATGATTACACACAAAGCAATTCTACAAACTAAAGTATGAACTACTCCCGACTGCAATATACTCATTTTGCCCGAGTAAGTTTTAGTCTCAGTTCATTTTCTCCTGGCGTCACTCCTCAAGGGGTTTCTGGGCCTTCTTCACTCGAGAGTGATGAATCCAGGCGTTCTGCTCCTTGATTTTGATTGCAGTGAAGGTGGTGAAAAGCACTTGGAACGGTCCCTCCCACTGTGGTTCCCAGGTTTTTTCTGTAAGAGACTTAACATATACATAATCTCCAGGCTGCATGTTATGTACTGGCCCATCTAACTCCTGGCTCCGAGTTCCAGCCACATGTTTCTCAATTTCTCTGAGCTATTTAAGGCCACCATGTAGGTGGCTAGTGTTACCTCTCCAATGTGGGTGGACATTCCCTTTTGTATTCCATATGGTCTTCCACAGAGTATTTCAAATGGGCTTAACTTTTCTTCAGCTTGAGGTTTAGTTCAAATTTGCAATAGTGCTAGTGAAAGAGCTTGGGGCCAGGGTAGATTAGCTTCCTGCCCCAGTCTTATGATTTGCTGTTTAATCAAATGATTCATTTTCTCCACCTGGCCGTTTAACTGGGGGCGGTATGGGGTGTGAAGTTCCCAGTCTATGCCCAGGTGGCTACTAATCTGTTGCACTATTTTGGAAATGAAATGTGATCCTCTATCCGAGGATATTGTGGCTGGAACTCCGAAGCGTGGTACTATTTCTTGTAATATTACTCTGGTCACTTCTCTAGCTTTGACAGTTCTGGTGGGGAATGCTTCTGGCCACCCTGAAAATGTATCTGTCAATACCAGCAAATACCGATACCCCCCTTTCCTTGGGAGTTCTGAAAAGTCAATTTGCCACTGCTGTCCAGGCCCATGGCCTCTCCCAGTCTGACCGAGTTTCGGTCTGGGAGTATTTTTGGGGTTAGTCTGGAGGCAAAGATCACACTGTCGGGTCACCTAAGTAATAGTGGCATATAAATTCCTAGCAACAATTCTTTCAATCAGGTATGTGTATAGGGCATTTATTCCCCAGTGCGTTTTCTGGTGTTCTTCCCTTACTAGTGACCACAATAAATGGGAAGGGATTACCAGTTTCTTTTCAATGGTAGCCCACCCTTCCTGGTTATACTTCCCTTTTTGATCTTCAATTAATTTCCTATCTCTCTTATTATATTCTTGCTTACCTTCAAGGGAGATTTGTCCATCTGGAATAAGGACTCCTTCAGTAGCTACCTCACCTTTTGCTGCTTCTTTTGCCTCTCTATCTGCCAGCTCATTTCCTTTTTCCAATTCTGAGCTCACTTTTTGGTGTGCCTTAATGTGCATAATTGCTACCTTTTCAGGCAGCTGAACTGCTTCCAGCAGCTGGACTATCTCTTGTGCATGTTTGATATTCTTTCCCTGTGAGGTCAGCAGTTCCCTCTCTTTCCAGATGGCCCCATGTGCATGTACGATTCCAAATGCATACCTCAAGTCTGTGTAGATGTTTATTCTCCTCCCTTTTGCCCTTTCCAGGGCACGGGTCAGGGCACTTATCTCAGTCTTCTGCGCAGAGGTCCCTGTTGGTAGGGGTCCAGCCTCGATTACCTCTCTGCAGGTGGTCACTGCATACCCAGCATGTTGCTTCCCATTGGTAATGTAGCTGCTCCCGTCAGTGAACCAGGTCTCTGCATTGTCCAAAGGAGTGTCCTTTAAGTCTGGGCGGCTGGAGTAGGTAGCTTCAATTGTCTCCAGGCAATCATGGTGTACTGCTTCTCCTTGATTTCCACAGAGAAAGGAAGCTGGGTTGACAATATTAGTCACCACGATCTCTACATCATCTTGCTCTACCATGATGGCCTGGTATTTCAGAAACCTCTGTGGTGAAAGCCAGTGGCCACCCTTTACTTCCAGTACTGCAGAAATTGTGTGGGACACTAGCACAGTCATTTTTTGTCCCAGGGTAAACTTGCATGCCTCTTGAATGTTCAGCACAACTGCTGCTACAGCTGTGAGGCAACCTGGCCAGCCTTTGGCTGTTGCATCTAGCTGCTTAAAGAGGTAAGCAACTGCCCTCCGGTATGGACCCAAGTCCTGAGCCAGTATTTCCAGGGCAATTCCCTGTTTTTCATGGGAAAATAGGAAGAATGGTTTACTCACATCTGGAAGTCCCAAAGCTGGAGCTGACATGAGAGCATTCTTTAGCTGGTGAAAGGCCCGTGAGGCTTCTTTTGTTCACTGGAGATCTCTGCTTCCATCGGCAATAAGAGCATAGAGGGGTCTGACAAGCAGTCCATAATTATAAACCCACAGCCGGCACCATCCTGCCATGCCTAAGAAGGTTCAGAGTTCTTTTATTGTCTGGGGTTTCAGGGTTTGGCATATGGCCTCCTTGTGAGCCTGCCCTGAAGTCCATTGCCCAGCATTCACCTCATACCCCAGGTAGATAACTTTCTGTTTCACTACCTGTGCCTTTTTCTTTGATACTCTGTATCCTTGGAGTCCTAGGAAATTCAAAAGGCTTACCGTCCAGGCCACACATGCTTCCCTCATCCGAGTGGCCACTAGAAGATCATCCACATACTGCAAAAGCCTCCCTTCTTCCTGTGGAGCTTGCCAGGACTCCAGATCTTTTGCAAGTTGCTCCCCAAACAAAGTAGGGGAATTTTTCCAGCCTTGGGGTAGTCTGGTCCATGTGAGCTGGGTTTTGCGCCCACTTTTAGGGCTTTCCCATTTGAATGCAAAGATTTTCTGGCTGGCTTTATGGATGGGGAGGCAAAAGAAGGCATCCTTTAGATCTAAAACAGTAAACCAGGTTAGCTCAGGTGTTAGGCAAGTTAATAAAGTGTATGGATTGGCTACTACCGGATACAAATCTGTTATTTTATTGACAGCCCTCAAATCCTGTGCTATCCGGTATGACTCATCAGATTTCCGAACAGGTAAAATAGGAGTATTGAAATCAGATTGGCATTCTTTCAGTAATCCTAACCGCAGAAAATTTTCAATTATTGGGCTGATTCCTTCCCTATCCTCTTTCTTTAGGGGCACTGCTTGATTCTCACTGGTTGCGTTCCCTCCTTGAGCTTGATTACTATGCGGGAGGCATTTTTCGCCCTCCCTGGCACATCAGAGGCCCACACCCCAGGAAATACCTGACCTAGTATTTCTTAATCAATTTCTTCCTTAATGCCAATAGCTGTTAGGGTTAAACTTAATACCTCTATGTACTTTTGATCATTCACCTCCAGAGTAATTTCCCCATTTTTGAATGTAATGGTTGCTTGTAATTGTTCCAATAAATCTCTGCCTAAAAGTGCCTTTGGTGAATTAGGCATGTACAAGAATTTATGAATACCCCATTGTTTTCCCAATTTATACCTCAAAGGTTTACAAAAATATGCCCTTTCAGACTGGCCAGTTGCCCCCTGCACTACAACATAATCATTTTCCACAGGTACTAAAGCTTTATTTAAAACTGAATATGTAGCTCCCGTATCAACCAAGAATTCCACCCCTTTCCCTTCCTCCCCCAGCCTCATTGTTATAACCAGTGGATCCACTGGGGCAGAATTCCCCGGTCCTCCTCAGTTGTTTTGTAAGTGTGCAGCCATTTGTTGGTCACCCCGTCTCCGTTCTGGGCATTGATCTTTCCAGTGACCAATTCTTTTGCAGATTGCACACTGGTTCCTGCCCAGCCGAGGTGGTCCTTGTCTCGGTGGTCCCTGGTTGTATTTCCTCTGCCTTTCCTCCTGTACCACTGCCACCAACCTTTTCATTCCTTGTTTATATCCTTCCTTCCTTCCGGTTACTAAATACTCTCCAGGCTTCCTCTAACAAGGCTTCAAGATTCCTCCCATCTGATCCCCGAATTTTCTGAAGTTTACGCCTGATATCTCCAGCAGACTGCCCCAAAAATGAAGTAACTAGTTGATTTTTTCCCTATCTCAGACTCCGGATCTAATGATGTATGACAACGCATAGTATCCCTTAAACGCTCTAGAAATTCAGATGGAGTCTCAGAAGGCCCCTGCTTAAGGGAATATAAGGCAGACCAGTTTATGGTTTTTGGAATAGCTCTTTCCACCCCTGTTACTATCCACTCTTGATACTCTGCTAATTTCTTTACCTCTGCTGACACATTAGGATCCCATTCTGGGTCTTGGAGGGGTAAATGTTCTTTTACATCCAGCTGTGTGGCCTTACAGTAATCCTCTGCCAAATTCCCTGCTGTCTTTAAGATCAGCTGTTTCTCTGTTTCAGTGAAAGCATCTAGCAGTAGCTGGATGTCAGCCCAGTCTGGATTGTGTTGTTTGATAACATATCGTAGGTGTTTGGCAGTGAGTATCGGATCAACACGATAATTCCTAGCAATCCTTCCCCATGCCTCTAAATCAAGAGTGGTAAATGGCACTTTAATCATTAATTTCCCTCCTTCTAGTTCCACTGCCTCTCGCAGAGGGGCCTGCAACACTACTTGCCTCCTGGTTCTAGATGCAACTGGACTCCCACAGGTGGGGTGGGTTCTAGTGGATGTGCCTTCCCCACCTGAGTCCTCCTCCTTTTTGGGGAAGTTTCCTTCATCCTCATCCTCAGCTTCAGCCTCAACCTCCCTCCTTCGAGAAAGAGCTTTCATCCACTCAAATGTATCTCGTTCTTGCTCCTCAGAATGATATGATCTCATGCACCATTGCCCTATACTACATGCTGAACAACAGCGATTGATTTGCCCTCTCTTTGCCTTGTTATCCTTTTAAAGGTCCACAGTCCCTTTGCCATTCTTGGTGATTTATTAAAACAAAAAACATATCAGCATACGAAACCTCATCCCATTTACCTTCCAGTCTTAAAAACAACATTAACTGCAGTAAAGTGTATAATCTAGGGTTCCAGTGGCTGGCCACTTCGCTCCGTCCTCTAACCTGTATAAGGGCCACCAGTGTGTGCAATATTGGATTAGATCCTTTTTATTCTCAGAGCCCCCCCTGCTGGTGACTTCCTTCCAGTGGGCCAAGATGCACCCTAAGGAGCTAGCCCGAGGGACTTCCTTGCTCTGGTTAGTTCCCATTATTTTCTTCTTGCCCTATCTCGCTTCCGCCCAAACTTCTTTTCACAAGCTTTCACAGTAGTTTCCCAGTCTTCCTCCCACACATTCCAGGTGGCAGGTATCAGATGTGATTTTCCACACACAAGCTTTAAGATCTTAGGTTCTGAATCAGCTTGATCAGAAACCTTTAATCTACACTCGGGGCATGTGCCCTGACGCTTATTAGAACAGCAATACCAGCGTTTCTCACAAACTCTGCACTGCAATAATACCCACGCACTGTACCAGCCTCTTGATGCACCAAAGGCTACCCGAAATTTCCCGCAAAGGCAGGCTATTCTGTTTATTACAGGGAACTCTAAATCCTCTACGGCAGGCTATTCCCAGTCCAGACCTACTATAGTACCAGCTGAAGTCTGGTAGAGCCCCTCTAAATAAACTTGATTGTCTCCTCTATCTATTCAATAATTCACAGGATTCACAAACTCCCAGGGGTCGAGTCCAAACCACTGGGGCAGAGGAATCCCTTGGGTTCATCTAGCCACGGTGAAAGTGTGCACGAACTACACCACAATTTACCACCTTTACTCAATGAATGTCCTCACCCACGCTTCTCCACTGCTCGCTCTATTTTTCTCTGCTGGGCACTCCCCGCCCCCACAGCCTGCCCCGGCCGGTGCTTACTCAGCCCCTCCAGTCACAGGTAGGAAACTCCCCCTCCCTGCACTGTCGAGCACTGTAGATCTACTCTCTTTTATATACCATACACTTAGACATTTGCACGATTACAAACACAGTGCACTGATCACACAATGCATTAACCATACAGCGACACAGTGTCCGGACACCACACACACACACAAACAAAACACACATGGGTTCAGCAGTTCTGCCCCTCAGAACAATGAACCCCCAATACACACATACAAGGGTTCACTCGACCCACCCCTAGGGTTGCTAGCGGTCTGCCCTATCAGAACAATGAACCCCATCTCTAATATAGCTGCTCCACCAGCTACACCCAGACGTCTCTGAGTGATTTACTCCCTAGCTCTCTTTTCTCCTGGGGGCCCCTCAGTACATACCGTATTCTCCTTCGCAGACCAGCAGGTCCTTGTCTGTCCTCGCAGGAGAAAAGTCGAGATGAGCGGAGCCTCCTCCAGGAAAATCATGGGGCACGCCTAGGAGTCCGTCTGTTTCCCCCTGCCCCTGCGGGGACAGAGACGGAGATGGTATCTCTTCCTCCTGCTGGGCTCGCCAGAATGTTTTGCGGAGAAAAGAAGAAACCTGACAACTTTGCAAAAGTTGTAGAGCTTGGTATGTTTATTACAGCGCTGGATGCATGCGGAGATTGCTCTCCTCAAAAGGCATGCGTGCCTCTGAGGATTTCAGGTCTCCTTTTATCTCCCCTTCCAAATACATATGCATACAGTTTCACAATAGGTTCATACATATTCATTCTGCGTGACATTTATCGCCAGTTTCTCTTTATCAAAAGAATTCCTAGATCAGGGCAGATCGACCTTATGGCTGTCTCTTTTTTTTTCTCTGTCTCCTCACTATCTCTGCCCTGCAGTTTTTCCCTTCAGCTATGGCCTTACAGACTTTTTACCTCTCCTAGACACTTCACCTAATTCAAAATGGATTTTTACTCTGTCTCACACCCAGCAAAGGAAAATTATGAGCAAGGGAAGAGTAAATTCTGCACAAGTTAAAGTCTTGAGAGCAAAGTATCTGCCTTGTAGATGTGCTGCAAGGGACAATAATAAGTAGCATCATTGTAATCTCATTATTTATAAAAGGTGAAACACTGACCTCTTGTGTAACATAGCCCAGACAACTTATGGAAAGTAAAACATTTTAAAAGAGCAAATCCATGGCCAGAGTCACATCCAATGTACACAGCTCGTTCCTGGCCAGGCGCAGCTCCTTCAGTCATGTCAGGTTGTGGAAGAGCTCAGGGTCAGGCTGTGCAGGTGGCTCAGGTTCTTGAAGATGCTGGCAGGCAGGTGGCTCATCCCGACAACACTACCAGCCAGCATCAGGTACTACAGTGTGGAGACCCTGGTGGCATCCCCTGGCTTGGGGAAACACAAGAAGCTTCCCTCAAAAAGCCGTTCAGACCCCATTGCCTCCTTCCCCTGTTACTGTGTCTGTTCCTGTGTCCCTGAGGCACTCCCTCCCTATTCCCTGATTGGCCCTTATCTTTGTACTGCCCCGAGACCAGGGTGACCCCGGGCTCTGGGGAGACAAAAACCTGGACCCCCCACATGTGTGTGCCTGGGACCCGAAAATGTTACCGCATGGCTGAATTAAACATCTGTGGATACCATGCACAGACCCTTTTTGCTTCTTTATTCTGGACTTTCCTAGCAGCTATTCAGGCTGCAACCCTGCAGCTGTGCCAGGTCACTGAAGGCATCCGCAGGGATGGCCGAGAGCTAGTTCTGTGACAGGCAGAGCGAGTGCAAGGCACTGAGGCCCTGGAAGAAGCATTGTGGGACCACACGCATCCCCTGTGGCTGCTGTGCCTGCAGCTTCAGCTCCCAGAGGCTGTGCAGGGAGCGGAAAGGCGGCAGCTGCCGCAGGTGTGGGCTCAGGCAGCGCAGCACATTGGCAGCAGCTCCAGCACGCCCAGGGTCACCTGTACCAGCTGCAATGCGGCCACGCTCACCTCCAGCAGCGACTGCGGGCCAGGGAAAGCCGGCAAAGCCACGGGAGGCTCTGGAATGCCACCCTGCCCAGTGCCGCAGGTTATTCCCGCCCAGGCCAAGGGGCTGGAGGCGGTGACAGAATGACCCACTCAGGAGATGAGGGAAGGGCCGTGGACGGATATTTATAGACAGCAGTAAAGGCTTTGGCACTGGAGGAGCTGGCTGCTCATGGATTAGGCAGGGCAACTGTTTGCTGCATGAGAAACTGGCTGATGTCCAAGCCCAGAGAGTGCTGGGGAATGGAACTAAATCCAGCTGGGGCCAGTCTAGCAGGACATGTTCCCTGCCTTGCTAATTGGTGAAATAAATCACTAAAGAGTGACACTTGTAGCTGACAATAAACATCTTGCTCTGGAAGCAAGATTGTGGAAAGATAAGCTGGAATTTCTGACAGACACTTTACTTCACAGTCTATTAAAGCTACACCAAACTTTCCCAAAGTAGAAGTTTCTGCACATTCCCTGAAAATGTGTGGGGCTTTTCCCTACAAAGTTGGGATGCTGGTTTTGTGGTTCTGCTCTTGAGAGTTGAGTGAAAGGACTCTGTGCTCACTCTTGCCAGTTTGGTGGTAAGTTACATTGACTCCTAATGTGTATTTTCCACTTTTCTCGAGGGAAGTCTTTTCTTGAACTAGTAAGGGGAGGAGCCGCTTGAACTTACTTTCTAGACGGACCCCTTTTGGAGGTTTCGTCCCAAAATTTACCCAAAACCAGCACAAACAGTCACAATGAAAACTTCACCAGTGGCACAAATCCCCAGCCCACCAGGAAAAGAAAGAACATGTAAAGTGCTCCAAACATTTGTCCTGTTTTGCTGCAAAAGTCCTGCTGCACACACTGTGCAGTGTGGAAAGCCAAGAGAAGCTGCAGCTGGTGGCAAATCTTGTGACAGAAGCTTGAACTTGTTCTCCAGGAGAGGTTCTTGGGAAGAGCAGACAGGAGAAGATTCCTGAAAAATTGAAATGGCTTCCCAGAAGTGAAATGAAAATTGTCAAATACAAAGCTGTGTTTTGTGTCAGGTACATACAGGCAACATGTGTATTTGTGATTGTAATATGTGTGGAAATCAACCATGGGACAGTTATAAAGACAAATTCTAATAATAACTGAGGAAAGTAAAGCATGGAAGAAGGCCTTTGAACCTATCCTTTGTTTGCAATTAACCTTTATAAGTCTTAAGTTGATATAGGAGCATTTGAATTAAAGCATTAAGGATGTTGCTTTTTGACAGGAATTTTCTGCTTGCAGTTAAGTCTTAAAGAGTTTTGCAATAATTACCTTTTGAGGTACAATTTTAGAATATTCCTTGTAGTAAAGATCTTTGAAACTATAGCTTAAGAATATATAAAAAGGAAACATGCTTATCTGACGAAAGTGAAGGGAGACGTGCACATCCTATTGATGATCATCGGTCTCAGAGTTATTGATCCAGCTTACATACTTTTATAGTAGTGTTAATTAAGCTCATACATATTGCAAAAGCTGAGCTCATCATTGGTTACAGATTACATGCCAACCCCTCCTTTGTTGCTAATACCAGTGGTTTCTTGTTGAGGCTAATACTTGTTTTCCACATCCTGCTATTGACTGTTATTGACCAGCCTCAAGGACTCCATGTTTTCCACCGTGTTTTTCTCATCATTTAACCAAGGACACAGTGTTATTGTTTTTCTCGTAAGGAAAAAGGCTGAGAACTTACTACTTACAGCTGATTTTTACTGCTTAGCCAGCTGTATATGATCATGGCCTTTTTCTATAAGCCATGTCTGAACAAAGCTCTCCACACTTATCTCACCCCTTGACAAAACAGTGAAAAGCAGCTTGAGAAAGGAAGATGAACATCAACTCAAGGATTTATGGTTTCGACCAAGGGAAGCTGGACATCACTGTTACGTGATTTACAGGCCTTGCAATCAAAAGGTGGACCCACATCTGGAGAACTGTACCTCTCCAGATGGGATACTTCTTCCTTCTTTTGGAAACCAGACCACCACCATCTGGGGATACTCCTTTTCTGGGATACATCCTGAGAAAAACTAAATCACAATAGTGTATAGAAAAACTAAATCACAATAGTGTACAGAATTGTGATGTAAAAATTGGGGAAAAAAATGCTGATGAGTAAAAATTAGGAAGAGAAACTGCTGAGAAAGCTGACGAGTACCCCTATAAATACCTCTGAGCCTCAACTATTGGTGTGCAGTTGGAGGAAAAACTTCCCCCACTGTACCCAGCACTGTATTGCTCATACTTTACTGTATTAATTAATAAATTGATTGCTGCTTGAATATTGGCCTAGTCAAGCTTCTCATTTATACCAAAATTAAAGAAACAATCCAAGATATTTTCCTCTATTTATTTCTATGTTCCCCTTTTCCATGTTGCACTACTTCTCCATCCCATTCATTCCAAATGCACCTCATCTCTAAAATCAGTGACTTAGCAAGTTTTGGATACTCTAAAGTACCATGAGCCACACAAAGTTTTCCTTCCCCTGTTTTTACTGGAAAGCAACACTGGAGATGTAAGTGCAGTGCTGGGCTCAGGTAGGAATCCTACCCCAAGGGAAGGTGGCCCAACAGTGTCTGCCCCTCAGCAAGGATAATGCACAGCAGCAAGTGCGGGGATCGCTGTGCCAGTGTGCAGGAGTCAAAGCTCTGCATGTGGGCTCAAGGCTGCAAAGTTCCCATGTTTGGACAGACAAGGGGGCTGTCGCCAGGGCGCGTGGGGCTCGAACGTGGGGCTTGTGGGGCGAGCGAGGAACAGACACGGGGGCAAACGGCCCTGGTGCTTCAGTTGCAGTGGCGGCAGCGGCGGCAGCAGCAGCGGTGGCAACAGCAGCGGCGGCAGCAGCACCAGCGGCAGGAGCAGTGGCGGCAGCAGAAGTGGCGGCAGCAAAGAGATCCTTTTGAATACTCTTCCGCTCTTTCTTTTCTCTCTCTCTCTCCCCCCCTTTCCCGCAGTAGGGCACCCTTCTCTCAAAGTCCCTTGCCCAGTGTCCCTCTCCTCTCCCCACCTCCCTCTCCCCGTGATGGGCCGGGTCATGCCCCCGGCCCGTCCCTGGCCCCGGGCGGGGCTGCCCCGTGCCCGGCCCCGGCCGTTCTGCCATGGTCTTGCCTCCACCCGGCTCTGGCCGTACTGGCGGTGGCGCTGCTGGGTGGGCATCAGTGCCTGGGGTGGCACTGATCGCCGCCCTTTGCCTCCGCCTGGCCTGAGCGTGGCCCCAGACCCGAGGCAGGGTCCAGTCCCGAGCCCGGCCCTGGCTCCTCCTGGGGCCCGCGAAGGACACACGCGGCGTGGCCCCTCCCGCCGCCTCTGCTGCAGCTTCTCCAGCCCGAGCTCCACCGCTCGGCAGCGCGGCCACCGGCCCCGAGCCTCCTGTGCCGTGTTCCGAAGAGTGAACACCTGGGCATGGTCGGCCCAAGGCGGATGAGGGGGCTCGGGGGCCTTTGCTGGCCCTGGGCTGAGTGCTGACAGCCGCATCCCACCCTCAGAGAAAGCACAGGAGGCTCTGCAGGAGCAGCACCGGCTGGGCTCGCTGCTAGGGCGCGCTCCAGGCAGAGCCATGGAGCAGAGAGCCCCAAGAATGCCCAAGCTGGCCTGGCTGGAGGAGAAGGAGGAAGAAGGCCCTGGAGCTACATCCCAGAACAGGAGACTGAAGAGGTGGTGGCGTTCAGTCCACCGCAGGAGGGTGAGTGGCGGAGCTGGGCTGCAGGGCTGGAGCCTACAACAAGCTTGGCCCCATGCCATGCCATGCCATGCCATGCCATGCCATGCCATGCCATGCCATGCCATGCCATGCCATGCCATGCCATGCCATGCCATGCCATGCCATGCCATGCCATGCCATCCCACATCCCATCCCACCCCATCCCACATCCCATCCCATTCCATCCCATGCCATTCCCTGGGGAAATGCCGACAGACAGGATGGAAGAGGGGCCGGGCAGACACCCCGCAGTGGCCGTGTTCCATCCCCCTGGAGCATCCCGGGGCTCTCCCTGCCTGGGGAGTACAGAGCTGGGCTGTGTTCTCCGGCCTCTCCTGCAGCCTCTCAGCTAAGGCTGCGCCTGCTCTTTGCCAGATGCAGCCCTGGAACTCACACAAGAGCAAGAACACACCCGTGGCCTCTTCTGAAGTACAGCACAGGTACCTGCAGCCACCCCCACCTGGGCTGGGCCTGCTGTCCCTGCTCAGCCCAGCACCATCTGTGGAGCTCTCCATGCAACATCCCTGGCTTCTTGCCCTTCTGCTACAGATGGTTGTCAAATTCATGAAGAGGATTTGGGAGGAAGAGACCAGCGTCATGGGCACCATGGTCAGAGCGTACCCTCCCATCTTCAAAACCAACACCAGGGCTGCCCTGCTGGATATGCTTGTGGAGGAGGGTCCTTCCAGTCCAAAGCAAGTAAGCAGCCTGTGGCCTGGCTTCCATCCTCCCAGCAATTGCTTGGCTTCCCAAGCCACGCCTGCTGCTCACTGTAAGCCTTGAGGCCATGGCAGTGTGGTGGCAAGGCAAGTACTTTTCTGGGGCAGCTGGGCACATGACTCCCTCTGGCAGCTTTCCAAGTCTCCCTTGCCTTCTCCAGGTGCCCGCCATGGTGAGGTACATCCACCAGTGGTTCGTGGCCAATGATTCTGCTGAGCACAGGCTGGACCAGGCCCTGCTGAATCTCACCAAAGCACACCCGGATGACGCAGTGGTGATGCTCCTGCGTGTGGCCCCGTCCTGTGACAGGTATGGGGCCCATGTGCCCAGAGGGCTCAGGCCTCCCAGCCCATCACCCTGTCCTGCCTGTCCCAGGTGTCTGACCAACAGAGAGTTCCAGGGCCCCCTGGCTGCTGCCTTTCCCAGCCCTGGCACGTCAGCCCCCGAGCCTGCTGCCATGCTCCCTTGCTGCCCCTCAGGGGCCTATCCCCACAGGGCTGGGCTGCCTGGGTGCTGCTGGCAAGGGCCAGTGAGCTAAGCCCAGGCCCCTAGGGATGCCCAGGCCACAGTGCTGTGTCTGAGACGCCCCTAAGACAGAGCTCTAACCCTGCAGAGCTGCCATCACCATGTGGAAGAGCATCATGTGCTTGCCCAGGATTGTGGCGCCAGTGCAGCTGATCCTCCTGGATGTGCTGGGGAGCTGGCCAGAGTGCAGCACGTACACCTCCAATGGGGACAAAACGGGTGTCTTTGGCCTGGCTGTGAGTTTCTGCAACTGGCCTTTGCTGGCCCCAAGGCCTCCTCTCCAGCAGCTCTCCATCCTCCTTCCACCAGGAGGTGGAGCAGCCCCTCAGGTGCTGGCCTGAAACCTGGCCCACGGGCAGCTTCAGGCCCACCAGGCCCTGTGCCCCCCCTGCCAACGTCTCTCGGGGCCTCTCCCTGCCCTGCTCAGGCCCTGCCACATGGACACCTTGGCAATGAGTGCTGTCTTGGGGGGCTTTGTCCTTTGCAGGCAACCATGGTGATGTGGAAGATCCTCCAGGAGCCCTCTGTCCCACGTGTTGTGATGCTGTATTTCCCCTACCTATTTGTTCATCTGCTCTTCCAAGTGTTCTTCAGCACAGAAGAGATGCTAGAGGAGGTGGATACCTTCTGGATGGCATGCCAGGAAGAGCATGGCCTTGCCACCAGCCCCAACAGGTGCTCCATGCCAGTCCTCCTGTCCCTGCCACGTGGCCCGCAAAGGAGCCAGTGCTACCAGTGTGACCTGGGCTTTGCTGTGCACACAGGCTTGCAGTGCAGACCCTGAAGTCCCTGCTCTGCCTTCTCCAGTGTGAGCATGTGGTGGTGTCAATGGAAGGCAAGCGTGGCTGGGACACGCTGCTCTGTGTTGATACCCACCATTCTGCCGTGGCTCTGCTGGCCGGGTGAGACCCCCCTTCTCCCCATTGCTCCTGGCATTTGTGCCCTGTGCCTGGGCTGTCCCACACGGTCCCCGTGGCGGTGGGCCAAAGGGACAAGGGACAGCCAAGCAGACTGGAAAAGGCTGGGAAAGGAGGGTGCCCAGGAGTGGCCACATCTCAAAGGGCCCAGGTTCCCTGGCAGGATGGTGGGGAAAGACAAGAACTGTGTGAGTCAGTGCTGGGAGAGGCTTCCCCCCCTGGCTCAGGGTCTTACTGCCATTTTCTGCCTTCCAGGGAGATGCGCCATGCATCCAAGCCCTTGTGTAAAAGCATCTTATGCTGCCTCCTTGAGATGCTCAGCACAGAGATGCCATACTGGGATTTCCCTGCCCTGGCATTCCTTGCGGAGGTGAGCTTGAAGGCCAGCATGACCTGGCTGAGCTGCCTCCCAGCTCTCTGCCCTCTCGCCGCCGCAGCCGCCTGGGACGGTGCCCTTGCCCTGCGCTGCTCCAAAATCTCCCCTTCCTCCTTGTTCTCCCCCTTCATACTCAGAGCATGAGGTGCCCTGGTCCAGGGAATGCCGGGGTCAGTTGGGGTCCCCTGTCCTGCCTGTGTCCCCTGCCCAGCTCCCCCGCAGCCCCAGCCCCTCCCCAGCGTGGCCAGAGCTCCTTAGGAGAGTCCCTGCATCAATATCAGTCACTGAATGCTGCAATCACCTCTTGTGTAATAAGAACAGCAATAAAAGATACCCTTTAAATTAGGAATACATATTTCCTAGAAGCTCTTTAGACTATTTCTCCATAACTGTCAAAGGAAAACCTCCTAATGAACTGCACTGGAACACAGGGAAATCAAGGCAGAGCCATGGTTTGTCCAGACTTGCTTGATCCTCATGAGCCTCACTGTGCATTTGGAGCTGAGCCCTGGAACCTCAGGGCCTGGGAGGAGATTGCACAAACCTTGCCAGGAGTCAAAGGTAGAAGAAAACCCCAAAGTCTCTCCAGGCATTCATGGCTCCCACTGAGGTCCCTCTCCAAAACAGGCTCCTCATGGACTCCTTGGAGGAGAGAATTGGTGGCCAGGATGGCACAAAAACCTCTGAGACACCCAGTGTGGAAAGGAAAATCCAAAGTACCTTCAACACCTTGAGTGTCTCAAAGAATTAATGAGCCCCACTGAGTGCCAGTGCAAAGCTCTCCAGGGACTAATTAACGCAGATAATTGGGCCATGATTGCACAAACCTCTCCCAGAGTCTGTATCCAAAGGGAAACACCAAGTACCTTAAAATAACTGAAGTGCCTTGAAGCATTAGTGAGCCCCACTGAGTGTTGTTACTGACAAAGCTTCTCCAGGGACTAATTACAGCAGGTAATTGGAGGTCATGATTGCACAAAGCTCTCAGAGACTCCAAGGCAAAAGCAAAAAGCCAAGTCCTTTGAAAAACCTGCAGTCCCTGGGAGCATTCAGGAGCCCCCAGGGCCATTCCTGAGCAAGGGTCCCCAGGGACTCCTTCCAACAGATCTTTAAGGCCACTGGGATGTGGGCTAGGGGGGGAATGCTGAGGGCAGGACAAGGGGCTGACAGTGCCCAGCCTGGCTGGGGCTATGCCAGGAGACCCCAGTGCCTCAGGACAAGGTGTCTCCAGCCCTTGGTGGCACAGACCCTGCTGCTGTGCCCCAGGGCACCAAGACTTGGCTTCTCTTTGTCCCCACCTGTCATCACTGCCTCCAGTTTTCTGCTCTGCCTGGGGCCTGGGGACACTTTCCCTGTCATGTCCCTCAGTGGCACCCATTAAAAGTCCAAGAAACTTTGGAGTTGGATTGTGACTTGGAGCTCTGGAGAGGTTTCTTCAGCTCCCTCTCAGGGACTGATGTTCAGGGCCTCAGCACAAAGCCCCAGAGGCTCATTAAAGTCCTTATGCTGTGTCTATGCTGCTGAGCTGGGCTGGGCTTCCGGCCCAGAGGAAGCTCCTGGCAAGGGCAGCGCTGCAGAGACACAGCTCTGGCCAAGAGCATCTCCTGTGCCAGCCCAGTAGGGCTGGGGCACTGCCTGCAGCCACCCTGGGCACAGCACAGAGGCACAGAGAGCTTCAATCAGTCAGGGCTGGGAAGGGGCTGAGAAATGCCTGGGGCACAATCACTGCCAGCCCTTGGCACAGGAACCTCTGGCTGCAGGACAATGCAGCTGCAGCTCCTGCAGGGATCTCCTAAAGCTGGAACATCCCAATGCCTACAGACCCTGTGAGTACATTCTCTGATTGTCTCTTGTGCAGAGCAGCCAGGAGTGCCCAGGGCACAGAATATTCTGATCAGTCTCAGAATATTTCCAAGACAAGGATTTTATTCAAAATGAGGCAATTTCCTAAGACTTTGTCTTCAGATTCTTACTACTGGAGAGTGACAGGGAGGGGGGATAAATATTAAAGGATGATTATGAATTATTAGTTATGAATTTTGACAAGTGGTGCCTGAGACAACCAAACTTTTCCTTTTAGTGACCAGCAGGTTCACAGGAGATCCCTAATGTGCCTTCAGCCACTCTGCCCATGGACAGCAGCAGCAGCACCTTTGCTGGAGCCATCAGGCTCAGTCTGAGCTGTCCTTTCCCCAAGCTGCAAACAGAACCTGCCCCCAGGTAGTGCCCTGCAAACAGGCAGGGCTCTGTCAGGCCAAGGAGAGTGCACAGAGATTTGGGGTCTGTGAGTGCTGGCACAGGGAGATCAGGCACAGGGAAACACCTGAAGGAGGAAAATCTGCAGGGAGCAGAGAGAAGATCAGGGAAGGAGAGAAAACAAACTCAGAAATGCTGTGGCAGGGAGAGTTTAGAGATGTCCACAGGATCCCCTCCAGTGCAGCCCCTCCCTCTGAACTAGCCCCCTCCCTCCTGTGCCCCCTGCAAACCTCTGCCCTCAGGGCTGGGGCTCCAAAGTCTGCAGCACCTCCTGTGCAGGCAGAGCTGCAGCAGAGCCGTGGGGCAGCTCTGCAGCCCCAGGCCCAGTTCCCTCTGCAGAGCACAGGGCTGGGAGCAGCTGCCCGGCCCTGGGGGCTCTGGAGGGGGCACAGCTGGCTCAGGGTGATGCTGTCCCCAGTGCCTGGCTCTGGGCAATGCTGGCAGGGCAGCCAGGGAAGGAGCTGCATCTCCCTCAATCCAGTGCCATCACAAGGACACTTGGAAGTCTCCCTGAGATTTCAGTCCAGGCTGGGAGCTTCATCCCAGCATGCAAACCTGTCCTAGAGCATCTCTGAGTGATAAGATCCATGGGGAAAAGGCAGAGGTGTTGTGACACTGAAAATGCTGCTGGGTTAGTGGAATGAGCAATGTGAGTCCTTGGCTACAAAGGTGGAGCTGGGCTGTGGTGGATCCATCTGCTCTCAGCAGTACCTGGAGGTTTTTAAGAGAAATGTGGGAGTGTGAACATCCTCCACCTGAGAAAAGTGAAAGCCCAGAGGAGCTGCAAACAGAATGAAGTGACAGATCATCTGCCCCCAGTCTCCACTCATTGTCTTGCCTCAGGGAAATCACTCTGTTCTACCAGAGGGCAGCAGAAATGCTGAGGGTTTCTGATATCCAAGAACACCAGGAAGTACATGGAAGGAGCTTAAAAAGAAAACATCAGAACTCTGAAACACAAGAGCACGTCTGTGTGTGTTACAAAGGAGGGTGTGTGGGAAATGGCTTTGATTTTGGTTACAGGGATCTCCTCTAACCCTTCACTGTCCTTTTCTCCATGAACAGGTCCCCACATGCAGCCACAGCAAATGTCCAACAGCAGCTCCATCAGGCACTTCCTCCTGCTGGCATTAGCAGCCATGGGGCAGCTGCAGCTCCTGCACTTCTGCCTCTTGCTGGGCATCTCCCTGGCTGCCCTCCTGGGCAACGGCCTCATCATCAGCGCCATAGCCTGTGGCGACCACCTGCACACGCCCATGTTCTTCTTCCTGCTCAACCTGGCCCTCAGCGACCTGGGCTCCATCTGCACCACTGTCCCCAAAGCCATGCACAATTCCCTCTGGGACACCAGGAACACAGGATGTGATGCACAGGTCTTTTTCTTTTTGTTCTTTATCACAGCAGAGGTTTCATTCCTGACCCTCATGTGCTCCGACAGCTACGTGTCCATCTGCAAAGCCCTGCACCACGGGACCTTCCTGGGCAGCAGAGCTTGAGCCCACATGGCAGCAGCTGCCTGGGCCAGGGGCTTTCTCAATGCTCTGCTGCACATGGCCAATACATTTTCCCTGCCCCTGTGCCATGGCAATACCCTGGGCCATTTCTTCTGTGAAATCCCACAGATCCTCAAGCTCTCCTGCTCCAATTCTTATCTCAGGGAACTTGGGCTTCTCATAGTTTGTGCTTTTCTGTTATTTGGTTGTTTTGTGTACATTGCTTTCTCCTATGTGGAGATCTTCAGGGCCGTGCTTAGGATCCCCTCTGAGCAGGGACAATACAAAGCCTTTTCCACTTGCTTCCCTCACCTGGGCGTGGTCTCCCTGTTTATCAGCACTGGCACATTTACTCACCTGAAGCCCCCCTCCATCTTATCCCCATCCCTGGATCTGGCACTGTCAGTTCTGTACTCGGTGGTGCCTCCAGCCCTGAACCATCTCATCTACAGCCTGAGGAACCAGGAGCTCAAGGATGCCCTGAGAACAAAGATGACTGGGTACATTTTAGAAGCAAAAAAGCGTTTGTTTTCTGCTGCTTAGTTTTCAGACCCAAACTCATGACTGGCCCAGTCTCTGCCTTCTCAGATCTTTGGTGATGCCTATGGGATGTTCTTGACATAATGTCCTCAATTAAATGTTTCTATTCACCCCTCACCTAATTCCCTGTCTGCCTCTTGAATTGGACCCAGAAGCTCTGTAATCCAGGATCTGTACTATTGCTTTGTTTGAACAAAATAAACGACCTTGCAGTGCCTTGTTTTTCTGGGATCCCAACTCTGGGACCTGCATGAAGTTATAGGGGGGAAAGGGAAGGGTCCCAGCACAGCAGTACTGCCAGGGAGCAGCAGCACTTGGTCCTTTCAGAGCTGCTCTGCCCAAGTCCACACTCTCTTTCCCAGCCCTTCCGCGGGTGCCAGGCCAGAGTGCTCTGGCAGCTTGGTCACTGTCCTGCTGCGTGTCCATGCTGTGACCACAAGCAGGGACAGGCCATGGGCACTGCTGGGACACAGCTCGGCTCAAGCACAGCAGCTCCATCAGCAAAGGGCATCTCCTGAGGGCACAGCAGGGAGGCTTTGCCCTCTCTCCATTTCCTGCTGTCAGCAATGTGCCCCAGGAATGCGCCCCAGGAATGCCCTGGCACAGCAAAGCCCAGTGCCTGGGGCAGGGGGGGAGTGTGCAGGGGGGGGCTCACAGCAGTGTCCTAGCACAGCCAGAGCTCCCGGGATGGCCCTTAGGGAGCAGCAGAGCAGGGCCTGGGCTGTGTCTTTGTTCTGGGGACAGCCTGGGAAGGTGCCCCAGGGCAATTGTCCCACACCAGCCCCTGCAACCACCACTGCCAGCACTGGCCTCTGCCCTCACCTGCAGGAGGTTGTTTGTCCCTGCATGGAGGGACACCAAGTGACCATGCCAGCAGTCTGTGTTTGCTCTGTACTGAGGAGACTTCAAGAGTGCATCATGTGTGTGTGTGGGGAGATGAACCCCAGTGAGCACAAACACCATCAGCAGCACCCAGGGGTGGCAAAATTCCAGTGGCACAAACAGCGCCTTGAGGCCACTTCACTCAAGAGGATTGTCCTCTGGGAAACCACCTGAATTCTTTGCCTGGCTGTGCTGAGGACTGCATGGAGAGAAACATCCAGGGCAGGGAGGCTCCAGTGAAAATGCTCAGGACCACCATGGACTGCACAGAGAGACATTGGAGTGGTGGCTCTGTCGGGAGCAATCACAGCTGCCTCCCTTCTGAACCACTCTGAGGACCTGGACAGGGCTCTACTGTGTCCTGGGCACTGAGCTGGCACTGAGGGATGTGGAAAAGGCCTTTGGTGTCAGGGATGTTGAGAAGGCTGGGCAGTGTCACTCTGAGACTTCTCTCAAAGCCCTTGGAAAGGCCAGAGCCATCCCAGAGGGTCCTGGGCACCTGGAAAGGGCCAACTGGAAGCAGTCTGCAGACATGTGGCAGCAGCTCTCTGGCCACAGAGAGCAAGGCACAACTTTCCCAGGCATTGTCCTGGGGAAGGCTGTGAGAAGATCATAGAAAAAAATGAGAAACAATTCTTATCTTCACTTGCTGCACCTGCTGTTGTGAACATGTGGAATGTGTTATGGAGATTTGTTTACCAAAGGGTAATTTCTTAATTGTCCACTGGTGATGGTGTTTGGATTCAAGGACCAAGTGAGTCCACCTGTATGGTGACTGTAAGGGCGATGGGTTTCTTAACAAGTAGAGTATAATAAAGTGATTGATCAGCCTTCTGAGAATCATGGAGTCAATGCTAATTATTACCCCTTTGGGGACTGCTGGTTACGACAAGTGGTGAACCCTGAGGTGACCCGGGGGGAGCTCGTGGTTGCGAAAAGGTGCCTGCAGAAATGAGTATCCACATTTCTACAGGGGAGAACATCAATACAAACTTGACCTGGAGCCACCCAGATGGGGGGGCCTCCAGGAGCCCAAAGTTGAGGGACCAGAGAGAGGAAACTCAGGGTTGGGTGTTTTTGCTGCATCTTGGTCATTTGTGTATTTTGGGGGCCTGAATCTTGGTGTTTTGGAGGCTTAGATGGGTGGCAGATTCCTGGTGACTTCCAGGACTTGGGCAGTAGGAACTCCCTAACCCAATGTGCTCATACATTGTATTTTTCACCAAACCAGGATTTCTCTTTCCCAAACCTTGGCTGGATGGAGAAGGAGGCTGTTAGGAAGATGTCTGGGGACACACAGGCAGGTGAGGAGGAAGTCAATGCCCCTTTTCCCCTCTCTTCTGCTCCATCTCCCAGCACGGCTCCTGGCTGCAGGACAATCCTGCTGCCAATGCTGTCCTGCCAGGGATGCACAGGGGGGATCTGCTTCCCTCTGGCATGGAGGCAAATCCCATCTCTTTGTCCTTCCTCCCCCAGACAAGGAGCTGAGGATGGAAACCAGGGAGGACAAATCCCCACGGCAGCAGAACCTCATGGAAGAGGCCGTTTTGAGCAACTCCACAGCACAGGAATTGAACAGGGAGGGAAATCCCTGGAGATCCTGCAGGAGGAGGGGCTGCAAACCCAGCCTGGGGTGCTCTGAGGAGGAAAAAGCCATCCTGTGCCAGGAAGGTGGACAGAGCTTCAGCCAGAGCTCAGAGCTGGTGATCTGTGGAGCAGCTTCATGATGGGGAGAAGCCCTGCAAGTGCTTGGAGTGTGGGAAGAGCTTCAGGCAGAGCAGCATCCTGATCTGCCACCAGCTGATCCCCACTGGGGAATGGCCCTGTGAGTCTGGGGAGTGTGGGAAGGGCTTCAGCTGCAGCTCAGAACTCATCAGGCATTCACACTGGGGAGAGGCCCTACAAGTGTCCCAAGTGTCAAAGGAGGTTTCAGACCAGCTCCCATCTCCTCCCTCACCAGCGGATTCACAGGGAGGAGAGACCCTTCCACTGCCCCAACTGCAGGAAGGGATTCAAGCACAACTCCACCCTCGTCAGGCACTGGCGCTTCCACACCGGGGAGAGGCCCTGCGAGTGTCCCCAGTGTGGGAAAAGCTTCTCAGACAGCTCTAACTTCAGTAAACACCAGCAGAGTCACTGGTAAGGGAAGCCCTCCTTAGTGCCCCAACTGCAGGAAGGGCTTCGTGTGCTGCTCCAACTCCATACCCCATTTGAGGGTCCACGTTGGTCAGAGCCCTTCAGACCCACATTCCCAGTGACCTGAGTTGGGAAGACACTTGGCTAGTTATCCCTTTGTTAAGGCCCTAATTTTCTTTTGATTGATCTTCATCCCTTACAACAGTCAAAATTGGGGGGAAAATCAACAAATTCATTGAAGGCATCTAAAGCATCACTCTTTACAAGTGTTTCAGGGGAATCTGGGATTCAGGGAGATACTTGGGGGGTTTTGGGAGTATTTGATGTGGTTATCTCCCTTTCTTGGCACTCAAAGAGATGAGAGGGTTCAATCTGTCACCTCAATACCACTCAATGCCACTGAAAACTACTCAATCCCATCCCAAAATTCCTCGATTCCACAGCCCCTCAGGGTGGAATGGGGTTGGAAGAGGATTGGGGGAAGTGTGCTGCAAATCAGGAGGGGTGAGATGGGCATTGGGTGGGATGGGATGGGTGGGATGGTGTTTGGGTGGTGTGAAATGGGGGAAATACGGCTTGGGAAGTGGGTCTTGATGTCCAGCAGGTGTGGGATGGGTTGGGGTTGGGACTGGGGAGCTGGGGTGTGAAACGAGACAGCCAAAGTTCGGGGATGATGAAGGGAGGGGGAACCCATTACTGAATGCGTTTTTGGATATGAAAACAATGACACCTCCCATGGCCCCAGAGCTCAGAGCAGCTGAGATGGTGCTGGATCCAAGGCCAACTGTGGATCTTTCTCTCCCTCTCACTCTTCTCCTGATTTCCTCTTCTCAAAATCCACACCTTTTCTGGGCAAACTGTTCCAGGAGGGTCTTTTTTCTGAATCCCTACCTAAACCTACTCTCTTTCCATTTGGATCCAGTCTCTCTTGTCCTGTCCTTGCCTGCCCTCGTACAAAATCCCTGTCCAGCTTTCTTGGAAGTTGCCCTCAGGTACTGGAAGGCCACAGCTCGATCAAGTCTGAGTCTCTTTGCCAGGCTGAAGAAGCCGAGCTGTGTCAGCCTTTCCTTGCAGGAGAGGAGCTGCAGCCCTGGTACCATCTGGGTGTCCCTGCTGGGCCCCCGCTGCAGCATGGCCACGTCCCTGCCGTCCGTGCCGGGGAGCCCGGCAGAGCCGGCGGCAGCGCTGCAGGTGCAGGGTCAGCGGTGGGGAGGAGACACGGCCCTGGCGGCGGCTCCGGGAGCAGTGATTGGCGCTGGGCCGCCCGCACTGCAGAGAGCCGGGGCCCTTGTGCCTGCCCTTGCCTCCAGGGCGCCTTTCCCCGCTGCTCACCCGCCCGCCCGCCCGCTTGGGGAAACACTCCCTGTGCCGCCCTCAGGGCCGCCCCTCGCCGCTGCCCCGGGGGCTCCCGGCGCCAGCTGGAGGGCCCCAGGCCTCGGCCTCACCCTGCTCAGCTCAAGGCCTGGAAAAGCAGATTCAAACACCCACGCAAAAAGTACCCCAGGATTCCAATCTTTTCTCTACAGCACTGCTTTGCTATCAGAGTCTGCATGGGATTATAAAATCACCAGGAGAAAAGAGCATGAACAAGTTCTGCTTTGGCAGTACCTCAAGGCTTTGAGGGAGAGGGTGTGGCGCTTACTTGCTCACAGGGATGCACAGAAAGTGTTGAAATGGTAAAAATAGTCCAAACCCCTTAGAATTTGGAAGGAAAACCTGAGGCACTGGCAGCTAGCACCTCAGAAACACCTGGCTTTTGCTCCTCTCTTGCACCTGAGAGCTTCCTGGGCAGGGGCAATTCTTCCAATGGCCATGGCTAGAAAGGGCAGCGAGCAGATGGATTTAGCTTCTCCTGCCAGCCCTGAAATGCCAGTTGTCATTTGTGTGCACGGAGGATTCCGTTTCAGACTCTGAACTGGCGCAGCTGCTCTTCGGGCGCTGCTTGCAGGCAGGCGCAGCGGTGCTGCTGCAGCTGTCCTGCACACAGGGAGGGCTCTGGAGCCTCCCTGGGGCCACCAAGAAGCACAGGAGGGAACGTACCCAGGATCTGGTGCAGCACCGTGGGGTTGAGGGGGATCCTTTGGTCCCTTTGATGGGAGAGTGAGCAGGGCAGATGGAATGAAGATGAGACAGGGATCAGACAACCCCACACCAGGCAGCGTTTTCTCCTTTGAGAGCTCCTCTGAGCTGAGCGAGATGGTGAAGCCTGTGGAGCAAATGAGACCCAGGAGTGAGGGAAAGGGTGGCTGGGAAGGAGTCAGATAAAGCCTGTGTGGGCATTTTTCTTTCCAAGGGGCTCCTGGGGAACAAAGGAGACAAGAAGGATGTCCCATCCCATGACATTTCCTGGGATATGCTTTGGTGGTGGCCTTGGCAGTGTTAGTGGTCTCAGGTTATTGGGAGGACTCTATGATCTTAAAGGTCTTTTCCAATGGAAACAGTTCTGCAATTCTAAACCTCCATTCCTGCTTTTGAAGGATGCAGTCCCAAATAGACCCACATTTGTGTTTTTAAGGAATTTAGCATCTACCGTTCCTTGAAAGTCATAGAAATCAGGCTTTTAATTCTCTCAGAACACTTGAATTCCTTGATCTTAAGCTGTGTGTTTGAACTGAGGTGCTTTTATTCAGAAAGGTTTGACCATGGGATAAATGCAGGCAATTCAGCCACAATGGCACTTGCTTCATCTGCTTTTCTTCTTGCTTTCCCCATGGGTGGCTGATTTGGGACTATTTGTCTTGTACTTTGAGTTCTGGCTCAGACTTGCTCATGCATGTGCTGTAAAATCCTATGTATTCCTTTGTAGTGAAAAATGCTTGCAAACTGCTGGGAATTGCTAGAGACAAGGCTTACAAACCAGGGCCCAATATGATTAGCCCAGTACCCCTGCTTAAATCTCTGCTTGTATTAAAAAGGAATGAGCTGTTCTAACTCACTTGTCCCCTCCCTCACACCATTTTTTGCAGCTCTTGGAGCAGTCCTGTATGCCGTTCCTGCTCTTTGTAAGCAAATGATTGATGGTTTGTGAAGCCATGGTGCTGCTGTAGCTGCAGCCTGAGTTCAGTGGGAACATGTCCAAAGCACTGGATCCCACAGCAGTGGGCACGGTGAGAGATTTGCCTCTGCTGCCATGGCCATCCAGCCTGAGAAGAGCAGCTGCTGGAGCTTCCCCCATTCTGCCAACAGAAGTCTGCCTCCAGCACGTGGCCTGTATCGCCATGATTTTGCCAGAGTGTGGAAAATGCATTGTTTGAATGTATTTTGATGGTGTCTGACATCACCTGACTGGAGCAGTTTGGTGGGCAGGACGCCCTGTGGGCAGGGCCGTGGCAGGGATGGGTGGCTGGCACTGGCACTGGCAGTGTTATTTTCCCAGACAGGTTCCTGGTACAGCTGTGGAGGAGGGCACCAGCAGCTATGTCAGCCCAGTGACCAGCAGCACATGGAGGAGACCCTCATCTGCAAAGAGCTCCTAACCCCTTTGCTCCCCCATGGCAGCGCAAGATGATTCCACCACAGGTGAAGAGCTGCTGCAGGCTGGAGACTCCTGCAGCCAGGCCTTGTTGCAATCTCCTTGCTGCAGCTGTGCCTGGGGGATGTTGGCCTGCAGCAGCACTGCTGATGCCTGGGAATGCTGCTGGGCTCAGAGAGGCAGAGTGTGTACAAAAGCTGCATTCAAAGCGCTGATGGCGAGACCCCGGAGGCGCTGGCAAGGGCAGCAGCTCTTCTTCATTCTGTGCAGGTGAGAGCCCAACCTTGGAGCCTGTCCCTGGGGACAGGGAAACGCCCTGAGCGTAAGTTTGAATTTTCAGGGACAGTCCAAATGAGAATTGCTTTGTGTTGCAATGTTGGGTTTGGGTGTGTCTGCAGGAAAGAAAGTGGGAATAAACGCCTTGAACAACAAAGGAGAACTCTGCATGGCCAATTTACACCCTACAGATACACTGATCATATCGGCCCACTGAACATTGGGGGCATCTAATGCAGAGTGCAAAGCTTCTTTGAATAGATAGGAGAGATGAGACTTGAAGAAATAATTTTGCAGATTGAGAAAAAGGGATCAGCCCCAGGGGTCCCATAGATTGGACTTAGTTCTGCCAAATCAAGGATGTCAAGGATGAGTTGTTTTTACCTGCTCTGTTGGAGAGTATTTCAGAATGACTGCCCCTTGCCATTTCCATTAAGAAAATCTGGAATTTTCAGGAACTGCCAGGATCAGAAATGTTTTGAGGCAGATCATGTTTATGTTGGGTTCGGGTGTCTGTGCAATAAAGAACGCAGAGAAAGAAACCCCAGGGAACAATGAAGCAAAGCAAAAGAGGAACGTTTGAAAGGTCAGTTTGTTCCCTACAGCTCTCAGCCAATTGATTTTTGGGTCATCTACTGGGGAGTGCAAAGCTGCTTTTACTTCCACTGCCCGGAGTCAGAACCCAGGAAATTCCTCCGGCTGCCCTGGAGGACTGGAGCCCCCGCCCAGGGGTCTCAGAGACCTTGGCACAGAGCCCAAGACCCCTGTGCCTTTGATCTAGCCCTTGGAAAAAAGGATTACCAACCTGATATGAAGAATTACAAGCCATGAAATTTTCAGTAGAATAATAGTTAGCTTGTCACGGGGTGAAAAATAGATTTTTGAAGCTTTTAGAATGAGGGCTTGGAGTTCCAA
This sequence comes from Melospiza melodia melodia, assembly GCF_035770615.1. Classification (NCBI taxonomy): domain Eukaryota; kingdom Metazoa; phylum Chordata; class Aves; order Passeriformes; family Passerellidae; genus Melospiza; species Melospiza melodia. The sequence goes on along the minus strand of NW_026948796.1, from coordinate 5,663,741 downwards.
GATGGAGGAATTTGGGTGTGCCTTGTCCTTTTTCCTTCTTCCTAGCCTCAATCTTCAGCTGTGATGTTGGCACTTTTAGACTGGTTTAGAGTAAAAACTTGTCTAACATAGATGATAGGTATTGGAAAGTAATTGTAAACATTGTACACATAGCTTTTAGTAAAAAAAGGTAACACCGCCTCAGAGGCAGGTAGAGTGCCTCTGACATTCTTGCTGAGCGGACCTCAGCAGGTCAGGAGAAAGAAGTTTATAGATAAGATACAAAAAACAATCTTGAGACCGAGAAATGAAGAGCTCTGACTCCTTTTTTAACTGCCTGTCTGGGAAAAGATACTTTCTAACTTATCTTGGGGTCTTCTGACCAGCTAGAGTCCTGAGAGCCCGGTGCCATTGTTTGTGTCCCACCACTTTGTTTGATGTGAAGAGAATTAAACAAAATCCCACACCAACAAGCTGCAACCTAGAACTGAGTAGGAATTACAGAAATAAAGGCCCTGAAAAGTAGCATTGGAAAGGGTCTCCTTCCTATGTTATAGGTAAAAGTTAAGTTAAATAAGGGTATAGTTCAATTATACTGTATTAATTATGTTATATTAATTGTATTATGTTAAAAGGAGGGGTTTATTAGAATGTGCTAGGAGAAGGGTGCAGGGTTTGGTGGAACAGTGCTCTGGTGGGGCAAGGCGAGGTCAAAGATGGATTGGATGGAAGATCTGACCAATCATTCGAAGACCTGCAGAAACGACTGGTCCAGAATGAACAGTGTTTAGGACCAATGAGAAGCCTGGAAATGGACCAATCGTCATGCAGATCCAAAATGGACCAATCCTGGACTCAAAAGGGGCTATAAATGGGGGGGGGGGGGGGGGAGTTCTGTTCAGTCGTGGTTCTTCTTTTTGGCTGCTTGTTTATTTCTGGGGACAACCCAGTGCACTTGGGGTTAGAGCACTGTTCTGTTTTTGGCTTGCTGTGTGGGTGCCTGGGCTTATCCTGGGTACTCTGTCCTTGTAGCTATTTTGATAAACAAGAACCTCTTTTTCTGGAGAAAGTTTGGTCTCGTTCATATTCATAACACCTAGACAGTGTGAAACACTCAGGCCTGGCCCGGCTGGGCTTAGGGCTGGCTGCCCTTGGCAAGGGAATGGAAGGGGATGGAGTTGGGGTGGGGTTTTGCAGCCATGGAAACGAGAGAACCATGGTGAGCGTGTCACAAAGGGGCAGCCCCACGCTGGGCTGGTGCAGGTTGTGCTGGACACGGTGCCAGTGGCAGCAGACACGTCTGGCTCTGCCTCTTTGTGCCGAGTGACGGTGATTGGAGTAACCCAGCCTTTGCTCAAAGGCCGCTCAAAGCTCCCGGCGCTGACTGCTCTGAGAGTGTTCCTAAACTCAAACGCAGACAATTCTGCCAGGCAGAAGCACGAGTTCAAACATGGATTTTAATGGAAAAGGAAAGACAACGGAAGGAAAAGGTGAGGATAGAAGGGAGGTGGAAGGCCAGAGCCAAATGGAAAAAAATCCCCCCAGATTTCAAAGAAAACTGGTCCATGGTGGTCAATGCTGACTCTGTGTCAGAGTAGGTGGCTGACAGCTACAGAGGAAGCTGCCAGGATGTCCTGAGGCATCACAACATTCTATCATTAGTTTACGCTGTCTTCTCATTTTTGACAGTAGCCAAATCACTCCTACTGTCAGCCAGGAGAGGGAGTGTGGCCATAACTGACCACAGGTTGGACATGGTCGTGAGATGCAAATTCTGTTGTTTTCTTTGCCATCAATTTTGGGTCTCATTGCAGATAAATTTCCCATTCTTCCTCTGCTTGCTGATAGGGTCTGAGCGTGAGGGTGGGATTACAGTGCTATAGATACGCCAATAAGGCCTGCCTGCTTGATTGGAGACCTTTGTGGTTTCCAGAAATAACATCACAACTCTGAGAGTTTTCCTGTGGATTCACAGGCCAGCCTCAAGAAGGAATCTTTTTCCCCTTTTTATAATTGGAGCCTTCTACCTTTCCCTTCAAACTTGCTACCTCAATACTGCTAAGAGGAATTAAATGCAGGCTAGTTCCATGAGAAATAAAACCAAATAAATTTTCTCAATAATAAAAAATTATTCCCCTTGAGCACCACACCAATTAGATGTGTTGATGATAAAGGTGGGAGTTCGCCTAACAGACTTCTCCCCTTACGAGCATGGTTCAACGTCACACATAGGTGAGTGGGGAGCTGGGCCAATCTCTGCTGGGAGGAAGGGTCTTGTGGCAGCCCAGAGAGGCTGTGCACATTGCCAGGGAACAGCTGTGCCCTGCATGTGCCCCTGCAATGAGCTGTGCTGCTGCCAGTGCCCCTGGAGCTGTAGGGCTGCTGAGCTGTGGGGCAGCAGAGGAGCAGGAGGGCGCGTGTGCAGCTGAGCCATTCCTGGAGAGCACAGGGCTCTGGGCTCCCTGCTGTCCCAGGGCAGCCCAGAGGCCTTGCTGTGCTTGTGCTAGCTCTGGGCAAGTGGCTCAGGGTTGTGCCCTGGCCTGGCTCAAGTGTCTGCCAGCAGGAGCATGTTTCCCTGTGCATCTGTATAGACATTTCCAGGAAATGTGTCCCAGGAAATATGGAGCTTCAGATGCTTTAGGTTTGCATTGTGGCCTCTGTTACATTTTGTGTCTCCACTTTGCAGGCCTGGCCGGCTACCGTCTTGCCAAGAGGTTTTCTCTGGCAAGTTCCTCCATGCTCCTTCCCTCCAAGCCATTGCCTCCCATCCAGAAGAGCTCTCCTCGTACCAAGCCAAGCCCAACATGCAGCAGAGAGCAGGAGAATGGGGAAAATGGCACCGGCTGGGATGAAGAGAGGAGAAAAAACCAGGAGCTGAGTCCAGAGGGAAAAGGATATAAGGTAAGGAGACCAAGCAAAGTCCTGTGTGGCAAGTGTTCAGTTTATGTGCTGTTGGCAGAGCTCGGAGAACTTTTCCCTGACAGGAACTGACCCTTTCAGTGAAGTTTGAACAGTTTCTGGTTTGTCTCTTTAGCTGGGCCAGAAATGATGGGATACTGAGAATGAGTGTGCACCTGCCCCTGCTGTCTCCAGCCCCATTCCTGGGCATGGCATGGGGGCCCTGGAGCACCTTGGGCAGACAGAGAGCTTGCAGAGAGCAGCAGGGCAGGGGAGCTCTGCTGAACTTCCTCAGTGCCAGGGAGCCTGAGATGATGGATGTGTGGGAGCAGGAGAGCAGCCAGCATGCTGAAAGCTCAGCAGCACCTGGGCTCAAAGGCTGCTGGGGAAGTGTAGAAGGGAAGGGCAGCAGCAGAAGAAATGAGGGGCTTGAGAAAAGCAGGTTTTGACATCCTGCAGAATGGCTTTGTGAGGTCTTGGCTGGAGATCAGCACTGGCTGTGAGACACCTTAGGGGCAGGGAGAGAACAGTGATCTAAAGCCACTGCCATGCCATCCAAAAGGGCAGTGGAGGCAGTGGCACACCAGAACATCCTGATGTCAAACATGTGAATGCCAGCTGGGAATGCAGCCGCACTTGCAGAGGATGAGCACGAGGGCAGAGGTGGCAAATGTGTGACATGGTCTCTCCCTCACCACTTCATGTTCCCTTCCCCATCCTGGGCCAAGCTGGACGATCAGTTTGACATTTCCTGGCAGGTCCCAGTTAGATGCATGGCTAAATGTCTTGAGGCATGAATGGGGGCAAGGCTGGATGCTTGATCTGATCACTATGTTCTACTCTTTCCAGACTTCCTTGCTGTATTCCAGCGGAGGGGATATGAAGAAGGGGTCACTGGGACCACCTCTGATCCCCCCCATACGCAGGGCAGTGAGTCCCCCTCTTGGCAGTGCTGCAGGGTCCCTGCCAAGCTCTCCTCAGCTGGAATTCCAGGGGTCCCAGGAGATGAGGTAAGTCAAGGTGTCTGCTGCTGCAGTGTGCTGTTCAGCTCTCTCTTGGCATCTCGTGGGGTCATTTTGCCCAGTCAGGTGTCCCATGTATTTAGGCAAACCTCTGTGTATTCTCCATTTTGGCCATCTATGATGATCCAGCACAATGTCAAAGGCAACACCAATGCCCTAAGAGCAGAGGTGGTGGTGGGGAAGAAGAGGCAGGGCTTCAAAGCACCTCAAGATGGGTCATCTGCTGGACCTTTGCTATTGAATTCCTCTGTAATTGTTGTGGTGACATTTGGGGACTGTACTGCATGGGATAGGTGTGTGTGTGCCTGTGCCTGTGGCTCCACAGTGAAATAAGATTCCAGATAAATTTTGCAGTATAGATGTAAAATCTGATGTATAATCCGATTGGTATTTAATATTTTGATCTGGGCTTTCGATGAAAGAGGGAAAGGTGCTATAGAAGAGGCATAGGACTGTACCTTATGGAAAAATATTGGCTTGGATATGCAAAAGAAAATGTAGCTATTACCCTTATGCAAGAGCTAACAATAAAGAGGGAGTCACAGAAGTATCATGCCAATTGCGAATCTTCAGTGGGGCTTTTAAGGTGTGATCTGAACATCCTTCCCTAGCAGCTGAGTTGGAAACCAGCCTTTGTTTTCTTGAAAGAGCCAGCAGGTGTAATATCATTCTCAGGAGACAGCAGTGCTCTGACCACATGTAGCATGAGGCTTGTCACCAGGGTAAGGCAAAGCAGGCAAAGTCAAGCTTTGGCAGCTGTACAAAAGTAGCTGCCCTCCATTCAGAGTCATGATTCAGCTCAGCAGCTCTTGCTGCTTCAGAGAGGCTTCAGGAGCCACTTGGCTCCAAGAGGAGAGGCAGCAGAACTGGGGAGTTCTGATGCAGGTAGAAGAATTACTGCTGTGTTTTAGCTGGAGCTTAGCCATCTCTGTGTGACTCCAGCAATGGCAAACTTAAGGACAATGAATCAGCTTTGCATCCTGTTGGGTTTGTGTGTTTCATTTCCCCCTTCATCACAGTGACCATGTTTAAAAGTTTTGCCTCCTTTCATGGTACACCCTTTCCCTCCCTTCTCTTTCTACCTCCTCACATGTTCTTTTTTCCTCCATTTTCTCCAGGCCAAGACCCAGCTGCAGAAGCAAAGAGAACTCTGAACATACAGGTAGGTACAGGGCATGTCTGTCCTAAAATGACCATTGCATTCTTGACTCAGAGGTGACATTTGGAAAGCTGGAAAGAGCTCAGTGGACTCTCCCAGAGCCCAGTCTCTGGGAATGTTCTCTGGTGGCACAGTGAAAATTCCTCCAGGGTGAAGTGTTTAGTGGTACCTGGGGGCCCCTGAAATGCAGCGCAGGAAGAGGATACCTTCCTCTCCATCCTGCTCATTCTTTTTATCTCCCTGCAGCCTTTCTAGTGTCACAATTAGTAGGATAAAGAAGGCATTTAGCATGAAATGAGAGATACTCACACTCCTTCCTCTGCTTATGAAGCAGAAAATCTTTCACTGGGGCAGTTTCTGAGCGGAGCCCTTTGAGATGTGAAGGAGATTCATGGACATTGCCTGGTATTGTATTGGCAGAAATAGGGAAACCACCTCTGACAGCATGTCCTTATAAATTTTCCAGTTAGGGAGAAAGAACCTTCCAAAGGGATGCATCCTACTTAGGGTGTGAGTTTGTCATACTGTGACAGCACAAGCCCAAAGCCACCTATGGCAGGTTGACAGTGACAAATCTCTTCCCTGGCTCTCTCTGCCTGTGTCAGTGTTGCAGGCTGAGGCGGGGCAGGAGATGCCTTCTGCCTTGTCCCTGTCCCTGCCTTGCCTGATCCCTGACAAGTGGAATTGTGCCAGACAAAATGCAGTCTCTGGTGCATCTGGGTCAGGCAGTGCTTTCAAGTTGAAAGCCTCAATGACGCTGCTGTTGTTCCTTTGGCATCTCTGGGTGTGTAATGAATGATAGGAGAGATGAGACTTGGAAAAATAATTCTGCTGATGCAGAACAAGGGATCAGATCCCCTGGTCCGTTTGGGGGTCAGGGTTAGTTCTGCCAAATCCTGGCTATGGCCCCTTTGGAATGACTCCTTAATTACTGATATGAAGCTGGAATGCTTAATGCAGCTAGGGAATAGTACTGCTCAGTAAGTAAGGTGTCATTTTTTCTGGACTAATTCTGTACTAGAAATTACTTAACCCATTAAACCTTACCTGTCTCACTTTTATTACTGACTATAGCATTCTACAGGATGAAGAAATCCAGGTTTAAGACACTCATCCTGCTTGGCTGCCATATGATTTTATTCTCTGTGCAGCCATGTAAAGAACTAGTTCTCCTAATTCTAACTGCTTTGTTGGAGAATATTTCAAAATTACCTACCCTCTGCTATTTCCATTAGGAATATTTTGAATTGACAGTATTAGCCAAGATCAGAAATGTTTTGAGGCAGGTCATGTTTATGTTGTGTTTGGGTGTCTCTGCTGAAAAGACAGCAGGGAATAAACCCCTGGAACAAGTAAGTAGAGCAAAATTGGAACTTTGGGATGAGCACTTTGCTCCATACCAATACAGGCTCACAGAATACTGGGTACATCTAATGCAGAAAGCAAATCTTCTTTTTTATCTAAAACGTGGTGCCATTGTTTATGTCCCAGCACTTCTTTTGTTGTAAAGAGTAATGTAAAAATCCCAAAAATGCAAAACCAGACCTGGAATTGAGTGGGACCTACAGAAACAAAGGCCTTGAAAATTACTTTTGAAAACAATTACTTCCTTGCCAGTGTCAGATTCTAGAGAGCACTGTGAGTTTCCAATTTATTTGGAAGGAAAGGCATCCTGTAGTAGTGGGGAGGCAACAGGCACCACATGAACTAGTAGAACCCTTCTCTCTTGGCTTGCCAGCTCCATATTGTCCAGAAAAGTTAAACTGATGCTCGTTTAATGAAAAATGAAAAACCAAGCAATCTTCTCAGTAACTAAAATACGCTTTGAATTCCTCACCCCTTAGATGGATTGATTGTAAAGGCATGAGATCAATTAACTCACTTCTTCTCTTGTACCTGAATGTCAGCTTCTTCTGAGCCTACAGCAAAAAGTCAGAGGAAGAAGGGAAAGAGCTCTTGGTACAAGACAGGAGCTGGGATGCCTCTGTTCCCAAGGAAGCCGGCTGAGCTGTTGGGCTTGGAGCCTCCTGTGCTGGAGCCCGGCCTTGGGAATGGAGGTCTGGGCTCGCGGGCGGCTCAGGGGCCTTGGCCCAGGAGCCCCGGCAGAGCCGCGGGGCAGCGCCGGCCCCAGGGGCACTGAAGGGAGGACAAGCACAGAGGGCAGGGGGAGCTGGGCTGCTGGCTGACAGGAGGAAGGGTCTTGTGGCAGCCCAGAGAGGCTGTGCACATTGCCAGGGAACAGCTGTGCCCTGCATGTGCCCCTGCAATGAGCTGTGCTGCTGCCAGTGCCCCTGGAGCCGTCGGGCTGCTGAGCTGTGGGGCAGCAGAGGAGCAGGAGGGTGCATGTGCAGCTGAGCCATTCCTGGAGAGCACAGGGCTCTGGGCTCCCTGCTGTCCCAGGGCAGCCCGGAGGCCAGGCTGTGCCTGTGCTAGCTCTGGGCGAGTGGCTCAGGGTTGTGCCCTGGCCTGCCTCAAGTGTCTGCCAGCAGGAGCATGTTTCCCTGTGCAGCTGTATAGACATTTCCAGGAAATGTGTCCCGTGAAATATGGAGCTTCAGATGCTTTAGATTGCATCTCCGCCTCTGTTACATTTTGTGTGTCCATTTTGCTGGCCTGACTGACAGCAGTGGTCCCAAGGAGGTTACCTTGGGATCTGTAGTTTCCCTGCCAACATCCCAAATTCTTTTACCTTCCAAGGCCCTCCTTTCACAGAGCTGCTATCTAAGTCTCCTTTTTTATTATTTTGCTGACCATTCTGCAGGAGCAAAAAAACCTGATTTAAGACATTGTTTTTTTTTTACTGCATTGCCACCTAATTTATCCTCTGTGAAGCTATTGTATAGAATTGCAACTAGAAAATGAGCCTTTAGTCAGCCTGGCCTGAAAGTGGCCCAATCTCATACAGTTTAGAATGAAAATCCTTGGGGAAAATGAAATATCTAGTGTCAAGAACACAGTTCACACTTGGGTAGCACTCCTGCAATGCTCAGATTTTCTTTGAATGTCCTCTGAAATATTCCAACCAAGAGAAGACAATGTTGGTCTAAATGCATCCAGGTATTAGAACCTGGGGCTTCTTTCAGGAACCGCAAAGATGATGTTTACTACAATCAGCACGAATAAGGGCAGATAAGAATCTCTGTCAAGAGCAATCTCCATCTCTGCCCTTCTCTATCACACACAAAGGCTCTCCAGCATGCAGGGGCTGGGGCCTTCATCAAGCAGCAGGTGTCAGTCTGCTGGCCAACAGAGTCATGTCATGTTTGCTGTCAGTAGCCCATCCCTTGGGAGAGGGTCTAGGCATTGTACCTTGCTGCTCTCAATCCCAATCTCTGTGTCTTGAGAGCTCTGCACTCTGGAACCTGTCTTGTCTGTTGCCCAGCATTGTGTTTTTGGGGGATTGAAGTCTGTCAGAGGTATACAGGAACCTTTGCTTCCATTCCCAGGCCTCCCACTGAGCCAGGCCAAGGAGACAGATCATCCCAGCAGTCCTGGTCTTACGAGGGACAAAGAGCTGAGGGATGCCTTTGGAAAGGTAAGGGATAAGGACAGGGATGAGTGAACTTCCTTTCCAGTGGCTGTTTAGTGCTTGGCCCAAAATGTCACTGAAAATCATCATCTTCCACTCTTGGGCAATGGGGATTCCCTTGGGAATATATTGGACAGCTACAGAACCATTGCTTGGCTATTTCCAGTGGTGCCAAGGTCCCTGATTTGGAGGTGGTGCTAAGGTCATGCCAGAAGCATTCTTTTTGTGCAAAGGCTGTTTTAGAGAAGTTCTGAATGACAGAGCAAGCTACACATCAGTGAATGTGGGCAAAGTGCATCCTTGGAAGCAGAGAGGCAAAGATTCTAATGTTGGGTGCAAGCAAGGCTGCAAAAGAAAATGGGAGAGGTTGATTTTTCCTGGTTACCTTTGTGGCTGTATCTCACAGCCCTCTCATTCTCAAGTTTTCTGCTCATGAACATCAATGCTTCTGCAACTTGTTTTCACATGACTCCTCCTTTTGGTCTCCTGGTCTCAGAGACCAAGTCCTTCAGAGTCCTTCAGAGCTGAAGGACTTTTCAGAAGGCTTTTCAGAAGCCAGGAAGTGAGAAACAGCTGCAATTCCTGGCCATGAGTGTTAAGCAACAGCTCATTAGTCCTCCTTGCTGGGTATTGCACATGGATTTTATTCTCCTGCCATGGCCTGTAGGAACTGAACTGCCTGCTCCCTGGCCATGTCAGCTCTTCCTCTGCCTTGGAGCACTCCTATGACTTTCATGCTTCAAGCAGGGCTTCCTGACATTGGTTGCAGTTGCAGCAGTGTAAGGCTGTGGCACTGAAGTGTTCCACCTCACTGTGTGTAATTGCCAAGGTGAGGACAGGAGACATTCCTCTGAAACTGTTGGAATGTTGATGGAGCTGCATTGAAGCCTAGGGCACTCTGTGGACTCTGTGCTCCTGATGAGATGTTGTGTGTAGTTTCTGTATCTCTGCTTACAGTCTATGATGTATTTTCATTGCACCCAGATCCGTGCTGCTTTGTGCATGTTGGCTCAAAAGACCTTGGGGCGGAAGGACGCAGAGCTTTTGGAGAGAGAGATGAAGAAAAGGAGACAAAGGAAAACATCATTGCCACCTATTCCTGAGACAGTCAAGCGTGGGCATGCAGCTGAAGCAAGTAAGTAGTGGCAACACTTGTGGTGGTCCTTTTTGACCACTTGCTTGCCCTTTGCGCAGTGTTGCAATCAGACTGGGGAGCTGTTCAGCTTGCATCTGAGTGGAAGCTTGCTTGGGATTTAATTCTGTTTCCCAAAGAAAAATACAGAGGCATGAAGTGTCTTGCCCACGGCCTCGCTGAGTCAGTAACAGAATATCAGCTTCCCTCCTTCACCTCTAGAGTCTTTCAGAGTAGAAAATTCTGTCTTGCAAAGTACACTGGGGCTTCAGACTCTCTCCTGGAGAGCAGCCTCCAGGGAAGGGGAATCCAAAAGAGTGCTTTTTAACCAGGCTGCAGCCTGGAAGAAACAAAATTCAGCTCCTTGTAATGAAAACACCAGAGATCCTTCTCCTGCCACTCCCTGCTGAGGAGCTGGCACTGTAGGGCTGTGCTGAAGCCCCAGCCAGGGCTTCTGTTGCAGCCCCAGGAGCAGCAGCATTCCTAACTGGATCCCGGCTGAGGGGCTCTGCCTGCAGGGCTGTGAGCGCTGCCCGAGGGTCGCAGCGGGGCCCTGAGGAGGCAGCACTCAGCCTGAGGGCAGCGCGCAGGGTTATCTGCACTTTCCTTTGGCAACTGCCCCTGCCAGCCTCTGGAACAGGAGAACAAAGGCAAAGCAATGCTGGGTTTCCTGGTTTCTTAGAGGAAGCATCACTGCAATTTGGTTTTAAGATAGAATAAGGTAGATTTAGATTAGACATAAGGGAGAATTTTTTTATAATGAAGGGGATGAAAAGCTGGAAGGTTTTCCCAGAGAAACTGTTGTTGGTCCATCCTTGAAGGTGTTCAAGGCCAGCTTACATGGGGCTCCGAGGAACCTGATCAGGATGAAGATGTCCCTCCTCACAGGGGTTGGACTAGATGATGTTTAAAGGTGCCTTCCTACCCAAACTCTTCTAAGATTCTGTGATCATTGTCCCCTGTTAGTGTTATACTTGGTATAAAGTGGTATTTCATTGTTATACTTGAAGTTCTTTGGGGTAACAAGCAGATGTTACCCAGCTCCAGCAAGTTTTCTGGTCCTTTCCATTGTCACCCTGTCCAGCACTCTCCCCTTACAAGCTCCTCTTTGGTCCCTGCAGCCTTTAGCCTACCACCTATTGATGACACAGCTTCTAGAGGGCATAGAAAACACCCAGGTAGTGCCTTGAAGGAGAAGGTCTTGAGGAAGCAGGACAACATGCCCTTACTGCCCAATACACCCATCATCCATGGGGATGGCAGCTTCCCATGCAGCTCCTCAGGTAAGCCTGCTCCATGGCAGCTTTTCCCACTTGGGTTTTTCCTTGCACAAGGAGCACAAACTGCCTCCTGCCTCAGCCAGCACTGCTGGGATCTTGGCTCCATAGTCTGTCCTGAGAGTGAACAACAAATCTACTTTTGAGTAACTCCAGCTTGGAAGTACTGGAGCAGTTGGTTCTTAGAGATCCATTGGAAAGTTGAACTGAATAAAGTCGTGGTAAAGGCCTAATCTCTGGCTTTTGCCCATCCTAAGAATCCAAACTACAGCACTGGTGCCAGGAGGCAGCTGTGACTGCAGGGATGAGCTGCAGGGCAGTCTGCTGCTGTGCTCACTGTGCTCCTACGAGAACCACCATGATCAGTTGTTCACTCACCATCTGGGCCCTGTGCCTGTGCTGCTGTCCAGTTCTGCAGCCAGCTGTTCTGCTCTCCAGCAAGGGCTGTGTCTGCAGGGCAGTCAGTGGCTTGGTGCAGTCGTGCTACTGCTGCTCCCAGAAGTGCCCAATGGCTCCTCACTGCCGCCATCCCAGAGCCTGCAGTGTCAACCAAGAGGGAGCAAGCAGTGCCTCCTGTGTCAGCCAGCAAATGCCGCACCCCTGTGCAGCAGATGGCAGCCAGGAGGGGCTGCCTGCTGCTCCCAGGCTGTTTGCTGCCTGCAGCAAATAGACAGCAGAGAGTCCCTAGTGGCTCTTGTCCCTCCTTTGTGGGTAGCCCTTGCCTGTGCTGTGATCCCAAGTAGGGTGAGATAAGAAGAAGGGAGCTAGGAGTGATACTTGAATGCGCTTCTCTAGTGATGCTACTTCCATGTTCAGAATTGACCAGAACTAGCCTGACGTGGCTCTCCATTCACAGTGAATCTAGATGTGTGTGTCTACATCACTGGTGTCAGTGGCTGGGGTACCCCAGTGAAATCCAGATTAGCTCCCCTCTGAATATTTTTGAAGTTGTCATTCCTCCATACTTTGTGAGAACGTGCAAGGTAGCACAAAAACCCTACAGAGTCCAGAGCAGTTCATCTAGATTCTGTGCAATATTTATACTCCATCCTTTTAAACATCTCAAATGTTTTAATCTACGCATTAGAAAATGAGCTTTTGAGTGCACAACATGAAATTTTTGATTGACAGTGCTTTTGATAACAAATGGGTTTCATAAGGAATGCCTTTATCATCAGATTTTTCTCATAGCTTGTAAAATTTTTTTCCTTACAAAAAAATTCAATTAAGGCAAACCCAGGTCAACTGATTAACAAGAGAGTGCATCTGCCAACAATGTGGATCTGTATATGCATATTTTTATCCTCAGAGTACATTTGGAAGGCTTTTTTATCAACTGTCTAGTCTGGAAATTGCATTTTTACACAAGAGAAAGCTTAGAAACTGCTGAGTTTACAAACACGTCCATTAGATGGCAAATAAATTTCACCTCAGCATCCTTGAAATACAGGCAGTGTGTACCTCTGAAAAAGGTTAATGATGCTTGGAAAGAGCAAAATCCATAAAGTACTCCCTTCCCAATAGCAGGCTAAAATGTGTGTGCACTCAGCTGCCTCTGTCTGGAATATTTGCAGTCAATGGGAACAGAGGCGCTCTCAGGTGGGAAGGGTCAGGTGTGGCTGTTCCCTGGCAGCTGCTCCATGGGGATTGAGCCAGGCCCAGCAGGGCTGGGTTGTCCAGGCTTGGCTTGGTGCTGTCTCCAGGAAGCTGCAGGGCTCTCCCCAGGGAGTTGCAGAGTGCCCCTGTCCTCAGGCTGGGGGCAATCAGGGCGCTGAGACAAGAGGGGCACCTGAGGGGTTCCCCCGTGGGCAGCCAGTGCTGCTGGTCAGCGCTGCCTCGCAGGGAGCGGGAGCTCTGCGGCCCAGGAACTGCCGCTGGCTGTGGCACCTGTGGCACTGGGGAGCTGGCGCTGCGAGGCAATTGTCAGCTTCAGCCTGGAGCTGGGCCCAGCTGGGGGAGGCTGGGAGCACGCAAGGAGCCCCAGGGGCCAGAGAGCACGGAAGCCTCTGAGCCAGTGCCAGTTTGTAGCACACGGAGCCCTGGCTGGGAGATGCGGCTGAGGCCGCTCCATGGCGGGGCCTTGCCCGGGGCTGCAGCACCCATGGCCGACCCTCTCCTCACAGTGACCTTGCAGAGGGCCCCTGGTGCCAAGCGCCGAGAGGAGCCACTCCGTGGGCATGGGCGGAAGGACAGAGCCTCTGCAGACCCGCAGCAGTCCTTGCAGGAGGCACTCTCCTTGCTGGGCAGCGATGACTGGTAAGAAAGGCCCCATTCCCTCTGCGTCCCTCTCAGTGTTAAGGTCAGTCAGAAGCGTGTCTTGCTTGTGCCTCGGAGCCCCGAGAGCCCAGAGGGCCAAAGGGCACTGGTGAAACCTCTCCAGAGTAGAGAGAGGATGAAGATTGGAGAGCAGCCTTTTCTTGACCTTGCTCTGCAGCAGTGCTGCAGCTGCAGCAGCCCTGTGCTGTTTCCTTGCTTTGCCTGCTGCTCCATGGAGCTGCAAAGGAAACCTTGAGGGAAGAGAGAAAACTCTGGAAGGAGATGATTTGGTGGCTGGAAGGAGATGATTTGCTGGCTGAAGGCAAATCAGGCAGAAGGCAAATCAGGCAGAAGCAGGATGGCAGACGTTTTGAGTGTAGAGATTTAGGTGCCTTGGGCCACTGGCCCAGTGGGACTGAGTAAGATCCTCTCTGCTCCCACTGCTGACAGCAATGGCAGGTGACAGGGTCTCCCCATGACCTCCTGCATGGCAGTCCCAGAAGCAGCTCCAGGGAGCTCCTTTTTCTGAGAAATGGACTGAGTTGTTCTTTCAAGTCCCTCAGCCTGCCATTACTCCTGAAAGGCTCATGTCAGAAGAGAAGGAAGAAGAAAGAAAATCCTCTAGGTATCTTTCACTTTTGGAATTCAACTTTTTCCTACTCACTGCTTCATATGGACCTGAGATGTTTTGTCAATACTCACCATGTGTCCCAAAATTATACACAGGCAGAAGGAGGCCCAGAGGTGATAACCCTACAAATGTTAGCTGATACTGGTTTTCTTTTTGATGGCTTTTTGGTCACTCTCTGCTGGATGCTTCATTCACACAGGGGCAAGGAATCCATTCCCACTGGGATAAGCATGAAAAATCTGCCACGATGCATCTCCTTGTGCAGTCACCTTTGCTTTGCCCTTTCTCTTCTGCTTTCTCTTCCCCATTTCTCTTTGGTGTCTTGTGAGGTGCAGAGAGCTTCTGCAGGTGTGGGGGGTCCGGATGACACTCAGGGTGCCCGTGGGATCGGTCACCAGCCCTGGGCTGCAGCCCTGATGCCTCACAGGACTTCCTGTAGCTGAGGGCCTGCACAAAGCAAGTGCTCAGAGACAGAGTTGTTTGCACCTTTTAAATATCCTGTTGCTGTTGTGGGGGTTGTTTTAGGTAGGGGTTTTTGGGAAAAGCCAGAGTTTCAACAGCTGTTTCCCAGGGGTGGAATCTCCTAGGACATCCTGCTGCTTTTTTGGGGAATGTGTGATGTGGAGTGGAGGGGTGACAGAGAGGCCGAGATCATAGAGTGGAAACTCAGCTCCAGAGTGGCAGTGCAGGCTCTCCCTGCTGAATGCCTGCTGGGGCTGACAAAGAAGGAAAATGCCCCAATAACAGCCTGGTGGCACTGTGTCTCAGAGACAGGTACATGGAGGTGACAACAAACAGCAGCATGGCCCGGTCTCACAGCTTCTTGGAAGCAGTGACAGAGGGGCCTCATGTGCCAGAGATTTCAGAAAGGCTGTCCTCTTAAATGGCCACTCTGAAACCCCTCTCTTTGCCTCTTGGATTTGTGTATGTTTTTGACAGCCACAACATCCTGGGGCAACGCGTTCCCCGATTTCATTAAGCACTCCTTGAAAAGCACCTCCCATTGTTCAACTGAGCTGCCAGCCTGGTCATTTCAGAGGGTGCTGCCTTGGTGGAGAGAAAAATCAATCTTCTGCCTTTCAGGGAGCTGAAGGAGAAGGGACTCTTCACCATCCAACACCTGGCTGGGTCCCATTCAGAGGTCCTGCTTTGTCGACTTCGTGAGGTTTGCTTGGCAGTTACCAGCGAGGTGAGAACATTGTTCTGAATTGCCCCCATACTTCATACACGGTGTGTAGAGTAGGTATGTGCTTGCTCATCTCCTTGTGCGTGCTCAAGGTCTGCCTTCATTTCTGGTTTTAGACCTGATATTTCTAATGTCTATCAGCTATCTGTAGGATCTGTGGGTACATGCAGCTGTATTTACTGGCAGGTGGGGTATCTGACACTCATCTTTGAGTGTGGTGCCTTTATAATGCAATGTGCAAATGCAGAAACTGAGACACTGATGATGTTATTTGCCAGAGTCCCAGTCTCTTCCCACGTTGTAATTCAACACTGTAAATTATTCTGTAGACCTGAACCTGTGTTTTCTGTTTCCTGGCTGAGTGCTTCAACTGCTGGTGTTGCTTTTTTGAACAGGAGCACCTGACTCTTTTATCTTTATGACTTGTGCATTTATGATTTGAAAGCAGCTCTTAATTTAATTTTCTAGTAAAAGGGCCTATAATCAAAGCTCTGGACATTTTAGAAGTGTTAAGCACCCAATGAAATTCTTATTTTAGGCCTGCAGTAAGCAGGTCTGAGGCCAGAAATTGGTGCCAGAGTAAGTGCCTTTCTGTGCTTGTGCTCTCCTGCTCTTCTTGTATTTTTATGTTCCTCTGGACACAGTGGGATGTGTTGTCATTTCCTGGGACTTCTGTTGAAGGCAACTGATTTTCTTTTCAAGGTGATTCCTATGTTTCCCCTCATGACTTCCCCAGGTGACCAACCTCCGGTCCAAGGTGTCCTACTCTGCCATTGTCACTCTGGGAGAGCTCTTTGTGACCTTGAAGAAGGACATGGACTCTGAGGTGAATGAGGTTGCTCGGGTCCTTCTCCAGATGATGCCCAACTCCCCAGAGTTTGTTCAGAAAGCAGCCAGTCAGACCCTGGGGATCATGGTGGAGCATGTGACTCCTGCACGAGCAATGACTGCTCTCATGGACATGGGAGTCAAGTAGGTTCTTTTCTTTTAGTGATATTCTTCACCTTTGTGTGTGTGGGAGGGAGAAGGGGTGAGACAGAGAATGGGAATGCTGGGAGGGAAGGGTCCTGTATCCTCTGTGAACTCAGTGACTTGATTCTCCAACCAACCTCACTTCTTTCCTCTTGTCACCTATTTCTGCCCTCCTGCAGCCCATTAGTTCTCAGAATCACAGAAGTGTAGAATATGGGGAGTTGGAAGGGGCCCATCAGGACCATCGAGTCCAGCTCCTGGCCTTGCCCAGAACAGCCCAAGGGTCACACCAAGTGCCTGAGATTGTTGTCCAAATGCTCCTTCAACCCTGTCAGGCTTGGTGCTGTGACCACTGCCCTGGGGAGCCTGTTCCAGTACCCAACCACCCTCTGGGTGAAAACCCCTTTTTCCTGATATCCAAACTAAAGCTCCTCTGACTCAGCTTCCTGCTGCTTCCTGGAGTTCTCCCAGTCTGTCAGAGTTTCCAAGATGTGGTGACTGATGGGGAAGGGAAAGTGCCTGCAAAGGCCAAGGATAGAGACTTGTGCTTTTGTGGGAAGAGGGACAATTGCAATTGCAGATGTGAGCAGTGTTTGGTATTTCACAGCTCTAACCACAGAGGCCCTGGGAAAACCATGTGTCCTCATGATGCCATGAACTTGAGAAATGAGGAGGGTCCTTGCTGGGGCTTGGAGCACATGAGGGACAATCTGCTGGGTGTGGCACAGCCTGCACTACTGGTGCAGCCCCTGCCAAAGGAATCTTGCATGACTGTCCTGGCCTTAGAGCTCTACTTTCTATTCAAACTGATGTTTCATGTTAGCCTTGAGATGATGAATCACTTTACAGGCACCTTCACAGGCTGACTGCCATGGGACAGTTGGAGCAAATGCTGCCTTAAATGTTGGTGCTGGGCCTGATAGCTCCCAAGAGACACTCTCTAGAACAGGACAGCCTGGCTAAACTGCCTGGCACCCTTTCCTCAGCTTTGCAATAGGGTAAAACATTCAGATGGATCCATTGCCAAGCCCCACAGAAGAAACAAGCTGCATTGCTGGATATTCTGCAACTTCATGACCCACAATATGTTTTCCCTGCATTTGTTGTTTTCCAAAGGTCTGCAGATTTGGGGATAAATGGGTGGAAAGAGCCTCAATCCTGCTGCAGTTCTGTTTACCTGGTACCTTCTGATGGGTCAGCATCAATTGTCTCTAATTTCTAAATTATTCATATATCATCTATTTCTTTAATCTTTCTCAGAGTAAATACCATGAAAGAAATTGAGTATCAGATAGTGCAGGGAGACAGAATTCCTCCCTCTTCCATGCAGGCAGGCCTTCTGTACAGTGCTAACTTGTTGTTTAGCTGAGGACAGAACCTTCTGCAGGTGTCTGAGGGTGCAGGGAGAGCCCAGGCTCCTTCCCCCAGCAAGGGCAGGGAGCAGGCTCTGGCCAAGGCCGGCGCTGCTGCTGCTCCTTGTCCCTGTGCCCAGGGTTTGCTCTCTCCTCCCCAGCAGCCGCCACGCCCCGGTGCGCGAGTGTGCCGCCCAACTCCTCCTGTCCCTGATGAAGAGAATTGGAGTCACCCAGCTCGCAAGCACCCCCAGGGCTGAGAGGCTGCCACAAGTGGCAGGGAAGCTTGCTCAGGACTGTCACAAGGACACAAGGTAATGATCTTCATTTCACCTCCCAAAACAGGAAAACCATTTTGTGTCTGGCTATAAAGTTGAAACCACACAAGAGTGGAAACTAAAGGGAATATGAAGTTACCTAACAGTATGAATAAGGGTCATAGAATCATGGAATATGCTGAGTTGGAAGGGACCCATCAGAGTCATCGAATCCATCTCCTGGCCATGTGCAGTGACCCCAAGAGTCACTCCATGTGCTTGAGAGCATTGCCCAAACTCTTCTTGAGCTCTGTCAGCCTTGGCACTGTGACCACTGCTTGGTCTGGATTGCCTGGGCAAATGGCTGTACTGGGTAATCTGAGGTTGGCCAGCAAAAAGGAGCATTGCCAACTTTTTCCTGTGGCTTGAAGGATTCTTTACTGAGATCAAAAGAGCTCAGATCAGCCAGTCCAACAGTTTTGATTTGCCTTAGGTGCACAAGAGAAAGCCAAAGTGTTGGCTAATGTTCATCACTGAAGGATCCCAAACATGCATTTTTCATTAACTTCAGACTTTCCTAGAAATATTTCAGGGATCTTTAGCCAATCTTTTCAGACTTTCTAAACCTGTTCTGAAGATTTCTAGAATGCTGTTATCTATGGCTCAGTGAGCTCCACATTTCTTCTTGAAGAAAACTGTGGTTTCCTAGTGGCAAAATCAACCCAAACCACCAAAATCCTCTTCCTTGATGATGAAATTGCCATTAATAACTGCCAAGAACACCAGGGAAACTAGCTGCCTCTGTGCATACACATAGTATAGAATAATCAAGAGGATGCATGAGGTGTTCTGTCCTGGCTTCCCTGCCTGTTAAAGAAAGGCAAATTATTGTGCAATGGCAGCAAGACACTGCCAATAGGCTCTGACAACAAAGCAGATGTGTTTTGCTTTGTCCCTGGGATCCTTTGATGCCACAGAAGCACACCCTCAGTTTCAGAGTGAAATGATATTTTTCTGTTGCCCCACATTCTCCTCTTGTGTTCAGCTCCGTACCTCACTGTGCAGTGTCAAGTGAGGTAAATCTCCCTCTTTGCTGAGTAGGTAATGCCTTCTCGTGCAGGGATTGCACCTGATGTGCTTAAGGCATCAGCCTCTTCTGTTGACACTCTTCCTGTGTTTTTTCACTTTTCTTTTGTTTCCTTCCTGCCTTTCTTCCTTCCTTCCTTAGGCATTATGGACAGGAGATGGTGAAGATGTTGCTCAGCCATCAACAATTTAAAATGCTTTTGGAACAATCTCTTTCCCCCCGTGACCTGGAAGATATTCTGACAAGAATTAAGAAGAAAGTAAGTGCTAGGCAGGAGAAATGTCTCCTTTGTGCAAGTATTGCCACTGCTAATATGAGATCAAACATACCCAATCTGTCTTTAGCTCATTCCTCTTCTGCTGAATCATTTTGCTCCTGGGAATGAGCTGTTAATCCTCAGCCTTTTCATCTGCAGACCACAGAGGAACTGATATTATTAGGGAAAAGGTGGGGTTTTGAATATTTTCAATATTGGTCACAAGAGGAAAGGGAAAGAGGATAAAATGGGTTTACATTTAAGCTTAGGCCCCCCACCATGCTCTCCCTACTCTGCTCCCTGTAAAGAAATTAAGTGAGAATTGTGCTTCTGAAGATAACAGAGTCTTTGCAAAGGACACTGGAAGTAGTAGTGCCAAGAAAATTTCCAGATTTACAAAAGATGTCCAGGTCAATCCTAGTTACTACAATGACTGTCTGTCTTTTGTGAATACTACCCTGCTGTCAAGCCCTGTGGAGCTGGAAGAAGCTTGGTGAATTCAGCAGCATCCACTGGAAAATCCTTTGTTTGTTTGATGGGGAGGATTTTATTTTTTTTAATCGACATTACAGAAGGGAGCCTGCCTTTGTGTAGGCACAGGGAGAGTGAGTGTTGAACCAAATTGACTTCCAACACAATGGGCCAACCCCCAAAGAGTCCAGTGATTTCTGTTGCTTCCTTCATGAACACTCGTTGCCTGCCAGTTTGCATTCCTCCCACTTATGGTCAAGACTAAGGAATTTGGGATTTTAGATTGCTGCTCAGACTGGTAGCATCCATAACCTGCCTTGGGCTATTGAAAACAAAGAGTTGGCATCCCTGAATCTCTGCTCTGTTTCCATCTGTAAGTTAGGAAATGTTTCCCTAAGCCTTGGTAGCAGTGATCCTGATTCTAACTTGTGTTTTCAACAGGGAATTTCCTGGTTTATATTCTAAAGATTGATGGGGTTTCTCTATGTCTTTGTAGGGGATGGAAAACCAGAAGGCTGAAGGCCCATCTTTCAAGGAGCCGGTGAAGGAGAGGAACAATGGCTCAAAGGAGCCCCAGGCCACATTGTCTTCTAGCAAACGGTACTGAGCACTTTTGTCAGATGTGACAAAGCACATGACAAGCTTTACATGTCTCTTGCTCAAGAAAATCTTTCTGGCAGAGATGACCAATGCCACAGATTGTTTCCTTTCCCTACAAATGCTCTAGGATAAAAAATGTCTACTTCTGCATTGTGCTGACCACAACTTCTCGGGAGGGGTTTCCACAAAAATGGAGAGACAAAAAGACACCCATTGGTTGCAGCTCAGACGATCCAGTGCAGTGGAAGGGCAGAGTTGTGGAGGTTGTGAGAGGGTCAAGTCTCTGCTACCTGACTTGGGACAAGTAAATTCAACCAGGGCTTTTTTTTCATCTGAGTGGAGTCCTTTCAGATGGGTGTTGTGATGAGAAATCTCAGTCTGGAAGCAAGATGCCATTCCACAAAGATGCATGTGCTTTGGCCTGGCTGAATCATGTTTTCTTACCCTCATACAGTACCAAGTTTGAGTAGCAAGGAGCAAGGCAATTCCTGAACAACTTCAGTCAACAGGTGTCTGAATGTGGACTTTTTGTCTTGATATTCCTGTCCTTCATGTAATTTGCTTGATGGACAGCATGTTCCCCCTGTGCTGCAACCAGCATTTAAGACAGGAATTGCTCCTTGCTGTCTCTTCATGGCAGCTGCAGAGTTTATATCTGTTCTCCTCTGACAGCAGAGGGGATTTATTTAGCTCTGTCCTGCTCAGCAGTGGCAGGAAAGTGACCACATGCCTCAGTAGCACAGCTAGCATCTTCCCGTGCTCATGGAAGAGACAGGTTGATCAGGGGAATTGTTCCCAGTGGGGTTGTTAAGCTGTGCATCTAGACTCTAAGGAAACAAATGAAATGTGAGAGTAGTTCTGGGATGTCTGACTTCTGGTTTTATCTCTCTTACTGATTTTCTGAATCCTTGAAATATGGCCCTGTTCATCTGTTCAGGTGCATCTGAGCTACTTTTCCAGATTGTCATGCCTAGTTGCAGAGACACTTCTCCAGAGTGATGAGTTTCCTTATTCTAAGACACACACGTCCCATATGAGGAGGCATTTAAACTTGGCAGTAGTGTCTCTCTTTCTCCACAAAGCAATGTGACCTGTGAGCCTTGGCAGCCATCTGAAGATAGATCAGATGCATCTCATCCTTGGTTTTCCTGAGTGAGCACTGGTGAGAATGTCACTGGCAGATTGTCTCCTGTAATGATTGCCATGAGGTCCACGTTGTTCTTCAGAGCCTCATGATTTTCCTGCTTGAAATCACATAATTAGGAAAGCTGCTCAAGATGTTTTGCTCACAATTAACTGAAAGCATTGTCTGTGGCTGCAGCTCTCTCCATAGATAGCAGCAGGCACAACTTTGCCAGGCATTGTCCTGGGGAAGGCTGTGAGAAGATCAGAGAAAAGAGTGAGAAATAATTCTTATCTTCACTTGCTGCACCTGTTGTTGTGAACATGTGGAATATGTCATGGAGACTTGTTTACCAAAGGGTGATTTCTTAACTGGCCACTGATGATGGTGTTTTGGATTCAATTGACCAATCTGGTCTGTCTGTATCAGACTGTCTTTAAGGCCAAGGAGTTTCAGTATAGTATGGTATGGTATGGTATGGTATAGTATAGTATGGTATGGTATGGTATGGTATGGTATGGTATGGTATGGTATGGTATGGTATGGTATGGTATGGTATGGTATGGTATGGCATGGTATGGTATGGTGTGGTATGGTATGGTATAGTATAGTACAGTACAGTACAGTACAGTATAGTATAGTATAGTGATTGATCAGCCTTCTGGAATCATGGAGTCAATGCTAATTATTTCCACTATGGGGATGCCATGCTATGATAATTATCACCACCAGGTCCTCATTTGGTTTTATTTCCCAGGGTGAAATCTCCCTCTGATGGACACCTCCTACACCGTGCACAAGCCCAGGTCACATCACCTACAGCTGTGGAAGAAACGGAGCTGCTCCAGAAGCTTTACAATCTCCTGGAAGCCAAGGGGTTTCAGAAAAGGATGGAAGGAGTGGAACTCCTCCGAGACCTGTGCAAAACCAGCCCCCAGCTCATCTCCACTAACATTGCCCAAGTATGTAGGGTATCTTCACTGCTCCTTTCCTTTAGCTCCTTTCCTAAGCCTGTAGCAGGAAAGTTAATTCAGTGTGTCTTGGCACTCTGTCCTGGCTGTTTGGGACACGCTGATCCCTCTTACCCAGACAAATGTAATTCAGGTCCAGGCTTCAGGACAAGTTATTTCAGTCCAGCTGTTTTATGTCTGGCAGGTGCCTATTGCTGCTGTTCATCAGATGATGGCAGAATTTTCTGCTGGTGTAACTGCTGCTCTCTCCTACTCCCTGCTGGGTTAGGTGAAGGGAATCCAGCCCTTGAAAGCATGGCAATTATTCTCTAGACAAAAATGGGTTTGCATAGGGAAGAGAAGTATGAGGCTGGGTTGGTTTAGACCCAGTTGTTTTTTCAAAAACAACACTCCTATATACTCCATCTTGTCTTACACAGGCACAGCTCTGGCTACTCCTTTCCATCTTGTTTCTATTCCTCTTAGTAAAGACAGTGCTCACCCTTCTTGGGGGTCTTTTTTCTCTTTGGAAAAGGAGGAAAACAGCTAAGGACTCATCTCTGCCTTCTCCTCCCAGTAGCTGCTTTTTCCCTTTTTCCAGGGAAAGGTGCCTGATAATGTGGCTGTCAAGGGACTGAACCTGCTCTAATGAGCGCTGAACAGCACATTACATTTCAGAAGTCCACCTGTTACTTAGAGAAATGCTCTGGATCCTGGAAGAGTTGATCAGAGCCCTGCACTTCTCCAGACACTGGCTCTGAGACAAACAAAAGAAAACTTAGATCTCCTCCAGCCATAATTTTGGCAAAATCATAACTGCCCTCAGCACTTGAGGCAAGTGTATAGAAAACCAGGCATTGTAAACATCTGCTTGCATTCAAAGCAAAGGTACTCTTTAGCATTAATAAATGGAATGGATTTAATGCTTTATAGATGGAGAGAAATACCATAGGAACTATTCTGTCCCCAGCCAAACCTCCAGAAAACAGAAGAAAATCTTTCAACTAGCATGAGGTTGTGCCACCATTCCAGTGAGTGGCCCACAGGAAAACAGTGAAATTGTGCAAGCAAGGGCTGACCTGACAGAAAGGATCACTCTCATCTTTGACATTGCTGACTGCTACATCCACTCTTCAAACAAGGACATTTGAATCCAGCTTTCACATTGCTTGTTCTCTTCACAGATTTTTGATTATTTTGTCCTGAGAATATCTGACAGCCACAAGAAAGTGAAGCAGAGGGCGCTGGACGTGCTGGCTGAAATCACAGGAGCCGTGAAAGATGCCTTGAACCCGGTGATCATTGGTTTAGTGGAAGGAATAACAAAGAACCTGAATTCAAAGGATCCCAGGGTTCGTGGGGCAGCTGTGAAAGCACTGGAAGAATCCATTGCTCATTTGGGTAAGGCTGAGCCCTGGCAGGGACTCTCCTCAACTTCATCTCTGTCTCTCCTGCACAAGAGAGCGCTGGGTGCCTTGACAGCTGCTTTTGTCTGTGGAACACTGCAGCTGACACCCACCAGTAGCTGTGCAGGTGCAGTCCTTATGCACCATCCCCAACAGGCTGGAATGGGATCAGCATTTCCCAACAGTCTCAGGAGCCCTTGGCTCTGTGCTGCTTGTCTGAAGAGCAAGTCCTGGGCTGCAGCTCTGCTACAGTTCAGAGGCAAAGGGGGTTTGGAGTTTGCTTGGGCCCCGTCTGACTTCCCAAATGAACAGCTTTGCTGTTGGCATGAAGGGACACTCACCCATCAGAGCTTCTGCAGGGCAGCCACCTGCAAAGCTCTACATTACAGGCATTAGCTGCCTATTTTCCACTTTTCTCTTTGTCTTCTATTTTCAAAGTGGAACTTATGATTCACCAAGTTCATTTCTTCAGAATAAACAGGTATAAACCCAGCTGTCAATGATGCCTTGTTCCACATGTTGTTTTGCATGGGGCAAAATGGCTACAGCAATTAACTACATAGGCAAGGGCTGCTCTAAATTCCTTTGCCACACAGATTTATGTCAGCTCTGAGAATACTGCACTGGGGAAATATGCCTGAAAAAAGGAGTGTTGAAGAGGCAGGTCTTCAAGAGGAGTTTCCACTTTCTCCTCCCCAGCTGCTCTGTGAGCTCAGGAACTGCCTGACTCAGTGCCTTTCTGTGCCCCAAGTATGGGGCTCTTCCTTTGTGCTCCGGAATGCAGAACCTTTTCACTGCTTCCATGTGACTGAACTCTTGAGGTCCCTGATGTGAAATATTTTAACACAGCTCCTGCTACAGCAGAAATGTTTGGATTTACAAATGTGAAAGGAGAGCTTTGCTTTTGGAATTTAAAACCCTGCCAAGTAGGCTGGAAGGAAAGAAGAAAACTATTTAAAAATCAGCAGAAATGTACATGATTTTATAAAATGTGGTTGGCCCTGCCCTTTCCCTCCCCACTGTCCTTTCTCCTATGACCTGAGAAAAGTGAGCAGAAATGTGTGTTTTCCTTGTAGATAAAGTGTCCCTGCTGAAAGAGTTCAGCTACCAATGGAATCACCTGAGTGGCCAAGCCCTGCTGGATGTCACCGAGCGTATCACAGGTATGCCCTCCCCTTCTGAGCCAAGAGCTCTTCCCAGGGAGCATTTACAGGGAATGCCTGTGAGCAGACAGCAGAGCAGCTCCTCCAAACCAGGAGGTGCTGAGCTTGTCCCTGCTGCCCCATGGCCAAGGCAGGTGGGTTTGGCAGGTTTTCCCTGGCTGCTGCAGAGCTGGGCAGCATCTGAGATGGGGACAGCGCTCGGCCTGGGGCTAAGATCTCACTGGGGCATCTCAGAACTACCTCCAGCAAAGGCAGGGGCTAAAATACCCCAGCTGGCTCCTCTCTGGGGAGCTCAGGGACATCTGTGACCTTGAGGGGAAATGGTGGCAAATGCTGTCTCAGGGCATCAGTTTGTTTTGTCCTCACAGAATTCTTGCTTTTCTCTTGGAAAGTTTTGAGGCTGAACCGTGCAGAGCCTGGGGGTCACAGCTTAGGCCAGAACTCAACAGAGGTATCAGAGGCATGGGTTTAGTGCAAGGCAGCCTCTGGGGGCACAGGGACAGAAGCAGAGTGCTGAGGCTCCCTGCCTGTGCTCTCAGAGGGGCCTTGGACTGAGCCTTTCAGGGTGTGCAAACAGTGTCTGCCTGTGTCAGCGCTGTCCACAATGCTACAAATGCAGCTGATAATTGATTCCTCAGAGGAGCTTGCTATGCCAGCAAGAACCAAGGAATGGAAAAATTATAATCTCAATATATAGTAGAGAAGACGATTGATAGCCTTGCTTTAACTGGGGCTAAATCCACTTCTAACTATGCCAATGTCTTTGAATGCAAGGTGTAATACACTTTGTGTCTTCATTACGAATCTCAAAAGGGCATGTTCAGAGATTGGGAATGTCAAAGGCCCTTTAAAGAGCATTTGAATAAAGTAGATCTCCAGCAATAGGGAATTTAGTTTAACAGTTCTTTTGATCTCTTTTTGAAATAATGGAATTAACCATAAATTAGGACTACTTTAGGAAAAGCAGATGTTCTCTCTGAGATTTAATAGGAACAGACAGCTGTTCCTCACATTCAATAGTCACTGATGTCTTTAATTGCATTTAAACTCAAATGAATTCCCATTTTAAAATGGGTACCATAACCCTTTCCTGCTTAGCAGAATTGGTTTTGGGTACTTGCAGGAGCTGTTTCAATGTTGATGACTGCTGGTGGATTAACAACATAGAGAAAATGAAGTCTCTTCCACCACAGAATATTAAATGGCTGCTAGACAACATTTTGTCTGATCAGAAAATAAGAATGGTCTCCAGAGCATTTCAGGTTTTCATATGTCTCAGCCAAATCTGCCATGCAAGAAGCCTGTTGGTAGTAAATATTCGTCTGTGTTTGATACAGTTCAGTTTAAAAAATGGGCAGAGAGATTCCAGAGACAAATTGAGAAAACACTCGTGTTTTGGTTACATTTCAGTCCTCTGTGTAGCATTTTTCTTTCTCTATGCCCCTATTTCAGTGGACATAAGAGAAAATGCCATTAACATTGAGAGGAAAAATGGCATTAAAATGTGGAGATGCTCAAATGCCACAGCAATGGGGTCTGGTTAATTCTCTAAGACACCCTGAGGTTTGAAACAGATCTTTGTTGGAAGCCCCAAAAGCATTCTGCCAAAGACACCAGCTGGTCACTGATGTTTCTCATCCAACTGTCAGGCAGCAGCCATCTCTGGTGGGCTGGAGTTTTGAGGTGTGTTCTAATCCTGCCCTTTGCTGTGTGCCACTGAGCAAAGAGAAGAGCCAGATTAGACATTTGGCACTTGACATCAAAGTTACAAAAATGGAATCATCCCTTTTATTAGAAATCTCTCCATTTCCTCTCTATGGTGCATTTCCAAATATTCAAGTGTGGGTTTAGACAACTTCTTAATGGAAATCAAAGGCAATTGGACATTTCATTCATTGTTCATGCAGAAAGAGATTGTGAAATAATTTAGTAAAGGTAGGAAGTCAGCCACAGGGACAAGGCTCTGGTTGGAGCAATTAGTCCTGAGGGGTTGGTGGTTCTGTTCCCAGGTTGATCAGCTGCTTTGCCCTTTTCTGGATCAAAGGGCTCTGGGTGCTATTTTGCTGATCTTGGCCAGAGAGGCTTGCAAGAAGCAAAAGCAGAGGTAGATCCTTGTTGCAGTGAGGCTGGTGGGTAAGGAGCTGTGTCTCTGTCCCGGCAGTGCTTGTGCAGTGGGTTCATGCCAGGAGCCCTGAAGTCGTCCAGCGTGATGCCCTGCCTGTGCTCTGGTCCTTCCTGGGGAACAAGGCGCTGCCTGTGCGGAGTGCCAACGTCCGCACCGTGGCCACCAAGCTCGCCTCTGCCCTCTACAAGGTGATGGGCAGCCAGCTGAAGAAATGTGCTGCCAGCAAGCCTCCACATTTACGGGAAAACCTCTCCAAAATGTTGGGCTGGTGAAGGCGAGATGTTCACCAGAAAGCTGAGGAAGCACTGAGTTGGACATGTCTGGATTTTCCTTTTGAGCTGTTCCAAAAATGAATAAATCCTAAGGAAGGCTGTGCATCTGCTCCCACTCTCTCCATTGCCCTTCCTAGTCATGGCATGGGGGGCCTGAAGCAACTCCAGATGGAGGACAAGGTGAAGGCAATCATGGCTCAGCCTCACACAGAGGTGAGGGGGAAGCTGGGCCAATCTCTGCTGGGAGGAAGGGTCTTGTGGCAGCCCAGAGAGGCTGTGCAAATTGCCAGGGAACAGCTGTGCCCTGCATGTGCCCCTGCAATGAGCTGTGCTGCTGCCAGTGCCCCTGGAGCTGTGGGGCTGCTGAGCTGTGGGGCAGGGAGAGGAGCAGGAGGGTGCATGTGCAGCTGAGCCATTCCTGGAGAGCACAGGGCTCTGGGCTCCCTGCTGTCCCAGGGCAGCCCAGAGGCCAGGCTGTGCCTGTGCTAGCCCTGGGCGAGTGGCTCAGGGTTGTGCCCTGGCCTGCCTCAAGTGTCTGCCAGCAGGAGCATGTTTCCCTGTGCAGCTGTTTAGACATTTCCAGGAAATGTGTCCCGTGAAATATGGAGCTTCAGATGCTTTAGGTTTGCATGGTGGCCTCTGTCAAACTTTGTGTCTCCACTTTGCAGATCTGACTGGTTACAGTCTTACCGAGAAGTTTTCTCTGGACACTTCTGATGTTCCCTCACCCACAAAGTCCTCACCTCCCGTCCAGAAGAGCTCTCTGTCCTCTAAGCTCAGGAAGAAGCTGCCGCCTGTATGAAGAGTGTTTGAAGAATACGATTGATGCATTAGGCTTCATAATTACAGCTGTACATATGTTCTGATCTTTAGATGTAATTTTGAATTAATGTGTTTTGATTGCATCTTTAAAATTTGATTACATATTTCTAATTGTATATATATTTTAAGATGAAAAATAAATAAATAAATAAATAAATAAATAAATAAATAAATAAATAAATAAATAAAATTTAAATAAACCAAGAGAAGAATGTGAGACCAGGACCTGCTAGCCTAGAGATTATGGGAGTGCAGCTCACTCGATGTGGCAGTGTCTCACCACATCCTTTCCTCATCGGGCCTCTCCTCTTCCTCTTTGGCCATGTTTTTTTTGTGTCATTTGTGCTGCTCTTTGTTACTTGGCATTACAACGGGGTCACCTGTTGACCTGTTTGGGGGACAGTGGATCCAAAAGGTCCTGTATAGTCAAAGGTTTTTGTCTTGGTTTGGAAAGACAGGGGGCTGCTAAGGAAAGCAGGAGCCTCCCCAGAAATGGAGAATGTAAACCCTCCCCACCCCTCCGAATTGCTCTAAATTTTAAATTAAGGGGCTCTCAGGCAAAAATATGGGAGCAGGAAATAACAGTTCTTTAATAGGTAAGGAAAAAAAAGGATAAAATAAACAATGCATTACACTAGAACAACACTGACAGAGTCAGAACCCAACCTGACACCCTGTGGGGTGTTGGTGGCAATCCAATTGAAAATGTGGCTGCAGCCCTCCTGAAGTGTCAGGTGTGGTTCTGTTGGAGCAAGGGGGATCTGTAGAGAAGGATGTATTCTTCCTCTGAAGATCCAGTAGAAGAAGAGAGAGCTGCTGTTCCTCTGGGGAATCCAGTGGAGAAAGCCGCGCTGGTGTCTCAAAAACCTCTGGATTATATCTGGGTAGCAATGCTTGGCTCCTCCCTCTGGGCAGAACATCTCACAATGGGATGTTATAGTTCTTATCAGCCATGCAGTGACATTCAATAGCCTGTTATCAGCAGATGTCTCATCTCGAGGGAGGAGTGGGAGTGAGTGCTCAGAGATAAGGCAAACTGCCCACTTGACAAAAGACAGCTGCCATACAGATGGTAATAGAATGCATCTTGCCTTGCAATCTGGAACATTATCCACCCCTTATTCTATTTCCATCTGCATCACAATGAAACCTTACACACAGTTCTCACTTAAGACTAAGTTTCCCTGTGGTACACAACGGTTTTCTCCATCTTTCTGCATTACCCACCAAGTGTAAACGGGTCCTTGAGCAAAAACAATTCCATGCATGGGTTTGTCTTTGCCTGAAGTGGGAGTAATCCAAACAGTTTTTCCTAAAATACCTTTCATGTGTACAACAGGGACTTTATCTCCACCCACTGTGTGCAGGGGTTCAGACTGGGCAGGACCAGCTCTATTTATGGACCCTCTGGTGTTGACCAACCAGGTGGCTTTTGCTAGGTTCATTTCCCAATTTCTAAAAGTCCCCCCTGACGAGTGCCTTCAGGGTTGTTTTAAGTAGTCCATTGCATCATTCAACTTTCCCGGCAGCTGGTGCCTGATAAGGAATATGATATATCCATTCAATACCATGTTCCCTGGCCCAGGTGTTGATAAGGCCATTCTTGAAATGGGTCTCATTGTCTGACTCAGTTCTCTCAGGGGTGCCATGTCTCCACAGGATTTGCTTTTCCAGGCCCGGGATGGTGTTCCGGGCA
The DNA here is from genome assembly GCF_035770615.1 of Melospiza melodia melodia. NCBI lineage: Eukaryota > Metazoa > Chordata > Aves > Passeriformes > Passerellidae > Melospiza > Melospiza melodia. Next base: position 5,634,120 of record NW_026948796.1, on the reverse strand, counting down.
GTGGCGTGAGGCACAGGGTAGGTCTCCACCCATCCAGTGGTGGCTTCCACCATGGTCAGCACATAGCACTTGCCTTGGCGTGTCTTGGGCAGTGTGATGTAGTCAATCTGCCATGTTTCCCCATACTTTTACTTGGACCACTGCCCACCATACCACAGGGGCTTTACTCACTTGCCCTGCTTGATGGCCGCACACATCTCACAGTCATGGATGACCTGAGAAATACTGTCCATGGTTAAATCCACCCCTTGGTCTTGTGCCCACTTTTAGGTGGCATCTCTGCCCTGATGGCTGAGGCATCATGGGCCCATCGAGCTAGGAATAACTCCTCCTTATGTTGCCAATCTATGTCTCTCTTTGACACCTCCATTTTTGCTGCCTGATCTACCTGCTCGTTGTTTCGGTGTTCCTCATTAGCCAACTCTTGGGGACATGAGCATCCACATGGTGGACTTTCACGGGTAGCTTCTCTAACCGAGTGGCAATGTCTTTCCACTCATCAGCAGCCCAGATCGGTTTTCCCCCACACTGCCAGTTGGCCTTTTTCCACCTTTCCAGCCAGCCCCAAAGAGCATTGGCTACCATCCATGAATCAGTATAAAGATAGAGTTTTGGCCATTTCTGTGTCTCAGCAATGTCCAGGGCCAGCTGAACAGCTTTGAGTTCTGCAAGTTGACTTGATCCACCTTCTCCTTCAGTAGCTTGTCCAACCTGTTGTGTGGGGCTCCATATGGCTGCTTTCCACTTCTGGTTCATCCCTATGATGCGACAGGAACCGTCAGTGAAAAGAGCGTAGCGTGTTTCTTCTGGGGGCAGTTGGTTATAGGGAGGAGCCTTCTACGCACGTGTCACTGGTTCTTGTTCCTCTTCATCATTCAGACCAAAGTTCTCACCTTCTGGCCAGTTTGTAATTATCTCCAAACTCCCAGGGTGATTCAGTTTACCTATACGGGCACGCTGTGTGATAAGAGCAATCCATTTACTCCATGTAGCATCAATGGCGTGATGGGTGGAAGGAACCTTGCCTTTGAACATCCACCCCAGCACCAGTAGTCGGGGTGCCAGGAGGAGTTGTGCTTCCATGCCAATCACCTCTGAGGCAGCCTGGACTCCTTCATAGGCAGCCAAGATTTCCTTCTCTGTGGGAGTGTAGTTGGCTTTGGACCCTCTGTATCTTCAACTCCAAAATCCCAGTGGTCGGCCTCGAGTCTCCCCAGGCACCTTCTGCCAAAGGCTCCAGGACAAGCCATGGTTCCCTGCTGCAGAGTAGAGCATATTCTTTACCTCTGGTCCTGTCCTGACCGGGCCACGGGCTACTGCATGAGCGATCTCCTGCTTGATCTGGGCTTGTTGTTGTTCAGGGCCCCAGTGGAACTCATTCTTCTTGCAGGTAACCAGGTAGAGAGGGCTCATGATCTGACTGTATTCGGGAATGTGCATCCTCCAAAAACCTATGGCACCCAGGAAAGCTTGCATTTCCTTATTGCTAGTTGGTGGGGATGTAGCTGTGATCTTGTTGATGACCTCAGTGGGAATCTGACGCCGTCTGTCTTGGCACTTCACTCCCAGGAACTGGATTTCTTGAGCAGATCCCTTGACTTTTCTCTTCTTGATGGCTAAGCCGACTTCTAGCAGAATCCCGATGATCCTCTCTCCTTTCTCAAATACTTCCATTGCCGTGTTCCCGCACACAATGATGTCATCCATGTACTGCAGGTGTTCTGGAGCCTCACCCTTTTCCAGTGCAGCCTGGATTAGCCCATGGCAGATAGTGGGGCTGTGCTTCCACCCCTGGAGCATTTGGTTCCAGGTGCACTGTATGCCCCTCCAGGTGAAAGCAAACTGAGGCCTGCATTCTGCTGCCAGAGGAATGGAGACAAACGCGTTAGCAATGTCAGCAATGGAGTACCACTTTGCTGCCTTGGACTCCAGCTCGTACTGGAGTTCCAGCATGTCCAGCACAGCAGCGCTCAGCAGTGGAGTCACTTCATTCAAGCCACGATAGTCCACAGTCAATCTCCATTCTCTGTCAGACTTGTGCACAGGCCGAGTGGGGCTGTTGAAGGGTGAGTGAGTCTTGCTGATTACTCCTTGGCTCTCCAGCTCTTGGATCATCTTATGGATGGGCATCACAGCATCTCGAGTGGTTCTTGTACTGTTGTCAATGCACTATGGAAGTGGCAATTGGCACCTATTGCTCTTCTTCCGTCAGGACTCCTACTGCAGATGGATTCTCAGACAGTCCAGGCAAAGTGTTCGGTTGCTGGATGCCCTCTGTCACTACAGCTGCTATCCCAAATGCCCCCTTGAGTCCTTTTGTGTCTTTGAAATACCCACTTCGGAGGAAGTCTATGCCCAAAATACATGGGGCCTCTGGGCCAGTCACAATAGGATGTTTCTTCCACTCATTCCCAGTCAGGCTCACATCAGCTTCCACCACAGTGAAATCCTGGGATCCCCCTGTCACACCAGCAATAGAAACAGACTCTGTCTCCACATGTCTCGATGGGATTAATGTGCATTGCACACCAGTATCTACCAAAGTATCTACTCTTGTGGTTCCGATGTGCCAGGCCAACGAATCCACACAGACCAGAAAACACGGTTTTCCCTAGCCTCTACCTGGCTAGAGGCGGGGCCCCTCTAAGCCTGCTTATCTTTCTTTCCCTGGGCATATGTCTTGGATGTTCCTTCAAGGGGATCGGACGTGTCATCATCATCATCATCATACCTGGCAGTTCGGCTATGGGCAACTGGAGCTGCTTTCCTTCTGGTAGCTTCCTTCAGTTCATGCACCTGTTGTGCCAGAGCAGCAGTAGATTTTCCATCCCATCTCCTCATGTTTTCTCCACAATTACGCAGGTGGAACCACAGCTCAGCTCGTGGGGTGTACCTTCTCTTGCCATCTGGGTAACATCTGTGTTGGCTACCAGAACCTCTGATCTGTACTGCTGAGATTTGGAGAAGGTCTTCTTTAATCTCCTCTCTGAACTTCTTATGATTCTCTTCTATCTTGTCCTCTAATTTCTGCAGACATGTTTCTACTGCTGCGATTCTGGCATGTGTTGGGCCATGCACAGCATCTGCATATGCTCGGAGCTTCTTTGCCATATCCAGCACTGTCTCATCCCTCTCATCACACTTCATTATGGCTAAAGCAGAAGCATATTTGTGTGGCACAAGTCGTACAAGTTTCCGCCACATCACAGACATGCATGGTACCAAGTCTGGGTTCCTAGTTGTTACATCATCTGAGAAGATAATCTCTGCCACTGTCATTTCTCTCAGGTGTTGGATCCCTTGTTTTATGGTCTTCCATTGGGTTTGTTGCATATAGAGATCATCTGCACACAGGTATCTTTGTGCTACGTTTTCCAAGACCTGTGCCCAGAGGCTGTGTGGAGTAGTCCCCCTCATCATTCCTTGGTCAATGACAGGATCCTGTGACAGGGATCCCAAATGCCTCGCTTCAGTGCTGTCCAGAATTGCAGCCTCACCTGCAGCATCCCAGAGATGGACTAACCAACTAATTATGGATTCATCAGGCCGTTGGGTGTAATCCTTCTGTAGGCCACAAAGGTCCTTCAGAGAAAAGGACAAAATATTGGCTTCTGATCTTGCGCCTGCTGGTTTGACTCCTGATTTTATGTCAGGAGGCACTGAGGGTCCTTCTCCTGCTGCATCATCATCATCATCATCATCATCCACTGGTCGGTCGGTCTTGTCCGTGCATTTCCCACTTCTAGTGTTGGTAGCAACAGCCATTGGTTGAGGCTTATTGTCTGGTTTAGCTGCTGGCTTAGGCTCACTATCTGGTTGAGCTGCTGGCTTTGAGCCTGGGCTGTTGGCTGTAGCCTGACCAGGATAGCTGCTGATTTATCTCCCTGCTCCCCTGCCTCTGTCTGCTGCCTGACAGTATCTAACAGAGTGGGATAAGCATAGGCCAGGGCCCAGCTTATTGCAATGAGCCTTTTCTCTTTAGAATGATCATGGCACTTTGTTTTTAGGTATTTCGCCACCTCAGCTGGGTTCTGAATTTGTTCCTGTGGAAAATCCCAGTCTGCAGGATGAGAAAATTCCTTCAGGGTTTAGCCTGTATTTTCCCATTCTCCACACCACTTAGGATTTTTCACGCCTGCATCTGCTGCTGGGTCAATGGTCTCACCAACTCCTCTGGATATCTCAGCCCTCATTCTAGAGAAGCTGTAGACCATATAGAGGAAGCTTGATTAAATACCAGATTAAAAACCAGAAAGATCATCTCTTTAACATTCAGGGGAAACTGAACATTCTCAAAAAGTGACATAACAGATTCAAAGGAGAAGAAGGGAAGGAAAGGAAAGGCTGGAAAGCCTCATTCCCTGCTCCTCCTCTAACAAACTGGGTGCAATTACTAATAAATTCCCAAAACATACTACTGGAACTGGGATGCAGGGTAGGACAAAGAAACCATAAACCATAAATATCATAAACAGACTCCAGTATCTGTGGTAGATAGGGAAAAGGCGCTGCGGAAGATCACGCGATGTCACGGAAAGCCAGGACCCTTTGTTCATGTAAGATAAGAGATTACCCTAGGAATGTGGCCCCACTAACAGTAGGAATGTGGCCCCACTAACAGTAATGCCAATAACTTTCCATTCCTTACCCAGTACTTTTCCATTCCCTACTAACCATAGATAAGAAGGACAAACCCCCTTTTGACGTAGAGACCCCTTAGACTATAAGACCCCATGAGAAGAAGTAATAAACGCCTTTTGACCGTCCACCATATTGGTGTCTGCGTGTGTCATTGGCCCGAATGACCCTGGAGAGAGTGGGTCGTCGAGCTGTTCCTCAGAACCAGGTCGCCTGCCTTGATCCAGAAGGCAACATTTGGTGCCCGAATCCCGGGAAGCGACTTGCGCCCGGGGAATGGGGATTATCCTGGAAAGAGGAAGGCGGCTGCGGCAGCAGGTCTGACCACAGCGGGAGGGACGCCTCCGGATCAGCATGGACAATGGAAGCCATAGCGAAGGTCGTAACAGAGATGCATGCACAATGGGGTATAGAATGTAAACTTAGAGATTTAACTCTCGCATTGCCGAGATTGATTAAGCTTGGGGCTATTGAAAGCCCTGTGGACGTCCTACATTCAGACGTGTGGGATAATTGTACAAAAGCCCTGACGGAGGACACTATGTCCTTGGGCTCAGGGAAAGCCCTAAAATCGTGGGGCAGAGTTGTCCAGGCTCTGCAAAAAGCTCGACAAGAGCAAGAAACCTGGAAAGCCACACAAACTTGTTTATTTGCCGTGCCGCAGTTGGGGGTGGGCGCGGTGACACAAACCGCGGAGGTGCCTGACCCGGGCGGGCGCGCGGAGGCGCGAACGCCGGATGCCGCTCAGTGAGCGGACTCACCATCGGAGGGGGGGAACATGCGCCTGCGTTCTGGCGGGGGCTCGCGGAGGAGGCGCGGAACGCGGCCGGATTGTCGGACCCCATAGGGATCGATAAAAATGCCCCCCCACCCTATGCGTTTGAAAATGGCGCCGGACCGCGTGGTCAGGGTGGAAAGGAGGAGGAGGGGGACAGAAACGCAGTCAGCCTGCTTAACAACGCATGCGCGGGCGAGCAGGGAGACGGGCCGGCCCCCGCGGAGGCGCGTAAGACCAATCAGAGCGCTTTACTCAAATTAAGTCCTTGTAGGGCAAGGACCTCCCCCAGCAGGAGGCGGGGAGACCCCAGGGGGAGGGAACGGCCCGACCCCCACAGGAAGGGGCGCGGTCGGAGCCCGAGGAAAAGGCAGAGCAGCCCAGAAGCGTCTAGTTATTCGACTTCCGGCTCGGCCTCGGACTCGAGCTCTGAGCCTGAGATAGGGTCGGAGGATTCCGACTCAGATTCTAGCTTTAACAGGCAGGCCACTTTAACAGAGAGAGAGCAGCGGCACGTAAGGTCATTAGCCACAGGGCTCCTGCATGGGTGAAGGGGTTACCAGAGAAAAACCGAACCCCGCTTACAAACTGGCGGAAAATAAAAATGGCTTGCACGGAATGGGCTCCGTCTGCCACTCTGGTGTTCCCGGTCCGTGTGGAGGGGGCAGCCGGAAACCAAAGGACTTATTCACCGGTCAATCCGAAAGATGTGCAGGCAATTGTTGAAGCGATTGCGGATAAGGGAATTAACTCTGCCATGGTTTGCACACTCATTGACGGCCTTTTCGGTGGGGACGATATGCTTCCCTTCCATATTAAGCAGACGTGTAGAATGATATTTGATGGTGCAGGGATGATCGTTTTAAAACAAGAATGGGAGGACAATTGCATCAAACAGCTAGCCTTGGTAACAGGGGCAGACCATCCACTGCACGGCTCCAGCATACAGAGGCTAATGGGCACAGACCCCACTATGATCACCCCCCGGCTACAGGCTGAGGGCTTGTGTGCCCATGAGGTTATGACAACAACCCGTGCTGCCCGAGAAGCCATACATGATGCTTCTAAAGTGGTAGCCAAACCATCTCCATGGTCTTCCATAAAACAGGGTGAGAGTGAGAGCATCACTCAGTTTGTGGACAAGCTTCAGGCCGCATTAGATTCCTCTGCGTTACCCTCAGAGGCGAAGGGTCCCGTGCTGGCAGAGTGCCTATGCCAGCAATGCAACTCAGCCACCAAGGACATTTTAAGGTCACTGCCACAGGGGTCTAATATAGCTGCCATGATCAGACACGTTGCAAAGGAGGAACATCTAGCTCCCATGCAAGCAGCAGTTCACACTGCAATAACCAGTGTGATGGCATGCCTTAAGTGTGGCCAGGCAGGCTACTTGGCATTAAACTGCCCCCAGCCAAGGCGCCTATCAGCAGCTGCTCCACCATGCCAAGGGGGAGGTAGGGGGTCATGCTGGGTGTGTGGAAGGAAGGGGCATTTAGCTAAGGAATGCAGATCCAGGCCACAGGGAAACGGGAGAGGGAGGGGGCACCTGGGCTGCATCCAGTCCCCTCCCACCTGGAATATGCAGCGGCCCAGCTACAGCAACCCCCAATGGGGCAGGGGACTCTCATACCCTATGCCCCCACAGGGAGCAGTCACCTTTGCATCCCCCCCAGCAATACAATGGCAGAGTTGTGCAGCACCCTCAATACCTTTACACCCCCCACCACCACAAGCCGTGCCGGAGTCACAGGAACAGCAGGGGACGCCCCAGAGCGGGATCCCTGGGTGGCCTTGGTCATGAGAATAGGGAAGGAGCCCCTGATGGTGTGGGGGAAATGCCGCCTTTACGGCAGTCAGGATCCCCATGTCATAGGGTTTCAGTTCTGGGCGGACATGGGATCAGACTGCACGATTTTTCCCCAAGCACATTGGCCCGGACATTGGCAATTCAAAGAAGTCCCCCCAGTGAATGGAGTGGGGGGGCAGTCCCGGGCATGGAAAAGCACCCAGCCGGTGGCTATAACACTTCACACGAAAAAGGGACCAGAACAGACAGTGGCAATCTACCCCTACATTTTGCAAAATTCTCCACCCCTGTTAGGAAGGGACGTCCTTTCCATGCTCGGATTTCGGGTTACAAATTTATCATGAGGGCCACTGCTGTACACCCCCCGCTGCCAATTAAATTGACTTGGAAATCATCAGACCCTGTATGGGTTGAGCAGTGGCCCCTGACAGAGCCTCGAATGGCAGCTTTGCTGGAACTGGTCGACCGTGAACTGCAAAAGGGTCACATAGAACCCTCCACCTGCCCATGGAACATCCTTGTATTCGTGATCCTCAAAAGTTCCAGACAAGTCTATCGTCTCGTCCACGACCTGAGAGAAGTGAACAAGACGATCCGACCCATGGGTCCAGTCCAGACACTGCTACCCGCGAACTCAACCATCCCCGCAGGGCAGCCATGCGCAGTACTGGATATCAAGGACTGTTTCTTTTCAATACCCAATACCCCTGCAACCTGAGGACAGAGAACGATTCGCCTTTTCCGTGGCGTTTCGAAATGGCGAGCGGCCCAACCTTCGCTTCCAATGGAGAGTGCTTCCACAAGGCCCGGTCGACAGCACGACCATATGCCAAATCACCGTGGACAAAGCACTGATGCCGGTCCGACACTCCTATCCCACCGCAACCATCATCCAGTACATGGAGGACATCCTGGTCGCAGCACCATCGACAAGCCAAGTAGATCACCTGGTGTCCACAATCATGGAGACCCTTCAGGCCAACAGCTTCGAGATCGCGAGCGCAAAGATCAAGAGAGGACCCTGCGTGACCTTCCTGGGAGTAGGAATTACAAGCTCCTACGTGATACCCCCCGAGATGAAGATCAACCGTGCAACGCCTGGTGGGATCGCTGCAGTGGCTTCGCAACATCGTCCTGATTCCTCCCGAGGTCATGGACCCTCTGTACGACCTCCTGAAAGGAAAGAACCCCTGGGAACCCAAGGAGATGACGCCACAAGCAACGAGCTCCCTCGACTTCATAGAAAACCAGATGTCCACTGGCACACTTGCCAGGTGGAACCCAGCCATGCCACTGGACCTATACGTCCACTTTACACCGAAGGGGGGAGTGGGAGCACTGGCCCAAGGACCTGCTGAAAAGGCCCGACCGATCCAATGGGTGGTCCTCGGAAGACCCGCTCGTGCATTCTCCCCAGGAATCGAATGCATCGCCAGCCTCATCATGAAAGGCAGGAGACTCACCTTGAAACACCTAGGGACCGAGCCGACAAGCATCCACCTTCCATTTCGCAAGCAGCCGACCTCGGAGTCAGCCACAATATCGGAGTACCTGGCCCTTGCTCTCACCGGCTTCGGAGGAGAAATCTCCTACTCCTCCAAGCCACCCTGGATTAAGCTGCTGACCGTAGTCGACATGGACATGCCACCGAAGGTCAAGGACAGACCACAGCCAGGATCAACGGTCTTCACAGACGCTTCCTCCACGACTTCAACCGCAGCAGCAGGGTAGCAGGCAGGAGAGCAATGGCATTGCGTCAAAGTGTGTGACCCCACACTGTCAGTGCAACAACTGGAGGCAGCAGCAGTGGTTTTGGCGTGCGGACTCTTCCAAGACGAACACCTCAACATCGTAACGGACTCTATATTCGTGGCAAGGCTCTGCCTACCCATGGCAGGACCAGGAGTGTCAACATCAGCAGCAGCTGGAAGAAGCACTCTCCTCGCGACAGGGCACCGTGTCAGTCATTCACATCAACAGCCATGACCCAGTCAAAGGTTACTTCCAGATTGGCAACGACAAAGCGGACGCCGCAGCAAAAGGCGTTTGGACCTTGCAAAGAGCTCATCAACTGCACAAGTCGCTCCACATCGGAGTCAAAGCACTGGCGAAGAGATGCGAAATCTCGACGGCGGACGCAAAACATGTGGTAGCCACCTGCCCTCATTGCCAGAAGTCAACCCTTTGGACCTACGGGGTCAACCTGAGAGGTCTCAAGCCCTCAGAAATCTGGCAGTTGGACTTCACCTGGTGCGAACTGCTGAAGCCCCGAGCATGGCTTGCAGTGACAGTGGACACTTATAGCGGAATGATCATAGCCACACAGCACCCCAAAGCTAACTCCAAAACCACAATTCAGCACTGGCTGACAGCCATGGCTTGGCTTGGTATCCCCAAGCAGATCAAAACAGACAATGGCTCCAATTTCACCTCCAAACAAGTACAGGAATTCGCTGCGAAATGGGGCATCACGTTAGTGCAAGGCATCCCATACAACAGTAGCGGGCAGGCCATAGTTGAGAGAGCAAACCAGACCCTGAAAACCGAGATAGAAGTGTTGGCAAAAGCAGAGGGCTTTGCCAATGCCATTCCCCCAGGAGATCAGGCGCGTATGCTGTCAACCGCTTTGCTGGCACTGAATCAATTCCCTAGGGGAGATGAAACAAACAGTCCCGTCCAAAAACACTGGGCCACTCGAATGCTAGAAGAGGGCCCACAGGTGGTAATTAGAAATGAGCTAGGCAAGTGGGAACGGGGCTGGAGGCTGATGCTCACGGGGCGAGGGTACGCAGCTGTCAAAAAGGACGGCAAAATCAGGTGGTGTCCACTTAAGTCGATTAAACCGGACCTTCATAGTGAGCAGAATGAGACTGACGAGAATTGTGAGTCTGCTCGTGGGACGTCCTCGTTACGTGTACATCCCGGTTCCAGACGAAAGTGACAGACCACCAAGCCATCAGGCAGCACCCGAGAGACCCACACGGGTGAGACCCAAGCACCAAGGGTGTTTCTGTGTGATTTTGCTGTTGGGGCTTGTCGCCAGAGGGCAAGCCAGCCCAGACCACTACCCCCATCGGCCCTTCAGGTGGGTCATGCGACACCTTAGTAGTGGCAAAGCACTCAGAGAAATCACCACACCAAACACTCCATCCTTCGTGCTCCGCATCACCGACCTGTTTCCAGGACAGCCAAGGGTAAACCCCTATTCCCCACACGTCACACACTCGTCCCTATCCTACTGGTGCCCAGCTTCAAACCCTGGGAAAAGCTACTGCAATCACCCAGGGTGGAGATATTGTGGGCACTGGGGCTGCAAAACCATAGTTACAGATGCCAGACCGTCGGGGCCTGGGTGGGATCCACAAGAGCCAGAAAAATTCTTACAGTTCACCTGGGCACCCATCGGCTGCAAAACACCCTTCTTCTCTCACGGAAACTTCCATCGAAACCAACATAAAATCCCTAGATTTCGGGCATGCACTGATTACAACATGACGGTCTTACAGCCAGATCACCCTAGCTGGGCCACAGGCAAATCGTGGACAGTGGTCCTTCAAGGGTCAAAAGAGAGGGTGAACGTGCAAATTATCAGGCTCCAACCATCGGCACCCCGAGTGGTCAGACCCAACAAAGCGATTAAAAGCGTGCCGAAATGGAGAAACGTAACCTACCCCAAAACCTTACCCACGGGGGTCAGCTATGTCCCGACTGGTCAAGCGGAAACCTTTCAGATGAGCCGCTTAACCGAGTCAGACTCAGACCCAATCCTTCGTATATATTAGAAGCTACCTTTGTATCCCTGAACGAATCCAACCCTAACCTAACTGAATCCTGCTGACTTTGTTACGATGTCAAACCCCCCTTTTACAAAGGAGTCGCTCTAAACACTCCCTTCAGTTATTCCTCAGCCGACACCCCTCACCAGTGCAGATGGGATACCCCTCGCAAAGGAATCACTCTGAGTCAAGTCACAGGTCGAGGCAGATGCTTTGGCAATGCAACCCTAGCTAGGCGGAAAGGCAACGTCTGCACCAAAATTGTCAAGCCTAACAGGAAAAACAAGTGGGCAGTCCCATCCGCATCGGGGATGTGGGTTTGCCAGCGATCCGGAGTGAGTCCTTGTGTGTTCCTTGCCAAATTCAATGACTCTAACGACTTCTGTGTCCAAGTTCTGATTGTTCCTAGAGTCCTGTACCACTCAGACGAAGAAATGTACCATCTTCTTGAGGGACCCAGCCGGATCCACAAAAGAGAAATAATGACAGGTATAACTATCGCAATGCTGCTCGGCCTGGAAGCAGCCGGAACGGCCACGGGTGTCTCAGCCCTAGCGACCCAGCCCCAAGGACTGTCCCAGCTGCAAATGACCATTGATGAGGACCTGCAAAGGATCGAGAAATCCATCTCCTATCTAGAAAAGTCAGTCTCCTCACTCTCAGAAGTGGTCTTGCAGAACAGGCGAGGCCTGGACCTCCTGTTCATGCAGCAAGGGGGCCTGTGTGCCGCCTTGAAAGAGGAGTGTTGTTTCTATGCAGACCACACGGGAGTCGTGAGAGACTCCATGGCAGAACTCCGGAACCGACTGGCTCAGAGACAGAAAGACAGGGAAGCCCAACAGGGCTGGTTTGAGTCCCGGTTCAATCAATCACCATGGCTAACCACTCTGATTTCTGCCCTGATAGGTCCATTGGCGATGCTGTTTCTAACAGTTAACTTCGGACCACGCCTGCTGAACAAGCTGGTCTCGTTCGTTCAGAACCACCTGGAACGGACCAACATCCTGTTCGTAGGGCGACGACAGTTGCTGTGAATTCAACCAGGGAACACTGCCAGTCAAAAGATTTCCCGACCTTGTCTGGCAAAAGCTTACTCAGGTTTCCCAAAACCCCTTTCCCTTGTCAAGTTACAACCTTATACCTCGTTTCAGTACCTATGTATATGACTACCTCGTTCATTTGTGAAAAAGGGGGGGGAGATGTGGTAGATAGGGAAAAGGCGCTGCGGAAGATCACGTGATGTCACGGAAAGCCAGGACCCTTTGTTCATGTAAGATAAGAGATTACCCTAGGAATGTGGCCCCACTAACAGTAGGAATGTTGCCCCACTAACAGTAATGCCAATAACTTTCCATTGCTTACCCAGTACTTTTCCATTCCCTACTAACCATAGATAAGAAGGACGAACCCCCTTTTGACGTAGAGACCCCTTAGACTATAAGACCCCATGAGAAGAAGTAATAAATGCCTTTTGACCATCCACCATATTGGTGTCTGTGTGTGTCATTGGCCTGAACGACCCTGGAGAGAGTGGGTCGTCAAGCTGTTCCTCAGAACCAGGTCGCCCGCCTTGATCCAGAAGGCAACAAGTATCTTTGTAAGCGCCCTATAAATCATTATCACCAAGGCCAGCACAACAGCTATTCCAATCCGTGCCGCACTACCGTAAAAATTACGGGTTATGGACAATAATCCCAGTGAGCAGAAAGGTATTGAAACCTCAAAAAGCTCTAGAGACCAGAACCACGTGAAGGCCTCTACCCCAAGAGACATTAGGAATTCAAGCAACATGGCTACTGACTGCTTTAACTCACTAGAGAGTGAGCACAACCAACATACAATCAATAGAGCTTTTTTCCACCTTCTTGAGCTACGCATTGGGCACCAGTAGATGTATTTGTCCTGGTTCAAATTTGGAAGAGAATCCCAAAGGGGCTCCAGTAGGAAAGCAGATTAAATCAGCCCCTTCCCCCAACCGGTCCTGGAGAAAATACCTCCTTGGAGAAAGGTGGAAAAAACTTGTTTATTAAACAATAAAACCTAAACAATATTAAACAATAAAACCCCTTGCCTTTCCAAAAGAGATGACAAACTGAGAAAGTCCCCTCCCTGGGTTGCAGCTCAGCTCACTCAGTCTCTGATCAGTCCCTCTGGTGCTGGAAATGTCGCAGGCCAGGCCCGGCCCAGTGGCCACAGGTGTAGCTGCCGGTGCTCTTCTGGTGTTCAGTCCAGAGCAGGTTTGAACAGCTCCAAAGAAAAGGGAAAAACACCCCACAGTCCAGGGAACTTCTTTGTCTCCTTTGCCTCAGCTAGCTAACTAACTAAAAGCAAAAGAGAGCTCTGTCCCGCTGTCTGTCCATCCACAGACAACACAGTCCAGAGCAGGAATGTGGAGGAGTGAGTGCAGTGTCTGAAAAAAGTCTGCCGCTTCTTCTCTCCCCCCTTCACTCTCTGGAACAAGTCTTAAAGGTGTAAAACTTATTATTCAGCATAAACAGAATGAGACAATTGGGGATAAAAGCATCATTTAGTCAACCCAGGACACCAACCCATTACTTACTTTTTTCTTACTTTCCCAAGCTTGCTGACAAACTTGCTGAGTCCTAATGACTCTTCTTCTTGTATCTCTTTCAAGGATATACCAACCCCATTTCTGAATATGTCCATTATTCATTGTTTGTGCATGTGTCCATTGTCCATTAGTACAAGCAGGCTGGATTGTGCTTCGGCTGAATATGGCCATTGTCTAACAAAAACTCCTCAATCTGCAAAAACTCTCAATATGTAACCATACTGAGATGACTGGAACCACACAGGAACAACCAGGACCATGCTGAGGAGAACTGGGACCACACTGGGGGTAACTGGGAGTGAGTGAGACCATGCTGGGAGGGACTGGGATCATATGGGGAGTGACTGGGACTATACCAGGGACAACTGAGTTCAATTGGGACCATACTGGGAGTGTCTGTAACCATAGGGGAGTGATGGAAGCACGCTGGGAACAGCTGGGCCCATGCTGGGACCAACTGGGATCACTCTGAGAGGGACTGGAATCATGGAGGGATTGACTGGGAGCAACTGGAATGATGCTGAAAGCAACTGGGAAGAAGTGGGAGTGACTGGGAACAAGCTGGAAGCAACTGGGATAAACTAGGAGACACAGGGAGACACTGGGATCATACTGGAGGCTACTGGCATTGCTGGCATTGACAGGGGGCAACTGGGATAACACTGGGGGCACTGAAATTGTACTGGGAGTGTCTGAGAGCAACTGGGATTAGACTGCAAGTGACTGGGATCATACTGGGAGTGGCTACAATCATACTGGGATCAGAGTGGGTGTGATTGGACCCTGACTGGGGGTTACTGGGAGCTACCAGGCCCATGCTGGGGGACATAATTAGAGGAACTGGGAGCAACTGGGATAAAACAGGGGGCAAGTGAACCACCCTAAGGTAACTGGGAGTGCCTGGCAATGACTATGAGAATGTCCAGGGCAACTGGGATATACTGGGAGTGTCTGAGGCCATATGGATGTTGACTGGGACCGGACTAGGAGCCACTGGGAATGTGCTGGGGGAACTGGGAACATGCTGGGGGCAAGTGGGAAGGACTAGGGTCCTGGTGGGAGAGACTGGGATCATACTGGGAGTGCCTAGGACTATGCTAGGGACAACTGGGAGAACTGGGAACACACTGGATGAAATTGGGAAGAACTGGGACTGTACTGTGATCAAATTACATCAGCATAGGGAATCACTGGGAGGCACTGGGCTCATAATGGGAACGAATAAGATCCTGCAGGGAGTGAGGGGAAGTGACCAGGCTCATACTGGGAGTGCCAAGGAAAATGGAAGCACACGGGGAGACTAACTGGGCTCATACTGGGACCAACTGGGCTCATACTAGGAGCAGCCACTGCAGGCCCAGGGACCCCCCAAAAACACCTCCCAGGATCCCCGATGTCCTCCTGAGGGCCATCTGCGGCTTGGCTTTGGAGCCCTGCCAGCTCCAAACATCATTCCAAAAACTCCAAACCCAGGCACCCCCTGGGATATTTGGGCCGAGCTCCCCCTGACCAGGCACTGGTGGGACTGGGGGCGATGCTCAAGGGGTTGCGGCAAATTCAGGGAGTGCCAGGGCTGTGAGATTCTCCCTCTCCTCTTCCGCTGCAGATGCTTGGCCTCTTCCTTCCTCCCTCCTCCTCCTCCCCCACTCCCGAAGGCTGAACCTTGAGGGGAAAGGGGGTGAGGAAAGGGCGGGAACCATGAGGGGAAAGGGGCGGGCGCAGGCCAAGGGCAGCAACTGTGAGGGGACACTCTGGGAGGTGGCAGTCTGCAAACAGAACTGCAACAGACTGAAAATGAACAGGAAGGAAAGCAGAAAGCCTGAGAGTTTTATTTGCTGTCAAATACATCCCACACACCCAGCCCCACACAATCCCCTTCCCACCGCTCTAATTGAGATCCCACATCTCCCTATCTCCTTCCAACCCTATCTCAGCCTGGTGGCTGTGGAATTGAGTGAGTTTGGCATGGGATTAAATTTTATTGAGGTGGGAAAAAGCCATTTGAGCTTCTATTGAGCCCTTATGGGTTAAAAATCAATTGTTTTCACTGGGACTTGAGTGGTTCTGAAGTGACAAATTGGCTTTTGGACTGCAGAGAGATGAAGAAGAGAAAACAATTAAGGCCAAACTAAAAGGAGAGGCAGCCAGGTGTGTTCCCAGCATGGATCACAGGGAATGTGGCTCACCAGGCCCAAAGTGCCTCCTCCAGTGGGGGATGGAGCCGGAGCAGTGCACGAAGCTCTTCCTGCACTCGGGGCACTCGCAGGGCTTCCCTTACCGGTGCCTCCATTGGTGTCGGGTCAAGTTAGAGCTGCTGGAGAAGCTCTTCCCACACTGGGGACACTTGTAGGGCCTCTCCCCAGTGTGGATGCGCCAGTGTCTGATGAGGGTGGAGTTGTACTTGAATCCTTTCCTACAGTCGGGGCATTGGAAGGGCGTCTCCTCTCTGTGAATCCGATACTGCTGGAGGAGACTGGAGTTAGTCTGAAACCTCTCCCTGCATTTATCACACTCATAGGGCCTCTCCCCAGTGTGGATGCGCTGGTGGATGATGAGGGGATGAGGGTGGAGTTGTCCCTGAACCCCTTCCTGCACTCAGGGCACTGGAAGGGCCTCTCCTCTGTGTGACTCTGATAGTGGCGGCGGAGATTGGAGCTGGTCAGAAACATCTTCCCACACTCCCCACAGTCGTAGGGCCTCTCTCCAGTGTGGGTCCTCTGGTGCTTGGTCAAGACAGACCTGCAGCCGAAGCTCTTCCCACATTCCCCACAGTCGTAGGGCCTCTCCCCAGTGTGGATCCTCTGGTGCAGGATAAGGTGGGAGCTCTGGTTGAAGCTCTTCCCACACTCCCCACAGTTGTAGGGCTTCTCCCCAGTGTGGATCCTCTGGTGAATGATCAGGTTGGAGTTCCACCTGAAGCTCTTCCCACAGTCCACGCACATGTGGGGCTTCTCCCCATCATGGAGCTGCTCATGGAGCACCAGCTCCGAGCTCTGCCTCCATCTCTGGCTGCCTTCCCAGCCCAGGCTGGCTCTTTCCCCCTCAGATCCCCACCAGCTGTGTTTGCAGTCCCTCCTCGTGCGGCATCTCCAGGGCTTTTCCTCCCCGTTGGCTTCCTGCACCATGGAGCCGCTCAAAATGGCCTCTTCCACCAGGTTCTGCCATGGGGATTTCTCCTCCCTGCTCTCCATGCTCAGCTCCTGCTCTGGACGATGAAGGACAAGGACAGGATGGGATTTGCCTCCGTGCCACAGGCAAGGGCTAGGAGATTCCCCCAGGGCTGTGCTGCAGCCGGGGGCCATGCTGGGTTGGGAGATGGAGCAGCACAGAGGGGAAAGGGGCACTGACTTCCTCCTCACCAGCCTCAGTGTCCTGGAGCATCTTCCTCTTCCTCGCAGCCTCCCAGGGGTTGGGAATGGGAAATCCTGGTTTGGGGAAAACAAGGGATGAGCACGTTTGTAGGAGCATCGGGGGGTTGCATGGTCAGGACAGACGGAGACGAGAGATCTCTGCAGACAGGTCGTGGAACTTGCGGTTTATTGTAAAGGGCCTGGGTGTAGGGCCCTGCTTGGAGCTGCTAGCCACAGCTTGGAGCAAGCCCAAGAGAAGAGAGGGGTAGAGAGGATGAGAGGGTAAGGGAGGAAGATTCTGTTACAATACAATAAATCTTCTGTGTTGAACATTGTCACTAGCCAATCTAGGGCAAGGTACAAATCCTAGAGCATTTACATACAGCCTGTAAGATTCATTACATCACCATACTGTGTTACATTTTAAACCCTAAAAACTACTCTTTGGACCCCTTCTGCTGAGCTAGCTGTCTGCTCTGACCCCTGGGTCTGTCTGCAAGCAGAGAGAATTGTTTCATCA
Source organism: Melospiza melodia melodia (assembly GCF_035770615.1). Classification (NCBI taxonomy): domain Eukaryota; kingdom Metazoa; phylum Chordata; class Aves; order Passeriformes; family Passerellidae; genus Melospiza; species Melospiza melodia. The sequence continues at coordinate 5,616,682 of NW_026948796.1, read as the reverse complement.
AAAGGGGATTACCTTCATTTGGGCCACACCATTTTTTCCAGTTGTTCACTAACAAAGGTATCTCAGAGCTTGCTTTCATTCCAATCTTGCTTCTACTATCTATATTCTCAAAATCTTTTGCCAGACAATCATATTTATAAGGCTTTCCTGTTTCATCTTACCCAACACACGTAGAGTTTGAAGGTCCCTCTGCCTGACTCCATCTCAACAAGTCACTGGCCACCTGGGCTCCAGAAAAACCTCTCAAACACCAAGATTCAGCCCTGGAAAAGCCTCCCAGGAGTTCCCCTTTGGTTTTCGGAGACTCCCCCTGTCCCAGCTGCATGGGGTCACGCTTGGATTGGGGGTCCCCCCTCTCCTCAGTGCCCGCCCTGCCCAGGCTGCCGGCAGTCCCAGCAATCCCAAAAGCTTACCCCTCATCGCTCTCCCCATTTTGGGATGCCAGGGCTCTTTGGGCTCCAGGGCTCCCTTCTCCCCTCATTCTCTGCTCGGGGCTGCAGCGGCTCCAACGAGTCCCCCCTGCCCCTCTCCAGGCTCTTGAGGCTCCCACCAATGGTGGCGCTCCCCCCTCTCTGGGCTCCCCACTTTGGGCTCCTGGGGCACACAGGGCTCTGCTCCTCCAGGCTGCCTCTGCCGGCAGCCGCCATCAGCACCCCCCGATGTTCCCCCAAGGGGCCTTTTCCACTCAGCCTTGGACTGCTTCATTCTCCAAACATCCTCCCAAAAACCCAACCCAAGGACTCCCTGGGATATCTGGGCCCCGCGCCCCCTCCCTGCTCACTTGCGCGATGATGGGGGGCGATGATCCCACAGGTGGGGTTGCGAATTCAGGCAGGGCTGGAGCGCATGCTTGTGTCGGCTCAGCCTTGATCCGCCTTTGTCCTTCCTCTTCCTCCGCTCCTCCTCTTCCATCCCCCCTCCTGCTCCTGTCTTATCGCCACCTCCTTCTCCTCTTCCATCCTGCCCCTTCCATCTCCCCTCCTCCTTCTCTTCCCCCCTGACCCCACCTCCTCCTCCCCCTTCATCCTTCCCCTTCCCTCCCTCCTCCTCCTCCCCCAGCAGCAGCCACACCCTTGGTGCCCCGTTCCCGCAGCCCTCGCAGCGGGGGGAACCCAGCCCAGGCCAAAGGAGAGGCAAACTGGGCAAACTGGGGGCTGCACATCCCAACTGGGCCTTGCTGGGCATCCTGCCTGGCCACCGCCAGCCCTTGGGGCTCCTCTCGGCACATCTGCCTGGGGGAACTCACACAGGGCCGGGGGATCCCAGCAGTGGCAGCACTGCCAGGGACTGGGCTGGACTGGGATCATACTGGGAGTGAGCAGGAGCTTGAGAGGGGCAAATTGAGACCATGTTAGAGGCAAATGGCATACACTGGGAGTGACTGACTGCATGTTGGGGGTGATTAGAAACTGCTGGACTTATACTGGTATGAACTGGGATCATGCTGGAGGTGACAGGGATCATACTGGCAGTGAGTTCCACTACACTGAGGTTGACTGGGAGTGGTTGGGTGGAAATGGGATCATACTGAAAGGAATTGGGAGTGACTGGGAGCATGCTTGAGAGAACTGGGCTGCACTGGGACATACTGGGAGGGTCTGCAACAAAAGTGAGGATGAAAGACAGCAACTGGAACCATGTGGAGCACAATTGGCTCACACTGGCAGGGACTGGGAGCACACTGGGGCTCATCTTGGGATCGTACTGGGAGGGACTGGACTAATACTGGGAGTAACTGAGAGCGACTGGGAACACATCCTGCACATCATCCCCCATACTGGGCCTGACTGGGAGCAACTGGGAGCACGCTGGGAGCAAATGGCATCATACTGGGACTCTGACTGGGTTGATCTGGGAAGCAACTGGAACCATGCTGGAGGCAGCTGGGACCATACTGGGAGAGATTGGAAGCAACTGGGATTATACTGGGACCACACTGGGAGGACTGGCATGTGATTGGAATCAAACTGGAGCTTACTGGGATCATATTGGGGTTGAAAGGGAGTGACTGAGATCACCCTTTGGTCAGCTGGGAGCCACTGAGAGAAACTGGAATGATGCTGCAAGCAAACTGGAGGAACTGGGAAGGACTGGATGCATGGTGGAGGCAACTGGGATATTCTGGGCATGACTGGGGGATCATACTGGGAGAACTAACACCTCACTGGGGCCACTGGCAGTGCCTGAAAATGACTACAGACATGCTGGGGGCAACTGGGATATACTGGGAGTGTCTGTAACCATACGGGCGTGACTGGAACCACACTGGGAGCAATGGCACCATGCTGGGGAGAACTGGGACCACGCTGGGGGCAACAGGGAGCAACTGGAACCATGCTGGGGGCAATTGGGATCCCTACTGGGATCACCGTGGAATCACCTGGGCCCCCATGCTGGGGGAGAATGGGATCATACTGGATCATACTTTCAGCAACTGGGACTGCACTGAGGGTGACTGGGAAGTGGCTGTGAGCAACTGGGATCAGTCTGGAAGCAACTCCAATCAACTGGGAGTGACTGGGAACATGCTGCGGGGAGCTGGGTTATACTGGGAGAGACTGAAACCATAGTGGGGGTAAATGGGAGCTACTGGAACCATGCTGAGTGAAAATGGGAGCAGCTGTGTCCGTGTCGGGGTCATACTGGGATCATACTGGAACTGCCTGGGATCATACTGGAAGTGACTGGAAAAGTACTGGGAGTATCTGACAGTGACTGGGATTCTACTGGAACCAGACTGAGAGTGACTGGGAAGGTGCTGGCCATGACTGGAACCATACTGGAGGAGAATGGGAGCAACTGGGCCCACACTGGGAGTCACTGGGCGTGACTGGAATAACACTGGGAGGATCTGGGAGTGACTAGAGTCATACTGGGAGTGACTGGGAGCAACTGGTATCATAGTGAAAGTGACTGGGATTGTAGCGGGAGTTACTGGGATCATCCTTGGAGCCACTGGGATTGCAATGGGTGTGAATGGATCCTGACTGGGGGTTACTGGAAGCTGCTGGGCCCATGTTGGGAGGAAAATGTGGAAACATTGGGAGCAAGTGGGATCAGCTGGAAGGTACTGGAACCATGCTGAGGACACTAAGACCACAGCTGGGATCATACTGGGAGCAACTGGGACTATACTTTGGGCAACTGACAGAAACTGGGATCATGCCGGAGGCAACTGGCAGTAATTGGGAAAGACTGGGATCATTCTCAGGTAACTAGAGCCTTACTGGGGCAACTGGGATAAACTGGGAGTGTTTGTAACCATAGCGGGGGGACTGGAACCACACTGGGAACAGCCAGGACCATGCTGGGGGCAACTGGGAGTGAGTGGGAGCATGCTGGGAGGGACTGGGACTATTCTAGGGACAACTGAGATCAGGCTGGGATCACAGTGAGAGGAGGTGGGTCCATTCTGGGTTAGACTGGGATCACACGGAGGGTGACTGGAATCATGCTGGGATTGACTGGGAGTGGCTGTGAGCAACTGGAATTGTGCTGAAAGCAACTGGGAGAAAGTGGCAGTGACTGGGAGCATGCGGGGGGTGACTGGGATATACTGGGAGAGACAGAGAGTCACTGGGATCAGAGTGGAGGCTACTGGGGTCATGCTGGCATTGACAGGGAGCAACTGGGATCACACTGGGACCACTGGTATCAGACTGGGAGAGACTGGGTTCATACTGGGAGTGGCTACAATCATACTGGGGAGCAGACTGGGTGTGATTGGACCCTGACTGGGGGTTACTGGGAGGTACCAGGCCCATGCTGGGAGCCAACGGGGCACATAATCAGAGAAACTGGGAGCAACTGGGATAAAACTGGGGGCAAGTGAACCACACTGAGGCAACTGGGAGTGCCTGGCAATGACTATGAGAATGTTCAGGGCAACTGGGATGTACTGGGAGTGTCTGAGACCATATGGGTGGTGACTGGGACCAAATTGGGAGCGACAGGGAATGTGCTGGGGGAACTGGGAACAAGCTGGGGGCAAGGGCGAGTGACTGGGACCCTGCTGGGAGAGACTGGGATCATACTGGGAGTGACTTGGACTCTGCTATGGGAGATCTGAGAGAACTGGGAATGTTGGAAAAGAAATGAAATTTAGCAAAATATTTAATTATAGTGAGTTGTGTGTGAACTGGTTTGTTAAAAAGCAGTTTTGTAGCCGTTGAAAAGTGTGTTGAGTTATGTGTGTAACCTAGCAGGTAGTCTTAGGGATTTAATAAATAATTAAACTAGTGCAAGAAAGTAAGAATGCTAACCTGTCTAGAGGCAGCATACAATGCTCTTAGAATAAGATAAGCAGAGGATTAATGATCTTGTTTGTGAACCAAGGAATGTATCACAAGGGGTCTGTGACCAGGCAAGGGGAACGGGGAACTGTTTCTTGGAGGCTAGGCAAGGGGAACGGGAAACTGTTCCTTGGAGACTTTGTTGTGAATCGCATGTATAAGAGGGAAGCACCCATACGTGAATTTGGGGGGCTCGGACTTTAGGGACGTGAGTCCCCCAGTTCCCCGGGCCCTTAATAAAGCACCCACAAAACTTATCCGAGTTTTGTGTCATTTATCAATCGGGCAACAGCTTTCTGGCGACCCCGGCAGGACTCCGAGGGCTGCTGGGGCGGTTCGCGTCCCGATCCACTCCAAGCCGGCACCGAGCACTTCTCGGGGAGTCATCGGTCGTGCCCGACCCCCCGCGCCTGTCGGACAAACTGCATTAAGGTAAGCCTGAAGGTGCTTTATGTTGGAAAAAGGTGATAATTGGATTTGGATTTGGTGGTTGGTAAAAAAGCCTAGGCTCCGGCCATAAGACATCTAAGGACGCAGGACCGGAACTCGCCTCCTGTTTGTTTTAGGGAAGGACGGCGAGAAGGTATATTGGTTTAAGGTATATTGGTTTATTGGGATTAATAGTGGAATTAAACGTTGTAATATGATGTCTTTTAAAACTTTTAAAACCTTAGTGCAAGCCAATGGTAAAATACCTGGAAATACACCATTAGGTTGTATATTGAAACGGTGGAAAAGTGAAGGGTATTATCAAGAATTGGATAAAAGTAAAATGATAGATTATTGTAATCATTGGTGGCCTGAATATGAGATTGGGGAAGTGGGATGGCCAGTGAATGGTACACTGGAATTGGGGATAATGGAATCTTTGATGCAATTTTTAAGGAGGAATGAGAAATGGGATGAAATACCATATTTGGATTTGTTTTTCATTTTATATCAGAAAGAGGAATGGCAAAAGGAATGTGGTATTTTGGTTTTAGAAGTGAATGATGAAAGGGAGTGTGTGGGATGTAAAGAAAGAAAGGAGCGTAATTTGTATCCTTCAGTCGAGGAAGATTTGTCTTATTGTATAGCACCTCCGAGGGTTCCGGTTGCTCCTAATGTGCCCCCTGCTCCCTCTGCGGATATAGCTATAAAAACGGGATCTAGTGAGAGTGATAGTGATGGTGGTGATGGTGAAAAGAATGAGTGTGTTAAAAGAACTCCGTTAGCAGGGCGGACTCGCAAGGGAAGGAAGGGGCAGAAGGGGCCACATTTAATTGCGCCATTGAGGGAAGCTGTGGGACCACAGGGAGAAAGGATACTTATAAAGGTGCCTTTCTCCCCCGGGGATTTAGTAATATGGAAGCAATCAGCGGGGAGTTATCGGGAGGATCCTGAAAGGGTGGCAAGGGTGGTTAAAATGGTAATAAAGACTCAGGATCCGGACTGGAATGATTTACAGATATTATTAGATACTATAATGGATTCCACGGGAAAGGAAATGGTTATTAGAGCCACTAGAGAAAAGGCTGGAGGTAGCGTGGAAGGTATACAACAACAGGGAAAAAGAAACTGCAAAAAGACAACAAGCTAGTATTCTGGCTGTAATGCAACAGGCAGGGGCAGGAGGAAGACCCATTAGGGGTCGAGGTCGGGGAGGAGCTAATCACGGACAGAGGGGGTTGCCAAGAGGTCGGGGAGGATTTGGGTTTGCACCTAACATGGGGAGGTTGGATCCAAACCAGTGTGCGTTTTGCCAACAATTGAGACACTGGAAAAATGAATGCCCGGTTAGAGGAGGTATGGGCATGGGAAACATGGGATTAAGGACAGCCCCAGTGGGAAATGCCCCTGTGGGAGGATTCACGGGAGGACCAGCAGAAGTCGCTCAAGCACTAGTTTTGGGAAACTATCAGAATCAAAGCTGACTAGAAAAGGATTTAAGGGTAGTTTTAGAAATAGATGGAAAGGATCAAGAATTTATGGTAGACACTGGAGCTACTTATTCTGTACTCAATAGACGATTGGGACCTTCGAGTGACACAACGGTACAGGTGGTGGGGGCAACAGGGAAACTAGAGGAACAACCATTTTTACAACCTTTAAATCTTAGGTTTGGGGGGAAGGAATTAGATCACCAATTTTTGTATATGCCAAACTGCCCCACACCCCTTCTTGGCAGAGATCTGTTGTCCCGACTTAATGTGAAAATAATATTTGAAGGAGGAAGGGTGAAATTGGAAATACCTGAGGAACAAATAGCAGGCATTTTTGTAATCAAGGAAGTGGATGCCTCTCCTATTCCAGAAGAAATTGAGCAGGCTGTAGTACCCTGGGTATGGGAGTCAGGGGTCCCCGGAAAATCTAAAGCTGCGCAGCCAGTAAAGGTGGAACTAAAGGAAGGGGCCCGACCAGTGAGGGTAAAGTAATACCCCTTGAAGCTTGAGGCAAGGAGGGGAGTAGCCCCGTTAATTAAACAATTTTTGGTTCAAGGAATATTACAGGAATGTGAATCGGAGTATAATACTCCAATTTTTCCAGTAAAGAAACCTAATGGTAAGTACCGTTTGGTACAGGACTTAAGGGCTATTAATGAAATAGTGAAAGACATACATCCAGTTGTTGCTAATCCTTATACTTTGTTAACATCTGTATCAGAGGAGTTTAAATGGTTCTCAGTGATTGACCTTAAAGATGCCTTCTTCTGCATCCCACTGGCAGTAGAGAGTAGGAAATATTTTGCCTTCGAGTGGGAGAGTCCTGATTTTGGGAGAAAGAAGCAGCTTATGTGGACGAGACTCCCACAGGGATTTAAATGCTCCCCTACTATTTTTGGAAACCAACTGGCCAAGGAGCTGGAGGAATGGAAGATAATCCAGGTAACAATATCCTCATCCTTGTATGTAGTCCTGCAGTACGTGGACGACATTTTTCTGGCTACTAAGGAAAGGGAAATGTGCGTGGAATTAACAATTAAATTACTCAACATGCTTGGCCAAGCAGGGTATCGGGTTTCTAAGGAAAAAGCTCAATTGGTCAAAAATAGCGTTATTTACCTCGGTTGTGAGATCACACAAGGGCAGAGACGTTTGGGAGTAAACCGAATAGAGGCAATATGTGCTATTCCTTTGCCTCGTAACCATCAGGAATTGAGATCTTTTCTAGGAATGGTGGGATGGTGTCGACTGTGGATCATGAATTTCGGTCTCCTAGCCAAGCCACTATATGAGGCCTTGAAGCAGCATCGGTTGGAGTGGACGACACAGCAAAAGAAGGCCTTTCAGGAATTGAAGCAGGCACTAAAGGAGGCCCCAGCCCTAGGACTCCCTGACGTGACCAAGGAATTCCAGTTGTACGTGAATGAGAGGCAAAAACTGGCATTGGGGGTCCTCACCCAGAAGGTGGGATCCTGGAAGAGGCCAGTGGGATACTTTTCTAAACAACTGGATTCGGTAAGTTCCGGGTGGCCCTCGTGTTTACGAGCCGTGGCGGCAACAATAATTCTTATTCAAGAGGCCCGGAAATTGACTTTGGGGGCAAAAATGAAAGTGTTTGTTCCCCATATGGTCATGGCCGTTTTGGAGCAAAAGGGGGGTCACTGGCTATCATCCAGTCGAATGTTGCAATACCAGGCCATCCTGAGAGAACAGGATGATATTGAAATAAGGACTACTAATCATGTTAATCCAGCAGAGTTTTTACGCAGTGACCAGGAAGCTGGGGGACTGGTGCACGATTACGTAGAGGTAATTGAACAAGTATATGCCAGCAGACTGACCTAAAGGATGAACCGTTGGAAGAACCTGAATGGGAACTATACACTGATGGATCCAGTTTTGTCGAGAATGGGACTCGCTATGCCGGGTATGCAGTGGTAACATTGGATCAGGTAATAGAGGCAAAGGCTTTGTTACCTGGAACTTTGGCCCAGAAGGCAGAGGTGATTGGACTCACCAGAGCCCTGTATTTGAGCAAGGACAAAAGGGTTAATATCTGGACAGATTCTAAATATGCCTTTGGTGTGGTTCATGTACATGGGGCGTTATGGAAGGAAAGGGGGCTTTTGAATTCACAGGGAACCAACATCAAGCACCGGGAAGAAGTGCTACAGCTACTGGATGTGGTACACAGTCCCAAAGCAGTTGCAGTAATGCATGTTAGAGGACATCAGACTGCGGAAGGAGACGTTTACAGAGGAAATCGATTTGCTGATGTTACAGCTCGGCAAGTGGCACGGGAAGTATGGACTCAAATGGCATTGGTACCGGTAAGAACAAATCCGGCTACCCCATACCTGAATCAGGAGCCCAAATATTCAATAGAAGATGGAAAACTAATAAACTTGCTAGGGGCACAGAAGAATCAACTTGGGTGGTACGTTACACCAATGGGACAAATAGTGGTACCTACCCGCATAATGAAATTTATTTTGGAATCAGAACATAATAAATGTCATTGGGGGGCAGAAGTATTGGTAAAATTTTTGAAGAATGAGATAATCTCTAATCAGATGTTAACAATGGCAAAAAGAGTTAATGCAATGTGCCCAGTATGTTTGAAGAATAATCCAGTAGTTAGGAGACAAATACAAATGGGAAAGTTGCAAGTCGGGCCACAACCAGGAGATTACTGGCAAGCTGATTTTTCTGAATTGCCTAGGGCACAGGGATACAGATACTTGTTAGTGTACATATGTACGTTCTCAGGGTGGCCGGAAGCTTTTCCATGTAGAACTAATCAGGCTAAGGAGGTGGTAAAAACCTTGTTAAAAGAAATAATACCAAGATTTGGAGTACCTTTAGGATTGTCATCAGATAGGGGTCCGCATTTTATAGCTGGGGTAGTGCAGGAATTAGCATGAATGTTAGATATAACCTGGAATTTGCATACCCCCTGGAGACCTCAGTCTAGTGGGCAGGTGGAAAGGATGAATCAAACCCTGAAAGGACAAATCAAAAAGATTTGCCAGGAAGCTAAACTGCACTGGCCTCAAGCTTTGCCTTTGGCCCTACTCAGGATTCGAATTAAACCAAGGGAAAAGGTAGGCGTAAGTCCATATGAGATATTATATGGCAAACCATATCATGCAACTGTATTAAAAGGGGAGGTACATGTGAGTGGGGACCAGGCGATTGCAGAGTATGTTATGTCACTTAATAAGATCTTGAATTCTTTAAGAAATACGTTACAGTGGAATAGACCGCTCACGCTGGAGAATTCTGTCCACGACATCCAGCCTGGGGACCAGGTGTACGTCAAGAAGTGGATCACGGATCCGCTACGGGAATCATGGAGCGGACCCCACCAGGTGATGATGACGACCTACACGGCGGTGAAGGTCCAGGGGATGGATGCTTGGATCCATTACACCAGGGTAAAGAAGGCACCGTTCCAGTGGGAAACCCAGATAGTGTCTCCAACCCGGATGATCTTCCGCGCAAAGCCGCCTTCTTAATTATATTACTGCTAGTGATCATGAGACTAGTACCCGTTCAAGGGTCTACTCTTGTACAGGTTGAAGAAACAAAGGTTACAGTCATGGAAGGGATGGATGTTCAATTAACTTGTGTTATCTTTGACAGCCAGAAAGTTGAGGCCGGTGAAGTTATTGCAATATGGCAACGGGGGGCTGAAAGAAGCCGAGGCAAGATAGGAGTCGGTTGGGATCAGGATAAACAACAAGGAAACACGGTACTGAATCTTACCAAGGTAACCACAAACGATACGGGAGAATATACATGTTTGGTCAAAATACGGGATAGTTTTGATTACAAAAGAGTGAGTATGAGGGTTTTGCCATGGACAGGGGATCGTGCTGAAAACATAAAGGTTAATCCAGTATCAATGGCAGTGGACATGTGGGATTGGCCACCTCTCAGAATAAATTGTTCCTTCCTAGTAAGATCAAGATATCAAAGGAACCTTTGGGTCAAATGGTGGAAGCAAAATAGGGAACTGACCTGGGACAGAATAGAGGACGGGACCAATTGGTGGGGAAAGGAAGGCAAAGGTTGTGGGTGGTCGAGTGTCACTAATCCTAGAATAGGAAATGCATGGTGGAGGCATGACAGAATGATGTTATCCTTACAGAGACACGGTAGGAGTAGACGGGAGGTTAATGATACAATAGAACGAAATACTGAGCAGGAAAATTTAGTGGTAGGATTAATCAGAGATTTTGGGATCATGCAGAATGTGACTAAAATAACAGCTTGCCTGCCATTGCCACAGGCTGCAGGTGAACCAATTCCCTGGGGAATAATACCAGTAACCAAAATGCCTGAAACATTCAAGAATGTTTCATGGTCCTGCCAGTCAGTTCCCAAACCAGTAGATGTATGGAGGGATTTGTGTATGACCATTCGGGCTATGACTAGAGAGGAATGTGAAAAGAAATCCAATCATTATGGTTGGATTCAAAATACCAGGAGGTGTTTAATTGCAACCCCAATAGATGAGCCATGCAATACAGTACGAATAAGAACGAAATCCCAACAAAATGAGATTGGTAGATGAGTTGTCAGAATGTCACACAGAATTTTGACACCTGGAATAGTTGGAAGACATTATGGGGACCTAGTGTTTTGGAACACTATCATTACCTTGGGGAGGTACAATGGTGCATCCAATGGTCAGGAGTAAAGAATCAGTCACATTATAGGGCCCTTATCACGTCTACATCTTCCCGAGAGTTCAGACTGCAGAAAGAGGATTGGAATTGTACTGAGGTTTTTTACATGTGATACACCGGAAGACCGAATCGGATTGGTACCGGTGAAAATGGCATTAAAGTGGGGATGCGAGTGTAGGGGGTATGATCGCATGGTTAGCAGAGAGTCCATGGATGGGCCTATAGATTGCAGATATACTACTGTGCATAGCCCTGGAAATCTAGTCTGGGTGTTGGGACACGGACAGTGGACCACACATTTACCTCTAGATGGATCAGTAACACAAATCACCCTAGGGGTTCCCACATTGTGTCCATACTGGAAACAGAATAGATTGATCCAAAGGAAAGGACTCAGAAAGAGGGAAGAATCCCTAGAGGAGCAGTGGCATGAACCTGGCTCAGGAGAGCAATTTGGATGGATATTGGAGTCATTATTCCCTCCGGTAGCGACATATCGAAACAGGGAAATGCTCAACAATTTGTTAGGACAGACAGAAAGGTTGGCAGCAGCTACTAAGAAGGGATTTAAGGATCTAAATTTGCAATTGCAAGCTACATCAAGAATGACCCTACAAAACAGAATGGCATTGGATTTGCTACTGTTAAAGGAACATGGAGTTTGTGGTTACCTGAGTAGGAGAATAGATCATTGCTGTGTACACATTCCAAATGTTACACTTGAAGTTGAGAAAGATATTTCTCAACTGGCAGAAGTGGAAACAAAAACCAAGGAAATTGAAAGGGAAGCACAGCATAATTGGATAGGAGCAGTATTTGATTCTTTGGGGCTTCACCTGTCTGGCTGGATTACGTCTGCTATACAGTATGTACTAATGTTTTTAGTATTTTTAGTGACTATATGGATTGTATATAGATGCCTCTTAGGTGTGATCGAAAAGGAAAAGAGGCGATCTCTCCGGTTGCTGAAGGCGATGACCCGTGGGCGGCAGAATGAGGAACACTCCCCACCTCGTTATGAAGATGTTACTGTCAATACTGTTGATTGAGCATCCTTGCAGCAGGACTGAAGGATGCTCAAAAGGGGGGAAATGTTGGAAAAGAAATGAAATTTAGCAAAATATTTAATTATAGTGAGTTGTGTGTGAACTGGTTTGTTAAAAAGCAGTTTTGTAGCCGTTGAAAAGTGTGTTGAGTTATGTGTGTAACCTAGCAGGTAGTCTTAGGGATTTAATAAATAATTAAACTAGTGCAAGAAAGTAAGAATGCTAACCTGTCTAGAGGCAGCATACAATGCTCTTAGAATAAGATAAGCAGAGGATTAATGATCTTGTTTGTGAACCAAGGAATGTATCACAAGGGGTCTGTGACCAGGCAAGGGGAACGGGGAACTGTTTCTTGGAGGCTAGGCAAGGGGAACGGGAAACTGTTCCTTGGAGACTTTGTTGTGAATCGCATGTATAAGAGGGAAGCACCCATACGTGAATTTGGGGGGCTCGGACTTTAGGGACGTGAGTCCCCCAGTTCCCCGGGCCCTTAATAAAGCACCCACAAAACTTATCCGAGTTTTGTGTCATTTATCAATCGGGCAACAGGAACACGCAGGATGAAAGCGGCAGGAACTGGGAGCAACTGGGACCTTGCTGGGAGCAAATTGCAGCCTCCCTCCTCCTCCTCCCCTGTTCCCAAAGGCCAAACCGTGTGGGGAAAGGGGGCGAGGAAAGGGTGGGAATGGTGAGGGGAAAGGGGTGGGGCCAAGGGGAGGCACGGTCCTAAAAGGGCCCAGCTTGGTTTAAAATCACCCAAAGGCATCTCAAATGCAGCTGAAATCCAGCAGGTTTGACCTAAAATCAGCCAAATGGGATTAAAATTATCCTAAGGGGTCTAAAATCCAACCAAAGGGGCCTAAAATTGTGTTGGTATCGGTGGGAGAAATGCGGCACGCAATATGAATGATCAGCAAATCTCAAACCTTATTGATAGGTACACATCTTTATATCGGTGTTAATGAAGCTCATACATATTGCAAAGGCGAGCTCACTATTGGTTAGTTATTTATCAGCCAACTACGCCTACTTCTGCATTCTTGTGGATATTTTATTGAAACTACTCTTCATATTTCTGCCAAAGATCTTCTTCCCTATCCTGTTGTTGCACCAAGGGCATAATGTCCTTGCCTGTTATTAGACACTGACTGCTGATTCCTGTACTTGTGCCCTTCTAGCTTAACCAGCGGCATTATGTCGACGTGACCTTTCTCAGCTAACCAACTGTCTACAAAGCTCTCCACACTTCCCCCGTTTTTCTGTTGAATAAGCATAGTCTGATTAAACGCAGCAGATATCCTTTGCACCATGTTCTGTAAGCACCTGCAAAAATATGGCAAAACAGCACTACTAAAAGAGCTATATTGTTCACTATAATGCTAACTTTAACAATAGAGCGTAACTATGATCTTAGGCTTAACAATGAGAGCCATTTATCAATACTGAAACTTGATTTTACCTGTAAGTTTCTAGTTAACCTCTGCAATTTAGAGAGCTGGGCGTGGATGGACTGCAAATGGTTAGAAAGGTTCATGCAACACATGCTCTCAAATTCTTCCCAGCTATGGCTTTGTGCAAGTAAAAGAAAGTCAATCGCAGCTCTATTTTGAAGCGTTGCATGGTGAATAGAATCAACATCAAGCAAAAGGCTAGAAAGTGCCAAAGAGGTGGAATTGGTTTGCTTCCCAGGCCAGCACCCCAAATTATTTAGGGCAGCATGGACACCTGCAGCTGCTACTTTTGGAGTTAGAAAGGATGCTGCAATTATGGCTTCTAGGGACCAAAATTTTTGCATCGTCTTTGCAGTCAGCAGTAAATGCATGGATCATTCTCTTATTTCGATGACGGTGGCGACTCATGTTTAATATCATGGATGTATTGGGTGTAAGCAGAGACAGGTGTCTAATTGTACATGGCCCCCTGCACAGCATCGATGGGACACCGGGCCGAGCACGGTCTCTACAGATTAAGAAGTAACCTGCTGGCACTTGATTAGGGTCATTTGATGAGATTGACGCTTTCCCTGTGGTATAATTGCACCAAGCTGTTGCATTACGATACACAGCCATGCGGAAGTTACGATAGTGGAATGGTTCTTGGCTGAAAGCTGGCTTCTATGGTTAAAATTAAGGCATGCATTTGCCATCACTAAACTTAACAGCTCCAATTCTTGGGGTTCCTGTGGTGCTATGGGGAAATGAGAAACTCATTGGTCTTAATTATCTACACTTGTTCTAGCATTGTCGGTTTTGCAGGTCGGTACACATGAGGGGCATGGCCAGGGATCTGCTGGTAGCCTAACCAAACAAGTTGTAAATGGATTACCAGGAGAAGATAATGACAGGCAAATAGCCTCTTGGTTAGTTAAGTTTGCTAGGGTGACTTAAATGTTAGTCTTGGGCTGAGGTGGGGTTCATGCTTAATGAGTTTTCACTTCTCTGGCAGCATCTGCACTGTCTGTTAAGAGGGTGAAAATTGGCAGCATCTGCACTGTCTGTTAAGAGGGTGAAGATTGGTAAAGCAACAGCATAAATTTGCCACATCACTTTGATCTTCTTAGGCGCTGCTTTTAACCACTCAGACATTTGGGAGATAAACATGTTTCTCACAAGTCGTTAAGATTGTTTCTTCTTTCTTTTTCTTTTCTTTCTCCTTGATCTGCCTAGATTTAACTTCTTTAGGTCTCTCAGACAATTGTCCCACACTTGGTTGGGATCTTGATCTCTTGAAATTGGACCTATTACACCTGACTGTGAAAGGGGAATACTCTAACTACACTTAGACTGTAAAATATGCGACTGGGATTGTTCTTAAAGCGCGTTTAACTAAGTGCTGGGTTTCTCACAAACTATGTGAGAATTTTCTGTCTGGGGATTCATACAACTGCAGTCTTTGGCGGCTAGTTAATCCTGTAAAGGCCTGAAGTTCTGTTTGCCAGGAGATCAACTGCCAATAAAATTCACAGCTCCTGCACTACAACTCAGGTAATTGGGTCTGATGTACCTACTTAGTTTCTTGACAACTCTCGCAAAAAAGCAATACTCATGCAGCACACTCTCTATTTTGACAATTAATACAAGCTAGGTTCTTAAGTCTTCAAAATTCAAATGTAGAAAGCACTGGAAGCTGGCTTAGTATATTATCTAAGGATTTGCACTGATCAACCGCTCGGTCGATAGCCAAACTACACTGTCCTTTCAGCTTAACAAGTATTAGTCGAAGGATGATCAACAGCTTTGTCTCTACTCGCTGATGGTCTTCTTTGCTCAGTTGATGGAGGTCTGGTGGTTCCATCTAACACAGCTGCTCAGGTCCATTTAGCAGGTACCCATAAGGATCCTGTAGGGGTAGAAACACAAAGATATCCACGGCCCCAATATAACACCTTAGCAGGACCTTGCCATTGTCCTGTTTTGGGATCTCTGTATTTTACCCATACATCCTACTTTACACTTTCTTTCTCCTGTACATAGTGGCGAATTACAGCAGGAACTTTGCTTTCCCCAAAAACACATGAATGATTCAAAACAAATAGGCACCTTAGCAATCTTTCTTGTGGCTCTCTAATATCTTTGTATTTACCTAGATATCTTTTCAAGGTACTATTAGCTCTTTCTACAATCACTTGTCCTGTCAGGGAATTAGGAATGCCTGTCACGTGTTCTGTCTTCCACATTTGCATAAACTGCTTTATTCTTTTGCTGCAATAGGCAGGCTCGTTATCTGTCTTAATACACTGTGGCACTCTTATTACTGCAAAGCAGCTACTGAGATGCTTCTCTACTTGCCCGGCTTTCTCACCAGTCTGTGCTGTGGCTCATATAAAATGACTATGGGTGTCTATAGTAACATGCATATACTTCATCCTTCCAAACTCAGCAACATGTGTGACATCCATTTGCCAGGTCTCATTTGTATTCAACCCTCTTCGGTTAACTCCCAGACCTAACCCGCAGCCCCCATTATGATGACTACATATGAGACACGCTTTGACTATTGCCTGTGCTTCTTTCATAGAAACCTGAAATTCTCTATGGAGGCCCTTTGCATTTTGGTGAAACATGGAATGTGCTTCTCTGGCCATAGTCTGCCTGGGAATTGAGAGTTGTGTAATTGAGACTCGCTTATCTTCTTGTGCATTACTTTCTCCTAGACCAATATCTCACTTGTGACTTCTGATATGGATAACAGAAAAAGGATGTTTTCTCAGCTTAGTCACCCTCTGTAACTGTATAACCAGCTCATGTAACCTCTTGTTTTGAACTTCTTTTATAGAGGCATCCTCTATTCGCTCGCACACTCCTGCAACATACAAAGAATCTGTCACTATGTTGAGGGGCCCCGAAAAATGCGTCATGGCTCATACAACAGCCAATAGCTCTATCATTTTTAAAGTATCTGACTCGGAAGCCTGGAGAATCTGATGGTGCCATTGTCCCTTTTCTTGCCTGGTCACTGCAGCAGTTCTTGATTTTCTTTCTGCATCTGTGTAGGCTGTTATAGCGTCCAACAGGGGCTTCTGTGATCTTTTTGGGCATTGAATCTAACTTCACTGCCCTACTCAGTTCAACGGTATATTGGGAATATCATCAGTGGCAATCACGCTTCCAGCTCCCAGCAGCGCCTCTTGTAATTCCATACTGTTTATCCGCTACCAGGTCAATGTATCTTTCTTCATTGGTATCCGTATCTGATCAGGCTCCTTTCTTGTAATCTGTAATGCTCGATCACGACCTTTCTTAAACAAGTCAGCCAAAATTTCAATTTTTTGAAGAAGGGTTTTATGCTGTTGAAGTGGAGGAGATATCCATTCTAAGGCCCACGCTTCCCCTGTTTTCCTGTCATGCTGAGTAAGTGCACTCAGTAAAAATTTAGTTCTACACCAAACTGTCAGCTGTATGGGGAGGTTAAGATCTTGTCTTTGGACACTGCCTTGAGTTACACAGTCTAATATCTGTTGAAGTGTCTTAACCTGCTCAGAGGTTATATGGACAGGTTGTGCCGGATTAGTCTTTTTTAGTAAAGGTTGAAGTTCATCTAATAACTAATTTGGGATGCTTATAATAGGGTGCAGCCATTGCAGATTGCTAAGTAACTTTTGAGCATCATGCAATGTATGTATTTTAATATCAAATTGCAATTTCTGGGGGGTAACAATCTGAGTAGTAAGTGTTTATCTTAAATATTTCTAGGGTGCAGATAATTGAATTTTTTCAAAATAGGAGCTACAACTGAGCTATGTAGTTTCAGGGCTTTATGTATTTCTAGAATTTGTATGAACCAGTTGGGCTCCACATGCTTCCAGTTGCTGTCTTTCACCCTCGCTTTTGTTCCAGTTACTCCCAGTCACTCCCAGTGTAGGCCAGTTCCCTCCAACATGTTCCCAGTCACTCCCAGTTGCTCCCAGTTGGGTTTTTGGGAGGATGTTTGGAGAATGAAGCAGTCCAAGGCTGAGCGGAAAAGGCCCCTTGGGGGGGACATCGGGGGGTGCCGGTGGTGGCTGCCGGCAGAGGCAGCCTGGAGGAGCAGAGCCCTGTGTGCCCCAGGAGCCCAAAGTGGGGAGCCCAGAGAGGGGGGAGCACTGCCATTGGCGGGAGCCTCAAGAGCCTGGAGAGGGGCAGGGGGGACTCGTTGGAGCCGCTGCAGCCCCGAGCAGAGAATGAGGGGAGAAGGGAGCCCTGGAGCCCAAAGAGCCCTGGCATCCCAAAATGGGGAGAGCAAAGAGGGGGGAGCTTTTAGGATTGCTGGGACTGCCGGCAGCCTGGGGAGGGTGCGCACTGAGGAGAGGGGGGACCCCCAATCCGAGGGTGACCTCAGCAGCTGGGACAAGGGGGAACCCCTGAATACCAGAGGGGAGGGACCAGGGATGGGGAACTCCTGGGAGGCTTTCTCAGGGCTGAATCTTGGTGTTTGAGAGGTTTTTCTGGAGCCCAGGTGGCCAGTGACTTGTTGAGATGGAGTCAGGCAGAGGGACCTTCCAACTCTACGTGTGTTGGGTAAGATGAAACAGGAAAGCCTTATAAATATGATTGTCTGGCAAAAGATTTTGAGAATATGGAAAGTAGAAGCAAGATTGGAATGAAAGCAAGCTTTGAGATAACCTTAGTTACCAAACAACTGGAAAAAAATTGTGTGGCCCAAATGAAGGTAATCCCCTTTTGATGAAACAATTCCCTCTGCTTGCAGACAGGTCCAAGGGTCAGAGCAGACCCAACTAGCTCAGCAGAAGGGGTCCAAAGAGTAGTTTTTAGGGTTTAAAATGTAACACAGTATGGTGATGTAATGATTCTTACAGGCTGTATGTAAATGCTCTAGGATTTGTATCTTGCCCTAGATTGGTTAGTGAGAAATAGAATATTCAACCCAGAAGAAGACTTACTGTATTGTAACAGGAACCTTGCTCGCTTATGCTCTTCCCCTGTTACTCTCTTATCCTTTCATCCTCTCTACCCCTCTCTTCTCTCGGGCCTGCTCCAAGCTGTTGCTGGCAGCTCCAAGCAGGGCCCTGCACCCAGGCCCTTTGCAATAAACTGCAAGTTCCATGACCTGGCTTCAGATATCTCTCGTCTCCGTCTGTCCCTACCGTGCAACCGACGCTCCTACAAACGTGCCCATCCCTTGTTTTCCCCAAGCCAGGATTTTCCATTCCCAACCCCTGGGAGGCTGCAAGGACGAGGAATGTTGCCGGGCTTGCAAGGGTTCCTCAGGGGTGAAGAGAGAGATGAGAATCTTGACTCCATGAGCAGAAGGCTGGATTTATTATTTTATGATATAAGTTACATTATGACTACGCTAATAGGAATAGAGAGAAAAGTTCAGACGCTGCTAAGCTAAGAATAGAATAGAATGAATCAACAAAGGAGCTCTCTCTGATTCTCCCAGACAGAGCTTGGTCTCTGATTGGCCCTTAATTGTAAACATGGAACATGGGCCAATCACAGGTGCACCTGTTGCATTTCACAGCAGTAGATAACCATTGTTTACATTCTCTTTCTGCAGCCTCAGCCTTCCAGAATAGGGAAAAATCCTAAAGAAAGGATTTTTCACAAAAGATGTCTGTGACAGAGGAAGATGCCTCGGGACACTGAGGCAGGTGAGGAGGAAGTCAGTGCCCCTTTCCCCTCTGCTCCATCTCCCAGCCCAGCATGGCCCCGGCTGCAGCACAGCCCTGGGGGGATCTCCTTGCCCTTGCCTGTGGCACGGAGGCAAATCCCATCCTGTCCTTGTCCTTCCTCCCCCAGAGCAGGAGCTAAGCATGGAGAGCATGGAGGAGAAATTCCCGCGGCAGAACCTGGTGGAAGAGGCCGTTTTGAGCGGCTCCACGGTGCAGGAAACACACGGGGAGGAAAAGCCCTGGAGATGCCGCATGAGGAGGGGCTGCAAACGCAGCTGGCAGGGATCTGAGGGGGAAAGAGCCAGCCTGAGGCGGGAAGGCGGCTGCAGATGGAGGCAGAGCTCGGAGCTGGTGCTCCATGAGCAGCTCCATGATGGGGAGAAGCCCCACATGTGTGTGGAGTGTGGGAAGAGCTTCAGGAGGAACTGTGACCTGATCCTGCACCAGAGGATCCACACTGGAGAGAAGCCCTGTGAATGTGGGGAGTGTGGGAAGAGTTTCAGCCAGAGCTCCAACCTGATCAAGCACCAGAGGACCCACACTGGGGAGAAGCCCTACGAGTGTGGGGAGTGTGGAAAGACCTTCTGTGGGAGCTCCAGCCTTATCAGCCACCAGAGGATCCACAATGGGGAATGGCACTTCAAGTGTGGGGAGTGTGGACTGAGCTTCAGCCAGTGCTCCCACCTGATCGCGCACCAGAGGACCCATACTGGGGAGAGGCCCTACAAGTGTTCCAAGTGTGGGAAGGGGTTTCAGACCAGCTCTCCTCCAGCACTATCATACTCACAGAGAGGAGAGGCCCTTCCCATGCCCCGACTGCAGGAAGGGATTCAAGGACAACTCCACCCTCGTCCAGCACCAGCGCATTCACACAGGGGTGAGGCCCTACGAGTGTGATAAATGCAGGAAGAGGTTTCTGATCAACTCCCACCTCCTCCAGCACTATTGGATTCACAGAGAGGAGAGGCCCTTCTGCTGCCCCGAGTGTGGGAAGGGATTCAAGAACAATTCCAACCTTGTCACCCACCGGTGCACCCACACAGGGGAGAGGCCCTACAAGTGTCCCCAGTGTGGGAAGAGCTTCTCCTGCAGCTTTCACTTGACCCAACACCAACTGAGCTACCGGTAAGGGAAGCCCTGCGAGTGGCCCGACTGCGGGAAGATCTTTGTGCGCTGCCAAGATGCACCCGGCCATAATAACCTTTGCTCCATAGTCCTAGCCTCTCATAAAACTTTTATTAAAGTCCTTTATTAATTTTTTTACATTTTCACAGGAGAGTGAATGTGCTTTTGACAGGCAGCTTCACAGAAACTGGAAAACGGGGAGGTTCCCAGGAGGGGGCACTGCTGATCAGGGCATAGAGGCGCTGCCTGCAATCGTCCATAACCACCCCTAAGGAGCCTCCAGGGCTTTACCATCCATGTGTTGCAGCAGATGTGTTGGGAAAGGTAAAAAGAGCCCGTGGAATGGTCCTTGTTGCAGGCAGATTAGCCACTTGTAGCTCTTCAAAACTGCCTCCCATAAAAAACAAAAAAACTTAAACCGTTCCTAAATGTGAAAAACACGTTCACTCTCCTGTGAAAATGTAAAAAGTTTAATAAAGGACAATGGGGGACCAGGACCATGGAGCAAAGGTTATTACAGCCAGGTGCATCTTGACACTTAGCCAGGAGCACCCTGTTACCTTTGGGGATCTGTTGGAGAATTTTGCTCAGAAATGACTTATAGAGTTTTGTTCAGACAGGCCATAATCATATACAGCTGATGGAAAAGTAAAAGGCAGCTGTGAGGAGCAAATTCTCCAAACCTGTTCCTGTAAACAACAAAATTTTCAGGCACGTTTATGTAAACAGCAGAAGTTCTCAGGTTGTTTTTAATAACAAGTAAATATTTTGTCCTTGGATAGTTATGGGAAAGCAGAGTGACAAACATGGAGGCCTTGAGAACCATTCATAACAGGATGAGACAAACAAGTCTTAGTCTCAATAACAAACCACAGGTATTGAAAACAAAAGGAGGGGTTGATGTGTAATCGGTAACCAATGATGAGCTCGGGTTTTGCAATATGTATGAACTTAATTAACACTGTTATAAAATGTGCATGTTGGATCAATAAATTGGAGTTCGATGCTGATCAAAGGATGGGTCGTCTCCCTTCGTCTCTACAAATGGTGACACCCGGACGTGATACAGCAACACACCACGGAGGAGCGAAGAAACAGGTCAGGTCCGAGCAGCCCGGGCGGCAGTAAACGCAACAAAAGGGATAAAAAAGAAGCTGAGACATGTCATGCCTTGGGTGTCGTACAGGCGAGCCCAACTGATACGTGCTGCACGGCCCTTGAAGAGGCTGCAATCAGCGCTGACGATTTTAGGTATGGAAAGGCAAGCAGCATATTTACAAAAAAGGCAGGTTAAGGAGATTTACAAAAGGGTTTACCAGGACTTTGGACGTACGGCTACGGTAGGGGAGTTTTTATTAACCCCCATACGGTTTACGAGTTAACAGAGTGGCGTAAATTCGGTGATTTATTATGGGAGGCTACTTTAGAGAGTGATAAAACTGCCAAGAAGTTAAGTAAGCTATGGTGGGTAGTGCACAATAGACTGCTTCAGCATGTCTCTGAGTGCAAGGTAGCAGCCGCGGCTGATGGCGCCTGCGGGGCTGTGCTGCTCCGAACTCGGCGTGGGCGCTGCACCATGGAGAGCAGCTGCGGCGAGCGACCGCCTGAAATGCTGCGCTGCAGCGGTGGTAGCGGAGGCAGACGCGGGGGAAGCAGAGCCGCCGTAGAAGCCCAGCGCGGGGGGGGTTCGTCCACTCCGACACAAGCAGTGAGGGACCAGAGCGCTTTTCCAGCGCCAGCGCTTCTCTCTCCGCCCTGCAGCCGGCAAAAAGCTTCAGTTTTAGACCTAACAGCCGTAATAAATGTGACTCTTGTCAACAAAAAGAAAAGATTCACTGCAATTAAGAAACCAGTGATAATAAACAAGCGACACCAAGGAGCATTACTATCCAGACGTTCCTTGCCTAAGTTAAAAATACCTTTTGTCCTTCCTGACAGAGACTGTGAAACAGAAATCAGTGTACTGAATGAGTGAGTCAAATTTCAGTCGATTTGGCTTAGCATCTGTTATGCTGTCAGAATCACCTGTATTAACATAGACTTTAACATCAGAGACACACATGGCTCGGTCGGTGGAACATCAAACTCTAAAACTGTATTTTGAAAAATTTAAAGATGTTAAAGATGTGTTGAAGTGATTGTATGGGTGAGCTGTTATGAGTGTGCTTTTTGGTATAAAAATGCTGCAGCAAACACGTGAAAAAAGTTGTTTTAGCTTAGTATTTTAGAATCAGGCCTGTAAGTAAGTTATAGTAAATGCTATATTTTATTTCTATAGTAAGTTTTATCCGTTGCTAAGTAGTTTAAGTTAAATTATCTATTAAGTGCCATTAAATGTTAAATACTGTTAAGGTTAAGCTTTGTTAAGTTTATCTTCTGTTAGGTTTAAGTGCTGTTAAGTTTAATTTCTGTTAAGTTTAAGTGTTATGAAGTTTAATGAAGTTAGGTTCTGTTAAGATTAAAATTATATTAGGTTTAAGTTATGTAGAATTTAAAGTCAGTTAAGTTCTGTTAAAGTTAAATTTAAGTGATTTTACATGTAAGTTCTGTTGAGTTTAATTTCTGTTAAGTTTAAGTGATGTTAAGTTCTGTTAAGTTTAGATATTTTAAGTGCTTTAAGTTTAAGGCATACTGCTTTTTCACCACTCCAAATTAACAAAGGACTGAGAATCGCTCAGCTGGTGCCATGTGAGCCAAATGACTAAGGGATTACAGACTGTAAAAGGACAAGAGAGGGGGGAAGTTGTTTTGAATCCACCAGAGGACTTACCTTACTGACTTTGAACATTTCTGAGAAACCCAAGTAAAGGGTGGAAGTGGAATTTCAAGGACTCAAAGGATCATTTTCAGGCTTGTTGGACACTGGGGTCGATTCCAGCATTATTAGCCCTAGCTGTTCACCTCCTCTCCAGGTTCGCATGAATGAAAACGGCTAACAGCCTTCTTTTCTTAGTCAAATTACCACCTACCATACAATGCCTGATAAGGCAGGACATTATGGCTCAGTTGGGGGTGGTTTTAACCCTTTGGGGTAAAAGCCATTGCTCAGACCGTGGCTGGGGAACTTTATAGAGATACTGGGTGTGCTTTTAAATGCTTTTACTTGTTTTACCTTGTATTTTTAATTGTATTCAAGATATGGTCAGTAGAATAATAGAAAAACCCTAGCAGACTAACCTCCATGTGCATAAAAGAAAAAAGGGGGAATTTGTTGGAGAATTTTGCTCAGAAATGGCTTACAGAGTTTTGTTCAGACATGCCATAATCATATACAGCTGATGGAAAAGTAAAAGGCAGCTGTGAGGAGCAAATTCTCAAAGCCTGTTCCTGTAAACAACAAAATTTTCAGGCACGTTTATGTAAACAGCAGAAGTTCTCAGGTTGTTTTTTAATAACAAGTAAATATTTTGTCCTTGGATAGTTATGGGAAAGCAGAGTGACAAACATGGAGGCCTTGAGAACCATTCATAACAGGATGAGACAAACAAGTCTTAGTCTCAATAACAAACCACAGGTACTGAAAACAAAAGGAGGGGTTGATGTGTAATCGGTAACCAATGATGAGCTCGGGTTTTGCAATATGTATGAACTTAATTAACACTGTTATAAAATGTGCATGTTGGATCAATAAATTGGAGTTCGATGCTGATCAAAGGATGGGTCGTCTCCCTTCGCTTCTACAGGGATCCCCCTGAAATACCTCTCCCCTTACATCAACCTCTTGCATATTCATCGACCCTCATGCACATCCATAAACTGCTTTACATATTCCAGGAACAATTTTACATGGCCCCTCCTTGGGTCTGCCTTTCAGAGCATGTGTGTGTCTTGGCTGTGGTTTTGGCTCCTTCTCTTTATCACCTCCAATTTTTGGGCCTTGGTCCACTCTGCCGTCAGACACTGAGTGCTGATAGTTGCCAGATCTGTACAGGTGTCCTCATCCTGTGTGCATTGGATGTTATCCCATCCAAGCAGGCAGTTTAAAACAAGCAGCTATTTCACTGAGCTTACTTAACAACAGAAATAAAAATTGTATATTTATACCAAAGTTACTTTAACACCACACATATAAAATCCATTTTAATATTAGCGAAAAGCCAATATTATACTATGTATCCTTAACATTGCCTATATCTTTCCTTACCCTTTTGTTCCCAAGAGTGCAGCAAGGAGTAAAAACTGCCAGCACGGCACGGAGTTGCTGCCGTCTCTCCATCGGCCCGTGTCCCTCCCCTGTAAGAGCCTGAATGAGAGATGTGGGACTCCAGGCAGCTCTCCAAAATGCATTTTATTGTATCCAAGATGTTACAGCAGTCCAGGGTCGTGGGTGACAGAGCCTGTGCCTACAGCTGTCAGCTCCAGCTGCAGACATACCTGGATACCCTTTAGCTTTGGTTACAGTGCATTATATACTCTTCTTTGCTGAGCATCTTAACACAGAAGAATCAACCTATACCTTTACTTTTACCTATAGCCTGTCATAACTCCTATAATTGCCATATTGATGTTACTATTCTCCAATCACTAAAAGTTAGTACACTGCAATTTAAACTAGAAGTTGTTTTTCAGTTTTCTTGCAGTGGAAAATTCTGAGACTTTTTTTCTATTTGCAATATCGACAGTCTTCTTTGCCTGTGGAATCTTTTTGCTTGGTAAAAACATCTTCTGTTTGGGGTGGGTTTATCCTTTGCTCTAAGCCATAAAAACCCCTTGTAAGTAACACACTCTTTGCCTTCTTAGTTGTCCAGTAAGACTGGCTCAGCAATTCTTCTACATCAAAACTTGCTTTCATTTCTATTCCTTCTTCAGATTCTACATTCAAAAATCTTTCTGTCAAGCACATATATCTGTTAAAATTTCCTGTTGAAATTTCACCCTTCCCAACACTCTGTGCCACCTAGTCCCCCTTTTCCTGAGGGCAGAATAAGGCACAGAATCCATCCAGAGGTGACAGGGGAGCATTTCCATCCCCTCTCTGTCCTGTGTCCTCCTTCCTCCCCCATCTTCCCATGTCCCCCCTTCCCTGCCTGTCACTGTTGAGTCAGAAATGACACGGATAAATGAGTGACACACTCCATGAATCTTCAGAAGGCCAATAATCATCTTCATTAGGAAACCCATTTTTTTTATAGTTGGTCCCAATACAGGTGGACCTGATTGTTTATTTTACATTTCACATGCTTGGCTAATTAAGAAAACACCCCTTGGGGTAAACAATCCAGAAGGAAAACAATTGTCACAAACACCACCTGCGAGGCTGTTCAGAATTCTTCATCTCCAGATCCCTGATGTTTCCCAGGCTGATCCATGGAAAATCTTACCTGGATTGTGCATCCATACCTACCCGGGAAGGTGACGGCCGCGCCGTCCTGGGCTCTCCCTCTAGAAATGGCACTCATCACGCTGTTTAAGGTTCCCCTTTTTCCTGCCTAAGTCTTTCTTTTCCTGTCCCCAACCTCCCCTTCCCCCCTGCTGTTGGAACCCAGGGCACAGGGAGTGTCTCCCTGCCTGTCCTGAGAAGTCCTGATCCCCAGGAGAGCACTGCTTTTGACCTTTGTCCATGGAGAAAACTTCCAAGACTTTGGGATGAATTGGAATCTACGTGTGTGAAATAGATAGTAGTGTAGTTTATCACAGGGTGAAAAACTGAGAGCTTTGGGATTTTAGTATGAGGGTGTACAGAAGACTGGATGGAGGATTTTGGGCATTGCCTGATCTCCTTGTTCTTCATCTACTCCATTTTGTGCTGTGTTGGGAGTACAGGGTGATTAGTTGGAAAGAGCTGCAATGCAGATGCTGAGTGGCAGACAAAGAATTAGTTACTGGTAGAAAGAAATAAAATGCATTCTAAGAGTTAATTGGACAAAGTCATTTTAAAAGACCTTGAACCTGTGTGTCTTGTGACTTTTGGTGCCTTCACTTTGTATGCTAAGTCTGGTGTGCAGCCAGCGTGCTGAACTGTTGATATGAGAAAAATAAACAACAGCCTGAAGACCAAAAATCCAAAAGTCCCATTCATTTCGCAGTCCTGGCACAGAACTTTTTAGGGGTCTCCCCATCAGGGGATCCTCAGGGGGGTTTCACACCTCCCTCCCTCCCCCCTTCCTGCCCCGCTGCTCAGCCCCGCTCCAAGCCCTGCACCCAGGGCCCTCTCCGCTCCACAAAAGGACCCCAAATTACCCCAAATCCACCCAAAATTACCTCAGAACCCATTCTGAGGGCTCTGGGGGAAATTTGAGGGGGGTTTTGAGGGGATTGGGGGGGATTTTGTCTGGGTTTGAATCCTTCATGTACTTGGGCATCCACAAGGCACCAAAACCACTCAAAATTTCCTCCAAATTAACCCAAAATCCATCCCCAGGAGGTTTGGGGCAATTCGGGGGGTTTTGAAGAGATTTGGGGGGATTTTGGCTGGGATTGAATACTACACCAAATTTGGTGTCCAGGAGGTACGAAAACCACACAAAATCCACCCAGAATTGATTCAAAATTACCTGAAATTACCCCAAAATTCCCTCCAAATCCACCCTGATGGGGTTTGGGGGAGATATAGAGGGATTTTAGGGGAATTTTAGGGGGAATTTTGGGTAGGTTTGAATCCGATGCCCACTTTGGCATGCATGAGGTACCTAAACCCCAAAAAATCCACCAAATATTCATCCTGAGGGGGTTGCGGGGAGATTTGGGGGTGGGGGGGTGAGGGGATTTGGGGGTTTTGGGGGGGATTTTATGGGGGTTTTTGGCAGTCATCATCATCCAAAACACAACACCCCCTGCCAAAGCCAAGACCAAACCCCTAAGGACTGTGCCCCTTCTGAAGAGGAGATCAACGAACTGCACCCCTTCTGGGGAGGAGATCAAAAGCCAGAGGTGATTGAACTATTAACTCCTCAAGTAAAAATGTATTCATTTAATCAAGTACCATCATTTCTGTTACTTTATCCTTTGTGATTAAGTCTTGAATGCTTTTTTACTCCTTGTTAATTTAGCTGAATAATATTCATTTTGGTTTTGTAAACTATTAAGTCGTATTTTTCATGTTATAAATGAGGTCCCATATGTCTAATTTAATAAACCACAATCTTAAAATTTAGCAGCAGTTTTAACTGAGATAAAATAATACAATCAAATAGAATTCAGTAGTTACAAAAAGAAATTTGGCAGCGGTTCGGATAAAGCATAAGCAAAACCGATTGATTGGGGTGTGGGGAGGGCTTGCCACCCTGCCTCAGGTGCAAAAGGCAAAAGAATCCAAACACAACTTATATACTGTGTGCCAATCCATATTCATCAATATTTTCCTGTAAATCTCCTCCTAT
This sequence comes from Melospiza melodia melodia, assembly GCF_035770615.1. Classification (NCBI taxonomy): domain Eukaryota; kingdom Metazoa; phylum Chordata; class Aves; order Passeriformes; family Passerellidae; genus Melospiza; species Melospiza melodia. Next base: position 5,589,170 of record NW_026948796.1, on the reverse strand, counting down.
TTCTGATTCTTGAAATCTGCATCACCACACACACAGCGCATGCTCCCGCTGTGGCTAAGGGGGCTTCTGGCTCTCTGGTGCTCTTCTTGGAGAAGGCCAACAGTCTTCCTTGCTGTCCTCTGAATAACCTGGCAGGTTGTGCACGTGCCCCAAGTCCTGTGTTATGTAAGTAAGAACTATGTTCCAATTAAGCCTCATTATTTTACAGATAAGAACACTATTTTAGACTCCCTGTCTGGAATCGTCCCAACTTTATTCATGTCACAGCCAATCCTGTCCTGGGAGTTGTCTTAACTTTGTCTTTATGCCAATTCTGACTTGGGAGTCTTCCTAAATTTTGTTCATCAAGGCCAATTCCAATCTCCTGTATCCTGTTTCCCACATGTATCATCTACAAAGAAACACATTTGTTTCATAATATTAACACATATACCTTTCCAATTATTTCCCAAATATATTGAAATAATTACAATTTTGTTAGAACTAATCACATCCATTTATCACAGGAGGCCAAAAGCTTGGAAAAGGATGAAAGAAATGCTCCAATGATGACGATGACAAAAAAAACCCAATTTATTTTTGATAGCAAATGAAGGTCGGCCGCCCTCCAGTCCTCCCAGCCTGGCAGGCCTAGTGGGGCCATTCCCATGGCATGAGGTGCTGACAGCCTGTGGATAAAAAACCAGAGAGCCACGGTCAGTCGCAGCAGGCTCCTGTCCCCCTGTCCCACCATGGCCTGTGCCCGGGCCAGGCTGCTGGCTGTGCTCAGAGCCCAAACCTCCCGACCCATTCTCTGTTTTTAGAGAAGGGCAGCGTGGCAGGCCACGTTCCACCTCCTCTGCTTAATCAGAGCAGCAACCTTCTCAGCAGCTGCAAGAGCGGGATGCCTGTGTGCCCGCTGTCACCTGCCCAGAGCCCTTCTACCAGCTGAGCTGTGGAGCCGGGTGCCCACCTCTGGAGAGCTGCTGCCAGGAGAGGAGCCGATCCCACACCAGGTCCTTGTCCTTCTAGAAGGGGCTGTCCGTGCAGACTGTGGCCCCTGGGGTAGCGCTGGCACTGGATGCACTCCATGGACACTGCAGGCTCTTCCCCGTCCGGTCCGGGCACCAGGTGTTATCCTCCTGGGAAAAACAAAGAACAATTGCATGAAAGTCAATTCAAAACAAGACCTGGAAACAAGAAAAAGCACAAAGCCTGTCACTGTTTCATGGACCTGAGGAGGGTCTGACTACTCCATGTGAGAATTAAACCTGTCCACAGGTGGGGATTTTCCCCAACTTTTCCCATTCATAAACGCAGCCCTTCCTCGAGGGCCTGCAGAGTAGACCAGCTGAGGCATGGCTTCGGAACCCGTCCCCTCCTGCCGCCCCCCATGCACATGGATGGATGCTTTTGTCAGACTGGCTGCCCCCGCCTAAGCCCGTGCCAGGCTGGCTAGCAGAAGCTGTCAGCAAGGCCAGGAGCTGGCTCCCCTTCTACAACATTCGTCCCCTGTACCGCCAAAAAGCAGCTCGGCGGCCAGCAGAAAACTTAATATTCCCCAGCGCCGCCAAGTGGGGAACCTCTGGCGTGTAGTCAGGCTGAGCCCTGCTGTGCCTGGAAGCACCAGCATCCCCCCGCCCCTGCACCGGCTGGGTACTCATCTTGATTCCATTGGGGCGCAGAACGTGTCCTTCAGGCAGGGGCCGCAGCCAAAGACAATGGGCACTGTCCCGCCAGCGGCCAGCTCCAGGATGGTGTTCCCAGCTCCAGGATGGTGTTCCCAGCTCCACATCGTGCTCCAGAAGAACACGCCAGCTGTGCCTCAGCTTGTGGGGACATCACGATGCCATTGAGCTGCAGGGGGATGTTTCCCCTGTCCCAGTCCCTGGCACCTTCACCGCACTGCCACCAATTCTCCAGTGGGACAGGCAGCACGGAGCCGCTCCCTCCACAGCTTGTGGGGAGCAGCAGAAGCATCTCCTTGGCTGTGCTCTCTCCTCTGTGCCACGGTCACAGGGAAACACTCCATTTTCTTCCAGCACCACGAGACGCGTACCGCTGCTACTTGCTGGGCTCCTGGATCCTACTGTGCACAGGGATGCATTTCTGCTGTCTCCTGGGCCAGGCACAGCTCCTGCAGCCAAGAATGCTCAAAAAGGTCCTCCAGTGATGGCCTGTCTGTGGGGTCCACACATAAACACCACCTGATGAGGTGCTGGCACTCTGCGGAGAGAAACCAGAAACCACCGCTCAGCGGGACAAGGCTCCTGTCCATGCTCTCCCACATTCCACAGTGCCCAGGCCACACCAGGAGTGCTCAGAGTTGCACTCAAAAGCTTCCTATCGATCCTCTCTTGCCGAGGACACCAGCACAGAGGCACAGGTGCCACCTCCTCCAGCTGAGCCCAGGAGATCCACCTCCTCACCAGCTGCAAGGGCAGGACACTTATGTGCCAGCTGCCCCTCCCAACCCCGTTCTTCCCCTCGTGCCTTGAAGGCACATCCCCACCTTGAGACACCCGTGGCAGGAAGAAGAGCTGGTCCCGGACAATGTCCTCGTTTCTGTGGAATGGAAGGTGCCCGCAGACCAGCTCATAGAGCAGGATGCCCAGGGACTAGATGGTGGCTGGCTGGCCATGGTAGCAGTCAAAGAGGATCCACTCCGGTGGGCTGTACTCCGGTGTTCCTATGGGACAAGGGCACAGCTCATCAGGCCCATGCTGCTCCCTCCCTCCCAGCCAGCTCCTGTTCCACAACAGCCAGTCCCTGCCCTGCCAAAAAGCAACTTGGCAGCAGCTGGCTGAAGAAGGATTCCCCCTCCTTCCTTCCCCCCTTCCTTCTCTCCCTCTTCCCCCTCTGACAGCCAAGGGGGGAACCTCTGCTGCCCGGCTGTGCCCTGGTTTTGGGCTCACCTGACATCCGGGTGTAGAACGTGTCCTGGAGGATCATGCCGCACCCAAAGTCGATGATCTTTGCCTTGCCCGTGGCCAGGTGGACAAGGGTGTTCTCAGCCTTGATGTGGTGGTGCAGGACACCACGGCTGCTGCAGCGCCGCACGGCCTCCAGCACCTGGCAGAACAGCCCCCCCCACCACGGGCTCCGTCAGGAACCGCCACTCGTGCAGGAAGTACCAGAGGTCCTGACAGAGCTGCGGACCCTCCATGAGCAGTGCGAAGCCCTCGGGCACCTCAAACCAGTCCAGGAGCTGCACGACACCGTGGAAGCCAGACCGCGACACCTTCCACAGCAGCGCCAGCTCCAGGGGCACAAGGGCGCCCTTGCGCTGCGGGGGAAGCGCGATGCCATCAGTGGGGTCAATGCTGCGCCGTGCCTCGGGCAGCCCCTGCCCAGCCCTCGCAGCGTTCCGGCTGCCGCCCTGCCGGGCCTCGCCTCAGCCCCGCCCGGCATGCCCCGCTGGCCCCGCTGACTCACCAGCCACGTCCACTGCGAGATGCGCTCCCGGGACACTCGCTTGATGGCCACCTGTGAGCAAAGGTCGGCAGCGGACTTAAGATCACGCTTTGTTAAGAGTGTATAAGCGGGAGAACACGCAGAATAAAAAAAAACTTTTTCTTTTTGAACCCTGATCACGTGTGTATGTCACGTCCGGCCTAATGGTGACAGTTTCCCCATCTCTGAGTCAAGAAACAAGTATTGTCTGACAGGTAACTTGTCAACAAACTGAGAAAGAAATTAGTACCTGGGCATGCAGATTTCTGAAGGGAGGAAAGAAAAGTATTGACAAGAATAAGCCTAAGTTTTAAACACCTGAAACACTCAAAAAAATTATGTTTTAGGATATTGTACCATATGTTACACAGAGTTCAAACAAACCACAACTCATTAGTATCTGGACTTCATTGCCCACTATGCTTAGAAATGTTGCTTGAAGGCACTTTTTGTCAAAGATCCAGTTCCTGTAGGTCACTGTAGATGTAGATCAAAATCCTACCAAAAAATCCATGTCCAAACCAGCAAGAGTGAGACTTTTGTCCTTGGCAGTAGCTTCCAGGTGCTCCTGGAAATCACCAGGCCTAGACACAAAGATGTGTATTCAATGGAGGGAGAGAAGCACCATGCTTAGCTCTAACTGTGACCTTTGGTAGCAGATCTTACTAGCAGGTAATAAATTCCATTTGTTCTGCTCTTGGCCAGAGTCAAGATGGGAATCAAAGTCTAGATCGCAGGAGAAGATCACAGGAGCCTCAGCTTTTCCAGAAGAGGCAAAATACAAAGGATAGTAAATTTGTTTTGGGTTTTTTTACAGGGTGTTTTTACAGATCGATAGACAAGTGATGAAGCTTAAAAAATGACAGCAAAGGAGAATCAAAAGGTATGCTGAAACTGATTGAAGAGGAAGGAGACTTCAAATTAACTGAAAAGCTGCACAGAAAGCTTCTCTACTTTTTGAAGTTGCTTCAAGTTTGAAATGACAAACTCTAGCAGCACTTCCAACTTCTTTTTATTAATTCTATGTGCTGGTTTGACCAGAACCAGGAAATGGGAATTCTGGGATGCTGTGGTCAAACCAATGGGTGCTCAGATTTTGATATTGGCACCTGATGTGGCCAGTGGGGTTTGGACACACCTCTGAAAACACACAGGCGTTAAAAGCAGAGCTGCGCGCCTGAGAGGCTCTCTTTTGGACTTCCGTCGGGAAAGGCTTTGGATCTCTCCCCCTGTCCAAGTGACAGCTGGGTGGGGGGAGGGGAAAAGCCACGCAGCCCTCAGGTAGGCCCAGCCCAAGGATGGAAGGGTGGAAGAGCCCCAGGAGACATTGGGCAGCCACCCCCTGCCCAGGGAAGAGAGAGAGGGAGAGCCAGCATCTGAATTCGATAGCAGTGCTGGCCAAGGAGGAGAAGGCGGGGAATGCTAGGTCAGGGCAGCGTGGGAGTTCCGGAGCTCTGGGACAGGCAGAGACTGAAATTTTTAACCCTTTTCTTGCATGATTGAGACCTTGCAAAATGCTGATCCTCCTGGAGCTGAATGAGAAGAGAGATAAGAGATAAGATAAGAGGGAATGGGCCACGAGGGAAGGGCAGAAGACTCTTGAGTGGGGGAGAGATGACGGAGTGGCCTTTTGGCTGGACTTTTCTTGTGTGCTCATAGACTGAACCATTTTTATTCCCGTGACACAGAGACTGCATTCCAGGGGGAGGCAGTGCCTCAGAACCGGGAGGGTTCAGTGTGAGTACCCCTCGGCCCCAGGGGGTGAAAAAAATGGGGGGGACAGATGTCCCGAAGGAGAGACTGTGCCTTTTATGGAGTGAGACAAGGCATCCTTGAAAGACAACCCTAAAAGCAGCTCTGGTCCATGCACAGTGGTGAGAGCACTGGGCATGGAAGGAAGATGTCACAATGGCAAAGGACTTTCTGGGTGGTGCTGAGTGACATGGGAGCACACGAGGTTTCAATGTGTTTCCAGGGGAAGCCTATGGTGCAAGAAGGACTCCTCTCCTCTTCATGAACTGAAGACTGAGTATTCTAAAGGGTGGTGCTGGACTGAGAGTTGATGATTTGGGGGAATGTATTGCATTGGGAAATTTGGTGTGGGGGAGGAGGAAGGTGCTTTTGTAAGGTTTTCATTTTTTTTCCTTATAGTTTTTCCCCTCTTCTTTTCTTGTAGTTTAGTTAGTAAAGTTTTCTCTGTTTCTAAGCTGGAGCCTGCTTTGCTTATTCCTGGTCACATCTCACAGCAGACACCAGGGAGAGGGTATTCTCATGGGGGCACTGGCTCTGTGCCAGGCCTAAACCATGACATTCTAGAATAAAGACAATCAAAACTGTGTACTCCTGCTTACAGTAGGAAGTAAAGCAAAGGAAGCCATTGGAGTAAGAACAATTGTGTTTAGAAGGCTGAGGCAGCCTTAGGGGTAGGAGGAATGGGGAGGTGTGGAAATCAGGCCTGTGGGCGCCATTCAAGGAGCATCCAGGCCCTGAGTAGTCCCTCACAGGGGGTATCCCAGCAGATGGAGTCCAAATGGAGCAACAGATGGGTGGGAAAAGTGCCCGGCTGGTGAGCCGTGGTTAGCAGGGGCTCCTCCATCAAACTGCTCCCTGAGAGGTGTGGTATGCTCTCTGTGTGTGTGTGTGTGTGTGTGTGTGTGTGTGTGTCCAACAGCTGGCAACAACAGGCTGGCCCAGATGTGGGAAAAGGCCAAGGAGGCAGCAGAGTGGGAATGGGGCTGTGCAGGAGGCCCTGGTGGTTGCACACACCCATGGGGGATGAGGCTGGCCCAGATGGTCCCTGGGTCTCTGGGCTGAAAAGGGGGGAAAAGAGAAGCAGGGAGGAAGGGCCAGATGCCACTATGAGAATGCCATTCCATCTCATAGGTGACATAGTGAGAGGAGGGTGGGAACAAAATGGTGATTCCTGCTGATCACCCTGACATCTTCAAGACAAGAGGCCCAGAAAGGACTGCACATCTACCTCCTAGTGTTGTCCTGAATGTGAGCTCATTACCTGGCATTCATTACCCGCAAGTCTTGCAGATTTCCACGGGCATTCCACACTTCAGGTAAGCAAAGCTGCTTACCTCACTATGTTCTTTGGGCCTCTGAAAGGGACTGTCCACTTAGCTACCACCTGGCTAGGAAGGAAGTCTTACAACACTCTGGATATTTTAGACTTTTATTGGCACTCAGGCTGAAACAAAGTATCCCCTCGCTACTTCACCATCTTCATCCTTCTGTCCTGCAGGTGGCCTGTTCAGGCTGACAGTTTGGAGCACCTGCCGGCTCCAGTTGGGCTGCAGCCCAGCTTTTCCACTCACAGCTGAATTCTTATTATGACAATTCTTTGATTTTTACTTAAAAGATACCTCGGAGCTTCCCTAAATTAACAATACTCTATTCTAAGCTAAACAATCCTCTATTATCTAAGCTACCTATGTTCCATAGTGCTTAAAAATTGATCCCTATATTTCCTAATTTTTTAAACTTTCATCCTTTTGAGAAAGAAAAAACAACAGAGCTTTAAATTGAACCTAACACACACCTAACCTAACCTAACCTAACCTAACCTAACCTAACCTAACCTAACCTAACCTAACCTAACACCTAAACTAACTTAACCTAAGACCTAAACTGAGCAAATATGAAACCTATCACATTCCCTATCTATGGCACAGCTCCTCCTAATACTCAAGGGGTGGCTGGAGCTCTGCCTAAAGATGACACATCCCCTTTTCCCTCCTCTCGGCTGGTGGGGCATAGGGGCCTCCTCAGGCACAGGTGTCTCCTCTCCAGTCTTCCTGCACTTGCTTGGCTGAGATGATCAGAGCAGCCAGGCTGGAGGCAGGATCGCCTGAGGTCACAAAGGGATGCTTCCCAGAGGAAAAAAGAACAAAGAAAGGAACTCTTACTTTCCAGGATCCCATCCTCATGGACTCAAGCAGGATTCCCTGGCTACCAGCAAGACACACAAAGAGCACCGAGGGCAGCATGTCCCCCTGCACCTTCCTGTCCTGGGAGCTGTGTGCGCCACGTGGCCCACACTCCTCCTCATCCCTTCATGCAGGTGTCCTCAGCTGACAGGGCTTTTTGCCCCTTTGCTTTTTCTTACCTGCAGGAGTTCCTGGGCAGACCAGTGCCTGTCCTCGTCTGCCTGCAGGCAGCAGTGGAAGAAGTCGCACAGGAGAGCTGAGTGGTGCCTGGGCTTCTGCAGTTTTGGGGGACCGTTCCTTTCTATCAGTTCAACAACCTACAGCACAAGGATGCAAGAGGACACTGCACCTGCTCCTTTGCTAGCCACATCAGCTCTCTCCACACAGAGCCCTCTTGCTAAGCTGCACCTTACCCTGAGATGGGCTTCTCCCTCGTAAGGAGCTTCCCCTTCCACTATTTCCAGCCCCGTGATCCCCAGGCACCAGATGTCCACTTTGGGGCCGTATGCTTCTCCTCTCACCACCTCCAGTGCCATCCAGCTGGGAGTGCCAACGCTGGAGCTGTGCTTGCTGCACTCAGGGCTGAGCTGAGCACAGAGGCCAAAGCCACCTGAGGACAAAAACAAAGCCTGTCAAAGCCAGCTACCACTGGCAAAGTGGCCAAAACCATTGCCCACTCCAAGCCTGACCAGGCCATGCTGAATCGAGCTGAAAAAGCAGCTGAGCTCTCCTTCCACGTGCCTGGAGCCAGGCAAATAAAGCATTGGCCACTTCCAAAATATTCTCACCATTCACACACTGGCCAAGCGGCGCTTCTGCCCAAGTGGCACTCACCAAAATGCAAGTGCATGGCATGTGCTGGAAATGCTGCAGCCCAGCAGGGATACCCACCCAACTTGACAGATCCATCCATGCCCACAAGGACGTTGTTGCTTTTGATGTCTCTGTGGATGACTTGGTGGGAATGAAGGAAATGCAGTCCTTGCAGGCACTCAGAGAGAAAAAGGAGGGAGGGAAAGTGAACGTGCAGGATCTGACTTCATCCCACCAGAAAGGAAAGAGCTCGACGGCATTGATGGCTTTCTCAGGCAATTGTGAGCGAGGGCGTAGCATCATGGTTCTGTCACCAAGATGAGCTTGCTGCTTCAACACTCTTGGAAGTTTTTTTCTCGATTTCCAAGCGAAGGCATCTGGGCTCCCAAAAGTTGCACTGGCCTTTGGTAGGAAGCGCGTTACCTTTGGCTGGGAGGTGACACGGCAAAGATTTTTGGGGGAGCCTAGTGGCAGCAGAGGAGGAAGCAGCACCTTAGAGCTGTTCCAGAATTCGTTGCCATCTGGGCTGCAATGCTATCCTTTGAAGCTGAGGATGGCTTTTTGCCCTTAGCTTGAAATTCTGCCACCTGCATGCTGCCTTCCAGTGGTAAGGAATGTAGGACAGACAGACAGGCTCCAGGCAAACATTGCCAGGCAAAGCTGAGAAGAGGAAGCAAGTGAAACCAAGCGAGTGAGTGAGCACCAGTGCCAGAGGACAGACAGGATGGAAGAGTGCAAGAACAGAGCCTGAGGAGTGCAGGGACACCGGCAGGCAGTTCACTTCCCATGCTCTTTCTTCTCCTATGTGTTGTGACAGCAGCAGCAGCCGCAGCAGCAAAAGAAAGTTGAGAATAAGAAATCTCGGCTCTCCTTAACCTCCAGCTGGCAAGCAGCATCCTGGGCAGGCTCGGGGAAGCACAAGCGGGATCCCTCACCTCCTGGCAGACAGCGCCTATCTGTCCTTCCTCCAGGTACACTGCCCCGAGCACATCAAACAAGGTGCTGCCATCCATGAACTCCATGGCCAGCCAGAGCTCCGCATCCACCAGGTAGATGAAAGAAGGAAACCATGGCATGGAGAGACAGCAATGGGCACAGCCTCAGTCACCCCAGGGCCTGAACCAGGTTTTTGCAACTGCTCTCCAAGCTACGTGTGCCACAAGAGATTATTGAACACCAGCTCCATCTCCTCCCACGCTCTGGAGACCAGCAGAGAAATCATCACCATCTTCCTTCTCTGCCAGTGACCAAAGGGCATCGTCTCTTCAGGCTTGCACTACCTAAAGCTACATTGACAAGAGAATACGCCAAGCTGTCTAAGTAGGTAACAATATTGGGACACCTGTTGTCTCACATTGCCAGGATTTCATTGGCAGCCAGCTCCTCAGACATCCCTTCCTCAAGTGACATGATCTTGATTGCCACCTGAAATGACATTGGCCACCATTCCCTTGAGAAGACACACCTTGCTCGAGATCACAAGGAGCATGGAGCGAGTGCTGGTGCAATGAGGCAGTGGGCTGGGCCAAAGTGTCTTGTCACTAGACAGTAGAGCTTAGCAGAAGCACCAAAGGCCATCCCAAACGCATTCTGCCCCCTGAGCCTAGACTGTACTTGAGAGGAACAGCCTCTGCTGCACACATGGAGCTGCCACCCAAACCTCCAGGCAGAGCTCACAGCAGCAGGGAAAGGGCTCCAGAGCTGCAACATAGCATGGGGCTGTTGGCACTTTACCTGTTGTCCACTGCTGGTGTCAAGGGCTTTATAAACAGCTCCAAACCCCCTGGAAAGACAAAAGCAGCAGAAAGAGCCCTTTAGCCCTTGGCACTGGAATCAAGCCTAGGCAGCAGATCTCCCCAGGCTGCCTGCATGCCTTCCTTAGAAAATGCCTGGCTGCAGCATCTCTTCGGCCAACAGCACGTCAGCCCGCGAGCCCTCTGCCGTGCGGGGCAGCCTGTCCAAGGGAACACTAAGGTGCAGCATGAAGACCAAGGGCCACTGGAAATCTCCAAGGCGCATGCCCAGCCAGGTCATTTCCAAACCTAAGGGGAATTCTCCTCCTTGTGCAGGTGTGTCAAAAATGAGAACAATTAGAGTCAGAAGACTGTCCTTGAGAATCTGACATTTCTTGAATGGCAAGGTGCTCTTTCAGGCCAGAAAGCTGCAGGGCCAGGGCGTTTCCCAGCTCCTGCTCCTCATTGCTGCAAGCAAGACAATACCAGCATCAACTTGTGTTTGGTCAGGCCTTCAGATTGTTCCGACCGAGCAGTCCAGGCTGGCGACAGGAGGTCAAGCCAGAGCCTGACCGTCATTGGAGCTTGCCTGACTTCACATTTGATATTGCACCAGCCAAAGACCTGGCCCACACTTTTGTAAAAGGAGCTGACGCCACGCTTACCCTCGGCCCAGTTCTTCAAATGCCATGTATTTGCTCGTTGGCTGGCCCAGACTCACAATGCTCCCTGAAAGACAAAGCAGTGCAGGGCTCTCACTCGCACCCAGAGATGCCGCTGCCCAGAGCCTCCCAAAGGCAGCCCCGCTGCCGACAGCTCTGGGCCCTTTGCGGTCCTTTGCCTTCCAGCTGCTGTGACCAGCAAGTGGGAGGGCCATCTTCTCCACCTTTCATCAGGTGGCCTTTCCAAGAAGGCCTTGATTTCTTTCAAGTGCTGCATCCCATGCCATAAGCCAAAATGAGGAGCCCTTATAAAGTGGGCCCTAAGAGGTAACCAAGGGCCTTTGCAGCCTCTGCAGTCACAGCCACCATCACTGGCAGGTTCACTGCCAGGGGCACAAAGTGTGTGAGCTGGAGGAGGAGTAAGAATGGAAGCCCGAAAACAGCTGGGGCCAGAGATCTCCCTGGGGCCTAGTCACTTGCTAGGTGCCAGCCTTTTGCTGAAGCAGAAACAATCTCTGCTTTTGTCTTTGGCACAGAAGGCAGCCCAGGCAGAGCCAAGCCAGGCCCAGCTGCCCTCACCGACAGCAGGAAATCCCTGAGTGCTGCCGCATTGCCTCAAAGCGCAACAACAGGTTCTGCAGAGAGGCCTGAGTGCCTCTGAGACCAAAGGGCAGCTTCTGGCATAGCCTACACGCAGACACACACCCAACACACTGCTCTGGCAGACAAGAAATGCACCCGACTTAGTGCCTTCAGGCCCTGCTCCTGCCTCATCTCGGGCTGCTGGGCTGCACTGCTGCAGGCAGTGCCAGCAGCAGGGGGCGAGCGAGCTGCTGCAGGCCACACTGCTCCAGCGGCACCAGGTTGAATTGCAGAGCCTGTGTTGAGCTGGGACAAGGAAGGATTGCCCGTCAGAAGGGTGGCTGGCACACATGCCCCGCGCAGCGCACGGCCAAAGCAAAGCCTTGGCAAGGTGCTGTCAGCCACTGCCAGGCCTCTCCAGCCTGGGCGTTTCCCATGTCCTCTTCTCAAAGGCAACTTTGGGAAAAGCCCAAAGGCTGCTTGGATTCAGCCCCTCATGGCCACCTCCATGCTCCATGTTTGCAGCTTTTCTGCAAGACACTGGCAACAAGGTAGCCATGGAGCTGCCAAGATCCAGAAAGAGATCAGAGCAGGGCCCTAGAGCCTCGTTGCTTTCCTCTTCCTGTCTTTCCCTGGGCAATGAAATCAGCCCAGAGCTGGCATGCAAAGGTCTGCTCAGAAGCCCGCAGCATGTCCCTTCTCTGATCTGTTTCACGGATTTCCCCTCTCCATGGCAGCCTTTAGGGAGCGGCCCTTCGGAGACGCCTTCCAGCCCTGCCCAGACCCACCCACCCTTTACAAGGTAGGGCTGCCAAGGATTCTCTGCTCCAAACTCTGCTCTGAGCGGCTGGAAGTGAAGCACAGCCTGAAGTTAATTAGTCCATGGAGAGAGCAGGTCCCTTCCAGGAGCCAGTGTCTCCCAGGTCCCCTGCAAGGCTGTCAACTGCGCCTTTGGGCCGCTCTGTCCGCTGACCACAGGCAGCCTGCACTGACAGTGGGCACAAGGGGCTGACTCCTACACTGAGAATCATTGAATGCTGCCTCCTGTCTGATCCCAAGAGACATTCTCGGGCCCTCTCAGCATCCCAGCTTAAGTGTCAGACTTAAGAACCCATTGGGCAGGGCTCACTGGCTTGCCTGAAGCGGCACTACATCACGACAGGCACACAGCGGCCAGCATCTTCAGCCACCAGCAACAAGGGCTGCTCCAAAACTGGAAGCCTGGCCCTGCACCAAAGGTAGTGCCGAGCTCAGTTGCCACTTACTGGCTCTGCACTTTCAGGCTGTGGAGGGACAGCAGCTGGAGGCTTGATGTTCATTTGCTCCTCTTCAGCCTCTTCCTCAATGACAGAGGCAGCCAGAGGAGCTGCTGACCCTGCTGTTGAGCCCTGCAGACAGACAGAAGTGAGAGAGATGGGCAAAATCCAGTCTCTTAGGAGCTGCTTTCTATTGAGCTGGGAAAGGACCCAGAAGAAGGGGAAATCATACACCTTGATACAAGTGGGACTCTGAGTCCTGAAAACTCGAGGAAGTTGGCTGAATGAGGTGCTACTCCATCTTGCTGTGCATTTGAGCTTCCCTGCTGCCTAGAAGCAGCAAGATGCCTTGGAGCTGTCCCATTTGCCTTTCATCTCTTGAAAGGCTCTTCCCTTTCAAGAGATGAAAGGCAGCAAACAGCTGTGCTCCCTTTGCTGCTGCTGATGTCACTGGGCAGTTGGTCTGTTTCAGCCTCCCACGCTGGCACTCCACACTCGACTGCAACAGGCCAAGCTGGCAGAATTGCCGCACAATTCTCACACGCCAGCAACGTCACAGCTTCCTTTGCCACTCACCAAAGGACAGGCTTACCTCCATATGTGTGTCAGGTGACCTGCAGCAAGCAAGGCAAAAGGCCCTTAGAAAAGGCCCTGTGCTGGCCACTCCCACAGCACAAGGCAGTGGGAGCATTTCCCACAGAGAGCATTTCCCTTTCCCACAGGGGAAACATGCCTCCCAGAGCAACAGCTCTTTCCCACAGCAAGCAAGGGAACAACAAGGGTGCTATAGTAGGCTCTGTCTACATTTGGGCCTCTTTTGTCAAGAGAGAATCAGAAATACGGTGGTGGAAATGCCCATGGCTCTTCAACACTCTGAGGTTCTGTTGTGCCCAACAGCTCAAGCAGCATTTTCCTCTTTGCTTTCCTGCATTTTAGATAGATATTCTTTTAAATGGCATGCCCTAATTCCCATCCCTGGGCTGAAGATGGTAGCCCAGCAAAGCTTCCACAAAGGGCCCCTTCCTTGTGGCAGCTCCCTGCTGAATCAGCCCAGGAACAGCAGCAAACCCTCCCTGCACTGGATTTTGTGCTGCATGGCCAAGGGAATCACAGTCTGTGTCTGGGCACAATGTCAAAGGATCAAGTCACCCAGCCAAGGCCTCTAAGGGGCAGAATTTGGAGCGAAAGGTGCTTTCCTTCACTCCTGGAGAGAACCACTGAGTTGCTAGAAGTGCTTCTGAGGATCTCCCTGCAGAGTCTGCAATTTGCAGCTTGTCTCTTGGTTGAGGTAGCAAGCGGAGGAAATGACAGACTCCTCTGCCGTGCACTGTCTCGGGGAGGGAAGGCAAGCACTGCAGGTTGCACGGCAAATACTCTGCACCCGCCACCCAGTATAGAGATGCCCCCTTTTTAGCTGATGCTGCTGGCAGGACATTGACCCAAGCGGCGGCATCTTCATGGCCATTTTGTTCCCAAATACACTGGGTCACTAGTGTGGTATGAAGAGCAGAGTGAAGCAAAAGCCGGGTGATGCCAGCCCCAGGAGAAACCTTTACTTACGAGTCAGCTGGGTCAGGTAGTAGCCAGAATAGACAACAGAAAAGACCGTGCAAACCGCGGCACAGACCTGCCCAATCATTTTGGCAGTGCTGTGCGGGTATGCACACTGAATGCCACCCAAGGGAAACACCAGACTCCTCTCGGGTTGCAGGCCATCTGCTGAGAACTCCTTGAGCACAAGGATCCTCCTGCAGGGAGCGAGTGGAAGAGCCACTCTGGACAAGCAGGCCTTGTGTGCACCGGGACAACGCTGTGCTACCAGCACTGTGACGTGGCACCGCTGCCTTGGCCTCACAATAGCAGCTGCTCTGTGACTTTCTTGTGCCCAGCAAGCCAACCTTGTGTACAGCTGATGCCAAAGAAAAGCCTGGCAAGTTCTCCTCACTCATAAAGCAGCAGAAAATGTCCTCCCAGTCCATAAGGCAGTGCTCAAGGCATCCCAGGGGAACTCAGATAATGTGCCAAGCCAAACGACATCCAAGGAATCCAAGCAAACATGCCTTTTGGTCCCAAAAGCTTTGCCTGAAAGCAAGTCTGCTTCTTCTTGGTGGCATCATAGCTGGTTCTGAAAAGTCTCACTTCTTCAATGTCATTTAGGGGAAAAAAGAAGCAAAGATAATAAATTTCCAGGAGTATTTTAGGCTGCAATCACTTCTTGAGCATATGGGTGCATGCTGGTCTTTGCTCTTACTCGCTTTGGAGGCTGTCCTCCCTTTTTGTCAGGGACACGCTGGCTTAGGTCTTGGCACAAAGCTCCTCTGGTCCTGCTTGCTATTTTTCTGGCAACTGAAAATCCCAGAACATCCCAAAGAGACGTAGGCTGATTCTTGGGCTGCCACACTTTGGTTGTGTCAGAGCTCTGGCAGCGGCCTGCAGCCCGCTGTTCTGCAATGGCCTGCAGATGTCAAGCCCAAAGGAGCCCCCTTTGGAAGAGTCCAAAGCTGCAGTGGGACAGATGTTTGCCAAAGCTCCATGCTCCCTGTAAGATTCCCTGCAGAAATTTGGATAGCCACATCCCAGTACAAATGAGATGCAGTCATTCCCTTCTCTGTCAAAATCTTGAGGCCAACCCAGAAGGCATCTTGAAAGCACAACAAAATCCTGGGTGGGAGGGGGAATAAAGTGCATGCAACTCCTCTGCAAATCAACTCTGTTCACCCATGGAATCATGAGCCTTGGCTTAGCTTTCTTTTGTGGTGACTCAGCACAGACATGTCGTCTGATGTTTGACAGGACCGTGTCTTTGAGGAGCTTTAGAATGGGCCCATCAGACTTTGGATTTATAGGATTGGATTGCACTTCCGCCATGAGGAAGATCTGAAGAGCGCATGTGAGTAAGAAATAGGTTTGCCTTAGCATCCCAGGACATGTCAGCTACTTTTTATTTTGAGGAGATTTTTCACAAGTAGCAGTGAGTTGAAGACATCCCAGGATTTGATTGCCCATTCTGAGTCACAGTATTGCAGGTTGACTTTGTAACCCAACACTTTCAAAACCAGGGATTGCACAAATGGATTTTCTCAAAATTCTACAATTTTACCTCTGCTTTGTGAGCAAAGTTTCCTTACAGCTTTTTGATCAACTCACAGATCAACTCTTTTAGAAATGCAGCTAAAATGCACCTGTTTCTGCTACTTTGTGTAACTTTTCTTGCATGAGATGGAAATAGTCAGTTGTGCTCTGCTTTATAGCATACTTCATAATTGTAGGACTGAAAACAGACCAGAGGAACTTCTCCCAGCATTAGAAAGTATGTAGAATAGCATTATAAAGATGCCCTGGCAATATTCAATTTATGCTTTATATGTAACTTTATTAAATTTATACTTCAGAGTAAATGTTACTTTGCAGGATTTCAGCTCAATTGTAGGAATTGATTTCCAGCTGTCTAATTTTCCTGTAAGACAGGACAGGGAAACGAATCATTTAGGAAAATGAGTTTTCCACATACATGTGCAGTACTGTCATGTCTGGGTTATTCTTAAAATGGCTCCATCTTGTTGACTGAGCCCACAAGAAACTTAATTTTTCTTGAAAAGAAAGTAATGTGATCCATTAAATTACAAAATAGCATCTGAAACACCACTTCAAGGTACTATGTACTTCTAGGACCAACAGCTCCAGGGTAGATCCCTGCTGTGGATGCATCCCTCAGAGTTAAAATCAAGCATCCTTGGGAATCTCGAGTTTGATTCAGAGATATCATAGTCAAAAGTCACATCTTGAAACACAGCTCCCATCAGTTACAAAATAAAATTCTTCCCTATATATGTGCAATTCAGAGATGAGGAGGAAGGGAGGGAATGTACTGGAGGTTTCTGAAAGGAGGAAAAAAATACTATAAAACTACTCATCCTTGTTCATTATTCCACCTGAATGAACTCCTTGCTGTTCAATTATTAGAGGTAAATTACAAAATGATCAGCCACTGTATTAAAGTTTAAAGGGTTAGCTTAAGAGTTATGTTCCCTCCTTCCCATACCACTGCTCTGGGGATGGGGCACATTGTCACTCATTTCTAAGGGAGTAGAGGAATATATTACTTCAAGTGGATTCTGTCCAAGAACACAGTGTGAGCTATTCTAAGTAGTAATTAAAGTGGCAAGAACTGAGAAATTTGTCAGAACTCTATTTTTCCATTGCTTTTTGATTCTTGGTCCATAAATTCCTTTGACAAGCCAGATTGTACCTGGGACTAAATTTTCAAATACACTCATGTTTCAGTATGTCCAGCTCTCTCAGCTGCTGAGGGCTGGATGTTTATACATTTACTCAGACCCCTGGTGCTGAAAGCAGCCTGACTCATTTCATCTCCTCATGCCCTGGCTGATCTCCCCTCTTTCCCCTCCCACCCATTGGCTTTTGTCTCCCACCAGCCCCCCTGTGAAGAGCCTGGCTCTGTGTTCTCCATCCCCTCCTCGCTGGCACTGCCAGGCTGGGATGAGGAGCCCCTCAGCCTTTCCTGCTCAGCCAGCCCAGCTCCCTCAGCCTCTGCTCACAGCCCAAGGGCTCCAGCCCCACCTTGGAGGCCCTTCCCAGACCCTGCTCCAGCTGCCAGACATCTTTCCTGACCTGGGGAACCCAGGCCAGGCCACAGTGACCTGGATAATCCCCGTCCTTGATGTCCTGGTCACACAGCCCTGGCCCCTTGTCCCCTGTCAGGCTCTGGGGTGGTGGATCCTGTGGAACATCCTTTGGTGGAGGCTGTGGCTCCAGGTGGGCTGGGAGGATCCTGGGGGACAGGGACCCTGCTGGGCATGAACAGTATTGGACTTGTTGGGAGAAACTGTGAGGGGGAGCTGGGGCAGAGTGACCAACCCAGTGACCTCACACAGCCCTGCTGGGATGTCACACAGCCCCCTCTGTGATGTCACAGCCCAATCTCTAATGTTACACATCTGGTCTCTGATGTCACACCAGAGTCTGTGATGTCATAGTATGCCCTTTGATTTCACAGCTGGATCTCTGATGTCACAGAGATGGCCTACGATGTCATAGCTGCTCAATGACCTCACATAACCCACTCTGTGATGTCACAGCCCACTCTGTCACCTCATGTTACCAGATGATAAATTGTCTACACCAGCTGAGCTGACACTTGGAGCTTGCTCTCCACTACCCCAGGCCTATTGAAACCACACAATGCCCATTGTGTGAGAAGGGGAACTGGAAGCTCACCACCCTCACTGTCCTGCCAGCTCAGCCAGGCCCACAGGAACATTGGGGTCCACGAGCACCAGGGACCACCAGAGAGACCCCCAGGACAGAAGAACACATAGGTTAAGGGGAGGGGAAATATGTTAATGATTTTGGGGAAATGATTATCAAATGTGTGAAAAAGAATACAAAATCACCAAATCTGCCGATGACACCAAGCTGGGTGTGAGTGTGGATCTGCTGGAGGGTAGGACGGCTCTGCAGAGGGCCCTGAACAGGCTGGATCCAGGGCCCAAAGTGAGGTTTAACAAGTCCAAGTGCTGGGTCCTGCCCTTTGGCCACAACAATCCCTGCAGCACTACAGGCTGGGGACAGAGGGGCTAGACAGCAGCCAGGCAGAAAGGGACCTGCAGGGACTGAGGGACAGCAGGCTGGACATGAGCCAGCAGTGTGCCCAGGTGGGCAAGAAGGCCAATGGCTCCTGGCCTGGATCAGGAATGGTGTGGCCAGCAGGAGAAGGGCAGGGATTGTTGCCCTGTGCTGGGCACTGTTTGGGCAGCACCTTGAGTGCTGTGTCCAGTTCTGGGGCCCCCAATTTAGGAAGAAAATGGAGGGGCTGGAGCATGTCCAGAGAAGGGCAACAAGGCTGGGGAGAGAGCACAAGAGCTTTGAGGAGCAGCTGAGGGAGCTGCGGTTGTTTATCCTGGAGGAGGGTCAGGGGAGACAAGGTAGTTTCAGGGCACAGGTTGGACTTGATGATCTCCATGGCCTATTCCAGCCTTGCTGATTCTGGGATTCTCTGAAAGAACCCTTGGAGCAGTTGAAGGAGGAGCCCTGGGCCTCCTCTTCAGAGGCTCCAGCAGCCCAGGTCCCTCAGCTTCTCCTGCCAGCCCCAAAGCCCATCCTGTCAGTCCTGCAGAGCCTCTGCAGCTCCTCCTCATTGCCCAGAACAGGGAGCCCCAGAGCCAGACACAGCAGCCCAGCTGTGCCCCCCTGGCCTGGGGTGCCTCTGGCAAGGGAGCAGCACCAGGCACTGCAGGAGCCTGCAGACAATTCCTGCAGCACTTTTAGGATGATCCTGCTGCCCAAGGGACGTTCCCATGGGGCCAAGTCAGGAACTGCAATGGGGAGTGGGGCCACAGAGGAAAGGGCAAACAGGGATGGGCTGTTTGCAGGGGAGGGAACAGGGGTGGGCAATAGGAAGAAATTCATAAAAGGGAAGTGGAAAGAAAGCAAAGGTGAAGCCCAGAAAATGCTCAGGGCAGTTTGGGGGTGGCTGCCAGGCAGCCCTGGCTCTGAGCAACAGCGTCTGCAGTGGGACAGGAAACTCCCAGCTGATGGGAACAAACTCCTGGCTGACTGCAGAGGCCAGGACAAAGCTGAGTGGTTTCCCTGGTGTCCCCCAGCCCTTGCTGGCCCCAGGGGCTGATGGCATTTGTGCTCCCTCAGCTTCATATCCCCACACCAACAGCATTGGGGTGCTCCCCCTGCTCCGTGCAATGCAAACAGGGGCTGCTGAGCCAGTGCTGCCATGTCTGTGCCTGCAAGGATGGGGCACCTGTGTGAGCTGGGGGAGAGGCCAGGGCTGCAGAAGGGGGATGTTGTTGGCAGCTCCATGAGGACGCTCTGGGACGCTGCCCTGGGCTGTGCAGCGCACTGGGGATGGATCAGCCCCTGCTCTGCTGCTCCTTCCCATCTGCCCCAGGGCCCTTGCAGAGCACCAGCTGTTGCTGTCCTCAGCTGCCATGGCAACCCTCAGGACGAAGCAGTGCCAGGGCCGTTCCAGGTACAATTGCAGTGACACTCGTTGGTGCCACCAGGTGCCATGGCAATGGCCACAGGGACCCGGTCCTTGGTTTGGTGCCATGGCAACCAATGCCCGGCCCCGTTGTGATGGTTGGTGGCCATGGAAAGCTGCCCTGGGCCCTTGCTCAGGGCTGGTGTCAGTGCCCAGAGCCAGAGGGGATCCCTTGCTGGGGGCTGTGCCATGGCCACCTGCCCTGTGCCGCGCTGGCCGCTCTGGCATGAGGAACCAGCAGCCAACGGCACTGCCAGGGCCAAAGGCCAGGTCAGCCAGACAGAAAGGGGCAGGGCTGAGCACTGTTTCCATGGCAACTGGCACTGGGCAGGACACCTGGGTCACCTGGCCTGGCAGTTGCCATGGAAACCCCTGGCAGGGACTGAGGGCACAGCCCCTGGCACTGAGACACTGCTGGGCCGGGTGCTGAGCACAGCGCTGAGCATGCAGAGATGGTTTTGTTCTTGCTGAGCTGCAGCACAGCCAAGGCCTGTCCTGCCCCTCGTCCAGCCACGGTGGGGAGGGGCTGGGGCTGCGGGGGAGCTGGGCAGGGGACACAGCCAGGACAGGGGACCCTAACTGAGCCTGGGCATAGCCCAGAGCAGAGCACATCATGCTCAGTGTGTGAAGGGGGGAATTTTGGAGGGAGGGCTTTTGCCTTCCTAGGTAACACTTAGGCAAGAGGGGGCCCTGTTTCACCAGTGGGCAGGGTCACTACCAAAGACACAGACACCAACTGAAGGAATTGTGTCCTTTATATCATGCACAGCTGCAAAGATTGACAAAAGGATAAGCTCAGCAAAGTACATCAACATTAGCAAAGAATTACAAAAGAAGCTCAGCAATCCATCATAACCCATCATTACATTTTGATGACCAATCCCTTGGTGAAACACTAGAGGTGATTGTGGTAGACAAAGATTCTGGCTGACTATCAAGGTACACCTTACAGACATCAGTAGTACATTAGTGACACCCCGTTCTTCATTCTTTTTTCTCAATCTCATTCGAATTAGGAACAAGAATTCTGTTGTCCATGGAGCTGGCACCTTTTTAATTCCAGAATAATGCCCCCAGGCCCTTTGCAGCTTTACCATGCTGTCTGTGGCTAACAAGGCCTGGGGGGGCCCTTTCCCCTCTGGCTGGAAGGGGCTGGGTCCCAGTCCCTGAGGCGCACCCAGGCTCCTGGATGGAATTCCTGTGCAAGTCCCTCAGTGTCACAGCAGCGTTCACATGGAGCCCCATGGATCAGGGCATTTTCCAAAGGGGCCCTTGGGGCAAACAGGGAGATTTGGTCTGGCAGGATGTGTAAAGTAATCTCCTTTTAGATTCTCCTGACACAGACTCCTTGGCTTAGGGACACATTCCCATTGTTCCTGCCCAGGTTTCAGGACTCAGAGTTGTCTTTCCTAGGAGCTGCTCCTTCAGCTGCCTTGGGAGGGCCTTTTGGCCTTTGGACCCACACTCTGGCTCCATTATTAGGGCTGCTGGATCCTAATAATCCTTTATCTCCACAAATGGTGGTGACTGGAGGTGGATCTCCTTTTTTCACAATCATTCTTAAAATTGCAAGATCAATAATTGTGCTACCCTGTCATGGGGTCGAATAATCCAGTCTTGTTATTTATTGTTTAACAGAATTACTGTAATTTCTCCTTGATATTCTGCATCATTTCCTCCTGCCATAACAGGAACACTTTGCAAGGCCAAGCTCCAAGGGAGCAGTTATCAAAGCAAAGTGTCCTGGAGGAATCTGAATTCCTGTTTCAGTATTGGTAGCTCTCATTGGCTTTGAATTTATCCTAATGAATTCCAATGCATGAAGGGCCAGCCCTGCAGCCTCTGGGCTGGCCCTGCCAGGGGCCATCACAGCCACAACAATTTCCCAGGCAGCCCAAGTCTCACTGCCCATGGCTGGATTTGCAAATTGGGGGCAGCTGTGCACAGCCAGGCGGTTCCATTTCCCCCATGGGCCATTGTTAAGGGCATGGAGCACATCTGGGAGATGGGTTCTCCATGGGCAAAGGTTCCCATCTCCTCATTTTTCCAACTGCTCTTTTAACAACCCCTTCACCCTTTCAACCAATTGTGCAGCTTGTGGATAGTCTGGTACATGAAAAACCCTGCAGGCAAAATCACTGTATTTTTCACAGGAACAGACAAAGCACTCTGCATCACAGTATCAGCACACTCTGTAAAAATAGCCAATTTCCTGCCTTCCTCCTTTTTCCATTGTATACAATCTCACAAAGTTGACCACTGACATTAGGGTCCTGGCCAATTCTGTTCTGTAGGGTATTTAGTGTTACATCCCTGAGAAGCCAAAGTCACCAAATTAGCATTGTCAGCACTATTTCACATTATTATTATTTTATATGTAGATAGTGATATAGAAATAGATACATATAGCCATATATATATCTATGTGAATATATTAATATATATATGAATTATATATATATATGAATTATGTATATATATATATGTCTCATTATACTATAAATATATATCTAGATTTTTATGATACCAATATTTCACTTGTATAAATGCATACCAGCTCAAGATTAAAACCTTCTTCTGTTGCTCCATGTGGGAGCATTCCAACAATAATTGTTCCTTCTGAAGGTGCTGTTTCCTATGTACTCTCAACAAATTCATCTTTGTCTGCCCAAACCCACACGGCCTTTTCCTTTTCCATATGCAATTTTTGGATGCATTTGAAGACATGCAGGGGTGCAGCTTCTTTTACCCGACTGCCCCACTGCTCCCACGGGGCTCCGACCTCAGCCCACTCCAGAGCCAGGGAACTCCAGGGAAGGGCTTCCCAGCTGGGAATTTCTGATGGGACTGATTGCTCACATTTACACTGAACAAGTGACATTTTGTTGGGATTTGGCCAGACTGTGCCAGTTTTGTTTTACCAGTGGGCAGGGTCAGCACCAAAGACACAGACTCCAACTGAAGGAATCAGTGTCATTTCCTGCAGTTCAGAGCAGCAAAGAATCACAAAAGGAGCAGCTCAGCAATGCACCCAACCATCTCCACCAATGATTGCCTGCAGTGATTAAGAAAGATCCAACGGCATTTACCCTCACGCTTTACCATCCCCCAGATCCACACAGCATCTGGCGAAGCTGTCACAGCCAAGGGCTGCAGAGCCACTCCTGGGCACTGGGAATTCCTGCAGGTGCCTCCAGCCCCAGGAGAGGCTCCAACCCCGCTGGGAGAGGGCCCAGCTCTGACAGTGCTGAATGAACAAACTGACAGCACTGCTGGTGTGGCAACATCTGCTTTCATCCTCCTCTTGGGTCCCTCCCAAAGCCTGGCCAGGGCTCAAGGAGGAACCAAGGGAGGTGACTTTGACCATACAGCCCCAAACAAGGCCAGATGTCAGATTTCATGGCCTTGTCTGGCTTCTAAATACACAAAGGTCAATACATGTTTCACTAAGGAGTGGCTACATCTATCACAGTGCTAATGACCTGCATGTTTCATTAGGGAGCAGATACAAAGATAACCTTTGCTTGGAAGGTTTATCCAGAGGCCACCTTTGGTTCAGGGGCTGCTGTCCAGGCCTCACTCAGGGCTGGTGTCCAGGCCTTGGCACTTCAGGGACGTGGTTTAGTGCTGGGCTTGGCACTGCTGGGTGACCGGCTGCACTGGGTGAGCTCAGAGGGCTTTTCCAACAGCAAGGATTCTGTGAGTCCATGATTCTATCCACTGCATTCAGCTGGGGCTATTTTAGCAGCATTACTTTGCTCCAAAAGTTCCCTCTTGCCCAGCTCCTATGGCCTGAGGCTTCAGCTTCTTCAGCTCCTGGTGCTGAGCTGCTCATGCTGAACGAGATGACATGGAGAGAAGAACACAGTCCATGCAATTCCTTCTGGGACATGGAGAGGGGAGGCTGTGCAAAAAGGAGCATTGTTTGGTGTGGCCTCCTCTCTGCCCTTCACACCTTTCAGCACTTTGAACCAGCCAAGAGCTTTCTCCAAGAGTGCAATGGAGCAGCTGTTCCTGCTCCCAGGCCTGGCTCTCCCCAGTCTCTGACCGTGCCTGGTTCTGTCCCTCCTGCTGTGCCCTCTGTTCCCCCAGGGCTCGCTGGCTGCTGCCCAGGACTGTGGCACTGGCACAGATCCAGTGCTCCAGAGCCTCCTTTCTGTGCCCTTGCAGCTGCCTGGGCACAGCAGCCTTTTCCATCTGGAAGCTCCCCATGCACAGGGAGTGCCCAGCTCAGTTCCCTGCACAGCCTCCAGGAGCCCAGGGCTGCCATCTCAAGTCCCTGCTGGCACTGGGGTCTCCCAGGTGCCTCAGGCTGCTGTGACACCGCTGCACACGGGAGGGAAGAGGGGCAGGGGCTGTGCTCAAAGTCAGCTCCATCTGCTGCTGCTGCTGCTGCTGCTGCTGCTGCTGCTGCTGCTGCTGCTGCTGCTGCTGCTGCTGCTGTGCTGCTGCTGCTGCTGCTGCTGCTGCTGTGCTGCTGCTGCTGCTGCTGCTGCTGCTGCTGCTGCTGCTGCTGCTGCTGCTGCTGCTGCTGCTGCTGCTGCTGCGGGGTCATTTATGCAGCCCTGGCCCAGAGTCAGGGATCAGATCCTGCCAGTCTCTTCCAGCCCTGTCTGCTCAGAGTTTGGGCCTTGGAGCCTCAGGTGGCCAAAGGCAGCTGCTGCTGGTCCCTCTGTGTGCCACAGTGTTCAGCAGTGCTGCTCCATCAGTCTGTGTCCAGCAACGGGAAAAAGCCTCAGCCCTGCAGGCCAGGAGCTGTCGGGCTCTGCCTGAGCAGCTCAGTCAGCAGGAAGGGAGCTGCTCCACATGGGAACCAGGAGCAAAGGCCATTCCTTTGATATGACATGTTTTCTATTTAAAGAAAAAAAAAGGAAAAAGGGAAAAATAGGTTAATTGTAAAATATAAGAATAAAATCCAAGTGTTAGTAAAAAAATATAACATAATGTTAGTTAAAAAAACACAACATAAATGCACAGTTACATTCTTTGCATTAAGAGGTAAATAATCTTTTCAAAAAGAGAACTCAGTTATTTACAGTGTAAATGTGCTAATGGCATGGATCCACCTTACTGACCTCAGCAGCCTCTTAAAAGATTTTGGGCTTTGTTTCCAACATTGGTATTTGAAATTGTAGTTGAAGAAAGAGGAAATTGCTTTGCACCCTTCCAGCTCCAAGAAGGACTGGGAATGGAAACTCTGTCAAAGCCCAAATCCTTTAGAAGATTACCTTTCTTTCTCAGCCTGGGAATGAGCTGCACATTCCCTTTGAAACTGTCAGGGATTTCTTAGAGACACGAAGTCCCACTTACAGCTTTTTGCTCTGGTTTGGAAGTACAGAAGGGCAATACTCCATCCATCAGCTCCAGACTGCACTGCCTCAAGAGCATGGCCCACTCGCCAGCCTTGGCCCACTTGTGGCACTTCTAGAGGAGGAAGAAAGTGCAATTGACAATTACAGCCAATCAAGAAGGAAGAATGGGACAGATGAAACACCCTGTGCAGACCCAAGAATTCAGCTGGGACTGTGGAGAGTTTGGGTCCTTGCCAGTTGGATGTGTGTCCCCCAGCTGCAATCTCTGGGCCTGCAGCAGAGTCTCACTCACCTGCCAAAGCAGAAAGCTCAGGCACTGTGCTTGCAACAGGCTCATCTAATGCAAAGCTGTCAGAGCAATGTGAGGGCAGAGCCAGCCCAGCTGGGCCCAGGGCTGAGCCCAGCAGAGCCCTGGCAGAGCCCAGAGCAGCCTCAGCACCCGCAGAGCCCGGCTGCAAGGAGAGAAAGCAGAAACCGCCCGTCAGCTGAGGGCTCCTGTGCCCTTGTGCCAAGGCCTGCGGTGCCCAGGCCATGCTGGCTGTGCCCAGAGCTGTGCCCAGAGCTGCCCATCCCTGCTGCCTTTGGCAGCAGAGCAGGAGGGCAGCACATGTGCCCAGCCTGCAGCCAGCCACAGCACATCCAGCTCTCAGCAGCTGCCCAGAGCAGGATGCTCCTGTGCTCGCTGCCATCTCCCAAAAGCTCTGATCCCACCCTGCCAAGCACACAGGGACCCACCTCATGCCAGCCATGGCTGGAAGAAAAGCTGCTCCCAAACCACGGCCTCAGACTTCTCCAAGGGCACGGTCCATCCACGCCACAGCTGCTCCCAAGCACTTTCCCATCCACACTGGACCACCTAGAATGCTTCCTCTGGAAAAACAGACAACACATTATTGAAAAGAGATTAGAGACAAAAAGGGAAAACAAGAAAAATGGTAAAAACTCTTATCTCTGTCAGGGCCTTGAGGAAGGCCCAACTCCTACATGGTAGGGAAAAACCCAGCCATGGGTGAGGGAAGCCCACACTTTCTCTCTTCCCCCCTGCACTGCCCCCCAAAATCACGGTGATCCCAAAGCAAACAAGGGCTGCTTATGGCCTCTGACAGCCCATTGGTCAGGGCTTGCCAGCGCCCCAGCCCCGCAGGCTCTGCCCCAGCCCGGCCAAGCTGCCCGGCAGCAGCGCCGCAGCCCCACAGCAGCTCCAGAGCAGCCCCATCCTGAGGCACCTGGGAGCCCTCAGCAAGGCAGCCAGCAGCACACGGGCAGGAGGACACAGATGGCGCTTCCTGCCCGGCACAGGGCTTGTGGCCATCTCCAGGCACTGCTCTCACAGGGATCCCTGCAGCTCCAGCCCCTGCCCAGCCGCTCTGTGGGCAGCACAAAGGCTTCAGCAGAGCCACCACAGGCCAAGGGGCTTCTGGCCATTTCCCCTTG
The DNA here is from genome assembly GCF_035770615.1 of Melospiza melodia melodia. Classification (NCBI taxonomy): domain Eukaryota; kingdom Metazoa; phylum Chordata; class Aves; order Passeriformes; family Passerellidae; genus Melospiza; species Melospiza melodia. The sequence continues at coordinate 5,562,996 of NW_026948796.1, read as the reverse complement.
CCCACTGCACGCCTAGGCAGCTAGCTTAGCATGAGCAACCTTCTCCCCTGTCAGGGCCTCACCACCCCTCAGCCTGCTGTGCTGCTGAGCACAAGCACCCTTTTCACCCTTTCCGGCCTCTTGCCCTGCAGAGCCTGGGCAGCAAAGAAAAGCTCCTGGCGGTCTGTGTATCATAACACATTCTAGAATTGATTTATCTACAGTAATCTATAACATATAATAATATATACAATTATAATATACCCTAGAATTTATTTATTTACAATATAGATAAAAACTGGAAAAGAAGAAAAGAAAAATCTTAAAGAAAAGGAAAATTACCCCTGTGGCTCAGGTTGCCCCAGCAAAGACAGCCTCCCAGATCAGCTCTCCTCCTCAAGTCATCCGGCAGAGCAGGCAGCCGAGCCCTGACAGACGAGGCCGAGCCCTCCATGCCCTGCACAGCTGATCGTGCAGCCTCTGCATGGTGGAATATCGCCCACGCTGTATTGCCAGGAGGACATGCAGTGTTTCAAGTGCCAGCTGTGACACGGCACTGCTCCTGTCCTTCGTCAGGCGTTCCAGGGCTGTAAGAGAGGAACAGAGGCACGGTCAGAGCCAGACCTGCGGGGAGCCCAGGAGAGCCCCCTGCAAGGGCCATTGCAGCCAGCTCTTGCCATGGCCAGGAGGGAGCAGGGAGCAAGGGGATCAGCCCGAAGCTGCTGGCCACCAATGGCCTACGTGGCCCTGAAAGCTCCGTGTCCTCTGCCCATGGGAACAGAGCCCTCCGCAGCCGGGGCAGGGCTTGCAGCTCTCCCCCGGTAGCCCCCGCGGTCAGCCCGCTGCCCTCACTCACCAGTGCAGATCAGCTGTAGCTCTTGCTGCTGCCCCCTCAGGTGCCACGCGGCCATGCCTGTGAACACAGAGCCTGTCACGGCCCCAGCGGCACAGCTCCCTGCCAGCGGTGCTGCCGGCGCTGTGGCCACACGGGCTGCTGGCCCAGCAGGGCTCAGCCCGGACCCTTGCCGCACGCTGCCGCCCCAGGACACGGCTGCCAGAGGGCGGCAGCAGCAATGCCCAGGCCAGGCGGGGCTCCACGGCGCCGGGCCCAGCTGGCGCTGCCAGGACTGCAGCCAGGGCTGGGGCCGAGCTGCGGCGGGCCGGGGAGGGGAAGGGCAGCCCGGGCTCGTGGCTCACCCATGAACCTGATGGCCGCCTCTCGCAGGGGCTTCTGTGGGTTCTCCACGTAGCGCAGGGCCTGGCGCAGGTGCTCGGTCGCTCGGCTCCTGTCCTCTGCCAGCTGGAGAGAGCAGCAGGAGGGAAGGGTTGGCACGGACTCAGCTGCCTGCGCCCAGCCCCGGCCTCCCCTGGCCGCACAGCCCTGAGGCGCGGCCAGCAGCCGTTGCCCAAGGGCTCCCGAGGGGAGGGGAAGAGGGCCGGCTGCTGCCTGGGGAGCCGCGGTGCCGCCCCACAGCCCCGCCGGGCCGGGGCTCCATGGGCACCCAGCTCGGGCCCACGGGAGCCTGGAGCAGAGCCCACGTGGCCTCTGGCTGCAGCAGCGGGCGGGGGCACAGCTGCCAGCCCTGCACACTGAGGGGCCTTCTCCAGGCTGAGGCTGGGGCTTGCAGGCTGTCCTTACCAGGAGCTCAGCTAACTTCAAGAATTTCTCTTCCTTCACTGTTTTTTCAAGATCTTTGCTTTTCAGGAACTTGACCGCACAAAGCAGTGTTCCCCGAGAAGCCTGGAGAGCAGCAGAGATGCAGAGATGGCCCCCACAGCCCAGGGCACAGGACTCGCATCCCTGTGCCAAGGCCTTGAGGAGGCTGCAGTCTGGCAGGCACAGGGCAGGAGGCACCCGAGCCCCCTCTCAGGGGGACATCAGCAGCGCATGAGTCCTCACCAGTGCCACACGCAGATTCTCATTGTGGCAGTGGAAGAAGAGTGGGAGCAGGCTCTGACACACTTGGGTCATCAGGGGCTTTTTTCCTTCTTCTTCTACAGCAGACATCAAGGTGTGAAAGAGAATCATGGAGAGCTGCTGCACTTTGCTATCACCCTGTAGAACAGGAAGGCAGCAAGAGCTCAGCATCAGCTGATTCTGGCCCACATTGGCGCAGACCTGCATCTCCACAGGGCACCAAGTGTCCGGGCAGCAGCCAGTGGCCGTGTCTGGGGGCACAGAGCCTTACGTTGTCAAAGAGTGGCAGGAACAGCTTAGTCAGGTCCAGGGCCACGGGGCTGGGTATCCCGGCACCATCATCCAGGAAGAGATAGCCCAGTATCCTGGTGGTCATCCTGAGCAGGAGGTCCATGAGCCTTTCGGTCAGGCTCCGCTTTCTTTCCGCCTGAGCAGAAGGCAAGTTTGTGAAAGGCCACCCTGCTGCCGCAGGGCCCAGAGCCAAAGGCCTCTCCTGAAGTGTGACAGTGGTTTTCAGGATAAGGGAAGAGATGTAGATCTGACTTTTATATTTCAGAAGGCTTGATTTATTATTTTATGATGTATATATTACATTAAAACTATACTAAAAGAATAGAAGGAAAAGGTTCATCTCAGAAGGATAGCTAAGCTAAGAATAGAAAGGAATGAAAACAAAAGTCTGTGGCTCGGACAGAGAGCGAGAGCCAGCTCTGCTGTGAGTGGTCACTAATTCCAAACATCCACATGAGACTAATCACGGATCCACCTGTTGCATTCCACAGCAGCAGATAACCGTCATTTACATTTTGTTTCTGAGGCCTCAGCTTCTCAGAAGGGAAAAAATCCTTAGAAAGGATTTTCACAAAAAGATGTCTACGACACTGAAGCACTTGGGCAGCTGAAGCGGGAGGCAGGAGAGCTGGGAGCAGCTGCCCCAGCGCCCAAAGCCCAGGCAAGGCCAAGCGATTGCGTTGCCCAGCCCCACACTGCCTGCACAGCTTCAGCCACTGCCCCCTTCTCACCAGCGGGGAATGGTCCCTGAGATGCTGGCTGCCAGTGTCTGCGCGCTCCCTCTGCAGGTGCCTTGGCAAGACATCCATGATGCTGTCCCTGCATTCCCTCAAGTCCAGGCACTCGAGGCCCTGAAAGGCACAGGGCAGTGATGGCGGAGCCAGCCTGCAGGAGCCCAGAGCCACACAGGGCCAGGCACAGGCAGCAGCGCAGGGCACGGGCACCGTCCCAGGCAGCTGCGGCGACAAGAGGGCAGAGAGCGGGGAGGCAGCTCAGCCAGGTCATGCTGGCCTTCAGGCTCACCTCTGCAAGGAATGCCAGAGCAAGGAAATCCCAGTATGGCATCTTTTTGCTGAGCATCTCAACGAGGCAGTCTAAGATCCTTTTACACAAGGGCCTGGATGCATGGCGCATCTCCCTGGAAGGCAGAAAATGGCACTAAGACCCTGAGCCAGGGGGGAAGCCTCTCCCAGCACTGACTCACACAGTTCTTGTCTTTCCCTACTACCCTGCCAGGGGACCTGGGCCCTTTGAGATGTGGCCGCTCCTGGGCACCCTTCTTTCCCAGCCTTTTCCAGTGTGCTTGGCTGTCCCTCGTCCCTTTGGCCCACCGCCACGGGGACCGTGTGGGACAGCCCAGGCACAGGGCACAAATGCCAGGAGCAATGGGGAGAAGGGGGGTCTCACCCGGCCAGCAGAGCCACGGCAGAATGGTGGGTATCAACACAGAGCAGCGTGTCCCAGCCACGCTTGCCTTCCATTGACACCACCACATGCTCACACTGGAGAAGGCAGAGCAGGGACTTCAGGGTCTGCACTGCAAACCTGTGTGAACAGCAAAGCCCAGGTCACCCTGGCAGCACTGGCTCCTTTGTGGGCCACGTGGCAGGGACAGGAGGACTGGCATGGAGCACCTGTTGGGGCTGGTGGCAAGGCCATGCTCTTCCTGGCATCGCTTCCACAAGGTTTTGACCTCCTCTGGCATCTCTTCTGTGCTGAAGAACACTTGGAAGAGCAGATGAACAAATAGGTGGGGGAAATACAGCGTCACTACACGTGGGACAGGGGGCTCCTGGAGGATCTTCCACATCACCACAGTTGCCTGCAAAAGAAAAAGCGCCCCGAGACAGCGCTCAGTGCCGAGGTGTGCATGTGGCAGGGCCCGAGCAGGGCAGGGAGAGGCCCCGAGAGACCTTAGCAGGGGGAGCACAGGGCCTGGTGGGCCTGAAGCTGCCCCTGGGCCAGGTTTCAGGCCAGCGCTGAGGCAGGCAGATGTAGTGGGGGAAGGAGGATGGAGAGCTGCTGGAGAGGAGGCCTTGGGGCCAGCAAAGGCCAGTTGCAGGAACTCACAGCCAGGCCAAAGACACCCGTTTTGTCCCCATCGGAGGTGCACGTGCTGCGCTCTGGCCAGCTCCCCAGCACATCCAGGAGTATCAGCTGCACTGGCTCCGCAGTCCTGGGCGAGCACATGATGCTCTTCCACATGGTGATGGCAGCTCTGCAGGGTTAGAGCTCTGTCTCAGGGGCATCTCAGACACAGCACCGTGGCCTGGGCATCCCTAGGGGCCCGGGCTTAGCCCCGGCTTTGTCTCTGCCCACTGGCCCTTGCCAGCAGCACCCAGGCAGCCCAGCCCTGTGGAGACAGGGCCCTGAGGGGCAGCAAGGCAGCATGGCAGCAGGCTCCAGGGGCTGACGTGCCAGGGCTGGGAAAGGCAGCAGCCAGAGGGCCCTGGAACTCTCTGTTGGTCAGACACCTGGGACAGGCTGTACAGGGTGATGGGCTGGGAGGCCTGAGCCCTCTGGGCAGGTGGGCCCCATACCTGTCACAGGATGGGGCCACACGCAGGAGCGTCACCACTGCATCATCTGGGTGTGCTTTGGTGACATTCAGCAGGGCCTTGTCCAGTCTGTGCTCAGCAGAATCATTGGCCTTGAGCCATCGGTGAATGTACCTGACCATGGCGGGCACCTGGAGAGGGCACAGGGAGCCTTGGAAAGCTGCCAGAGTGAGCAATGCCCCCAGGGTCCCCAGAGAATGCTTCCCTTCCCAGCACACTGCCATGGCCAAAAAGGCTCCCAGGGACCAGCAGGCATGGCTGGGGAAGCCACGGGACTCATGGGGAAATTGAAGCCTGGCCCCAGGCTGCTTACTTGTTCTGGCCTGGCAACACCCTTCTCCAGAAGCAAATCCAGCAGGGCGGCACTGGTCTCGTGACTGAGGAGCTCGGAGTGTGCTCTGAGCCCAGCGCCCATGGTGCTGCTCTCTTCCTGCCGAATGCTCCTGATGAAGTCGCAAATGAGCTGTAGCAGAAGGGCAAGAAGCTGGGGATGTTGCAAAACGCACTGCACACGCGGTGCTGGGCTGAGAAGGGACAGCAGGCCCAGCCCAGGTGGGGGTGGCTGCAGGTACCTGCGCTGTTGTTCGGAAGCAGCCAGGGGTGTGTTCCTGCTCTTGGGTGCACTCCAGGGCTGCATCTGGCAAAGAGCAAGTGCAGCCAGAGCTGAGGGGCTGAGGGAGAGGCCGGAGAACACAGCCCAGTCCTGCACTGCCAAGGCAGAGAGAGCCCCAGGATGCTCCAGGGGGATGGAGCAGGGCACTGCGGGGTGTCTGCCCGGCCCCTCTTCCCTGCTGTCCCTGAGCATTTCCCCAGGGGAGGGCATGGCATGGCATGGCATGGCATGGCATGGCATGGCATGGCATGGCATGGGGCCAAGTTGGCTGCAGGCTCCAGCCTTGCAGCCCAGCTTTGCCACTCACCCTCCTGCGGTGGAGGAAACGGCACCACCTCTTCCGTGTCCTGCGCTGGGGCAGCTCCAGGGCCTTCTTCCTTCTCCTCCTCCACGCAGGCCAGCTTGGGCACTCTCGGGGCTCTCTGCTCCATGTCTGTGCCTAGAGCGCGCCCCAGCAGCGAGCCCAGCTGGTGCCGCTCCTGCAGGGCCTCGTGCGCCTCCCCTGCGGGCGGGACGCGGCTGTCAGCGCTCGGCCCGGGGCCAGCAACGGCCCCCGAGCGCCCCTCACCCGCCCCGGGCCGGCCATGCCCAGGCGTTCGCTCCTTGGAATGCGGAACGGGAGGCCCGGGGCCGGCGGCCGCGCTGCCGAGCGGCGGAGCTCGGGCCGGGGAAGCCGCAGCGGAGGCGGCGGGAGCGGCCGCGCCGCGTGTGTCCTCCGCGGGCTCCGGGAGGAGCCGGGGCCAGGGCCGGGACTGGACCCTGCCTCGGGTCCGGGGCCGCGCTCGGGCCAGGCGGAGGCAAAGGGCGGCAATGCCGCCCCGGCCCACGGCACTGATGCTCGCCCAGCAGCGCCACCGCCAGTACGGCCAGAGCCGGGCGGAGGCGAGACCGCGGCGGGACGGCCGGGGCCGGGCACGGGGCAGCCCCGCCCGGGGCCGGGGGCGGGCCGGCGGCATGGCCCGGCCCATCACGGGGAGAGGGAGGCGGGGAGAGGAGAGGGATGCCGGGCAAGGGACCCCGAGAGAAGGGCGCCCGACCGCGGGAAAGGGAGAGAAAAAGAAAGAAAGAGAGAAAGAGTATTCAAAACTATCTGTTTTCTGCTGCCGCTGCCGCTGCTGCCGCCACTGCCGCTGCTGCTGCTGCCGCCGCTGCCGCCGCTGCAACTGAAGCACCGGGGCCGTTCGTCCCCGTGTCCGTTCCCCGCTCGCCCCACGAGCCCCACGTTCGAGCCCCACGTGCCCCGGGGAACAGCCTCTTTGTCTGTCCAAACACGGGAACTTGGCAGCCTTGAGCCCGGATGCAGAGCCCTGACTCCTGCACACTGGCACGGCAATCCCCTCGCTTGCTGCTGTGCATTGTCCTTGCTGAGGGTCAGACACTGCCGGGCTACCTTCCCTTGGGGTAGGATTCCTACCTGAGCCCAGCACTGCACTTGCACCTCCAGTTTTGCCTTCCAGTAAAAACAGGGAAGGAAAACTGTGTGTGGCTCATGGTATTTTAGAGTGTCTAAAAATCCCTAAGTCATCGATCTTAGAGGTGCTGTGCATCTAGAATTACTGGGATGCAACATGGAAAAGGGGAGTATAGAAATAAATTGAGGAAAACATCTTGGATTGTTTCTTTCATTTTCATTTCACTTCCAGAAAGCCATTTCAAGTTTCCAGGAATCTTCTCCTGTCTGCTCTTCCCAAGAATCTCTCATAGAGAACAAGGTCAAGCTTCTGTCACAAGATTGCCACCAGCTGCAGCTTCTCTTGGCTTTCCACACTGCACAATGTGTGCAGCAGGACTTTTGCTGCAAAGCAGGACAAATGTTTGGAGAACTTGACATGTCATTTCTTTTTCCTGGTGGGCTGGGGAGTTGTGCCGCTGGTGAAGTTTTCATTGTGACTGTTTGTGCTGGCTTAGCGCAAATTTTGGGAGGAAATCTCCAAAACGGGTCCGTCTAGAAAGCAAGTTCAAGCATCCCCTCCCCCTACTAGTTCAGGAAAAGACTTCCCTTGCTAAAAGTGAAAAAAACCCCAGTTTATTTAACAAGTAAAGTATTCACAAGCATGAAAAATGAGTAATATTAAATAAAACCTCTGACACTGCTGAAGAGATGGCAAATTCAGAAAGTCCTTTTTGTGCATTGTAGTTGGCTCACTTGGTCTCTTCTAAGTCCCTCTGGTGCTGGAATGCAGCATCCCAGAGCTCAGTGGGCCACAGGTGTGAGCTGCTGCCGGTGTTTTTCTGGGTTTTCAGTCCAGAGCAGGTTTAAACAGTTCCAAGAAAAAGGAAAGTCACAGTCCAAGGAAATTCTCTGTCCCAGCTAGCTAAAAAATTTTTGCTAGACCTGGGCTGTGAAGGCACCGGGAAATTTCCAAATCTGGGCACTGGCGGTCCCAGCAAACACCAGAGCTGGATGGTGCTGAAGCCAGAACCTGCAAATTTCCAAATTTTGGCTTTCTGTGTCAGCAAATCACTGGACTTGGGCTGTGCCAGCACCAGGAAGTTTTCAGATTTGAGCGCTGGCGCTGCCAGCAAACACCAGATCTGGGTGATGTCATTGCCAGCGACAGAAATCTGCCGGATTTGGGCTCTGCTGGCACTGAGAAATTTCCAAATCTGGGTTTTGGTACGGGAAACACAAGATGTGGGTGGTGCCAGACCCAGTAGCAGGAAGCTGCTACGGGTTTTGGATTTCTGTGCCAGCAAATTGCTGCACTTGGGATGTGCCAGAATAGGGAAATTTCCAGATCTGGGCACTGGCAGTGCCAGCAAACACCCCATTTCAGGCTCCAGGCAGGACTGCATCTGGATGCCTTCTTCTTTGCCTTCCTTCTTTCTTTCCTTCCTTCCTGGGGTCCTGCTGCCAGCAAACTCCAGATTGGGCGGTGCTGGCAAGGGGAAATTGCCAGGTTTTAGCTTTCTTTGCCAGCAAATTCTGGACATGGGCGGTGCCAGAAGAGGGAAATTGCCAGATGTGGACACTGGCAGTGCCAGCGCACACCAGATCTGGGTGGGGAATGTGCCAGCACCAAGAAATTGCCAAATGTGAACTTTCTGCGCCAGCATATAACTGGAATTATGCTGTGCAGGCATCTGAAAAATTCTGGATCTGGGCACTGGTGGTGCCACCAAACACCGGATCTTGGCATTGCCAATGACGGTAGCAGGGAATTGCCAGATTGTGCCTTTCTTTACCAGAAAATTGCTGGACTTGGCTCTGCCAGAACAGGGAAATATCCAGATCTGAGCACTGGCAGTGGCAGCAAACACCAGGTCTGGGTGCCTGTATTGGCACCAGGAGATTGCCGGATTTTGGCTTTGCAAATTGCTGCACTTGGGCTGTGCTGGCCCTGGGAGATTTCCGGATCTGGGCACTTGCGCAGCAAACACCAGACCTGGGTGGTGTGTTGTAGTGGGGTTTTATACTTTGTAATACTTTGCAATAGTTTTGGTTTTGAATCCCTGTATTTTTCCCAAATGGTTCATCCCAGATGGTGTACCCCTTCCTTTACCTGTGTAACCCCTTTCCCTTGCTGAGATCATCCCCAAATCCCCACCCTGGCTCTGTCAGTTGCACAGCATCCCATCCCCTCTATCTAGAAGCTTCGGCCCAGGATGTCGAGTGATCAGCCAGAGGCCAGGGGTCAGTGCCCCAAGCCTTGCCCCATATGCTGTCCTAAATATCAATCCCCCAGTACCCATCCCTTAAGGTCACTTATTGGTCAGTAAAATGTTATCTACTTTTGGTTTCCACCTCCCTTTAAATGTAACCTTGGCACATCTCCCGGGGCTCTCAGCAGAAACCCCCTTAAGTGTAGGGGCTCCTTTGGGACTCCTAGAATAAAACCTTGGATTAACCCCTGCTAAGAGTCGGCCCTTTATCTCCTACCCATGTCTCTGGTGTCTCTTGTGCTGCAAAGGTGACCAGCCCAGGTGCCCTCAGTACCCTCGGGGCACAGAGAGCGTCTCCCCATTGTCGGCCATGTCGGGGCTGCCCCCAGGTGTCTGCCGACTCGGGACTGGCCGGAGATCCTGAGAGGCTCCCAGAGAGACAGAGACAGTGCTGCTGGTGGCAGCACCAGGAAGCTGCCGGGTTTGGGCTTTCCGTGCCAGCAAATTGCTGCACTTGGGCTGTGGTGGCACAGGGAAATGTCCAGATCTGGGCATGGGCGGTGCTATCAAACACCAGGTCTGGGTGGTGACAGTCTTGGCACCAGGAAATTGCTGCCTTTTGTCTCCTTTTTCCAAAAAATTGCTGCACTTGGGCTGTGTTGGAAGCGAGAAATGTCCAGATTGGGGTACGGGCGGTGGCAGCAAACACCAGATCTTGGAATTGCCAGTGCTGGCAGCGGAAATTGCCAGATTTTGGCTTTCTTTACCAGAAAATTGCTGAACTTGGCTCTGCCAGAACAAGGGAGTTTCCAGATCTGGGCACTGGTGGTGGCAGCAAACACCAGATCGGGGCGGTGCCAGACCCAGTAATGTTGGAAATGAATTTGTAGAGATTTTTTAAGGTTTGATAGAAGGTTTCTATAGTATGTATACAAGTGTCATGATCCGTCTTTATGAACTGGTTTTGTGATGGTTTGTGGGTTGATCTCAGAGTGCAAAAAACACCGACACGGTACACGGGGTTGCTGTGATAATCAAAACAAATGTACCATTATTGAATATCCACAACAAAATGTGTTGAGGAGAAACTGGGGGGAAAGGGAAAAAATAAGGAAAAGGAGGGAGGAAGAGAAAGGAAGGTATAGAGCTACCAACTGTTTTACTAGACTGGGACTAGACCCAGAGCTAAGCAAACACATACAGCCAGGTGACATTGTGTAACATCAGAAGCTGGCAACCATGAGGACTTTGCTGTCAAAAGGTTACAGTTTGCACTGGCCCAGAAGTGTTTTTCCCTAAGGCAAAGGAAATTGAAATGTGAAGTTTAAAAGCTTCAAATGACTATGAAAGGAAACTGCAGAATAATTTCTGGAAGGGCAGCATTGTCAATGATCATGCAGCCCACCAAGAGCTGGAGCTGAATCCAGAATTGCTTCTTCCAGCTGTGCAGGAATTCATTCCACTGGCAAGCACTGGTCCATGGGAACAAATGATCCCCTAGCTCTGGGCTGAATGGCACCCAGGCTGCAGTGCAGATCTGAGGAGACCTTGTCACTTGTTATTGGCCTCCCAGGGCACTCATCCTTCTGCAAACAAGGTGCAAACAACACAGCTGGACTTCTGTCCCCAGTAAATATACATACAGGTGACTTTGCCAAAGCAGTGCATCATTTCCCAGTGAAATACATGACCTCTTCTTACCTATGGAATTGTGATTGAAGACACCTGTGAACCAGATCTGTGGGAGATTGCAAAGGAGCAAAGATTTGGGATTTGGGCACACCTCTCTTGGTTTCTTTGCTCAGGCCTTTGGTGAGTACAGAACACACCTAGGTAGAAAACCTTTGACTAGACAGGATCTTTTGGATCCATTGTCCCCCAAACACATCAACAGGTGACCCCGTTGTAATGCCAAGTAACAAAGAGCAGCACAAATGACACAAAGAAAACATGGCCAAAGAGGAAGAGAAGAGGCCCAATGAGGAAAGGATGTGGTGAGACACTGGCACATCGAGTGAGCTGCACTCCCATAATCTCTAGGCTAGCAGGTCCTGGTCTCACATTCTCCTCTTGGTTTATTTTAATTTTATTTATTTATTTACTTTTTTTTCATCATCAAAATAAAATACATAAAATTATAAATATGTCATCAAAACTTAAAGACAGAATCAAAACACATTAATTCAAAACTACATCTAAAGATCAGAACATATGTACAGCTGTAACTATGAAGCCTAACGCATCAATCGTATTCTTCAAACACTCTTCATACAGGCGGCAGCTTCTTCCTGACCTTGGAGGACAGAGAGCTTTTCTGGACGGGAGGCAAGGACTTTGTGGGTGACGGAACATCAAAAAAGTCCTGAGAAAACTTCTCGGTAAGACTGTAACCAGTCAGATCTGCAAAGTGGAGACACAAAGTTAAACAGAGGCCTCCATGCAAACGTAAAGCAGCTAAAGCTCCCTATTTAATGGGACATATTTTTTTCTGGAAATGTCTAAACAGCTGCACAGGGAAACATGCTCCTGCTGGCAGACACTTGAGGCAGGCCAGGGCACAACCCTGAGCCACTCGCCCAGGGCTAGCACAGGCACAGCCTGGCCTCTGGGCTGCCCTGGGACAGCAGGGAGCCCAGAGCCCTGTGCTCTCCAGGAATGGCTCAGCTGCACATGCACCCTCCTGCTCCTCTGCCTGCCCCACAGCTCAGCAGCCCCACAGCTCCAGGGGCACTGGCAGCAGCACAGCTCATTGCAGGGGCACATGCAGGGTACAGCTGTTCCCTGGCAATGTGCACAGCCTCTCTGGGCTGCCACAAGACCCTTCCTCCCAGCAGAGATTGGCCCAGCTCCCCCCTCACCTCTGTGTGAGGCTGAGCCATGATTGCCTTCACCTTGTTCTCAATCTTGAGCTGCTTCAGGCCCCCCATGCCATGACTAGGAAGGGCAATGGAGAGATTGGGGACAGATGCACACTGTTGCTTATGATTTCATCATTTTTGGCACAGCTCAAAAGGCAAATCCAGAGGTGTCCAACTCAGTGCTTCCTCAGCCTTCTGGAGAACATCTCGCCTTCACCAGCCAAACATTTTGGAGAGGTTTTCCTGCACATGTGGAGGCTTGCTGGCAGCACATTTCTTCAGCTGGCTGCCCATCACCTTGTAGAGGGCAGAGGCGAGCTTGGTGGCCACGGTGCGGACGTTGGCGCTCCGCACAGGCAGCGCCTTGTTCCCCAGGAAGGACCATAGCACGGGCTGGGCGTCACGCTGGATGACTTCAGGGCTCCTGGCATGAACCCACTGCACAAGCACTGCCGGGACAGAGACACAGCTCCTTACCCACCAGCCTCACTGCAAACAAGGATCTACCTCTGCTTTTGCTTCTTGCCAGCCTCTGTGGCCAAGATCAGCAAAATAGCACCCACAGCCCCTTGATCCAGAAACAGGAAAAGCAGCTGATCATCTTGGAAACAGAACCACCAACCCCTCAGGACTAATTGCTCCAACCAGAGCCTTGTCCCTGTTGCACACTTCTTACCTTTACTAAACTATTTCACAATCTCTTTCTGTATGAACAATAAATGAAATGTCCAATTGCCTTTGATTTCCATTAAGAAGTTGTCTAAACCCACACTGAAGACTTGGAAATGCACCATAGAGAGGAAATGGAGAGATTTCTAATAAAAGGGATGATTCCATTTTTGTAACTTTGATGTCAAGTGCCAAATGTCTAATCTGGCTCTTCCCTGTGCTCAGCGGCACACAGCAAAGGGCAGGATTAGAACACACCTCAAAACTCCAGCCCACCAGAGATGGCTGCTGCCTGACAGTTGGATGAGAAACATCAGTGACCAGCTGGTGTCTTTGGCAGAGTGCTTTTGGGGCTTCCAACAAAGAGCTGTTTCAAACCTCAGGGTGTCTTAGAGAATTAACCAGACCCCATTGCTGTGGCATTTGAGCATCTCCACATTTTAATGCCATTTTTCCTCTCAATGTTAATGGCATTTTTTCTTATAATGTCCACTGAAATAGGGGCATAGAGAAAGAAAAATGCTACATGGGGGACTGAAATGTAATCAAAACATGAGTGTTTTCTCATATTGTCTCTGAAATCTCAGCCCAGTTTCTGAAGTGAACTGTATGAAACACAGACAAATACTTACTACCAACAGGCTTCTTGCATGGCAGATTTGGCTGAGAGATCAAAACCTGAAATGCTTTGGAGACCATTCTTATTTTCTGATCAGACAAAATGTTGTCTAGCAGCCATTTAATATTCTGTGGTGGAAGAGACTTCATTTTCTCTATGTTGTTAATACACCAGCACTCATCAACATTGAAACAGCTCTTGCAAGTACCCAAAACCAATTCTGCTAAGCAGGAAAGGGTTATGGTACCCATTTTAAAATGGGAATTCATTTGAGTTTAAGTATAATTAAAGGCATCGGTGACTACTGAACATGAGGAACAGCTGCCTGTTCCTATTAAACCTTAGAGAGAACATCTGCTCTTTCTAAAGTAGTCCTAATGTATGGTTAATTCCTTTATTTGAAAAAGAGATCAAAAGAACTGTTAAACTAAATTCCCTGTTCCTGGAGATCTACTTTATTCAAATGCTCTTTAAGGGCCTTTGACATTCCCAATCTCTGAACATGCCCTTTTGAGATTCCTAATGAAGACACAAAGTGTATTAAACCTTGCATTCAAAGACATTGGCATAGTTAGAAGTGGATTTAGCCCCAGTTAAAGCAAGGCTATCAATCGTCTTCTCTACTATATATTGAGATTATAATTTTTCCATTTCTTGGCTCTTGCTGGCATAGCAAGCTCCTCTGAGGAATCAATTATCAGCTGCATTTGTAGCATTGTGGACAGCGCTGACACAGGCAGACACTGTTTGCACACCCTGAAAGGCTCAGTCCAAGGCCCCTCTGACAGCACAGGCAGGGAGCTCAGCACTCTGCTTCTGTCCCTGTGCCCCAGAGGCTGCCTTGCACTAAACCCATGCCTCTGATACCTCTGTTGAGTTCTGGCCTAAGCTGTGACCCCCAGGCTCTGCACGGTTCAGCCTCAAAACTTTCCAAGAGAAAAGCAAGAATTCTGTGAGGACAAAACAAACTGATGCTCTGAAACAGCATTTGCCACCATTTCCCCTCAAGGTCACAGATGTCCCTGAGCTTCCCAGAGAGGAGCCAGCTGGGGTATTTTAGCCCCTCCCTTTGCTGGAGGTGGTTCTGAGATGCCCCAGTGAGAGCTCAGCCCCAGGCCAAGTGCCGCCCCCATCTCAGGTGCTGCCCAGCTCTGCAGCTGCCAGGGAAAACCTGCCAAACCCACCTGCCTTGGCTATAGGGCAGCAGGGACAAGCTCAGCACCTCCTGATTTGGAGGATCTGCTCTGCTGTCTGCTCACAGGCATTCCCTGTAAATACTCCCTGGGAAGAGCTCTTGGCTCAGAAGGGGAGGCCATACCTGTGATACGCTTGGTGACATCCAGCAGAGCTTGGCCACTCAGGTGATTCCATTGGTAGCTGAACTCTTTCAGCAGGGACACTTTATCTACAAGGGAAACACACATTTCTGCTCACTTTTCTCAGGTCATAGGAGAAAGGACAGTGGGGAGGGAAAGGGCAGGGCCAACCACATTTTATAAAATCATGTACATTTCTGCTGATTTTTGAATAGTTTTCTTCTTTCCTTCCAGCCTACTTGGCAGGGTTTTAAATTCCAAAAGAAAAGCTCTCCTTTCACATTTGTAAATCCAAACATTTCTGCTGTAGCAGGAGCTGTGTTAAAACATTTCACATCAGGGACCTCAAGAGTTCAGTCACATGGAAGCAGTGAAAAGGTTCTGCATTCCAGAGCAAAAAGGAAGAGCCCCATACTTGGGGCACAGAAAGGCACTGAGTCAGGCAGTTCCTGAGCTCACAGAGCAGCTGGGGAGGAAAAGTGGAAACTCCTCTTGAAGACCTGCCTCTTCAACACTCCTTTTTTCAGGCATATTTCCCTAGTGCAGCATTTTCAGAGCTGACATAAATCTGTGTGGCAAAGGAATTTAGACAGCCCTTGCCTATGTAGTTAATTGCTGTGGCCATCTTGCTCCATGCAAAACAACATGTGGAAAAAGGCATCATTGACAGCTGGGTTTTTACCTGTTTGTTCTAAAGAAATTAGCTTGTTTTATCATAAGTTCCCCTCTGAAAATAGAAGACAAAGAAGAAAAGTGGAAAATAGGCAGCTAATGCCTCTAATGTAGAGCCTTGCAGGTGGCTGCTCTGCAGAAGCTCTGATAGGTGAGTGTCCCTTCATGCCAACAGCAAGGCTGTTCATTTGGGAAGTCAGACGGGGCCCAAGCAAACTCCAAACCCCCTTTGCCTCTGAACTGTAGCAGAGCTGTAGCCCAGGACTTGCTCTTCAGACAAGCAGCACAGAGCCAAGGGCTCCTGAGACTGTTGGGAAATGCTGATCCCATTCCAGCCTGTTGGGGATGGTGCATAAGGAATGCACCTGCACAGCCTCTGGTGGGTGTCAGCTGGAGGGTTCCACAGACAAGAGCAGCTGTCAAGGCACTCAGCGCTCTCCTGTGCAGGAGAGACAGAGACGAAGTTGAGGAGAGCCCCTGCCAGGGCTCAGCCTTACCCAAATGAGCAATGGATTCTTCCAGTGCTTTCACAGCTGCCCCACGAACCCTGGGATCCTTTGAGTTCAGGTTCTTGGTTATTCCTTCCACCAAACCAATGATCACCAGGTTCAAGGCATCTTTCAGGGCTCCTGTGATTTCAGCCAGCACGTCCAGCGCCCTCTGCTTCACTTTCTTGTGGCTGTCAGATATTCTCAGGACAAAATAATCAAAAAGCTGTGAAGAGAACAAGGAATGTTAAAGATGGATTCAAATGTCCTTGTTTGAAGAGTGGATGTAGCAGTCAGCAATGTCAAAGATGAGAGTGATCCTTTCTGTCAGGTCAGCCCTTGATTGCACAATTTCACTGTTTTCCTGTGGGCCACTCACTGGAATGGTGGCACAACCTCATGCTAGTTGAAAGATTTTCTTCTGTTTTCTGGAGGTTTGGCTGGGGACAGAATAGTTCCTATGGTATTTCTCTCCATTTATAAACCATTAAATCAATTCCATTTATTAATGCTAAAGAGTACCTTTGCTTTGAATGCAAGCAGATGTTTACAATGCCTGGTTTTCTATACAGTTGCCTCAAGTACTGAGGGCAGTTATGATTTTGCCGTGGCTGGAGGAGATCTAAGTTTTCTTTTGTTTGTCTCAGAGCCAGTGTCTGGAGAAGTGCAGGGCTCTGATCAACTCTTCCAGGATCCAGAGCATTTCTCTAAGTAATAGGTGGACTTCTGAAATGTAATGTGCTGTTCAGTGCTCATTAGAGCAGGTTCAGTCCCTTGACAGCCACATTATCAGGCACCTTTCCCTGGAAAAAGGGAAAAAGCAACTCCTGGGAAGAGAAGGCAGAGATGAGTCCTTAGCTGTTGTCCTCCTTTTCCAAAGAGAAAAAAAGACCCCCCAAGAAGGGTGAGCACTGTCTTTACCAAGAGGAATAGGAACAAGGATGGAAATGAGTAGCCAGAGCTGTGCCTGTGTAAGACAAGATGAAGTATATAAAAGTATTCTTTAAAAAAACAACTGGGTCTAAACCAACCCAGCCTGATACTTCTCTTCCCTATGCAAACCCATTTTTGTCTAGAGAATAACTGCCTTGCTTTCAGGGGCTGGATTCCCTTCACTTAACCCAGCAGGGAGTAGGAGAGAGCAGCAGTTACACCAGCAGAAAGTTCTGCAATCATCAGAGGAACAGCAGCAATAGGCACCTGCCAGACAAATTCAGCTGAAATAACTGAAATAACTTGTCCTGAAGCCTGGACCTGAAATACATTTATCTAGGTAAGAGGGACCAGCATGTCCCAAACAGCCAGAAGAGAGTGCCAAGACACACTGAATTAACTTTGCTGCTACAGGCTTAGGAAAGGAGCTAAAGGAAAGGAGCAGTGAAGATACCCTACATACTTGGGCAATGTTAGTGGAGATGAGCTGGGGGCTGGTTTTGTACAGGTCTCAGAGGAGTTCCACTCCTTCCATCCTTTCCTGAAACCCCTTGGCTTCCAGGAGATTGTAAAGCTTCTGGAACAGCTCCGTTTCTCCCACAGCTGGAGGTGATGTGACCTGGGCTTGTGCACAGTGTAGGAGGTGTCCATCAGAGGGAGATTTCACCCTGGGAAATAAAACCAAATGAGGACCTGGTGGTGATAATTATCGTAGCATGGCATCCCTCTGGAGGAAATAATTAGCATTGATTCCAGAAGCCTGATCAATCACTTTATTATACTATACTATACTATACTATACTATACTATACTATACTATACTATACTATACTATACTATACTATACTATACTATACTATACTATACTATACCATACCATACCATACCATACCATACCATACCATACCATACAGAAACTCATCGCCCTTACAGACAGTCTGATACATACAGACCAGATTGGTCAATTGAATCCAAAACACCATCATCAGTGGCCAGTTAAGAAATCACCCTTTGGTAAACAAATCTCCCTAACACATTCCTCATGTTCACAACAACAGTTGCAGCAAGTGAAGATAAGAATTATTTCTCACTCTTTTCTCTGATCTTCTCACAGCCTTCCCCAGGACAATGCCTGGGAAAGTTGTGCCTGCTGCTCTCTATGGAGAGAGCTGCAGCCACAGACAATACTTTCAGTTAATTGTGAGCAAAACATCTTGAGCAGCTTTCCTAATTATGTGATTTCAAGCTGGAAAGTTATGAGGGTCTGAAGAACAACCTCGTGGACCTCATGGCAATCATTACAGGAGACAATCTGCCAGTGACATTCTCACCAGTGCTCACTTAGGAAAACCAAGGATGAGATGCATCTGATCTATCTTCAGATGGCTGCCAAGGCTCACAGGTCACATTGCTTTGTGGAGAAAGAGAGACACTACTGCCAAGTTTAAATGCCTCCTCATATGGGACGTGTGTGTCTTAGAATAAGGAAACTCATCACTCTGGAGAAGTTTCTCTACAACCAGGCATGGCAATCTGGAAAAGTAGCTCAGATGCATCTGAACAGATGAACAGGGCCATATTTCAAGGATTCAGAAAATCAGTAAGAGAGATAAAAACAGAAGCCAGACATCCCAGAAGTAAACTCACATTTCATTTGCTACCCTAGAGACTAAATGCACAGCTTAAAAACCCCACTGGGAACAATTCTCCTGGATCAACCTGTCTCTTCCATGAGCTTGCTGTGCTACTGAGGCATGTGGTCACTTTCCTGCCATTGCTGAGCAGGACAGAGCTAAATAAATCCCTCTGCTATCAGAGGAGAACAGGTACAAGTGGCTCTGCAGCTGCCATGAAGAGACAGCAAGGAGCAATTCCTGTCTTAAATGCTGATTGCAGCACAGGGGGAAATAAACCAAACATGCTGTCCATCAAGCAAATTACATGAAGGACAGGAATATCAAGACAGAAAGTCCACATTCAGACACCGGTTGAGTGAAGTTGTTCAGGAATTGCCTTGCTACTTACTACTCAAACTAGATACTGTTTGAGGGCAAGAAAAGTATGATTCAGCCAGGACAAAGCACATGGGTGAGAACTCCATCTTTGTGGAATGGCATCTTGCTTCCAGACTGATATTTCTCTTCAAAACACCCATCTGAAAAAGACTCCACTCAGATGAAAAAAAGCCCTAGTCGAATTTACTTGTCCTAAGTCAGGCAGCAGAAACTTGGCCCTTTCCCAGCCACTCCCTTGCCACTTCACTGGATTGTCTGAGCTGCAACCAATGGGTGTCTTTTTGTCTCTCCATTTTTGTGGAAACCCCTCCCGAGAAGTTGTGGTCAGCACAATGCAGAAGTAGACATTTTTTATCCTAGAGCATTTGTAGGGAAAGGAAACAATCTGTGGCATTGGTCATCTCTGCCAGACAGTTTTTCCTGAGGAAGAGGCATGAAAAGCTTGTCATGTGCTTTGTCACATCTGAAAAAAGTGATCAGTACCATTTGCTAGCAGACAATGTGGCCTGGGGCTCCTCTGAGCCATCGTTCCTCTCCTTCACCGGCTCCTTGAAAGATGGGCCTTCAGCCTTCTGGTTTTCAATCCCCTACAAAGACATAGAGAAACCCCATCAATCTTTAGAATATAAACCAGGAAATTCCCTGTTGAAAACACAAGTTAGAACCAGGATCACTGCTACCAAGGCTTAGGGAAACATTTCCTAACTTACAGATGGAAACAGACCAGAGATTCAGTGATGCCAACTCTTTGTTTTCAATAGCCCAAGGCAGGTTATGGGTGTTACCAGTCTGAGCAGCAGTCTAAAATCCCAAATTCCTTAGTCTTGAGCATAAGTGGGAGTAATGCAAACTGGCAGGCAACGAGTGTTCATGAAGGAAGCAGCAGAAATCACTGGACTCTCTGGGGCTTGGCTCTCTGTGTTGGAAGTCAATTTGGTTCAACACTCACTCTCCCTGTGCCTACGCAAAGGCAGGCTCCCTTCTGTAATGTTGATTAAAAAAATAAAATCCTCTCCCCAAAAAAACAAAGGATTTTCCAGTGGATGCTGCTGAATTCACCAAGCTTCTTCCAGCTCCACAGGGCTTGACAGCAGGGCAGTATTCACAAACAACAGACAGTCATTGTAGTAACTAGGATTGACCTGGACATCTTTTGTAAATCTGGAAATTTTCTTGGCACTACTACTTCCAGTGTCCTTTGCAAAGACTCTGTTATCTTCAGAAGCACAATTCTCACTTAATTTCTTTACAGGGGCCAGAGTAGGGAGAGCATGGTGGGGGCTTACGCTTAAATGTAAACCCATTTTATCCTCTTTTCCTTTCCTCTTTGTGACCAATATTGAAAATATTCAAAACGCTACATTTTCCCTAATAATATCAGTTCCTTTGTAGTCTGCAGATGAAAAGGCTGAGGATTAACAGCTCATTCCCAGGAGCAAAATGATTCAGCAGAAGAGGAATGAGCTAAAGACAGATTGCGTATGTTTGATCTCATATTAACAGTGGCAATACTTGCACAAAGGAGACATTTCTCCTGCCTAGCACTTACTTTCTTCTTAATTCTTGTCAGAATATCTTCCAGGTCACGAGGGGAAAGAGATTGTTCCAAAAGCATTTTAAATTGTTGATGATTGAGAAACATCTTCACCATCTCGTTTCCACAATTCCTGAGGAAGGTAGGAAGGAAGGAAACAAAAGAAAAGTGAAAAAACACAGGAAGAGTGTCAACAGAAGAGGCTGATGCCTTAAACTCATCAGGTGCAATCCTTGCATGAGAAGGCATTACCTACTCAGCAAAGAGGGAGATTTACCTCACTTGACACTGCACAGTGAGGTACAGAGCTGAACACAAGAGGCAAGAGGAGAATGTGGGGCAACAGAAAAATATCATTTCACTCTGAAACTGAGGGTGTGCTTCTGTGGCATCAAAGGATCCCAGGGAGCAAGCAAAACACATCTGCTTTGTTGTCAGAGCCTATTAGCAGTGTCTTGCTTGCTGCCATTGCACAATAATTTGCCTTTCTTTAACAGGCAGGGAAGGCAGGAGAAAACACCTCATGCATCCTCCTGATTATTCTATACTATGTGTATGCACAGGGACAGCTAGTTGCTCTGATGTTCTTGGCAGTTATTAATGGCAATTTCATCATCAAGGAAGGGGATTTTGGTGGTTTGGGTTGATTTTGCCACTAGGAAACCACAGTTTTCTTCAAGAAGAAATGTGGAGCTCACTGAGCCACAGATAACATCATTCTAGAAATCTACAGAACAGGTTTAGAAAGACTGAATATGTTGGCTAAAGACCCCTGACATATTTCTAGGATAGTCTGAAGTTAATGAGAAATGCATGTTTGGGATCCTTCAGTGATGAACGTTAGCCAACACTTTGGCTTTCTCTTGTGCACCTAAGGCAAATCAAAACTGTTGGACTGGCTGATCTGAGCTCTTTTAATCTCAGTAAAGAATCCTTCAAGCCACAGCAAAAAGTTGGCAATGCTCCTTTTTTGCTGGCCAACCTCAGGTTTCCCAGTACAGCCATTTGCCCAGGCAATCCAGACCAAGCAGTGGTCACAGTGCCAAGGCTGACAGAGCTCAAGAAGAGTTTGGACAATGCTCTCAAGCACATGGAGTGACTCTTGGGGTCACTGCACATGGCCAGGAGATGGACTCAATGACCCTGATGGGTCCCTTCCAACTCAGCATATTCCATGCTTCTGTGACCTTTATTCACACTGTTAGGTAACTTCATATTCCCTTTAGTTTCCACTCTTGTGTGGTTTCAACTTTATAGCCAGACACAAAATGGTTTTCCTGTTTTGGGAGGTGAAATGAAGATCATTACCTTGTGTCCTTGTGACAGTCCTGAGCAAGCTTCCCTGCCACGTGTGGCAGCCTCTCAGCCCTGGGTGTGCTTGCGAGCTGGGTGACTCCAATTCTCTCCATCAGGGACAGGAGGAGTTGGGCCGCACACTCGCGCACCAGGGCGTGGCGGCTGCTGGGGAGGAGAGAGCAAACCCTGGGCACAGGGACAAGGAGCAGCAGCAGCGCCGGCCTTGGCCAGAGCTGCTCCCTGCCCTTGCTGGGGGAAGGAGCCTGGGCTCTCCCTGCACCTTCAGACACCTGCACAAGGCTCTGTCCTCAGCTAAACACAACGTTAGCACTGTACAGAAGGCCTGCCTGCGTGGAAGAGGGAGGAATTCTGTCTCCCTGCACTGTCTGATACTCAATTTCTTTCACAGTATTTACTCTGAGAAAGATTAAAGAAATAGATGACATATGAATAATTTAGAAATTAGGGACAATTGATGCTGACCCATCAGAAGGTATCAGGTACACAGAGCTTCAGCAGGATTGAGGCTCTTTCCACCCATTTATCCCCAAATCTGCAGACCTTTGGAAAACAACAAATGCAGGGAAAACACGTTGCTGGGCTGTGAAGTTGCAGAATATCCAGCAATGCAGCCTGTTTCTTCTCTGGGGCTTGGCAATGGATCCATCTGAATGTTTTACCCTATTGCAAAGCTGAGGAAAGACTGGCAGGCAGTTTAGCCAGGCTGTCCTGTTCTAGAGAGTGTCTCTTGGGAACTATCAGGCCCAGCACCAACATTTAAGGCAGCATTTGCTCCAACTGTCGCATGGCAGTCAGCCTGTGAAGTTGCCTGTGAAGTGATTCATCATCTCAAGGCTAACATGAAACATCAGTTTGAATAGAAAGTTGTCATGGTTTGGGCCTGGCAGAGCCAGAGCCCCCATGAGTATATCTTCTCCCTGGTGTCTGCTGTGAGATGTGACCAGGAATAAGCAAAGCAGGCTCCAGCTTAAACATAAGGAAAACTTTATTACCTAAACTACAAGAAAAGAAAGAAGGAAACAAAAAACTATAAGAGAAAAAAATTGAAAACCTTACAAAAAACACTTTCCTCCTCCCCACCACCAAAATTTCCCAATCCGATACATTCCCCCCAAAATCACCAACTGCCCAGTCTGGCACCACCCTTTAGGATATTCAAACTTCAGTCCATGAAGAGGAGAGGAGTCTTTCTTGCACCATAGGCTTCCCCTGGAAACACGCTGAAATCTCATGTGCTTCCCTGTCACTCAGCACAGCCCGGAAAGTCCTTTTGCCGCTTGTGACATCTTCCTTCCATGCTCAGTGCTCTCACCACTGGCATGGACCAGAGCTGCTTTTAGGGTTGTCTTTTAAGGATGCCTTGTCTCACTCCAAAAAAGGCACAGTCTCTGCTTTGGGACATCTGTCCCCCCCATTTTTATCCAACCCCCTGGGGCCAAGGGGTCCCCACAATGAACCCTCCTGGTTCTGAGGCACTGCCTCCCCCTAAATGCAGTCTCTGTGTCACAGGAATAAAATTGGTTCAGTCTATGGCTACACAAGAAAAGTCCAGCCAAAAGGCCACTCCAATCATCTCTCTCTCCACTCAGCAAGCCTTCTCCACGTCCTTTGGGCCAGGTCCTTGTCTCATCTCATCTCTTATCTCCCGTCTTATTCAGCTCCGAGGAGGATCAGCATTTTTGCAAGGTCCCAATCATGAAAGAAATGGGTTAAAAATTTCAGTCTCTGTCTGTCCCAGAACTCCAGCACTCTCACACTTGCTGCTGCTCTGGCCGGGCACCTCCTCCCTCGCTGCATTCCCCCCCCTTTTCTCCTCCTGGGCCGGCTGCTATCACATTCGTCGTCGCCGGCTCTCCTCTTTCTCCTGGGAGCGGGATGGCTGCCCGATGGCTGTCTCTTGGGGCTCCTCCACCCTTCCATCCTCCAGGGCCTCCTCACCTCCCATCTCTGTCCAGGCCCAGGCCTACCACATGGCTGCCCCCCCCCGCCCAGCAGCAGCGGCTGGACGGGGGAAGGGCGATCCGACCTCCGTCCCTCGAAGTCCCAAGAGAGCCTCCCAGGGCCGAAGCTCTGCTTTTAACCCCTGTGTGTTCTCGGAGGTGTGTCCAGATCCCACTGGCCACATCAGGTGCCAATATCAAAATCCGAGCACCCATTGGTTTGACCACAGCATCCCAGAATTCCCACTTCTTCCTGGTCAAACCACCACAAAAGTAGAGCTCTAAGGCCAGCACAGTCATACAAGACTCCTTTGGCAGGAGCTGCACCTGCAGTGCAGGCTGTGCCACACCCAGCAGATTGTCCCCCATGTGCTCCACGCCCCAGCAAGGACCCTCCTCATTTCTCAAGTTAATGGCATCATGAGGACACATGGTTTTTGCAGGGCCTCTGTGCTTAGAGCTGTGAAATACCAAACACTGCTCACAGCTGCAATTGCAATTGTCCCTCTCCCCATAAAAGCACAAGGCTCTATCCTTGGCCTTTGCAGGCACTTTTCCTTCCCCATCAGTCACCACATCTAGGAAACTCTGACAGACTGGGAGAACTCCAGGAAGCAGCAGGAAGCTGAGTCAGAGGAGCTTTAGTTTGGATATCAGGAAAAAGGGGTTTTCACCCAGAGGGTGGTTGGGTACTGGAACAGGCTCCCCAGGGCAGTGGTCACAGCACCAAGCCTGACAGGGTTGAAGGAGCATTTGGACAACAATCTCAGGCACTTGGTGTGACCCTTGGGCTGTTCTGGGCAAGGCCAGGAGCTGGACTCGATGGTCCTGATGGGCCCCTTCCAACTCCCCATATTCCACACTTCTGTGATTCTGAGAACTAATGGGCTGCAGGAGGGCAGAAATAGGTGACAAGAGGAAAAAAGTGAGGTTGGTTGGAGAATCAAGTCACTGAGTTCACAGAAGATGCAGGATACAGGACCCTTCCCTCCCAGCATTCCCATTCTCTGTCTCATCCCTTCTCCCTCCCACACACACGAAGGTGAAGAATATCACTAAAAAAAGAAGAACCTACTTGACTCCCATGTCCATGAGAGCAGTCATTGCTCGTGCAGGAGTCACATTCTCCACCATGATCCCCAGGGCCTGACTGGCTGCTTTCTGAACAAACTCTGGGGAGCTGGACACCATCTGGAGAAGGATCCGAGCAACCTCATCCACCTCAGAGTCCATATCCTTCTTCAAGGTCACAAAGAGCTCTCCCAGAGTGACAATGGCAGAGTAGGCCACCTTGGACCGGAGGTTGGTCACCTGGGGAAGTCATGAGGGGAAACATAGGAATCACCTTGAAAAGAAAACCAGTTGCCTTCAACAGAAGTCCCAGGAAATGACAACATATCCCACTGTGTCCAGAGAAACATACAAGAACAAGAAGAGCAGGAGAGTACAAGCACAGAAGGGCACTTTCTGACCTCAGACCTGCTTACTGCAGGCCTAAAATAATAATTTCATTAAGTGTTCTACTTAACACTTCTAAAATGTCCAGAGCTTTGATTATAGGCCCTTTTACTAGAAAATTAAATTAAGAGCTGCTTTCAAATCATGAATCCACAAGTCATAAAGATAAAAGAGTCAGGTGCTCCTGTTCAAAAAAGCAACACCAGCAGTTGAAGCACTCAGCAGGAAACAGAAAACACAGGCTGAGGTCTACAGAATAATTTGCAGTGTTGAATTACAGCTTGGGCAGAGACTGGGACTCTGGCAAATAACATCATCAGTGTTTCAGTTTCTGCATTTGCACATTCGATTATAAAGTCACCACACTCAAAGATGAGTGTCAGATACCCGACCTGCCAGTAAATACAGCTGCATGTACCCACAGATCCTACAGATAGCTGATAGACATTAGAAATATCAGGTCTAAAACCAGAAATGAAGGCAGACCATGAGCACACATGGAGATGAGCAAGCACATACCTACTCTACACACCATGTACGAAGTATATGGGACAAATTCAGAACAATGTTCTCACCTCGCTAGTAACTGCCAAGCAATCCTCACGAAGTCGACAAAGCAGGACCTCTGAATGGGACCCAGCCAGGGGTTGGATGGTGAAGAGTCCCTTCTCCTTCAGCTCCCTGAAAGGCAGAAGACTGATTTTTCTCTCCACCAAGGCAGCACCCTCTGAAATGACCAGGCTGGCAGCTCAGTTGAACAATGGGAGGTGCTTTTCAAGGAGTGCTTAATGAAATCAGGGAACGCATTGCCCCAGGATGCTGTGGCTGTCAAAAGCATACACAAATCCAAGAGGCAAAGAGAGGGGTTTCAGAGTGGCCATTTAAGAGGACAGCCTTTCTGAAATCTCTGGCACATGAGGCCCCTCTGTCACTGCTTCCTAGAAGCTGTGAGACCGGGCCATGCTGATGTTTGTTGTCACCTCCCTGTACCTGTCCCTGAGACATAGTGCCATCGGGCTGTTATTGGGGCATTTTCCTTCTTTGTCAGCCCCAGCAGGCATTCAGCAGGGAGAGTCTGCACTGGCTCTCTGGAGCTGAGTTTCCACTCTATGATCTCGGCCTCTCTGTCACCCCCTCCACACCCCCTCACACATTCCTCAAAAATGTGGAAGGGGCTAGCAGCGGGCCTGTTAGCTAAAGGAGCGAGAAGTAAGAAGAAGAAGAAGCTGATAAGGAGCTTTCTCCAAGGCCGTAACCAAGGAGATCGAGAGAAGGAAGATAAGAACATTCTGCAGCTGGATGAAGCATTTTTAGAAAGTTAGGTGGAGTCAGAGTAACTTTTCACCAATGGCATGGTATTGAATTATTGTGGCCAATAGCTAAGGTAGAGGAAGGGTAAACAACTGGAAAGTGTATAAAAGATCAGCCATTTTCATTAATAAACTGTTGCCAAGTGTTACCAACTGAGACTGCTTGTGGTCTCTGCTTTATGTCGTGACCGCCTCGACTGCGACATTTTGGAGATGCCGACGTGATAAGAACATAGTCGGTAGGGCCCATACGGGGTCCTAGCAATTGGCAACCGTGACCCACTGGGACGTAGTGGGGGAGGCGGCGTTGGTGCAGCTGAGAGTGGCAGGTGGAAGCCACAGGGAAATCCGGACCTGATTCCCTCCAATCAAGACACCTGGAAGTAGGTGAGCCACCAACTAGTAATAATGGGACAAAATTTATCTAAAGAGGAAGAAAGTGTTCTGTCTACATGGAAAGTTTTGTTAAGAAATAAGGGAATTAATACGTCAGACTATGGGCTTCGTAATATATTGCTGTGGGCTAAATCACAGAATTTTGGCACTGATCCCAACACAGCATTTAGTGTTAAGGCATGGAAGAAAGTCGGGGACAGACTTTGGCAAGTTATTCGAGCGGGAGATAAAACAGCTGTTGATTTAGCAGTAACCTGGAACTCGCTCTTTGAGGCTTTAAAGGAATGGAGAATAGAGAGAGAAACGGAGCAAGATGCGGACGAAGAGTCAGGGCTGATACCTGACGGGGGGGCTGAGGTAGAAGGGGGCTCTGATGGGGAACTTGGTGAAGAAAGTTCGGATGCCATGGGAGTTACCTGGCACACTGCCAGAGCTTCTGGGAAAGCTGCCAAAGCTTCCGGGAAGGCTGCCAAAACTGGGCAACCTGCCCTAGCCTCTTCTTATCAGACTCCTAAGCCTCCTTATCTCACACCTGCACAGCAGCTCGAGATGGTGCCTGTATATACTACACCGCTACGCCAGGTAGCTGAAATGTCTTTAGCAGAGAGAAAGGTCCAGCCATTTTCCCCCCTCCGCTTCCCTCCTCTCTGGTCCAGCCGTCTGCCCCCCCCCCCCCCCCCCCCTGAGATGCTTGAACAACCTGCAAGGCCATATCCTCCTTTACCTGACAGTGACAACAACAGTGAGTCAAGTGATGAGTCGCCCACAGTAACACCTGAGTTGGGGCAGGGAGCTCTGGTCTCTTCATCTCCTAAGAGCTCTAGCCTTACTGCCCCATGGACTTTGCCTCCATGCCAAGTCACTGTGCTTCCTCGACACCCTCAGGAGTTTTGGGAATTTGTTAGGAGGAAAGCAGTTGAAGAAAAGAACTGGGACATCATAGAAAGGTTAGGTGCTCCAAGAGTACCTCAGGAGAACAGTGCCATTGCAAATGTTGCTTGTGATAACCCTATGGCTTTTCCAGTTTTCAAAGCAGCTCCTGGAACAGGACAGAACGACAGTCATCATGTCTTCGCCTGGAGGGTTGTGCAAGACCTCCAATTGAAAGTAGCTCAATATGGTATTAATTCCTCAGAGGTAATGCAATTAATACGTGTGATTAATGCAGATTTGCTTGCACCTTATGACATCACTCATCTTGCTACAATTCTATTTCAGCCAGTACAATATGGTGTATTTCAAGAAACTTGGCTGAGCGCACAGCTTTAACAAATATGCAGTTGCCTCAACACGACCCTCGTCATGCTGTGGCTGTTGATGCCCTAATGGGCCTTTTGCTAATCCAGATTTACAGGCAAGGTGGGATCCTTCGATTTTGGCACAAGCTCAGCAAATTGGCATGAGTGCCTTAACTAAAACAATGGAAATGGCAGCTCCAAAACAGAAATATGTTACTATACAACAAGGAATGAGAGAACCA
This sequence comes from Melospiza melodia melodia, assembly GCF_035770615.1. Lineage (NCBI taxonomy): Eukaryota > Metazoa > Chordata > Aves > Passeriformes > Passerellidae > Melospiza > Melospiza melodia. The sequence continues at coordinate 5,535,029 of NW_026948796.1, read as the reverse complement.
TTTTTGCAGTTTGCAGAAAAACTTGCTGCCGCTATTGAGAAACAAGTAGATGATGAAACTTTGCGAGACAAATTGTGTGTACAATTGGCTAAAGAAAATGCAAACCCAGACTGCAGAAAGATTATTGATACTTTGCCTGGGGAACCCACCTTGTCTGAAATGGTTACTGCTTGCTCGAAAGTTGGTTCAGTCGAGCATAAAATGGCAGCTCTTGCTGCAGTGTTAAGACCTTCAGCGAAGTGTTATAATTGTGGACAACAAGGGCACGTAAAGTCACAGTGCTAGAAGAAGTTGAATTAGCCCTAGCACACAAATTTGTTAACAGGATAGATCCCTCTGTTGGTGTTCAATTGTTTATTTTGAAAGACCATGAAATACCATGTGGAATACTGTGTCAATGGAATGATAATTGGGAAGATCAATTGCATATTCTGGAATGGATATTTTTATCTTTCAGATCTCGGAAAACAGCTCCAGGACTTTATGAGCTCTTTGCAGATATTATCATCAAGGGTCACAGGCGTTGTCATGAGATTTTGGGACAGGACCCTGTGACCATTGTGATACCTGTGCAACAGTGGTATTTTGAATGGTGCTTTCAAAATAATCATGAATTGCAATCTGCCTTATCTTGTTTTACAGGCCAAATCTCGTATCACTTGCCTTCTCATCCTGTTCTAACACTGACTAAAGAGATTCCTTTTGAAGGCAAGCAAATTTGTTCTCCTGTTCCAGTGGAAGGTATAACGGTTTTTACAGATGGGTCCGGGAAAACCGGAAAAGCAGCTGTGGCTTGGAGAAGGGATTATCACTGGGAATATCAGACAGTAATTCAGCAGGGATCTCCTCAACTGGTTGAACTTTCTGCTGTTCTTTTGGCTTTTACTTTGTTTCCTGGTTCTGTAAACATAGTTACTGATTCAGTTTATGTTGCAAATTTGGTTAAGCATTTAGATCAAGCAGTGTTGTATAATATTCAAGAGAAACCATTGTTTACCATATTAGTGAAGTTGTGGACAGTTATTGGTGCTTGAAAACATTCTTACTTTATCATGCACATTCGCAGCCATACATCATTACCGGGATTTTTTGCTGAAGGCAATGCCTATGTAGACTCTTTAGTAGCTGCTACTGCAATCAAACTGTACCCAATGTGTTGCAGCAGGCAATTTTATCCCATCAATTTTTTCATCAGAGTGCTCAAGCTTTACAGCAGCAATTGAAATTGTCTACTGCCAAAGCAAAATCTATTCTTTCCTCTTGTCCCGACTGTCACATGACTCATGTCACTCAGTATTATGGTACCAACCCTAGAGGTCTTTCTGCGTTAGAAGAATGGCAAACTGATGTTACAAAAATGCCAGAATTTGGTCGCTTTAAGTATGTTCATATTACAGTTGATACTTTTTCTCACGCAATGGTTGCTTCAGCATTCACAGGAGAGAAAACTCGAGATGCTATTCGTCATTTTTATCATGCCTTTTCTATTCTAGGTGTTCCATGTCATGTAAAAACAGATAACGGCCCAGCATATGCTTCGCAGAAAATGCAAGCATTCTTTCGTGCTTGGGGCATTGAGCATTCAACAGGTATTCCACATGTCCCCACGGGCCAAGCAATTATTGAAAGAGCTCACGGACTTCTTAAACGTCAGGTTCAAAAACAAAAAGGGGGAAGGCAACAGGAGTCACCTCAAGTGAGATTAGATAAAGCTGTTTATGTGTTAAACTTCTTGCGTCCCCTACCTGACTCACAGTTATCTCCAATCTTTTGCCATTTTTCTTCTTTGAATTCTAAGCAACCAAATTTCCATGGAAATGTCAAGGTATGGGTCAAGGATTTGATTACTGGTATATGGTCTGGTCCAGTGGAACTGGTAACCTGGGGAAGGGGTTATGCTTGTGTTTTGACAGATAATGGTCCTCGATGGGTTCCTGCTCGCTGTGTTAAATCTTACCTAGAGCATGCGGGAAAGGACAGGATCGATGGCTCCGTAGCTGAAGCAGAACGTGCGGATGACACTGGCTAAGACCATACATCAGTACTTAAAGATGGATGAAGGAAGAATGGGAATTTTGTTGATGGTTGTGATTGTGATTTTGTGTGTCCCCTCTCTGCTTGGGTTTTTGCAAAGGGCCCTGCAGAAATCCATAGCAGCTGTATTTACAGGTCAAAAACAAAAAAGGGGGAATTGTGGAAGGGGCTAGCAGCGGGCCTGTTAGCTAAAGGAGCAAGAAGTAAGAAGAAGAAGAAGCTGATAAGGAGCTTTCTCCAAGGCCGTAACCAAGGAGATCGAGAGAAGGAAGATAAGAACATTCTGCAGCTGGATGAAGCATTTTTAGAAAGTTAGGTGGAGTCAGAGTAACTTTTCACCAATGGCATGGTATTGAATTATTGCGGCCAATAGCTAAGGTAGAGGAAGGGTAAACAACTGGAAAGTGTATAAAAGATCAGCCATTTTCATTAATAAACTGTTGCCAAGTGTTACCAACTGAGACTGCTTGTGGTCTCTGCTTTATGTCGTGAGCGCCTCGACTGCGACACAAAAAAGCAGCAGGATGTCTGCTGGGACCACCTCAGCCTGCAGGAAGGCCAAGTGGGTCCTGGCCTCTCCTGACCCACAGCACAGCTTTCTTTCATCCAAGCATGGAAATATAAAAACTGTATTATCACATCACACAGAGGGCCAGGAGCTTTTTATTTTGGCTGCAAGTGTCCACAGGGCACTGGGGAAGAGGAGAAAAAGAGTGTTTTGCAGCAAGCAACCCGGCTACTCAGGCAGGATGGTAGGAAGTGTCTGGAAGCTGCTTTTTAGGACTTTGGTTTGTTCTGCTGAAGCTTCTGACAGAGCTGATGGGCAGATCCCAGAGCTGTGGAGAGTTCCTGGGAAATTTGTCCTTGGATCTGTCTACAAATGCTCTCCCAGCCGTGAACTGCCATCTGTGTCCTGTCCATATGTTACTGCCTTGACTGTTGAGTGTCTGAGGTGCCTCTTGAGGCTGCTATGGACCTCCTTCACCAAGGAATGGATTGTGATACAACATGCCTTTCTGCTTATATTTGGGCACTGACAGAGCCTGGACCACTCTGGCTGGAGCTTGGGCTCTGGCCAAGCAAGATTGCTGATGAGAGCAGCTCATGGTCCTCAGCTCTTCCCTCCTGCTGGGACAGACAGACATGGCCATGGGGACAGAATGGAGCTGCCCCATCTGCCAGGTCACTAAGAAGGATGTGAATTTTTCTCTGCCCTGTCATCACCAATTCTGCCTGGGCTGCATCCTGCAGTGGGCAAAGAGAAATCCAGCGTGCCCACTCTGCAGAAGAATGATAGAAGCTGTCAGGTTTTCTGAGCAGGATGAACAGGACTACATACAATTTGCCATCAGCTCCCCCAAACAATTGCTAGAGTCCAGCAGGGAGACAGCCTGGCCACCTTGCTGTAAACAGCCCCCAAGACCCTGTGATGGCTGCTCCATCTTCCCCACAGGGAACACTGTCCCCGGCTGAGCAGGGGGCTGCAGGGCCAGAGGCTGTGGATGGCCTCCTGCCCAAGGAGTGGGCCGAATTTTTCAAATAACAATGTCATCTACTGGACCAAAGGTGGCCCTGGCTGCACCAGAAGCTGGAGGGAATATGCCAGCACCAGAGATGGCTGGTAAAGGAATTGATAGAGCAGCATCCTGCACGCCCTCTGTGCCTATGGTCAAGTTGCCAAAATCTTGGTGCCAGTACTGCAGCTTCTCCTCTGTAGCAATCTGAATTGCTGCTAGCATAGTCCAGGGTAAAGAAGCAAAAAGGACCTTTGCAAAATCTCCACAGATGTTTTATTTAGCTGTGCAGGGAGATGTTCAGGTCCCAGCACCACACACAGAGGGTCTCACTTTGTCTCCACGGGGGCCCAGGGGCTGACCCTGATCTTGGGGCAGTACAAAGATAAGGGGGCCAATCAGGTAATAGGGAAGGTGTGGCTGGGAGCGCAGGAACAGACATAGGAACAGGGGAAGGAGCCAATGGGGTCTAACAGCTTTTTGAGGGAAGCTTCTTGTGTCTCCCTAGACCAGGGAATGCCCCCCCAGGGTCTCCACAATTCCCCGTGTTTTATATTATTAGGAAAGCTTCTCTGAAGGATCAACTGAATCAACACAAAATGACAAAAACAATCAAAAGCACTCCTAAGACAATTGTTCAAAATGCAAACAATTCTGAGTTCCCAATGTGCCAACAGATTTCTTGGAGTGTCTTAGATCTGGCAGGAGGGATGCAGGGTTTTCTTAGCACAGTTTATCAGGAAACTGAGTCACACATACTGAACCTCTGGTCCATGGCCTCCTCACTGCCATCGTGCAGCAAGGAGGCCCAGAGGCTGCTGTGCTCTGGTCCTGTCAGGGATGAACACAGCGGCTCTGTGGCCAGTGCCAGCTCCAGCAGCTCACAAGAGGAGACTCCTTCCAGAAGCTCTGCTGGCTCCAGTGTGGCACACCAACAGAGGCCACTGGAAGCCACTCTCCATTGCAGCCCCCCCCAGCTGCGCCCATCATCGCTGCAGAGCAGGAGCTGCCCCAGAGGAGCCGCGGCAGGAGCTCATGGCAGTGGCAGGTCCCTGTGCCCAGGGCAGAGCCACAGAACCTCTGCTCTTGGCTGGGACAGGGGCTGCTCACCCTGGTGTCCCACCGAGAGGAGGGATCCTGGGCCCCAGACTCTGCCCAGCCCTGCAAAAGGCCACCCCGCCAGCAGTGCCAGCAAGGTTCCTGCAGCCATTCAGTCAAATCAGAGGAAACAAATGTCTCTTTAGCTGACACAGTCTCTGCACACAGCTTTCTCCCCCTTCTCCTGGTGTCTTTCCCTGACTCCAGCAAGAGCTGCAGGAAATTTTGTGTGAGCCATGATGATGGAAGAGTTACTGCTAAAAACACTGGGTGATGCTTTCAGAGGAGTCATGAATGGAAGACTGACCAACTTTCCAGCCAATGGTATGCCAAAAGTTTCCATGCTTTAAATAATAGACTGCAATAAATTAGTAAAAAGAAAGATACAGAAACGAATTAAATCTCCCACAGCTGCTGGCTTTCCTCAGGCTCCATGGTCTATGTATTGCTAGACTTACTTCGTTTAGGCAGAATATTAACTGCCCTGACTTGTTGGAGACTGACCACAAGGTCTCATCTGTGGTGAGCAGTCACAAAAATTAGCTCAGCAGAGGCATCTTCAGCTGTCCAAGTGTAGCAGAAATACATATTCTCTGCTTCATGACTGTGTGGCAATAGCTGCTGGTGTAGATTTGTCAACGTTGCTTCATGGATTACTCCTGGGAGGGAATTGTGTGCACAGGCACAGTGTGATGGTATCGATCTCCTTAAATTACTCCAGTCGGATGACGGCCAGAACTTTTGGGCAAAAAGCATCACGACAGAATAATTTACAATATTCTCCAAACTACTCCTGTGGTTTTGATTTTCTTACTGATTAGGTTCAGTGTCTGGCCTCAAGAAATCAGTCCAGAAAGAACAGGCAAACCTCAGCTTGCAAGTTAGAGTGCAAGTCTTTAATCTGCCATTTTTGCAGTATCTACAAAGAACTTTTCAACATATTTGCAAAAACATCTCTTAGTTCTTCTTATACCTATCCAGAATCTGACTCTCTCCTTGTTTTATTTTGATTTGAGATCCAGGCATGATTTTATTCTGGACAGGGAAGTAAGAACGAGCTGAAAATACAGACTACAAGTGTGAATCTATACTGCAAGAACTCAGCTGTAGCTTGGAATTAAAGGCAAGAAGTGATGCCATGGTAAATGTGAACATTTAGTGCTGGCATAGGAGCCTTCTGCAATGCCCCACTAACCCATGGTTCACATTGCTACAAACTCTCTTTCTGATGTTACAAAGAGTGTTGAAGAGCTGGCTGTAAGTAAAAAAAAAAAAAATAGCCAGAATGTTAATTTTTGTTAATATGGCGAATAATGACTATCTAATAATTCAGAGCTCATAGAAGTGAGTATTCAGATTTCCACTTAGTACGTGCTGGCAGTTTTAATTGGAAATCAACAGGTTTATCCAAATCAAGTTATCCATAGGAATTAATTTGCTCTATGATCTAACTAAAAATGCCTCATTGTCTGATAAGTTTAGTAGAAATTTGCAAAGTCAACAGCCCACAGATTTTTATTTCTTGTTTAGTGGCTATTCTGCAGGAAAGCTTTTACAGACTAATCAGTTTGGATGTAATTAAAACGCCAGTACATTTCATCTAGTCATTTGGTATTAGAACAAAACCATATGACTGCACAGCCTTTTAAAAGATATTTTTAAATAAATTTTCAAATCAACAGTCTGAGTAGGACTCCGAAAAAAAACTCTATCAAACTTCAACTCCATTGGAAGTTTCCCTTGTCACCCCATGAATCAACTCTACATTCAGAGGATTAAAAGTCCCAATTACGGTGGTTTTGGTACCGTTAGGAATTGGGGAGGGGTCTTCTTCCTTCTCAACTCCATGCTGCAGTGCCAGGGATGTGGCCTGCTGGCTGTTGTTTGTGCAGCTCTGGTATTTCTACATGAAGCAGAAAGTGCAATTGCATTTCCAGCCCAAAGCCCATGAGGGGTGGGGCGTGCAGAGCTGTGCCAGACACAGGCCAGCAGCTGTGCTGCCAGAGGGTTTTGGTTCCTGCCCAGTGCAGCTGGGCCATCTCTGCCGTGAGTGCCTCCCCTTCCAGGTGCCCATGGACAGCAGGTGCAGGGTTCTGCAAGGGGCATGGAACAGGGTGGGGATGTCTGCTGGCAACAGAGTGCAGTGGAGAGCAAACAGTCCAGGATGGTCCTGGAGTGTGTGACAGAGAACTCCTGACACAGCTGGTGACTGAGGCAGTGAGGGAAGGCGCTGCTGGACCTGCTGTTTGTGAGGAGAGAAGGGCTGCTGGGTGACAGGAGGGTTGGAGGCAGCCTTGGGCTCAGTGATCACAAAATGCTTGTGTTTGATTCCCAGAGAAGGAACGAGAGATGCTGGGGAAATGTTGATGTGCAACAAATTGTGAATTTGTTAAGCTTTAAGAGGCAGTGCTTAGTCATACCTTCCCTCACAGCAGTGGTTAATGTGTGCAAGTGGATATCTTAGCCTTGAGAATAAAGACGGTGGGCCTACTGAGGAGGTAACTGCAATGCATTCAAGGAGAAGGCGGCTCTTAACCATGGGAGGAGAATTTGCGGAATGGGATGTTCCCCACATGACCACCAGAGACCCTTAAGAGACCCCTACTCTAAATGTCAGTAATTTTGGGGAAGTGATTTAAACATGTCAAATACTTGGTGAGAATGTTTAGCCTGTGAGTTTGAGCAAAGTAACAAATAAAAGTAATGAAAGTAATGTCTTAGTTCCATGGATACTAACACGTGGGTATGCATGTTTCAGGGAAGTGATTCCTCACACACCCAGTACTGAAATAAAGTAATGCCTCTTCTCTCACACTGAGCTGGCAGTGTGGATCGGGCCTTGCTCGGTAACTTTCATATTGGTCATTTCTATTAAAGCATAAAGAATGGTTGAAATGAAATCTTTTCCAGCTGTTTCCCTTTGGTTTACCAGTCTGAGGGTTAAAATTCTGTGCTGCAAGTGTCCTGGGTGTGTGCAGAGCAGTGCAGCCCCACAAACCCCTTGGTTTGCCCACAGGTTGTCATGCCTTGTTCCCAGGTGTGCCCAGCTGTGGCAGGAGAAGGAGCCCGCAGCGCAGTGGGCACCGTGCCCTGCCCAGCCGGGGCTCTCTGGCACAGAGCAGCAGCAGCGCCAGCACCGTTCAACCCGCTCCTGCCTTGGCTTCCCCTGGCACACAGAAGCCTCTGGAAATCAGCACTGCCAGTGGCGTTCCCAGCTTAGAGAAGCTCTGCTAGCGGGCAGATGCTGCCAGTTGGACTGCTGCCAAAGGGGAAGAAAGGCAGAGATGTACATGCACCAGAGCCCTGGGCATGTCCAATAAAGGTGCAAATATGTGGGGAGATTTGTTAGGAAGCATTTCAGCTGTGATGCCAACAGTGGCCTCTCTCCTGGTTCTGTGTGTTCTGGACGAGTAATGCAATGGTTGGCTCAGACAATTAAGAAGGAGATGTTATGTGGATGTTCAAATGTGTAGTGATGGTATTGTAATATATCCTCCCATAGTCCTCTTTCCCATCCCCCTTGTAATAGCCTCGGCAGTCAGGGCATTTGGGGAGGGCTGGCTTGTGACCAGCAGGCAGGGTGTAACAACACCTGACCTCCAGTCAGGATGCTGTAGTAGGACAGGGACTGGGGATCGGAAGATCACGCGATGTGACGGAAAGCAGCAGGATTCCTTTTCCCCTAATCCCCTAAGATAAGAGATCACCCTAGGAATGTAACTAGGAATGTAGTCCCCCTAATGATAGTAATGCTGGTAACTTTCCACTCCTTACTAACCATAGATGGTACTGCAGACCCCCTCTGACGTAGAGAAACCCCTTAGACTATAAAACCCCACGAGATGAGATAATAAAGGCCTTTGACCATCTACCACATTGGTGTCTGTGTGCTCTTTGGCCTGAGTGACCCTGGTGAGTTTGGGTCGCTGTGCTGCTCCTCGAAACCGGGTCGCCTTGCTTTATATCAGAAGGCAACAGGATGCAAGAAAGTAATCTCCACCAATAGACAGCAGAGAAAGAGTTGACTGACAAAACTTTTGGAGGGGCTAAGGGTATAAAAGGCAGAGCATGGTTTTTGTAGATGAGCACATGGCTGCTTTTCACAGAGACTCCAAATGCTGTAATTTTTCTTTATTCAGTCCTTTGTTAAGGTTTACTAAACCTTTAAAATTTTAAAAGTGTGAGTCATTTCTCATACGTGCAATGCTCTCCTTTCTCAGCCTGTTGTCTCTGCCCGGTTACGCGTAGAATGGCCTTGGGACAACCTGCGCTCCAAAGGACAAGTGCACTCTTCAGATTTTTCGGTCTTCAATATTGCTTATTATTTCTTATCTACAAAGTCGTCTCCCAGCCTGACAGAGGTCTGACCAGAAAGACAGCCATAGGCACACTGACCTCCCACTGCACAGTCGTCTATTTTTATACTAAAAACTAAATATAAGATATTTACCTTTACCTTCCAATACCTTTTACCCTTATTAACAAGTGTACATTTAATGTGAGCCAATCCCCAAGTGCCAGCATCACCACCAAAGATGGGTGACAAGAAGAAAAGAGAAGAAGGACAAGACACGCCCTAATTCCTCTATCTTGTCTCCTAAAAACCCCACTGTACCAAAATCCCAAAACCTGTATTTTCACCCTGTGAATAATTAATTCCTTCACCACTTATCCCCAAGTGATCCTCTTGTCCTCATACAGGTGGCACATTCTGTGCAGGGTCAAAATCCAACCACCAAGCACTTCTGGCAACATTCCAGGATTTCCAAGCCCCCCAAGGTTTATCTCGGCAACTCTGGACATCAGGAGTGATGTGCTGAGTTCCCACACAATGCTGTGGGCCATGTTTTTTGGTCTTGTTTCCTTTGCTTGTGTCCCATCTGAGTGCTCAGTTGGGGTACAGGCTGTAGGTGCTTGGGGCACCCTTTGAGTTCCTCTTGGATCCCTGAACAGGGTTTGGCCCATGGGGGGAATTTGTGCTGCTTTGTGACAGAGAAGAAGTATTCAGGCTCTTTTGTGTTTGCTGTAGGGAAGGTTGGTTATTGCTTGGCATAAATTCACAGACTAACATCCTTTGTGATACTTTGCTTTGTGATATCAGGGCATGGTTGCCACATTGTCGTGGTGAAATCAGAAGGTTGCCTTGGTGCACGGAAGGCCTGAGTGTCAGAGCAGCCCTAGGCCTTGCTCACATGAGGAGAATCCTCCTGGTTGGAGCATTGCTCAGTGGGCAGGTGCACTCTGACAGGCCATTTGTTTTTCTAGTGTTGGAGAAAACTTGCAGAGCACTAGGACAATGATCCACCATCTGGCCACAGCAGCTTTTGCTGCTTATGGTGTTTATTTTTCCACGTATTATGTTACACACTTTGTTCATAAGAAGAGGTTTCCATTCTACTTAGGTTAGGGTGTATCCTAACCTGACTTTTGTATGTCTTCCTGCTCTTTCTTGATGGCTGTGTTTCTGATTTTGAAAGAGAAAGAGCATTAGGATGCCAGTGGTTTGATAAAGCTCCTGTCAAGATGTTCAGGCTAAAGAGGGGGTGTCTGTAGCCACAGGGGCAGCATTTGCAGGGGAACATGCAGGGCTTCTGTTCCCTCCACAGGAGAGTCTGTGGCAGCAGAGTCTGTCATTTCCTCAGTTTGCTGGGACATGCAAGACACCTTTGAAAAGGCAGACTGACAGAGCTTCTTGGAAGGCCTTCTAAAATCTCTGCAGTTGTTCCCAGAATTCAGAGCAAGCTTATTTCTTTTTAAATTTTGTCCTGAAAGGATTTGACTGTCTAAGTTAATAACCCTTTACTGAGTGCTAAAATAGTTATTCCCTTTGACAGGAAGTGAAAACTCTAAAGCAGCGAGTGTCTGCTCCTGAACCCTAGAGATGCTGCCTGTGCTCTTCCACAACAGAACTGCCACAGCTCAGGGGAGTTTTGAGAAGCTTTTCGGGGCGTTTCCTGCAAGTTAATGAGAATTAATGCATGTAACTGATTAAAAAAAAAAAAAAAAAAAAAAAAAAAAGAGTACTGTTTTGCAGAGAAAAGAAGAAACCTCACAACTTTATAAAAGTTGTAAAGCCCGGTATGCTTTTATTACGACACGCACCGGACGCAAGCCTCCCCAAAAAGCATGCGTACCCCTGAAGACCTCAGGTCTCATTTTATCCCCCTTCCAAATGCATATGCATACAGTTTCACAATAGGTTCATACATATTCATTCCGCGTGACATTTATCGCCAGTTTTTCTTTATCAAAGGAATTCCTAGGTCAGGGGCAAATTGACCTTGTGGTCATTTCTGTTTTTCTTTCTCTGTCTCCTTGCTGTCTCCGGCATGTGACTTTTCCTTCAGCTTTGGCCTCACAGACTTTTCACCTCTCCTAGACACTTCACCTAATTCACAATGGATCTCTACTCTGTCTCATTCCCCCCTTTCCTAGGAAATAAGTAAATTCTTTTACTTAATGAAAATCCTCATGACAATAAGTGTCTTTTAATGCTTCACCATGTACGTTTGACAAAAAGGTTAGTACAGCTATTCGTTGTAGCATTCTCCAGTTCCAAATTAACAATATAATATATAATCCTAAGCTTATCCCAACTAATATTAGTAAAACTACAACGGGGTGGCACAACTTATTAAAGATTCCATTTGCAGTTGGTGACCACCCAAAGATCACATCCCATCAGTGATGATCCATATTTTGTTTTATTCTTTGTAAAACTCTGGTTATCTCCTTTGTATCATGTTGGACAGTAATTAAGGTTTTCTTTCCACTTTCTTGGATTTCCTTCAAGATCTCCAATAGGTCTTGGTGCTTAATTAATTGTTTTACTAATGTAAGGTTCATCTCAATAGGGGTAGGTGGTAGTCTGTGATACATCGTGCAGTTAGCTTTAATCAGCTGGTGAGATGTCACTGGGGCCAAGTACGAAAAATCACACCCGATAATCTTAACAAAATTAAAAATACAGAAATTAGAATGATTTCTACTAGACAGAATAACATCATTGCTATCAATTTGTACAGCAGCACAGGCAGTTCTCAGACACACACACCCTTTTCCAGTATATAAAAGCACAGTTTTCTGGTCAGTGCCTGGATGAATTTCAAAGTGACAAATACTCTCTTCAGTGTCCAAACACACATCCTGAGCATTCATAGTATTGCTTTCACAAATGAATCCCATCTGTTCTCTAGTAATGCAGGATTCTAAGTTTACTGTCTGCCACTTTTCATTCATCTTTCGTGCCCACACTCTATGTTCTGAGTTTTTTTCATGGTTTGGAAATCAATTGGAAATCAACAGGTTTATCCAAATCAAGTTATCCATAGGAATTAATTTGCTCTATGATCTAACTAAAAATGCCTCATGGTTTTTTCATGGTTTAATACTAGGGCAGTGATGGGATGGATAACATAAACAGTGGCATTACGTATGGTAAGCACAAAGGCAGTTGCCACATTAGAAACAGGATCATAGGTGAAATTCACCATAGTCCACCAGGATTGAAACTTCCTTTCAAAATCAATTGCATTATCCAAAACAATCTTCCGAATTTCAGCTGGAAAATTACCTTCACCCCCTTCCCTTATGATCAGAGCTGCTGTTGCCTGCATCCTTAACTGTACTTGTATACAACTGAAAGCTAAAGACACATTATCTTGAACTGTACTAAGTGCTTCTACTATTAACTTGTGGTCTTGGTCCCTGGCCATTTCCCACTTTGACAGTACTTTTGAAATCTGCCACTGGCTAGTTCCTAATGCCAATAGAGATGACTGTAAAGGTTGCTTCAATTTTGTTAGGCTACCTGCTGCAGTGGCCAGTTTATTCATTAGTATTTCTGAATCAATTCCATTTAAAACTCCTAATCCTGTCCCTAATATGCCAGTTAGATCCTTTCTTGTTCTGCTCCTGAGATATGCCTGTTTTTGTAACCATGTTGTCCAGCCCTCAAAGGAAGTTTTTAGGAAGGGGGAGCAGGCTGGTTGGATTTTTGAGATGTGGATTTGCATCATCAACTCCACATGTTTTAGAGACCATTCTGGATTGAATAATAGTTGTTCACCCACATTCCTTACTATGTAGGGGCCTATTTCATACACCTCAGGTTCAAGTTTGGGTTGAGTCTGAACTATTTGAGTCTTGGTATGGGTTGTAGAACGTCCTGCTGTGGTAAAAAGTGTAGTGTCTACTTTGAATTTAAATGAAAGCCCGATATCATCCTGTGCCCAAAGGCAAGTTATTTCTACAGGCTGTATTAAGGTGAAATTACACCAACAGTCTGATTCATTTAGGCCATCACAGATTTCCTGGTGTTAATATACACCAGGAGAGGCTGAGACACCAATTTCATTTGGTCTCTCATAAGCCATCCCATTTATCATCCAGCACCCTACCTTGATTTCTTCTCCTCTGATCCCTTGAAGCGTCCACAGTTTCTGTTCCTGCCATTCCTGTTCCTCATATACCTGATCTCCGTGAATTACTACAGTGGATAGGTTTAAATCCTTTATCTCAGAAGGTTTTCCTATGGATCGTGTATTGGAATATGGCTCCCAATATTACCAGTTAGATTGTGCCTGGGCCAGTCTGACCCTCGCTGCCGGGCCAAAGGCAGCAACGGCGGTGTATCACCCTAGAGATACCTTGGCTTGCTGGAGATTGCAGCTGGGCACTGAACAAGTCCAGGCTTGTTAGGAACTCCGTTTACCTCAGGAGGAGAACTTCAGGCGAGGGTGAAGAGAAAAAGGAGATGATTCTGCTGGAGGGTTTAATGTCCAGAGGTTTATTCCATGGTTACAGAGGTCTGAATGTGAGCAACTGCTCCAACAGAATCTCCGGCCGCATGGTCTCATCTACCTTTTAAGCTCAGGGACAGGGGGAGGGGAGGTACAGGTGAGCCACCAAACAGGTGAGAGGGGCAGGGTCTCAGGGGAAGATGACACCCAGACAGGCCAATGACCTCTGGGCATAGGGGCATCCTTTGAACTTGACCAACCACACGACGCCTTGCTGGAATGTTAAGCCTGATCGACAGGACTCACTCAGCATGGGGGCAAGGGGAAAGGGAGAAAGGTATAGGCACACCTGGGGAAGTGACCTGGAAGTCCAAAATGGGACATTACAGCACACCACAACATCTCCCCCTAGTTTTGTTTAAAAAGAAGAGGACTGTGTTTGTGGTGCAGAATAATTGCCAAACCATGGTTGGTAAATCAGTTCTTCCTCTACAGGAGGGTCAGTGTTTTCCACTGAGGCTTCCAGGTCATCCATTGGAGCACTGAGGGCTTCCAAATAGTAGACTTCAGGAGGGGGAGATGAGCTTGAAATTAACTTGAGCACCATGCGTTTGATTAGTCCAAAAACAATGCTAAAAACTACAATAACTATAACTAAAATAAACAGCACTAAAAACACACTTTTCAGAATAGATCCCAACCAGCCCGAGAGTCCCCAGCCTTTGAACAGTCCATTCAGCCAGTTGTCAGTTTCTCTGTAGATGTCTAAGAGCCTTTGTCAAGGTAGTCCATATGTGGTTTGGGCTGAGGGACTATGCAGGAGATGGCAGGTGGGATGATCATGAGTAGGACGAGAAGCAGGCTCGGTCTCATGGCGTCTCGAGGCTACACACGAACAGTGGGATCTAAACTGGTACAAAAACTTGAAACAAACATATATTACAAACTATTCCAGATAGGAGGCTTAAATGGAATTTCCTCCAGAGAACGCGTGCGGCGTTTTCTTCTCCAGGCAGCATGAGCAACCTGGGGTGCTTCTGTAGATTTCTCTGAGACCTTGGGAACATAAGGCTTTACCCATTTGGAAGGAACCCACCTTAAACCAGAGGGGGTGGGCACACAGGCGTATCCACGTCCCCAAGTAACCAATTTGTAAGGTCCCACCATTTTCCAAGTCTCAGGGTCCTTTACTAAAACTGGAGGTTTCTCTTTCATTAACTTATGATTGCTCCCCCCATAGTGGCGTAGGATGGGTGGGTTCAGGCTGTCAAAAGAACAATTCAGAAAATTGATTATGAATAGTGCCCTGGATAACCGGATGTGGGGAGGTTCTACCTTCAGAACCTGTTTTTGCTGGTCCAGGACCCTTTTAATATCACAGTGAGTTCTTTCTCCAATGGCTTGACCTGTAGGGGAGTAGGGGATGCCAGTTTTGTGCTCTACTCCCCATTGCTGCAGGAAGCTCCCGAATTCCTTGGATTTATAAGCAGGCCCATTATCAGTTTTCAGCTCCTTGGGGATGCCCATGAAAGAAAAAGCCTGTAAGAGGTGCTTAATAGCATCGATAGATGATTCTCCTGTGTGGGCAGAAGCATAGACCGCTCCAGAAAAGGTATCTACACTAACATGAACATATTTCTGCCATCCAAAAGACTGTATGTGTGTTACGTCTGTTTGCCACAGTTCACAACTGTTCAGTCCCCTTGGGTTTGCTCCCGTACTCACTGTAGGGAGTGCATGTTGTTGGCAATTTGGGCATGTGGCCATAATCGCTTTGGCCTGTTCTCGAGTGATGTTAAACTCACAAACCAGGCCAGGTGCATTTTGGTGGAAAAGCTGGTGGCTGATTTTTGCCTGTTCAAAAACATTTGGGAGAGTGGCCATCACTGCAGGTGCAGCAACAGCATCTGCCCTTCTGTTGCCTTCAGCGATAAACCCTGGAAAGTCAGTGTGTGACCTGACATGCATCACATAAAAGGGTTGCTCTTGGTGAGTGACTAACTTTACCAGTTTTGAGAGCAATTCGAAAAGTGCGATGTTAGACACATCTTTCAGCATTGCTTGATCTGCCCTGGATACTACTCCTGCCACATATGCAGAGTCTGTAATCAGATTAAATGGTTCTGAGAACCTTTCAAAGGCCCTAACAACTGCAGCCAATTCAGCAACCTGAGGTGAACCTTCCACCTCAGCAATGTTTGTCTCCCACTGCTGGGTTTGAGGATCCTTCCAAGTCATAACGGACTTGTGGGACCTCCCGGATGCATCTGTGAAGACAGTCAGAGCCCTTTTTAAAGGTCTCCTACTTAGAGCACTTCTCAATTTTAAGGTAAATTGAACATCTTGTTCGAACAATTTGTGAGTGGGCTGCGCTACCGAAATTTGTCCTGAGTAGGAATCCAGAGCAAACTGCAACACTTCATTTTCTTGAAACAATTGTTCCAGTATTTTCATAGTATTTTGACCTGATTTTAACTCAACTGGAATGTGAATGAACTTAAAATCACATCCTGCTAACTCCCTGATCTGGGTCCTTGCTTTCCGGATCAGTTCTGCTACCAGCTCCTGAGGCTTTGTCAGTCTCTTGGACCTTTTGTGACTGAGGAAAACCCATTCTATGATCAAGAGAGGGTCCCTCTGGTCCCGGTCCTTTTTTGGTGTGTCCTTTGCCTTAGGTGTTTGTTTTTCCTCCCACTGGAAAATAATTCCATGGAGGTGTGGCAACTTACCTAGGATGATAAATTTGAATGGCAGGTCAGGCCGGCATCGGTTGGCCTGTCTTGTGGACATTGCAATCTGGATCTTTTCTAGAGCTTTCCGTGCCTCTGGGGTAATAGACCTAGGAGCACCTGGGTCCTCTCCCCCTTTCAATAAATTGAAAAGAGGGGCAAGGTCTTCGTTAGTCAGACCGAGCCATGGTCTTACCCAATTCAAAGACCCACACAACTTGTGGACATCCGCAAGGGTCTTGATCCTTGGATTGATTTCTAGTTTTTGAGGAACAATGGTGCTATTTCCAATTTCTAAGCCCAAATACTTCCAAGGTGGCATCTTTTGAATTTTCTTTTCCTGGAGCTCAAACCCTGCAACAATCAATGCATCGATCGTTAGGTCAAGCGCATGTGTGAGTAAATCATCATTGGGGGCACACACAAGGATATCATCCATATAATGATAGATGATGGCCTTCTCTGCGGCTGCACATACTGGGGAAAGCAGGGAAGAGACATACCACTGGCAGATAGCTGGAGATACCTTTAATCCCTGAGGAAGAACGGTCCAATGGTACCTTTTCATAGGTGCTTCTAAATTAATGGAAGGGACAGAGAATGCAAAACGCGGTGCATGGTCAGGGTGCAAGGGGATTTGGAAAAAACAATCTTTAATACCAATAACCGCTAATTTCCAATCTTGGGGAAGCATTGTTGGGGATGGCATACCAGGTTGGGGAGAACCCATATCTTCAATTACATTATTAATTTGTCGGAGGTCGTGAAGAAGTCGCCATCTCTTTTTGTCAGCGTTTTGGATGACAAACACTGGAGAGTTCCATGGGGACATGGTCTCCACAATGTGGCCCTTTTTTAGTTGCTCTTCCACTAGTTCCTCAAGCACCTTTATTTTTTGTTTACTGAGCGTCCACTGTTTTACATCAGCTGGTTTGTCTGTTTTCCACTTCAGTTTTTGGGTGGGGCACTGTTTTTCAATGACTGCTGCACAAAAATGCTGTGGAGAGTCTGGAATATCAATTGTGACACCCCACTGGGCCATTAAATCTCTCCCTAACAAAGGTTCCGAGTAATCCAACACAAATGGTCGGATATTTGCCAATTGTCCGTTTGGTCCCTCAAATTGAATAGTGCTTTTGGATTGTCTTGCCAATTGCAAACCTCCTACACCTTGAAGGTGACCGGCAACATTTTGCAAAGGCCAATGTGCTGGCCAGTCTTGTACTGGAATCACTGTGCAGTCTGCACCTGTGTCTACAAGCATCTCAATGCATTTAGACTCCCCACCCCCACTGACATTACACCATAATTTGGGTTTGTCTTTCCCAATAACTTGGACCCGGACGACTGTGGGCCCTTGTTTTTCGATATTTTCAGGTAAAGATGGCACAGGGATAGCTTGTGCAACAATTTGTCCCTTGGGAAGAAACAGGGGTGGGTGGAAACAGTGCAGGCCGAGACCGAATTGCTCAGGATCTGATGTTGTCATTCCCGGAGCAATTTCGATCTCTTGTGGTGTGTGTTTGGTGTCCCCAATGACGATGTACTTACAACGAATTCAGTTCCAAGTACCCTTCTGTTCAGGATTTACAGAGACAAAATGCAAGTCAGTGTCCTTCAGGTGGAGTGACTCTGTCAGCTGCAACCTGTAAGGCTCATTGACAGAAGACATGGTTAACACAGGATCACTTAAATCATACACAGTCTTTGAAGCACCTGCTTCACTTACACAAACATTAATATTATCGCGCGCTTGATTTGTTTTGGTACCCTTCTTCCCTTGGCCTGCTCTTTTTGTGTCTGCACGCCTGGCAGGCCGGCGCTCCCTTTTCAGTTTTTTTGTTGTTGTTGACCCCCAGGGAGGGCTTGTAGTTCTCCTCCCCTGCCATTTCTGAATTCATCAAATTCCCTTTTCAGGGGGCACCTGTTACTCCAGTGCCCTAGGTTGTTACAAAGCAGGCATGGTTTTGTGGGCTCAGCCATTGCTGGTCTCCGCTGCTGCCCAGGGTACTGATGTGCTGAGGGGAAAGGCGCATGGCTGGCAACGGCGACACGCTGGGGTGGTCTGGGCAGCAGCCTTGGCCTGGTGTCTTCAGCTACACTCATCAGAGGTACTTTCCTGTTACAGACTAGAAGCATATCTTTTAGGGTAGGAGAAGGTTCTATATGAAGGCTCAGGAATGCCTCTTGACACTGTTCATTTGCATTTGTAAATGCCATTTCCTCTAAAATTGCTTCCCTAGCATTCTGTTTTTTAACTTGTATTTCAATGGCTCTAGTTAACCTTTCTACAAATTTCAAAAAAGGCTCTGATGATAGCTGTTTAATTTTACTATAGGGCTCAAAAGGCCCCTCAGGTTGTAGGGAAAAGAACGCCTTTTCAGCTGCTTCCTTTACTTTCTCGAGTGTTTCTGCAGGAATTGCAGTAGCTTGGATTGAGGGAGAAGACCATTGGCCCTCACCACAGAGGTGCTCAATGGTGATAGGGTTACCACTGTTGTCTTTGGCTGTGTTTGGATCAGCATGCAAGCCTGGGAGAGCATCTTTTAGCATTTGTTTCCATGCTATTTCCCATAATTTGAATTCTGTGGAGGTCATGAGACAGGAAAAAAGCTGTTTTAAATCATGTGGAATCACTACAGTCCTACTCAGTTCAGAATTTAAAAGGCCACGGAAATATGGACTGTGTGGACCATATTCTTTATGAGACTTACAGATCTCTTTAATCAATTGTCGTCCAAAAGAACTCCAATTAGCAGTTGGGTTTGCTCCTCCCTGAGCTGCAGGCTGAAAGGTAACAGGAGCTAGTGACAACATGGGACTATGCATTGAATCTGCTGTTCCCTGCTCTGTATCCCTTGAAACAGAAGCATTGGGATCACAGACACAGGTTTCAGGACAGGCAGTGGGTGTGTCCCCACCGTGGGAACCCGGGGAGGGGGCGGGGACAGGGGGTGAGCAGGAGGTGGGGGCACCTGGTGACATCACATCAGCAGACACCCCCTGGGAGGAGTAGAGGGGTGGAGCTGAGGGTATTGCAGGAAAGGGAGGGGGAGGGGGGAAGGTATCACGAGGAACAGGAGGAGAGGGGGATGGGGCTGGAGTTTTGGGATGGTTAAGAGGATTTTGGGAAGAAGAAGACCAGGTTTGGGAAGATGCCACGTGGCATCCACCATCTTGTGGACCCCCTAGGGACTGGGGGCCATTTTGGGCATCACTGCTCTCTGGAAAGCTAACACGTGCTGTGGGTTTCAGAGGAGGGGACACAGGGGATTGGGAAAGGTTCCACGCAGCCTGGCCAGGGCCTTGTGGACAGGGCAACTCAGGCATTTCAACAGACTCTGGGAGTCGACTTCCCAATGAGTTTGCTCTCTTTAAAATACCAAGTTTTGGGGTAAGAGGTTTAGGGGTTTTAGAGCTAGGAGAGGGAGAAACAGGGAGAGCAGAGGTACATGGCTTTACATTTGGCTTTTTCTCCATTCCTTTTGTTTGAGCAATGCTGTTCGAATTTGTAAACTCCAAAACACAAATTTAGCTGAGGGTGCATTGCCAGACTGTCCTAAGGTTATCAATTCATTCCCAACTTTATCCCAGAATTGAATATTGTGGATTTCTTCAGGGGAGATTTGTGGGAAGTGGAGGAAAAGCCATCTTATAAACTGTTTCAATTTTCCTTTAGAGAACTTAACATTACCACTGTCTAAAATGCTAACAATATTATAATACATCCCTTTTTGTACAATGCTGAGTTTCGAACCCATGTTAGATGTAAAAAGGCAAAGTACTAAATCCCACCTGACCAAAAACAAAGCCAAAATCAGCTACCGATTTCTAAAAAAAACCCATAGATTGGAAAGCGATAACGAGCAGACAAAAGCTTCACAATGCAGCTGTATATACTGCTTTTAAAATTCCCCGGCAGCAGCAGCAGGGCACGCCCTGCCGAGCTGAGGCAGAAACAAAGCCTCCCCCGCCGTGGAATGCAGCCCCCCCGCGGAGCAGAGAGAGCAGCCACGCCACGTGGCAAGCCGAAACCGGGCCCCCCGCGCCGCGTGTGCAGAGAACCCCCCCCTCTGCACAGAGAGAGAGAGAGAGTCCCCCGCGGCGAGAGAGCCGAGAGCCCCCCCTCCCCCGCACAGAGAGAGAGAAAGAGAGAGAGAGAGAGAGGGATCCCCCGACCACATGGAGAGAGCCGAGCACGCTGCGCTGCTGAGCCGGGGGGAAGGGCAGAGAGCTCCCGCTCTGGCGCGAATTCCAAAAGAGAGTAACACACGCAGCAGAAAGCTAAAAGCTGGAACGCAATGAATTCCCGTCTGTGGGGCTGCGCAGCCAAAAATGCAAAGGCAAAAAGGAACAGAACTCACGGCAGAGTCTGTTTTTGAGCTCCTGCTCTACCGAGAGCAGAGATACTCACCCGAAATGGAAGCTGTAGCTGGCTGGGTACAGGCAGGTCTCTTCACCGGAACAGGACCTCTCTGTGGGCGAGAGAGGCTACCCTGTCCTCCCTCTGGAAAATCTGCTCACCAGAAAGGAGCTGGGCTTTCCAGAGGTGCCAAATAGTCCACAAAACTTCTTCTGGGAATATTCCCAAAGTCTCTAGCTGAGGGCGATGCAACCAAAGCCCTTTTCAGCTGGATGCATGGCTGCCAGAAGCTTCTCTGAAGGACTGCGAGTCCGTCTCAGGCTGCAGAGTCATTTAGCCCACCTCAGGGACGCCAAATATTGGAATAAGGCTCCCAATATTACCAGTTAGATTGTGCCTGGGCCGATCTGACCCTCGCTGCTGGGCCAAAGGCAGCAACTGCGGTGTATCACCCTAGAGATACCTTGGCTTGCTGGTGGTTGCAGCTGGGAACTGAACAAGTCCAGGCTTGTTAGGAACCCCGTTTACCTCAGGAGGAGAACTTCAGGCGAGGATGAAGAGAAAAAGGAGATGATTCTGCTGGAGGGTTTAATGTCCAGAGGTTTATTCCATGGTTACAGAGGTCTGAACGTGAGCAACTGCTCCAACAGAATCTCCGGCCGCATGGTCTCATCTACCTTTTAAGCTCAGGGACAGGGGGAGGGGAGGTACAGGTGAGCCACCAAACAGGTGAGAGGGGCAGGGTCTCAGGGGAAGATGACACCCAGACAGGCCAATGACCTCTGGGCATAGGGGCATCCTTTGAACTTGACCAACCACACGATGCCTTGCTGGAATGTTAAGCCTGATCGACAGGACTCACTCAGCATGGGTGCAAGGGGGAAGGGAGAAAGGTATAGGCACACCTGGGGAAGTGACCTGGAAGTCCAAAATGGGACATTACAGCACACCACAACAATCCCGTATACTGATTAAACGCCTGGGACCAAGGCCATTCAGCATTGCTTTGGATAGAGGTACTCTCAAGTTCTAAAACTTCAGTTATGATTACACACAAAGCAATTCTACAAACTAAAGTATGAACTACTCCCGACTGCAATATACTCATTTTGCCTGAGTAAGTTTTAGTCTCAGTTCATTTTCTCCTGGCGTCACTCCTCAAGGGGTTTCTGGGCCTTCTTCACTCGAGAGTGATGAATCCAGGCGTTCTACTCCTTGATTTTGATTGCAGTGAAGGTGGTGAAAAGCACTTGGAACGGTCCCTCCCACTGTGGTTCCAAGGTCTTTTCTGTAAGAGACTTAACATATACATAATCTCCAGGCTGCATGTTATGTACTGGCCCATCTAACTCCTGGCTCCGAGTTCAAACCACATGTTTCTCAATTTCTCTGAGCTTTTTAAGGCCACCATGTAGGTGGCTAGTGTTACCTCTCCAATGTGGGTGGACATTCCCTTTTGTATTCCATATGGTCTTCCATAGAGTATTTCAAATGGGCTCAACTTTTCTTCAGCTTGAGGTTTAGTTCAAATTTGCAATAGTGCTAGTGAAAGAGCTTGGGGCCAGGGTAGATTAGCTTCCTGCCCCAGTCTTATGATTTGCTGTTTAATCAAATGATTCATTTTCTCCACCTGGCCGTTTAATTGGGGGCGGTATGGGGTGTGAAGTTCCCAGTCTATGCCCAGGTGGCTACTAATCTGTTGCACTATTTTGGAAATGAAATGTGATCCTCTATCCGAGGATATTGTGGCTGGAACTCCGAAGCGTGGTACTATTTCTTGTAATATTACTCTGGTCACTTCTCTAGCTTTGACAGTTCTGGTGGGGAATGCTTCTGGCCACCCTGAAAATGTATCTGTCAATACCAGCAAATACCGATACCCCCCTTTCCTTGGGAGTTCTGAAAAGTCAATTTGCCACTGCTGTCCAGGCCCATGGCCTCTCCCAGTCTGACCGAGTTTCGGTCTGGGGGTATTTTTGGGGTTAGTCTGGAGGCAAAGATCACACTGTCGGGTCACCTGAGTAAAAGTGGCATATAAATTCCTAGGAACAATTCTTTCAATCAGCTATGTGTATAGGGCATTTATTCCCCAGTGCGTTTTCTGGTGTTCTTCCCTTACTAGTGACCACAATAAATGGGAAGGGATTACCAGTTTCTTTTCAATGGTAGCCCACCCTTCCTGGTTATACTTCCCTTTTTGATCTTCAATTAATTTCCTATCTCTCTTATTATATCCTTGCTTACCTTCAAGGGAGATTTGTCCATCTGGAATAAGGACTCCTTCAGTAGCTACCTCACCTTTTGCTGCTTCTTTTGCCTCTCTATCCGCCAGCTCATTTCCTTCTTCCAATTCTGAGCTCACTTTTTGGTGGGCCTTAATGTGCATAATTGCTACCTTTTCAGGCAGCTGAACTGCTTCCAGCAGCTGGACTATCTCTTGTGCATGTTTGATATTCTTTCCCTGTGAGGTCACCAGTCCCCTCTCTTTCCAGATGGCCCCATGTGCATGTACGACTCCAAATGCATACCTCAAGTCTGTGTAGATGTTTATTCTCCTCCCTTTTGCCCTTTCCAGGGCACGGGTCAGGGCAATTATCTCAGTCTTCTGCGCAGAGGTCCCTGTTGGTAGGGGTCCAGACTCCATTACCTCTCTGCAGGTGGTCACTGCATACCCAGCATGTTGCTTCCCATTGGTAATGTAGCTGCTCCCGTCAGTGAACCAGGTCTCTGCATTGTCCAAAGGAGTGTCCTTTAAGTCTGGGCGGCTGGAGTAGGTAGCTTCAATGGTCTCCAGGCAATCATGGTGTACTGCTTCTCCTTGATTTCCACTGAGAAAGGAAGGTGGGTTGACAATATTAGTCACCACGATCTCTACATCATCTTGCTCTACCATGATGGCCTGGTATTTCAGAAACCTCTGTGGTGAAAGCCAGTGGCCACTGTTTACTTCCAGTACTGTGGACACTGTGTGGAACACTAGCACAGTCATTTCTTGTCCCAGGGTAAACTTGCGTGCCTCTTGAATATTCAGCACAACTGCTGCTACAGCTGTGAGGCAACCTGGCCAGCCTTTGGCTGTTGCATCTAGCTGCTTAAAGAGGTGAGCAACTGCCCTCCGGTATGGACCCAAGTCCTGAGCCAGTATTCCCAGGGCAATTCCCTGTTTTTCATGGGAAAATAGGAAGAATGGTTTACTCACATCTGGAAGTCCCAAAGCTGGAGCTGACATGAGAGCATTCTTTAGCTGGTGAAAGGCCCGTGAGGCTTCTTTTGTCCACTGGAGATCTCTGCTTCCATCGGCAATAAGAGCATAGAGGGGTCTGACAAGCAGTCCATAATTATAAACCCACAGCCGGCACCATCCTGCCATGCCTAAGAAGGTTCAGAGTTCTTTTATTGTCTGGGGTTTCGGGGTTTGGCATATGGCCTCCTTGTGAGCCTGCCCTGAAGTCCATTGCCCAGCACTCACCTCGTACCCCAGGTAGATAACTTTCTGTTTCACTACCTGTGCCTTTTTCTTTGATACTCTGTATCCTTGGACTCCTAGGAAATTCAAAAGGCTTACCATCCAGGCCACACATGCTTCCCTCATCCGAGTGGCCACTAGAAGATCATCCACATACTGCAAAAGCCTCCCTTCTTCCTGTGGAGCTTGCCAGGGCTCCAGATCTGTTGCAAGTTGCTCCCCAAACAAAGTAGGGGAATTTTTCCAGCCTTGGGGTTGTCTGGTCCACGTGAGCTGGGTTTTGCGCCCACTTTTAGGGCTTTCCCATTCGAATGCAAAGATTTTCTGGCTGGCTTCATGGATGGGGAGGCAAAAGTAGGCATCCTTTAGATCTAAAACATTAAACCAGGTTAGCTCAGGTGTTAGGCAAGTTAATAAAGTGTATGGATTAGCTACCACCAGATACAAATCTGTTATTTTATTGACAGCCCTCAAATCCTGTGCTATCCAGTATGACCCATCAGATTTCTGAACAGGTAAAATAGGAGTATTGAAATCAGATTGGCATTCTTTCAGTAATCCTAACCGCAGAAAATTTTCAATTATTAGGCTGATTCCTTCCCTATCCTCTTTCATTAGGGGGCACTGCTTGATTCTCACTGGTTGTGTTCCCTCCTTGAGTTTGATTACTATGGGGGGAGGCATTTTTCGCCCTCCCTGGCACATCAGAGGCCCACACCCTGGGAAATACTGACCTAGTATTTCTTCATCAATTTCTTCCTTAATGCCAATAGCTGTTAGGGTTAAACTTAATACCTCTACGTACTTTTGATCATTCACCTCCAGAGTAATTTCCCCATTTTTGAATGTAATGGTTGCTTGTAATTGTTCCAATAAATCTCTGCCTAAAAGTGCCTTTGGTAAATTAGGCATGTACAAGAATTTATGAATACCCCATTGTTTTCCCAATTTATACCTCAAAGGTTTACAAAAATATGCCCTTTCAGACTGGCCAGTTGCCCCCTGCACTACAACATAATCATTTTCCACAGGTACCAAAGCTTTATTTAAAACTGAATATGTAGCTCCCGTATCAACCAAGAATTCCACCCTTTTCCCTTCCTCCCCCAGCCTCATTGTTATAACCAATGGATCCACTGGGGCAGAATCCCCCGGTCCTCCTCAGTTGTTTTGTAAGTGTGCAGCCATTTGTTGGTCACCCCGTCTCCGTTCTGGGCATTGATCTTTCCAGTGACCAGTTCTTTTGCAGATGGCACACTGGTTCCTGCCCAGCCGAGGTGGTCCTTGTCTCGGTGGTCCCTGGTTGTATTTCCTCTGCCTTTCCTCCTGTACCACTGCCACCAACCTTTTCATTCCTTGTTTATATCCTTCCTTCCGGTTACTAAATACTCTCCAGACTTCCTCTAACAAGACTTCAAGATTCCTCAAGATTCCTCCCATCTGGTCCCCGAATTTTCTGAAGTTTACGCCTGATATCTCCAACAGACTGCCCCAAAAATGAATTAACTACTATCAACTATCAACTATTAATGAATTAATAGTTGATTTGTCCCTATCTCAGACTCCGGATCTAATGATGTATGACAACGCATAGTATCCCTTAAACACTCTAGAAATTCAGATGGAGTCTCAGAAGGCCCCTGCTTAAGGGAATATAAGGCAGACCAGTTTATGGTTTTTGGAATAGCTCTTTCCACCCCTGTTACTATCCACTCTTGATACTCTGCTAATTTCTTTACCTCTGCTGACACATTAGGATCCCATTCTGGGTCTTGGAGGGGAAAATGTTCTTTTACATCCAGCTGTGTGGCCTTACAGTAATCCTCTGCCAAATTCCCTGCTGTCTTTAAGATCAGCTGTTTTTCTGTTTCAGTGAAAGCATCTAGCAGTAGCTGGATGTCAGCCCAGTCTGGATTGTGTTGTTTGATAACATATCGTAGGTGTTTGGCAGTGAGTATCGGATCAACACGATAATTCCTAGCAATCCTTCCCCATGCCTCTAAATCAAGAGTGGTAAATGGCACTTTAATCATTAATTTCCCTCCTTCTAGTCCCACTGCCTCTCGCAGAGGGGCCTGCAACACTACTTGCCTCCTGGTTCTAGATGCAACTGGACTCCCACAGGTGGGGTGGGTTCTAGTGGATGTGCCTTCCCCACCTGAGTCCTCCTCCTTTTTGGGGAAGTTTCCTTCATCCTCATCCTCAGCTTCAGCCTCAACCTCCCTCCTTCGAGGAAGAGCTTTCATCCACTCAAATGTATCTCGTTCTTGCTCCTCAGAATGATATGATCTCATACACCATTGCCCTATACTGCATGCTGAACAACAGCATTTGATTTGCCCTCTCTTTGCCTTGTTATTCTTTTAAAGGTCCACAGTCCCTTTGCCATTCTTGGTGATTTATTAAAACAAAAAACATATCAGCATATGAAACCTCATCCCATTTACCTTCCCGTCTTAAAAACAACATTAACTGCAGTAAAGTGTATAATCTAGGGTTCCAGTGGCTGGCCACTTCGCTCCGTCCTCTAACCTGTATAAGGGCCACCAGCATGTGCAATATTGGATTAGATCCTTTTTATTCTCAGAGCCCCCCCTGCTGGTGACTTCCTTCCAGTGGGCCAAGATGCACCCTAAGGAGCTAGCCCGAGGGACTTCCTTGCTCTGGTTAGTTCCCATTATTTTCTTCTTGCCCTATCTCGCTTCCACCCAAACTTCTTTTCACAAGCTTTCACAGTAGTTTCCCAGTCTTCCTCCCACACATTCCAGGTGGCAGGTATCAGATGTGATTTTCCACACACAAGCTTTAAGATCTTAGGTTCTGAATCAGCTTGATCAGAAACCTTTAATCTACACTCGGGGCATGTGCCCTGACGCTTATTAGAACAGCAATACCAGCGTTTCTCACAAACTCTGCACTGCAGTAATACCCACGCACCGTACCAGCCTCTTGATGCACCAAAGGCTACCCGAAATTTCCCGCAAAGGCAGGCTATTCTGTCTATTACAGGGAACTCTAAATCCTCTATGGCAGGCTATTCCCAGTCCAGACCTACTATAGTACCAGCTGAAGTCTGGTAGAGCCCCTCTAAATAAACTTGTTTGTCTCCTCTATCTATTCAATAATTCACAGGATTCACAAACTCCCAGGGGTCGAGTCCAAACCACTGGGGCAGAGGAATCCCTTGGGTTCATCTAGCCACGGTGAAAGTGTGCACGAACTACACCACAATTTACCACCTTTACTCAATGAATGTCCTCACCCACGCTTCTCCACTGCTCGCTCTATTTTTCTCTGCCGGGCGCTCCCCGTCCCCGCAGCCTGCCCCGGCCGGTGCTTACTCAGCCCCTCCAGTCACAGGTAGGAAACTCCCCCTCCCTGCACTGTCGAGCACTGTAGATCTACTCTCTTTTATATACCATACACTTATACATTTGCACGATTACAAACACAGTGCACTGATCACACAATGCATTAACCATACAGCGACACAGTGTCCGGACACCACACACACACACAAACAAAACACACACGGGTTCAGCAGTTCTGCCCCTCAGAACAATGAACCCCCAATACACACATACAAGGGTTCACTCGACCCACCCCTAGGGTTGCTAGCGGTCTGCCCTATCAGAACAATGAACCCCGTCTCTAATATAGCTGCTCCACCAGCTACACCCAGACGTCTCTGAGTGATTTACTCCCTAGCTCTCTTTTCTCCTGGGGGCCCCACAGTACATACTGTATTCTCATCCGCAGACCAGCAGGTCCTTGTCTGTCCTCTCAGGAGAAAAGTCGAGATGAGCGGAGCCTCCTCCAGGAAAATCCTGGGGCACGCCCAGGAGTCCGTCTGTTTCCCCCTGCCCCTGCGGGGACAGAGACGGAGATGGAAGGTATCTCTTCCTCCTGCTGGGCTCGCCAGAATGTTTTGCGGAGAAAAGAAGAAACCTGATAACTTTGCAAAAGTTGTAGAGCTTGGTATGTTTATTACAGTGCTGGATGCATGCGGAGATTGCTCTCCTCAAAAGGCATGTGCGCCTCTGAGGATTTCAGGTCTCCTTTTATCTCCCCTTCCAAATACATATGCATATAGTTTCACAATAGGTTCATACATATTCATTCCGCGTGGCATTTATCGCCAGTTTCTCTTTATCAAAAGAATTCCTAGGTCATGGCAGATCGACCTTATGGCTGTCTCTTTTTTTTTTCTCTGTCTCCTCACTATCTCTGCCCTGCAGTTTTTCCCTTCAGCTATGGCCTTACAGACTTTTTACCTCTCCTAGACACTTCACCTAATTCAAAATGGATTTTTGCTCTGTCTCACACCCAGCAAAGGAAAATTATGAGCAAGGGAAGAGTAAATTCTGTACAAGTTAAAGTCTTGAGAGCAAAGTATCTGCCTTGTAGATGTGCTGCAAGGGACAATAATAAGTAGCATCATTGTAATCTCATTATTTATAAAAGGTGAAACACTGACCTCTTGTGTAACATAGCCCAGACAACTTATGGAAAGTAAAACATTTTAAAAGAGCAAATCCATGGCCAGAGTCACATCCAATGTACGCAGCTCGTTCCTGGCCAGGCACACCTCCTTCAGTCGTGTCAGGTTGTGGAAGAGCTCAGGGTCAGGCTGTGCAGGTGGCTCAGGTTCTTGAAGATGCTGGCGGGCAGGTGGCCCATCCCGACAATGCTGCCAGCCAGCATCAGGTATTACAGTGTGGAGACCCTGGGGGCATCCCCTGGCTTGGGGAAACACAAGAAGCTTCCCTCAAAAAGCTGATCAGACCCCATTGCCTCCTTCCCCTGTTCCTGTGGCTGTTCCTGTGTCCCTGAGGCACTCCCTCCCTATTCCCTGATTGGCCCTTATCTTCGTACTGCCCCAAGACCAGGGTGACCCCGGGCCCTGGGGAGAGAAAAACCTGGACCCTCCACGTGTGTGTGCCTGGAACCCGAAAATGTTACCTCATGGCTGAATTAAACATCTGTGGATACCATGCACAGGCCCTTTTTGCTTCTTTATCCTGGACTTTCCTAGCAGCTATTCAGGCTGCAACCCTGCAGCTGTGCCAGGTCACCGAAGGCATCAGCAGGGATGACAGAGAGCTAGTTCTGTGACAGGCAGAGCGAGTGCAAGGCACTGAGGCCCTGGAAGAAGCATTGTGGGACCACACGCATCCCCTGTGGCTGCTGCGCCTGCAGCTTCAGCTCCCAGAGGCCGTGCAGGGAGCGGAAAGGTGGCAGCTGCCGCAGGTGTGGGCTCAGGCAGCGCAGCACATTGGCAGCAGCTCCAGCACGCCCAGGGTCACCTGCACCAGCTGCAATGCGGCCACACTCACCTCCAGCAGCGACTGCGGGCCAGGGAAAGCCGGCAAAGCCACGGGAGGCCCTGGAATGCCACCCTGCCCAGTGCCGCAGGTTATTCCCGCCCAGGCCAAGGGGCTGGAGGCGGTGACAGAATGACCCACTCAGGAGATGAGGGAAGGGCCATGGACGGATATTTATAGACAGCAGTAAAGGCTTTGGCACTGGAGGAGCTGGCTGCTCATGGATTAGACAGGGCAACTGTTTGCTGCATGAGAAACTGGCTGATGCCCAAGCCCAGAGAGTGCTGGGGAATGGAACTAAATCCAGCTGGGGCCAGTCTAGCAGGACATGTTCCCTGCCTTGCTAATTGGTGAAATAAATCACTAAAGAGTGACACTTGTAGCTGACAATAAACATCTTGCTCTGGAAACAAGATTGTGGAAAGATAAGCTGGAATTTCTGACAGACACTTTACTTCACAGTCTATTAAAGCTACACCAAACTTTCCCAAAGTAGAAGTTTCTGCACATTCCCTGAAAATGTGCGGGGCTTTTCCCCACAAAGTTGGGATGCTGGTTTTGTGGTTCCGCTCTTGAGAGTTGAGTGAAAGGACTCTGTGCTCACTCTTGCCAGTTTGGTGGTAAGTTACATTGACTCCTAATGTATATTTTCCACTTTTCTCGAGGGAAGTCTTTTCTTGAACTAGTAAGGGGAGGAGCCGCTTGAACTTACTTTCTAGACGGACCCCTTTTGGAGGTTTCGTCCCAAAATTTACCCGAAACCAGCACAAACAGTCACAATGAAAACTTCACCAGTGGCACAAATCCCCAGCCCACCAGGAAAAGAAAGAACATGTAAAGTGCTCCAAACATTTGTCCTGTTTTGCTGCAAAAGTCCTGCTGCACACACTGTGCAGTGTGGAAAGCCAAGAGAAGCTGCAGCTGGTGGCAAATCTTGTGACAGAAGCTTGACCTTGTTCTCCAGGAGAGGTTCTTGGGAAGAGCAGACAGGAGAAGATTCCTGAAAAATTGAAATGGCTTCCCAGAAGTGAAATGAAAATTGTGAAATACAAAGCTGTGTTTTGTGTCAGGTACATACAGGCAACATGTGTATTTGTGATTGTAATATGTGTGGAAATCAACCATGGGACAGTTATAAAGACAAATTCTAATAATAACTGAGGAAAGTAAAGCATGGAAGAAGGCCTTTGAACCTATCCTTTGTTTGCAATTAACCTTTATAAGTCTTAAGTTGATATAGGAGCATTTGAATTAAAGCATTAAGGATGTTGCTTTTTGTCAGGAATTTTCTGCTTGCAGTTAAGCCTTAAAGAGTTTTGCAATAATTACCTTTTGAGGTACAATTATAGAATATTCCTTGTAGTAAGGATCTTTGAAACTATAGCTTAAGAATATATAAAAAGGAAACATGCTTATCTGACGAAAGTGAAGGGAGACGTGCACATCCTATTGATCATCGGTCTCAGAGTTATTGATCCAGCTTACATACTTTTATAGTAGTGTTAATTAAGCTCATACATATTGCAAAAGCTGAGCTCATCATTGGTTACAGATTACATGCCAACCCCTCCTTTGTTGCTAATACCTGTGGTTTCTTGTTGAGGCTAATACTTGTTTTCCACATCCTGCTGTTGACTGTTATTGACCAGCCTCAAGGACTCCATGTTTTCCACCGTGTTTTTCTCATCATTTAACCAAGGACACAGTGTTATTGTTTTTCTCGTAAGGAAAAAGGCTGAGAACTTACTACTTACAGCTGCTTTTTACTGCTTAGCCAGCTGTATATGATCATGGCCTTTTTCTATAAGCCATGTCTGAACAAAGCTCTCCACACTTATCTCACCCCTTGACAAAACAGTGAAAAGCAGCTTGAGAAAGGAAGATGAACATCAACTCAAGGATTTATGGTTTCGACCAAGGGAAGCTGGACATCACTGTTACGTGATTTACAGGCCTTGCAATCAAAAGGTGGACCCACATCTGGAGAACTGTACCTCTCCAGATGGGATACTTCTTCCTTCTTTTGGAAACCAGACCACCACCATCTGGGTGGTGGTGGATACACGGGATACAGGGATACATCCTGAGAAAAACTAAATCACAATAGTGTATAGAAAGACTAAATCACAATAGTGTATAGAATTGTGATTTAAAATTGGGGAAAAAAATGCTGATGAGTAAAAATTAGGAAGAGAAACTGCTGAGAAAGCTGACGAGTACCCCTATAAATACCTCTGAGCCTCAACTATTGGTGTGCAGTTGGAGGAAAAACTTCCCCCACTGTACCCAGCGCTGTATTGCTCATACTTTACTGTATTAATTAATAAATTGATTGCTGCTTGAATATTGGCCTAGTCAAGCTTCTCATTTATACCAAAATTAAAGAAACAATCCAAGATATTTTCCTCTATTTCTATGTTCCCCTTTTCCATGTTGCACTACTTCTCCATCCCATTCATTCCAAATGCACTTCATCTCTAAAATCAGTGACTTAGCAAGTTTTGGATACTCTAAAGTACCATGAGCCACACAAAGTTTTCCTTCCCCTGTTTTTACTGGAAAGCAACACTGGAGATGTAAGTGCAGTGCTGGGCTCAGGTAGGAATCCTACCCCAAGGGAAGGTGGCCCGACAGTGTCTGCCCGTCAGCAAGGATAATGCACAGCAGCAAGTGCGGGGATCGCTGTGCCAGTGTGCAGGAGTCAAAGCTCTGCATGTGGGCTCAAGGCTGCAAAGTTCCCGTGTTTGGACAGACAAGGGGGCTGTCGCCGGGGCGCGTGGGGCTTGAACGTGGGGCTTGTGGGGCCCCGGTGCTTCAGTTGCAGTGGCGGCAGCAGCAGCAGCGGCAGCAGCAGCGGCGGCATGAGCAGTGGCAGCAGCAGAAGTGGCGGCAGCAAAGAGATACTTTTGAATACTCTTCCGCTCTTTCTTTTCTCTCTCTCTCTCCCCCCCTTTCCCGCAGTAGGGCACCCTTCTCTCAAAGTCCCTTGCCCGGTGTCCCTCTCCTCTCCCCACCTCCCTCCCTCCGTGATGGGCCGGGCCATGCCCCCGGCCCGTCCCTGGCCCTGGGCGGGGCTGCCCCGTGCCCGGCCCTGGCCGTTCTGCCATGGTCTTGCCTCCGCCCGGCTCTGGCCGTACTGGCGGTGGCGCTGCTGGGTGGGCATCAGTGCCTGGGGTGGCATTGCCGCCCTTTGCCTCCGCCTGGCCTGAGCGTGGCCCCAGACCCGAGGCAGGGTCCAGTCCCGAGCCCGGCCCTGGCTCCTCCTGGGGCCCGCGAAGGACACACGCGGCGTGGCCCCTCCCGCTGCCTCCGCTGCAGCTTCTCCAGCCCGAGCTCCACCGCTCGGCAGCGCGGCCACCGGCCCCGAGCCTCCTGTGCCGCGTTCCAAAGAGTGAACACCTGGGCATGGTCGGCCCAAGGCGGAGGAGGGGGCTCAGGGGCCTTTGCTGGCCCCGGGCTGAGTGCTGACAGCCGCGTCCCACCCTCAGAGAAAGTGCAGGAGGCTCTGCAGGAGCGGCACCGGCTGGGCTCGCTGCTGGGGCGCGCTCCAGGCAGAGCCATGGAGAAGAGAGCCCCAAGAGTGCCCAAGCTGGCCTGGCTGGAGGAGAAGGATGAAGAAGGCCCTGGAGCTACATCCCAGAACAGGAGACTGAAGAGGTGGTGGCATTCAGTCCACCGCAGGAGGGTGAGTGGCGGAGCTGGGCTGCAGGGCTGGGGCCTACAACAAGCTTGGCCCCATGCCATGCCATGCCATGCCATGCCATGCCATGCCATGCCATGCCATGCCATGCCATGCCATGCCATGCCATGCCATGCCATGCCATGCCATGCCATCCCACATCCCATCCCATCCCACATCCCATCCCATCCCATCCCATCCCACATACCATCCCATCCCATCCCATGCCATCCCCTGGGGAAATGCCGACAGACAGGACGGAAGAACGGAAGAGGGGCCGGGCAGACACCCCGCAGCGGCCGTGCTCCATCCCCCTGGAGCATCCTGGGGCTCTCCCTGCCTGGGGAGTACAGAGCTGGGCTGTGTTCTCCGGCCTCTCCTGCAGCCCCTCAGCTCAGGCTGCACCTGCTCTTTGCCAGATGCAGCCCTGGAACTCACACAAGAGCAAGAACACACCCGTGGCCTCTTCCAAAGAACAGCACAGGTACCTGCAGCCACCCCCTCCTGGGCTGGGCCTGCTGTCCCTGCTCAGCCCAGCACCATCTGTGGAACGCTCCATGCAACATCCCTGGCTTCTTGCCCTTCTGCTACAGATGGTTGTCAAATTCATGAAGAGGATTTGGGAGGAAGAGACCAGCGTCATGGGCACCATGGTCAGAGCGTACCCTCCCATCTTCAAAATCAACACCAGGGCTGCCCTGCTGGATATGCTTGTGGAGGACGGTCCTTCCAGTCCAAAGCAAGTAAGCAGCCTGTGGCCTGGCTTCCATCCTCCCAGCAATTGCTTGGCTTCCCAAGCCACACCTGCTGCTCACTGTAAGCCTTGAGGCCATGGCAGTGTGGTGGCAAGGCAAGTACTTTTCTGGGGCAGCTGGGCACATGACTCCCTCTGGCAGCTTTCCAAGTCTCCCCTGCCTTCTCCAGGTGCCCGCCATGGTGAGGTACATCCACCAGTGGCTCGTGGCCAATGATTCTGCTGAGCACAGGCTGGACCAGGCCCTGCTGAATCTCACCAAAGCACACCTGGATGACGCAGTGGTGATGCTCCTGCGTGTGGCCCCGTCCTGTGACAGGTATGGGGCCCATGTGCCCAGAGGGCTCAGGCCTCCCAGCCCATCACCCTGTCCTGCCTGTCCCAGATGTCTGACCAACAGAGAGTTCCAGGGCCCCCTGGCTGCTGCCTTTTCCAGCCCTGGCACGTCAGTCCCCGAGCCTGCTGCCATGCTCCCTTGCTGCCCCTCAGGGGCCTATCCCCACAGGGCTGGGCTGCCTGGGTGCTGCTGGCAAGGGCCGGTGAGCTAAGCCCAGGCCCCTAGGGATGCCCAGGCCACAGTGCTGTGTCTGAGACGCCCCTAAGACAGAGCTCTAACCCTGCAGAGCTGCCATCACCATGTGGAAGAGCATCATGTGCTTGCCCAGGATTGTGGTGCCAGTGCAGCTGATCCTCCTGGATGTGCTGGGGAGCTGGCCAGAGTGCAGCACGTACACCTCCGATGGGGACAAAACGGGTGTCTTTGGCCTGGCTGTGAGTTTCTGCAACTGGCCTTTGCTGGCCCCAAGGCCTCCTCTCCAGCAGCTCTCCATCCTCCTTCCCCCAGGAGGTGGAGCACCCCCTCAGGTGCTGGCCTGAAGCCTGGCCCAGGGGCAGCTTCAGGCCCACCAGGCCCTGTGCTCCCCCTGCCAACGTCTCTCGGGGCCTCTCCCTGCCCTGCTCGGGCCCTGCCACATGGACACCTTGGCAATGAATGCTGTCTTGGGGGCTTTGTCCTTTGCAGGCAACCGCGGTGATGTGGAAGATCCTCCAGGAGCCCTCTGTCCCACGTGTTGTGATGCTGTATTTCCCCTACCTATTTGTTCATCTGCTCTTCCAAGTGTTCTTCAGCACAGAAGAGATGCCAGAGGAGGTGGATACCTTCTGGATGGCATGCCAGGAAGAGCATGGCCTTGCCACCAGCCCCAACAGGTGCTCCATGCCAGTCCTCCTGTCCCTGCCACGTGGCCCGCAAAGGAGCCAGTGCTACCAGTGTGACCTGGGCTTTGCTGTGCACACAGGTTTGCAGTGCAGACCCTGAAGTCCCTGCTCTGCCTTCTCCAGTGTGAGCACATGGTGGTGTCAATGGAAGGCAAGCGTGGCTGGGACACGCTGCTCTGTGTTGATACCCACCATTCTGCCGTGGCTCTGCTGGCCGGGTGAGACCTCCCTTCTCCCCATTGCTCCTGGCATTTGTGCCCTGTGCCTGGGCTGTCCCACACGGTCCCCGTGGCGGTGGGCCAAAGGGACGAGGGACAGCCAAGCAGACTGGAAAAGGCTGGGAAAGGAGGGTGCCCAGGAGTGGCCACATCTCAGAGGGCCCAGGTTCCCTGGCAGGATGGTGGGGAAAGACAAGAACTGTGTGAGTCAGTGCTGGGAGAGGCTTCCCCCCTGGCTCAGGGTCTTAGTGCCATTTTCTGCCTTCCAGGGAGATGCGCCATGCATCCAAGCCCTTGTGTAAAAGCATCTTATGCTGCCTCCTTGAGATGCTCAGCACAGAGATGCCAGACTGGGATTTCCCTGCCCTGGCATTCCTTGTGGAGGTGAGCTTGAAGGCCAGCATGACCTGGCTGAGCTGCCTCCCAGCTCTCTGCCCTCTCGCCGCCGCAGCCGCCTGGGACAGTGCCCTTGCCCTGCGCTGCTCCAAAATCCCCCCTTCCTCCTTGTTCTCCCCCTTCATACTCAGAGCATGAGGTGCCCTGGTCCAGGGAATGCCAGGGTCAGTTGGGGTCCCCTGTCCTGCCTGTGTCCCCTGCCCAGCTCCCCTGCAGCCCCAGCCCCTCCCCAGCGTGGCCAGAGCTCCTTAGGAGAGTCCCTGCATCAATATCAGTCACTGAATGCTGCAATCACCTCTTCTGTAATAAGAACAGCAATAAAAGACACCCTTTAAATTAGGAATACATATTTCCTAGAAGCTCTTTGAACTATTACTCCATAACTGTCAAAGGAAAACCTCCTAAAGAACTGCACTGGAACACAGGGAAATCAAGGCAGAGCCATGGTTTGTCCGGACTTGCTTGATCCTCATGAGCCTCACTGTGCATTTGGAGCTGAGCCCTGGAACCTCAGGGCCTGGGAGGAGATTGCACAAACCTTGCCAGGAGTCAAAGGCAGAAGAAAACCCCAAAGTCTCTCCAGGCATTCATGGCTTCCACTGAGGTCCCTCTCCAAAACAGGCTCCTCATGGACTCCTTGGAGGAGAGAATTGGTGGCCAGGATGGCACAAAAACCTCTGAGACACCCAGTGTGGAAAGGAAAATCCAAAGTACCTTCAACACCTTGAGTGTCTCAAAGCATTAATGAGCCCCACTGAGTGCCAGTGCAAAGCTCTCCAGGGGCTAATTAACGCAGATAATTGGGCCATGATTGCACAAACCTCTCCCAGAGTCTGTATCCAAAGGGAAACACCTTTTTTATTTTAAGTACCTTAAAATAACTGAAGTGCCTTGAAGCATTAGTGAGCCCCACTGAGTGTTGTTACTGACAAAGCTTCTCCAGGGACTAATTACAGCAGGTAATTGGAGGCCGTGATTGCACAAAGCTCTCAGAGACTCCAAGGCAAAAGCAAAAAGCCAAGGTTTTTGAAAAACCTGCAGTCCCTGGGAGCATTCAGGAGCCCCCAGGGCCATTCCTGAACAAGGCTCCCCAGGGACTCCTTCCAACAGATCTTTAAGGCCACTGGGATGTGGGCTAGGGGGGATGCTGAGGGCAGGACAAGGGGCTGACAGTGCCCAGCCTGGCTGGGGCTATGCCAGGAGACCCCAGTGCCTCAGGACAAGGTGTCTCCAGCCCTTGGTGGCACAGACCCTGCTGCTGTGCCCCAGGGCACCAAGACTTGGCTTCTCTTTGTCCCCACCTGTCATCACTGCCTCCAGTTTTCTGCTCTGCCTGGGGCCTGGGGACACTTTCCCTGTCATGTCCCTCAGTGGCACCCATTATAAGTCCAAGAAACTTTGGAGTTGGATTGTGACTTGGAGCTCTGGAGAGGTTTCTTCATCTCCCTCTCAGGGACTGATGTTCAGGGCCTCAGCACAAAGCCCCAGAGGCTCATTAAAGTCCTTGTGCTGTGTCTGTGCTGCTGAGCTGGGCTGGGCTCCCGGCCCAGAGGCAGCTCCTGGCAAGGGCAGCGCTGCAGAGAGACAGCTCTGGCCAGGAGCATCTCCTGTGCCAGCCCAGTAGGGCTGGGGCACTGCCTGCAGCCACCCTGGGCACAGCACAGAGGCACAGAGAGCTTCAATCAGTCAGGGCTGGGAAGGGGCTGAGAAATGCCTGGGGCACAATCACTGCCAGCCCTTGGCACAGGAACCTCTGGCTGCAGGACAATGCAGCTGCAGCTCCTGCAGGGATCTCCTAAAGCTGGAACATCCCAATGCCTACAGACCCTGTGAGTACATTCTCTGATTGTCTCTTGTGCAGCAGGAGCAGCCAGGAGTGCCCAGGGCACAGAATATTCTGATTAGTCTCAGAATATTTCCAAGACAAGGATTTTAATCAAAATGAGGCAATTTTCTAAGACTTTGTCTTCAGATTCTTACTACTGGAGAGTGACAGGGAGGGGGGATAAATATTAAAGGATGATTATGAATTATTAGTTATGAATTTTGACAAGTGGTGCCTGAGACGACCAAACTTTTCCTTTTAGTGACCAGCAGGTTCACAGGAGAACCCTAATATGCCTTCAGCCACTCTGCCCATGGACAGCAGCAGCAGCACCTTTGCTGGAGCCATCAGGCTCAGTCTGAGCTGTCCTTTCCCCAAGCTGCAAACAGAACCTGCCCCCAGGTAGTGCCCTGCAAACAGGCAGGGCTCTGTCAGGCCAAGGAGAGTGCACAGAGATTTGGGGTCTGTGAGTGCTGGCACAGGGAGATCAGGCACAGGGAAACACCTGAAGGAGGAAAATCTCGAGGAAGCAGAGAGAAGATCAGGGAAGAAGAGAAAACAAAATACAGAAATGCTGTGGCAGGGAGAGTTTAGAGATGTCCACAGGATCCCCTCCAGTGCAGCCCCTCCCTCTGAACAAGCCCCCTCCCTCCTGTGCCCCCTGCAAGCCTCTGCCCTCAGGGCCGGGGCTCCAAAGTCTGCAGCACCTCCTGTGCAGGCAGAGCTGCAGCAGAGCCGTGGGGCAGCTCTGCAGCCCCAGGCCCAGTTCCCTCTGCAGAGCACAGGGCTGGGAGCAGCTGCCTGGCCCTGGGGGCTCTGGAGGGGGCACAGCTGGCTCAGGGTGATGCTGTCCCCAGTGCCCGGCTCTGGGCAATGCTGGCAGGGCAGCCAGGGAAGGAGCTGCATCTCCCTCAATCCAGCGCCACCACAAGGACACTTGGAAGTCTCCCTGAGATTTCAGTCCGGGCTGGAAGCTTCATCCCAGCATGCAAACCTGTCCTAGAGCATCTCTGAGTGATAAGATCCATGGGGAAAAGGCAGAGGTGTTGTGACACTGAAAATGCTGCTGGGTTAGTGGAATGAGCAACGTGAGTCCTTGGCTACAAAGGTGGAGCTGGGCTGTGGTGGATCCATCTGCTCTCTGCAGTACCTGGAGGTTTTTAAGAGAAATGTGGGAGTGTGAACATCCTCCACCTGAGAAAAGTGAAAGCCCAGAGGAGCTGCAAACAGAATGAAGTGACAAATCATCTGCCCCCAGTCTCCACTCATTGTCTTGCCTCAGGGAAATCACTCTGTTCTACCAGAGGGCAGCAGAAGTGCTGAGGGTTTCTGATATCCAAGAACACCAGGAAGTACATGGAAGGAGCTTAAAAAGAAAACATCAGAACTCTGAAACACAAGAGCACGTCTGTGTGTGTTACAAAGGAGGGTGTGTGGGAAATGGCTTTGATTTTGGTTACAGGGATCTCCTCTAACCCTTCACTGTCCTTTTCTCCATGAACAGGTCCCCACATGCAGCCACAGCAAATGTCCAACAGCAGCTCCATCAGCCACTTCCTCCTGCTGGCATTAGCAGCCATGGGGCAGCTGCAGCTCCTGCACTTCTGCCTCTTGCTGGGCATCTCCCTGGCTGCCCTCCTGGGCAACAGCCTCATCATCAGCGCCATAGCCTGTGGCGACCACCTGCACACGCCCATGTTCTTCTTCCTGCTCAACCTGGCCTTCAGTGACCTGGGCTCCATCTGCACCACTGTCCCCAAAGCCATGCACAATTCCCTCTGGGACACCAGGAACACAGGATGTGCTGCACAGGTCTTTTTCTTTTTGTTCTTTATCACAGCAGAGCTTTCATTCCTGACCCTCATGTGCTCCGACGGCTACGTGTCCATCTGCAAAGCCCTGCACCACGGGACCTTCCTGGGCAGCAGAGCTTGAGCCCACATGGCAGCAGCTGCCTGGGCCAGGGGCTTTCTCAATGCTCTGCTGCACATGGCCAATACATTTTCCCTGTGCCATGGCAATACCCTGGGCCAGTTCTTCTGTGAAATCCCACAGATCCTCAAGCTCTCCTGCTCCAATTCTTATCTCAGGGAACTTGGGCTTCTCATAGTTTGTGCTTTTCTGTTATTTGGTTGTTTTGTGTACATTGTTTTCTCCTATGTGCAGATCTTCAGGGCTGTGCTGAGGATCCCCTCTGAGCAGGGACAATACAAAGCCTTTTCCACTTGCTTCCCTCACCTGGGCGTGGTCTCCCTGTTTATCAGCACTGGCACATTTACTCACCTGAAGCCCCCCTCCATCTTATCCCCATCCCTGGATCTGGCACTGTCAGTTCTGTACTCGGTGGTGCCTCCAGCCCTGAACCATCTCATCTACAGCCTGAGGAACCAGGAGCTCAAGGATGCCCTGAGAACAAAGATGACTGGGTACTTTTTAGAAGCAAAAAAGCGTTTGTTTTCTGCTGCTTAGTTTTCAGACCCAAACTCATGACCGGCCCAGTCTCTGCCTTCTCAGGTCTTTGGTGATGCCTATGGGTTGTTCTTGACATAATGTCCTCAATTAAATGTTTCTATTCACCCCTCACCTAATTCCCTGTCTGCCTCTTGAATTGGACCCAGAAGCTCTGTAATCCAGGATCTGTACTATTGCTTTGTTTGAACAAAATAAACGACCTTGCAGTGCCTTGTTTTTCTGGGATCCCAGCTCTGGGACCTGCATGAAGTTATAGGGGGGAAAGGGAAGGGTCCCAGCACAGCAGCACTGCCAGGGAGCAGCAGCACTTGGTCCTTTCAGAGCTGCTCTGCCCAAGTCCACACTCTCTTTCCCAGCCCTTCCGTGGGTGCCAGGCCAGAGTGCTCTGGCAGCTTGGTCACTGTCCTGCTGCGTGTCCATGCTGTGACCACAAGCAGGGACAGGCCATGGGCACTGCTGGGACACAGCTGGGCTCAAGCACAGCAGCTCCATCAGCAAAGGGCATCTCCTGAGGGCACAGCAGGGAGGCTTTGCCCTCTCTCCATTTCCTGCTGTCAGCAATGTGCCCCAGGAATGCGCCCCAGGAATGCCCTGGCACAGCAAAGCCCAGTGCCTGGGGCAGGGGGGGAGTGTGCAGGGGGGGGCTCACAGCAGTGTCCTAGCACAGCCAGAGCTCCCGGGATGGCCCTTAGGGAGCAGCAGAGCAGGGCCTGGGCTGTGTCTTTGTTCTGGGGACAGCCTGGGAAGGTGCCCCAGGGCAATTGTCCCACACCAGCCCCTGCAACCACCACTGCCAGCACTGGCCTCTGCCCTCACCTGCAGGAGGTTGTTTGTCCCTGCATGGAGGGACACCAAGTGACCATGCCAGCAGTCTGTGTTTGCTCTGTACTGAGGAGACTTCAAGAGTGCATCATGTGTGTGTGTGGGGAGATGAACCCCAGTGAGCACAAACACCATCAGCAGCACCCAGGGGTGGCACAATTCCAGTGGCACAAACAGCGCCTTGAGGCCACTTCACTCAAGAGGATTGTCCTCTGGGAAACCACCTGAATTCTTTGCCTGGCTGTGCTGAGGACTGCATGGAGAGAAACATCCAGGGCAGGGAGACTCCAGGGAAAATGCTCAGGACCACCATGGACTGCAGAGAGACATTGGAGTGGTGGCTCTGTCGGGAGCAATCACAGCTGCCTCCCTTCTGAACCACTCTGAGGACCTGGACAGGGCTCTACTGTGTCCTGGGCACTGAGCTGGCACTGAGGGATGTGGAAAAGGCCTTTGGTGTCAGGGATGTTGAGAAGGCTGGGCAGTGTCACTGTGAGACTTCTCTCAAAGCCCTTGGAAAGGCCAGAGCCATCCCAGAGGGTCCTGGGCACCTGGGAAGGGCCGACTGGAAGCAGTCTGCAGACAAGTGGCAGCAGCTCTCTGGCCACAGAGAGCAAGGCACAACTTTCCCAGGCATTGTCCTGGGGAAGGCTGTGAGAAGATCATAGAAAAAAATGAGAAACAATTCTTATCTTCACTTGCTGCACCTGCTGTTGTGAACATGTGGAATGTGTTATGGAGATTTGTTTACCAAAGGGTAATTTCTTAATTGTCCACTGGTGATGGTGTTTGGATTCAAGGACCAAGTGAGTCCACCTGTATGGTGACTGTCTGTAAGGGCAATGGGTTTCTTAATAAGTAGAATATAATAAAGTGATTGATCAGCCTTCTGAGAATCATGGAGTCAATGCTAATTATTACCCCTTTGGGGACTGCTGGTTATGACAAGTGGTGAACCCTGATGTGACCGGGGGGGAGCTCGTGGTTGCGAAAAGGTGCCTGCAGAAATGAGTATCCACATTTCTACAGGGGAGAACATCAATACAAACTTGACCTGGAGCAACCCAGACAGGGGGGGCCTCCAGGAGCCCAAAGTTGAGGGACCAGAGAGAGGAAACTCAGGGTTGGGTGTTTTTGCTGCATCTTGGTCATTTGTGTATTTTGGGGGCCTGAATCTTGGTGTTTTGGAGGCTTAGATGGGTGGCAGATTCCTGGTGACTTCCAGGACTTGGGCAGTAGGAACTCCCTAACCCAATGTGCTCATACATTGTATTTTTCACCAAACCAGGATTTCTCTTTCCCAAACCTTGGCTGGATGGAGAAGGAGGCTGTTAGAAAGATGTCTGGGGACACATAGGCAGGTGAGGAGGAAGTCAGTGCCCCTTTCCCCCTCTCTTCTGCTCCATCTCCCAGCCCAGCACGGACCCTGGCTGCAGGACAATCCTGCTGCCGATGCCATCCTGCCAGGGATGCACAGGGGGGATCTCCTTCCCTCTGGCATGGAGGCAAATCCCATCTCTTTGTCCTTCCTCCCCCAGACAAGGAGCTGAGGACGGAGACCAGGGAGGACAAATCCCCATGGCAGCAGAACCTCATGGAAGAGGACGTTTTGAGCAACTCCACAGCACAGGAATTGAACAGGGAGGAAAATCCCTGGGGATCCTGCAGCAGGAGGAGCTGCAAACCCAGCCTGGGGTGCTCTGAGGAGGAAAGAGCCATCCTGTGCCAGGAAGGTGGACAGAGCTTCAGCCAGAGCTCAGAGCTGGTGATCTGTGGAGCAGCTTCATGATGGGGAGAAGCCCTGCAAGTGCTTGGAGTGTGGGAAGAGCTTCAGGCAGAGCAGCATCCTGATCTGCCACCAGCTGATCCCCACTGGGGAATGGCCCTGCGAGTCTGGGGAGTGTGGGAAGGGCTTCAGTTGCAGCTCAGAACTCATCAGGCACCAATGCATTCACACTGGGGAGAGGCCCTACGAGTGTCCCGAGTGCCAGTGGAGGTTTCAGACCAGCTCCCATCTCCTCGCTCACCAGCGGATTCACAGGGAGGAGAGACCCTTCCACCGCCCCAACTGCAGGAAGGGATTCAAGCACAACTCCACCCTCGTCAGGCACTGGCGCTTCCACACCGGGGAGAGGCCCTGTGAGTGTCCCCAGTGTGGGAAAAGCTTCTCAGACAGCTCTAACTTCAGTAAACACCAGCAGAGTCACTGGTAAGGGAAGCCCTCCAAGTGCCCCAATTGCAGGAAGGGCTTCGTGCGCTGCTCCAACTCCATACCCCATTGGAGGGTCCACGTTGGTCAGAGCCCTTCAGACCCACATTTCCAGTGACCTGAGTTGGGAAGACACTTGGCTAGCTATCCCTTTGTTAAGGCCCTAATTTTCTTTTGATTGATCTTCATCCCTTACAACAGTCAAAATTGGGGGGAAAATCAACAAATTCATTGAAGGCATCTAAAGCCTCATTTTTTACAAGTGTTTCAGGGGAATCTGGGATTCAGGGAGATACTTGGGGGGGTTTGGGAGTATTTGATGTGGTTATCTCCCTTTCTTGGCACTCAAAGAGATGAGAGGGTTCAATCTGTCACCTCAATACCACTCAATGCCACTGAAAACTACTCAATCCCAGCCCAAAATTCCTCAATTCCACAGCCCCTCAGGGTGGAATGGGGTTGGAAGAGGATTGGGGGAAGTGTGCTGCAAATCAGGAGGGGTGAGATGGGCATTGGGTGGGATGGGATAGGTGGGATGGGGTTTGGGTGGTGTGAAATGGGGGAAATACGGCTTGGGAAGTGGGTCTGGATGTCCAGCAGGGGTGGGATGGGTTGGGGTTGGGACTGGGGAGCTGGGGTGTGAAACGAGACAGCCAAAGTTCGGGGATGATGAAGGGAGGGGGAACCCATTACTGAATGCGTTTTTGGATGTGAAAACAATGACACCTCCCATGGCCCCAGAGCTCAGAGCAGCTGAGATGGTGCTGGATCCAAGGCCAACTGTGGATCTTTCTCTCCCTCTCACTCTTCTCCTGATTTCCTCTTCTCAAAATCCACACCTTCTCTGGGCAAACTGTTCCAGGAGGGTCTTTTTTCTGAATCCCTAC
This sequence comes from Melospiza melodia melodia, assembly GCF_035770615.1. Lineage (NCBI taxonomy): Eukaryota > Metazoa > Chordata > Aves > Passeriformes > Passerellidae > Melospiza > Melospiza melodia. Next base: position 5,491,280 of record NW_026948796.1, on the reverse strand, counting down.
CTAAACCTACTCTCTTTCCATTTGGATCCAGTCTCCCTTGTCCTGTCCTTGCCTGCCCTTGTACAAAGTCCATGTCCAGCTTTCTTGTAAGTTGCCCTCAGGTACTGGAAGGCCACAGCTCGATCAAGTCTGAGTCTCTTTGCCAGGCTGAAGAAGCCGAGCTGTGTCAGCCTTTCCTTGCAGGAGAGGAGCTGCAGCCCTGGTACCATCTGGGTGTCCCTGCTGGGCCCCCCTGCAGCACGGCCACGTCCCTGCCGTCCATGCCGGGGAGCCCGGCAGAGCCGGCGGCAGCGCTGCAGGTGCAGGGTCAGCGGTGGGGAGGAGACACGGCCCTGGCGGCGGCTCCGGGAGCAGTGATTGGCGCTGGGCCGCCCGCACTGCAGAGAGCCGGGGCCCTTGTGCCTGCCCTTGCGTTCAGGGCGCCTTTCCCCGCCGCTCACCCGCCCGCCCGCCCGCTCGGGGAAACACTCCCTGTGCCGCCCTCAGGGCCGCCCCTCGCCGCTGCCCCGGGGGCTCCCGGCACCAGCTGGAGGGCCCCAGGCCTCAGCCTCACCCTGCTCAGCTCAAGGCCTGGAAAAGCAGGATCAAACACCCACGCAAAAAGTACCCCAGGATTCCAATCTTTTCTCTACAGCACTGCTTTGCTATCAGAGTCTGCATGGGATTATAATGGGATTATAAAATCACCAGGAGAAAAGAGCATGAACAAGTTCTGCTTTGGCAGTACCTCAAGGCTTTGAGGGAGAGGGTGTGGCGCTTACTTGCTCACAGGGATGCACAGAAAGTGTTGAAATGGTAAAAATAGTCCAAACCCCTTAGAATTTGGAAGAAAAACCTGAGGCACTGGCAGCTAGCACCTCAGAAACACCTGGCTTTTGCTTCTCTCTTGCACCTGAGAGCTTCCTGGGCAGGGGCAATTCTTCCAATGGCCATGGCTAGAAAGGACAGCGAGCAGATGGATTTAGCTTCTCCTGCCAGCCCTGAAATGCCAGTTGTCATTTGTGTGCACGGAGGATTCCGTTTCAGACTCTGAACTGGCGCAGCTGCTCCTCAGGCGCTGCTTGCAGGCAGGCGCAGCGGTGCTGCTGCAGCTGTCCTGCACACAGGGAGGGCTCTGGAGCCTCCCCAGGGCCACCAAGAAGCACAGGAGGGAACGTACCCAGGATCTGGTGCAGCACCGTGGGGTTGGGGGGGATCCTTTGGTCCCTTTGATGGGAGAGGGAGCAGGGCAGATGGAATGAAGATGAGACAGGGATCAGACAACCCCACACCAGGCAGCGTTTTCTCCTCTGAGAGCTCCTCTGAGCTGAGCGAGATGGTGAAGCCTGTGGAGCAAATGAGACCCAGGAGTGAGGGAAAGGGTGGCTGGGAAGGAGTCAGATAAAGCCTGTGTGGGCATTTTTCTTTCCAAGGGGCTCCTGGGGAACAAAGGAGACAAGAAGGATGTCCCATCCCACGACATTTCCTGGGATATGCTTTGGTGGTGGCCTTGGCAGTGTTAGTGGTCTCAGGTTATTGGGAGGACTCTATGATCTTAAAGGTCTTTTCCAATGGAAACAGTTCTGCAATTCTAAACCTGCATTCCTGCTTTTGAAGGATGCAGTCCCAAATAGACCCACATTTGTGTTTTTAAGGAATTTAGCATCTACCGTTCCTTGAAAGTCATAGAAATCAGGCTTTTAATGCTCTCAGAACACTTGAATTCCTTGATCTTAAGCTGTGTGTTTAAACTGAGGTGCTTTTATTCAGAAAGGTTTGACCATGGGATAAATGCAGGCAATTCAGCCACAATGGCACTTGCTTCATCTGCTTTTCTTCTTCCTTTCCCCATGGGTGGCTGATTTGGGACTATTTGTCTTGTACTTTGAGTTCTGGCTCAGACTTGCTCATGCATGTGCTGTAAAATCCTATGTACTCCTTTGTAGTGAAAAATGCTTGCAAACTGCTGGGAATTGCTAGAGACAAGGCTTACAAACCAGGGCCCAGTATGATTAGCCCAGTACCCCTGCTTAAATCTCTGCTTGTATTAAAAAGGAATGAGCTATTCTAACTCACTTGTCCCCTCCCTCACCCCATTTTTTTGCAGCTCTTGGAGCAGTCTTGTATGCCGTTCCTGCTCTTTGTAATCAAATGATTGATGGTTTGTGAAGCCATGGTGCTGCTGTAGCTGCAGCCTGAGTTCAGTGGGAACATGTCCAAAGCACTGGATCCCACAGCAGTGGGCATGGTGAGAGATTTGCCTCTGCTGCCATGGCCATCCAGCCTGGGAAGAGCAGCTGCTGGAGCTTCCCCCATTCTGCCAACAGCAGTCTGCCTCCAGCATGTGGCCTGTATGGCCATGATTTTGCCAGAGTGTGGAAAATGCATTGTTTGAATGTATTTTGATGGTGTCTGACATCACCTGACTGGAGCAGTTTGGTGGGCAGGACGCCCTGTGGGCAGGGCCATGGCAGGGATGGGTGGCTGGCACTGGCACTGGCAGTGTTATTTTCCCAGACAGGTTCCTGGTACAGCTGTGGAGGAGGGCACCAGCAGCTATGTCAGCCCAGTGACCAGCAGCACATGGAGGAGACCCTCATGTGCAAAGAGCTCCTAACCCCTTTGCTCCCCCATGGCAGCGCAAGATGATTCCACCACAGGTGAAGAGCTGCTGCAGGCTGGAGACTCCTGCAGCCAGGCCTTGTTGCAATCTCCTTGCTGCAGCTGTGTCTGGGGGATGTTGGCCTGCAGCAGCACTGCTGATGCCTGGGAATGCTGCTGGGCTCAGAGAGGCAGAGTGTGTACAAAAGCTGCATTCAAAGCGCTGATGGCGAGACCCCGGAGGCGCTGGCAAGGGCAGCAGCTCTTCTTCATTCTGTGCAGGTGAGAGCCCAGCCTTGGAGCCTGTCCCTGGGGACAGGGAAACACCCTGAGCATAAGTTTGAATTTTCAGGGACAGTCCAAATGAGAATTGCTTTGTGTTGCAATGTTGGGTTTGGGTGTGTCTGCAGGAAAGAAAGTGAGAATAAACGCCTTGAACAACAAAGGAGAACTCTGCATGGCCAATTTACACCCTACAGATACACTGATCATATCGGCCCACTGAACATTGGGGGCATCTAATGCAGAGTGCAAAGCTTCTTTGAATAGATAGGAGAGATGAGACTTGAAGAAATAATTTTGCAGATTGAGAAAAAGGGATCAGGCCCAGGGGTCCCATAGACTGGACTTAGTTCTGCCAAATCAAGGATGTCAAGGATGAGTTGTTTTTACCTGCTCTGTTGGAGAGTATTTCAGAATGACTGCCCCTTGCCATTTCCATTAAGAAAATCTGGAATTTTCAGGAACTGCCAGGATCAGAAATGTTTTGAGGCAGATCATGTTTATGTTGGGTTCGGGTGTCTGTGCAATAAAGAACGCAGAGAAAGAAACCCCAGGGAACAATGAAGCAAAGCAAAAGAGGAACGTTTGAAAGGTCAGTTTGTTCCCTACAGCTCTCAGCCAACTGATTTTTGGGTCATCTACTGGGGAGTGCAAAGCTGCTTTTACTTCCACTGCCCGGTGTCAGAACCCAGGAAATTCCTCCGGCTGCCCTGGAGGACTGGAGCCCCTGCCCAGGGGTCTCAGAGACCTTGGCACAGAGCCCAAGACCCCTGTGCCTTTGATCTAGCCCTTGGAAAAAAGGATTACCAACCTTATATGAAGAATTACAAGCCATGAAATTTTCAGTAGAATAATAGCTTGTCACGGGGTGAAAAATAGGTTTTTGAAGCTTTTAGAATGAGGGCTTGGAGTCCCAAGATGGAGGAATTTGGGTGTGCCTTGTCCTTTTTCCTTCTTCCTAGCCTCAATCTTCAGCTGTGATGTTGGCACTTTTAGACTGGTTTAGAGTAAAAAATTGTCTAACATAGATGATAGGTATTGGAAAGTAATTGTAAACATTGTACACATAGTTTTTAGAAAAAAAAGATAACACCGCCTCAGAGGCAGGTAGAGTGCCTCTGACATTCTTGCTGAGCAGACCTCAGCAGGTCAGGAGAAAGAAGTTTATAGATAAGATACAAAAAACAATCTTGAGACCAAGAAATGAAGAGCTCTGACTCCTTCTTTAACTGCCTGTCTGGGAAAAGAGACTTTCTAACTTATCTTGGGGTCTTCTGACCAGCTAGAGTCCTGAGAGCCCGGTGCCATTGTTTGTGTCCCACCACTTTGTTTGATGTGAAGAGAATTAAACAAAATCCCACACCAACAAGCTGCAACCTAGAACTGAGTAGGAATTACAGAAATAAAGACCCTGAAAAGTAGCTTTGGAAAGGGTCTCCTTCCTATGTTATAGGTAAAAGTTAAGTTAAATAAGGGTATAGTTCAATTATATTGTATTAATTATGTTATATTAATTGTATTATGTTAAAAGGAGGGGTTTATTAGAATGTGCTAGGAGAAGGGTGCAGGGTTTGGTGGAACAGTGCTCTGGTGGGGCAAGGCGAGGTCAAAGATGGATTGGATGGAAGATCTGACCAATCATTCGAAGCCCTGCAGAAACGACTGGTCCAGAATGAACAGTGTTTAGGACCAATGAGAAGCCTGGAAATGGACCAATCGTCATGCAGATCCAAAATGGACCAATCCTGGACTCAAAAGGGGCTATAAATGGGGGGGGAGTTCTGTTTGGTCATGGTTCTTCTTTTTGGCTGCTTGGTTTTTTTTGGGGGACAACCCAGTGCACTTGGGGTTAGAGCACTGTTCTGTTTTTGGCTTGCTGTGTGGGTGCCTGGGCTTATCCTGGGTACTCTGTCCTTGTAGCTATTTTGATAAACAAGAACCTCTTTTTCTGGAGGAAGTTTGGTCTCATTCATATTCATAACACCTAGACAGTGTGAAACGCTCAGGCCTGGCCCGGCTGGGCTTAGGGCTGGCTGCCCTTGGCAAAGGAATGGAAGGGGATGGAGTTGGGGTGGGGTTTTGCAGCCATGGAAACGAGAGAACCATGGTGAGCGTGTCACAAAGGGGCAGCCCCACGCTGGGCTGGTGCAGGTTGTGCTGGACACGGCGCCAGTGGCAGCAGACACGTCTGCCTCTGCCTCTTTGTGCCGAGTGACGGTGATTGGAGTAACCCAGCCTTTGCTCAAAGGCCGCTCAAAGCTCCTGGCGCTGACTGCTCTGAGAGTGTTCCTAAACTCAAACGCAGACAATTCTGCCAGGCAGAAGCACGAGTTCAAACATGGATTTTAATGGAAAAGGAAAGACAACGGAAGGAAAAGGTGAGGATAGAAGGGAGGTGGAAGGCCAGAGCCAAATGGAAAAAAATCCCCCCAGATTTCAAAGAAAACTGGTCCATGGTGGTCAATGCTGACCCTGTGTCAGAGTAGGTGCCTGACAGCTACAGAGGAAGCTGCAAGGATGCCCTGAGGCATCACAACATTCTATCATTAGTTTATGCTGTCTTTTCATTTTTGACAGTAGCCAAATCACTCCTACTGTCAGCCAGGAGAGGGACTGTGGCCATAACTGACCACAGGTTGGACATGGTCGTGAGATGCAAATTCTGTTGTTTTCTTTGCCATCAATTTTGGGTCTCATTGCAGATAAATTTCCCATTCTTCCTCTGCTTGCTGATAGGGTCTGAGCGTGAGGGTGGGATTACAGTGCTACAGATACGCCAATAAGGCCTGCCTGCTTGATTGGAGACCTTTGTGGTTTGCAGAAATAACATCACAACATCTGAGAGTTTTCCTGTGGATTCACAGGCCAGCCTCAAGAAGGAATCTTTTTCCCTTTTTTATAATTGGAGCCTTCTACCTTTCCCTTCAAACTTGTTACCTCAATACTGCTAAGAGGAATTAAATGCAGGCTAGTTCCATGAGAAATAAAACCAAATAAATTTTCTCAATAATTAAAAATTATTCCCCTTGAGCACCACACCCATTAGATGTGTTGATGATGAAGGTGGGAGTTCACCTAACAGACTTCTCCCCTTACGAGCATGGCTCAACCTCACACATAGGTGAGGGGGGAGCTGGGCCAATCTCTGCTGGGAGGAAGGGTCTTGTGGCAGCCCAGAGAGGCTGTGCACATTGCCAGGGAACAGCTGTGCCCTGCATGTGCCCCTGCAATGAGCTGTGCTGCTGCCAGTGCCCCTGGAGCTGTGGGGCTGCTGAGCTGTGGGGCAGGAGAGGAGCAGGAGGGCGCGTGTGCAGCTGAGCCATTCCTGGAGAGCACAGGGCTCTGGGTTTCCTGCTGTCCCAGGGCAGCCCAGAGGCCTTGCTGTGCTTGTGCTAGCTCTGGGCAAGTGGCTCAGGGTTGTGCCCTGGCCTGCCTCAAGTGTCTGCCAGCAGGAGCATGTTTCCCTGTGCAGCTGTATAGACATTTCCAGGAAATGTGTCCCGTGAAATATGGAGCTTCAGTTGCTTTAGGTTTGCATTGTGGCCTCTGTTACATTTTGTGTCTCCACTTTGCAGGCCTGACCGGCTACCGTCTTGCCAAGAGGTTTTCCCTGGCAAGTTCCTCCATGCTCCTTCCCTCCAAGCCGTTGCCTCCCATCCAGAAGAGCTCTCCTTGTACCAAGCCAAGCCCAACATGCAGCAGAGAGCAGGAGAATGGGGAAAATGGCACCGGCTGGGATGAAGAGAGGAGAAAAAACCAGGAGCTGAGTCCAGAGGGAAAAGGATATAAGGTAAGGAGACCAAGCAAAGTCCTGTGTGGCAAGTGTTCAGTTTATGTGCTGTTGGCAGAGCTCGGAGAACTTTTCCCTGACAGGAACTGACCCTTTCAGTGAAGTTTGAACAGGTTCTGGTTTGTCTCTTTAGCTGGGCCAGAAATGATGGGATACTGAGAATGAGTGTGCACCTGCCCCTGCTGTCTCCAGCCCCATTCCTGGGCATGGCATGGGGGCCCTGGAGCACCTTGGGCAGACAGAGAGCTTGCAGAGAGCAGCAGGGCAGGGGAGCTCTGCTGAACTTCCTCAGTGCCAGGGAGCCTGAGATGATGGATGTGTGGGAGCAGGAGAGCAGCCAGCATGCTGAAAGCTCAGCAGCACCTGGGCTCAAAGGCTGCTGGGGAAGTGTAGAAGGGAAGGGCAGCAGCAGAAGAAATGAGGGGCTTGAGAAAAGCAGGTTTTGACATCCTGCAGAATGGCTTTGTGAGGTCTTGGCTGGAGATCAGCACTGGCTGTGAGACACCTTAGGAGCAGGGAGAGAACAGTGATCTAAAGCCACTGCCATGCCATCCAAAAGGGCAGTGGAGACAGTGGCACACCAGAACATCCTGATGTCAAACATGTGAATGCCAGCTGGGAATGCAGCCACACTTGCAGAGGATGAGCACGAGGGCAGAGGTGGCAAATGTGTGACATGGTCTCTCCCTCACCACTTCATGTTCCCTTCCCCATCCTGGGCCAAGCTGGACGATCAGTTTGACATTTCCTGGCAGGTCCCAGTTAGATGCATGGCTAAATGTCTTGAGGCATGAATGGGGGCAAGGCTGGATGCTTGATCTGATCACTATGTTCTACTCTTTCCAGACTTCCTTGCTGTATTCCAGTGGAGGGGATATGAAGAAGGGGTCACTGGGACCACCTCTGATCCCCCCCATACGCAGGGCAGTGAGTCCCCCTCTTGGCAGTGCTGCAGGGTCCCTGCCAAGCTCTCCTCAGCTGGAATTCCAGGGGTCCCAGGAGATGAGGTAAGTCAAGGTGTCTGCTGCTGCAGTGTGCTGTTCAGCTCTCTCTTGGCATCTCGTGGGGTCATTTTGCCCAGTCAGGTGTCCCATGTATTTAGGCAAACCTCTGTGTATTCTCCATTTTGGCCATCTATGATGATCCAGCACAATGTCAAAGGCAACACCAATGCCCTAAGAGCAGAGGTGGTGGTGGGGAAGAAGAGGCAGGGCTTCAAAGCACCTCAAGATGGGTCATCTGCTGGACCTTTGCCATTGTTTCATACAGAGCTTGGCCAGCTCTCTGTGAGTCCAGCAACTGAAAACTTAAGGACAATGAATTAGCTTTGCATCCTGTTGGGTTTATGGGTTACATATGCTCCTTTATCATAGTGACCATCCTAAAAAGTTTTGCCTCCTTTCATGGTACGCCCATTCTCTCCATTCTCTTTCTACCTCCTCACATGTTCTTTTGTCCTCCATTTTCTCCAGGCCAGAATCCAGCAGCATAAACAAGGGAAAGAACTCTGAACATGCAGGTAGGTACAGGGCATGTCTGTCTTAAAATGACCATTGTAGTCTTGACTCAGGGGTGACATTTGGAAAGTTTGGTGAAAACCCATTAAATTTAAAAATTTCTTTAAATTCATTTCAATTTCTTGATGGGCTCAGTGGACTCTCTGAGAGCACAGTTACTGGGCCTGTGCTCCAGTAGTGCAATGAAAATTCCTCCAGTGTGAAGTGTTGAGTGGCAGGTGCTGGAGTGGTACCTTGGGGCCATAGGGATGCAGTGCAAGGCAAGAAAACATTCCTCTCCATCCTGCACATGGCTTTTATCTCCCTGCAGCCTTTCTAGTGTCACAATTAGTAGGATAAAGAAGGCATTTAGCATGAAATGAGAAATGTTCCCACTCCTTCCTCTGCTTATGAAGCAGAAAACCTTTCATTGAGGCAGTTTCTGAGCGGAACCCTTTGAGATATGAAGGAGATTCATGGACATTGCCTGGTATTGTATTGGCAGAAATAGGGAAACCACCTCTGACAGCATGTCCTTATAAATTTTCCAGTTAGGGAGAAAGAGCCTTCCAAAGGGATGCATCCTACGCAGGGTGTGAATTTGTCATCCTGTGACAGCACAAGCCCAAAGCCACCTATGGCAGGTTCACAGTGACAAATCTCTTCCCTGGCTCTCTCTGCCTGTGTCAGTGTTGCAGGCTGAGGCTGGGGCAGGAGATGCCTTCTGCCTTGTCCCTGTCCCTGCCTTGCCTGATCCCTGACAAGTGGAATTGTTCCAGACAAAATGCAATCTGGGTCAGGCAGTGCTTTCAAGTTGAAAGCCTCAATGACGCTGTTGTTGTTCCTTTGGCATCTCTGGGTGTGTAATGAATGATAGGAGAGATGAGACTTGGAAAAATAATTCTGCTGATGCAGAACAAGGGATCAGATCCCCTGGTCCGTTTGGGGGTCAGGGTTAGTTCTGCCAAATCCTGGCTATGGCCCCTTTGGAATGACTCCTTAATTACTGATATGAAGCTGGAATGCTTAATGCAGCTAGGGAATAGTACTGCTCAGTAAGTAAGGTGTCATTTTTTCTGGACTAATTCTGTACTAGAAATTACTTAACTCATTACACCTTATCAGTTGCAATTTTAGAAATGATCTAGCCATTCTTCAGGGATAAAAACATACATATTTAAGAATGGGTTTCATTTTATGATCTGCCCTATGTAATCTCCACTAAAATTTTTTGAATTGTTATAAACTGCCATGAACAGAAATGTTTTGAAGCAGGCATGTTTATGTTGGGTTTGGGTCTCTGCAGGGAAGACAGCACGGAATAAAGCCAAGGAGCAATGAAGCTGAGCAAAACCGAAATATTTGAAAGCTAATTTGTTCCCTGCATATTTGGGTCCTTGAATACTGGGGACTTGTAATGTGGAGTGCAAAGCTTCTTTTACTTCTAACATGGGGTGCCGTTGTTCATGTACCAGCACTTCCTTTCTTGTGAAGAGAAATGGAATGAGTTTGGAACTAAACAAACCTAACCCAGAACTGAGTGGGAGCAAAGGCCATGAAAACTAGCTTTGGAAAGCAATTACTTCTTAGGGGTAATTGTCAAATTCTGGAGACCACTGTGGGTTGCCAACTGTTTGGAAGGAAAGGGATTTCAAAGTAGTGGATGGGAAATGAGCAGCACCTAAGCAAAGCAGTAGAGGCTTTCTGTCTTGCCTTGCCAGCTCCATACAGTTAAGAGGAATTCTAGTAATGCTAATATAATGAAAAAAAAACAAAACAGAGTGGTCTTCTGAATAGTAAAAAACACTTGGATAACTAATCGATCCTTGGAGAGATTGATTGTAAGGCTGGGAGTTCACCTAACTGACTTCTCCCCTTACGAGCATGGCTCAGCCTCACACATAGGTGAGTGGGAAGCTGGGCCAATCTCTGCTGGGAAGAAGGGTCTTGTGGCAGCCCAGAGAGGCTGTGCACATTGCCAGGGAACAGCTGTGCCCTGCATGTGCCCCTGCAATGAGCTGTGCTGCTGCCAGTGCCCCTGGAGCTGTAGGGCTGCTGAGCTGTGGGGCAGCAGAGGAGCAGGAGGGTGCATGTGCAGCTGAGCCATTCATGGAGAGCACAGGGCTCTGGGCTCCCTACTGTCCCAGGGCAGCCCAGAGGCCAGGCTGTGCCTGTGCTAGCCCTGGGCGAGTGGCTCAGGGTTGTGCCCTGGCCTGGCTCAAGTGTCTGCCAGCAGGAGCCTGTTTCCCTGTGCAGCTGTATAGACATTTCCAGGAAATGTGTCCCATGAAATATGGAGCTTCAGATGCTTTAGGTTTGCATTGTGGCCTCTGTTACATTTTGTGTCTCCACTTTGCAGGCCTGACCGGCTACCGTCTTGCCAAGAGGTTTTCCCTGGCAAGTTCCTCCATGCTCCTTCCCTCCAAGCCATTGCCTCCCATCCAGAAGAGCTCTCCTCGTACCAAGCCAAGCCCAACATGCAGCAGAGAGCAGGAGAATGGGGAAAATGGCACCGGCTGGGATGAAGAGAGGAGAAAAAACCAGGAGCTGAGTCCAGAGGGAAAAGGATATAAGGTAAGGAGACCAAGCAAAGTCCTGTGTGGCAAGTGTTCAGTTTATGTGCTGTTGGCAGAGCTCGGAGAACTTTTCCCTGACAGGAACTGACCCTTTCAGTGAAGTTCGAACAGCTTCTGGTTTGTCTCTTTAGCTGGGCCAGAAATGATGGGATACTGAGAATGAGTGTGCACCTGCCCCTGCTGTCTCCAGCCCCATTCCTGGGCATGGCATGGGGGCCCTGGAGCACCTTGGGCAGACAGAGAGCTTGCAGAGAGCAGCAGGGCAGGGGAGCTCTGCTGAACTTCCTCAGTGCCAGGGAGCCTGAGATGATGGATGTGTGGGAGCAGGAGAGCAGCCAGCATGCTGAAAGCTCAGCAGCACCTGGGCTCAAAGGCTGCTGGGGAAGTGTAGAAGGGAAGGGCAGCAGCAGAAGAAATGAGGGGCTTGAGAAAAGCAGGTTTTGACATCCTGCAGAATGGCTTTGTGAGGTCTTGGCTGGAGATCAGCACTGGCTGTGAGACACCTTAGGAGCAGGGAGAGAACAGTGATCTAAAGCCACTGCCATGCCATCCAAAAGGGCAGTGGAGGCAGTGGCACACCAGAACATCCTGATGTCAAACATGTGAATGCCAGCTGGGAATGCAGCCACACTTGCAGAGGATGAGCACGAGGGCAGAGGTGGCAAATGTGTGACATGGTCTCTCCCTCACCACTTCATGTTCCCTTCCCCATCCTGGGCCAAGCTGGACGATCAGTTTGACATTTCCTGGCAGGTCCCAGTTAGATGCATGGCTAAATGTCTTGAGGCATGAATGGGGGCAAGGCTGGATGCTTGATCTGATCACTATGTTCTACTCTTTCCAGACTTCCTTGCTGTATTCCAGTGGAGGGGATATGAAGAAGGGGTCACTGGGACCACCTCTGATCCCCCCCATACGCAGGGCAGTGAGTCCCCCTCTTGGCAGTGCTGCAGGGTCCCTGCCAAGCTCTCCTCAGCTGGAATTCCAGGGGTCCCAGGAGATGAGGTAAGTCAAGGTGTCTGCTGCTGCAGTGTGCTGTTCAGCTCTCTCTTGGCATCTCGTGGGGTCATTTTGCCCAGTCAGGTGTCCCATGTATTTAGGCAAACCTCTGTGTATTCTCCATTTTGGCCATCTATGATGATCCAGCACAATGTCAAAGGCAACACCAATGCCCTAAGAGCAGAGGTGGTGGTGGGGAAGAAGAGGCAGGGCTTCAAAGCACCTCAAGATGGGTCATCTGCTGGACCTTTGCTATTGAATTCCTCTGTAATTGTTGTGGTGACATTTGGGGACTGTACTGCATTGGATAGGTGTGTGTGTGCCTGTGCCTGTGGCTCCACAGTGAAATAAGATTCCAGATAAATTTTGCAGTATAGATGTAAAATCTGATGTATAATCCGATTGGTATTTAATATTTTGATCTGGGCTTTCGATGAAAGAGGGAAAGGTGCTATAGAAGAGGCATAGGACTGTACCTTATGGAAAAATATTCGCTTGGATATGCAAAAGAAAATGTAGCTATTACCCTTATGCAAGAGCTAACAATAAAGAGGGAGTCACAGAAGTATCATGCCAATTGCGAATCTTCAGTGGGGCTTTTAAGGTGTGATCTGAACATCCTTCCCTAGCAGCTGAGTTGGAAACCAGCCTTTGTTTTCTTGAAAGAGCCAGCAGGTGTAATATCATTCTCAGGAGACAGCAGTGCTCTGACCACATGTAGCACGAGGCTTGTCACCAGGGTAAGGCAAAGCAGGCAAAGTCAAGCTTTGGCAGCTGTACAAAAGTAGCTGCCCTCCATTCAGAGTCATGATTCAGCTCAGCAGCTCTTGCTGCTTCAGAGAGGCTTCAGGAGCCACTTGGCTCCAAGAGGAGAGGCAGCAGAACTGGGGAGTTCTGATGCAGGTAGAAGAATTACTGCTGTGTTTTAGCTGGAGCTTAGCCATCTCTGTGTGACTCCAGCAATGGCAAACTTAAGGACAATGAATCAGCTTTGCATCCTGTTGGGTTTGTGTGTTTCATTTCCCCCTTCATCACAGTGACCATGTTTAAAAGTTTTGCCTCCTTTCATGGTACACCCTTTCCCTCCCTTCTCTTTCTACCTCCTCACATGTTCTTTTTTCCTCCATTTTCTCCAGGCCAAGACCCAGCTGCAGAAGCAAAGAGAACTCTGAACATACAGGTAGGTACAGGGCATGTCTGTCCTAAAATGACCATTGCATTCTTGACTCAGAGGTGACATTTGGAAAGCTGGGTTAAAACCAATTCTTTTCAAAATTTCTTCAAATTAATTTCAGTTCTTTGATGGGCTCAGTGGACTCTCCCAGAGCCCAGTCTCTGGGAATGTTCTCTGGTGGCACAGTGAAAATTCCTCCAGGGTGAAGTGTTTAGTGGTACCTGGGGGCCCCTGAAATGCAGCGCAGGAAGAGGATACCTTCCTCTCCATCCTGCTCATTCTTTTTATCTCCCTGCAGCCTTTCTAGTGTCACAATTAGTAGGATAAAGAAGGCATTTAGCATGAAATGAGAGATACTCACACTCCTTCCTCTGCTTATGAAGCAGAAAATCTTTCACTGGGGCAGTTTCTGAGCAGAGCCCTTTGAGATGTGAAGGAGATTCATGGACATTGCCTGGTATTGTATTGGCAGAAATAGGGAAACCACCTCTGACAGCATGTCCTTATAAATTTTCCAGTTAGGGAGAAAGAACCTTCCAAAGGGATGCATCCTACGCAGGGTGTGAGTTTGTCATCCTGTGACAGCACAAGCCCAAAGCCACCTATGGCAGGTTCACAGTGACAAATCTCTTCCCTGGCTCTCTCTGCCTGTGTCAGTGTTGCAGGCTGAGGCTGGGGCAGGAGATGCCTTCTGCCTTGTCCCTGTCCCTGCCTTGCCTGATCCCTGACAAGTGGAATTGTGCCAGACAAAATGCAGTCTCTGGTGCATCTGGGTCAGGCAGTGCTTTCAAGTTGAAAGCCTCAATGACGCTGCTGTTGTTCCTTTGGCATCTCTGGGTGTGTAATGAATGATAGGAGAGATGAGACTTGGAAAAATAATTCTGCTGATGCAGAACAAGGGATCAGATCCCCTGGTCCGTTTGGGGGTCAGGGTTAGTTCTGCCAAATCCTGGCTATGGCCCCTTTGGAATGACTCCTTAATTACTGATATGAAGCTGGAATGCTTAATGCAGCTAGGGAATAGTACTGCTCAGTAAGTAAGGTGTCATTTTTTCTGGACTAATTCTGTACTAGAAATTACTTAACCCATTAAACCTTACCTGTCTCACTTTTATTACTGACTATAGCATTCTACAGGATGAAGAAATCCAGGTTTAAGACACTCATCCTGCTTGGCTGCCATATGATTTTATTCTCTGTGCAGCCATGTAAAGAACTAGTTCTCCTAATTCTAACTGCTTTGTTGGAGAATATTTCAAAATTACCTACCCTCTGCTATTTCCATTAGGAATATTTTGAATTGACAGTATTAGCCAAGATCAGAAATGTTTTGAGGCAGGTCATGTTTATGTTGTGTTTGGGTGTCTCTGCTGAAAAGACAGCAGGGAATAAACCCCTGGAACAAGTAAGTAGAGCAAAATTGGAACTTTGGGATGAGCACTTTGCTCCCTACCAATACAGGCTCACAGAATACTGGGTACATCTAATGCAGAAAGCAAATCTTCTTTTTTATCTAAAACGTGGTGCCATTGTTTATGTCCCAGCACTTCTTTTGTTGTAAAGAGTAATGTAAAAATCCCAAAAATGCAAAACCCGACCTGGAATTGAGTGGGACCTACAGAAACAAAGGCCTTGAAAATTACTTTTGAAAACAATTACTTCCTTGCCAGTGTCAGATTCTAGAGAGCACTGTGAGTTTCCAATTTATTTGGAAGGAAAGGCATCCTGTAGTAGTGGGGAGGCAATGGGCACCACATAAACTAGTAGAACCCTTCTCTCTTGGCTTGCCAGCTCCATATTGTCCAGAAAAATTAAACTGATGCTCGTTTAATGAAAAATGAAAAACCAAGCAATCTTCTCAGTAACTAAAATACGCTTTGAATTCCTCACCCCTTAGATGGATTGATTGTAAAGGCATGAGATCAATTAACTCACTTCTTCTCTTGTACCTGAATGTCAGCTTCTTCTGAGCCTACAGCAAAAAGTCAGAGGAAGAAGGGAAAGAGCTCTTGGTACAAGACAGGAGCTGGGATGCCTCTGTTCCCAAGGAAACCGGCTGAGCTGTTGGGCTTGGAGCCTCCTGTGCTGGAGCCCGGCCTTGGGAATGGAGGTCTGGGCTCGCGGGCGGCTCAGGGGCCTTGGCCCAGGAGCCCCGGCAGAGCCGCGGGGCAGCGCCGGCCCAGGGGCACTGCAGGGAGGACAAGCACAGAGGGCAGGGGGAGCTGGGCTGCTGGCTGACAGGAGGAAGGGTCTTGTGGCAGCCCAGAGAGGCTGTGCACATTGCCAGGGAACAGCTGTGCCCTGCATGTGCCCCTGCAATGAGCTGTGCTGCTGCCAGTGCCCCTGGAGCCGTAGGGCTGCTGAGCTGTGGGGCAGCAGAGGAGCAGGAGGGCGCGTGTGCAACTGAGCCATTCCTGGAGAGCACAGGGCTCTGGGCTCCCTGCTGTCCCAGGGCAGCCCAGAGGCCAGGCTGTGCCTGTGCTAGCTCTGGGCAAGTGGCTCAGGGTTGTGCCCTGGCCTGCCTCAAGTGTCTGCCAGCAGGAGCATGTTTCCCTGTGCAGCTGTATAGACATTTCCAGGAAATGTGTCCCGTGAAATATGGAGCTTCAGATGCTTTATATTGCATCTCCGCCTCTGTTACATTTTGTGTGTCCATTTTGCTGGCCTGACTGACAGCAGTGGTCCCAAGGAGGTTACCTTGGGATCTGTAGTTTCCCTGCCAAATCCCAAATTCTTTTACCTTCCAAGGCCCTCCTTTCACAGAGCTGCTATCTAAGTCTGCTTTTTTATTATTTTGCTGACCATTCTGCAGGAGCAAAAAAACCTGATTTAAGACATCGGGTTTTTTTACTGCATTGCCACCTAATTTATCCTCTGTGAAGCTATTGTATAGAATTGCAACTAGAAAATGAGCCTTTAGTCAGCCTGGCCTGAAAGTGGCCCAATCTCATACAGTTTAGAATGAAAATCCTTGGGGAAAATGAAATATCTAGTGTCAAGAACACAGTTCACGCTTGGGTAGCACTCCTGCAATGCTCAGATTTTCTTTGAATGTCCTCTGAAATATTCTAACCAAGAGAAGACAATGTTGGTCTAAATGCATCCAGGTATTAGAACCTGGGGCTTCTTTCAGGAACCGGAAAGATGATGTTTATTACAATCAGCACGAATAAGGGCAGATAAGAATCTCTGTCAAGAGCAATCTCCATTTCTGCCCTTCTCTATCACACACAAAGGCTCTCCAGCATGCAGGGGCTGGGGCCTTCATCAAGCAGCAGGTGTCAGTCTGCTGGCCAACAGAGTCATGTCATGTTTGCTGCCAGTAGCCCATCCCTTGGGAGAGGGTCTAGGCATTGTACCTTGCTGCTCTCAATCCCAATCTCTGTGTCTTGAGAGCTCTGCACTCTGGAACCTGCCTTGCCTGTTGCCCAGCATTGTGTTTTTGGGGGATTGAAGTCTGTCAGAGGTATACAGGAACCTTTGCTTCCATTCCCAGGCCTCCCACTGAGCCAGGCCAAGGAGACAGATCATCCCACCAGTCCTGGTCTTACGAGGGACAAAGAGCTGCAGGATGCCTTTGGAAAGGTAAGGGATAAGGACAGGGATGAGCGAACTTCCTTTCCAGTGGCTGTTTAGTGCTTGGCCCAAAATGTCACTGAAAATCATCATCTTCCACTCTTGGGGAATGGGGATTCCCTTGGGAATATATTGGACAGCTACAGAACCATTGCTTGGCTATTTCCAGTGGTGCCAAGGTCCCTGATTTGGAGATGGTGCTAAGGTCATGCCAGAAGCATTCTTTTTGTGCAAAGGCTGTTTTAGAGAAGTTCTGAATGACAGAGCAAGCTACACATCAGTGAATGTGGGCAAAGTGCATCCTTGGAAGCAGAGAGGCAAAGATTCTAATGTTGGGTGCAAGCAAGGCTGCAAAAGAAAATGGGAGAGGTTGATTTTTCCTGGTTACCTTTGTGGCTGTATCTCACAGCCCTCTCATTCTCAAGTTTTCTGCTCATGAACATCAATGCTTCTGCAACTTGTTTTCACATGACTCCTCCTTTTGGTCTCCTGGTCTCAGAGATCAAGTCCTTCAGAGTCCTTCAGAGCTGAAGGACTTTTCAGAAGGCTTTTCAGAAGCCAGGAAGTGAGAAACAGCTGCAATTCCTGGCCATGAGTGTTAAGCAACAGCTCATTAGCCCTCCTTGCTGGGTATTGCACATGGATTTTATTCTCCTGCCATGGCCTGTAGGAACTGAACTGCCTGCTCCCTGGCCATGTCAGCTCTTCCTCTTCCTTGGAGCACTCCTATGACTTTTATGCTTCAAGCAGCGCTTCCTGACATTGGTTGCAGTTGCAGCAGTGTAAGGTTGTGGCACTGAAGTGTTCCACCTCACTGTGTGTAATTGCCAAGGTGAGGACAGGAGACATTACTCTGAAACTGTTGGAATGTTGATGGAGCTGCATTGAAGCCTAGGGCACTCTGTGGACTCTGTGCTCCTGATGAGATGTTGTGTGTGGTTTGTGTATCTCTGCTTACAGTCTATGATGTATTTCCATTGCACCCAGATCCGTGCTGCTTTGTGCATGTTGGCTCAAAAGACCTTGGGGCGGAAGGACACAGAGCTTTTGGAGAGAGAGATGAAGAAAAGGAGACAAAGGAAAACATCATTGCCACCTATTCCTGAGACAGTCAAGCGTGGGCATGCAGCTGAAGCAAGTAAGTAGTGGCTACACTTGTGGTGGTCCTTTTTGACCACTTGCTTGCCCTTTGCGCAGTGTTGCAATCAGACTGGGGAGCTGTTCAGCTTGCATCTGAGTGGAAGCTTGCTTGGGATTTAATTCTGTTTCCCAAAGAAAAATACAGAGGCATGAAGTGTCTTGCCCACGGCCTCGCTGAGTCAGTAACAGAATATCAGCTTCCCTCCTTCACCTCTAAAGTCTTTCAGAGTAGAAAATTCTGTCTTGCAAAGTACACTGGGGCTTCAGACTCTCTCCTGGAGAGCAACGTCCAGGGAAGGGGAGTCCAAAAGAGTGCTTTTTAACCAGGCTGCAGCCTGGAAGAAACAAAATTCAGCTCCTTGTAATGAAAACACCAGAGATCCTTCTCCTGCCACTCCCTGCTGAGGAGCTGGCACTGTAGGGCTGTGCTGAAGCCCCAGCCAGGGCTTCTGTTGCAGCCCCAGGAGCAGCAGCATTCCTAACTGGATCCCGGCTGAGGGGCTCTGCCTGCAGGGCTGTGAGCGCTGCCTGAGGGTGGCAGCGGGGCCCTGAGGAGGCAGCACTCAGCCCGAGGGCAGCACGCAGGGTTATCTGCACTTTCCTTTGGCAACTGCCCCTGCCAGCCTCTGGAACAGGAGAACAAAGGCAAAGCAATGCTGGGTTTCCTTGTTTCTTAGAGGAAGCATCACTGCAATTTGGTTTTAAGCTAGAATAAGGTAGATTTAGATTAGACATAAGGGAGAAATTTTTTTATAATGAAGGGGATGAAAAGCTGGAAGGTTTTCCCAGAGAAACTGTTGTTGGTCCATCCTTGAAGGTGTTCAAGGCCAGCTTACATGGGGCTCCGAGGAACCTGATCAGGATGAAGATGTCCCTCCTCACAGGGGTTGGACTAGATGATATTTAAAGGTGCCTTCCTACCCAAACTCTTCTAAGATTCTGTGACCATTGTCCCATGTTAGTGTTATACTTGGTATAAAGTGGTATTTCATTGTTATACTTGAAGTTCTTTGGGGTAACAAGCAGATGTTACCCAGCTCCAGCAAGTTTTCTGGTCCTTGCATTGTCACCCTGTCCAGCACTCTCCCCTTACAAGCTCCTCTTTGGTCCCTGCAGCCTTTAGCCTACGACCTGTTGATGACACAGCTTCTAGAGGGCATAGAAAACACCCTGGTAGTGCCTTGAAGGAGAAGGTCTTGAGGAAGCAGGACAACATGCCCTTACTGCCCAATACACCCATCATCCATGGGGATGGCGGCTTCCCATGCAGCTCCTCAGGTAAGCCTGCTCCTGAAAAGGCAGCTTTTCCCACTTGGGTTTTTCCTTGCACAAGGAGCACAAACTGCCTCCTGCCTCAGCCAGCACTGCTGGGATCTTGGCTCCATAGTCTGTCCTGAGAGTGAAAAGCAAATCTACTTTTGAGTTACTCCAGCTTGGACGTACTGGAGCAGTTGGTTCTTAGAGATCCATTGGAAAGTTGAACTGAATAAAGTTGTGGTAAAGGCCTAATCTCTGGCTTTTGCCCTAAGAATCCAAACTACAGCACTGGTGCCAGGAGGCAGCTGTGACTGCAGGGATGAGCTGCAGGGCAGTCTGCTGCTGTGCTCACTGTGCTCCTACGAGAGCCACCATGAACAGTTGTTCACTCACCATCTGGGCCCTGCGCCTGTGCTGCTGTCCAGTTCTGCAGCCAGCTGTTCTGCTCTCCAGCAAGGGCTGTGTCTGCAGGGCAGTCAGTGGCTTGGTGCAGTCGTGCTGCTGCTGCTCCCAGAAGTGCCTGATGGCTCCTCACTGCCGCCATCCCAGAGCCTGCAGTGCCAACCAAGAGGGAACAAGCAGTGCCTCCTGTGTCAGCCAGCAAATGCCGCACCCCTGTGCAGCAGATGGCAGCCAGGAGGGGCTGCCTGCTGCTCCCAGGCTGTTTGCTGCCTGCAGCAAATAGACAGCAGAGAGTCCCTAGTGGCTCTTGTCCCTCCTTTGTGGGTAGCCCTTGCCTGTGCTGTGATCCCAAGTAGGGTGAGATAAGAAGAAGGGAGCTAGGAGTGATACGTGAATGCTCTTCTCTAGTGATGCTACTTCCATGTTCAGAATTGACCAGAACTAGCCTGACGTGGCTCTCCATTCACAGTGAATCTAGATGTGTGTGTCTACATCACTGGTGTCAGTGGCTGGGGTACCTCAGTAAAATCCAGATTAGCTCCCCTCTGAATATTTTTGAAGTTGTCATTCCTCCATACTTTGTGAGAACATGCAAGGTAGCACAAAAACCCTACAGAGTCCAGAGCAGTTCATCTAGATTCTGTGCAATATTTATACTCCATCCTTTTAAACATCTCAAATGTTTTAATCTACGCATTAGAAAATGAGCTTTTGAGTGCACAACATGAAATTTTTGATTGACAGTGCTTTTGATGACAAATGGGTTTCATAAGGAATGCCTTTATCATCAGATTTTTCTCATAGCTTGTAAAATTTTTTTCCTTACAAAAAAATTCAATTAAGGCAAACCCAGGTCAACTGATTAACAAGAGAGTGCATCTGCCAACAATGTGGATCTGTATTTGCATATTTTTATCCTCAGAGTACATTTGGAAGGCTTTTTTATCAACTGTCTAGTCTGGAAATTGCATTTTTACATAAGAGAAAGCTTAGAAACTGCTGTGTTTACAGACATGTCCATTAGATGGCAAATAAATTTCACCTCAGCATCCTTGAAATACAGGCAGTGTGTACCTCTGAAAAAGGTTAATGATGCTTGGAAAGAGCAAAATCCATAAAGTACTCCCTTCCCCATAGCAGACTAAAATATGTGTGCACTCAGCTGCCTCTGTCTGGAATATTTGCAGTCAATGGGAACAGAGGCGCTGTCAGGTGGGAAGGGTCAGGTGTGGCTGTTCCCTGGCAGCTGCTCCGTGGGGATTGAGCCAGGCCCAGCAGGGCTGGGTTGTTCAGGCTTGGCTTGGTGCTGTCTCCAGGCAGCTGCAGGGCTCTCCCCAGGGAGTTGCAGAGTGCCCCTGTCCTCAGGCTGGGGGCAATCAGGGTGCTGAGACAAGAGGGGCACCTGAGGGGTTCCCTTGTGGGCAGCCAGTGCTGCTGGTCAGCGCTGCCTCGCAGGGAGTGGGAGCTCTGCGGCCCAGGAACTGCCGCTGGCTGTGGCACCTGTGGCACTGGGGAGCTGGCGCTGCGAGGCAATTGTCAGCTTCAGCCTGGAGCTGGGCCCAGCTGGGGGAGGCTGGGAGCAAGCAAGGAGCCCCAGGGGCCAGAGAGCAGGGAAGCCTCTGAGCCAGTGCCAGTTTGTAGCACACGGAGCCCTGGCTGGGAGATGCGGCTGAGGCCGCTCCATGACGGGGCCTTGCCCGGGGCTGCAGCGCCCATGGCCAATCCTCTCCTCACAGTGACCTTGCAGAGGGCCCCTGGTGCCAAGCGCCGAGAGGAGCCGCTCCGTGGGCATGGGCGGAAGGACAGAGCCTCTGCAGACCCGCAGCAGTCCTTGCAGGAGGCACTCTCCTTGCTGGGCAGCGATGACTGGTAAGAAAGGCCCCATTCCCTCTGCGTCCCTCTCAGTGTTGAGGTCAGTCAGAAGCGTGTCTTGCTCGTGCCTCGGAGCCCCGAGAGCCCAGAGGGCCAAAGGGCACTGGTGAAACCACTCCAGAGTAGAGAGAGGATGAAGATTGGAGAGCAGCCTTTTCTTGGCCTTGCTCTGCAGCAGTGCTGCAGCTGCAGCAGCTCTGTGCTGTTTCCTTGCTTTGCCTGCTGCTCCATGGAGCTGCAAAGGAAACCTTGAGGGAAGAGAGAAAGCTCTGGAAGGAGATGATTTGCTGGCTGAAGGCAAATCAGGCAGAAGCAGGATGGCAGAAGTTTTGAGTGTAGAGATTTGGGTGCCTTGGGCCACTGGCCCAGTGGGACTGAGTAAGATCCTCTCTGCTCCCACTGCTGACAGCAATGGCAGGTGACAGGGTCTCCCCATGACCTCCTGCATGGCAGTCCCAGAAGCAGCTCCAGGGAGCTCCTTTTTCTGAGAAATGGACTGAGTTGTGCTTTCAAGTCCCTCAGCCTGCCATTACTCCTGAAGGGCTCATGTCAGAAGAGAAGGAAGAAGAAAGAAAATCCTCTAGGTATCTTGCACTTTTGGAATTCAACTTCTTCCTACTCACTGCTTCATATGGACCTGAGATGTTTTGTCAATACTCACTATGTGTCCCAAAATTGTACACAGGCAGAAGGAGGCCCAGAGGTGATAACCATACAAATGTCAGCTGATACTGGTTTTCTTTTTGATGGCTTTTTGGTCACTCTCTGCTGGATGCTTCATTCACACAGGGGCAAGGAATCCATTCCCACTGGGATAAGCATGAAAAATCTGCCATGATGCATCTCCTTGTGCAGTCACCTTTGCTTTGCCCTTTCTCTTCTGCTTTCTCTTCCCCATTTCTCTTTGGTGTCTTGTGAGGTGCAGAGAGCTTCTGCAGGTGTGGGGGGTCCGGATGACACTCAGGGTGCCCGTGGGATCCGTCACCAGCCCTGGGCTGCAGCCCTGATGCCTCACAGACCTTCCTGTAGCTGAGGGCCTGCACAAAGCAAGTGTTCAGAGACAGAGTTGTTTGCACCTTTTAAATATCCTGTTGCTGTTGTGGGGGTTTTTTTAGGTAGGGGTTTTTGGGAAAAGCCAGAGTTTCAACAGCTGTTGCCCAGGGGTGGAATCGCCTAGGACATCCTGCTGCTTTTTTGGGGAATGTGTGATGTGGAGTGGAGGGGGTGACAGAGAGGCCGAGGTCATAGAGTGGAAACTCAGCTCCAGAGTGGCAGTGCAGGCTCTCCCTGCTGAATGCCTGCTAGGGCTGACAAAGAAGGAAAATGCCCCAATAACAGCCTGGTGGCACTATGTCTCAGGGACAGGTACATGGAGGTGACAACAAACAGCAGCATGGCCCGGTCTCACAGCTTCTTGGAAGCAGTGACAGAGGGGCCTCATGTGCCAGAGATTTCAGAAAGGCTGTCCTCTTAAATGGCCACTCTGAAACCCCTCTCTTTGCCTCTTGGATTTGTGTATGCTTTTGACAGCCACAACATCCTGGGGCAACGCGTTCCCCGATTTCATTAAGCACTCCTTGAAAAGAACCTCCCATTGTTCACATGAGCTGCCAGCCTGGTCATTTCAGAGGGTGCTGCCTTGGTGGAGAGAAAAATCAATCTTCTACCTTTCAGGGAGCTGAAGGAGAAGGGACTCTTCACCATTCAACACCTGGCTGGGTCCCATTCAGAGGTCCTGCTTTGTCGACTTCGTGACATTTGCTTGGCAGTTACCAGCGAGGTGAGAACATTGTTCTGAATTGCCCCCATACTTCATACACGGTGTGTAGAGTAGGTATGTGCTTGTTCATCTCCATGTGTGCTCATGGTCTGCCTTCATTTCTGGTTTTAGACCTGATATTTCTAATGTCTATCTGCTATCTGTAGGATCTGTGGGTACATGCAGCTGTATTTACTGGCAGGTCGGGTATCTGACACTCATCTTTGAGTGTGGTGCCTTTATAATCGAATGTGCAAATGCAGAAACTGAGACACTAGTGGCATTATTTGCCAGAGTCCCAGTCTCTGCCCAAGTTGTAATTCAACACTGTAAATTATTCTGTAGACCTCAGCCTGTGTTTTCTGTTTCCTGGCTGAGTGCTTCAGCTGCTGGTGTTGCTTTTTTGAACAGGAGCACCTGACTCTTTTATCTTTATGACTTTTGCCTTTATGATTTGAAAGCAGCCCTTGCTTTAATTTTCTGGTAAAAGGGCCTAAAATCAAAGCTCTGGACATTTTAGAACGGTTAAGCATCCAATGAAATTTTTATTTTAGGCCTGCAGTAAGCAGGTCTGAGGCCAGAAATTGGTGCCAGAGTAAGTGTCTTTTCTGTTCTTGTGCTCTCCTGCTCTTCTTGTACTTTTATGTTCCTCTGGACACAGTGGGATGTGTTGTCATTTCCTGGGACTTCTGTTGAAGGCAACTGGTTTTCTTTTCAAGGTGATTCCTATGTTTCCCCTCATGACTTCCCCAGGTGACCAACCTCCGGTCCAAGGTGTCCTACTCTGCAGTTGTCACTCTGGGAGAGCTCTTTGTGACCTTGAAGAAGGACATGGACTCTGAGGTGGATGAGGTTGCTCGGGTCCTTCTCCAGATGGTGTCCAACTCCCCAGAATTTGTTCAGAAAGCAGCCAGTCAGACCCTGGGGATCATGGTGGAGAATGTGACTCCTGCACGAGCAATGACTGCTCTCATGGACATGGGAGCCAAGTAGGTTCTTTTCTTTTAGTGATATTCTTCACTTTCGTGTGTGTGAGAGGGAGAAGGGGTGAGACAGAGAATGGGAATGCTGGGAGGGAAGGGTCCTGTATCCTGCATCTTCTGTGAACTCAGTGACTTGATTCTCCAACCAACCTCACTTCTTTCCTCTTGTCACCTATTTCTGCCCTCCTGCAGCCCATTAATTCTCAGAATCACAGAAGTGTAGAATATGGGGAGTTGGAAGGGGCCCATCAGGACCATCGAGTCCAGCTCCTGGCCTTGCCCAGAACAGCCCAAGGGTCACACCAAGTGCCTGAGATTGTTGTCCAAATGCTCCTTCGACCCTGTCAGGCTTGGTGCTGTGACCACTGCCCTGGGGAGCCTGTTCCAGTGCCCAACCACCCTCTGGGTGAAAACCCCTTTTTCCTGATATCCAAACTAAAGCTCCTCTGACTCAGCTTCCTGCTGCTTCCTGGAGTTCTCCCAGTCTGTCAGAGTTTCCTAGATGTGATGATCAGTGGGGAAGGGAAAGTGCCTGCAAAGGCCAAGTATAGAGCCTTGTTCTTTTGTGGGAAGAGGGACAATTGCAATTGCAGCTGTGAGCAGTGTTTGGTATTTCACAGTGCTAAGCACAGAGGCCCTGGGAAAACGATATCTCCTCATGATGCCATTAACTTGAGAAATGAGGAGGGTCCTTGCTGGGGTGTGGAGCACATGGGGGACAATCTGCTGGGTGTGGCACAGCCTGCACAGCAGGTGCAGTTCCTTCCAAAGGAGTCATGTATGACTGTCCTGTCCTTAGAGCTCTACTTTCTATTCAAACTGATGTTTCATGTTAGCCTTGAGATGATGAATCACTTTACAGGCACCTTCACAGGCTGACTGCCATGGGACAGTTGGAGCAAATGCTGCCTTAAATGTTGGTGCTGGGCCTGATAGTTCCCAAGAGACACTCTCTAGAACAGGACAGCCTGGCTAAACTGCCTGGCACCCTTTCCTCAGCTTTGCAATAGGGTAAAACATTCAGATGGATCCATTGCCAAGCCCCACAGAAGAAATAGGCTGCATTGCTGGATATTCTGCAACTTCATGGCCCACAATATGTTTTCCCTGCATTTGTTGTTTTCCAAAGGTCTGCAGATTTGGGGATAAATGGGTGGAAAGAGCCTCAATCCTTCTGCAGCTCTGTGTTCTGGGTGCTCTCGGATGGGTCAGCATCAATTGTCTCTAATTTCTAAATTATTCATATATCATCCATTTCTTTAATCTTTCTCAGAGTAAATACTGTGAAAGAAATTGAGTATCAGACAGTGCAGGGAGACTGAATTCCTCCCTCTTCCGTGCAGACAGGCCTTCTGTACAGTACTAACTTTGTGTTTAGCTGAGGACAGAACCTTCTGCAGGTGTCTGAAGGTGCAGGGAGAGCCCAGGCTCCTTCCCCCAGCAAGGGCAGGGACCAGGCTCTGGCCAAGGCCGGCGCTGCCGCTGCTCCTTGTCCCTGTGCCCAGGGTTCGCTCTCTCCTCCCCAGCAACCGCCACGCCCCGGTGCGCGAGTGTGCGGCCCAACTCCTCCTGTCTCTGATGAAGAGAATTGGAGTCACCCAGCTGGCAGGCACACCCAGGGCTGAGAGGCTGCCACACGTGGCAGGGAAGCTTGCTCAGGACTGTCACAAGGACACAAGGTAATGATCTTCATTTCACCTCCCAAAACAGGAAAACCGTTTTGTGTCTGGCTATAAAGGTGAAACCACACAAGAGTGGAAATAAAGGGAATAAGAAGTGACCTCATGGTGTGAATAAGGGTTCCAGAAGCATGGAATATGCTGAGTTGGAAGGGACCCATCAGGGTCATTGAGTCCATCTCCTGGCCATGTGCAGTGACCCTAAGAGTCACTCCATGTGCTTGAGAGCATTGTCCAAACTCTTCTTGAGCTCTGTCAGCCTTGGCACTGTGACCACTGCTTGGTCTGGATTGCCTGGGCAAATGGCTGTACTGGGTAATCTGAGGTTGGCCAGCAAAAAGGAACATTGCCAACTTTTTCCTGTGGCTTGAAGGATTCTTTACTGAGATCAAAAGAGCTCAGATCAGCCAGTCCAACAGTTTTGATTTGCCTTAGGTGCACAACACAAAGCCAAAGTGTTGGCTAATGTTCATCACTGAAGGATCCCAAACATGCATTTCTCATCAACTTCAGACTATCCTAGAAATATGTCAGGGGTCTTTAGCCAACATATTCAGTCTTTCCAAATCTGTTCTGTAGATTTCTAGAATGATGTTATCTGTGGCTCAGTGAGCTCCACATTTCTTCTTGAAGAAAACTGTGGTTTCCTAGTGGCAAAATCAACCCAAACCACCAAAATCCCCTTCCTTGATGATGAAATTGCCATTATATAATAACTGCCAAGAACATCAGACTAACTAGCTGTCCCTGTGCATACACATAGTATAGAATAATCAAGAGGGTGCATGAGGTGTTTTGTCCTGGCTTCCCTGCCAGTTAAAGAAAGGCAAATTATTGTGCAATGGCAGCAAGACACTGCTAATAGGCTCTGACAACAAAGCAGATGTGTTTTGCTTGCTGCCTGGGATCCTTTGATGCCACAGAAGCACACCCTCAGTTTCAGAGTGAAATGATTTTTTTCTGTTGCCCCACATTCTCCTCTTGCCTCTTGTGTTCAGCTCTGTACCTCACTGTGCAGTGTCAAGTGAGGTAAATCTCCCTCTTTGCTGAGTAGGTAATGCCTTCTCATGCAGGGATTGCACCTGATGTGTTTAAGGTATCAGCCTCTTCTGTTGACACTCTTCCTGTGTTTGTTGACTTTTGTTTTGTTTCCTTCCTGCCTTTCTTCCTTCCTTCCTTAGGCATTATGGACAGGAGATGGTGAAGATGTTGCTCAATCATCAACAATTTAAAATGCTTTTGGAACAATCTCTTTCCCCCCGTGACCTGGAAGATATTCTGACAAGAATTAAGAAGAAAGTAAGTGCTTGGCAGGAGAAATGTCTCCTTTGTGCAAGTATTGCCACTGCTAATGTGAGAGCGAACATATCCAATCTGTCTTCAGCTCATTCCTCTTCTGCTGAATCATTTTGCTCCTGGGAATGAGCTGTTAATCCTCAGCCTTTTCATCTGCAGACTACAAAGGAACTGATATTATTAGGGAAAAGGTGGGGTTTTGAATATTTTCAATATTGGTCACAAAGAGGAAAGGGAAAGAGGAGAAAATGGGTTAACATTTAAGCGTAAGCCCCCACCATGCTCTCCCTACTCTGGCCCCTGTAAAGAAATTAAGTGAGAACTGTGCTTCTGAAGATAACAGAGTCTTTGCAAAGGACACTGGAAGTAGTAGTGCCAAGAAAATTCCCAAATTTACAAAAGATGTCCAAGTCAATCCTAGTTCCTACAATGACGGTCTGTCTTTTGTGAATACTGCCCTGCTGTCAAGCCCTGTGGAGCTGGAAGAAGCTTGTTGAATTCAGCCGCATCCACTGGAAAATCCTTTGTTTGTTTGGGGGGAGGATTTTATTTTTTTAATCGACATTACAGAAGGGAGCCTGCCTTTGTACAGGCACAAGGAGAGTGAGTGTTGAACCAAATTGACTTCCAACACAGAGGGCCAAGCCCCAGAGAGTCCAGTGATTTCTGTTGCTTCCTTCATGAACACTCGTTGCCTTCCAGTTTGCATTACTCCCACTTATGCTCAAGACTGCGGAATTTGGGATTTTAGATTGCTGCTCAGACTGGCAACATCCATAACCTGCCTTGGGCTATTGAAAACAAAGAGTTGGCATCACTGAATCTCTGCTCTGTTTCCATCTGTAAGTTAGGAAATGTTTCCCTAAGCCTTGGTAGCAGTGATCCTGGTTCTAACTTGTGTTTTCAACAGGGAATTTCCTGGTTTATATTCTAAAGATTGATGGGGTTTCTCTATGTCTTTGTAGGGGATGGAAAACCAGAAGGCTGAAGGCCCATCTGTCAAGGAGCCAGTGAAGGAGAGAAACGATGGCTCAAAGGAGCCCCAGGCCACATTGTCTTCTAGCAAACGGTACTGAGCACTTTTGTCAGATGTGACAAAGCACATGACAAGCTTTACATGTCTCTTGCTCAGGAAAATCTTTCTGGCAGAGATGACCAATGCCACAGATTGTTTCCTTTCCCTACAAATGCTCTAGGATAAAAAAATGTCTACTTCTGCATTGTGCTGATTACAACTTCTCTGGAGGGCTTTCCACAAAAATTGAGATACAAAAAGACACCCATTGGTTGCAGCTCAGACGATCCAGTGAAGTGGCAAGGGCAGTGTTGTCGAGGTTGTGAGAGGGTCAAGTCTCTGCTGCCTGACTTGGGACAAGTAAATTCAACCAGGGCTTTTTTTTCATCTGAGTGGAGTCTTTTTCGGATGGGTGTTGTGATGAGAAATCTCAGTCTGGAAGCAAGATGCCGTTCCACAAAGATGCAGTTCTCACCCATGTGCTTTGGCCTGGCTGAATCATGGTTTTCTTACCCTCATACAGTACCAAGTTTGAGTAGCAAGGAGCAAGGCAATTCCTGAACCACTTCAGTCAACAGGTGTCTGAATGTGGACTTTTTGTCTTGATATTGCTCCTTGCTGTCTCTTCATGGCAGCTGCAGAGCAGCTTGTATCTGTTCTCCTCTGATAGCAGAGGGGATTTATTTAGCTCTGTCCTGCTCAGCAGTGGCAGGAAAGTGACCACATGCCTCAGTAGCACAGCTAGCATCTTCCCGTGCTCGTGGAAGAGACAGGTTGATAGGGGAATTGTTCCCAGTGGGGTTGTTAAGCTGTACATCTAGTCTCTAGGGAAACAAATGAAATGTGAGTGTAGTTCTGGGATGTCTGACTTCTGTTTTTATCTCTCTTCCTGATTTTTTGAATCCTTCAAATATGGCCCTGTTCATCTATTCAGGTGCATCTGAGCTACTTTTCCAGATTGGCATGCCTAGTTGCAGAGACACTTCTCCAGAGTGATGAGTTTCCTTATTCTAAGACACACACGTCCCATATGAGGAGGCATTTAAACTTGGCAGTAGTGTCTCTCTTTCTCCACAAAGCAATGTGACCTGTGTGCCCTGGCAGCCATCTGAAGATAGATCAGATGCATCTCATCCTTGGTTTTCCTAAGTGAGCACTGGAGAGAATGTCACTGGCAGATTGTCTCCTGTAATGATTGCCATGAGGTCCACGTTGTTCTTCAGAGCCTCATGATTTTCCTGCTTGAAATCACATAATTAGGAAAGCTGCTCAAGATGTTTTGCTCACAATTAACTGAAGGTATTGTCTGTGGCTGCAGCTCTCTCCATAGATAGCAGCAGGCACAACTTTGCCAGGCATTGTCCTGGGGAAGGCTGTGAGAAGATCAGAGAAAAGAGTGAGAAATAATTCTTATCTTCACTTGCTGCACCTGTTGTTGTGAACATGTGGAATGTGTCATGGAGACTTGTTTACCAAAGGGTGATTTCTTAACTGGCCACTGATGATGGTGTTTTGGATTCAATTGACCAATCTGGTCTGTCTGTATCAGACTGTCTGTAAGGGCGATGAGTTTCTGTATGGTATGGTATGGTATGGTATGGTATGGTATGGTATGGTATGGTATAGTATAGTATAGTATAGTATAGTATAGTATAGTATAGTATAGTATAGTATAGTATAGTATAGTATAGTATAGTATAGTATAGTATAGTATGATAAAGTGATTGATCAGCCTTCTGGAATCAATGCTAATTATTTCCTCCACAGGGATGCCATGCTACGATAATTATCACCACCAGGTACTCATTTGGTTTAATTTCCCAGGGTGAAATCTCCCTCTGATGGACACCTCCTACACCGTGCACAAGCCCAGGTCACGTCACCTCCAGCTGTGGGAGAAACGGAGCTGCTCCAGAAGCTTTACAATCTCCTGGAAGCCAAGGGGTTTCAGAAAAGGATGGAAGGAGTGGAACTCCTCCGAGACCTGTGCAAAACCAGCCCCCAGCTCATCTCCACTAACATTGCCCAAGTATGTAGGGTATCTCCACTACTCCTTTCCTTTAGCTCCTTTCCTGAGCCTGTAGCAGCAAAGTTAATTCAGTGTGTCTTGGCACTCTGTGCTGGCTGTTTGGGACACGCTGATCCCTCTTACCCAGACAAATGTAATTCAGGTCCAGGCTTCAGGACAAGTTATTTCAGTCCAGCTGTTTTATGTCTGGCAGGTGCCTATTGCTGCTGTTCATCAGATGATGGCAGAATTTTCTGCTGGTGTAACTGCTGCTCTCTCCTACTCCCTGCTGGGTTAAGTGAAGGGAATCCAGCCCTTGAAAGCATGGCAATTATTCTCTAGACAAAAATGGGTTTGCATAGGGAAGAGAAGTATCAGGCTGGGTTGGTTTAGACCCAGTTGTTTTTTCAAAAACAACACTCCTATATACTCCATCTTGTCTTACACAGGCACAGCTCTGGCTACTCATTTCCATCCTTGTTTCTATTCCTCTTGGTAAAGACAGTGCTCACCCTTCTTGGGGGTCTTTTTTTCTCTTTGGAAAAGGAGGAAAACAGCTAAGGACTCATCTCTGCCTTCTCCTCCCAGTAGCTGCTTTTTCCCTTTTTCCAGGGAAAGGCGCCTGATAATGTGGCTGTCAAGGGACTGAACCTGCTCTAATGAGCACTGAACAGCACATTACATTTCAGAAGTCCACCTGTTACTTAGAGAAATGCTCTGGATCCTGGAAGAGTTGATCAGAGCCCTGCACTTCTCCAGACACTGGCTCTGAGACAAACAAAAGAAAACTTAGATCTCCTCCAGCCATAATTTCGGCAAAATCATAACTGCCCTCAGCACTTGAGGCAACTGTATGGAAAACCAGGCATTGTAAACATCTGCTTGCATTCAAAGCAAAGGTACTCTTTAGCATTAATAAATGGAATTGATTTGATGATTTAAAGATGGAGAGAAATAACATAGGAACTACTCTGTCCCCAGCCAAACCTCCAGAAAACAGAAGAAAATCTTTCAACTAGAATGAGGCTGTGCCACCATTCCAGTGAGTGGCCCACAGGAAAACAGTGAAATTGTGCAAGCAAGGGCTGACCTGACAGAAAGGATCACTTTCATCTTTGACATTGCTGACTGCTACATCCACTCTTCAAACAAGGACATTTGAACCCAGCTTTCACATTGCTTGTTCTCTTTACAGATTTTTGATTATTTTGTCCTGAGAATATCTGACAGCCACAAGAAAGTGAAGCAGAGGGCGCTGGACGTGCTGGCTGAAATCACAGGAGCCCTGAAAGATGCCTTGAACCCGGTGATCACTGGTTTAGTGGAAGGAATAACAAAGAACCTGAATTCAAAGGATCCCAGGGTTCGTGGGGCAGCTGTGAAAGCACTGGAAGAATCCATTGCTCATTTGGGTAAGGCTGAGCCCCGGCAGGGACTCTCCTCAACTTTGTCTCTGTCTCTCCTGCACAAGAGAGCGCTGAGTGCCTTGACAGCTGCTCTTGTCTGTGGAACCCTCCAGCTGACACCCACCAGAAGCTGTGCAGGTGCAGTCCTTATGCACCATCTCCAACAGGCTGGAACGGGATCAGCATTTCCCAACAGTCTCAGAAGCCCTTGGCTCTGTGCTGCTTGTCTGAAGAGCAAGTCCTGGGCTACAGCTCTGCTACAGTTCAGAGGCAAAGGGGGTTTGGAGTTTGCTTGGGCCCCGTCTGACTTCCCAAATGAACAGCTTTGCTGTTGGCATGAAGGGACACTCACCCATCAGAGCTTCTGCAGGGCAGCCACCTGCAAGGCTCTACATTAGTGGCATTAGCTGCCTATTTCCCACTTTTCTTCTTTGTCTTCTATTTTCAAAGTGGAACTTATGATTCACCAAGTTCATTTCTTCAGAATAAACAGGTATAAACCCAGCTGTCAATGATGCCTTGTTCCACATGTTGTTTTGCATGGGGCAAAATGGCTACAGCAATTAACTACATAGGCAAGGGCTGCTCTAAATTCCTTTGCCACACAGATTTATGTCAGCTCTGAAAATGCTGCATTAGGGAAATATGCCTGAAAAAAGGAGTGTTGAAGAGGCAGGTCTTCAAGAGGAGTTTCTACTTTCTCCTCCCCAGCTGCTTTGTGAACTCAGGAACTGCCTGACTCAGTGCCTTTCTGTGCCCCAAGTATGGGGCTCTTCCTTTTTGCTCCGGAATGCAGAACCTTTTCACTGCTTCCATGTGACTGAACTCTTGAGGTCCCTGATGTGAAATGTTTTAACACAGCTCCTGCTACAGCAGAAATGTTTGGATTTCCAAAACTGAAAGGAGAGCTATTCTTTTGGAATTTAAAACCCTGCCAAGTAGGCTGGAAGGAAAGAAGAAAACTATTCAAAAATCAGCAGAAATGTACATGATTTTATAAAATGGGGTTGGCCCTGCCCTTTCCCTCCCCACTGTCCTTTCTCCTATGACCTGAGAAAAGTGAGCAGAAATGTGTGTTTTCCTTGTAGATAAAGTGTCACTGCTGAAAGAGTTCAGCTACCAATGGAATCACCTGAGTGGCCAAGCTCTGCTGGATGTCACCGAGTGTATCACAGGTATGGCCTCCCCTTCTGAGCCAAGAGCTCTTCCCAGGGAGCATTTACAGGGAATGCCTGTGAGCAGACAGCAGAGCAGCTCCTCCAAACCAGGAGGTGCTGAGCTTGTCCCTGCTGCCCTATAGCCAAGGCAGGTGGGTTTGGCAGGTTTTCCCTGGCTGCTGCAGAGCTGGGCAGCATCTGAGATGGGGGCAGCGCTCGGCCTGGGGCTAAGATCTCACTGGGGCATCTCAGAACCACCTCCAGCAAAGGGAGGGCTAAAATACCCCAGCTGGCTCCTCTCTGGGAAGCTCAGGGACATCTGTGACCTTGAGGGGAAATGGTAGCAAATGCTGTCTCAGGGCATCAGTTTGTTTTGTCCTCACAGAATTCTTGGTTTTCTCTTGGAAAGTTTTGAGGCTGAACCATGCAGAGCCTGGGGGTCACAGCTTAGGCCAGAACTCAACAGAGGTATCAGAGGCACGTGTTTAGTGCAAGGCAGCCTCTGGGGGCACAGGGAGAGAAGCAGAGTGCTGAGGCTCCCTGCCTGTGCTGTCACAGTGGCATTGGACTGAGCCTTTCAGGGTGTGCAAACAGTGTCTGCCTGTGTCAGCGCTGTCCACAATGCTACAAATGCAGCTGATAATTGATTCCTCAGAGGAGCTTGCTATGCCAGCAAGAGTCAAGGAATGGAAAAATGATAATCTCAATATATAGTAGAAAAGACGATTGATAGCCTTGCTTTAACTGGGGCTAAATCCACTTCTAACTATGCCAACGTCTTTGAATGCAAGGTGTAATACGCTTTGTGTCTTCATTAGGAATCTCAAAAGGGCATGTTCAGAGATTGGGAATGTCAAAGGCCCTTTAAAGAGCATTTGAGTAAAGTAGATCTCCAGGAACAGGGAATTTATTTTAACAGTTCTTTTGATCTCTTTTTCAAATAAAGGAATTAACCATAAATTAGGACTACTTTAGAAAAAGCAGATGTTCTCTCTGCGATTTAATAGGAACAGACAGCTGTTCCTCACATTCAGTAGTCACCGATGTCTTTAATTGCATTTAAACTCAAATGAATTCCCATTTTAAAATGGGTACCATAACCCTTTCCTGCTTAGCAGAATTGGTTTTGGGTACTTGCAGGAGCTGTTTCAATGTTGATGACAACTGGTGGATTAACAGCATAGAGAAAATGAAGTCTCTTCCACCACAGAATATTTAATGGCTGCTAGACAACATTTTGTCTGATCAGAAAATAAGAATGGTCTCCAGAGCATTTCAGGTTTTCATATCTCTCAGCCAAATCTGCCATGCAAGAAGCCTGTTGGTAGTAACTTTTTGTCTGTGTTTGATACAGTTCAGTTCAAAAAATGGGCAGACAGATTCCAGAGACAAATTGAGAAAACACTCATGTTTTGGTTACATTTCAGTCCCCTGTGTAGCATTTTTCTTTCTCTATGCCCCTATTTCAGTGGACATAAGAGAAAATGCCATTAACATTGAGAGGAAAAATAGCATTAAAATGTGGAGATGCTCAAATGCCACAGCAATGGGGTCTGGTTAATTCTCTAAGACACCCTGAGGTTTGAAACAGCTCTTTGTTGGAAGCCCCAAAAGCATTCCGCCAAAGACACCAGCTGGTCACTGATGTTTCTCATCCAACTGTCAGGCAGCAGCCATCTCTGGTGGGCTGGAGTTTTGAGGTGTGTTCCAATCCTGCCCTTTGCTGTGTGCCACTGAGCAAAGAGAAGAGCCAGATTAGACATTTGGCACTTGACATCAAAGTTACAAAAATGGAATCATCCCTTTTATTAGAAATCTCTCCATTTCCTCTCTACGGTGCATTTCCAAATATTCATGTGTGCGTTTAGACAACTTCTTAATGGAAATCAAAGGCAATTGGACATTTCATTCATTGTTCATACAGAAAGAGATTGTGAAATAATTTAGTAAAGGTAGGAAGTCAGCCACAGGGACAAGGCTCTGTTTGGAGCAATTAGTCCTGAGGGGTTGGTGGTTCTGTTCCCAGGTTGATCAGCTGTTTTGCCCTTTTCTGGATCAAGGGGCTGTGGGTGCTATTTTGCTGATCTTGGCCAGAGAGGCTTGCAAGAAGCAAAAGCAGAGGTAGATCCTTGTTTGCAGTGAGGCTGGTGGGTAAGGAGCTGTGTCTCTGTCCCGGCAGTGCTTGTGCAGGGGGTTCATGCCAGGAGCCCTGAAGTCGTCCAGCGTGATGCCCTGCCTGTGCTCTGGTCCTTCCTGGGGAACAAGGCGCTGCCTGTGCGGAGCGCCAACGTCCGCACCGTGGCCACCAAGCTCGCCTCTGCCCTCTACAAGGTGATGGGCACCCAGCTGAAGAAATGTGCTGCCAGCAAGCCTCCACATCTACGGGAAAACCTCTCCAAAATGTTGGGCTGGTGAAGGCGAGATGTTCACCAGAAAGCTGAGGAAGCACTGAGTTGGACATGTCTGGATTTTCCTTTTGAGCTGTGCCAAAAATGATGAAATCATATGGAACGGTGTGCATCTGCTCCCACTCTCTCCATTGCCCTTCCTAGTCATGGCATGGCAGGCCTGAAGCAACTCCAGATGGAGGACAAGGTGAAGGCAATCATGGCTCAGCCTCACACAGAGGTGAGGGGGGAGCTGGGCCAATCTCTGCTGGGAGGAAGGGTCTTGTGGCAGCCCAGAGAGGCTGTGCACATTGCCAGGGAACAGCTGTGCCCTGCACGTGCCCCTGCAATGAGCTGTGCTGCTGCCAGTGCCTCTGGAGCTGTAGGGCTGCTGAGCTGTGGGGCAGGCAGAGGAGCACGAGGTTGCATGTGCAGCTGAGCCATTCCTGGAGAGCACAGGGCTCTGGGCTCCCTACTGTCCCAGGGCAGCCCAGAGGCCAGGCTGTGCCTGTGCTAGCCCTGGGCGAGTGGCTCAGTGTTGTGCCCTGGCCTGCCTCAAGTGTCTGCCAGCAGGAGCATGTTTCCCTGTGCAGCTGTTTAGACATTTCCAGGAAATGTGTCCCGTGAAATATGGAGCTTCAGATGCTTTAGGTTTGCATGGTGGCCTCTGTCAAACTTTGTGTCTCCACTTTGCAGATCTGACTGGTTACAGTCTTACCAAGAAGTTTTCTCTGGACACTTCTGATGTTCCCTCACCCACAAAGTCCTCACCTCCCGTCCAGAAGAGCTCTCTGTCCTCTAAGCTCAGGAAGAAGCTGCCACCTGTATGAAGAGTGTTTGAGGAATAGGATTGATGCATTATGCTTCATAATTACAGCTGTACATACGTTCTGATCTTCAGATGTAGTTATGAATTAATGTGTTTTGATTGTATCTTTAAAATTTGATGACATATTTCTAATTGTATATATATTTTAAGATGAAAAATAAATAAATAAATAAATAAATAAATAAATAAATAAATAAATAAATAAATTTTAAATAAACCAAGAGAAGAATGTGAGACCAGGACCTGCTAGCCTAGAGATTATGGGAGTGCAGCTCACTCGATGTGCCAATGTCTCACCACATCCTTTCCTCATTGGGCCTCTCCTCTTCCTCTTTGGCCATGTTTTTTTTGTGTCATTTGTGCTGCTCTTTGTTACTTGGCATTACAACGGGGTCACCTGTTGACCTGTTTGGGGGACAGTGGATCCAAAAGATCCTGTATAGTCAAAGGTTTTTGTCTTGGTTTGGAAAGACAGGGGGCTGCTAAGGAAAGCAGGAGCCTCCCCAGAAATGGAGAATGTAAACCCTCCCCACCCCTCCAAATTGCTATAAATTTTAAATTAAGGGGCTCTCAGGCAAAAATATGGGAGCAGGAAATAACAGTTCTTTAATAGGTAAGGAAAAAAAAAAGGATAAAATAAACAATGCATTACACTAGAACAACACTGACAGAGTCAGAACCCAACCTGACACCCTGTGGGGTGTTGGTGGCAATCCAATTGAAAATGTGGCTGCAGCCCTCCTGAAGTGTCAGGTGTGGTTCTGTTGGAGCAAGGGGGATCTGTAGAGAAGGATGTATTCTTCCTCTGAAGATCCAGTAGAAGAAGAGAGAGCTGCTGTTCCTCTGGGGAATCCAGTGGAGAAAGCCATGCTGGTGTCTCAAAAACCTCTGGATTATATCTGGGTAGCAATGCTTGGCTCCTCCCTCTGGGCAGAACATCTCACAATGGGATGTTATAGTTCTTATCAGTCATGCAGTGACATTCAATAGCCTGTTATCAGCAGATGTCTCCTCTCCAGGGAGGAGTGGGAGTGAGCGCTCAGAAAGAGAGATAAGGCAAACTGCCCACTTGACAAAAGACAGCTGCCATACAGATGGTAATAGAATGCATCTTGCCTTGCAATCTGGAACATTATCCACCCCTTATTCTATTTCCATCTGCATCAAATGAAACCTTACACACAGTTCTCACTTATGACTAAGTTTCCCTTTGGTACACAACGGTTTTCTCCATCTTTCTGCATTACCCACCAAGTGTAAACAGGTCCTTGAGAAAAAACAATTCCATGCATGGGTTTGTCTTTGCCTGAAGTGGGAGTAATCCAAACAGTTTTTCCTAAAATACCTTTCATGTGTACAACAGGGACTTTATCTCCACCCACTGTGTGCAGGGGTTCAGACTGGGCAGGACCAGCTCTATTTATGGACCCTCTGGTGTTGACCAACCAGGTGGCTTTTGCTAGGTTCATTTCCCAATTTCTAAAAGTCCCCCCTGCCGAGTGCCTTCAGGGTTGTTTTAAGTAGTCCATTGCATCATTCAACTTTCCTGGCAGCTGGTGCATGATAAGGAATATGATATATCCATTCAATACCATGTTCCCTGGCCCAGGTGTTGATAAGGCCATTCTTGAAATGGGTCTCATTTTCTGACTCAGTTCTCTCGGGGGTGCCATGTCTCCACAGGATTTGCTTTTCCAGGCCCGGGATGGTGTTCCGGGCAGTGGCGTGAGGCACAGGGTAGGTCTCCACCCATCCAGTGGTGACTTCCACCACGGTCAGCACGTAGCGCTTGCCTTGGCGTGTCTAGGGCAGTGTGATGTAGTCAATCTGCCAGGTTTCCCCATACTTGTACTTGGACCACCGCCCACCATACCACAGGGGCTTTACTCACTTGCCCTACTTGATGGCCGCACACATCTCACAGTCATGGATGACCTGAGAAATACTGTCCATGGTTAAATCCACCCCTCGGTCTTGTGCCCACTTTTAGGTGGCATCTCTGCCCTATGGCTGAGGCATCATGGGCCCATCGAGCTAGGAATAACTCCTCCTTATGTTGCCAATCTAAGTCTCTCTTTGACACCTCCATTTTTGCTGCCTGATCTACCTGCTCGTTGTTTCGGGGTTCCACATTAGCCAACTCTTGGAGACATGAGCATCCACATGGTGGACTTTCACGGGTAGCTTCTCTAACCGAGTGGCAATGTCTTTCCACTCATCAGCAGCCCAGATCGGTTTTCCCCCACACTGCCAGTTGGCCTTTTTCCACCTTTCCAGCCAGCCCTAAAGAGCATTGGCTACCATCCATGAATCAGTATAAAGATAGAGTTTTGGCCATTTCTGTGTCTCAGCAATGTCCAGGGCCAGCTGAACAGCTTTGAGTTCTGCAAGTTCACTTGATCCACCTTCTCCTTCAGTAGCTTGTCCAACCTGTTGTGTGGGGCTCCATATGGCTGCTTTCCACTTCTGGTTCATCCCTATGATGCGACAGGAACCGTCAGTGAAAAGAGCGTAGCGTGTTTCTTCTGGGGGCAGTTGGTTATAGGGAGGAGCCTTCTACGCACGTGTCACTGGTTCTTGTTCCTCTTCATCATTCAGACCAAAGTTCTCACCTTCTGGCCAGTTTGTAATTATCTCCAAAATCCCAGGGTGATTCAGTTTACCTATACGGGCACGCTGTGTGATAAGAGCAATTCATTTACTCCATGTAGCGTCAATGGCGTGGTGGGTGGAAGGAACCTTGCCTTTGAACATCCACCCCAGCACTGGTAGTCGGGGTGCCAGGAGGAGTTGTGCTTCCATGCCAATCACCTCTGAGGCAGCCTGGACTCCTTCATAGGCAGCTAAGATTTCCTTCTCTGTGGGAGTGTAGTTGGCTTTGGACTCTCTGTATCTTCAAAATCCCAGTGGTCGGCCTCGAGTCTCCCCAGGCACCTTCTGCCAAAGGCTCCAGGACAAGCCATGGTTCCCTGCTGCAGAGTAGAGCATATTCTTTACCTCTGGTCCTGTCCTGCCCAGGCCACGGGCTACTGTATGAGCGATCTCCTGCTTGATCTGGGCTTGTTGTTGTTCAGGGCCCCAGTGGAACTCATTCTTCTTGCAGGTAACCAGGTAGAGAGGGCTCATGATCTGACTGTATTCAGGAATGTGCATCCTCCAAAAACCTATGGCACCCAGGAAAGCTTGCATTTCCTTATTGCTAGTTGGTGGGGACATAGCTGTGATCTTGTTGATGACCTCAGTGGGAATCTGACGCCATCTGTCTTGGCACTTCACTCCCAGGAACTGGATTTCTTGAGCAGATCCCTTGACTTTTCTCTTCTTGATGGCTAAGCCGACTTCTAGCAGAATCCTGATGATCCTCTCTCCTTTTTCAAATACTTCCATTGCCGTGTTCCCCCACACAATGATGTCATCCATGTACTGCAGGTGTTCTGGAGCCTCACCCTTTTCCAGTGCAGCCTGGATTAGTCCATGGCAGATAGTGGGGCTGTGCTTCCACCCCTGGAGCAGTTGGTTCCAGGTGCACTGCATGCCCCTCCAGGTGAAAGCAAACTGAGGCCTGCATTCTGCTGCCAGAGGAATGGAGACAAACGCGTTAGCAATGTCAGCAGTGGAGTACCACTTTGCTGCCTTGGACTCCAGCTCGTACTGGAGTTCCAGCATGTCCGGCACAGCAGCGCTCAGCAGTGGAGTCACTTCATTCAAGCCACGATAGTCCACAGTCAATCTCCATTCTCTGTCAGACTTGTGCACAGGCCGAGTGGGGCTGTTGAAGGGTGAGTGAGTCTTGCTGATTACTCCTTGGCTCTCCAGCTCTTGGATCATCTTATGGATGGGCATCACAGCATCTCGAGTGGTTCTTGTACTGTCGTCGATGCACTATGGAAGTGGCAATTGGCACCTATTGCTCTTCTTCCGTCAGGACTCCTACTGCAGATGGATTCTCAGACAGTCCAGGCAAAGTGTTCGGTTGCTGGATGCCCTCTGTCACTACAGCTGCTATCCCAAATGCCCACTTGAGTCCTTTTGTGTCTTTGAAATACCCACTTCGGAGGAAGTCTATGCCCAAAATACATGGGGCCTCTGGGCCAGTCACAATAGGATGTTTCTTCCACTCATTCCCAGTCAGGCTCACATCAGCTTCCACCACAGTGAAATCCTGGGATCCCCCTGTCACACCAGCAATAGAAACAGACTCTGTCTCCACATGTCTCGATGGGATTAATGTGCATTGCACACCAGTATCTACCAAAGCTTTATACTCTTGTGGTTCCAATGTGCCAGGCCAACGAATCCACACAGACCAGAAAACACGGTTTTCCCTAGCCTCTACCTGGCTAGAGGCGGAGCCCCTCTAAGCCTGCTTATCTTTCTTTCCCTGGGCATATGTCTTGGATGTTCCTTCAAGGGGATCGGACATGTCATCATCATCATCATCATACCTGGCAGTTCGGCTATAGGCAACTGGAGCTGCTTTCCTTCTGGTAGCTTCCTTCAGTTCATGCACCCGTTGTGCCAGAGCAGCAGTAGATTTTCCATCCCATCTCCTCATGTTTTCTCCACAATTACGCAGGTGGAACCACAGCTCAGCTCGTGGGGTGTACCTTCTCTTGCCATCTGGGTAACATCTGTGTTGGCTACCAGAACCTCTGATCTGTACTGCTGAGATTTGGAGAAGGTCTTCTTTAATCTCCTCTCTGAACTTCTTATGATTCTCCTCTATCTTGTCCTCTAATTTCTGCAGACATGTTTCTACTGCTGCGATTCTGGCATGTGTTGGGCCATGCACAGCATCTGCATATGCTCAGAGCTTCTTTGCCATATCCAGCACAGTCTCATCCCTCTCATCCCACTTCATGATGGCTAAAGCAGAAGCATATTTGTGTGGCACAAGTCGTACAAGTTTCCGCCACATCACAGACCTGCATGGTACCAAGTCTGGGTTCCTAGTTGTTACATCATCTGAGAAGATAATCTCTGCCACTGCCATTTCTCTCAGGTGTTGGATCCCTTGCTTTATGGTCTTCCATTGGGTTTGTTGCATATAGAGATCATCTGCACACAGGTATCTTTGTGCTACATTTTCCAAGACCCGTGCCCAGAGGCTGTGTGGAGTAGTCCCCCTCATCATTCCTTGGTCAATGACAGGATCCTGTGACAGGGATCCCAAATGCCTGGCTTCAGTGCTGTCCAGAATTGCAGCCTCACCTGCAGCATCCCAGAGATGGACTAAGCAACTAATTATGGATTCATCAGGTCGTTGGGTGTAATCCTTCTGTAGGCCACAAAGGTCCTTCAGAGAAAAGGACACAATATTGGCTTCTGATCTTGCGCCTGCTGGTTTGACTCCTGATTTTATGTCAGGAGGCACTGAGGGTCCTTCTCCTGCTGCATCATCATCATCATCATCATCATCATCATCATCATCCACTGGTCGGTCGGTCTTGTCCGTGCATTTCCCACTTCTAGTGCTGGTAGCAACAGCCATTGGTTGAGGCTTATTGTCTGGTTTAGCTGCTGGCTTAGGCTCACTATCTGGTTTAGCTGCTGGCTTTGAGCCTGGGCTGTTAGCTGTAGCCTGACTGGGATAGTTGCTGATTTATCTCCCTGCCCCCCTGCCTCTGTCTGCTGCCCGACAGTATCTAACAGAGTGGGATAAGCATAGGCCAGGGCCCAGCTTATTGCAATGAGCCTTTTCTCTTTAGAATGATCATGGCACTTTGTTTTTAGGTATTTCCCCACCTCAGCTGGGTTCTGAATTTGTTCCCGTGGAAAATCCCAGTCTACAGGATGAGAAAACTCCTTCAGGGTTTAGCCTGTATTTTCCCATTCTCCACACCACTTAGGATTTTTCACGCCTGCATCTGCTTCTGGGTCAATGGTCTCACCAACTCCTCTGGATATCTCAGCCCTCATTCTAGAGAAGCTGCAGACCATATAGAGGAAGTTTGATTAAATACCAGATTAAATACCAGAAAGATGGTCTCCTTAACATTCAGGGGAAACTGAACATTCTCAAAAAGTGACATAACAGATTCAAAGGAGAAGAAGGAAAGGAAAGGCTGGAAAGCCTCATTCCCTGCTCCTCCTCTAACAAACTGGGTGCAATTACTAATAAATTCCCAAAACATACTACTGGAACTGGGATGCAGGGTAGGACGAAGAAACCGTAAACCATAAATATCATAAACTGACTCCAGTATCTTTGTAAATGCCCTATAAATCATTATCACCAAGGCCAGCACAACAACTATTCCAATCCGTGCCGCACTACCATAAAAATTACGGGTTATGGACAATAATCCTAGTGACCAGAAAGGTATTGAAACCTCAAAAAGCTCTAGAGACCAGAACCACGTG
Organism: Melospiza melodia melodia; assembly: GCF_035770615.1. NCBI lineage: Eukaryota > Metazoa > Chordata > Aves > Passeriformes > Passerellidae > Melospiza > Melospiza melodia. Next base: position 5,449,254 of record NW_026948796.1, on the reverse strand, counting down.
AAGGCCTCCACCCCAAGAGACATTAGGAATTCAAGCAACATGGCTACTGATTGCTTTAACTCACTAGAGAGTGAGCACAACCAACATACAATCAATAGAGCTTTTCTCCACCTTCTTGAGCCACGCATTGGGCACCAATAGATGTATTTGTCCTGGTTCAAATTTGGAAGAGAATCCCAAAGGGGCTCCAGTAGGAAAGCAGATTAAATCAGCCCCTTCCCCTAACCGGTCCTGGAGAAAATACCTCCTTGGAGAAAGGTGGAAAAAACCTGTTTATTAAACAATAAAACCTAAACAATATTAAACAATAAAACCCCTTGCCGCTCCAAAAGAGATGACAAACTGAGAAAGTCCCCTCCCTGGGTTGCAGCTCAGCTCACTCAGTCTCTGATCAGTCCCTCTGGTGCTGGAAGTGTCGCAGGCCAGGCCTGGCCCAGTGGCCACAGGTGTAGCTGCCGGTGCTCTTCTGGTGTTCAGTCCAGAGCAGGTTTGAACAGCTCCAAAGAAAAGGGAAAAAACCCCACAGTCCAGGGAACTTCTTTGTCTCCTTTGCCTCAGCTAGCTAACTAACTAAAAGCAAAAGAGAGCTCTGTGCTGCTGTCTGTACATCCACAGACAACACAGTCCAGAGCAGGAATGTGGAGGAGTGAGTGCAGTGTCTGAAAAAAACCTGCCGCTTCTTCTCTCCCCCCTTCACTCTCTGGAACAAGTCTTACAGGTGTAAAACTTATTATTCAGCATAAACAGAATGAGACAATTGGGGATAAAAGCATCATTTAGTCAACCCAGGACACCCACCCATTACTTTCTTTTTTCTTACTTTCCCAAGCTTGCTGACAAACTTGCTGAGTCCTGATGACTCTTCTTCTTGTATCTCTTTCAAGGATATACCAACCCCATTTCTGAATATGTCCATTATTCATTGTTTGTGCATGTGTCCATTGTCCATTAGTACAAGCAGGCTGGATTGTGCTTCGGCTGAATATGGCCATTGTCTAACAAAATCTCCTCAATCTGCAAAAACTCTCAATATGTAACCATACTGAGATGACTGGAACCACACAGGAACAACCAGGACCATGCTGAGGAGAACTGGGACCACACTGGGCGTAACTGGGAGTGAGTGAGACCATGCTGGGAGGGACTGGGATCATATGGGGAGTGACTGGGACTATACCAGGGACAACTGAGTTCAATTGGGACCATACTGGGAGTGTCTGTAACCATAGGGGAGTGATGGAAGCACACTGGGAACAGCTGGGCCCATGCTGGGACCAACTGGGATCACTCTGAGAGGGACTGGAATCATGGAGGGATTGACTGGGAGCAACTGGAATGATGCTGAAAGCAACTGGGAAGAAGTGGGAGTGACTGGGAACAAGCTGGAAGCAACTGGGATAAACTAGGAGAGACAGGGAGACGCTGGGATCATACTGGAGGCTACTGGGGTTATGCTGGCATTGACAGGGAGCAACTGGGATAACACTGGGGGCACTGAAATCGTACTGGGAGTGTCTGAGAGCAACTGGGATTAGACTGCAAGTGACTGGGATCATACTGGGAGTGGCTACAATCATACTGGGATCAGAGTGGGTGTGATTGGACCCTGACTGGGGGTTACTGGGAGCTACCAGGCCCATGCTGGGGGACATAATTAGAGGAACTGGGAGCAACTGGGATAAAACAGGGGGCAAGTGAACCACCCTAAGGTAACTGGGAGTGCCTGGCAATGACTATGAGAATGTCCAGGGCAACTGGGATATACTGGGAGTGTCTGAGGCCATATGGGTGTTGACTGGGACCGGACTAGGAGCCACTGGGAATGTGCTGGGAGAACTGGGAACACGCTGGGGGCAAGTGGGAAGGACTAGGGACCTGGTGGGAGAGACTGGGATCATACTGGGAGTGCCTAGGACTATGCTAGGGACAACTGGGAGAACTGGGAACATGCAGGATGAAATTGGGAAGAACTGGGACTGTGCTGTGATCAAATTGTATCATCATAGGGAATGACTGGGAGGGACTGGGCTCATACTGGGAGCAGCCACTGCTGGCTCTGGGACCCTCCAAAAACACCTCCTGGGGACCCCGGATGTCCCCCCGAGGGCCATCTGCAGATCGGCTTTGGAGCCCTGCCAGCTCCAAACTTCCCCTGAATAAAACCCCAAACCCAGGCACCCCCCTGTTGCCTTCTATGCCAAGGCAGGCGACCTGGTTCTGAGGTACAGCTCGACAGCCCTCTCTCTAGGGCCGTTCGGGCCAATGACATACGCAGACACCAATGTGGTGGACGGTCAAAAGGCGTTTATTACTTCTTCTCATGGGGTCTTATAGTCTTAGGGGTCTCTACGTCAAAAAAGGGGTTTGTCCTTCTTACCTAGGGTTAGTAGGGAATGGAAAAGTACTGGGTAAGGGATGGAAAGTTACTGGCTTCAGTGGGGCAACATTCCTATTGTTAGTGGGACCACATTCCTATGTTAATTTCTTATCTATGAGTACCTGAGGGTCTTATCTATGGGGAACCGAAGGTCCTAGCTTCCCGTGACATCGCGAAATCTTCCGCAGCGCCTCTTCCCTAGCTACCACACCCCCCAGCAGGTTTGGGCCGAGCTCCCCCTTCCCCGGGCACCTGTGGGATGGGGGGAGATGCTCCCGGGGCTGCGGCGACTCCAGGGTTCCCTCTCCCCTTCTCCAGCTGCTTCGGCTGCCGCTCAGCCTCTTCCTCCCTCCCTCCTCCTCCCTCCCCGTTCCTGAAGGTCGAACTGTGAGGGCAAAGGGTGCAGGGAAAGGGTGGGAACCATGAGGGGAAAGGGGGCAGGGAAAGGGCAGAACTGTGAGGGGAAAGGGGGCAAGGAAAGGGCGGGAACTGTGAGGGGAAAGGGGCAGGCTCAGGCCAAGGGCAGCAACTGTGAGGGGGCACTCTGGGAGGCAGCACTCTGCAAACAGAACTGCAATGGACTGAACATGAACGGGAGAGAAAGCAATAAGTCTGAGAGTTTTATTTGCTATCAAATACATCCCACACACCCAGCCCCACACAACCCCCATCCAATCGCTCCTACGCTCCCATCCTATCCTATCGCTCCCAAATTGGGATCCCATTTCTCCCATCTCCTTCCAACCCCATCTCACCCTGGTACCTGTGGAATGGAGTGAATTTGGCATAGGATTGAGATTTTGAGGTGGGAACAAGCAATTTGAGGTAGGATTGAGCCCTTTTGTGTTAAGATTGAGCTGTTTTCAGTATGATTTGAGTGGTTTTGAGGTGAAAGATCGATCCCTCTTCACTTTTGGACTGCAAAGAGATGGAAAAGACAAGAAAATTAAGGCCAAACCAAAAGAATAAGAAGCCAGGTGTGTTCCCAACATGGATCACAGGGAATGTGGGTCACCAGGGCTGTGCCCAAAGTGCCTCCTCCAGTGGGGGATGGAGCTGGAGCAGAGCACGAAGCTCTTCCTGCACTCGGGGGACTCGCAGGGCTTCCCTTACCGGTGGCTGTATTGGTGTCGGGTCAAATGAGAGCTCTGTGAGAAGCTCTTCCCACATTCTCCACACTTGTAGGGTCTCTCCCCTGTGTGGATGCACTGGTGGGTGATGAGTTGGCAGTTGTACTTAAATCCCTTCCCACACTCAGGGCAGAAGAAGGGCCTCTCCTCTGTGTGACTCAGATTGTGCAGGAGGAGATGGGAGTTGAACCGAAATCTGTTCCCACACTCAGAACACTCATAAGGCCTCTCCCTAGTGTGGATCTTTTGGTGCCTGATCAGGGTGTCATGGTCCCTAAAGCTCTTCCCACATTCCCCACACTCGTAGGGTCATTCCCCAGTGTGGATCCTCTGGTGCTTGATCAGGTCAGAGCTCCCCCTGAAGCTCTTCCCACACTCCCCACATTTGTAGGGCCGTTCTCCAGTGTGGATCCCCCAGTGCTTGATCAGGTCACAGCTCCACTTGAAGCTCTTCCCACACTCCCCACACTCATGGGGCCGTTCTCCAGTGTGGGTTCTCTGGTGGCTGATCAGGCTGGAGCTCTGCCTGAAGCTCTGTCCACACTCCCCACACTTGTAGTGCCTCTCCCCAGTATGGGTCCTCTGGTGGCTGGTCAGGTGGGAGCTCCGGCTGAAGCTCATCCCACACTCGTAGGGCCGTTCCCCAGTGTGGGTCCTCTGGTGCTTGATGAGCTTGTAGTTCCACCTGAAGCTCTTCCCACATTCCACACATGTGTGGGGCTTCTCCCCATCATAGAGCTGCTCATGGAGCACCATCTCCGAGCTCTGGCTTGATCTCTGGCCACCTTCCCAGCCCAGGCTGCCTCTTTCCTCCTCAGATCCCTGCCATCTGCGTTTGCAGCCCCTCCTCGTGCGGCATCTCCTGGGCTTTTCTGCCCCGTTGGCTTCCTGCGCCGTGGAGCTGCTCAAAACGGCCTCTTCCACCAGGTTCTGCTGTGGGGATTTGTCCTCCCTGCTCTCCATGCTCAGCTCCTGCTCTGGGGGAGGAAGGACAAGGACAGGATGGGATTTGCCTCCGTGCCACAGGCAAGGGCAAGGAGATCCCCCCAGGGTTGTGCTGCAGCCAGGGCCATACTGGGCTGGGCTACGGAGCAGCACAGAGGGGAAAGGGGCACTGATCTCCTCCTCATCTGCCTCAGTGCCCCAGGGCATCTTCCTCAAAGACTCCCAGGGGCTGGCAATGGGAAATCCTGGTTTGGGGAAAACAAGGGATGAGCATGTTGAGTTTGAAGGTCCCTCTGCCCAAGTCCATCTCTACAAATCACCGGCCATCTGTGCTTCATGAAAACCTCCCAAACGCCAAGATTCAGCCCTGGAAAAGCCTCCCAGGAGTTCCCTGTCCCTGGTCCCTCCCCTCGGGTGTTCAGGGGTTCCCCCCTGTCCCAGCTGCTGGGGTCACGCTTGGATTGGGGGTCCCCCTTCTCCTCGGTGCCCGCCCTGCCCAGGCTGCCGGCAGTCCCAGCAATCCCAAAAGCTTCCCCCTCTTCGCTCTCCCCATTTCGGGATGCCAGGGCTCTTTGGGCTCCCGGACTCCCTTCTCCCCTCATTCTCTGCTCTGGGCTGCAGCGGCTCCAAGGAGTCCCCCCTGCCCCTCTCCAGGCTTTTGAGGCTCCCACCCATGGTGGCGCTCCCCCCTCTGTGGGCTCCCCACTTTGGGCTCCTGGGGGACACAGGGCTCTGCTCCTCCAGGCTGCCTCTGCCGGCAGCTGCCATCAGCACCCCCCGATGTCCCCCCAAGGGGCCTTTTCCACTCAGCCTTGGACTGCTTCATTCTCCAAACATCCCCCCAAAAACCCAACTGGGAGCAACTGGGAGTGACTGGGAACATGCTGGAGGGAACTGGGCTATACTGGGACAATACTGGGAGGGACTGGAACAAATGAGGGTGAAAGAGAGCAACTGGAACCATGTGGAGCACAACTGGTTCTTACTGGCAGGGACTGGGAGCACAGTGGGGCTATCTTTGGATCATACTGGGAGGGACTGGACTAATACAAGAAAACCCTCAAAAACCCCAGAGAATCACCAAAAATCCCAGTGGAACTCACCAAAATTTTAAAAAACTCCTAAAAATTTCAATAAATCCCCCCCAAAAACCCCCACAACCCCAACAAATCACCCCAAATCCAAAACCCCCCAAATCAACAAAACCCCCCAAAATCACATAAGCATCTCTAAACCAAATAATTCTCCCAAAAACCCCCAATAATTCCCCCCATACTCCCAACAAAATCCCCAAAAGCCCAAAAAAGCCACCCTGAAATTCCCAAACAGCCTCGCAAAACCCCAAAATCCCCACAAATCCCCCCAGAACCCCCCAGACTCAGTGGGGCTGTCCTGGATCAGGGGGCACTGGCCGGTGGAACAGGAGCCACTTCAGGGGGCCCTCAGAGCTTTTTGGGGAGGGGGCACCATGGGAGATCCCCCCAGAATCCGGGGGGGGGGGGAAGGAACCTCTGCTGTGCCCCTGCCCCCCAAAACCCCCAGACCTCGGTTCAGGATGGGCCTGGGACCCCCCCCCGGGACCCCCAATTCTCCCCCGAGACCTCTCCAGGAACCCCAAACCCCCCAGAGCCCCCCAGGGTTGGCCTAGAATCACCCTGGACCCCCAAACCCTCCCCAAGACCTCCAAAACATCCCAGGACTCTCAGACCCCCCCACTTCCCTCCAAAATTCACCCCAGAGCTACCTGAAATCCCCTTTGAAAACTGCATGTATTTTACGATTGGCTTTTTGCAAATATTAAAATGAATATTATATGTGTTGTGTTAGAAAGAAATGCTGTATTAATTCTCTTAAGTACTGTGTTAAATATAGTTTTAGGTTATAAAAATTGTTAAAATAGAAACGATGCTATGTAAGATGCTTTGTTTAACAGAAAGGGCTTGCAGCGAGATAGCAGCCACAGGACACCTAAATCTTTCAGGGAAAAGGAATTTACTGCCTTCTTATCAGCAGAAAGGAACTTCTTCCCACCTTGGAGGTGCTGTTAGGATTAGAAGGAAGAAGTTGACAATGACCAGACAGAATCCTGTGTTTGAATGGAATTTATGCATCAGGTATGAAGTGAATGAATATGCAACGGGCTATTGTTCCTAATGGTTAATCCTTTGTTAGCAGGGGTCCTTTTTCGGGCTCATCATGCCCAGAAAAGGTACCCAGACATCTGTAATTCTTTGTTTTTATTATCTCATATTGTCTTAATTCAATTTGTCCAAATTGTTATTACTCTAATTGTGTTACTATTTTTATAACCACCTTATTACTATTAAACTTTTAAAATTTTTAAAAACAAGTGATTGGCGTTTTTCACACACACATAACTATAAATCTACAAAACTTCTCTTAACATATATTTAATATTCACTCTTTAATTGTGAGACCCAACCATCCATCTCATTATTCATCTACAGCATCATTTTCTAATGTTGTTGACTTTCTCAGCTTCTGTTAATACTTGTGATTTTATAACAGAATGTTCTTGTATGGGATTTTGCAAGATTCTGTCATCAGATTTCTGTTTTGTTCTTGGATTTCTTAGTGCTGGGTCAGAACTGAATGCAGCATTTTGGGAGGGAAGCTGTCAGCCTCACTGGGGCCAGGACCCGTGGGGCTCTGAGGGGCTCCTGGTGTGAGAATCCCCAATCACTTGTGTTCAAATTTTAAAAGTTTTACAGTAATAAAATGGTTATAAAATAGTAATAAAAATTACAGCAATAAGAATTTGGACAGTTAAGACAATAAATGAAATAAACAAAAAAGGGCCAGAAGACTTCTAATCCTATGTAATGCCTTTATTAAAAAGTGATCAGCTCAGGATTGGGCGGCTCGACGGGTCTGCAGCGTCCGTCGTCTCTCCCAAGGCGACTCAGAGGAGGAGGATATGCACAGCTCTGTCCACCAGGGGCAGAGCTGGGGATCAGATCCTCTTGGGAGCCTTTTGGGTCTCCTGATCCCATAAGATGGTGCCCCTCGCACTCTGTCAGCTTGGTCTCACCGCCGGGGTCAACTCCCATGGTCAGGGCGAGAGGGTCCGAAGGTGTTCCGCATCTCTGCAGGCTCAGCACTCGGTTCCTCACGTCCATCACTCCAGTCTCTCAACTCTTATTTGGCTCATTGTTTTTGGGGTCTTCTCAGTACAGTGGAGGACCATGCTGCATTGGTCTTGGAGTCACTTTGCATAACCCCACCACCTTCTCAGGTGTCTTCCCTATTCTGAGAAAGGTAAAACTTAGCTTCGGGCAAGGTCCCCACCCAGGAGAAGAGCCATTACCTCGCCCAGTCAGGGCTTTTACTAATACAAAAACAACCATTAACGACAACGACCCGTGATTACAATAACAAAGGCAGCAGCCCAGCAGGAATGGTAACTTTTTCTCACAGAAAAAAATATTAACCAAATTTTTGTTCATAACAATAAAGAAAATAAAAAGCAAAGAATTACTGACATTTGGATGCTTTCCTCTGGAAAGCATGGCATGCTAACAAAGCATTAACCCTTAAAAGCCACAGCCTGTTGCACATTAAAATATCTCATACATGATGCAAACATTCCTTTCAAACTAAGGTTTTTTCTGTTTATTGTCAACTTCTCCCCCTTCATCTTGTAAATCACGGTTTGGCTCCACGGAGTCTGAAAGGAGGTGGAAAAGCCTGGTTCTTCCTGATAAGGAAGCAATAATTCTTCTCTTTGGGATTTTGGGGGTCTTGTTGCTGTTATTTCTGTGCAAAGAATTTCTTTATTATCTTATCCATTCTTTGAGCCAGTTAAAAGTATCTTACATGGCATGGTTTCTATTTTAATAATATGTTGTAGCCTAAAACTATATTTACCACACTACTTAAAAAATACAGTACTACTAATTAATACAATAGAACACGTATATTATTCCTTCTAATATATGTGAAGAGCCAACCATGTAATATGTATTTTTCAGGCAGGGAGCTATTCTTGTTGCTATTACTTTATATATATTTTTTAAAAATTAAAATAATTTATTTTTAAATAATTAGCAGCAACCTTTTCATGCCTGTTCACAGCCAGGTCTAGGGTGAAAGGAGGTGGAAGTTGGTGCAAAGCAGCTGTAACAGGATCCAGTGGGCAAGTGTCATGTCACAGACAGTGAGGCAGGGCCCAGGTGGCCACTGAGACAAAGGGCTGGGGCTGGAGGGGATGGGCAGAATTGTCCATCCCATGTTGAGGAGCTGTTTTTCCACTGGGCATGGTCTCCTTAGCATACCCTGGATCAGTGCCAGCTGCACAGTGCTGTTATCACCTCTTCAGAGTGGGCACTGCAGCCTTCATCTCCAGCCCTCAACCCTCTCTAATGAGCTGTACAACAGCTGAGGACTTGACAAAGGGGAAGGTTGTAAGAGCCTAAATGAGAGATGTGGGACTCCAGGCGGCTCTCCAAAATGCAGTTTATTGTATACAAACTGCAGTTTATTCCATCCCAGAGGTTACAGCAGTCCAGGGTCATGGGTGACAGAGCCTGTGCCTACAGCTGTCAGCTCCAGCTGCACACAGGCCTGGACACCCTTTAATTTTGGTTACAATGCATTATATACTTTTCTTTGCTGAGCATAAAGATTTCTTTCACTAACTGGAGAGCTTAATTGGATAATCCTTAAATGATGAAATACATAACAGACTGAAAGAGCACTATGAAGCCAAGTGTCATTATTTTATCCTGTGATATGGTGTGAGTATAGAAATTTCAGATTTTAGGGTGCAGGTAAAATTACAGGACTCTCCCAGGGAGCCTGTATTCCTTTATTTGCAGTATACGAATAATTTAATACAGCACAACCAATCTATACCTTAACTTTTACCTATAGCCTAACTACTATGTCGTATCATATGATAATATAACTACTGTATCAATCATATCATATCATATCATATCATATCATATCATATCATATCATATCATATCATATCATATCATAATGATACCTATATCATAACTACTATAATTACCATATTCATGTGGTTGGAAAAGAAATGAAATTTAGCAAAATATTTAATTATAGTGAGTTGTGTGTGAACTGGTTTGTTAAAAAGTAGTTTTGTAGCCGTTGAAAAGTGTGTTGAGTTTTGTGTGTAACCTAAGAGGTAGTCTTAGGGATTTAATAAATAATTAAACTAGTGCAGGAAAGTAAGAATGCTAACCTGTCTGGAGGCAGCATACAATGCTCTTAGAATAAGATAAGCAGAGGATTAATGATCTTGTTTGTGAACCAAGGAATGTATCATAAGGGGTCTGTGACCAGGCAAGGGGAACGGGGAACTGTTTCTTAGAGACTAGGCAAGGGGAACGGGAAACTGTTTCTTGGAGACTTTGTTGTGAATCGCATGTATAAGAGGGAAGCACCCATACGTGAATTTGGGGGCTCGGACTTTGGGACGTGAGTCCCCCAAGCTCCCCGGGCCCTTAATAAAGCACCCACAAAACTTATCCGAGTTTTGTGTCATCTATCAATCGGCCAACAATGTTACTATTCTCCAATCACTAAAAGTAAGTACATTACAGTTAAAGCTAGAAGTTGTTTTTCAGTTTCCTTGTAGTGGAAAATTCTGAGACCTTTTTTCTACTTGCCACATGTCTTGTTTGCCTGTGGTATCCTTCTGCTTGGTAAAAACATCTTCTTGTTTGAGGTGGGTTTATCCTTTGCTCTAAGCCATAAAAACCCCTTTTAACTAACACATCCTTTGCCTCCTTGGTTATCCAGTGAGACTGGTTCAGCAATTCTTTTCTTCTCTATCAAAACTTGCTTCCATCTCTATTCCATTCTCAGGTTCTACATTCAGAGATCCTTCTGCCAAGCACACATATCTGTGAGACTTTCTTGTCAAACTTTCATCCTTCCCAACAGGGAGTCTGTGGTGCTGTGAGGTTCCCAGGACGAGGTGAGAGAAAAGAATTTCACTCCATGTTCTCAGAAGGCTGATTATGTTATGTTATGTTATGTTATGTTATAATATATTATTATATTATATTATATATTATTATATTATATTATATTATATTATATTATATTATATTATATTATATTATATTATATTATATTATATTATATTATATTATATTATATTATATTATTACATTACATTACATTACATTACATTACATTACATTACATTACATTACATTACATTATACTAAAACTATGCTAAAGAAAAAGGAAGGCTAAATCAGAAGGCTAGAAAGGAATGAATAATAAAAACCCGTGACTCTGCAGAGAGTCCAACACAGCTGGCTGTGATTGGTCATTAAGAAAACACAATTCACATGGAACCAATGGAAGACTCACCTGCCACATTCTAAAGCAGCAGAACACAAGGAGAAGCAATGAGATAATTATTATTTACATTTTTCTCTGAGGCTTCTCAACTTCCCAGGAGAAGAAATCCTGGCTGTGAAAAATGCGTGTATTTTATGATTGGCTTTTCGCAAATATTCAAATGAATATTATGTGTGTTGTGTTATAAAGTAATGCTCTATTAATTCTCTTTAGTAGTGTGTTAAATATAGTTTTAGGTTATAAAAATTGTTAAAATAGAAACTATGCTATGTAGGATTCTTTTTCTTAGAAAGGACTCACAGCGAGATAGCAGCCACAGGACACCCTAAATCTTGCAGAGAAAAAGAATTTATTGCCTGCTTATCAGAAGAAAGGAACTTCTTCCCATCTCTAAGGTGCTGTTAGGATTCAGAGGAAGATGTTGACGATGACCAGACAAAATCCTGTGTTTGAATGGAATTTACGCATCATGTATGACGTGTATGAATATGCAACAGGTCATTGCTTTTAAGGGTTAATCCTTTCTTAACATGTGTTCTTTTTTGGGCTTGTGCTGCCCAGAAAAAGGTACCTGGACGTCTGTAACTCTTTGTCTCTATTGTCTCATATTGTACTAATTCAAATTGTCCAAATTATTATTACCCTTATTGTATTACTATTGTTATAAGCATTATATTACTATTCAACTTTTAAAATTTTAAAAACAAGTGATTGGCGTTTTTCACATTGGCAAAGGGATTTTTCAGAAAACATCACAGTGACACTGTCTCAGCTGCAGGATCTGCTTCCCATCAGCCCCGAGCCCAGCCTCGTGCTGAACAAAGGGGCTGGGCCAGGGTCATCTCCTGATGGGGGCTGTGCACCCCCTCTGCCCCCTCCCCAAATTCCCTCTGGGGAGCAGGAGCTGGGGCAGGAGAGCCCTGTGAGGAGGGACAAGGGGGTGACACTGGCATGAGGGGACACACACAGCCCCTGGGGACCCCTCCTCACCTTCTCCTGCAGCACCAGGAGGATGAACCCCAACATGGAGCCACAGAGCCCTGGCAGCATCTTGGGGGGTGGGGTCTGGTGTCTGCTTTGGGGGGTCAAATCTGCCCTAAAACCCCTCCCAGACCCCCCAAACCACCCCACAGCTCCTGGCCAGGACTCCCCCAAAGCACTCCGTCTGTGGTGGTGTTTGAGGGTCCCCAGGATGAGGGAAGAGATGAGAATATTGACTCCATGTTTCAGAAGGCTGATTTATTATTTTATGATACATAGGAAAATGATATATTAAAGCTACACTAAAGAAAGAGAAAGGAGACATCAGAAGGCTGGCAAAGAAAGCAATAAAATCTTGTGACTGCTCAGAGTCCTGAGACAGCTGGACCTATGATTGGTCATTAATTAAAAACAACCACATGAGACCAATCAAAGATGCACCTGTTGGTAAACCATCTCCAGATCACATTCCACAGCCATCACATAGTTATTGTTTACATTTCTTTTCTGAGGCTTCTCAGCTCCTCAGGAGAAAAATCCTTGTGAAAGGATTTTTTAGAAAATATGTCCATGACACTCCCTGCAATCTAAATGGCCCTAAGAGCCACCAAATCCCCTTCCCATCTCCCCCAAATCCCACCCAAATTCTCTCCAAGCCACACAGCCCGGCCAGGACCTCAACCCCCCCCCCCCCACAGTCTGCCACAAAAGCCCCCCAAACCCCTGCCCAGCACCACAAACACCCCAAGAGCCACTGAAGCCTCTCCCCATTCCCCCAGGACCCCCCAAACTCCCTCCCACTCCTCCGGCACTGACCAGGAGAGGTTGGTGGGCAGGAACATCCCCAGCCAGGGGCAGCTCAGGCACTTCAGCAGAGATTTGGGCACTTTGGGGGGACACCCCAAATGGGGAGAGCCAGGCCAGAGACTGGGACAGAACCAGAATTCCTGGAGAACAGATGGGCTCAGGGGGACAAACTGCCAGCACAGCAGTGGGAGATTGTGGCTCCACAGCCCTACAACACCCACATCCTCCTAGATATTCCTCTGAACCCCAAATTCACCTTCAAATCCCAGTGAAGTGGTGCAGCTTTAGATCTCTTTGTTTAATTTCTTTATTGTTACCTCCATTTTGGGTGTTTTGATGGGATAAAGATGGAAAATAATTAGGTTGGGAAAGACCTCCAAGGATTATCCAGCTATGCTCGATGCCACCAGAAGAAACGATTCAACAGAGCAGAATTTTTAGGCTGCAAAGGTATGCTGGGGGGTCCTTTTGTTCCTTTTTACTTAGAGAATTGCTAGGAAACACTAACAACTGGATACTTAAGAAAACAAAAGATGTGATCAAGCTCAGGGAGGAGGGCATCTGGCTGCACTTCTCTTATTTCTCCTGAGCCCAGCCCAGAGCTGTTTCTCCAGCTGTGGGTTAGAAATTTAACTCGGGGTAGAAACCAATTTTAGATTTAGCTGAAGTCTGCTGTTTAATCTCCTGTAGTCTGTTAACTTGTGTGCTCCCAAAAAAGCCTGCAGAGAAAACAAAGGAGATTCAAGGATACCTAGAAAGGAATGCAAACATCCAAGCTGAAGAGAGATAAGGAGAGTGGGCCCCCGCATTGACCCTGGGGCTGAAGCAGATGGAAAAACAGAATCTGGGTTACAACTATGTGACTAAACAACTGGCAGGCTCATAAAATTTATAAGACAGTTTAATACGTGTGTGCCAGGAAAATGAATCCACAAACATCAGAGGTTTATGTCCAGAAAGGAGACAGAGGAGTCCTTTGACTTTATTTGAATAAAGGGAGAGACCATGGGGCATTCCCCTGGGGTCTCTAAAATTTTGGAGGATGCAGCCTCCTTTTTATCCTAATTTCCCTTCTCTCTTCCCCCATTGGCTGCGGTGTTTGAGAGGCACAGACTTCCTGAAATACCTGATACCAAAGATTTCCTTCTAACGTATAACCCCCCCCTTTTAATTTTTAAATCATATGGAATTTAGGGGTTTCCTCCATTGTTTCTTTCATCTTGCAATGTACAATTTCATTTATCAGTAAACCTAAGGTTTATTTGTAAAAGCAAATATCTTTTCCCATTGATCAGTGGAATCCTTCCCATTGTTTCTTTTATCTCTCAGTGCTGGTTTTATCTAGCAGCAGACCCACAGCAGGTTTGTAAAGACAAATCGGCTGTTCCTCTCATATGTACATGTCTTTTATGCATATGCAACAAGTTAAGAGGTAAAATAGACTTGGGAATTTTCAGGGGTGCCTATATCCTTAGGGAGCACCATTGAGTGCGGAAACTGATCATACTGGCTGTATAGTTTCTACAAATTGTGGGTTTTTTTCTGCTAATCAGGGTGAGCCTCTGCTTGTGAGACTGCACTGGGACCTTATTAACACCCACCTCACTGAGAGAGGGACCCATCACCTTCTGCCTGGGATCCTGAGCTCGGCTCTCCCTGCCCTGCTGCCCCTAGTATAGATACATATTATAATACTGGCTTTTCAAAAATGTAAAAATGGATTTTATATCTGTGGTGTTAAAATAACTTTGCTATATAGTTTCTATTTCTGTTGCTAATTAAGGTTAGAGACAGAGTGAAATACCTGATGTTATGAACAAAAATTCGGTTAATATTTTTTCTGTGAGAAAAAGTTACCACTACTGCTGGGCTGCTGCCTGTGTTATGGTAATTACGGGTCGTTGTCGTTAATGGTTGTTTTTGTATTAGTAAAAGCCCTGGCTGGAGCAAGTTAATAGCCCTTCTCCTGAGACAGTAACGGGTGGTGACCTTCCCGAACAGTGAGGAGAAGAGACCTGGAGAGGAGGGGTTATGCAAAGTGACTCCAAGGACCAGAATGCTTTGTGGGACCCCCGACTCCAAACCCACGGAGAAACCCCAAAAACAATGAGCCAAATAAGAGTTGAGAGACTGGAGTGATGTGTGGGTGTGAGGAGTGGAGTGCTGGGCCTGCAAGAGATGCTGGAAACCTTCATTGTTCCTCACCCTGTCTTCGAGATCCCCCGAGCCAGGTCTGGGAGGGAGCGAGACTCAGACCGAACCAACATCTGACGGGGACATCACGCCCTAAAGGCTCCCACGAGGACCGGATCCCCCAGCCCTGCCCCTAGTGGACAGAGCTGTGCATATCCTCCTCCTCTGAGTCACCCTGGGAGATGACGGGACGCTGCAGACCCGTCGAGCCGCCCAATCCTGAGCTGATCACTTTTAATAAAGGCATTAAAAAGGAGAAGAAGTCTCCTGGCCCTGTTTATTTCAGCTGGGGGCGCTCGTCCGGGATAGCCACGCCGCAAGAGGACTCAGGACTGGCCATCTTGGATCTTCAGAGGACAGCTGGCTACCAGGACCAGAGAGATCGGCTCCGGAGCAGTGATGCAGAGGAGCACCGGAGCACCGGACTGGTGAGAAATCCGGTGGCGGGAGTGGGAGACATGCGCATGTGTGTGTGAGTGAGACGTGGGCCAGCAGCCGGACCCTCGATCTGAGAGTGGACCCCTTAGTACCGCGTTTCCTGACTCATGCGAAGGGGCAGGCCGGAAACAGGGGGAAACGAGTGGAATTAGTGTGAGTGAAGTCATCTCCCAAGGGGAATAAAGGGCCCCCCTCTCCGGGCGTGCGGAGGGAATTACTGTGTATGAATGGCACGCACCGAAAGTAAGTCCTGACAGAGGGAGGTCAGGCAGATTTGTAAGTCTCGAGAAGGATCCGAGTAAGATTTGGCAGTCCCGAGAAGGGTTCGGGTGTTTCACAAGGCAAAGTAAGTCCTGACAAAGGAGTCAGGCACAAACCCCAGCGAAGGAGGCTGTGGTTTGCTTTTAAGTCCTACTATGGTGAAGCCTAAAAATTGGCAGGTTAGGCAAACTAAAAATCAGGCAGTTATTTTTCCTGACTGAGGGAGTCAGGGACAACCCGGATTTTTGGCCGAGGCTTCGTGTGTTCAAGTCCCGATAGATGTAAGACCTGGCGTTGGGAAGTTGGGCAATCAAGAGATCGGGCAGTTGTTTCAGTATAAAGTCCTGAGCATCAGGCAGAAATTTAAAGTTCAGTGGAGGAAGCTCAAGCTCCTCAAACAAGGTTTTTTTGAAATTCCTGGTCAGTAGAGGCACCTTTGGGACTTTTTTTATTGAGACCTGAAAAATGGGATGTTGTAATAGTAAAAAGACCGGCAAGAGACTGAGGGATATACCTCCCAGTAGTCCCTTAGGAGAACTGTTAGTAAAATGGGATTCTATAGAGGCCACGGAGGGATTAGATAAAGTGAAAATGATCCATTATTGTATGGAAGCGTGGCCAGAATTAGAGTTGCAAGGAGGATGGCCTTCATGTGGGACAAAGGATAAGTGGATGTGCCAACAATTAAATAATTATCTGACAGCTCGAGGGGATACTGATCCTGAGCAATTATTGTATGTGGCTTGCTGGGTAAAGAGCACTGTTGAGGATGAAGGGGTGCGAATTTGTAAGGTACAAAGTAAGAAAGAGGGGAATAAAGGAGGGGATGATAGGACTAGTAAAAGATGGGACCCCCTGGATTATTTGCCTCCTTCTGCCCCTCCACCTTATAATCCTCTTCTTCAAGCACCTCAAATGGCAGGTCCGGTTCCTCCCCCAGCTTCCATCTCATTACCACCTGCTCAAACTCCTCCTTCTACCTCTTCAGCTTCCGCTATGATAAACCCAGTATCTCCTCCAGTCCCTTCTGCACCACCACAAGGGCCTACTCCACCTGCTGCATTCTCCACCCCTTCTCTAGCTCTGCTTAATATCTACCCAGGCTCTTCTCCCCCTCCTATTGCTGTCCCTTTACCTCCTCCTAGTTGGGACACAAATGTCTCCTTGTCCAGTAAACAGCTATCAGCAAATACACCTGCTGATGGGCAGAAAGTTCAGGGTAACTCAGATACCCCTCAAAGTAGTTTGGCATCTGAAGATGGGCCGTACTGTAGCACCAGATCCAAGACCTCCAAGGCGGAGAGACTCTTTCCCCTCAGAGAGGTTCCTATGGGAGGAGTAGCGGGAGGTGTTGGCTTTGTGAATGCTCCCCTAACTGCTTCTGAGGTATTTAAGCTGTATTCAAGAAGGAGTTGGGGCATTTAGTTGAGGACCCAGTGGGCATAGCCAACCAAGTGGATCAATTTCTAGGTCCAAATATCTACGCTTGGGGGGAGATGAATTCCATCCTGAGTATATTATTATCCCCAGAAGAGGTCCAGATGATAAGGGCGGCTGGCATAAGAATATGGGAGAAAGATAACGGTCCAGGACCCCAGGTGCCAACAGGTGAATAGAAATTGCCACTAATGGATCCCAGCTGGAACCCTAATCAGGAGGAGGGGAGGAAGGCCATGAGGGAATATAGGTCTTTGATAATTCGGGGGATCAAAGAGTCAGTTCCCAAAGGAACTAACACCCAATTGGCATTTGAGGGTGCACAAGAGAAGGATGAAGCTCCTTCTGCCTGGCTTAACCGCCTAAAGCGGAACTTCCAGTTGTACTCTAGAATAGACCCAGACACCCTAGAAGGTCAAATGCTACTAAAAGTCCAATTTGTTACCAAATCTTGGCCTGATATAAGGAGAAAATTGGAAAAGATGAAAGATTGGCAAGAGAAGGACATTAATGAGTTATTAAGAGAGGCATTGAAGGTGTATTTAAGGAAGGAGGAAGAAAAAGCAAAGGCCAAGGCTAAGATCATGGTTGCTGTAGCTATAGAAAGTGCAGGGTGGGAGGGTCCACCACCAGGAGAAGGCAAGGATAGGTCAGTACTGTCAGGTACAAGAGGGATGGAGAGACCTCAAGGCTCTTTGAGAGAACGACATTGCTCTTACTGTGGAGAGGCAGGACACATCAGGAGGTTTTGTAGAAAGCTCAGTCTCGATGCGGCAATAGCCAGGGAACAAGATAATTTAGGGAAGATCCTTAGAGGTGACAATTAGAGGGTCAGGGGCTTTACACTTTAGGGCACCTGATGCAACATCTAGAAGAGCCCTTGGTAAACTTTGAGGTGGGACCCCTAAATGAAGAATTAGAATTTTTTGACTAGATACAGGAGCAGATAAGTCCTTTCTCAACAAGGTAACATCTGAAGTTAGACAAAAACAGCTAAGTAGAAAGGATATCCAATAGCACCAAAACTGGCCAGTAACACTAAACTTGTAATAAGTGATGTGAAAGTAAAAGGTACCTTATTGTTTTCTTGCTGTGTGTGTGAGAGTGAGTCACAAGCAAAGTCAGCCTCAACTTCCCGGGCTGGTGGGAAGGGGGCAGTAGAAGTCTGTGTGACCTGCAAACCAGGCTTGTGTCCCCTGGGAAGGTGGGGGCTGTGGCTAAAGTGTGTGTGTGACCTGCAAACCAGACTAGTGCTCCCCAGATGTGTGAGGGAGCCGTAGCTGTGAGAGCGTGAGTGACACGCAGAGAGCCTCACAGGTGAATGTGCACCAGAGGCAACCAGAGTCAGGGCCCTTCCAAGAGGCCCAGAGATACTGAGACCTGTGGGCCAACCCCAAGGTGAGGGGGGGCTACAGGGACCCGTGATTTTCTAGCAATAATGATCCAGTTTGTGTCTTGAGGGTGTGAAGGAATGTGTGATAGTGAATGAGAAATAAAAGACAGTGAATATAGACGAATTAGAATAGAGGTAATGTAGATTGTGCATTACAAGTTTTACCACATCTCCTTAGAGGGGAGAGTATTGTGTAGAAGAATGGTGTAAGAAAAAAAAATTAAAAATTTAAGTGTAAGGGGTTGAAAGAAAAGTAGTATTTAAGCTGTAAGTGAAAGTAAGAAACAGAAGAAAGAGATAAATAAATAAGATCTTGAAAACAGAACAGAAAACCAGTGAATTAAATACACAGAAAAATAAGAGAATAAAAGCACTCTGGGAGTTAAGTTAGCTAACCGAAATACAACTCCCTGCAAAATTCAGAGTGTGCAGAAGTTGGTAAGAGAAACATACAAGCTATGGAGAGGTTAACCAATAACATTAAACCGAGAAACTGAGTTTTGATAAAATCATAAAATAGCAGACCATCAATGCTTATGTTTGAAAGCCTGTTTCAGGTACTCTTCATTACTAATTCGACTGTGCAGACCAAAAGAAAGAGGTTGGACTCACATCACTCTCACCTCCTGGCATTGGACCAGGATTCAGCATCAGTTTTTTTCCCTCTGGCATTCTGGCATTGGACTGGACTCCACCCCATTCTCCCTCTGGCACTGGACCGGACTCCACCCCATTCTCCTTCTGGCATTGGGCCAGACTCCCAGTTTTTCCTTCTGGCATTGGGCCAGAGTCCACACCACTCTCACCCCCGGGCACTGGATAAGGATTCAACCACATCACAAGTTAATTCAGCTGAGTATACTGTGACTTAAAGTTGACTCTCAGAAGGAAGAGTCAAAAAGACTGAACTGTATGGGAAAATAATTGGTATCAGAGTTCTAACATTGCTTAAAATGTTTCAAGATGATTCTGTGTAAACTATGTTGGTAAAAAATTTAAGACTGTGAATAAGTAATTATGGTTAAGTTCCCCAAGTTAATTCTAAAGACTCCAGGTTAATCCTCTACAGAAAACTCCCCTGGGAGGGGAAACCAAAATTGGTAGGGAACAGACCAAGAGAGGTTTAACCAGAGAAGCAGGCAGAAGGGACTCTAAAGAGCTTGGAAGCTTCTCTTCAGTAAAATTCCCCAAGAGGCAAGGCCAGGTGGGCAGGCTGTGCAAGATGACCCATACCGGACTCTTGGGAAGGGTAGTACTGATGGCTCTGATTGCTGGTGGTGCTCTGGGGAGCCCAGCTGAGCCGTGCAGTGAATGCTACCAACTCCTCTGTGAGGAGGAAGTGAGCTCCTTGTCCAACAGAGTCCACATCAGTTCTAACCCTGATTGTGTTAACCTCTCCCAATTGGTCCTTTATCAGAAAAATAAGAGAGTGTATTGGAGAGCATACAATACTGCCACTTTTAGGCAGCCACTCCTAGGAGAGTGCCCTATAGGGGAAGCCTGGTTGTGCTTTGAATGTGATGCTGCTGAAACAAGCTCAGTAGATCTAGTAAAAAGAAAAGAAATGGTGAAAATGGTAAGAAAAATTGTTTGTAACAAGTATTTAGCAGTGGAGTATTCAGCCACCCAGTGGATCCCAAGAGATCCAAACAAATTAGAGTCTGTTGAAAAAAAAAGAAAGAGACAAGTGTGATCACCAAGAAGTTTATGAATGTCATGAGTGTACTGAAAAAGAGATAAACCCCTTTTGGAAAATGAAAGAACTGTGTATATGTTGGGAATGCCCAACAGAAGCTGAAAACACATTTCAGGGGAGCTCAAAACCCCAAGGTTTAGTCTCTGATAACACAGCACACACAAAATTGTCAGGTCTGGCAGATGCACCGCTAGAATGATAAAACCAATTTTCTTATTATTACCCAAAGAAACTGGATCAAGTTTAGGAGTTCCTATATATAATGATTTGGGAGAAATTAAACAGATTAAGCAAAGTGTAATAGAAATTGAGGAAATTCAAAATTGTAAAGGACACGTTCAGACCCCAATATTTATGTTAAACAAAGTCATCAGGCTCCAGGCAGTATTAAAAATAAAGAATGCAATTATTAGAAACATTTCAAATGAAATAAAAAATTAGTATGTGTAAATAATCAAGAACAAACTCCTACACTTGATTCCAGTTGGTGGGAGAACCTGGAGATTTTCAAAAAGGATGTATGGGAAAAGGTAGTTTTTCTCACTGTGTGTATACTTGGAGGATTGCTCTTTTTACTATGCTTATTTATCTGTTTCATTAAAATAGTATTTGCAGTGCAGACCAACCTAAGGAAACCAAGGAAAGTAACAAAGTTAAGTAACCATGATTACCAAAGTGCAGAAGAAATTTATAGTCAATTTGAAAAATTAAATATGAAGCCCATGAGTCCAAAATTGTAAGTTGATGCGAGCTTAAACTTTAAGCTCGATCAAAGAAAAAGAGGGGGGACTGTTATAAACAAAAACTTCTGGTAATTTATTTTTGTGAGAAAAAAGTTACCACTGTATGCTGCTGGGCTGCTGCTTGTGTTATGGTAATTACGGGTCGTTGTTGTTAATAGTTGTTTTGGTATCAGTAAAAGCCCTGGCTGGGGTGAGTTAATGGCCCTTGTCTGAGACAGTGAAGGATGGGGTACCTCCGGAACAGTGAGGAGAAGAGATTTTGGAGGGGAGGGATATGCAAAATAACTCTAAGGACCAGCATGCTGTGTGGGACCCCTATTCCAAATGCACGGAGAAAACCCCAAAAACAACGAGCCACCTAAGAGTTGAGAGATTGGAGTGATGTCTGGACAAGAGGAGCAGAGTGCTGGGCCTGCAGAGATGCTGAACACCTTCGGAGTCCCTCTCGCCCTGAGCACGGGAGTTGTCCCTGGCACTGAGGGCCGGCTAAGACAGCCAGCAAAAGTAACATCGAGAGGGATCACCACGCCCTAAAAGGCTCCCAGAAGGACCTGATCCCCAGCTCTGCCCCTAATGGATAAAGCTGCGCATATCCTCCTCCTTGGAGTCGCCCTGGGAGAGACTACGGGAAGCTGCAGACCCGTCCGCACTGCCCAATCCTGAGCTGATCACTTATAATAAAGGCATTAAAAAGGAGCAGAAGTCTCCTGGCCCTGTTTATTTCATATAAGGTGTGAATTCAGTTCACAGCATGACAGCATATGAATTACCAAGTTCCATGGCCAGCCCATACAGCTAACAGTGTTATAAATAAGAAGCTTGACTAGGCCAATATTCAAACAGCAATCAATTTATTATTTATATGGTAAAGTATGAGCAATACAGCACTGGGTACAATGGAGGAAGTTTTCCCTCCAACTGCATACTGATAGTTGAGGCTTACAGGTATTTATAAGGGTACTCATCAGGTTTTTCAGCAGTTTCTATTTCCAATTTTTTTTACTCATCAGCAATTTTTATTCCACATTATTACATCACAATTGTGATTTTAATTTCTCAGGATGTATTCTCAAAGGAGTATCCCCAGATGGTGGTGGTGCATTTTCCGAAAGAAGAAATACAAATCCCATCTGGTGGGGTCCAGCTCCCCAGATGTGTGTCCACCTTTTAATTGCTGAGACTATAAATCTAATAACAGTGATGTCTTGCTTACTTTTGGTCTAAGCCATAAATCCTTGAGGTGATGTTCATCTTCCTTTCTCAAGCTGTTTTTCTCTGCTTCAATGAGGCGTGAGATAAGCATATTTCCTTTATATGTATTCCAAAGCTACAGTTTCCAGGATACAAGTAATATTCTAAAATTATACTTCAAAAGGTTATTATTGCAAAGCATTTTATGGATTAAATGCAGGCAAAAAGCAACATCCTTAACACCTTAATTCCAATGCTCCTAAATCAACCAGGGTTAATTGCAAACAAAAGATAGGTTCAAAGGCCTTTTTCCATGCTTTATTTTCCTCAGTTATTATTAGAATTCACAGCTCTCCCATTGTCGGGGTCCACACATCTCGCATTCACAAATGCACATATTGCCTGTTTGTACCTGACATGAAATACAGCTTTGCATCTCACAGAGGCCACTTTGGGGTCCCTTAAAACATTTCTGGGGAACATTTGGGGCAGTTTTGGGTCTGGTGAGAGAATTCAGAGAGAACTTGAGGGTCTGGAGGACACTTGGATGAGCCAGGTGGGAACTTGGAGGGGTACTCAGGGATTCTGAGGGACAGTTCAGGGTCCGGGACAAAACTTGGGTGTCCAGGGGGGCCCTAGGAGGTCAGGGAGGGGAATTTGGGGCCCTTTAGGGTCCGGGTGGGCCCTTGGGGGACTCAAACGGGGCTCTCGGGGGCGCAGGAGGTGACAGGACTTTTAGGCGCGGGTATCAAACGGTTTAAAGAGGCCGCGGAGCATCATGGGAGTTCTGGGCGCAGCTGCTCTGGCTCTCGGTGGGGCGCAGAGCATGATGGGAGCTGTAGTCCTGGAAGTGGCTCGAACACAATGTTTGGGGTCCAGGAAGGCTCTTGGGGGACACTTTTGTTTCCAAGCCGCGACTTGAGGTCCTTGGGGAAACTTAAACTGTTTGGGAGCGCTTGCCGGGAGCTTGGGGAGCTCTAACCGGGCTCTTTAGGGTGCAGGGCACGGCAGGAGTTTTAGGCATAGGACTGTGTTCTGAGGGGCCGTGGAGCTGTGGGGATGACAGGAAATGAATTCCCAGAAGTGGCTGTACCCGGCATCTGTGTGGTTCAGAGCACTCAAGGGGTCCGGGGACACTTTGAGGGGTCCCGAATGGGTGCTGAGGGAGCACGGAGGGATCCTGGAGGGTCTGGGGGAAAATTATGGGAAAGATGTGGGCGGATACCGGGATTCTACCGGGGCATGACGGGCGTTGTAGGCCCGGCTCCAATGAGGCTGTAACAGGCTGCGGGGCATGACGGGAGTTGTATGCAAAAATAAAATATGGCGCCCATCTAGGCACCAACCCCAGACTCGGATCCCTGGTGCTGATTGACTGCAACTGGTGATGGGCGGGAGCCTCGGCAAATGGGACGCGGTGGAGGCGGTAACAGCCTATTCACCCTCCTCCAGTCCCTCCCACTAGAGCTCAGTTCATTCCCAGTACAGACCAGTAAACCCTCAGTAAAGCCCAGTTCATCCCAAGTACAATCCAGTACAACCCCAGTGCCCCTCCAGTTCCTCCCAGTAGAGCCCAGTCCATCCCAATACACCCGAGTTGATTCCCAGTTGTTTCCAGTTCATCCCAGTGTCATCCACAGGATGCCCCAGTGTCCCCAATCTTCTCTGCAATAACCGCAGTGTCCCCGTTATGTCCCAGTATCCCCCAGTGTGACTCCCAGTATGTCCCAGTGTTTCCCACAGCATTCCCAGTGTTCCCCAGTATGTCCCAGTCCTCCCCAGTGTCACTCGCTGTATATCCCAGTGTCTCCCACAGCGTTCCCAGTGTTCCCCAGTATGTCCCAGGCCTACCCAGTGTTTCCAAGGACAGTTTCATTTCTCACGGTGGCCGTGGCAGCCAAACCCAGCAGTGAGGTCAGTGCAGTGCCCATGGCCACAGCCCCTTGCAGGGCCCAGTGCAGCTTGGGCTGATGATCCACCCTCACAGCTGGCCCAGGGCAGCTCTGCAGTGCCTTTGGTGGCACCTGGGGCTGGCACACACCTGAGCACTGTGTCTGTTTGCAGTGGGGAAACTCAGAAGTTTCAGATTGCTTCGAAAAATCCCAAAAAAGGGAAAACCCCTCTGAGGCTGGGTGCAGCCAGCTCTGCAAGCACAGCAGGGCCCAGGGCAATGAGGACAGACAGAGGATGGGGCTGGGCAATGTGGAGCAAGGTTGTCCACACTGGGTCAGAGCTCCAGGCACAGCTTCTGTGAGCAGGCCAGAGCTGCTGAGGAGAGACCCTGGGTCAAAATCAATCACAGAATACTGCAATCACCTCTTCTCCAAGTAAAATAAAATACAATAAAATACAATACAATAAAATACAATACAATACAATACAATACAATACAATACAATACAATAAAATAAAATAAAATAAAATAAAATAAAATAAAATAAAATAAAATAAAATAAAATAAAATAAAATAAAATAAAATAATCCTTTAAAATAGGAAAGTGTATTTTTTACAAGTCTTTGAAATATTTCTCTAACACTGGACTAGGAAAATTTTAATGACCCTCTCAGGGTTTTGGTGTTGTTTACATCAGACTCAATCCCTGGGAGTGCCTTTAAAAAACTTCTCAACAACTCAAAATTAAATTGAAACTCCAAAGTTTCTTGAGGTTTAATGGGTCCCACATGAGGGACACAACTGACAAAGTGTCCCCAGGTTCCAGTTAGAGCAGAACACTGGAGGCAGTGATGACAGCTGGGGACAAACAAGGCCAAGGGGCCTCTGGTGCTGAGAAAAGATGGATGTGTTTCAGGAATGCCAAGGGCCAAGGCCTGAGCCCCAGCCCCTGGCCAGGCAGATCCTGTCCCTCCCTCCTTGCTCAGGGCTCTTGCTGGGATTGGCACTGGCATGTGGGGATGGGCAATGCCAAGGGCAGGAGCATGGGGCGGCCCCTGCCAGGCTGCTGAGCAGGGACAAGGAGGCAATGAGGCCCCAGGCCTGCAAGGGTCACTTGTCCCCTCATTGCCTCAGGCCCAGGCCCAGCAGCCATGGCCAAAGTGCTGCCCAGGCTGGCTCTGTCAGGGCTGTCTTGCAGCTGCTGCCCATCCCTGTGCCCTGTGCAGCCCAGGCTGTCCCACGGTGTCCCTGCCCTGCGCCTCTGTCCCTGCAGGCTGTCGGCTTCCCCCGGCTGCCCCACCTGGCTGGGCCCTTCCTTTGCTGACAGCTCTGCCTCCTGCCTGCCTCTGCCTGCCCACACAGAGCCTTGGGCTGATACCAAAAGGGTTCATTTCATTTTTACCCTTCCTGTGGACTTTCAGTACAGGAACAAGGCATGCAGGGGCTGCTTTCCCAGCAAGGATGGTTGGAAGAGAAGAAGAAGACATCTGGCTCAAGGGTGCAGGGATAGAGAAAACAAGGACTGAATCTGGGAACTTGTGGTGGGTTTTATGGAAATGGATAAATTGTAATTCACATTTAGCAACTGTACATATGCAACACACTGGTAGAATTACAGGTCCGTGTAAGGTCAGGAGTTATCCCTCACTGGGATAGAGCTCTGGCGTGAATAAATAACACCCTCTGAAATATCAAATTAGTGTTAAGAAGCCTCTTCTGATATTTCAGAGTATGGTGACAGCGGGGCTTCACAGACCTAAGGAGTCAGCTGTGACACTGTGCAAACTCATGGAACAAAGGGTCCATTGTGACACAGCAGAACCCCTGGAACCAAAATCCATTTTGGCACATTGGGACCTAATTGAACCAATGGTCCATTGTGATACTGTGGATCCAAGGAAATCATTGTGACCCTGAGAAACCTCTTAGAACCAAGGGGCAATTGTGACACAGCAAGGCCTGGTGGAACCATGGGTCAATTGTGACACTGCAGAACCTCATGGAACCAAGGGGACCGTGT
The DNA here is from genome assembly GCF_035770615.1 of Melospiza melodia melodia. Taxonomy (NCBI): domain Eukaryota; kingdom Metazoa; phylum Chordata; class Aves; order Passeriformes; family Passerellidae; genus Melospiza; species Melospiza melodia. The sequence goes on along the minus strand of NW_026948796.1, from coordinate 5,423,388 downwards.
TCAACGGCGGAACCTCATGGAACAAAGGGTCCATGGTGACACTGCAGAACCAAGGAGACTGCTGCTGGCAGTGTGAAATCTCATGGAACCAGAAGTCCATTGTAACACAGCAAGGCTTCGTGAACCAAGGAACCATTGTGACACTATGGGGTCTTGGCAGGCCAAGGGGCAGTTGTGATACTGTGTGGCACCATGGAACCAAGGAGTCCATTGTGACACTGCAGGGCCCCTGGAACTAAGGATCCATGGAACAGTGGAGGACTCCACGGAACCAGAGGTCCATTGGGACATTGTGGGGCCTCATGGAATCCTGGAGGCCATGATGACACTTGGAGACCTTGTTGAATCAAGGGGTTCTGCAGGGCCTCATGGAACCAAGGAGACCCTTCTGACACTGTGAGTCCCCATGGAACCAAACATCCATTGTGATACTGCGGCAACCAAGGAGACCCCTGTGACACTGCAAGGCCTCATGGAAGCAAGGACCATTGGGTCACTCTGGAGCCCCATTGAAACAAGAGGCCAGTGTGACACATCTGGGCCTCATGGAACCAAGGATCCAATATGACACCACCACTGTGACACTGCAGGGTCCCATGGAAACAAGGGAACAGGGAACAGGTCTGGTTGGCTTGGCTTGACTGGTCCAACTGCCCTTGGCATGTTGAGGGTCTCTTCTCTTGTACCCCTGAAACGCTGGGGCTCTGGGCTTTCCTTGAAATGGAAAAGAACTGCTTTTCTCGTTGAAGCATCCATGGCCAAAATGGGATTCCCTCTCCAAAATTCCCAATATCCAGGGATTGCTCCCAGAAAAAAGCCGCCATTGCCAACAAGTCTGCCTGCCTTTGGCTTCCTGAGACCTGGGTCTCACATGCCTCATGAAACCTTGGAGAACATTGTGACACTGTTGGGCCATTGGAAATGCAGGAGCCATTGTGACATTGCAGGATACCATGGATCCAAGAGATCATTGTGAAACTATGGGGCCTTCTGAAATGCAGACATCATTGTGACACTGTGAGGACCCTGTGGCACCAAGGCCATCACTGTGGCTCTGCTGGGCTGCACAGTCCCAAGGGGCCAGTGTGGAGCAGCAGGGCTTTGTGGAACCAAGAGGCCATTGCTGCATTCCAGGGCCTTGTGGAAACAAAGAGCCGTTGTGATCCTGCAGGGCACCGTGGATCCATGGAGAGCATTGTGGAATTGCAAGGCCCCATGGAATCATGGAGACCATTGGGACACTGTGGGGCCCCACGGAACCAAAGGGCCAGTGTGACCCTGCAGGGCCTCATGAAAGCACAGGGCCACTGTGACACCGCAGAAGCAAGGAGAACATTGTGACACTGCAGGGCCTCATGGAACCAAGGGGAGATGGAACAGGTCTGGCTGGTTTGGCCTCCCAGGGGCCACCTGACAGGTCCAGCTGATCTTGGAATGCTGAGGGCTGCCTCTCATCAGCCCCTGGAGCACTGGGGCTTTGTGCTTTCCTTCCTATGGAAAAGAGCCATCTGTCTTCCCAGGTTCTCACAGCCAAAATTGATACTCCCCCTGAAAAATTCCCTATATGCAAGGGTTCTCCCTGACAAAAGCCGCCAGGACAGAGAGCTCTGGCTGGCTTTGGCCTCTGGTGTCACCTCTCATCTCAATGAAGCCCCGAGGAAAGTATTTGAACAGGTTTGACTACTGGAACATCAGTGGGTCTCTCATCCTCTGAAAAACTCAGATGATATTCTGATCATATGTGTCTTTTTTTCCTCAGTGTGTATTATGCATGAAATATTATTTTCAGCTACATAATATTATTCTTCTCACCCTACCAGTGTTATCTGACACAAAACCCCTCCTCTACATATGGATCCAGGTCACCTGTACATGCAAACAAAAGAGAGAATGCAGCAGGAATGATTTGTGTCTGCTCCCATCTTCTCTGGAGTTGGAGGTGCAGCTCCAGCACTTGGCAGGGCTCAAGGGCTCACAAGCTCAGCTCCCACACAGAGAATCTGCAGACCCTGGGCTGCTCTTCTTGGCCCCTGCACGCTCAGCCAGGCTGAGATGGACATTGATGGTTTCTGGGCCAGGCTCTCTGAGCCCAGCCCAGCTCCCTGCAAGCTCTGCCAGCTGCCCTGAGCTCTGGGCAGCACCAAGGGCCTCTCCCCAGCCCAGCCTAGCCAGCTCTGGCCCCACAGCTCTGCTCAGGCCAGGCTGCTCTGGGCACTGGCCCACTGCCTCAGCCCCTGGAAAGGGCACAGCAGCAGCTGCAGCTGCCACAGGACTCAGCCCCAGCCATGGGGGAAGGTGCTTGGCCAAGGCCAACCGAGGTTCCCTGGGTGCCCTGCTCCCCTCGGGCTGAGGTGCTGAGAGCTCCGCAGCCCCTGCTGCCATCCCATCTGCCCAGGGCAGCACAAGAGCCCCGGCCTTGGTGCCCTCAAGAGCTGGTCCTGCTCCAGGCCCAGGGCCCATGCCAAAGCTGGGGCAGCCACAAAGCTGTGCCCGTTTCTGTTCATTGCTGCTCTGATCAGGATGGATCCTCAGCACCTTGAAGTTTCCCATATGAATTTTACTTCTCCAGAGGCTTGTTCTGCCTTCAGCTTTTCAGTTCAGGAATTCAGAGCTGGAGGGGTCATTAACATTTTAAAACACTCTGACAAGACAAGACCTTGTGAATAATTTAATTTAAGGTCTACAAATTTTTGTGGTAATTAGATGGATTTCAGAGTCATATTTGAACTGAATCTACTATATTGAAAACAATGCAAAGATACTCTTTTTTCTTGTTAATTTTCTTTTCCTGTTTGTTAATTGATATCAGCAATTTCCTGTTGATATTGATCTTTGCACATCCTAATGCAGTGTGAATAGACATGAACATCAGGACCCTTTGTGGCTGACAATCAATCAGACTTTTTCCCGAACCCCTCCCTACCATTTCCCTCATCCAACCCCTGGGGCCATGAGCAGCCTTGTGCAAATCTGAGCTTCCTCCACTGAAGGCTGCATCTGCAGCTTTCAGCTCCTTGGTATCAACTCCCACCTGCTTTTTTGCAGAAGAAACTGCCTGAGACACACAGGGGATCTGTGCTCTCCATCCCCTCCTCACTGGCACTGCCAGGCTGGGATGAGGAGCCCCTCAGCCTTCCCTGCTCCAGGCTGGACAAGCCCAGCTCCCTCAGCCTCTGCTCACAGCCCAAGGGCTCCAGCCCCACCTTGAAGGCCCTTCCCAGACCCTGCTCCAGCTGCCAGACATCTTTCCTGCCCTGGGACCCCAATCCAGGCCCCAGCGACCTGGATAATCCCCGTCCTTGATGTCCTGGTCACACAGCCCAGCCCCTTGTCTCCATGTCAGTCTCTGGGGTGGATCCTGTGGAACATCCTTTGGTGGAGGCTGTGGCTCCAGGTGGGCCAGGGGGATACCAGGGGATAGGGGACCCTGCTGGACATGAACAGCTTTGGACTTCTGGGGGGAAACTGTGAGGGGGGCCTGAGGCAGAGTGACCAACCCAGTGACCTCACACAGCCCTCCTGTGACATCACAGCCTGCTCAGTAATGACATAGTTTTTCCTCTGATATCGCTATGCTGGTCTTTGATGCCACAACCCACTCTGTGAAGTCACAAAGCCCTCCTGTGATGTCACACAGCCACCCTCCCCTGATGTCACAGCCAGCTCTGTGATGTCACAACCCATTATCTAAAGTCAGATAGCTGGTCTCTAATGTCACAGCCAACTCTATGATGTCATAATGTGCTCTGTGATGTCAGTCCTCTGCCCTGTGATGTCACACCTGTCTCTGTGATGTCACAGAGACAGCCTATGATGCCATAGTTGCTCAGTGACCTCGCATAACCCACTCTGTGATGTCATAGCCCACTCTGTGATCTCATGTCATCAGATGATAAATTGTCTATACCAGGTGAGCACACACAGTGCTGGTTCTCCAAAACCCCAGGCCTATGGAAACCAAACAATGCCCATTGTGTGAGAAGGGGAACTGAAATTCACCAGCCTCAGTGTCCTGTCAGCTCAGCCAGGCCCACTGGAACATTGGGGTCCCTGAGCACCAGGGTCCAGCAGAGAGACCCCCAGGACAGGAGAATGCATGGGTAAAGGGGAGGGGAAATATGTTAATGACTTTGGGGAAATGATTATCATATGTGTGTTTAGTCCAGTACAATCAATGAATATGTGTGCAAAATACAGAATATAAACAGAAACTTTCCTGTACTCAGAATGCACAGGTTTGGGAGGAGCTATCCCCCTGTGAATCCAGCCAAATAAAGAATGCTGCTTCTTAATGCTACACTGGGGTTATGGAGTTTTATTATTTTGCCAAATTTTTGGTAACAGACCCACTCCCAAGGAAAGCTCTTTCACAAACAGAGAAGGGCTGGTGTTCACAAACAGAGAAGGGCTGGTGGGAGATGTGGTGGTTGAAGGCTGCCTGAGGCAAAGTCACCATGAAACAACAGTTTCCAATATTCTATGAAAGAAAGAGGGGCTGCAACAAAACTTCATCACTGGAATTACAGAGGGCAGACATTGGCTTATTCAGGGTGCAGATTTACAGAGTACCAAATCAGATACTGACTTTTTAAGGGAAACAGTTCTTAAAAACAAAGTGTCCAGGAAGGATGGGCACACCTCAATAAAGAAAACTTGAGGGAGAAGGAGCAGCCTGTGCCTCTGTGCAAAAGTTGAGCCAGCTAACTATTGTCCTGGCTGGGCATGGAGCTTTTGTGGGAACTGAGCGAAAAAAGAGGGTGCATCACCTTCAGACAGAACATCAGGCATCTCAGGAAGTGTTTAAGGATGTTGTTAGGTCATGCAGAAAGAAAAGTAGAGTGGTAAATGGTCAATTAAAACATAACCCAGCCACTTCTGTGAAAAATAATAAAAACTGTTCTAAAATGTTCCTAATAGCATAAGGAGGGATAAGTAGAACATCTACACTTTATTGGAGGCAGTGGGGAATACAATAAGTAAGATAAGGAAATCTGAGCTGCTTAACACCTTCTTTGCTCCAATTTTCAAGAATAAGTCAAGTTGTCCTCAAAACAAGTGTTCTCCTGAGCTGGTAGATGGGCACAGGAAGCAGAACAGCCCCCTGTAATCCAGGAGGAAGAAGCTGGGGACCTGCTGAGCCACTCAGATGCTCACAGGTGTCTCTGGGAGCAGATGGGATCCATCCCAGGGGGATGAGGGAGCTGTGGATGAGCTCCCCAAGCTGCTCTCCATCATTTACCATCAGTGCTGGCTCAGCAGGGAGGTCCCAGAGGACTGGAGGTGCCAATGTAAGCCCATCCCCAAGAAGGGCTGGAAGGAGGAGCTGGGCAACTCCAGGCCTGTCAGCCTGACCTGGGTGCCCGGCAAGGTTATGGAACAGATCACCTTGAGTGCCATCCCAGGGCACCCACAGGATGGCCAAGGGATCAGAGCCAGCCAGCGTGGATTTCAATGTCTGCACTGATGATCTGCATGAGGGGACTGAGTCCAGCATCAGCAAATTTGCAGATGACGCCAAACTGGGTGTGAGTGTGGATGTGCTGGAGGGTAGGAGGGCTCTGCACAGGGCCCTGGACAGGCTGGATCCAGGGCCCAAATCCAACAAAGTGAGGTTGAACAAGACCAAGTGCTGGGTCCTGCACTTTGGCCACAACAACCCCTGCAGTGCTACAGACTGGGGACAGAGTGGCCGGACAGCAGCCAGGCAGAAAGGGACCTGGGGGTACTGATGGACAGCAGGCTGGACATGAGCCAGCAGTGTGCCCAGGTGGGCAAGAAGGCCAATGGCTCCTGGCCTGGATCAGGAATGGTGTGGCCAGCAGGAGCAGGGCAGGGATTCTTCCCCTGTGCTCAGCACTGGTGAGGCCACACCTCAAATGCTGTGTCCAGTTCTGGGTCCCCAATTTAGAAAGGCCATGGAGGGGCCGGAGTGTGTCCAGAGAAGGGCAACAAGGCTGGTGAGAGGTCTGGAGCACAAGTCCTGTGAGGAGCAGCTAATGGAGCTAGGGTTGTTTATCCTGGAAAAGTGGAGGCTTAGGGAGACAAGGCGGTGTCAGGGCACAGGTTGGACTTGATGATCTCCACGGCCTTTTCCAGCCTTGCTGATTCTGAGATTCTCTGAAACCACCCTTGGAGCAGTTGCAGGATGAGTCCTGTGCCTTTTCTTCAGCAGCTCCAGCAGCCCAGGTCCCTCAGCTTCTCCTGCCAGCCCCAAAGCCCATCCTGTCAGTCCTGCAGAGCCTCTGCAGCTCCTCCTCACTGCCCAGAACAGGGAGCCCCAGAGCCAGACACAGCAGCCCAGATGTGCCCCCCTGGCCTGGGGTGCCTCTGGCAAGGGAGCAGCACCAGGCACTGCAGCAGCCTGCAGACAATTCCTGCAGCACTTGTAGGATGATCCTGTGCCCAAGGGACGTTCCCATGGGGCCAAGTCAGGAACTGCAATGGGGAGTGGGGCCAGAGAGGAAAGGGCAAACGGATGGGCTGTTTGCAGGGCAGAAAAAAGGGGTGGGCAACAGGAAGAAATCTGTAGCAGGGAGAGCAAAGAAAGCAAAGGTGAAGCCAAGGAAATTCTGAGGGTAGTTTGGGGGTGGGTGCCAGGCAGCTCTGGCTCTGAGCAACAGCATCTGCAGTGGTACAGGAAACACCCAGCTCATGGGAACAAACTTTTTGTCTGACTGCAGAGGCCAGGACAAATCTGAGTGATTTCCATGCTGTCCCCCAGCCCTTGCTGGCCCCAGGGGCTGATGGCATTTGTGCTCCCTCAGGTTCATGTGCCCACACCAACAGCATGGGGGTGCTCCCCCTGCTCTGTGCAATGCAAACAGGGGCTGCTGAGCCAGTGCTGCCGTGTCTGTGCCTGCAAGGATGGGGCACCTGTGTGAGCTGGGAGAGAGGCCAGGGCTGCAGAGGGGGGATCTTGTTGGAAGCTCCATGAGGACGCTCTGCGATGCTGCCCTGTCCTGTGCAGCACACTGGGGATGGATCAGCCCCTGCTCTGCTGCTCCTTCCCAACTGCCCCAGGGCCCTTGCAGAGCCCCAGCCATGCTGTTTGCCCCCAGCCTGCCCAGAGCCAGCCTGGAGCTGTTCACGGGGCTTTTCTGTGCTGAGCATTGGCCTGGGTGTGTTTTTGAGAGAGCTTGGGCAAGGAGCCTGGAGCCACCATGGCGTGGCCTGAGGCGTCAGTGCTGCCCCAGCAGTGCCCATGGCCTGTCCCTGCTGCAGCCCCGGCACTGCCACCCCCAGGGCTGTGCCCAGCCCCGAGAGCACTCAGGCCCTACAGCAACACCAGGGCCACCAGGGCAGCGGGGCAGGGCCACGGCAACAGCACTGGCAACACCAAGTGCGGCTGCTGCTGCTGGGCACAGCTGCTGGGCCAGCACTGATCTGCCCCCAGCTCTGCACACAGACATTGCTGCTGCAGCTCCAGAGAAGAGAACAGAAGGGGCATCTCTGGTGAAAACAATGCTGGGAGATCGTTTCGTTCCTTCAAAGCCACCAAGAGACCAGCTCCTCACTGATGCAGTCTGGGGCCACGGTTAAAGTGGAGGGAAACAAAAGAAGAAATGGCACAAGGAATGACAGTCCTTTGTAGAAAATAGGAAAAAAAAAAAAAAAAACCAAAGGAAAAAACACCCGCAACCAAACCAACAACAAGTATCAAAGATGATTTTTATTATAAGTCTTTTTATTTAAGAACTTGGAAATTGGCCAGCAGTTTAATGTTTCTGAAAAGCATCCAGTCATCAGTCTCCACACTGCAGCCTTGAGCTCCTGGTTCCTCAGGGTGTAGATGATGGGACTAAGGACTGGAGACACCGCTGAGTACAGAACTGACACTGACAGATCCAGGGATGGGGATGAGATGGAGGGGGGCTTCAGGTGGGCAAATGCTGCAATGCTGAGAAACAGGGAGACCACAACCGGGTGAGGGAGGCAGGTGGCAAAGGCTTTGTGCCGTCCCTGCTAAGAGGGGATCCTCAGCACGGCCCTGATGATCTGCACATACGAGAAAACAATGAACACAAAGCAGCCAAATGCTAAACAGACACTGACAGCAAGAAGCCCAAGTTCCCTGAGGCAGGATTTGGAGCAGGAGAGTTTGAGGATCTGGGGAACTTCACAGAAGAACTGGCCCAGGGCATTTCCATGGAACAGGGGCAATGAAAATGTATTGGCTGTGTGCAGCAGAGCATTGAGAAAGCCACTGGCCCAGGCAGCTGCTGCCATGTGGGCACAAGCTCTGCTGCCCAGGAGGGTCCTGTAGTGCAGGGGTTTGCAGATGGACACGTAGTGGTCGTAGGACATGACAGTCAGGAGGAAATACTCTGCTGAGAGGAAAAACAAAAAGAAAAACACCTGTGCAGCACATCCTTTGTAGGAGATGGTGCTGGTGTGCCAGAGGGAATTGTGCATGGCTTTGGGGACAGTGGTGCAGATGGAGCCCAGGTCGCTGAGGGCCAGGTTCAGCAGGAAGAAGAACATGGGTGTGTGCAGGTGGTGGCCTCAGGCTACGGTACTGATGATGAGGCCATTGCCCAGGAGGGCAGCCAGGGAGATGCCCAGCAAGAGGCAGAAGTGCAGGAGCTGCAGCTGCCGTGTGTCTGCCAATGCCAGCAGGAGGAAGTGCCTGATGGAGCTGCTGTTGGACATTCCTTCACTCTGGGCATGGTGCACTGTTGAAAAAGACATTGACAAGCTTGGACAGATTTCCTTTTTGATTTCAGGCTTGTGCTCCTTCTGAGTTACTGCTTTACTTTCAGCATTGCACTCAGCCTGAATACTGGGGAGACCTGAGGGAAAACAGGGCTCCCTGTGCCACAGGGCAGTCAGACCTGCTGGAACCACACAGGTGCCCTTTGTTCATTTAACCTCTCTCTATTTCACCGTGATCACGCTTTAATATTTTTTGAAAAATGAAGTAGACTTTTTGAATTCTCCAGCTGAATTTTTTTTTTCCAAACCCTTCTCTCTTTCCCTATGCATATGAACAGGAAAGGTTACCAAGGGCTGGTCTGGCTCTCTGCTGCCTCGAGTTGTGCCTACTGGGAACTGTTTCTCTCTATCCAAGCCTTGTCCCTTCCTGTGCTGCCAGGGCCCAGCCCTGCCCTGGGGTCCCAACTCTGTCCTGCAGACACCTCCCAGCACAGGGCACTGCCCAGGGGCCTCCCTGGCAGCAGGGCCTTAAGGGCAGGCCGGACAAACAGAGATGCTGCAAGCCAAGGTGCTGCTGCTGCTGCTGTCTGTAGGGAGAGGAGGCTGAGGAGGCACTTTCTGAGGGAGATCTGAGGCCCATCTGCTGATGCCCAGGCTGACAGTGCAGGAGTCTCAGTGACACAGCCAAAGCTGACAGCCCCTTTCCTTTCCCTTGAGGAGAAAGCTGAGAGCAGCCCTGGCCATGCAGCACCATCTCCACAGCAGGAGGAATCTGCCCTGATGGGGGTGGCTCCTTCCACCTCCAACTTCTCCCCTGCAGTGTCCATGGGGAGCTGCCAGGCAGGCTGAGAGCTGCCCCTTGCAGGTAGCACATGCCTGGGCTGGCCAAGAGCTCTGAGGGCTGCAGGAGCTGCTCTGCAGGACAGCCCTGGGCAGTCCTGGCTGCAGCCTCACCTCCTGCAGCTGTCCCTGGCAGCAGGAGCCATCCTGACCTGTCCCTGTGACGGTGCCCAGGGCAGCCCCGCTCTGCAGCACATCCTTCTCCTCCTCCTGCTCCTGTGCCAGAGAGAAACTCGGAGAGTCCTCCATCTTCTGCCTACACAGGAGAATCATCTACCGACACAGGAGAATCATCTATCGATGGTATTAAGCACCTCTTACAGGTGCTTTTTTCTTTCATGGGCATCCCCAAGGAGCTGAAAACTGATAATGGGCCTGCTTATAAATCCAAGGAATTCGAGAGCTTCCTGCAGCAATGGGGAGTAGAGCACAAAACTGGCATCCCCTACTCCCCTACAGGTCAAGCCATTGGAGAAAGAACTCACTGTGATATAAAAAGGGTCCTGGACCAGCAACAACAGGTTCTGAAGGTAGAACCTCCCCACATCCGGTTATCCAGGGCGCTATTCACAATAAATTTTCTGAATTGTTCTTTTGACAGCCTGAACCCACCCATCCTACGCCACTTTGGGGGGAGCAATCATATGTTAATGAAAGAAAAACCTCCAGTTTTAATAAAGGACCCTGAGACTTGGAAAATGGTGGGACCTTACAAATTGGTTACTTGGGGACGTGGATATGCCTGTGTGCCCACCCCCTCTGGTTTAAGGTGGGTTCCTTCCAAATGGGTAAAGCCCTATGTTCCCAAGGTGTCAGAGAAATCTACAGAAGCACCCCAGGTTGCTCATGCTGCCTGGAGAAGAAAACGCCGCACGCGTTCTCTGGAGGAAATTCCATTTAAGCCTCCTATCTGGAATAGTTTGTAATATATGTTTGTTTCAAGTTTTTGTACCAGTTTAGATCCCACTGTTCGTGTGTAGCCTCGAGACGCCATGAGACCGAGCCTGCTTCTCGTCCTACTTGTGATCATCCCTCCTGCGATCTCCTGCATAGTGCCACAGCCCAAACCACATATGGACTACCTTGACAAAGGCTCTCGGACATCAACAGAGAAACTGACAACTGGCTAAATGGACTGTTCAAAGGCTGGGGACTCTCGGGCTGGTTGGGATCTATTCTGAAAACTGTGTTTTTAGTGCTGTTTATTTTTTCTATAGTTTTGTAGTTGTTAGCATTGTTTTTGGACTAATCAAACACATGGTTCTCAAGTTAATTTCAAGCTCATCTCCCCCTCCTGAGGTCTACCATTTGGAAGCCCTCAGTGCTCCAATGGATGACCTGGAAGCCTCAGTGGAAAACACTGACCCTCCTGTAGAGGAAGAACTGATTTACCAACCATGGTTTGGCAATCATTCTGCACCACAAACACAGTCCTCTTCTTTTTAAACAAAACTAGGGGGAGATTTTGCAGTGTGTTGTAAACTTCCTTCCCCAGGTATGCCAGTACCTCTCTTCCCCTTCCCCCCTCGCCCCCTGCTGGGCTGTCAATCAAGTTTAACATTCCAGCAAGGCGTCGTGTGGTTGGTCAAGTTCAAAGGATGCCCCTATGCCCAGAGGTCATTGGCCTGTCTAGGTGTCATCCCCCCCTGAGACCCTGCCCCTCTCACCTGGTTGGGTGGCTCACCTGTTCCCTCCCCTTCCCCTGTCCCTGAGCTTAAAAAGGTGATCAGGCCATGTGGTCGGGATTCTGTTGGAGCAGTTGCTCACGTTCAGACCTCTGTAACCATGGAATAAACCTCTGGATATAAACCCTCCAGTAGAATCCATCTCCTTTTCCTCTTCACCATCGCCTGAAGCTTTCCTCCTGAGGTGAAAGGAGTTCCTAACAAGCCTGGACTTGTTCAGTGCCCAGCTGCCACCACCAGCAAGCTAAAGGTATCTCTGGGGTGATAACACCACAGTTGGTGCCTTTGGCCCAGCAGCAAGGGTCAGACTGGCCCAGGCACATTCGCCCAGGTGGAGGGGAATTGAAGTTTCTCTTCAAAAGACTCTGTTCACCAAGGTTGGGGGAGACCTGATAATCTTAACATATACAGATTGGGAGTGGCTAGAAGATGCACAGGAGGCAAATGAACATTAATGAACATCACCCCCAGTGTGGTGAGACACCTGGACTGGGAAAAGATTGAGAAGGGAATCAAAGAATGAGGACTTAATTGACATCAGAGGCGAATGGAGCAATCATCAATAGGAGATCAAATACTAAGAATTGTGTAATTTAAGAGCAAAGAACATTAATTTCTTTGAGTTTTGTCTGTCTAAGCATATGAGAAACATAGTAAAAAGCAATGTGTGATTGAATGATTTTCACTGTGCAACCCGGACATGTGTGGATGGAATGGTTTCTATTGCACGTGCTGCCCACAATAACATCCTGGCAAGAATAAAGTAATGCCAAAATTCTGTAACACTGAGAAGATGATGTTGGAGTTTCTGTTTTTCATGCAGTTTCAGTGTCAGTCCCAGTGAGGTCCATCACCAACACAGGCTCCTCCTGGACTCTTTAGAGAACTGGAGGCCACGACTGCACAGACCTCTCAGAGACTCCAAGGCAAATGCCAAACCTGAAGTCCTTTGAAAAACCTGCAGTACCTGGGAGCATTACAGAGCCCCCAGGGCCATTCCTGAGCAAGGCTCCCCAGGGACTCATCCCAGCAGATCCCTGAGGCCAGGAGTGCAGGGAGGCAGGGGCTCTGTGCAGGCAGCTCAGATGCTGAGTAGAGCCTGGGCTGGCTGGAGGCAGCAGAAAGGCCAAGGCCTAAGCCCAGCTCTGGGAAAGGCAGATCCTGTCCCTCCTGTGTGCCCAGGGCTCAGCTGGGGGCACTGGGATGTGGAGGGATGCTGAGGGCAGGACAAGGGGGTGACAGTGCCCAGCCTGGCTGGGGCTGTGCCAGGAGGCCCCAGGGCCTCAGGACAAGGTGTCTCCTCACAGCCCTTGGTGGCACAGACCCTGCTGTGCCCCAGGGCACCAAGACTTGGCTTCTGCTGGGCACTGCCAGCCCTGCCAGGGCCCTTGGCCATGTCCAGCACAGCTTGTCCTGCACTATCCCACAGCTGCTGCTGTGCCCCTGCAGGCTGCACACTTCCATCTTGCTGCCCCCTGGCTCTGCCCTGCCACTGCCAGCCCTGCCCTGACCTCTGCCCACGCTCACCCTCTGTGCCTGGGGACACACACATGCACTGAGCTCAGCCCCCTCCTTCTGGGTGCTTCTCCTGCCACAGCACTGCCCTGGGAGGGTTCATTCCTCACAGGAGCTGCTGTGTTTTTACTGGTGCATTTTATAGCTCTGCTTCTGCCTCTCTAGCAATTCTCTTTTCAAAGAGCTCTCCAAGGAAAAGATTCATTGAATTGTGGAATAGCAGAGGTGAGAAGAGCCCCCTGAGCCCCCTTGGCCTGGGTGTGGCTGGCATGGAGTTCCCTTTGCCAAGACACCCCTGTCCTGCTGTGCTTGGCTCTCGTGGCTGCAGCAGGGTCGGTCCCAGCCCAAGGCTTTGCCTGTCCCTGAGCAGGGCTGGCCCCACATGAGGCATCTCTGCAATCCTCCACCAGTAGGCTGGGGGAAGCAGGTGTTCCTGGGGGCATAGGGATGGAACAGCTGGGCTGGACTGACCCCAGGGCTCTTCCATTCCATGTGATGTCCTGATCAGCAGGGAAATGAGTGGGTCAAGAAGGTCTCTGGATTTTCTGTATTATTATATTTGTCTTCCAAAGCAACCACTATGTGTGCTGAACTCTTTTTTTCCCGTGGTTTTCCTTGCTTCTGAATGTGGCCTTTGCTTTTTAGTCCCTCCAGTATTAATCTCCCTTTATGATGACCCCCAATGTTTTCACCTTATTTTCTCCTGTTTTCTGATGAAGGAGGGACAGTGACAGAGACACTTGGCTGTCACTTGATGGCCAGGGGGGTTTAACCGCAGTCACCTTGACCAACTCTTCTCTTATGGGCACAGCCAGCAATGTCAGTGCTCTGTCAGGTGCCCACCACTGAGCTGGGCTCATGCCCTGCTCACAGCCCCAGGGCTGTCAAGGCACACAAGTCCTTCCCTTGCACACACACACACAGAGTTCATTGCAGCATGGGCAGGAGCTCCCTGGGCTCCACTGTCAGTGCCAGAGCCTGGCAGGGACCTCAGCCTTGCGGGTGTCACCCTGCCCTGCCCTGCCCTGCCCTTCCTGAGGTGCCCCATGGCCAAAAGGATGAACATGGGGAGCTCTGTAATCAGGAGCTCATCCCAGCCCTGCCCTCAGGGGTTCCCAGGGGATGTTACTCTCTGGAAGCTCCAGGAGCAGCTGAAGGTGTTTGTGCTCACAGGGTTTATGTCCCCTCACACACACAGGATGTTCAGGGCTGTGGAATGGCCTGAACTGCAAACACGGACTCCTGACCCCGTCACTTGATGTCCCTCCATGAAGGGAAGAACTACCTCTGTGACCTGGGGTGAGAGGCCACTGCTGTAGCAGTGCTGGCTTTGCAAGGGCACTGCTGGGACAGCCCCATCCTGATCACTGCCACACTTCTGCTGGTCACTGCTGGTTTCCTCTTCAGGACCCTGTGTTGGGCACATCCCTGAGAGCAAACTGGGAAGAGGATTGCAGCTTTCAGGTCCTGCACTGGAGAGAGGCCCTTGCACAATGGAAATGCTGCTGCAGAGCCAGCTCTGTCCCAGAAGTGCCCACGCTCTGTCCCTGCCTGCACTCCCTGGACAGTCACGCAGCAGGACAGGGACTGAGCTGGAAGAGCCCTGAGGCCTAAAACCAGCACAGGGGCACTGAAGGGGAGTGTGGGAGTGAAGGAAGGGGAGGTTATGGAGGAGAAGCCCGGGGCCTCCCTGGCAGGGAGGAGCACTGGGGTTCCCTTTTCTCCTCCAGGTCTGCCCAGAGGCACCAACCCTGCAGCTCCAGAGAAGCCAGGGAGGAAAGAGGTCAGGCACACGTAGCAATACAGAGATCTTTATTTTGTGTAAGCACATAGGTAGTACAGAGGTAGTACAGATCCTGGTTTATACAGTCTCTGGGTGCGATACTAAAGAAAAATACTAAAATAAAAACAGTAGAGTCAAAAATTGTTGTGTGAACAAATTCACAAAAGTGTAACACCTGTGTAAACAGCAAAAAATACAGGACACAGAGTGAGAATTATTGAGTAACACCATAGAGCTATGTGGAAGAATGAGAGTTTATTGCTTCTGAAAACCATTTGTCATAATTTTCCTCAGACCATTCTTGAGCTCCTGGTTCCTCAGGCTGTAGATGAGGGGGTTAAGTACTGGAGGCACCACCGAGTACAGAACTGACAGGGCCAGATCCAGGGATGGGGACGAGATGGAAGGGGGCTTCAGGTAGGCAAATGTGCCAGTGCAGAGGAATAGGGAGACCACGGCAAGGTGAGGGAGGCAGGTGGAAAAGGCTTTGTGCCGTCCCTGCTCAGAGGGGATCTTTAGCACAGCCCTGAAGATCTGCACATAGGAGAAAACAATGAACACAAAACAACCAAAAGCTAAACAGGAGCCAACAGCAAGGAATCCAACTTCCCCGAGTTTGGAGTGTGAGCAGGAGAGCTTGAGAATCTGTGGGATTTCACAGAAGAACTGGCCCAGGGCATTGCCATGGCACAGGGGCAGGGAAAATGTATTGGCTGTGTGCAGCAGAGCATTGAGAAAGCCACTGGCCCAGGCAGCTGCTGCCATGTGGGCACAAGCCCTGCTGCCCAGGAGGGTCCCGTAGTGCAGGGGTTTGCAGATGGACACGTAGCGGTCGTAGCACATGACAGTCAGGAGGGAAAGCTCTGCTGAAAAGAAAAATACAAACAGAAATACCTGAGTAGCACATCCTTTGTAGGAGATGTTCCTGGTGTCCCAGAGGGAATTGTGCATGGCTTTGGGGACAGTGGTGCAGATCATGCCCAGGTCGCTGAGGGCCAGGTGTAGCAAGAAGAAGAACATGGGCGTGTGCAGGTGGTGGCCGCAGGCTACGGCGCTGATGATGAGGCCGTTGCCCAGGAGGGCAGCCAGGGAGATGCCCAGCAAGAGGCAGAAGTGCAGGAGCTGCAGCTGCCGTGTGTCTGCCAATGCCAGCAGGAGGAAGTGCCTGATGGAGCTGCTGTTGGACATTTCTTCGTTCTGAACATTGTGAGCTGTTCAAAGACAACATTGACAATTTGGACAAAGTACCTTCAGTGAATCCTATGCTATTTTCTTACACAAGCACTAAAAATTGCTTCCTTTTCTTAGGGAAAATTTCATTTCCCTTTTTTTTTTTTTATTTAAGTGTAGATTTGGGCTGCTAGAGTAGCTGTGTGGTTTTTAGAAGGGTCAGAAGTCCTGTTCTAGCATTGCTCTCAGGCTGAACACTGGGGAGCCCAGAGGGAAAACAGGACTCCCTGTGCCCCAGTGCAGTCAGACCTGCTGTTCCCACACAGGTGCCATTTGCTCATTTAACCTCCCTCTAGTAAGGATGTACAAATTTAAAACTGTATTTAAAAATAATGTGGCCTTTTTGAAGACTCCTGTTTCAAAATCAATCTCTCCAACTCTTTGCTCTTTCCCTTTGTAGCTGGACAGGAATGGATACCAAGGTTTGCTCTGGCTCTCTGCTGCCTGAACTTGTGCCTACCGGGAGCTGTCTCTCTCTGTCCAAGCTTTGTCCCTGCCAGTGCTGCCAGAGCCCAGCCCAGCCCTGGGGGCTCAGCTCTGCCCTGCAGACACCTCCCAGCACAGGGCACTGCCCAGGGGCATCTCCCTGGCAGCGGGGCCTTAAGGGGAGGCCAGAAAAAGAGAGATGCTGCAAGCCAAGGTGCTGCTGCTGCTGTCTGTAGGGAGAGGAGGCTGAGGAGGCACATTCTGAGAGAGGGCAGAGGCCCATCTGCTGATGCCCAGGCTGACAGTGCAGGAGTTTCACTGACACAGCCAAAGCTGACAGCCCCTTTCCCTTCCCTTTAGGACAAAGCTGAGGCTAGCCCTGACCATGCAGCACCATCTCCACAGCAGGAGGAATCTGCCCTGATGGGGGTGGCTCCTTCCACCTCCAACTTCTCCCCTGCAGCATCCATGGGGAGCTGCCAGGCAGGCTGAGAGCTGCCCCTGGCAGATGGCACATGCCTGGGCTGGCCAACAGCCCTGGGCAGTCCTGGCTGCAGCCCCAGCTTCACCCCCTGCAGCCATCCCTGGCAGCAGGAGACGTCCTGCCCTGTCCCTTTGACCGTGCCCAGGGCAGCCCTGCTCTGCAGCACGTCCTTTTACTCCTCCTGCTCCTGTGCCACAGAGAAACTGGGAGAGTCCTCCTGACACATCCCCCAGGCTGTGGGGTGTGCTGCCTTCAGGAGATCCTCCTGGAGCACGGGGGACAATGCCCTGCACCCACACACTCACCATGCAGAGGGCTGTGAAGATGTTTCCCCAAGTGAAGTCTCAGCTCAATGTCTTCCCAATCCTGACTGCCTTCAGCCTGTCTCTGCCTGGCTTCTGTCCCCTCAGTGCCTGCAGGCAGAGCCCTCAACCCTGCTGGGCTGGGAGAGGAGCTGGTCCTGGGAAGACCTGTTCCTTTAAAGCTGAGCACAGACACAGCACAAGGACTTTAATGAGCCTCTTTGGGCATTGGTGTTGTTTACATCAGACTCAGTCCCTGAGGGAGTGTTGAAAAAACTTCTCAAGAACTAAAACTTAAATTGAAACTCCGAAGTTTTCCAAGTTTTAATGGATACCACTGAGGGATGCAACTCAGAAAGTGTCCCCAGGTTCCAGTTAGAGCAGAACACTGGAGGCAGTGAGGACAGCTGGGGACAAACAAGGCCAAGGTGTCTCTGGTGCTGAGCAAAGCTGGATGTGTTTGAGGAATGCAAAGGGACAAGGCCTGAGCCCCAGCCCCTGGCCAGGCAGATCCTGTCCCTCCCTCCTTGCTCAGGGCTCTTCCCGGGATAGGCACTGGCATGTGGGGATGGGCAATGCCAAGGGCAGGAGCATGGGGCGGCCCCTGCCAGGCTGCTGAGCAGGGACAAGGAGGCAATGAGGCCCCAGCCCTACAAGGGTCATTTGTCTCCTGCTCCTGCCTCAGGCCCAGGCCCAGCAGCCATGGCCAAAGTGCTGCCCAAGTTGGCTCTGTCAGGGCTATCTTGCAGCTGCTGCCCATCCCTGTGCCCTGTGCAGCCCAGGCTGTCCCACGGTGTCCCTGCCTTGCGCCTCTGTCCCTGCAGGCTGTCAGCATCCCCCGGCTGCCCCACCTGGCTGGGCCCTTCCTTTGCTGACAGCTCTTCCTCCTGCCTGCCTCTGCCTGCCCACACAAAGCCTGGGGCTGACTCAGACTCCTTATGGGGGATGTTCTGCACCATAGCCCTGTCTGAGAGGGAAATTCCTGTCTTGTCATGTCCTGCCTGGATCTCCCCAGCTGCATTTGTGCTACTATTTCTCTATCTGGCTCTTTCCCACTGTGGGGAAAAAGTGCCACCATTTCTGAATCCACCTTTTAAGCCCTACCAGGCCACTCCTGTTCTGTCCTTAGTCTCTTCACAACTCAGACTAGGCACATCAGCCTCCATATATTGGTTATATTCTTTAGGCCTGCAAACCTCAGCTTGGGAGATCTTTGAGCCCTCTCCATGGTGTTTTCAGATGTCTTATTCATATCCAGTTCCTGGATATTCGTTGAGATAAACATCAGGATTTTAACGTAAGAATAGAAGTTTCCTGGCTGATAATCGCTGGCTTCCTGGGTTGCTGGGTCCACCTAAGAGTGATTATCACCTTGACAATTACATCTACAAGATAATTGACAACGTCACCATGATGCATGTGAATGCTGACTTTCTCGAAGTTGACTGACAACATCGAGACACCTGGACTGAGTCTTTGTCTACCTCTGCACATGTAAAGCCACAGTTATGCATGTGAAGAGACGCAAAGAACATTCGGTCATATCTGCCTCGGGAAGAATAAACTGTACACGAAATTGGTGCACGAAGCAGCATTCGTGAACACAAGGAGACTCTGACATTCGGAGGTCAGATCTGTGTTTACCCAGCGCCGATCCTGGGCTCAACGCTGACCCTTGGCTGAGGTGGTTTTGACGACCGAACTTCGGTCTCACAGACAAATTAATAAATCTTTGCTAAATTTTCTTATAAGTTTGGCTCTTGATTTGATCATGTGAAATAGGATGGAACCGCACAGACTACTGAAAAGATTCCAGCTGGTCTCAGGGCCCAGAGAAAGCCAAAACTGTTTTACTTGGTATTTGGTGGTCCATGTCTGTATAAAAGAATGCTCTAAAATGTCACCTTTCAAGAAAATGTCCTAGGTAGATGTTTCCTGTGCTGGTGAGAGTCTTTTAAACCCAGCCTTCTCCTGACCTCTCTGCTGTTGCAGTTCCATGGACAGAGGCTGTTTTCTCTTACCCCCTGCCATGGTCAGGCTGGTGTTCAGCCATCTCCAGGACAGCAGGGCCCCATCCCACATCACTGTGACCTGGGAAGGCAAAATCCATTACTCCAAATGTCCCTCCTTGCTGCTTCTTGCCAAATATTTGACCCTGGCACTGGGGTTTGGACTGGTTGCTGCAGGAAAAGGGAAAACCCTGTGACATTTTGGGGTACATGGAACCAAGGAAAACCCTGTGACACTTTGGGGTTTGATGGAACCAAGGGCCGTTTGTGACACAGAGGTGCCACATGGAGCCAAATATCCATTGTGACAGTTTGGGATCTCATGGAACACATTGTTTGTTGCCACAATGCGGATCCAAGGAGACCATGGTGTTGCTCATTGTTTATGCAAAGCTTTTGCATTAATCACGGAATCATGGAGCCCATTGTGACCGAGTAGGGCCCCATGGAACCAAAGAGCCATGGTGACACTTGGAACTAAGGATACCACTGTTTAGTACAGAACCTCATGGAACCAAAAGTCCATTGCCACAGAGCAAGGCCTCATGGAACCATGGAGTGCAAAGGTCTAGAACATTTCCTGCACAGTTCTGCCTTGGGTGAATGGAACATTATTGGTGGCAGCTTAGTCTTGGCACACACCTGAGCAGTGTGTCTGATTTCAGTGGGGAAACTCAGGAGTTTTAAGTTGCTTCAAAAAATACACAAAGGGCAAACCCCTCTTAGGCTGAGTGCAGCCAGCTCTCCAAGCACAGCAGGTCCCAGGGGAGTGAGGACACACAGAATGGGGCTGGGCAATGTGGAGCAAGGTTGTCCACACTGGGTCAGAGCTCCAGGCACAGCTTCTGTGAGCAGGCCAGAGCTGCTGAGGAGAGACCCTGGGTCAACATCAATCACAGAATGCTGCAATTGTCTGCTCCAAAGACAGTAGTAATAAAATACATCCTTTAAAATAGGAGTGGATATTTTTTAGAAGCTCTTTGAAATATTTCTCCATAACTGCAGAAGGAGACCTAGAAACCTAGGAGAGCCAAGGACAGTGTTGCAGCTTCAGGCCCAAGAAGTGCAAACAGTGATTTGAGGAGAGCAGGCAGGGAGGATGGGACTTCATAACCTGAAGTTGTAATTGGACAATTAACCCCAAAATAGAAATGGTCCAAAACTTGTAAAAATGTTAAAATGTGTGACCCATTGTCCATCTTGGGTGTACCCTCAGCCGGGCTCTAGTACTGCCCTGGGTCTATCCTTTGAAGGCCTTTTAATAAATCCCTACTTTATTCCTGTAACACTGTCCAGTCTCTGTTCTAGGCAGCCTCTCAAGGCATCAAGGCCTGGCTGGCTGGGCCACCTGGGGCCACCTGACAGGTCCAGCTGTCCCCTGGCATGTTGAGGGCTGCTGCCCATCAGCCCCTGGAGCACTGGGGCTCTGGGCTCTCCTTCCTTTGGAAAGAACTGTCCTTCTCCTCTAGGTGCCCATGGCCAAAATCAGCATTCCTCCTCCAAATTTCCATATATGCAAGGATTGTTCCCAGATGAAATCGTCCAGGACAGACAGATCTGCCTGGCTTGGCCACCCAGGGGCCACATCTCATCTGCCTTTGAAACACTGGGACTATGTGCTTTTCTTTCTTATGGCAAAAAAGCACCTTTCACATCCAGGCACCCATGGCCAAAGTTGGGAATCCACCTCCAGAAATCCCTATTTCCAGGGATTTCTCCCAGACAAATGCTTCCAGGAGAAACAGGTCTGGCTGGCCTTGGCTTCCTGAGGGCTGTTTCTCCTCTGCCTTTTGTTTTGCAGAGAAAAGAAGAAACCTTTACAACCTTTGTAAAAGTTGTAAAGCCCGGTATGCTTTTATTACGACCAAGCAGAGGAAATGCTCCTCAAAAAGCATGCGTACCCCTGGAGATCTCAGGTCTCCTTTTATCCCCCTTCCAAATGCATATACACACAGTTTCACAATAGGCTCATACATATTCATTCCATGTGACATTTATCGCCAGTTCTTCTTTATCAAAGGAATTCCTAGGACGGGGCAAATCGATCTTGTCATCGTTTCTGGTTTGTTTTTTTTTTTCCTGTCTCCTCACTGTCTCTGCCCTGCAATTTTTCCTTCAGCTTTGGCCTCAAAGACTTTTCACCTCTCCTAGACACTTCACCTAATTCAGAATGGATATCTGGTCTGTCTCATTCCCCCCTTTCCTAGGAAATAAGTAAATTCTTCTACTTAATGCAAACCCTTATGACAAAAAGTGTCTTTTAATGCTTCACCATGTACGTTTGACAAAGAGGTTAGTACAGCTATTCGTTGTAGTATTCTCCAGTTACAAATTAACAATATAATAGATAATCCTAAGCTTATCCCAACTAATATTAACAAAACTTCAATGGGGTGGCACAACTTATTAAAGATTCCATTTGCAGTAGGTGACCATCCAAAGATCACATCCCACCAGTGATGATCCATATTTTGTTTTATTCTTTGTAGAACTCTGGTTATCTCCTTTGTATCATGTTGGACAGTAATTTAGGATTTCTTTCCACTTTCTTGGATTTCCTTCAAGATTTCCAATAGGTCTTGGTGCTTAATTAATTGTTTTACTAATGTAAGGTTCATCCCAATAGGGGTAGGTGATAGTCTGTGATACAGTGTGTAATTGGCTTTAATCAGCTGGTGGGATGTCACTGGTACCGAAAACGAAAAATTACGCCCAATAATCTTAACAAAATTACAAATACAGAAATTAGAATGATTTCTACTAGACAGAATAACATCATTGCTATCACTTTTTACAGCAGCACAGGCAGTTCTCAGGCATACACACTCTTTTCCAGTATATACGAGCACAGTTTTCTGGTCAGCGACTGGAGGAATTTCAAAGTGGCAAATACTCTGTTCAGTGTCCAAACACACATCTTGAGCATTAATAGTATTGCTTTCACAAATGAATCCCATCTGTTCTCTAGTAATGAAGGATTCTAAGTTTACTGTCTGCCACTTTTCATTCATCTTTCGCACCCATACTCTATGTTCTGAAAGATAGAGTATTGTTTATTCATGGTTTAATCCTAGGGAAATGATGGGATGGATAACATAAACAGTGGCTTTGTGTATGGTAAGCACAAAGGCAGTGGCCGCATTACAAGCAGGATCATAGGTGAAATTCACCATAGTCCACCAGGATTGAAGCTTCCTTTCAAAATCAATTGCATTATCCCACACAATTTTCCAAATTTCAGCTGGAAAATTACCTTCACCCCCTTCCCATATGATCAGAACTGCTGTTGCCTGCATCCATAACTGTGCTTGTATACAACTGAAAGCTAAAGACACATTATCTTGGACAGTACTAAGTGCTTCTACTATTAAGTTGTGGTCTTGGTCCCCGGCCTTTTCATACTTCCTTACTTTGGCAGTACTTTTGAAATCTGTCACTGACTAGTTCCTAATGTCAATAGAGATTACTATAAAGGCTGCTTCAATTTTGTTAGGCTACCTGCTGCAGTGGCCAGTTTATTCATCAGTATTTCTGAATCAATTCCATTTAAAACTCCTAATCTTGTCTCAAACATGCCAGTTAGATCCTTTCTTATTCTGCTCCTGAGATATGCCTTTCTTTGTAACCATGTTGTCCAGCCCTCAAAGGATGTCTTTAGGAAGGAGGAGTGTGGAGAGTTTAGTTCAAGCATGGCTTAAAGAAAAAGGCCATGAAGGCATACAGTTGAGAGAAGAGTAAAAGGTAGTTGTGAAGCAGTTCCAAAAGCAGTTCCCAGGCTGATTACTATAAGCAATTAGACTCTCTCATGTATCACTTTATAAACAATAAGGTTCTCAGACAGTCTTCCCATAACAAGCGAAACACCCTCTCTGGGAAAAGATGGCACCCTGAGAACAGATGTGGAGGTTTTGGGAACCTTTCATATCACAGTGGGAACACTGGTTTTATTTTTAATAAACAATTATAGGTATTGTAAAACAAAAGGAGTGGTTAGAGTTTTCTCTGTTAGCCTATCATGAACCTGGATTTTGGAATATGCATGAAGTTAATTAGCACTGTTATTTAAAGTGACTGATCGATCAATAAATTGGAGTTCGATGCATTAAAGGATGGTCGTCTCCCCTTCACTTCAATAGAGGAGCATGCTGGTTGGATTTTTGAGATGTTAATTTGCAGTATCAACTCCACACATTTGAGAGACCATTCTCGAGTGAATAATAGCTTTTGTTCACTCACATTCTTTACTACGTAGGGGCCTGTTTCATACACTTTAGGTTCAAGTTTGGGTAGAGTCTGAACTAGTAGGGGTTGTATAAGGTCCTGCTGTGGTAAAAAGTGCAGTGTCTACTTTGAATTTAAATGAAAGTCTGATAGCAAATTGAGCTCAAAGGCAGGTCACTTCTACAGGCTGTATCAAGGTGAAATGACACCAACAGTCTGATTCACTTAGGCTATCACAGTCTTCCTGGTGTTCATATACACGAGGGGAGGTTAAGACACGAATTATATCTGGTCTCTCATAAGCCGTCCTATTGATGACCTGGCACTCTACTTTGATTTCTTCTTCTCTGATTCCTTTAAGTGCCCACAGTTCCCATTCCTGCTGTTCTTGCTCCTCATATACCTGATTCTCATGAATTACTACAGTGGATAGGTTTAAATCTTTTATCTCAGAAGGTTTTCCCATGGATCCAGTATACTGATTAAAAGCCTGGGACCAAGGTCATTCAGCATTACTTTGGATAGAGGTACTCTTTAGTTCTGAGACTTCAGTTACAATTACATACAAAACAATTCTGTAAACTAAAGTATGAACTACTCCAGACCGCAATATACTCATTTTGCCCGAGTAAGTTTTAGTCTCAGTTCATTCTCTTCTGGTATTACTCTCCAAGGGACTTCTAGGGCTTTCTTCACTCGAGAGTGATGGATCCAGGCATCCTGCTCCTTGATTTTGATTGCAGTGAAGGTGGTGAGAAGTACTTGCAGGGGTCTCTCCCACTGTGGTTCCAAAGTCTTCTCTGTAAGAGACTTAACATATACATCATCCCCAGGCTATCTAACTCCCTGTTTTGAGTTCCAGCCACATGTTTCTCAATTTCTCTGAGCTGTTTGCTTAAAGCCACCATGTAGGTGGACATTCTGGACATTCCCTTTGTATTCTATGTGGTCATCTCAAAAGGATTCAGCATTCCTTTAGCTCAAGGTTTAGTTCGAATTTGCAATAGTGCTAGTGGAAGAACTTGGGGCTAGGGTAGATTAACTTCTTGCCCCTGTGTTACAATCTACTGCTTAATCAAATGATTCATTTTCTCTACCTGGCTACTTGATTGGGGCATTATGGAGTGTGAAGTTCTTAATCTATCTCCAGGTGGCCACTAATCTGTTGCACTGCTTTGGAAATGAAATGTGATTCTTTACCTGAGGATATCGTGGCTGGAACTCTGAAGCGTGGTATTATTTCTTGTAAAAATAATCTGGTCCCCTCTGGAAGTTTGACAGTTCTGGTGGGGAATGTTTCTGGCCACCCTGAAAATGCATCTATCAATATCAGTAAATATTGATACCCCCCTTTCCTTGGGAGTTCTTAAAAGTCAATTTGCCACTACTGTCCAGGCCCATGGCCTCTCCCAGTCTGACCGAGTTTCAGCCGGGAGGTATTTTTGGGGTTAGTCTGGAGGCAAGGATCACATTGTCGGCTTACCTGAGTGATAGTGGCATGTAAATTCCTGACAACGATTCTTTCAATCAGATGTATGTTCTAGAAAGCCTGTGGAAATTACTACTTCAAAGTCAACACTTAATTTCAATGCACTCTGTATCACTCGCAGCCTTGGTCATTTTGAGAAAGGAGCCACACTCTATAAAAAGCTTTTAAGTAGTTAGGCCCTAGAGTGTTTTCTAGTGCTCTTCCTTCACTAGTAACCACGAAAATTGGAAGGGATTACTAGCTCTCTTTAAGTGGTAGCCCACCCCTTGCAGTTGTAGGTCTCTTTTGATTAGTATTATTGTATTCTGGCATACCTTCGAGGAAAATCTGTACCTCACCCTTTGCTGCTTTCTTTGCCTCTCCATTCACCAGCTCATTTCCCTCCTCCAATTTTAAGCTCACTCTCTGGTGTGCCTTAATATGATTTTTCAGGTAGCTGAACTGCTTCCAGCAGCTGGATTGTCTCTTCTTTCCCTGTGAGGTCAGCAGTCCCCTCTCCTTCCAGATGGCTCCACGTGCATGCACGACTCTGAATGCCTTTTGCTGTTTCTAAGGCATGGGTCCATGCATTTATCTCAGCCTTCTGTGCAGAGGTACCTGTTGGTAAGGGTCCAGACTCTATTACCTCTCTACAGGTAGTCACTGTGTACTTTGCAATGTTGCTTTCCACTGGCAATGTAGTGGCTCCTGTCAGTGAACCAGGTCTCTGCATTGTCCAGAGGAGTGTCCTTTAAGTCTGGGTGGCTGGAGGCTGGATTAGGTAGCTGCAATGGTTTCTAGGCAATCATGGTGTACTGCTTCTCCTTGATTCCACTGAGAAAAGAGGCTGGGTTGACAATATTAGTCACCACTATCTCTACATCATCTTGCTCTACCATGATGGCCTGGTATTTCAGAAACCTCTGTGGTGAAAGCCAGTGGCCACCCTTCCCTTCCAGTACTGTGGGACACTGTGTGGTACACTAGTATGTCATTTTTGTCCCAGGGTAGACTTGGGTGCCTCTTGAATATTCAGCACAACTGCTGCTACACCTCTGAGTCAACCTGGCCACCCTTTGGCTGTTGCATCTAGTTGCTTAGAGAAGTAAGCAACTGCCTTTCAGTAAGGACCCAAGTCCTGAGCCAATATTCCCAGGGCAATTCATTGCATGGAAAAATAGAAAGAATGGTTTACTTACATCTGGACGTCTCAATGCTGGAGCTGAAATGAGGGCACTCTCTAGCTGGTGAAAGGCCCGTGTGGCATCTTTTGTCCACTGGAGATCTCAGTTTCTATTGGCAATAAGAGCATAAAGGGGTCTGACGAGCAGTCCATAATTATAAACCACCAGCTGGCACTACCCTACCATGCCTAAGAAGGTTCAGTGTTCCTTTGTTGTCTGGGGTTTCGGGGTTTGGCATATGGCTTCCCTGCCCTAAAGTCTGCTGCTTAGCATTCACTTCTTACCCCAGGTAGATTACCTTCTGTTTCACTACCTGTGCCTTTTTCTTTGGGACTCTGCATCCTTGGAGTCCTAGGAAATTCTAAAGGTTTACCGTCCAGGCTTCTTTCGCTTCCCTGTCCAAGTGGCTACTAGAAGATCATCCACGTACTGCAACAGCCTTCTTTCCTCTTGTGGAGCTTCCCAGGACTCTGGATCTTTGCAAGCTGTTCTCCAATCGGAGTGGGGAATCTTGAAGCCTTCAGGCACATGGACTATGTGAGCTTGAGTTTGAATGCAAAAATTTTCTGGCTGGCTTTGTGGATAGGGAGGCAAAAGAAGGCATCTCTTAGGCCTAAAACAGTGAACCAGGTTAGCTCAGGTGTTAAACAAGTTAGTAAAATATATGGATTTTCTACCACAGGGTATAAATTCTGTGTTATCTTACTGACAGACCTTACTCCAGTACTATCAATTATTGGGCTTATTCCTTCCTTATCATCCTTTTGAGGGTACTACTCAACTCTCACTGGTTATGTTCTTTTCTTAAGCTTGATTGCCATGGGGGGGCATTGTTCACTCTCCCTGGTACAGCAGAGGCCCATACCCTTGAAAACACTTTTTTACTTATTCTAATATCTCCTTACTAATGTCTTTCTTAATTTCAATGTCTGTTAATGTTAAGCCTAACATCTTCATTTGCCTCCAGAGTAACCCTTCTTATTTGAGCATGTTTAGTGAATTGAGCAAATTGTACAAAAGCTTCTAAGTGCACATAGTGCACATGTTACTTTAAAGGTTTGCAAAAGTATGCCTTCTCAGACTGGCCAGTTGTTCAGTTGTTCCCCACACAACAACATAAACATTCTCCACAGGTACTAAAGCTTTATTTAAAACTTATTATATGTCCCTTGTATCGACTAAAATTCTTCCCTTTTGGGTAGGTCATCTTTATCCTTCCTCCCTTACCTTAGGAGAAGCCTTTAACAAATCATATGTACTCATTTTGCGAACTGTAATCACTTTTCATTTCAGCATGATAATCTTGCTTGACTTCATACGTTGCTATCTTATGCTGCATTCTGAACAACACGTTTGATTTGCTTTCTCTTTGCCTTGTTTACCTTTTCAAGGGCCAAGACCAGAGGGTGGTCTGATCTCACAGTCTCTTTGCCATTCTGGGTGATTTCTTAAAACAAAAAGACATATCAGCAAACAAAAACCCCATTCCATTTACCTTCCCATTTTAAAACAGTACTAACTGCAATGAAGTATTATAAATCTTTTTATTTTCTGAGCTGCTCCTACTGGCAGCCTTCTCCCAATGAGCCCCTCTCAAAAGGGGCTAATTTAGGAACCTCTTTGCTCTGGTCAGTTCTCATTATCTCTTTCTCCTTGCCCTATCTTACTTCCAGTTTCTCAGTCTTCCTCCTACACACACACAGCTCCAGGTGTCAGGTATCAGATGTGATTCCCACACACAAGCTCTAAGATCTTAGGTTCTGAATCAGCTTGATCTGAAACCTTTGATTAACACTCAGGGCATGTGCTCTGACGAATATTAGAACAGCAATACCAGCGTTTCTCACAAACACTGCACTGCAATAATACCTGCACATCCAGCTTTTGCCCACAGGTCATTCCCATGTTCCCTGGGGAAACAGGGCAGCCAGAGCTGTCCCTGTGCTCAGGGGACAGCCACTGTCACTTCACGCAGTGTGCCAGCCTCTTGATGCACCAAAGGCTCCCCAAAATTGTCCGCAAAGGCAGGCTATTCTGTTTATTACAGAGAACTCTCAATCCCTACAGCAGACTGTTCCCAGTCCAGACTTGCTATGGTACCAGCTGAAGTCTCATTAACTAATTCATCGCTTCTATCTAAACTCTGTTTTACAAAATATCAGTCTTTTCTAGTTCTCTTCTTGCACAATCTAATTAAGCACTGTGTCTACTTACACTTGTTTTACTGCCTTGCAAAAAGGCTGTGCTTGTCACAGCCAAAACTCTGATATGCCTGTTGTAAGCGAAGGGAGACGACCCATCTTTGTTGATCAGCATCGACTCTGATTTATTGATCAAATCAGTCATCTTTTATAATAGTGTTAATTAACTTCATGCATATTGCAAAATCCGAGCTCAAGATAGGTTACAGAGAAAACTCTAACTCCTCCTTTTGTTTACAATGCCCGTGGTTGTTTATTGAAACCAAAATTAGTGTTCTCACTGTGATATGAAAAATTCTCAAAACCTTCATATCTGTTCCCAGAGCAGCCAAGGACTGTTATAAGAAGACTGTCTGAGAATCCTGCTGTTTATAAAAAAGGTGCCTGAGAACCTAGTTATTTACAAAATTAAGCCTGGGAACTGCTGCTTTACAGCTACCTTTTACTTTCCCATCAGCTGTATACCTTCATGGCCTCTTTCTTTAAGCCATGCTTGAACCAGGCTCTCCACTTATGCCCACAGACACAGACACACATGTACCCCCCCCTCCTTTATTTACAATTCACTAGAGCCAAGGCTTGAATTGCTGTGAGATGGAGAATTCTTGGAATTCCTTTAATTCGCTTTATCGTAGCTAAGCATAAATCACCATACTATAGTTCTCCTGTGTAAAATACTACTCTTGTTGCAAACAAAATCTTAAAATCTCCACAAACACTACTATACAATCTGAGAATCAAATTACCACAATGCAGTGGAAGAAAATCACCACACAAAATCACTGGGAAAGGGCATATCTCTCAAAGTGCTCACTTTTGTCATCACAACACAGCATAACATAATTCAGCATTTACTCACATCACTTTTTCCTGGACACAGTCAAAATAACAGCACACAGTCTAGAGATCAAGTCCAAACATCCAGGGCAAAGGAACTCTTTGAGCTCATACTCACGGTTAAAATGTACCAGATCTACACAAATCACTATATTTAAACACAATAAATACCATCACTGATGTTCCTCCACTCGCTTCTCTGCGGGGCACTTCTCTCCCTGCCCCCACAGCCTGCTGCAGCCTCAGGCCTCACTTGGCTGCTTCAAACATGGGTAGTACTCACCCCCCCAGCACTGTAGAGCCCTGTAGATCTACTCACTTTTATACACCATACACTTGTACACTTGCACGATTACAAACACATTGCACTGACCACACACTGCATTAACCATACAGCGACAGAGTGTCCAGACGCCACACACACACACACACACACACACACACACACAAACAAAACACGGTGGGTTCAGCAGCTCTGCCCTATCAGAACAATGAACCCCGCTACACACATACACGGGTTCACCCGGCTCACCCCCAGAGCCACTAGCACTTCCGCCCTATCAAAACGATGAACCCTGTCTCTAATACAACTGCTCGAACAGCTGAACTCAGACGTCTCTGAGTCATTTTCTGCCTTCCTGTCCTTTCCCCTGGGGGCCCCTCAGTACATACCGTATTCCCCACCGCAGGCCGGCAGGTCCTTGTCTGTCCTCGCAGGAGGCAAGTTGAGACAAGCGGAGCCCCACCAGGAAAAAATCCTAGGGCGTGCCTTGGAGGTCCATCTATCTCCCCTGCCCCTGTGGGGACAGAGAACTCCTGGCTTGGCTCGCCATAATGCTTTGCGGAGAAAAGAAGAAACCTAACAACTTTATAAAAGTTGTTAAGCTCGCTATGTTTTTATTACGGCACGCGTCGGATGCATGCAGAGCAAATCCTTCTCAAAAGGCATGCGTACCCCTGAGGATTTCAGGTCTCCTTTTATCCCCCTTCCAAATGCATATGCATACAGTTTCAGAATAGGTTCATGCATATTCATTCCGCGTGACATTTATCGCCAGTTCTTTATCAAAGAAATTCTTAGGTCAGGGCAAATCGACCTTGTGGTTGTTTCTGGTTTTCTTTTCTTCTGTCTCCTCACTGTCTCTGCCCTGCAGTTTTTCCTTCAGCTTTGGCCTCACAGACTTTTCACCTCTCCTAGACACAGACTTTTCACCTCTCCTAGACACTTCACCTAATTCAGAATGGATCTCTACCCTGTCTCAATGGGCACTGCTGGGACAGCCCTGACGCCTCAGCCCAGGGCCGGGGGGCTGCTGGGGCTCCTTGCCCAGGCTCTCTCAAGAACATGCTCAGGCCAATGCTCAGCACAGAAAAGCCCCGTGAGCAGCCCCAGGCTGGCTGTGGGCAGGCTGGGGGCAAACAGCAGGGCTGGGGCTCTGCAAGGGCCCTTGGGCAGACGGGAAGGAGCAGCAGAGCAGGGGCTGATCCATCCCCAGTGTGCTGCACAGGACAGGGCAGCGTCCCAGAGTGTCCTCATGGAGCTGCCAACAACATTCCCCCTCTGCAGCCCTGGCCTCTCCCCCAGCTCACACAGGTGCCCCATCCTTGCAGGCACAGACACAGCAGCACTGGCTCAGGAGCCCCTGTTTGCATTGCACACAGCAGGGGGAGCACCCCCATGCTGTTTGTGTGGGCACATGAACCTGAGGGAGCACAAATGCCATCAGCCCCTGGGGCCAGCAAGGGCTGGGGGACAGCATGGAAATCACTCAGATTTGTCCTGGCCTCTGCAGTCAGACAAAAAGTTTGTTCCCATGAGCTGGGTGTTTCCTGTACCACTGCAGACGCTGTTGCTCAGAGCCAGGGCTGCCTGGCAGCCACCCCCAAACTGCCCTGAGCAATTCCTTGGCTTCACCTTTGCTTTCTTTCCTCTTTCCTGGTCCAGATTTCTTCCTATTGCCATTGCTGTCCCTTACCCTGCAAACAGCCCATCCCTGTTTGACCTTTCCTCTCTGGCCCCACACCCCATTGCAGTTCCTGACTTGGCCCCATGGGAACGTCCCTTGGGCACAGGATCATCCTACAAGTGCTGCAGGAATTGTCTGCAGGCTGCTGCAGTGCCTGGTGCTGCTCCCTTGCCAGAGGCACCCCAGGCCAGGGGGGCACATCTGGGCTGCTGTGTCTGGCTCTGGGGCTCCCTGTTCTGGGCAGTGAGGAGGAGCTGCAGAGGCTCTGCAGGACTGACAGGATGGGCTTTGGGGCTGGCAGGAGAAGCTGAGGGACCTGGGCTGCTGGAGCTCCTGAAGAGGAGGCCCAGGGCTCCTCCTGCAACTGCTCCAAGGGTAGCTTCAGAGAATCACAGAATCAGTAAGGGTGGAAAAGTCCTTGGAGATCATCGAGTCCAACCTGTGCCTTGACACTGCCTTCTCTCCCCCGAGCCTCTTCTTCTCCAGGATAAACAACCCCAGCTTCCTCAGTCACTCCTCACAGGACATGTGCACCAGACCCCTCACCAGCCTTGTTGCCCTTCTCTGGGCACGCTGCAGCCCCTCCATGACCTTCCTAATTTGGGGGCCCAGAACTGGACACAGCACTCGAGCTCTCCTATCCTCCAGGAGATCCACACTTGCAGTCAATTTGGTCACCACAGTTCCATGATGCCCTAGAGTGTCACAGTGGCCTCCATGATTCCATGAGTCCATAAAGGTTCACAACAGCCTTTTTGGTCTATGGCAGCTAGTAGTGTCAGGAACTCCCTTGGATCCTTGCGTCCCACAGTGTCACAATGTCCTTTGGTCCCAAGGGGCACCATGGTGTCACAGATGTTCCTTCATTCCATAAGTCCCTGCAGAGCGACCCTGGCCCATTGGTTCCATGGGGCCCTGCAGTGTCACCATGGCCCCATCATTGCACAAGGTCCTGCAGTGTCGCAATGGCCTCCATGGTTCCACAAGATCACACAATGTCACAGTGGTCCCTTGGTCCCATGAGGCCCCAGAGTGCCCCAATGGATTTCATGGTGGTGCAGTGTCACAATGGACCCCTGCTTGTACAAGATCTTGCAGTGTCACGAGGCACCCTTGGTTTTATGACACAAGAGTGTCACAACTGTTCCCTTATATGCTGGTTTTTCATTAATTGAAACTTTGTGAGGAGAGAAGAAGCCACCAATGGAAATGATTATTCTGAGAAGAGCTGCTGAGAGCTTCCTCTGTGCCTAACAGCACCAATCAGTGACTGGTTTTGAATACTGACACCTTGTTAAACCACTAGAAAGGTGAACACACCTCCATGAACACGCATGTTAAAAATGAACAAACACCAGGAAAAGCTCTCTCCCTTCCAGCCTTGGAACAAGTAAGAAGGCCAGCCTGGCTCCTGTCTCAGCCAAGCCAGGCTGGATGGGCACTGCCGTGGGGCCAGGCCCCTTCTCAGGGACCCTGCCAAGCCCTGTCCCAGCAGAGCCGGGCACCAGCAGCTGCCAGGCAGGGGCAGGGGAGGCCATCAGCCCATGGCGTGTTCCAGCTGAGATCTCAGCCATTTCCCCCCAGTGTGGCTGCTGGGCGAGATCATGTGGCTGAGGCCAGAGGCGGCCTTGTAGCCCACACAGAGAGTGGCCCTGTGCCTGGAATTGAACACAGCAGGGGCCAGAGACCAGCCATGGGGCTGATCCTGACACAACCACCAGGGCAGCCTGAAAAATCTATCACCGTGATTGCTTCGGCCACCACATGGCAGGAATCACATGAGCATCTGCAGGCCCTGGGGCAGATATTGACTCTTTCAGTGCATAGATAAGGCTTACAGACCTTCAGTCCTCCCTTGGGTGAGAGAAAAGGACAGAGTGAAGACACCTAGGAGAACAAGATGAGACATGAAGGTCAGTAAGAAGAAGTCAAGTCCCAGATGGAAGGGTTGAGGAGATGCCTCAGTCCTGGGCTGAAATTCTCTTGTAAGGCTACGGAGAAAATATAATTGATACATCAGGCTCTTTTTTCCCTGAAACTCATTGAAAGTATGCGAGGATGAAGTGTTCAAATTGTAGATATGAGCAAAGGCATTTATGCTAACGCAAGCAAATGGTGAAGTAGCTGTGATCCCATGAGAAGTTTTAACAGAGAGAGAGAGGGAGTAGAGTGATGAAGATCCTTTGCCCTCAGGGAAAGAAGAAAAATATCTCTGTTCCTGGAGATGAAGATAATGTCAGAGACAGATAAAGAGAATTTTTGCTCTTGAACATCTCTTCCTTAAATTAATACACCATAATTTGACATAGCCCATAAACACAGCTGTGGAAAGGCTGCAAAAGATGGGAGACATTTCACAATTGCAGAATCCTAGGCAATTTCTATTCATGGAAATTAAAGGCCATGAGAGAACAGTTTTCTTGTGGAGAAGTCTCCATAAAATGACAAGAGGCACTCGGCTCCCTAAGTGAACTGAAGACTATTCTAGAGGTGATAAACTGACTGAATTGTTTCTGGACATTGTTAGTGAGAAAGGTGTAGGAGGGAGGACAAGTGTTTTAAAAGTTTTCTTCTGATTCTCTTTTTTTTTTTTTTAGTTACTGTCAATAAAATTTTCTTTATACCCTTTTAAAGTCTAAGCCTGCTTTGCGTTCTTGCTAATCCTATCTCACACCAGCAAAGGAGTAAGTATGTTCTTTTGGGGGCACTGGCATTTAGCCAGCACTGAAGCCACCACACCTTAGTTCCACCAGTCCCTGCAGTGTCACAATGGCCCCTTGTTACATGGCTTTGCAAGGGTTCCTCAGGGTGAGAGAGATAGAGGAGAATCTTGGCTTCATGACCAGAAGGCTGGATTTATTAATTTATGATATATAATACATTATGACTATACTAAAAGGAATAGAGAGAAAAGAGTTGCAGAAGCTGCTAAGCTAAGAATAGAAATGAATCAATAACAACGTTCTGTGTCCAGGTAGA
The DNA here is from genome assembly GCF_035770615.1 of Melospiza melodia melodia. NCBI lineage: Eukaryota > Metazoa > Chordata > Aves > Passeriformes > Passerellidae > Melospiza > Melospiza melodia. Next base: position 5,389,605 of record NW_026948796.1, on the reverse strand, counting down.
AAGCAAGGACAAACTCTCCCGTGAATGGTCAGCAAATCCGAACACTCACAGAAGACCAACCACAGATGCACCTGTTACATTCCACAGCAGCAGATAATAATTGCTTACATTTTTCTTCTAGGGCCTCAGCTTCCCAGAAGAGGAAAAACTCCTAAAGAAAAGATTTTCCACAAAAGATGTCTGTGACATTACACCCTTTTCACTGTAATAAATTGAAAAGAAAAAATGCTGATGTGAAATGAACAGGAAATTTCTTCACCTGTATAACATACAATACTAACATATCACTGAAACAATCTTACAATCTAAGAAAATGCAAAAAACAATGCAAAGAAAATTCAAGTCCAAGCAGCTGAGTTTCAGGAACAGTCCATGGGCTGAAGACCTTCTTCCTGGACATATCTGAGAGTCCTTTTTGGTCCTGAAACAGACTTGCTGTAAAACAATTTCAAAGAATTTCAAACAATTTGAACAATTTTGGAATGTCCTTTTCTTCTGGCCGTTCAATGCTTCAGTGCTTCAGAGCTGCTACCAGCTATTTCTTTTTTTTTTTTTTTCTTTTTTTCTGATCGAAAAGAGCAGCAGCAGCAGCAGAGCAGAGCAGAGCCAGAGAAAGAAAGGCCCTGGGGGTCCCGGCCCATGACGGACCCCAAAGCTGGCCCACAAAAGGGCAGGCCAGGACTGGTAGCAGAAATCACAACCCCCAGAGACATCAGGAGGCCAGGCAATGGCCCTGGCCCAGAAACTTTGGCCCAACAATCCAGGCCAAACCCACGAAGCAGGCTCTGCATTCCCACAGGCCCGCACCCTGCTGCCAGTACAATGGCAGCACAGGTGGTGAGACGCTTCCTTTCCCCAAAACCACTGAGGCATGCCAGCAGTGAGGGAATAGAAGCAGCCCCAAAAATCCTCATCTCGGATCTGGAAATGTTTGCTCCCCACAGCAAACAAGCCATGGTCTCCTCCAGCTGTGCCCCCTCCCTCTGCCTCCCTCTGCAATGCAAATGCATCAGGCGTGTCTCCCATCTGCCTCCCGGCACCACCCCACCCCCTCTGGGCCGGGGACCAGAGACAGAGCTCTCTGAATGCACCTGCCCCCTCCCACTTGGGCACAAGTGGGGCGGCAGAGATGGCAACCTCCACAGGGCAATCCCCGAAAAAACACCCCCCAACCCGCCAAGAATGCTGATCTTGAAAGCAGGCAGACGAGCTGCTCCCGCCGTCAGCTGGTGAGCACTTCCTGCTCCACAGAAGGGGAGACCAGCTGCCGGGCCCGCTGCTGCAAAGGCAACCGGCCCGGGGCGCTCCGAGCTCGAACAAGCTGCTGGTTCCAGGGCAGCCTCTGACGCAGACATGGAGGACAGAATCTCCGACAGCGGCAGAACTGCTGGGGCAGCCAGTGCAGGCAGTGGGGGAGGCGGAGCCAGAGAGAATCCCTCCTCCGCTGAGCCGGAAGCTGCAGACGCATCTTCGTCGCCTAGCAACAGTGGCTCAGCTGCAGGAAACGGCGGGGATGTGCGGGAACATGCCGCTGCTTTGACCCTTGCCTCTGAAAGCGGCGGCAGGCATGGCGCGGGGTTGGCGCCGTCTTCTGCCGCTGACTCGGAGGTCAGCTGCGGAGATGCAGTCGCCGGCGGAGTGCACACGGACAGCGGCAAAACAGCCAGGAGGGGCAGTGGTGGTAAAACAGCTGGGAGGGGCGGCGGTGGATTGCTGTTGCTCAGCAACATCGGTGCAGGCGGGGAAGCCAGCAGAGGCGGAGGTGGGATCGCCCAGAGAGGCAGCCGCTGTGCTGGTAGGGGCAGGGAGCCCTCGGGGACCAGTACCACCCCAATCTCTGAGCGGGGCAGGGTCTGAGAGGCCAACTGGGGAGACACCGCCCACTCCCATTACCCTGGAGAGAGAGAAGGGGGGGAAGAGACTGCTCCATCTGTGCACTGCTCCATCTGTGCTCCTGACACAGAGTGAAAAAAAATTCTTCTCGTGGCGAAGTTTCACCCCCGCCCCCGCCAGGAAGCAGGGGGGGCTGGGAAGCAGCAACTCATCCCCCAAAAGGTCTTCTCTCGCTGAATTTGGGGAGAACGAAGCTTGCCCAATGCAATTAGCAATCATTGGATAAACAGCTGCTCTCTGCTTCAAAACTGGAAAGAGCTTTCTAAATGCTGGGTAAATGCTAGGGAAGTTGCACCCCTGGCCCCAAATAAATTGGAAAATAGAGTCCATGTACTCCCACACGAAAACATCGAGGGCCTATAGCACATCAGTAAAGAATCCAAAAAGCTTTGCCCATCGAAAGAACTCATAGAGATCTGTTTCTGACAGGAAAAGTCCATCCTCTTCATTCCATTTTTGCCAGAGGGCAATAATTTTCTCCTCTGAAGGAGAAAAAGAAACCTCATTGTCCAAAGGGGATGTTCCCCATATGAACAGCCAGAAACTACGAAAGTCTGGTTCATCAGGAAGGGAAAAGCCAACAGTACCTTTTGAAAAAGTCCAGCATGCTCTGGCCCGCTCCACGGTTCTGCTGCTCTTTTCAATCATCTTCCTGAAGGGTTTGCAGGTTCGCTTGTGGTCAGCCTTGGCTGTGAACTCTGCCTAAATCAGGATCTTCAGTTCTTCAGCTCCTGGCTTGAATCCACTTCCGTGGTCACTTCTAAAGCAACCATCAAATGCTGCACATACAGGATTTACCCAGTACAGCAATCTGCTCCTCTGGTCTTATCAAATTAATTTTTGTCCTTACACGAGGGGTCCACCAGATGTTACATGGCTTTGCAAGGGTTCCTCAGGGTGAGAGAGATAGAGGAGAATCTTGGCTTCATGACCAGAAGGCTGGATTTATTAATTTATGATATGTAATACATTATGACTATACTAAAAGGAATAGAGAGAAAAGAGTTGCAGAAGCTGCTAAGCTAAGAATAGAAATGAATCAATAACAACATTCTGTGTCCAGGTAGAAAGCAAGGACAAACTCTCCCATGAGTGGTCAGCAAATCCAAACACTCACAGAAGACCAATCACAGATGCACCTGTTACATTCCACAGCAGCAGATAATAATTGCTTACATTTTTCTTCTAGGGCCTCAGCTTCCCAGAAGAGGAAAAACTCCTAAAGAAAAGATTTTCCACAAAAGATGTCTGTGACAGCCCCCTGCTTCCATTGGGCCCCAGGGTCTCACAAGGGTCTCCTTGGTTCCATAGTTTCACAATGGCCCCTCAGTTCAACAAGTCCCTGCAGAGTCACAGTGGCCTCCATGGTTCCACGAGGACCCAGAGTGTCACACTGGACTCCTTGCTTCCATTCAGGCCCACAGTGTCACAATGGGGCCTTGGTTCTGTGGAGCCTTCAGCACGCAGTGTCACTGTGATCCTCTTAGTTCCACGAGGCCCTGCAGTGTCACAATGGCCCCTTGCTTCCCCAGGGCCCTGCAGTGTCACAGTCATCATAGAATTGATGCCGAATTTTGCCCCAAACAGGCAGAGTGACTGCCTAATCAGACTCAACTTAAGTCAATTAAGCAGGAGGTATTTTTATTAGCGACACATCGGAGAAATCACAAAATGGATTTCTGAGTTCACATAGCAAAAGCAAGCCTTATATACATTTTTGGGTATAGGATTACATCAGATCAGATACATAATCATGCATATTCATATGGGGCGTGATGTAGGCGGAGCGTGGGCGGAGCGTAGGTGGAGACATCTCTTTTGGGGAATTTTCAGGTGGTCGTTCCTGTTGCCTTCATCCTAGACGGGGTCTTTCCGATGAGTCTTCCTCTTTAAACTTTTGAACTCCTTTCCTAATTTGGTCAATTCCCGGTGTATTTGGCTTAGATCCCGTGGCTTTGGCAAAACCCTTAGGGTCGTTTCGACATTGCTGGCTCTACACCTGCTTAGCCCATTAGTTTCTCCTATACCTATCTCTTCCCCTGTCATGATGCTCTACCTCTTATCTAATTTGTTGCTCTGTTTTCCTAGTGCTGTGCTTTCTCCGTGTGTTCTAGTGCTAGGCCCTTCTTTCCATGCCTCTCATTCCATGTTTTAACCCATTACTTCTGGAAGGCTATCTGCTTTAGAGCTTCATTTCCCCCCTTTTTCTTGTAACTTACGAATTCTTTCGTCAAGTTCGGGTCCTACAGGACGCTGATAGGCTCGTACCATTGCCCAAATCATTTGGGTCTTTTTCATTATGCTCCTTAGTCTCCACCACAAACAAATGTTTGTAAGAGTTAGTAATAACAAAGCTACAATTACTATTAGCATTGGGTGCACCAGGTAATGGAAGACCTGTGTAGCTGTTGGGGAATATCCTGTAAAGATGTCCCACCAGTGATGCTGGCCTACTTGTTCTACTTCAGTCAGGACATTCTTTATTCTTTCTGAATTGTGTTCTATCTGCCATACCATTCGTTTAGTTGTTTGATTCACCTTTTGCACTAATTTCTTTACTTCAGGGTGTGCAAGCATTGCTTTGAGAATCTTGACGTCCATCCCTATTTGTAAAGGTTTGAGGTGGAGTCGGGGTCATGATGTCTAGCTGTCAATTTTGTTTCTTTTGGCGCTCTCGTTGCTTGATGTGAATTTGTTCTACCCGTAAAATAACCTTTTCTAGTTCAGTGTCTAAATCTCTAAGGGTCCAATTTGGTCACTTGTTAGTGGATGTCGTGGGACAGAAGAATAGCAACAGGTTGATAAAACCTTAGACATCCACTAACAAGTTTCAAACAATATTGTAACCAGCGGTGTACTTTCCAATGGCACCACCCTAATACAATTTGTTCAGGAGCTTCAAACAATTCCCTAGCCTCTAAAATGGGTCTGTTGGCGAATTTCTCTAAGGCCAAATAGTGGTCGTTTTCCCTTGTTTCTTTGTAGCTACACTCATAACATTGGAGGTCTAGTAAACAACTTTGTACGTTCCAAAATTTTCTATCACAACCTCCACAAAGAAATCCAATTAGTCCCACACAATGTGCTTGGCAAAGTTGGGTTTCATCAGGGTCACATCTATCTTAATGTGGCTAAACTGCCGCAGCTGGGAGCGGGGATCCCGTAACGTGACGCCCGGCAGAGGCTCCAAGGGAATGAGGAAGGCTCGTTCCCTTAGCTCCCTCTCCGAGTCCTCTTTATCATCATCCAGCCCTTTCTGCTTGACCTTCACTCCGGCGTGGGCGTGGTGCAAATCCAGCTTGGCCCCAGCCAGGGAGGGGCCGGGATGGGCGCCTTCGCTGACCTTGTGCATCCGCGGATCACGGGCCAGCCAGGGATCCAGGGACATCGACTCCGAACCGCGGTGAAGGTAGTCAGCAGCACTTGGAAAGGTCCTTCCTACTTTTCTTGTAGGGGTTTTCCTAAAAGGTTCTTAACATACACCCAATCACCGGGGTTAAACAGATGCAATTTACAATCAGGTTGTTTAGGTTGGTGCTTGATCATCACAGTAGCATTCTTATCAAACTGTTTCCCCACCGCAATTACATAATCGTAAATGTATTGATTACCAATCTGGTCTATGACGTCCCCATTTACAACTTGAATAAGGTCTACCATACAGAATTTCAAAAGGACTTAACTTTTCCTTCGATCTTGGCTTGACTCTCAGTCTCAGCAGAGCAATAGGCAAAGCTTGATACCACTGCAAATTAGTCTCTTGGCATATTTTAGCAATTTGCTGTTTGATAAGATGATTCATCTTTTCCACTTGCCCACTGGCCTGTGGACGGTAGGGCGTGTGCAATTGCCATTTGATTTGTAATGCTTTGCTTATTGCTCTCACTACTTTTGCGCAGAAATGTGTACCTCTATCCGAAGAAATGCTCTTCGGTACCCCAAACCGTGGAATAATTTCATTCAACAGTACTCTAGTTACCTCTCTTTCCTTATTTGTCCTACAGGGGAATGCTTCAGGCCACCCAGAAAATGTGTCAGTTAATACCAACAAGTACCGAAACCCCCCTTTTCTTGGGAGTTCAGAAAAATCAATTTGCCATACCTCACCTGGGAATTTACCTCGGTTTATGGCTCCTTGGTGTACTTTGGTTCCTGTATTCGGGTTGTTCTTCAGACACCGTTCACACTGGGACGTAACGTGTTTTATAGTAGTAAATAATTTTGGTCCTGCTATTCTGGTCTGCAAATATTGGTAAAGCGAATCTAGGCCCCAATGGGCCTTCTCATGTTCTGCCTTCACAAACTGCCACATCACGTTTCCTGGTATCACTAACTGTCCTGTTTCTAATCGACCCCAACCATTTTCTAGTATTTTGCCCTTATTCCTTTGAATCCACCTATGATCTGATTCTTGGTAATCTGGCTGGATATTGATATCCAGCTCCCCTGGTATTAGGGCCGCTATTTCCGCTTCCCTATTTCTTGTGGCCGCCAATTTAGCTTCTGTATCTGCCTTCCTGTTCCCTATTTCTGGAATAGTATTGCCTTTCAAATGCCCCTTGCAATGCATTATGGCCACCTGTGTTGGGAGTTGGACCGCTTCCAGCAGTCGCAGAACCTCCTCTGTATGTTTGACTGCTTTTCTTTGTGTAGTCAACAGTCCTCTTTCTTTCCAGATGGCTCCATGAGCATGTACAACAGAAAAGGCATATTTAGAGTCTGTCCATATATTAATTTGCATGTTCTCTGCTAATTCCAAGGCTGGGGTCAGAGCTATCAGCTCTGCCTTTTGAGCTGAAGTCCCTGCAGGCAGGGGGTTTGACTCAATTACCCTCTCTGTAGTGGTGACTGCATAGCCAGCTATTCTTACTCCTTGCTTCACGAAGCTGCTGCCATCTGAGAACCAGTTGTCCGCGTCTTCGAATGGCTCTTCTTTGAGATCTGGGCGACTGGAGTAGACGGCTTCAATTGTTTCCAGGCAGTCATGTTCGATGGGTTCTGCTGGGGCTCTTCCTTCTAAGAATGAAGCTGGGTTCACAATATTAATTACCTGAATGGTTATATCATCTGATTCAGCCAGGATGGCCTGGTATTTTAAGAATCTGGAAGGCCACAACCAATGGTTGCCTTTCTGTTCCAGCACGGCTGACACAGTGTGGGATACTAACACAGTCACCTTTTGGCCCAGCGTGAGCTTCCTGGCCTCTTCTATGTTAATTATCACTGCGGCCACTGCCCTCAGACAGCCTGGCCATCCTTTACTTACTTCATCCAATCGCTTGGAGAAGTAGGCCACAGCTCTCTTGTGTGGTCCCAGCTGCTGTGCTAGTACTCCTAGGGCCATCCCTTGCCGCTCATGGGAAAATAGCCAGAATGGTTTTGACACATCTGGGAGACCTAAGGCTGGTGCTCTCATCAGCTCCCCCTTCAGCCTCTTAAAGGCCCCTTCCGCCTCGGGAGTCCAAACTAGGATATTCTTGGTTTCCTTTAGCAAATCATACAATGGTTTAGCGAGTATCCCATACTGGTAGATCCATAGCCGACACCAACCTGTCATCCCCAGAAAGGCGCGCAGATCTCTCACCGTCTCTGGTTTGGGCATCTGGCAGATGGCCTCTTTTCTAGCTGCTCCCAGGGATCGCTGTCCTCTGGAGATTTCGTATCTCAGGTACACCACTTCCTTTTGTACCAGTTGTGTTTTCTGTTGAGAGACTCGATATCTACTTAAACCCAGGAAATTCAACAAGGAAATAGTCCATTCAATGCATTCTTCCTCCGTCACTGTCGCTATTAGGAGGTCGTCTACGTATTGCAGGAGGGCGCCATCTCCCGGCGGCCCTTCCCATTGTTCTAATTCTTTGGCTAACTGATTCCCAAAGATCGTGGGCGAGTTAGACCAGCCTTGGGGCGACCGCGTCCAGGTAAGTTGGGTCTTTCTCCCCCTATCTACTGATTCCCACTCAAAGGCAAAAATCTTTTGACTCTCGGGGGCTAAGGGAAGGCAGAAGAATGCGTATTTCAAATCTAAAATGGTGAACCAGGCCAGGCTATCTTTTAGCCTAGTTAAAAGCGTATATGGATTAGCAACCACCGGGTGTAATGTCTTGGTTATTTCGTTTACTGCCCTCAGATCCTGAACGAGCCTATACATTCCATTGGGTTTCTTTACTGGCAGGATTGGTGTATTAAAATCCAATTCGCATTCTATCAATAACCCCAGTTCTAAAAACCTTTTGATTATGGGCTCAATCCCCTCCTTTCTCCTATCTTCAGAGGGTATTGTCTTCTTACCACTGATTCTGCTCCAATTTTAAGTTCAACAACAATCGGTGCTGCTTATTTGATTTCAGGGGGGGATTGTGAAAGGGGCTAGCAGTGGGCCTGTTAGCTAAAGGAGTGAGAAGTAAGAAGAAGAGACTGATAAGGAGCTTTCCCCAAGGCCTTGGCAGCTTTCCCAGAAGCCTTGGCAGCACGCCAGGTAACTCCCATGGCATCCGAACTTTCTTCACTGAGTTCCCCATCAGAGCCCCCTTCTACTTCAGCCCCCGTTAGGTATCAGCCTTGACTTTTTGTCTGCATTTTGCTCCGTTTCTCTCTCTATTCTCTATTCCTTTAAAACTCCAAAGAGCGAGTTCTAGGTTACTGCTAAATTAACAGCTGTTTCAGCTCAGACTAATGGGTAAGTCTCGCTCGGGATTTGCTTGAAATTGTAATAATTGTGATTCTCAGGTAAAGGTTCCACACAACTGATTGTTAGGCTTAGAGCTGTAATCAGTTGTTCCTCGTTTACTTGAAATTCCAATTTGTCCTTATTGAATTTTATTATGGCTCCTAAGTTCTCCAATAGGTTTCTTCTCAATAAGGGCTTTGGTAAATTTGGTAAATATAAGAACTGATGAATTTCATCTGTTTCCTAATACTGTATTTAATGGGTTTCAGAAAGTAAGGCTTTTCTGGTTGGCCTGTTGCTCCCACAAATTGTATAAATCCATCACTTTTAGGTACCAGCTCCCACAAATTGTATAAATCCATCACTTTTAGGTACCAATTCCTGATTTAAAACTGAAACAGTTGCTCCCGTGTTAATCAAAAGTACTGTTTAAACTGTGCTTTATCCCACTGAGTTAATTGATCTACTATAAATAACAAATATTTCCACCGACCTACTTTAAACAAATCAACAAAATCAACCTGGATCTTTTGAAATAGCCGCTAGGCTGTTTTGCATTCTCCAGAGGGAGGGCTCTTAAGCACTTTCTTATTTACCTTTTAACAGGTGAGACACCCCTGGGTAATTTGCTTTTTTTTTTTTTTTTTTTTTTTTTTTTTTAAATTTCAAATATCTTCATATATCCAAAAAATTAAAAAAAATTATCACAAAGGCTCTTGCTTCCCAATATGTCCGTCTATACAAGTTATCTAAGATTTAATGTGCCACTGGTTTTGGCATCATAATTCTATCATCAGGAAAAAAAACTCACTTCTCCTCCTTAAATGTTGCTCCTAATTTCCTTATAGCTGCCAATTCTACTAGCGGAAGGGAAAGAGTCTCTTGCTGAATTTCTATTTTTTGTGAGGTCATGATTTCAATATCTCTCTTTCTTAAGGTTGCTTTTTGTTTCTTTACTAGCCAAATTATTTCTCTGACTTTAATATCCCTCCCCCTCTGGTGTTCCTTTATATGAACTATCCCCCCATATATTAACCTTTTCCTTTGAGTGTTTATAAGTCTCCTTTTCCTTCTAAATTTCTCTAAAAGTATGTACTACACTAAAAGCATGTTTGGAGTCTGTATAATTAGTCCCCTTTTAAAATTCACAAGCTTGCGCTGACCAGGAGGGACTAAAGGGACTAGACTCCTTCACTCTAAACTTTTCTACTTCACTTGAAAGCCAACCCATGTCATCAATTTCTAGATCATCTTCTTTAGGTAAAGAATAAATTTCAAGTTTTCCTTCACAGGGTTTTATCTGTAAATTTAGGGCTACTATTAGATCTCTGCCTAGCATATTCTCCTCGGCCTCTGGTACCAACAATAAATCATTTACTCCAAATTTGTTATTTGTTTCAATCTTCACCCCTTTTATTATAGGAACAGGGAAAGCTTCTCCTGTAATTCCGACTACTGAAACTTGCTCACAACTCACTTCACATCCCTGGGGTAATTTTGTCACTGTTGACCGAGAAACTCCTGTGTTTACTAAAAATACAAATTCTTCACTCTGAGGACCTACTCTTAGCTTTATTATCAAGGGCTCTTCTGGGTGTAATTCGATCTTTTTCGTTAGACAAAACCCTTGCCCTTTCTGACTCTCCTGAGAAGTTTTCTCATCTTGCTGTTTCTTTTTGCAATTTCTTTGCAGGTGCCCCTTTTTATGACAATAAAAACAGGTAGGTCCCACACCCTTCTTTTTCTCATTTCCACTACATGCATCACAGCAACGTTCCTTGGGCTTTGGACCCTTCTTATCCCTTTCCAGGGCTAGTACTAGGGGATCCTGAGGGGCTACGTTAATTTCACATTCTTTTTGCCACTCAGGTTTATTCCTTAGGGTGAAGAACATGTCTGCGTACATTATTTCATCCCATTTATTGAGCCGGCGGAGGAGGAGTATTAGTTGCAAAATAGTGTTATAATTAGTTGTTCCCTCTGGTGGCCATTTTTCTCCGTCATCAAGACGGTACAGGGGCCACCATTGTGTACAATACTTAAAAAGTGTCTTTTTACTTATGTTTCCCCCTGGAATCCCTCCCAGGTCCTTCCAGTGTCTTAGGATACATCCTAAAGGGGTTTTCATATTTATATCTTTACTCTGTTGGCTTCCCATGGCTATTCTCTGTATTCGTGCTCTTTTCCACAAGTACTATATGCCAATATACCTTAACACTTCATTCACACAATTTCCGTTCGCTTCGTCCAAGAAATGCGGATCGGGACTCCGCTCTCGTTTCGCAGCGATGCTGCGTCTCACTCACTCCACACACACACCCGTACAGTGAAAGGTTCCTACCTTATGGTCTTATGTCAGAACAGGCTGTTTTACCGGGTTTGGTCACAAGAGGTCGCCGATAGACCGTGAAATACCGGGTTCCCAAGTTCATGCACATACATTTCCAATCTGTTTACATAGAAAGTAATAAAAGCGTCCCCTATAAGATTTTACAACGGACACATAGAACAGACGCAAAAGGATCACCGGCTGACAGACCTCTCAGAAAGCAATCTTAGTTTTCAACCCTTAATCCACAGTATTATAACATTAAATACAATATTGAAAACAGTTGCCCACACAGTAAAAACAGACCAAAGATACCAAGATAAACAAATACTCCTTCCAGCAGGACTTTAACCTGCGTTTTTCTCTTTTCCTTGCTTTTTTTCTTTTTTTTTTCTTTTTTTTTTTTTTTTTTTTTTTTTTTTTACGTTCACAAAACCAAATGCTGGGACTCTAACCCAGTAGCTGGGACTCTAACCCAGTAGCAGGATTTTAACCTGCGTCTTTATTTCTGGGACTCTAACCCAGTAGCAGGACTTTAACCTGCGTCTACGGGACTTTAACCCGTATTTACGGGACTTTAACCCGCGTTTACGGGACTTTAACCCGTATTTACGGGACTTTAACCCGTATAATCAGGGATTTTTACCGAGGCGTCCCTCCGGCTTACCCTGCGAGCGGTCACGTCTGACCCTCGTTTTCCAAACAAAGCGCTTTATCCCAAAACCAACAAACAATTTAAATACCTCTTAAAGCCAATAGGCAATTAAAATACCTCTTTAATTGAGCAGGAGATGCAGCCAGCGTCCATCCGAGAGCACTGGTCCAGGGAAGGAGCTTCTCCCGACGAAAAGCCGTCAGGGGCGCCCAGAAGACCCCGGCCCCGGACCCGGCTCGGGAGAGGACCCTTAAGGCTTGGATCTCCTGTCTGGTGCCATATCTCCTGGCTGGCTCGCCAGAAATGATGCCGAATTTTGCCCCAAACAGGCAGAGTGACTGCCTAATCAGACTCAACTTAAGTCAATTAAGCAGGAGGTATTTTTATTAGCGACGCGTCGGAGAAATCACAAAATGGATTTCTGAGTTCACATAGCAAAAGCAAGCCTTATATACATTTTTGGGTATAGGATTACATCAGATCAGATACATAATCATGCATATTCATATGGGGCGTGATGTAGGCGGAGCGTGGGCGGAGCGTAGGTGGAGACATCTCTTTTGGGGAATTTTCAGGTGGTCGTTCCTGTTGCCTTCATCCTAGACGGGGTCTTTCCGATGAGTCTTCCTCTTTAAACTTTTGAACTCCTTTCCTAATTTGGTCAATTCCCGGTGTATTTGGCTTAGATCCCGTGGCTTTGGCAAAACCCTTAGGGTCGTTTCGACATTGCTGGCTCTACACCTGCTTAGCCCATTAGTTTCTCCTATACCTATCTCTTCCCCTGTCATGATGCTCTACCTCTTATCTAATTTGTTGCTCTGTTTTCCTAGTGCTGTGCTTTCTCCATGTGTTCTAGTGCTAGGCCCTTCTTTCCATGCCTCTCATTCCATGTTTTAACCCATTACTTCTGGAAGGCTATCTGCTTTAGAGCTTCAGAATCACAGAATTAACCAGGCTGGAAAAGGCCTTGGAGATCAGCAACTCCAACCTGTGACCCAACACCAGCTTGTCACCCATACCATGGCACTCAGTGCCAGATCCAGTCTTTCCTGAAACACCTCCAGGGACGGAGACGTCACCACCTCCCTGGGCAGCCCCTTCCAGTTCCCAATCACTCTTTCTGTAAAGAATATTTTTCATTTCCAGCATTAATGTCCCCTACTGTAGCTTATGGCTTTGTCCTCTTGTCCTGTCACTGTTCCCTGGGAGAAGAGCCCGACCGCTACCTGGCTGCACCCTCCTGTCAGGGAGTTGCAGAGAGTGATGAGGTCTCCTCTGAGCCTCCTCTTCTCCAGGATAAACAACCCCAGCTCCCTCAGCCACTTCTCACAGGACTTGTGTTCCAGACCCCTCCCCAGCCTTGTTGCCCTTCTCTGGACATGCTCCAGCCCCTCCATGTCCTTCCTAAACTGGGGGCACAGAACTGGACACAGCACTCAAGGTGTGGCCTCACCAGTGCCGAGTGCAGGGGAAGACTCACTGCCGTACTCCTGCTGGCCACATAATTCCTGATCCAGTCCAGGTGCCATTGGCTTTCTTGCCCACCTGGCTCAGCAGGTCCCCAGCTGCTTCCTCCTGTATTGTAGGGGGGCTGTTCTGCTCCCTGTCCCCATCCACCAGCTCAGGAGAACACTTGTCCTGAGGACAACCTGTCCTAATGTTGAAAACTGGGGCAAAGAAGGTGTTAAGCAGCTCCACTTTTCCTTATCTTTAGTTACTCTATTCCTCACTTCATCCAATAAAGAGTAGATGTTCTACTTATCTGTCCTTTTGCTATTATTTTATTTTTAAAAACATTTATTATTATTTTTAACAGAAGTGGTCAGGTTAAGATCTAATTGACCTTTCACCACTCTACTTTTCCTTCTGCACAACCTAACAACATCCTTAAACACTTCCTGAGATGCCCGACCTACTGTCCAATGGTGACGCACTCTCTTTTTTTCTGAGTTCCCACAAAAGCTCATGCCCAGCCAGGACAGTTGTTTTCCTCCTAGGCTCAACTTTGGCACAAACGGACAGACAGCTTCTTCCACCTTAAGATTCCTTTCTTGGGGTATGTCCATCTTTCCTGGACACCTTTGTTTTTAAGTTTTTTTCCCTTAAAAAATCAGTACCTGATTCGGTACTCTCCAAACCTGCATCCTGAATCCAAGGTCTGCCCTGCATAATTCCAGTGGTGAAGTTTTGTTTCTGCCCCTCCTTCTTTCACAGAATATTGGAATCTTGATTATTTCATGGTCACTGTGCCCCGGCAGCCTCCAACCACCACATCTCCCACCAGCCCTTCTCTGTTTGTGACCAGCAGCAGACAGAGCTTTGCTAGGGAGTGGGAGTGTTACCAGAAATTTGGCAAAATAATAAAACTCCATAACCCCAATGTAGCATTAAGAAGCAACATTCTTTATTTGGCCAGAGGCATGGGGGGATAGCTCCTCCCAAAGCTGTACATGCTGAGTACAGGAAAGTTTATATTTATATTCTGTATTTTGCATACAAATTCATTGATTGTCCTGGGCTAAACACACATATGATAATCAATTCCCCAAAGTCATTAATATATTTCCTCTCGCATTTACCCATGCATTCTCCTGTCCTGGGGGTCTCTCTGGTGGTCCCTGGTGCTCATGGACCCCAATGTTCCAGTGGGCCTGGCTGAGCTGGCAGGACACTGAGGCTGGTGAATTTCAGTTCCCCTTCTCACACAATGGGCGTTGTGTGGTTTCCATAGGCCTGGCGTTTTGGAGAATCAGCATTGTGTGTGCTCACCTGGTGTAGACAATTGATCATCTGGTAGCATGAGGTCACAGAGTGGGCTATGACATCACAGAGTGGGTTTTGTGAGGTCACTGAGCAGCTACAGCATCATAGGTTGACTCTATGACATCACAGAGACAGCTGTGACATCACAGGGCAGAGTTCTGACATCACAGGGTAGAGTTCTGACATCACAGAGTTGGCTGTGACATTAGATATCAGCTGTGTGACATTAGAGAAAGGGCTGTGACATCACTTGTTGCCATTGAGGGATACAACTGACACTAATAAAGGCTTCAAGCATCAGCCCTTTGTTGTTCTTCAGTACAACCTTTTATATCCTTCATCTGACACACATTGCACCTGTGTGCCCTCTGTACCATTTTGTGATTGGTCAGTACACCTCAGCACTCCATGTCTCATTACCTTTAATACTGTTCACTTGTCCTGCATGGTTGTAGCCCCTTAGGGATGAGGCTTAGCCATAGCCCCACTCCCAATTACCACAAACTGTGTACCTACAATTAATTCCCCTTTTTTATTTTATTTCTTTTAAATAAATGCCATGTCTACCATACCTCTACAGGGCCCTTGCAGAAGAAATAGCAACCATGGTACAAGTATCCCTTGTGTAGATTCCACTAACTCTGAAATGCATCCGTGTCCTGACTTTGATTTATTCTCCAAAGTTACATTAGCTATCATCAAAAATCCTTTTATCTCCACTTCTAGACTATTGACAATACCAATAGTTGTACAAATTTATAAGGCAACACACAAGAATAAGCTAAAGGCAGTATATTAGGATAGTAACAAAATCAACAGCTACATAATTTTATCAATAACTATACAACTTGAACAACATCAATAACTATACAATTTCATAAAGTAACATACAAGGATAACATAGAGTCTGTATGTTCCTATCACCCTGTCGTGGTTTGAGAGGAAGTGATTTTTTTTTTGGGATGCTGTGGTCAAACCAATAGGTGCTCAGATTTGAATATTGGCCCCTGGTGTGGCCACTGGGGACATGGATACGCCTCTGAGAACACAGGGGTTAAAAGCAGAGAACTCCCAGGAAAACTTTCTCTTAGGTTCTGGTGGTGAAAGAGTTCAGACCTCTCCCCTGCCCAGCTGCTGCCAGTTGAGTGGGGGACAGGAGGCCATACGGCCGGGTGAGGTAGGCCTGGGCCTTGGACAGAGATGGGAGGTGAAGATGCCCTGAGGATAGAAGGGTGGAGGAACAGTGGAGAGTCATCGGGCATCCATCTCCCACCCCCAGGAGAGAGAGAGAAAGAGAGAGTGAGCTGGTGTCTGTGCCTGTGCCACCTTGGAATTTGATAGCACGGCCAGCAAGAAGGAGAAGGAGGGGTGCAGCGAGAAGGTGCCTGGCAAGGCAGCCATGGGACTTCTGGACAGGCAGAGACTGAGATTTTTAACTGTTTTTCTTGGATGATGGAAACCTTACAAATGCTGATCCTCCTGGAGTTGGATGAGAAGAGAGATAAGAGATAAGATAAGAGGAAATGGGCCACAAGAGAAGTGAAGAAGAATCTTAGATGAGAAGAGGTCCTTTGCAAAGTCCTTTGGCTGGACTTTTCTTGTATAGCAATGGACAGAACTGTTTTTTGCTGTGACACAGAGACTGCATTTAGGGGGAGGCAATGGCTTGGAGCCAAGTGAGTGCAGTGATGTGATCTGAAGGAGTGTGTGAACAGAGATGACAGGCAAGGAGGGTGGTTGGTGCCCTCAATCTTCAGGGGAAGAGAAGAACTCTGTTCTTGAGACTCCTCGGCCCCAGGGGGTGAAATTTGGAGGGGGACAGGTGTCCAGAAAGTGAGAGACTGTGCTTTTTTTTGAAACTGGACCAAGCACCCTTAAAAGGAAAATCCTAGAAGGAGCTCTGATCCATGCACAGTGGTGAGAGCACTGGACATGGAAGGAAGAGGTCACGATGGCAATGATCTCTGGGCAGTGCCACATGTGACAGGAAACACAAGAGGTCTCAACTGTGTTTCCAGGGGAAGCCTATGGCACAAGAGGAAATCCTCACTCCTTGATGAACTGAGAATTGATATCTAAAGGGTGATGATGGACTGAGAGTTGGTTATCTGAGGGATGGATGTATTGGAAATTTGGTGGGGGGGGGGCAGAAATGTTTTTGGAAGGTTTTCATTCATTCTGTGTGTTTCTTTTTACATATAGTTGTAGGTTAATAAAGTTTTCTCTTCTCTATTTCTAAGTGGGAGCCTGTTTTGCTCTATTCCTGGTCACATCTCACAGCAGACACCAGAGAAAATGTATTTTCATGGGGGCACTGGCATTGCGCCAGCATCAAACCATGAAAGAGTGTAAGAATTGTGAATGCAAGTGGTTTAGGAGTTATTTGAATGGTTTAGGTTTGACTTAAATACTGAAAATAAGAAATAAGTTGAAAGGGCCAAACAAGCTTGAGTTGTTTAATCATTGCCTTGTCTGTCGATATTCCTTGGTTTGGGTAGAGGCACATTAGAGTTTCTTCGAAAGCCCATTGAGAAGGTATGGGGAAGTGTTATAGTAAGAAAGTAAATTCCCCAAGAAAGAATAAGAAGAAAATTAAAAACATCCCTCCCAATATTCCCTTAAGAAAACTACTTAACAACTGGGACAATGGGGAAATAACAGAAAGATTAAATCAAATAAAATTGGTTCACTATTGTCAAGGATAAACTTACAGAGGGAGTGGCCATGGTACAGTACATGAGACAAGCAGTTGTGTAGCCAATGACATCAATACTTGAGTACTCAAGAGGACCCAGACATATAGCAGATACAGAATGTCACCTGCGGGCTAAAGTACATGTCAGAGGAGGAAAATACAAGAGTCTATAAATTGAAAGAGGGAAAGCAAGCTAGTAAAGTAAAAGAAGAAGAAGAGGCTGGGAAGGCTGACAAAAAACTTGGACCTCCGTGACCACTCACTTCCTCCTACCCTTGCAGTGCCTCAAATCCTTCCTCCAATTCCTATTTCTGTGGACCCAATTCCTCTTCCTCTCCCAGATCTCATTCCTTTACAACCTCCTAACCCAGTTATACCTCCAACACCTTCCCCTCCACCCTCTGCTTACTCTCTTTACCCTTCACTACTGTTCCCTTACCTCAACCATCTCATGCACCCCTTATTCACCAGCAAGTTCCTGCTCTGCCTCCCCCACCACAAATGAGAAGCCAAACAACATCTCAGAATCTCATGCCCAAGAGTGAAGTTACCCAGTCAGCCTCCACAGCTGATGTTGTAACACCCAGTCCAAAGAGGCTAAAGTGGAAAAATTGTTCCCCCTCAGAGAAGTTCCCATGAGTGGGGTGGCCAGTGAGATTGGATTTGTAAACATTCCCTTGACTGCGTCCGAAGTTGGAAACTTTAAGAAAGAATTGTGAAATTTAGTGGAAGAATCAGTAGGGATAGCAAATCAAATTGATCAATTTTTAGGCCCTAATATTTATACATGGGGAAAATTGTACTCTATCTTTAACAACCTATTTCCCCCAGAAGAGACTCGAATAATAGGAACTACAGGAATGAAAATTTGGGAGCAAGAAAACCAACCTGAGCCCCCAGGGTGACCAAAAAATGCCTTCAGTGGAGCCTGACTGGAACCCTAATCAGGAAGAGGGGAGAAGGAATATGAGAGATCACAGGTCTCTGATGACCAGAGGGATAAAAGAATCAGTCTCTAGAGGGAGTAATACCAGGTTAGTGTTTGACAGCACCTAGCAAAAAGACAAGACCCCAGCAACATGGCTTAATAGGCTAAAGCAAAACTTCCAGATTTACTCTAATGTTGACCTGGATAGCCCAGAAGGTCAAGTCCTTCTCAACATACAATTGGTAACTAAATCCTGGCCAGATATCACATGAAAGTTAGAAAGATTAGAGGACTGGCAGGAAAATAGTATAATGAACATCTGAGAGAAGCCATAAGAGTATATCTGAGAAGAGAAGAAAAAAACACAAAAACAAAAGCTAAAATTATGGTAGCCATAGCCAGAGAAAGTGTGGGAGCCAACAAGAATGGGCCAGTAGAACCACTTAGAAGAGACAAAGGTTTTATTGAACCAAAAGGGGCTATGGCTCTACTCAGTGACAAATATTGTTATTACTGTGGAGAGAAAGGACACCTAAAGAGAAATTGTAAGAAACTCCAATTAGATGAAGCCATAGCCTGGGAGCAAGAAACTCTAGAGAACATCTTAAGAAGAGATGAGAAATATGCGGAATAGGGGTGTCAAGGGTTCTATGCTCTGGGGAATTTAATGAACCATCTAGAAGAGCCCTTAGTAAATTTCGAGATTGGTCCCCAGAATGATGAATTTGAATTTTTAGTTGATACCGGAGCAGACAAGTCATGTGTGACTAAAATACCAACAGGAATCACAGTCGGTAAAATGGTCTGCAAAGTATAGTGGCCAAAGGAGAACCATTTGAGTCCCAGATTATAGAAGATGTAGAAATTAGAGGAAATTCAAGAGAGTGTCGAGCTAAGTTCATTTACATCCCCAAGTTAGGTTGTAATTTATTAGGACATGATTTACAAATCAAATTGGGAATTGGAGTAATGCCAAAAGAAGAAAAAATGGTAGTACAAATAATGGTCTTAACTAAAGGAGACATAGATGAAATCAACCCAAATGTGTGGGTGGGGGAGGGGAAAATTGGTTGTTTGTATAGGCCACAAATAAAAGCAGAGATGCAGAAAGACATCTCCCCCATTCGGGTAAGGCAGTATCCCATTGCCCCAGAGGGAAAGAAAGGACTCGCCCCAGTAATTGACCAGCTATTAAAGGAAGAATTTTAGAACCATGCATGTCTCCACATAATACTTCCATACTAGCGGTGAGAAAAGCTAAAGGAAGGTATCGATTAGCACAAGATTCAAGAGAAGTTAATAAAAGAATGGTTACAAGGCACCCAGTAGTACAAAACCCGTACACCCTTTAAAGCCAAGTACCTAAGGAGCATGCATGGTTCTCTGTCATCAATTTAAAGGATGCCTTCTGGGCGTGTCCCCTGGCTGAAGAGTGCTGGAACTGGTTTGCCTTTGAATGGGAGGACATTGAAAAGAAAAGAAAACAGCAACTAAGGTGGACAGGTCTTCCCCAAGGGTTTACAGAATCCCCAATCTCTTTGGCAAGCTTTAGAAGAACTCCTAGAACAGTTTAAAAATGAGAATGGGGTACATATTTTACAATCTGTTGATGATTTACGTGTATCAGGATAAGAACAAGACAAAGTTAGAAGTTCTAGCATATGGTTCCTAAATTTCTTAGGGGAAAAAGTTCTAAAAGTATCACAAAAGAAACTGCAATTTGTGGAACAAGAAGTAACATATCTAGGACATATAATTGGCCAAGGGTATAAAAGGTGAAGCCCCAAGAGAATGTTGGGAATTCTGTCCATCCCTGCCCCAAAGACCAAAAGAGATGTTAGAAAATTACTAGGTTTGTTTGGATATTGCAGATTATGGCTTGATCAGTATACTAAAAGTGTTAAATTTCCATATGACAAATTGATAGACTCAGAGCCTGTAACCTGGACCTCAAATGATGAGGAACAGCTTTCGAATCTGAAAACTAAATTGTCCTCTGCCCCTGTACTACATCTACCAGACCTTAAAAAGAATTTTGACCTATTTGTAAACGTGGAAGAGGGGATAGCTTGTGTAGTCCTTACACCGGATTGGGGAGGATGCAGGAAGCCGGTCTCATCTCTCTCCAAGTTACCAGATCCAGTAGCCAGAGGGTGGCCAGCCTGTGTACAAGTGACAAAGGCAACAGCCACCCCAATAGAAGACACACAGAAACTAACCTGAAAGGGGAAGATCCAGGTTCATACCCCACACGATGTAAAAGCTGTTTTAAGTCACAAGGCTCCTCAGTGGCTAACCGATGCCCAAATACAAAAGTATGAAGTCATCCTAATAAGTACCAAGGGCCTTGAATGTGTTACTTCAAAATGTTTAAATCCAGCCCAGTTCCTCACGGGAGAGCTGTTAACAGACCTGGAGCATGATTGTTTAGAAATTATTGAAATGCAGACTAAAGTGCAAGAAGATTTAGAAAAAGGGCCCCTCCCATATGGGAGAATTTTATTTACAGATGGATCATCACAACTGGTACCCAGTAAACAGGTCTCAGGGTATGCAATCATAGATGGACAGAACATGCAAGTTGAGGAAAAAGGAAAGTTGTCTTTAGGAGGGAGATTCCAAAGTGCACTTCTTGATTTTTCGTTTCAGTCAAGGAAATATTTTTTTACTTTTCATTTCAGCGAAGAGGGGATAGAAGCCTTGCCCAGGTGATCTTGATGCTGAATGTCTCCTTAGGGAGGTCTGGGCAGGGAGAAGAATGAGCCCCTTGCAGGCTGAGCCTGTTTGGCCATGCTGCTCCTCACCCCCAGCCTCACCATGTGTGACATCACACACCTGGGTCTGACATCCCAAAACATTAAAAAAATTCTGCATTTTATGAAATAAACAGGGCCAGGAGACTTCTTCTCCTTTTTAATGCCTTTATTAAAAGTGATCAGCTCAGGATTGGGCGGCTCGGCGGGTCTGCAGCGCCCCGTCATCTCCCAGGGCGACTCAGAGGAGGAGGATATGCGCAGCTCTGTCCACTAGGGGCAGAGCTGGGGATCAGATCCTCGTGGGAGCCTTTAGGGCCTGCTGATCCCCGTCAGATGGTGCTTCGGTCCGGGTCTCGCTCCCTCCCAGACCTGGCCCGGGGGATCCCGCATCTCTGCAGGCCTAGCGCTCTGCTCCTCACATCCAGACATCACTCCAGTCTCTCAATTCTTATTTGGCTCGTTGTTTTTGGGGTCTTCTCAGTATAGTGGGGGATCCATGCTGCATTGTGGTCTTGGAGTCACTTTGCATAACCCCCCCCCACCTTCTCAGGTGTCTTCACTATGAGAAAGGTACAACTTAGCCTCGGGCAAGGCTCTGCTGATACAAAAGGAGCGATTAGCCTCAACGACCCGTGATTACAATAACAAAACACACAGAAGGTGGGCAGAGCCAGTGATCTGGCTGCCTTTTTGAAACATTTTCTCATAAAAAAAAAACATTAACCGAAGTTTTGTTCATAACATTTTACTTGAAAATTAGAATATAATAATTAGTAAAATTATAGTAATATTTTTCTTATTATATTCTTATTCAAAATTCTTATTACCCAATTTCTAAAGTGATATGAAAAATCAATGCGTTTTTAGCAACCAAAAAAATTATTCCTCATTCGTTCTAAGTCACAAAATTCCCTTCGTTAATTGTCAGCTATCAGCTATTGATTTCTCCTTTTTTATTCAAATAATTTAGCACTCTTGTCATCTTTTGTCCTATTTTCTCACACAGACTCAAGGGAGGAACTTTGGGGTCTCTGGAGACATTTCTGGGGCACATTTGGGGCAGTTCTGGGTCAGGGAGGTAATTCAGAGAGAACTTGAGGGTGTGGAGGACACTTGGGGGAGCCAGGTGGGCACTTGGAGGGGTACTCAGGGATTCTGAGGGACAGTTCGGGGTCCAGGGATAGCACTTCAGGGTCCAGGGGGGCCCCTGGAGGTCAGGGAGGGGAATTTGGGGCCCTACGGGGTCCAGGCGGGCCTTTGGGGACTCGAATGGGGCTCTCTGGGGCGCGGGGGGTGAAGGGAGTTGAAGGCGCGGGGATCATACAGTTTGATGGCGCCGCGGAGCATCACGGGAGTTCTGGGCGCAGCTGCAATGGCTCTCGGTGGGGCGCGGGGCATGACGGGAGATAAAGTCTCAGCTGGAATAGCGCTGTACAGGCGCCGCAGAGGATGATAGGAGCTGTGGTCCCACAGGTGTTTTGGAACATGATGTTTGGGGGTCCAGGAAGGCACTTGGGGGACACTTTTGCGTCCGAGACGCAAGTTGAAGTCCTCGGGGGAACTTAAATTGTTCGGGAGCCCTTGGGGGGAGCTCGGAGAGCTCTAACCAGGCTCTTTAGGGCACGGGTCACAGCAGGAGTTTCAGGCGCAGGACTGTGTTCTGAGGGGCTCTGGGGCCACGGGGGATGAGAGGAGATGAATACCCAGAAGTAGCACTACCGGGCATCTGTGGGGTTGGGAGCAATCAGGGGGTCCGGGGAAACTTTGTGGGGTCCAGAATGGGTGCTGAGGGGGCACTGAGGGATCCTGGAGGGTCTGGGGGACACTTATGGGACAGATGGGGGCGGATGGCGCAGGTTCTGTGGAGCGCAGGGCATGACGAGCATTTTAGTTGCTGCTCCAGTGGGGCTATATCCGGCCGCGGGGCATGATGGGAGATGTAGGCAAATAAAAATATGGTGCCAATCTAGGCACCGCCCGTAGTCCCGTAGCCCTGGTGCTGATTGACTGCAAACGGTGATGCCGTGGAGGCGGGAACAGCAAAATCAGCCTCCAGCAGTCCTTCCCACTACAGCCCAGTTCATTCCCAGTACAGACCAATATAACCTCAGTAAAGCCCAGTTCATCCCAAGTAGAATCCAGTACAACCCCAATCCCCCTCCAGTTCTTCCCAGTACAGCCCAGTCCATCCCAATACACCTGAGTACATTCCGAGTTGTTCCCAGTTTCTCCCAATGTCATCCACAGGATGCCCCAGTGTCCCCAATCTTCTCTGCAATAACCCCAGTGTCCCCAGTATGTCCCAGTCCCCCCCACTGTCACTCCCAGTGTGTCCCAGTGTCTCCCAAAGCATTCCCAGTATTCCCAGTATGTCCCAGTCCTCCCCAGTGTTTCCAAGGACAGTTTCATTTCTCTCAGTGGCCGTGGCAGCCAAACCCAGCAGTGGGGTCAGGGCAGTGCCCATGGCCACAGCCCCTTGCAGGGCCCAGTCCAGCTTGGGCTGATAATCCACCCTCACAGCTGGCCCAGGGCAGCTCTGCAGTGCCTTTGGTGGTACCTGGGGCTGGCACACACCTGAGCAGCGTGTCTGTTTGCACTGGGGAAACTCAGAAGTTTCAGATTGCTTCGAAAAATCCCAAAAAAGGGAAAACCCCTCTGAGGCTGGGTGCAGCCAGCTCTGCAAGCACAGCAGGGCCCAGGGCAATGAGGACAGACAGGATGGGGCTGGGCAATGTGGAGCAAGGTTGTCCACACTGGGTCAGAGCTCCAGGCACAGCTTCTGTGAGCGGGCCAGAGCTGCTGAGGAGAGATCCTGGGTCAATATCAATCACAGAATTTTGCAACAACATCTGCTCTAAAGAGAAATAACATAAAGTCTTGGTCCACTCTGCCTGCAGACGGGGAATGCTGATAGTTGGCAGATCTGTACAGGTGTCCTCATCCTGTGTGCATTGGATGTTATCCCATCCAAGCAGGCAGTTTAACACAAGCAGGTATTTCACTGAGCTTAATTAACAACAGAAATAAAAACTTCAGAACAAAGTTACTTTTAAAAATGGTCTCAGCCCATATTTGATCCCAGTCCAGTCGATCCCAGTATGTGTGGTCCTGATCCATATGGTCCCACTCCCTAGGATCCTATTCCAGAGGATCCCAGTCCATATAATCTCAGTCCAGGTGATCTCAGTCTGTGTGGTCCCAGTCCATTCAGTCTCAGTCCATATTTGATTCTACTCCAGGCTATCCTGTTCTGGAGGGTTCTGATCCAGAAGATCCCAGTCCGCGTGATCCGAGTCCAGGTGATCCCAGTCCATATTTGATCCCAGTCCAGTTGATCCCAGTCTGTGTGGTCCTGATCCATATGGTCCCACTCTGTGCAGTCCCAGTCCATAGGATCCCAGTCCATATTTGATCCCAGTCCATATTTGATCCCAGCCCATATTTGATCCCTGTCTGTGTGGTCCTGCACACAATCCCAGGGTCTGGAATTCCAGTCCCCAGCCAGGAAAAAATGTTCCTACCCTCGAACTTCCTTCCTCTCATGTTAAAAAACTAGAATGAAATTATAAATAAATAAATAGAAATTAAAATAAATACTTATGCTGAGAATGAAATATAAGAATTTCAGCTCTTACCTACAATACTCCCATAATGACTCAAGCCAAAAAAAAAAAATATTACCATAACATTACCAATAAATATAAATAAATTATAAACCAAGAAATAACTTTTGAAAGTTTTAACTCAATGACTAATATACTTGACATAAAAAATAACTAAAAAAACTAGCATACAATCTAACACACCTTAGTAAAACAATTCATATTACAAAGGTACTAAACACAAAACAAAACACCACTATAATTTCTCAGACATTTTAACCAAACAATTAAACTTTATTAACGTCCTTAAGTACTCTAAAGCAATTAAAATTAGTTTTAAAAGGTTTATTGGGCATGCGTGGTTTTATTTGGATATTGGTTTTTGAATTGTTAGTGGCTAGATGATTTTAAAAATGGGACTTTTATAGGAATTTAATCAACTGAGAAGGGAGCACTCAGCAAACAGAACTGACTGAAAATGAATGGGACAGAAATCAGTAACTCTGAAAGTTTTATTTGCTATCAAATACATCCCACACACCCAGCCACCCAACACAATCCCCATCCCATTGCTCCATGTTGGGATCCCACTTCTACCAAACTCCTTCAAACCCCATCTCACCCCGGTTTCTGTGGAGTGGAGTGAGTTTGGCCTGGGATAGAGTTTTTTTGAGGAGAAAACAAGCAATCTGAGAGGGGATTGAGCCTTTTTGGGTTAAAATTCAGTTATTTTCAGTGGGATTTGAGTGGTTTGGAAGCGACAGATTGACACTCTTATCTTCTAGATTGGAAAAACATGGAGAAGAGAAGAAAAATTAAAGCCAAACCAAAAGGAGAAGCAGCCAGGTGTGTTCCCAACATGGATCACAGGAAATGTGAGTTACCAGGCCTTTGCCCAAAGTGCCTCCTCCAGTGAAGGATGGAGCTGGAGCAGCGCACGAAGCTCTTCCCGCACTCGGGGCACTTGCAGGGCTTCCCTTAGTGGTGCCCCCGGTGGTGATGGGTCAAGTGAAAGCTGCTGGAGAAGCTCTTCCCACACTGGGGACACTCGTAGGGCCTCTCCCCAGTGTGAATGCGCCGGTGGGTGATGAGGTGGGATTTGTGCCTAAATTCCTTCCCACAGCCGGGGCAGTGGAAGGGCCTCTCCTCTGTGTGAATCCGATAGTGCTGGAGGAGATGGGAGCTGGTCAGAAACGTCTTCCTGCATTTATCACACTTGTAGGGCCTCTCCCATGTGTGGATCTTTTGGTGGCAGATCAGACTGCAACGGTGGCTGAAGCTCTTCCCACATTCACCACACTCGTAGGGCTGTTCCCCAGTGTGGGTCCTCTGGTGGCGGATCAGGTGGGAGCTCTGGCTGAAGCTCTTCCCACATTCCTCACACTCGTGGGGCCTCTCCCCAGTGTGGATGTGTTGGTGCCTGACAAGATGGGAGTTCTGCCTGAAGCCCTGCCCGCAGTCAAGGCGGCGGAAGGGCCTCTCATCTGTGTGCGTGCGCTGGTGAAGGAGGAGTTCAGAGCTGGTCTGAAACCTCTTCCTGCATTGATCACACTCGTAGGGCTGTTCCCCAGTGGGGGTCCTTTGGTGCTTGATCAGACCAGAGCTCTACCTGAAGCTCTTCCCACACTCCACACACGTGTGGGGCTTCTCCCCATCATGGAGCTGCTCATGGAGCACCAGCTCCAAACTCTGGCTCCATCTCTGGCTGCCTTCCCGGCCCAGGCTGGCTCTTTCCCCCTCAGATCCTGGCCAGCTGCGTTTGCAGCCCCTCCTTGTGCGGCATCTCCGGGGCTTTTCCTCCCTGTTTGCTTCCTGCACTGTGGAGCCACTCAAAAGGGCCTCTTCCACCAGGTTCTGCTGCGGGCATTTGTCCTCCCTGCTCTCCATGCTCAGCTCCTGCTCTGGGGGAGGAAGGACAAGGACAGGATGGGATTTCCCTCCGTGCCACAGGCAAGGGCAAGGAGATCCCCCAGGGCTGTGCTGCAGCCGGGGCCTTGCTGGGCTGGGAGAGGGGAAAGGGACACTGACTTCCTCCTCACATGCCTCAGTGTCCTGGGGAATCTTCTTCTTCCTCACAGCCTTCCTCGCAATGGGAAATTGTGGATTGGGGAAAACAAGGGATGAGCACGTTTGTAGGAGCGTCGGGGGGTAGGACAGTCAGGACGGACGGAGATGAGAGATCTCTGAAGCCAGGTCATGGAACTAGAACTTGAGGTTTATTGCAAAGGGCCTGGGTTCAGGGCTCTGCTTGGAGCTGCCAGCCACAGCTCAGAGCAGGACCAAGAGAAGAGAGGCGTGGAGAGGACGAGAGGGTAAGAAAGTAAGAGGGGAAGAGCGTAAGAGAGTGAGGTTCCTGTTGCAATACAATAAATCTTCTTCTGAGTTGAATATTCTATTTCTCACTAACCAATCTAGTACAAGATACAAATCCTAGAGCATTTACATACAGCCTATAAAAATCATGACATCACCAAACTGTGTTACAATTTAAACCCTAAAAACTACTCTTTGGACACCTTCTGCTGAGCTAGTAGGGTCTGCTCTGACCCCTGGACCTGTCTGCAAGCAGAGGGAATTGTATCATCAAAAGGGGATTACCTTCAGTTAGGCCACACCATTGTTTTCCAGTTGTTCAGTAACTAAGGTATCTAAAAGCTTGCTTTCATCTCAATCTTGCTTATAGTTTCTATATTCTCAAAATCTTTTGCCAGACAATCATATTTATAAGGCTTTCCTGTTTCTTCTTCCCCAAGACACAATGAGTTTAAAGGTCCCTCTGCCCGAGTCCATCTCTACAAGTCACCGGAGAGGTGGGCTGCATAAAACCTCCCAAACACCAGGATTCAGCCCTGAAGAAGCCTCCCAGGAGTTCCCCGTCCCTGGTCCCTACCCTTTGGCATTCAGAGGTACCCCCTGTCCCAGCTGCTGGGGTCACGCTGGGATTGGGGGTCCCCCTTCTCCTCGGTGCCCGCCCAGCCCAGGCTGCTGGCAGTCCCAGCAATCCCAAAAGCTCCCCCCTCTTGGCTCTCCCCATTTCGGGATGCTGGGGCTGTTTGGGCTCCCGGGCTCCCTTCTCTCCTCATTCTCTGCTCTGGGCTGCAGCGGCTCCAAGAAGTCCCCCCTGCCCCTCTCCAGGCTCTTGAGGCTCCCACCCATGGCGGCGCTCCCCCCTCTGTGGGCTCCCCACTTTGGGCTCCTGGAGCACACAGGGCTCTGCTCCTCCAGGCTGCCTGTGCAGGCAGCCGCCACTGGCACCCCCCGAAGTCCCCCCGAGGGGCCTTTTCTGCTCAGCCTTGGACTGCTTCATTCTCCAAACATCCCCCCAAAAACCCAACCCAGGGACCCCCCGGGATATCTGGGCCGAGCTCCCCATCCCCCCTCTCCTGCGCGATGGGGGGGCGATGATCCCACAGGTGGGGGCTGCGAATTCAGGCCGGGTTTGGAGCGACCGCGTGGTTCCCTCAGCTCAGCCTTCATCCGCCTTTGTCCCTCCTCTTCCTCCCGCTCCTCCTCTTCCATCCCCCCTCCCGCTCCTCTGTGTTTTCTCCACCTCCTTCTCCTCTTCCATCCCTCCCCTTCCATCCCTCCTCCTCCTCCTCCCTCCTAACCCCACCTCCTCCTCCTCCTTCATTCCTGCCCTTCCCTCCCGCCTCCTTCTCCCCCAGCAGCAGCCACACCCTCGGTGCCCCATTCCCGCAGCCCTCGCAGCCCACGGCAGGAGCGGGGATGGAGCCAGGACAGGTCGGGATGGGCAGCACGGGGCTCTTGGCTGCTCCCAGCCACTGCAGGTGGGGAGAACCTGGCCCAGGCCAAAGGGGAGGCAAACTGGCCAAACTGGGGGCTGCACATCCCAACTGGGCCTTGCTGGGGACCCTGCCTGGCCGCTGCCAGCCCTTGGGGCTCCTCTTAGGAGACCCAGGAGGGGGAAATGCAGAGAGGGCTGGGGGATCCCAGGAGTGACGTCCCTGGGAGGGACTGGGCTGTACTGGGGTAACTGGAACCTTACTGGGACCACTAGGAGTGATTGGGAAGGGCTGAGGATTGGGACATGCTGAGGGCAAGTGGGATATACTGGGAATGCCTTTGACCTTACTGGGGTTACTGGAAACAACTGGGAGCATGCTGGAGGCTAATGGGAGTGAGTAGGAGTGACTGGGACGATACTGGAGGCAACTGGAATCACACTGGGTGGAAGAGGGATTACTGGAATCATGCTGGAGGCAACTGGAAATCACCAGGAAAGACTAGGACCATTCTGAGGGAACCAGAACCTTTCTGGGCACACTGGGAGATACTGGGAGTGTCCGTGACCATACTGGGGGGACTGGGACCACACAGGCAGCAACTGGGAGTGAGTGGGACCATGCTGAGAGGGACTGGGGCTATTCTAGGGACAACTGGGATCATATTGGCAGGAACTGGGAACAACTGGAACAATTCTGGCAGCAACTGGGATCATACTGGGATCACAGTGGGAGCAGCTGAGTCCATGCTGGCATTGACTGGGATCACACTGAGGGTGACTGGAATCATACTGGGATTCACTGGGAGTGGCTGTGAGCAACTGGAATCATGCTGAAAGCAACTGGGAGGAAGTGGGAGTGACTGGGAACATGCTGGAGGTAACAGGAAGAGGCTGGGAGTCACAGGGATCATACTGGAGGCTACTGGGGTCCTGCTGGCATTGACAGGGAGCAACTGGGATCACACTGGGGGTCACTGGGATCATACTGGGAGTGACTGGGATCATACTGGGATTATAGTGAGTGTCAGTAGACCCTGACTGGGTGTTACTGGGAGCTACCAGGCCTGTGCTGGGAGACAACTGCGCACATACTGGGAGCAACTAGGAATGACAGGATGCATGCTAGTGAAAACTGGGATGTCCTGGCAGTGACTGGCATAAAACTGGGGGCAGCTGAACCCCACTGAGGTAACTGGGAGTGCCTGGCAATGACTACGAGAATGTTCAGGGCAACTGAATGAGACAGAGTAGAGATCCATTCTGAATTAGGTGAAGTGTCTAGGAGAGGTGAAAAGTCTGTGAAGCCAAAGCTGAAGGAAAAGCCGCATTCCAGAGACAACAAGGAGACAGAGAAAGAAAAACAGAAATGACCACAAGGCCAATTTGCCTCTGACCTAAGAATTCCTTTGATAAAGAAGAACTGGCGATAAATGTCACGTGGAATGAATCTGTATGAACTTATTGTGAAACTGTATGCATATGCATTTGAAAGGGGGATAAAAGGAGACCTGAGGTCTTCAGGGGTATGCATGCCTTCTGGGAAGGCTTGCGTCCGGCATGCGTCCTAATAAAAGCATACCGGGCTTTACAACTTTTATAAAGTTGTGAGGTTTCTTCTTTTCTCCGCAAAACATTCTTGGTGAGCCAGCCAGGAGAGAGAGATACCTTCCGTCTCCCTCTCTGTCCCCACAGGGGCAGGGGAGGAACCAACGTACTCCTAGGCACACCCAAGGATTTTCCTGGAAGAGGCTCCACTCGTCTCGACTTGCCTCCTGCTGGGACAGACAAGGACCTGCTGGCCTGCGGAGGAAGATATGGTATGTACTGAGGGGCCCCCGGGGTGGGGGGAAAGGACAGCAAGGGAGTAAAACACCCAGAGACATCTGGGTTCAGCTGATAGAGCAGCTGTATTAGAGACGGGGTTCATCGTTCTGATAGAGCGGAACCGCTAGTGGCTCTGGGGGTGAGCTGGGTGAACCCGTGTATGCATGTATTTGGGTTCATTGTTCTGATAGGGCAGAGCTGAACCCGTGTGTGTTTTCTTTGTTTGTGTGTGTGAGCGGTGTCCGGACACTGTGTTGCTGTATGTTGCATTGTCTGATCAGCGCGCTGTATTTGTAATCGTGCAAGTGTATAAAGTGTATGGTATATAAAAGCGAGTAGATCCATAGCGCTCTATTGTGCAGGGGGGGGAGTTCCTACCCGCCGCTGGAGAGGCTGAGTAAGCACCGGCCGGGTTAGGCTGTGGGGGCGGGGAGCGCCCGACAGATAAAATAGAGTAAACAGTGGAAAAGCGTGGGTGAGGACGTTTATTGAGTAAAGGTGGTAAATTGTGGTGTAGGTTGTGCATGCTTTCACCGTGGCTAGACGAACCCGAGGGGTTCCTCTGCCTCAGTGGTTTGGACTCGACCCTTGGGAGTTTGTGAATCCGGTGGATTATTGGATAGATAGGGGAGACGAACGAGTTCATTTAGAGGGGCTCTACCAGACTTCAGCTGGCACTCTTGTAAGTCTGGACTGGGAACAGCTTGCCGTAGAGGATTTAGAGCTCCCTGTAATAAATGGAATAGCTTGCCTTTGCAGGAAATTTTGAGTAGCCTTTGGTGCATCAAGAGGCTGGCATGCTGCATGGGTATTATTACAGTGCACAGTTTGTGGGAAACGCTGGTATTGCTGTTCTAGCAAGCGACAGGGCACGTGCCCCAAGTGTAGATTAGAGGTTTCTGATCAAGCTGATTCAGAGTCTAAGATCTTAAAACTTGTGTGTGGGAAATCACATCTGATACCTGCCACTTGGAGTGTGTGGGAGGAGGAGTGGGAAGCTACTGTGAAGTCCTGTGAAAAGAGGTTTGGGTGGAAGCGAGATAGGGCAAGAAGGAAATAATGGGAACTAACCAGAGCAAGGAAGTTCCACGGGCCAGCCCCTTAGGGTGCATCTTGGCCCACTGGAAGGAAGTCACTAGCCGGGGGGGCTCTGAGGATAAAAAGGATCTAATCCAGTATTGCACATGCTGGTGGCCCTTATACAGGTTAGAGGACGGAGCAAGGTGGCCACCCACTGGAACCTTAGACTATAATACTTTACTTCAGTTAATGTTGTTTTTAAGACGGGAAGGTAAATGGGATGAGGTCTTGTATGCTGATATGTTTTTTGTTTTAAGAAATCACCAAGAGTGCCAAAAGGACTGTGGGATTAAATCACCCTCAGACCCACTAGTCTTGGCCCTTGAAAAAGATAACAAGGCAAAGAGAGGGCAAATCAAACGCTGTTGTTCAGCATGCAGTATAGGACAACGGTGTATGAGATCAGATAAGGTCTATCGTTCTGAGGAGCAAGAACGGGACACATTTGAGTGGGTGAAAGCTCCTCCAGCTCCTCCCCAAGGGGGGAGGTTAGGGAGGTTGAGGCTGAAATTGAGGATGTGGAGGAAGGGAACTTCCCCAAAAAGGAGGAGGACTTAGGTGGGGAAGGCACATCTACTAGAACCCACTCCACCCGTGGGAGTCCAGTTGCATCTAGAACTAGGAGGCAAGTAGTGCTACAGGCCCCTCTGCGACAGGCAGTGGAACCAGAAGGGGCCAAATTAATGATTAAAGTGCCATTTACCACCCTTGATTTAGAAGCATGGGAAAGGATCACGAAGAATTATCGTGTTGACCTGATACTCACTGCCAAACGCCTACAATATGTTATCAAACAGCACAATCCAGACTGGGCTGACATCCAGCTACTACTAGATGCTTTCACTGAAACAGAGAAACAGCTGATCTTAAAGACAGCAGGGAATTTGGCAGAGGATTACTGTAAGACCACACAGCTGGATGTAAAAGAACATTTTCCCCTCCAAGACCCAGAATGGGATCCTAATGTGTTGGCAGAGGTAAAGAAATTAGCAGAGTATCAAGAGTGGATAGCAACAGGGGTAGAAAGAGCTATTCCAAAAACCATAAACAGGTCTGCCTTATATTCCCTTAAGCAGGGGCCTTCTGAGACTCCTTCTGAATTTCTAGAGTGTTTAAGGGATACTATGTGTCGTCATCCATCATTAGATCTGGAGTCTGAGATAGGGACAGATCAACTAGTTAATTCATTTTTGGGGCAGTCTGCTGGAGATATCAGGCGTAAACTTCAGAAAATTCGGGGACCAGATGAGAGAAATCTCGAAGCCTTGTTAGAGGAAGGCTGGAGAGTATTTAGTAACCGGGAGGAAGGATATAAACAAGGAATGAAAAGGTTGGTGGCAGTGGTACAGGAGGAAAGGCAGAGGAAATACAACCAGGGACCGCCGAGACAAGGACCACCTCAGCTGGGCAGGAACCAGTGTGCAATCTGCAAAAGAATTGGTCACTGGAAAGGCCAATGCCCAGAACAAAGAAGGAGTGACCAACAGATGGCTGCACACGTACAAAACAACTGAGGAGGACCGGGGGATTCTGCCCCAGCGGATCCACTGGTTATAACAATGAGGCTGGGGGAAGAAGGGAAAAGGGTGGAATTCTTGTTTGACACAGGAGCTACATATTCAGTCCTAAATAAAGCTTTAGTACCTGTGGAAAATGATTATGTTGTAGTGCAGGGGGCAACTGGCCAGTTTGAAAGGGCATATTTTTGTAAACCTTTGAGGTATAAATTGGGAAAACAATGGGGTATTCATAAATTCTTGTACATGCCTAATTCACCAAGGACACTTCTAGGGAGAGATTTATTGGAACAATTACAAGCAACCATTACATTCAAAAATGGGGAAATTACTCTGGAGGTGAATGATCAAAAGTACATAGAGGTATTAAGTTTAACTCTGACAGCTATTGGCATTAAGGAAGAAATTGATGAAGAAATACTAGGTCAGGTATTTCCTGGGGTGTGGGCCTCTGGTGTGCCAGGGAGGGCGAAAAATGCCTCCCCCCATAGTAATCAAACTCAAGGAGGGAATGCAACCAGTAAGAATCAAGCAGTACCCCCTAAAGAAAGAGGATAGGGAAGGAATCAGCCCAATATTCGAAAATTTTCTGCGGTTAGGATTACTGAAAGAATGCCAATCTGATTTCAATACTCCTATTTTACCTGTTCGGAAATCTGATGGGTCATACCGGATAGTACAGGATTTGAGGGCTGTCAATAAAATAACAGAAGATCTGTATCCAGTGGTAGCCAATCCATACACTTTATTAACTTGCCTAACACCTGAGCTAACCTGGTTTACTGTTTTAGATTTAAAGGATGCATTCTTTTGCCTCCCCATCCATGAAGCCAGCCAAAAAATCTTTGCATTCAAATGGGAAAGCCCTAAAAGTGGGCGCAAAACCCAGCTCACATGGACCATACTACCCCAAGGCTGGAAAAATTCCCCTACTTTGTTCAGGGAGCAACTTGCAAAGGATCTGGAGTCCCGGGAAGCTCCACAGGAAGGAGGGAGGCTTTTGCATTATGTGGATGACCTTCTAGTGGCCACTCGGACGAGGGAAGCATGTGTGGCCTGGACGGTAAGCCTTTTGAATTTCCTAGGAGTCCAAGGATACAGAGTATCAAAGAAAAAGGCACAGGTAGTGAAACAGAAAGTTATCTACCTGGGGTACGAGGTGAGTGCTGGGCAATGGACTTTAGGGCAGGCTCGCAAGGAAGCCATATGCCAAACCCCAAAACCCCAGACAATAAAAGAGCTCCGAACCTTCTTAGGCATGGCAGGATGGTGCCGGCTGTGGGTTTATAATTATGGACTGCTTGTCAGACACCTCTATGCTATTATTGCCGATGGAAGCAGAGATCTCCAGTGGACAAAAGAAGCAACACGGGCCTTTCCCCAGCTAAAGGATGCTCTCATGTCAACTCCAGCTTTGGGACTTCCAGATGTGAGTAAACCATTCTTCCTATTTTCCCATGAGAAACAGGGAATTGCCCTGGGAATACTGGCTCGGGACTTGGGTCCATACTGGAGGGCAGTTGCTTACCTCTCTAAGCAACTAGATGCAACAGCCAAAGGATGGCCAAGTTGCCTCAGAGCTGTAGCAGCAGTTGTGCTGAATATTCAAGAGGCACGCAAGTTTACCCTGGGACAAAAATTGACTGTGCTAGTGTCCCACACAGTATCTGCACTACTGGAAGTAAAGGGTGGCCACTGGTTTTCACCACAGAGGTTTCTGAAATACCAGGCCATCATAGTAGAGCAAGATGATGTAGAGATCGTGGTGACTAATATTGTCAACCCAGCTTCCTTTCTCAGTGGAAATCAAGGAGAAGCAGTACACCATGATTGCCTGTAGACCATTGAAGCTACCTACTTCAGCCACCCAGACCAAAAGGACACTCCTCTGGACGATGCAGAGATCTGGTTCACTGACGGGAGCAGCTATGTTGCCAATGAGAAGCGATATGCTGGGTATGCAGTGACCACCTGCAGAGAGGTAATAGAGTCTGGACCCTTACCAACAGGGACCTCCGCGCAGAAGGCTGAGATAAGTGCCCTGACCCGTGCCCTGGAAAGGGCAAAAGGGAGGAGAATAAACATCTACACAGACTCGAGGTATGCATTTGGAGTTGTACATGCACATGGGGCCATCTGGAAGGAGAGGGGACTGCTGACCTCACAGGGAAAGAACATCAAACATGCACAAGAGATAATCCAGCTGCTGGAAGCAGTACAGCTGCCTGAAAAGGTAGCAATTATGCACATTAAGGCGCACCAAAGAGTGAGCTCAGAATTGGAAGAAGGAAATGAGCTGGTGGATAGAGAGGCAAAAGAAGCAGCAAAAGGTGAGGTAGCTACTGAAGGAGTCCTTATTCCAGATGGACAAATCTCCCTTGAAGGTAAGCCAGAATATAACAAGAGAGATAGGAAATTAATTGAAGATCAAAAAGGGGCGTATAACCAAGAAGGGTGGGCTACCATTGAAAAGAAAGTGGTAATCCCTTCCCATTTGTTGTGGTCACTAGTAAGGGAAGAACACCAGAAAACACACAGGGGAATAAATGCCCTATACACATACCTGATTGAAAGAATTGTTGCTAAGAATTTATATGCCACTATTACTCAGGGGACCCGACAGTGTGATCTTTGCCTCCAGACTAACCCCAAAAATACCCCCAGACCGAAACTCGGTCAGATTGGGAGAGGCCATGGGCCTGGACAACAGTGGCAAATTGACTTTTCAAAACTTCCAAGGAAAAGGGGGTATCGGTATTTGCTGGTATTGACAGATACACTTTCAGGGTGGCCAGAAGCATTCCCCACCAGAACTGTCAAAGCTAGAGAAGTGACCAGAGTATTATTACAAGAAATAATACCACGCTTTGGAGTTCCAGCCACAATATCCTCGGATAGAGGATCACATTTCATTTCCAAAATAGTGCAACAGATTAGTAGCCACCTGGGCATAGACTGGGAACTCCACACCCCATACTGCCCCCAATCAAGCAGCCAGGTGGAGAAAATGAATCATTTGATTAAACAGCAAATCATAAGACTGGGGCAAGAAGCTTATCTACCCTGCCCCAAGCTCTTCCACTAGCGCTATTGCGAATTCGAATGAAACCTCGAGCTAAAGAAAAGTTGAGCCCTTTTGAAATACTCTATAGAAGACCATATGGAATACAAAAGGGAGTGTCCACCCACATTGGAGAGGTAACACTAGCCACCTACATGGTGGCCTTAAACAAACAGCTCAGAGAAATTGAGAAACATGTGGCTAGAACTCGGAGCCGGGAATTAGATGGGCCAGTACATAACATACAACGTGGAGATTATGTATATGTTAAGTCTCTTTCAGAAAAAACCTTGGAACCACAGTGGGAGGGACCGTTCCAAGTGCTTCTCACCACCTTCACTGCAATCAAAATCAAGGAGCAGAATGCCTAGATTCATCACTCTCAGGTGAAGAAGGCCCAGAAACCCCTTGAGGAGTGACGCCAAGAAACAATGAACTAAGATTAAAACTTACTCGGGCAAAATGAGTATATTGCGGTCGGGAGTAGTTCATACTTTAATTTGTAGAATTGTTTTGTGTGTAATCATAACTGAAGTTTTAGAACTTGAGAGTACCTCTATTCAGAGCAATGCTGAATGGCCTTGGTCCCAGGCATTTAATCAGTATACTGGATCCATGGGAAAACCTTCTGAGATAAAGGATTTAAACCTATCCACTGTAGGAATTCATGGAGATCAAGTATATGAAGAGCAGGAATGGCAAGAACAGAAACTGTGGACACTTCAAGGGATCAGAGGAGAAGAAATCAAGGTAGGGTGCCGGATGATAAATGAGACGGCTTATGAGAGACCAAATGAAATTAGTGTCTCAACCTCTCCTGGCGTATATGAACACCAAGAAATCTGTGATAGCCTAAATGAATCAGACTGCTGGTGTAATTTCACCTTAATACAGCCTGTAGAAATAACTTGCCTTTGGGCACAAGATGATATCGGGCTTTCATTTAAATTCAAAGTAGACACTACACCTTTTACCACAGCAGGACCCTTTACAGCCCACACCAAGACTCAAATAGTTCAGACTCAACCCAAACTTAAACCTGAGGTGTATGGAATAGGCCCCTACGTAGTAAGGAATGTGGGTGAGCAACAACTATTATTCAATCCAGAATGGTCTCTCAAACGTGTGGAATTGATAATGCAAATGAACATCTCAAAAATCCAACCAGCCTGCTCCTCCTTCCTAAAAACTTCCTTTGAGGGCTGGACAACATGGTTACAAAAACAGGCATACCTCAAGAGCAGAACAAGAAAAGATCTAACTGGCATATTAGGGAGAAGATTAGGAGTTTCAAATGGAATTGATTCAGAAATACTGATGAATAAACTGGCTGCTGCAGCAAGTAGCCTAACAAAATTGAAGCAACCCTTACAGTCATCTCTATTGGCATTAGGAACTAGCCAGTGGCAGATTTCAAAAGTACTTTCAAAGTGAGAAACAGCCGGAGACCAAGACCACAAGCTAATTGTAGAAGCACTTAGTACAGTTCAAGATAATGTGTCTTGAGCTTTCAGTTGTATACAAGCACAGTTATAGGTGCAGACAACAGCAGCTCTGATCATACGAGAAGGGAGTGAAAGTAATTTTCCAGCTGAAATTCGGAAGATTGTGTGGGATAATGCAACAGATTTTGAAAGGAAGTTTCAATCCTGGTGGACTATGGTGAATTTCACCTATGATCCTGTTTCTAATGTGTCAGCTGCCTTTGTGCTTCCCATACATAATGCCACTGTTTATGTTATCCATCCCATCATTGCCCTAGGATGAAACCATGAAAAAACAATACTCTATCCTTCAGAACATAGAGTGTGGGCACGAAAGATGAATGGAAAGTGGCAGACAGTAAACTTAGAATCCTGCATTACTAGAGAACAGATGGGATTCATTTGTGAAAGCAATACTATTAATGCTCAAGATGTGTGTTTGGACACTGAACAAAGTACTTGTCACTTTGAAATTCATCCAGTCACTTACCAGAAAACTGTGCTTTATATACTGGAAAAGGGTGCGTGTGTCTGAAGACTGCCTGTGCTGCTGTAAAAATTGATAGCAATGATGTTATTCTGTCTAGTAGAAATCATTCTAATTTCTGTATTTGTAATTTTGTTAAGATTATCGGGTGTGATTTTTCGTACTTAGCCCCAGTGACATCCCACCAGCTGATTAAAGCTAACTGCACGATGTATCACAGACTACCACCTACCCCTATTGAGATGAACCTTACATTAGTAAAACAATTAATTAAGCACCAAGACCTATTAGAGATCTTGAAGGAAATCCAAGAAAGTGGAAAGAAAACCTTAATTACTGTCCAACACGATACAAAGGAGATAACCAGGGTTCTACAAAGAATAAAACAAAATATGGATCATCACTGGTGAGATGTGATCTTTGAGTGGTCACCAACTGCAAATGGAATCTTTAATAAGTTGTGCCACCCCGTTGTAGTTTTACTAATATTAGTTGAGATAAGCTTAAGATTATCTATTATATTGTTAATTTGGAACTGTAGAATGCTACAACGAATAGCTGTACTAACCTCTTTGTCAAACGTACACGGTGAAGCATTAAAAGACACTTATTGTCGTGAAGGTTTTTATTAAGTAAAAGAATTTACTTATTTCATAGGAAAGGGGGGAATGAGACAGAGTAGAGATCCATTCTGAATTAGGTGAAGTATCTAAGAGAGGTGAAAAGTCTGTGAAGACAAAGCTGAAGGAAAAGCCGCATTCCAGAGACAACAAGGAGACAGAGAAAGAAAAAAAAAGAAATGACCACCAGGTCAATTTGCCCCCGACCTAGAAATTCCTTTAATAAAGAATAACTGGTGCTAAATGTCATGCGGAATGAATATGTATGAACCTATTGTGAAACTGTATGCATATGCATTTGAAAGGGGGATAAAAGGAGACCTGAGGTCTTCAGGGGTACGCATGCTTTTTTGGGAAGGCTTGCGTCCGGCGCGCGTCGTAATAAAAGCATACCGGGCTTTACAACTTTTATAAAGTTGTGAGGTTTCTTCTTTTCTCTGAAAACACTGTTAAATAAGCAAACGAATGCTACCTCTCTCTCATTGAGGGAGGGCCTGCTCTGAGACATAAAGACCATCAGACATGCCACCTTGCAGGAATGCGATAGAATTTTTACTCTGGGTACATGGGTATGGGTGTGTAGACTCTGAGGGCATGTGTTGCATGAACCTCTCCAGCCACAGTGAGTAAATCCACAAGAGCACTCAGGTCCTGAGGGAAGAAAGCTTCAAGAAGCTTCACATGGAAAGCAAAGACTGGTTCAATAAACACTTCCAATCCTAGAGATCAAAGGGTTGGATGATGTCTAGCTAAAACAGGACTATTAATTCTCTTAGTGGTTGTTGTTGTATTGTTAATTGTCCCATGTTTGTTTCAATGATCCTAGAAAGTCTTACAAAATTCTTTCAGTTCTATCTTTTTTGTAAAATAGAAAGGGGGAAGGTACCCAACACAGGATCCTCATGGACTCCTTGGAGGAGAGAACTGGAGGCCAGGATGGCACAAAAACCTCTCAGAGACTCAGTGTGGGAAGGAAACACCTTAAAGGTACCTAAAAGTATTCTTAAATCCATAAAGTACCTTAAAAACCTTGATCATCTAAAGGCATTAATGAGCCCCACTGAGTGTCAGTACAAAGCTCTCCAGGGGCTCATTAAAGCAGATAATTGGGGCCATGATTGCACAAACCTCTCACAGAGTATGTATCAAAAGGGAAACACCAAGTACCCTAAAATAACTGAAGTACCTTGAAGTAGCAATGAGCCCCACTGAGTGTTGTTACTGACAAAGCCTCTCCAGGGAATAATTACAGCAGATAATTCGAGGCCGTGATTGCACAAATCTCTCAGTGACTCCAAGGCAAAAGCAAAACCTGAAGTCCTTTGAAAAATCTGCAATCCCTGCAGGGAGCATTCAGGAGCCCCCAGGGACATTCCTGACCGGGGCTCCCCAGGGACTCTTTCCAGCAGATCCTTGAGGCCACTGGAATGTGGGCTAGAGGGGGATGCTGAGAGCAGGACAAGGGGCTGACAGTGCCCAGCTTGGCTGGGGCTGTGCCAGGAGGCCCCAGTGCCTCAGGACAAGGTGTCTCCTCCCAGCCCTTGGTGGCACAGACCCTGCTGCTGTGCCCCAGGGCACCAAGACTTGGCTTCTCTTTGTCCCCACCTGTCATCACTGCCTCCAGTTCTCTGCTCTGCCTGGGGCCTGGGGACACTCTCTCAGTGGTGTCCCTCAGTGGGACCCATTAAAAATCCAAGAAACTTTGGAGTTAGATTCTGACTTGAAGTTCTGGAGAGGTTTCTTCAGCTCCCTCTCAGGGACTGATGTTCAGGGCCTGAGCAGAAAGCCCCGAGAGGCTCATTAAAGTCCTTGTGCTGTGTCTGTGCTGCTGAGCTGGGCTGGGCTCCTGGCCCAGAGGCAGCTCCTGGTAACCAAGAAGATCTTCAAAAGCATATTTCTCTTGATGAGCAGCTTTTCTGCCAGCCCAGCAGGGCTGGGGCACTGCCTGCAGCCACCCCGGGCACAGCAGAGAGGCACAGAGAGCTTCAATCAGTCAGGGCTGGGAAGGTGCTGAGAAGTGCCTGGGGAAGAATCACTGCCAGCCCTTGGCACAGGGACCTCTGGCTGCAGGACAATGCAGCTGCAGCTCCTGGAGCCATCTCCTACAGCTGGAACATCCCAATGCCTACAGACCCTGTGAGTACATTCTCTGATTGTCTCTTGTGCAGAGCAGCCAGGGGTGCCCAGGGCTGTCCTGCAGAGCAGGGTCCTGCAGCCCAGGGTGCTGTGCTGGGGCAGAGACTCTGCTGCCTGCCAGGGACAGCTCTCAGCCAGCCCTGGCAGCTGCTCCCAGCACTGGGGGATGAGATCTGGGTGGGAGGAGACAGCTGGTAAGGCTTGGAAGTGTTCTGCTTGTGTGGAGAGGATTTTGCATTGTTCAGGACTGCTCCCAGCATGGCATTTAACTGCAGAACATTTCCAAGTAGATTATACAGGGAGCACAGGCAGGCAGGGGCTGCACAGAATGGAAAATCCTGCTTTTTAATCTACTGTTCTGGGTTGCCTGGATGGAAAATTGCATGTAGATTTTCATCTCTCAGTTAAGGTCAAGAAAAATTTAAAAATTTTCTCTCTGATCTTAACAAACAGGGCAGTGACAGAAATCAGCACAGGGCCCCTTAGAGGCAGTATCAGTGTCGCTTTTCCAGCCTCCTCAGCGTTTCTCTGGTTTTTCCATCAGAGCCTACAGAAGCAGAGCTGAAAGGTGTCTGCAGGGCAGAGATAAGCCCCCTGGGCTGGGCTGGGCTCTGGCAGCACTGGCAGGGCCCATCCCTGGGCAGAGGGAAGCAGCTGCTGGCAGGGACAGCTCCTGGCAGCAGAGCCCTGGGTAGGCAGTGGGGGGAAAGTGCCCCCAGGCTGTGCTGGGATATTAAAAGTCCTCTTCAAACCCAACTATTCCATTATTACTTTCTTACAGTTCTCCATATGCAGCCCCAGCAAATGTCCAACAGCAGCTCCATCAGCCACTTCCTCCTGCTGGCATTGGCAGACACGCGGCAGCTGCAGATGCTGCACTTCTGCCTCTTGCTGGGCATCACCCTGGCTGCCCTCCTGGGCAACGGCCTCATCATCAGCACCGTAACCTGTGGCCACCACCTGCACACGCCCATGTTCTTCTTCCTGCTCAACCTGGCCCTCACTGACCTGGGGACCATCTGCACCACTGTCCCCAAAGCCATGCACAATTCCCTCTGGGACACCAGGAGCATCTCCTACACTGGATGTGCTGCACAGTTATTTATTCTCATCTTCTTCCTTGCATCAGAGTTTTATCTGCTGACCATCATGTGCTACGACCGCTACGTGTCCATCTGCAAACCCCTGCACTACGGGACCCTCCTGGGCAGCAGAGCTTGTGCCCACATGGCAGCAACTGCCTGGGCCAGTGCCTTTCTCACTGCTCTCATGCACACAGCCAATACATTTTCTCTGCCCCTCTGCCATGGCAATGCCCTGGGCCACTTCTTCTGTGAAATCCCACAGATCCTCAAGCTCTCCTGCTCATACTCTAATCTCAGGGAATTTGGGTTTCTTGTAGTTACTGGTAGTTTAGGTTTTGGTTGTTTTGTGTTCATTGTTTTCTCCTATGTGCAGATCATCAGGGCTGTGCTGAGGATGCCCTCTGAGCAGGGGCAGCACAAAGCCTTTTCCACCTGCCTCCCTCACCTGGCCGTGCTCTCCCTGTTCATCAGCACTGCAGTATGTGCTTACCTGAAGCCTCCCTCCATGTCCTCCCCATCCCTGGATCTGGCCCTGTCAGTTCTGTACTCGGTGTTTCCTCCAGCCCTGAACCCCCTCATCTACAGCCTGAGGAACCAGGAGCTCAAGGCTGCAGTGTGGAGACTGATGACTGGGTGGTTTCACAAACATTAAACTGCTGGCCAATTTGTGCAACTCACTTGTAATAAAAGCCATCTTTGATACTCCTTGTTGGAGTCATTTTGGAGGTATTTTACTGTTGTTTTATTTTTTTCATATTGTCCACAGAGAAACGTCATTGTTTGTGCTATTTCTCATTTTGTTTCTCTCCACCTTCCCTGTGGCTACAGACTGTGTCAATGAGGAGCTATTCCCTTGGTGGGTTTAAAGGAACTAAAGGTACTCCCAGCAAAGTTTTCTGCAAAAATACCCTTTTGTTGCCTTCTCTGGAGCTGCAGCAGCAATGTCTGTGTGCAGAGCTGGAGGCAGATCAGTGCTGGCACAGCAGCAGCAGCAGCACTTGGTGTTGCCAGTGCTGCTGCCCTGGCCCTGCCCCGCTGCCCTGGTGGCCCTGGTGTTGCTGCAGGGTCTGAGTGCTCTCGGGGCCGGGCACAGCTCTGGGAGTGGCAGTGCCGGCGCTGCAGCAGGGACAGGCCATGGACACTGCTGGGGCAGAGCTGACGCCTCAGGCCAGGCCGGGGGAATCCCGGGGGACAGGGACCCCACTGAGCATGAACAGCATTGAACTTGTTGGGAGAAACTGTGAGGGGGAACTGGGGCAGAGTGACCAACCCAGTGACCTCATACAGCCCCCCTGTGATGTCAGACAGCCTCCCTCTGACATCACAGCCTTCTCTGTGATGTCACAGCCTGTTCTCTACTGTCACACAGCTGGTCTCTGATGTCACAGAAAACTCTCTGATGTCATAGTCTGGGACCGAACCAGGTTCTTTGGTCATTTTTAGCAACTGTATCTTCAGCTTCGTTCCTGTGGTCCTTGAAAACATATGCTGAGAAGGGGGGGTGGGTGGAGCCACTCCTTTCCCTCTCTTCTTTGGCATTACAACTTTTAACTATTAACTATTTTATTATTCTCTAATATTAATTACTGTATCAATATTGATTACTGTTTCAATTTTTATCAGCACGAATCATACCTATTTATCACACCAGGATACTTGTGGCCATATGCTCCAGGAGATGCTGGATTTGGGCCTTGGGATGTGTGTGGCAGTTATTACAAAAGAACTTGGCTCTAGGGGATAATCCCTGGTTTGTCCTTGTCGTTCAGTCTGGATCATGTATATCTCTTAACTATAGTTTTGCAGCATTATCTTTTTCCATAATTAGGGAGTGTTTTCCATGGTCTTGCTCAGGCCCTTCCTCCCTGCAGTTTCCCCTGTGGGTTAAGGCCTGACTTACTGAAACTTCCACAAAACTGATTCTGGGTGGGCAAGGACAAGGTCAGAGGGTTTTCAGGCAGTCAGCACAGTCAGATGGGTCCTGTGAGGAATATTTCACTTGCTCCTTCACAGCTCTTGCCTGCAAATTGTCCTCTTGCTCAGATGGGGCTCCGGTTTCTTTTTTTTTTTCCTCCTTTTTCTTTCCCAAGTTATTCAGTTTTCCATACATTTATTTATAGGGTCACACAAGCAACAGGTCTGCTTTTTCCACAGATCCTTCCAGAGCCACGCGCTGTGCCTGCTCCATTCTGGTGCAAATCACCTTCTCCTCTGAGGAAAACTCAGAATATCCATCCAGCTGTCTTAACTGAGCGAGGCATTTTCTCAGAACCCTGCCCTCTGCTCATTTCAGAATCTGCAGGGAATTTGGGACATAAATTAAAAAGCTATTTGATGCTCCTTGAGGTCTAGAAGCTGGTTTTGCATTTGTTCTTACTTGAATGCACACTGAGACAAATGGCTCTGCTTTAATGAAGCTGCTTCCTTTGGCATCCTGAGGAAGCTTCCTAGCTAAAAAATAAATATGGCTCTGTTTTTCCAGCCCTGCTTTACCAGCAAAAGCTGGGGAAGGAAATATAATCTCCTTGGGTCTGTCCTGATGTTTTCTAGAACTAATTCCTATTTATTGGAAGAACTCTTCCACGCCAGAATAATGTTTAATTTTTTATTATGTGTTTACATTTTGGAAGGAGTAAGGGTGGTGGTGTTGGAAATTCTAATGAGGGACAGCATTTCTGATTCAAAAGACTCAGGCTCCTCTCTTCAGATTTTTCTGCCTGATCCTTCAGACTGCAGGAAGTTTTGCTTGGGTCATTCACTTGCAACAGGATGTTATGTGAATACAGAATTAATGTGTGCAGCCTGTCACTTGGAATTGCTGCTGTTCTGC
The DNA here is from genome assembly GCF_035770615.1 of Melospiza melodia melodia. Lineage (NCBI taxonomy): Eukaryota > Metazoa > Chordata > Aves > Passeriformes > Passerellidae > Melospiza > Melospiza melodia. Next base: position 5,345,445 of record NW_026948796.1, on the reverse strand, counting down.
TGCTGGGGAGCTCCCGGGGTTGCAGAGTCCTTGCAAGCAGCAATAACAGGAATGTGCCTGTGACCCTGCAAAGCCAGAGGAGGAGCAGGGAGCTGCAAGTCTCCCCCATCACTGTCGGGTGTGAATAAATAGATCTAATAAACAATTTACATGTTAGCCGTGGACCAGGGTTTATTTTTAGGATGTGTCATTCAGCCCAAGCAAAACCTCTGCATCTCAGGCTGGTGGTGTTTCTAAAAGCACCTCTAAGTGATCACTGACGCTGGATTTTAAGCTGCATTTACATTTTGATAGAATCTGCTGCTTTCCTTATCTGAAACAAAGCCCACCTGATCTTCATTAATTACACTATCATTTCACCTAACTAGGGTGCTACTTATTACAGTTATCTGTCTGTTCTTCACCAGATAATACACAAAAATTTGTTACCCCTGGCTGTATCTGGATTAGCTGGAGCTGTAAGGGGGTTGCACATGGTGATGAGTTTTACAGGTGGAGTGCAGGTATTTATAGGCTGTCTGAGGGAATGGTGGAGGAGTGGCTGCTGTCCCACTGGCTGTGCTGCCATTCCAAGACACCTCCACGGCAAAACATACAGAAAACACTGCTTAAACACAGAAAAATCTGGTTACTGCAGGGTGGCTGGAGCAGGCCATCTCCACAAGAGAGGTGTTGGATCCTGGGACATCCCAGACCCTCCTGAGCACAGCCCTAGGGCTGGAGGGGACACTGCTGGAGCAGGGGTTGATCCCAGAGGTGTTTCCAGGCTCAGCTATCAGGGACTCTCTGGCAGTGCCGTTTTTAAGACAGAAAATCTCACAGTGGCTTCACAGAGGGCTGCAAGCCCTGGTGGTGGTGCTGACTGCTGCCCCACTAACATAGCTGCAGTCTGAGCAGGGCAAGCACAGAAAGGGCTCCTCTGAAAAGAGGCAGCAGGAAATGTCTGAGCTGCTGGGGAGCTGTGGGTCCAGAGGGCTGGAGCCAGGAGCCACAGGCTGCAGGGAAGGGGGTCCATGAGGGCAGAGCCTTTGCTGGAAGAGAAGTCAAGGGGCTTTCACTTGACTCCTGTTTCATCATCCTTCCACACACTGATCTCTTCAGATGCTCTCCAAACCTTTGGTTTGCTTTCTGAATGGGAAAGGACTTGTCCTGGAGGAGGAGCAGAGCCAGGATTCTGAGGAGAGCTGGTCACTGTCAGCTGGCAAGAGGGGGGGCACTGGGTGAGGAGATGTTCACACTCAGCTCCATCCACTACGAGTGTTCTCAGGCCAAACACACCTGCACTTCTGTTTGTACTGTTTGCTTGATAAACTGTACTTGATAAACTGATATATGTGAGTTTGGGGGTTTTTGTTACCTTTTTGTATTCTGAAGACAACTAAAGATGGTTCACATGATTTTTTTTTTTTTTTTTTGCCTTCTGCAGTGCAGGCAATGCAGGCAGGGATGGAACAGCAGCATCTTTATATTTGTCAAGTCTCCTTCCGCATGAAAGACTCTGCCTGAAGCTCAAAGTGATTTTCTTGCAGACTTTGAACACTACACCAGCAGGGAGAACAAGAAGCTCAGTGGAGATTATGCTCCAGAAAAATTGTATCCATGGTCCATAAGCTAAATATGGAACCATGGAAGTGCACACTGCAGTGGAAGTGGAGCTGGGAATGCTGAATGGTGAGGTTTCCTGTCCTTCTGGCACAAAGAACCAGGGGTCCTCTGGTTCTCCATGGTCTTCCATGAGGACCTCTGGCTCTCCATGGTCCTCCTTGAGGATCTCTGGTTTCCCATGGTCCTCCATAAGGATCTCTTCTTCTCCATGGTTCTCCTTGAGGATCTCTGGTTCCCCATGAGGATCCCTGATTCCCCATGGTTCCCCCCAGGGCTGTGCTGGTGCCTTGCCTGGAGCTTTCTGTGACAGTAGGCAGCAGTTTCAGGTGGGACTGCTCTGCTGGCAGGGCCTTGATGTTCCCAGCAGGGCAGGGCAGAGATGCTCCTGTCCCAGCAGGACACTGGGCATGCAGGTACCACCCCACAGCAGCTGCTCCTCCTCTGCATCACTTCCAGGGACAGAACTCCTGTCCTGCTGCATGGCAGGGAGCCCTGCAGAGCCAGCACGGAGAGGACAGGCTGGGCAGCAGCTGGGCAGCACTGGTTTAATCCTTTTTGCCTGTTCCTGCCATGGAAGCTGTGTACTGGGTGAGATGTGTGTGTTTGGGGGGTCTGGCCCGACCATTAGCTTGTCAGGGTTTGCAACACTGGCAGCTGGGGAGAAAACTGTTATTAAGTGTAATGTGGCATCTTGGAGACGGAAGCATGGGGAGACAATAAATACAGCCTTCCATAATGCCATTTTATGGTGCCACTCTTCAGAATTTATTAAGACTTAGTTGCAGCCATGCCTGCAGCCTCCTGTGCTGGAATCCATAAATTGTGTTCATTATCTCCAGCACTTGCTCTGACCTGCTGTGTTTTACAAGGGGGGAGACACTGGAGGCATGGGGACACCCCAATTGCTTTCTGCAGCCATTCCCCTGGTGCCAATTCAGCTTTTCTGGGATTGCTGGGACACCCCAGGCAGTGCTTGGCTGTGTGGATGGACCCCAGGTGTGATGTGGTGGTTGAAGAGAACACTGAGGGACTGAGGAGCTGCCAAAATCACCACAGCTCCATGGGGAGCAGGGAAGGAGCTGGGCAAGGAGGGAGCCATGGGCACCTTGGATCACACTGGCACATTGTCACTCCACTGTGGGACCACTCCAGCAGTCTTGGATGTGCTGAGGATGCTGGAGGCGGAAAAGGGTTCACAGGAACTCCCTGAACTGCCCACAGGGAGATGCTACTCCCCTGCTTGGTGTCCTCTTGCACCAGTGTTCTCAAATGAAAATGCAAATGAAACTGTGCTCCTTTCGCCCACTTTTTGTCATGACAAATCTCAGCAGCAGCATGTCTGTGTACCTTCATCCTTATCCTCAGCATTCAGGTCCAGGATGGAGGAAAACAAGTTCAAGCCCAACCTCCTGATAATTTATTATGTTCCTTATGCTTAAAGGCAAAATTTAAGTTGCCAAATGCAGATGTTTGCACGCTCTTTTTTTAGCTCTCAAAGTACTTTCTGTGTGCTTGATTGATGGACATCCCTGTTACATTAATAGCTGGGCTTTGCAGAAAGCTGTTATTACCAGGAGAATCTGGTGTGGGTTTCAGTTTTTCTTCTTGCATTGAAAATCCATTATTAATGTCTTTCTGAGGGAAAAAAAAAAAAAAGGTTTCAATTCAGGCATTTTACTTTGGTTTCTCAGGCTTCTTCTCAACTGTCTTTACAGAGGTGCTTTTAAAATCAATATTACAATTGTTATTCATATTTTACTGAGTGGTTGAGGGTTTCTGCATCTTGTTATTGATTTCTAATTGTACTGCAGGACATGTAGGTGCACACATGTTGTTCTGTGATGGATAACTTCATATGTGTCTTCCTAATCATCACTGAGTTGCCTTCTGCATGTTCCCTGTTGCTGGATGCGGCTGCTGAGGTTGGAAGGCACCAGGAGAGCTCTGAGTGCAATCCTGAGACATCAAACTTGTGACCCCTCATTTAATTCAGTTTGGTTTTCAATCAGACACAGGGGTCACATGAGGCTTGTGGGGTCTCCTCTTTTGTGTAGTCTTTGCAGAGTTCTTCTGCCCTGGCTTTTCAGGCAGCTTTGTGTTGTGTGTTGTAGGAGCAAAACAAGTCATTGTCCTGGTTTTGTGTGGGGTGGTCATAATGCGCCTTTAGCTTCCAGCACTGACCTTGGCCCTTGGGGCTGCTCTGCAGGCAGATCTCAGCATTTCAGAGGTGCAGAGTCATTGGGTCCCAGAATGGTTTGGGTTGGAAAGGAGCCTTGAAGCTCATCCAATTCCAATCCCCTGCCATGGCAGGGACACCTTCCACCATCCCAGGTTGCTCCAAGCCCCAATGTCCAGCCTGGCCCTGGGCACTGCCAGGGATCCAGGGGCAGCCCCAGTTGCTCTGGGCACCCTGTGCCAAGGCCTGCCCACCCTCCCAGGGAACAATTCCTGATTCCCAATATCCCATCCATCCCTGCCCTCTGGCAGTGGAAGCCATTCCCTGTGTCCTGGCACTCCAGGCCCTTGTAAAGGTTCAAGTCTCAATGAAGCAATGCAGAAGTCCAGTGTGCATTGGTAACTGCTGTAAAGTTGGATTTGCAGACTGAGGCTCTTGGAGCACATCAGCACTGATGGCACAATCTGTGTGAGAGCTTGTTGGCACCAGAGGAACCTGTGAGGAGTGACAGGACTGTGGCCAGCACGGGTGCTCCAAAATGCGTCCATGGCTCCAGGTGGGTGTACAGGGGAAGAGCTCTGTGTGTGTGTGGGCACAGTCCTTCCCAGCTCTGCATGCCCTGGCACAGGCTCCACATCTGCCAGGGGCTGTGGCTGTGCCAACAGGCACTCTGGAGAGGGCTGGCTGTGCACAAACCTCTGCTGGCTGGACTGGGCTGTTTGCTCCTCAGGCTTATCCTGGACAGGCTCCTGCACCTTCAGACATGGAGGCTACACCTGGCTCCTGAGGAATTGGTTGTTGCAGTTTGTCTGTCTGTGCTGGGGACCAGGACAGGCACTGGCACAGGAGCTGGTCCTGTGTCCCCAGGGTGGCAGGGCTCGGTGGTAGCAGCACTGGCAGGGACACGGCAGAGCCAGGGAGGAGACAGGGCTGGCACCCATAACAATGGGCAGGCTCTGACCTTGCTGCTGGAACTCACTTAGCAATTCTCTTGATGTTCTGGAAACGAAAATATAATTCAGGCCACCTTCTCCGCCAAGCTGACCCTGAGAATCTGGGAGAAGAGCTACTGAATAATTAGGGGCTTTTTTTTCTTCCCCCTTTTTGCTGGAGTTACTGCTCAGTGTTGAACTGTCCTCTACAGTGTCATCACTTCCCTTGAACTTACTGCTCCGAGTGTACTTAGCATTAATATAATTACGTAAATTGCAGTCTCATTAATCACTGGGGGCTGCAGCACATCCTTGATGTGCTGTTTCATGGGTGGCTTTGCTGGTGGGAACCCCTGGCCGGGGGTGGAGGCTGTGGCTGGAGCACTCCCCCTCTGCTCCTGAGCCTGGTTTAGCTGAGCTTTGTGTGTCTCACCCTGCAGGATCTGGAGTGTTTGCCAGCACTGCCATAACTGCAGCCTTGCTGCTGCAGACGAGAAAAGGGAAACGTGGGTTTGTCCCAAGGGAGTTTGGCTGGACAACATCCCTGCTGCTGTCCCTGTGATTTGGGTCTGTGGGGTCCCAAAATGCAGAGCCCAGCCTCGTGGCTTGGCAGCGAACACCCAGAGCCTGAGCTCTGTGCAGGGTCTGCTGCAGGGCTGTTTGATGATGCTGTGCTTCTGTCTCTGTGGCAGAGCTCTCAGCCTTCCTGGCAATGTAAATTCTCCTGGCTGCATGCTATAATTACACTGAGTTATTGATTTGTCTTTGAGAGGATTTCCTTCTCGAGGGACATTTCTGACTGCTGTAGTGATTTAGTTCTCCTGCAAGAGCAGAATCCGTGGCAGAGCAGAGCCACCCTCCTGCCCTCGAGCCTGCAGCTCAGGGTCGCGCTCCCTCAGGCTTCCTCTGCAAGCTGATGTCTGTTCCAAGGCTGGGACAAGGTTACATGGCTGTTATTTCTGTGTAACAACTGCAAATAAAAGGGCATTTTCAACTTTCCACTGCAGAAGCTGCAAGTCTGGGAGAAGCCTTTGTGCCATGGCACCAGCATTCTCTTGGGCATGTCTCAAACCCATCTCCAAGGCTGGCACGTGGGACATGTGGAGCCATGCCAGCCTTAATACACTTGGACTCCTGGGAATGTTTTAGTTCCTCAGAGTGGGGTATGATGGGAGCAGGAGCATGCTCTCCTAAAGCTGCAGGGTACAACCTCTCTTTTCTTTGCTTTCTGTTGACTCACCATGGACTGTGTTTAAAAACCAAGCAGCTGAGTTCCTGCTAGTGGTCCTGAGGAAGCCAAGACAGTTTTCTTCTATCACCAGTTTTCTCCCCTTGAGCCTGAAATCCCACCCCGCTAGCTGTGGCTCAGCTGGTGAGCACCATCAGTAGAAGGACCTGACCCTTCAGGACATGGCCCAATGTTTCAGATACTCTGTGGCTGGAAAATGCCCAGCTCTGTGTCCTTGGGTGCCCATTTGAAGCACGTCTCTGTAGGTTCCTGTATCTAACCCCACTATCTAGTGGATTTGACACCAATCTCAGTTGCATACTGATAAAATGGGAGGCTGCTCGTGCATGTGGTGTTATAAAACAGCATCCACGAATTAGGCCCAGGAGAACGTCAATTTATTTTCCTGTGAACCGAGTGTGGCACATTTCCTTCCTTTCCCAGTGATCTATCTGTGAGATAAAACACATCTTTAGTGTCTATCTTAAATACTGCAGTGTTGACAAGTTCTCTTGACAGAAATTAGGCTAATGTTCCTTACGACTGCATTAGCTGTAGAAACAAGGCTTTAAATTGAAGCTTTGCAAAGAGCTATTCCAGCGCCCTCTCCAAGGCATCTCCTTATTCCAGCTTTTATTATCCAAATTTGTTCTCACTCTGCCTTGGCAGCAGGGCTGGCAGGCAGCTCTTCCCATCCATCCTGCTGGTCTGGCAGCCAGGGGTGGGAGCAGCACCTCCAGGCTGGCCCGGGCAGTGCTGGCCAAGCCCCACGGAGCCCTCGGCCCTGGGGAGGCTCCGGGCTCGGGGGTGTCGAGGTCCGCCCGAATGAACGGGTGATGGATGATTTTTTGGTGCAAAAATAACCAACAAGGCACAGGGGGTTTACAGTAACAAATCAATAAAATGCAATTTTATTGAAATAACCACAGCTGAATATGCGTTGGTTAGGGAATCTGGGGAAGAAAAGGGTAAGACAAGGGAAGAGGGAGGAAAGAAAGGTCAGGTAGGGTATAGCTACCGAAATGTGTCATTGTCATTCAGGGGTCCAGCCGTTGAAGCTCACTGGTGTACATCTCAGGGAGATCTCAAAGGACGGTCAGATTGCACCCCAAAAATATACCGTTTTTCGTTGGGGGGAGGGTGGCTGAAATTAGGTTTCCATGGAGGGGAAAAGAATAGGAACAGGAGGAGGGGTGTTTATTTCTGTTGTTTTCATGGCCAAATGCTCGCAGGTGCATTTATTCTGGGCAGTATTCCCCCCTTCGTGCACACCTCCCCCGAGCTGAGAGGGTTGTTAAGTCCCAGTCTCTGGAAGGGGGTGCCAAGGGGGTGCCAGGGGGGTGCCAGGGGGGTTTCTTGTCTTGGTTCCTTGATGACGATTAGCATCTCTGTTTGTCTGTCACGATAGTTGAAGGCAGGCAAGAGGGGTCTTCTCTTGGAGGGGGGAACCACCCCAGAGCTCAGACCAGCCAGGTCAGGAGGTGGGGAGAATGTCCAGATCCATTGTTCAGAAAGGGCAGCATGCCCCTTCGAGTTCAGCATGGCATGTTCTGCAAACACCACCTGTGAACACACTGAATAAGCATGAGACTTTCTTTCCCAACTGGCTCAACAGTTTTTAACCTTTCGGTGGTCTTTTCTCTTCATGACAATTGTGAGGCAAAAATGAAGGATTTTCGGATAGACTCTCACAGGGGACACCACTGCTGGCACGGGGCTGGGGCCTGGGTGAGGGGAGGCAGCTGACACCCATCGAGCACAGAGGGGATCCAAGGCAGTCAGCTGCACGCCCTGACAGCGGCAGAGCGTGTCCTGAAATGCTCCCACTCGGAGCTGGAGCTGGGAGAAGGGAGTTTGTGTCATGCGTGTCTCATCCTTGCAATTTCAGCACTGAGTTACAGACTCAGACCCTAAGGACAGGAAGAGAGAGTGCTGAGGCCTGGTCATGAATTCCCTGCTTGAGCTTCCCAGCCCTCCCCTGGAAAATAGTTTCCTGTTTTGCTCTTTTGCCCTCCTCAAGTTGAGCCCTTTTAGCCTTTAACTCCACGTTTCCAACAACAGATTAACCAGGGCTGTTTTAAACCTCCTGATTCTCACACTGGTGTTGGTCCTGATGGATTATTCCCCCCTATTGTGTCCTTTCTGTGCCTCCACATTGCCAGGTTCTTTGGTGGCCCTCTCCTGAGTCGCTGAGAGAGGAGGAGAGGCTCTCTGAGAGTGACACGTGGGAGACATGATGGTTGATGATGTTCTGGAGGTGCTAACCTCCATCATAGTAAAGAAGCCTCTCTCAAAAGGCTAGATGCCTAATACCCACAAAATTAATACCATCCTCAGTTCCTTTTGTCAGGTTCTCAATTCTCCTGGTCAGCTGCCTTGTTCTTCTCTGCCTACATCCTGCACTGATCTTCTCTGAACGTAGCCAAGCCTTCAGCATCCCAGATGGTCTTTCTGGAGTAACAAATAGACCTGAGGAATGACAATTATTGAATGGATTGTAGCACTGGCTTGGGGATAAATAATGTAATGAGTTGGAAAGGGATTAAAACTGGCTTTTGTAAGTAAGCTTCTCATGGATGTTGACTTGGGGACATGGTGAGACAAAGGTCGCTGCAGTGTCTCTGCAGCCTGGTGTGCCATTTGAGAGATGAGATATCAGAGTGTGGCTGGATACCTTTGGTCTCTCTGTTTCTTCTGCTTGCACCTTTGTGGGATTAAACTCCCTAAACTGCTGCAGTTCACAGACTTCAAGCCCAATATCAAAAGAAAAACTAAATCAAATGCCTGGAATTAAATCCTCAGCACATGGCTCCTGCTGCACCCTAACTCACTGCAGTGCCTGCCTTGAAGCTGGGGAGAAGGCTTTGCTGGCAAAGTGAAAACATGTTGACCTTACTCTACAAAAGGGCACTCCTTCTTCTTCCTGCCCTGTGGTTATTTTTTCCTGGTGTGTTTGCTGCTGTTGCACTGAAGGCAGAGCAGCCCTCCCAGGAGGGAGGTGGAGAATGGAGCACTTGTTGGATGAGCTCTTTGCCACAGGAAGCATTTCCCTCCTGCAGCAGCAGCAGCAGCAGCAGCAGCAGCAGGTACATCAGCAGATGCTGCAGCAGTGCCCCCATCAGAGGCCCTGTATTTCCCCCTGGAGCCCTCCTGTCGCCCCTCCTTCCCTGAGATCCCTCCTCCCCAGGCTCCTCGCTGGCTTCCACCTTCAATTCCATCACTTCCAGACTTCCCAGGGGGCCCAGGCACTTCATGGGAGGGCCACGCTGTGCCCTGTGTGTGACAGACACCCCTCCTGTCCTTGTGGCTCCCCTGCACGGGAGGGATGAGGTTTGGTGTGTGTTCAGCAGGCTCAGCTCTGGGCATGAGGCTGGGCCCCCTGGTGTGCCACCACCATCATCATCGTCACCTTGGCTGCCATGGAGGGTGGGTGGCAGTCACAGGGACCTGCTCTGGCACTGCCAACCATGGCCTGCTTGTCCCAGGGGCTCACCTGCCCCTCCTTCCCCCTTGCTGCAGGAGCTGCAGGAGAAGCCAAGTGGATTGGGCAGGCGGTGTGAGGAGGGAGCCCAGCCCAGCCTCCCCCACAGGATGCCTCTGTTTGAATAGCAGCGTTCAGAGCACTCAGCACCCACTGATCAGCTGGGAGAACATAAATCCCAGTGCCACAGGAGAGCCCTGGCTCAGGGAAAAGGGCCGGTTGTGAGCACTGTCCAGCCCAGTGTCCAAATGGAATGGTGCTTTCACATCTCTTATCAAGGGTTACTTAGTGGAGAGCCCCTTCCTTGTGAGGCTTTGTTCTCTGCTAGCTGTGGATTGAATCACAGGAGGAGGGATTGGATTCTGGCAACATTTTAAAAATGTTTTCATTCTATTTGCTGAGGGGAACAAATTACAGAGAAGACTTCTCAGCACTGTGACAAAAGAGTGGCTCTAAAACCCTTTTCAGCCAAACAAGTGTTTGAGCTGAAGGCCTGATGGACAGTGCTTAAAGATGTGAGTACTGCAGCAAGGTTGGCATTAAAAATCACTGGGTGCAAGAAAGTTCTCCCAGGGGTTACTGTAGGGGTTGTCTCCCTGTAATTGTGGTGTGAGCAGCCCTTAACACCCCGAGTCCACCAGTGAGCTCTGTGGCATCAGCCACGGGAGAGCAGCAGCACAGCAAGCACCAGTGGGTCACTTGTCTCTTACTAAATGAGAAACTGCAACGGGATCAGCCCTTTTGGGGTGGCATCACTGTGGCAGGAGGGCTGGAACTGGATGATCTTTAAGGTCCCTTCCAACCAAACCGTTCCATAATTCTTTCCCTGTCCCTGTTCAAGTGGGGTTCAAGCAGAAAGCAGAGCTGCTGCTTTGGGACCTGTGAGGAGCCTGGGCAGGAGCACACCTGCTGTTGGGATGTACCAGAACAGGGTGGCTTTGGGGCTTTCTCAGGAATGCCTTTGCTGCCGGCAGCTGTGCTGGATGTTGAACAGGGGACAGATTCACCCTTGGCAAGCTTGAAAGCATTTCAGATGGCTTCTGTCCCTGCTCCAGTGCAGCACAGAACAAAATCAGAAGTTGGAGAAGATGTCATACTTAGACATCACCATTCTGACAGGTCAATTTCCAGGATGTTTATTAACATAGCTTGGAATGTCACAGAAAGGTTTATCAGATAAACTAGCCAACTGAAGTTCTTACATGAGACTTCCTTGGTTTTATTCAGGTGCTTTGAACTCTTCATTTAGTCTCTCAACAATTCATCCCATTCAGGCCTTTCTGGAAGAGCCTCTGCAAGGTCTGTGGCTGGGGGATCAGGCCCTTCCTGTTCCCTGTGTGTCTGGGTGTGGAATCCTTTGAATCCCTCAGGGCAATCCCCATGGCCTTGCCCTAAATTATGCTATAGAGTCTCCACCTAGGCTGAAAGGGAAAATTTCCCCATGGAGCCTTGCACAACACTATGAACCACCCCAGTTCCTTTCCCATATGTCCCAAACTCTGGTAGTTTCTCCTTTCCCTGTTCCCTCATTGGTTGTGGTATCCCTGGTGCCTGGCTCTGCGTCTCCCCTGGAGGGCAGTGCCCTTTGCCCTGCCCTTTGTGCCACCCCAGCGCCTTTGGACCATTGGCCACTGACCCCTAATTAACCCTGTGCACACCACATGGCCAGCTCTTTTGTCTCTGATTCCCCTTTGGCGTGCTGGAATAAGCCTTTGCTGGAATTTGTCATACAAAAGGCCCTTCTGCCTCTCGTGGCTGAACTGGCCATGGTGAGTGTGGTGTGTGGACTTGGCTGCTCTCCCCGAATGTTCACCCAAGCAGCTTTTCCAAGGAGATGCTTATTGGGAAATAGGCAGCAGCACCCACCATCTAAACCCCTGTGTTGCTCCATCGGGGTGCCCTGGGAGGCAGAAGGAAGCAGCAGTGCCAATTGTTTGCTCATGCTGTAAGGACAGAACTCCTCTCTGAGGGTTTCCTCTGCAATCCCAGGAAGAGAAGGACATCTCTGTCCTTGTCAGCCCTCTGGGCAATGATCAGACAAAACAGCGATGAAACCAGGCTGGCAGCACCAGGGCTGGTCACTCGCAGGCAGAGGCAGCCCAGCTCCTCCAGCCCGAGCTGGGCAGTGCCTGGGAGAGGTGGCACCGTGGCACTGGGCATGGTGCATCACCCCAGGGGTTCCTCCTGCATCCCATCCCCTGCAGAGCCCCTGCTGTTCCTGGTTACCTGAGCAGTGGGGAGGCAGTGCTCAGGCTGGTGCTGCTCTGAGGAGATGCTGCACTCAGCAGGCAGCTCTGGCTCCCCGGCAGTACCGTGGGAGGAGGAGCTGCCCAGGGACTGCATTCGTAAAGCATTTCTTCCCCAGGAAGAGGAGTTTGTCACAGGAGTTTGTACTTGGGACGTGCACACAGGTGTCTGAGCTTCCTCACTGCCTGAGGTGGGGAATGCTGGGGGTGCTGGGGCAGCTGCTGGGGGAGCTTCCAGGCCTGGTGCTGTGAAACCTCCCCACCAGCTATCAGGAGGAGGTGACATAGAGCATATTAATGACATTTTCTAGTGGCACTTAATTGGGAGGAGCAGTAAATGCCAGACAGTGAACTAATGCAAAAGGCTGAGTGAAGAAGGGACAGAAAGAAATAAAATGAGATTCAGGCTCTGGGCCTCTTCTTCCCATCAGTAATTCATCTCATTCTTACCTGTGTCTGTTACATGTCTTCCTTTTGCATGTGTAAAAATGTTCTGTTTTGAAGTAACAAACAATCTGGAGAGTGGTAGACTTGCCTTTGTAGGAAAGAAAGGAAAAAAAATGGAGGCAGGCTTTGCTGCTTCGTTGCTCAGCAGCTCTAACCAGAGTCTGGGGTCAGGGTGTGAGCTGAGCCCCCAGACTGGGTCTGGCTCCTCTGTTTTCCTCTGAGCACACTGGTGTGGGACATCCCATCCACCCAGGCACAGCTGGAGTCAGGCACAGTGTCCCCATGTGCCACCAGCACGGGATGCCCCAGCCTCAGCCGGGTCCCCAGCCCTGGCACTGGTGGCTCCTGGAGCTGGGGACGCAGCTGTGGGGAGCTCTGCTGCTCACTGGGATTTGTCTCCTGGTGGTTTTTAATCATTATTTTATTAAGGGAGAAGGTGTGGTGCCATCAGATAACTTATTATGGATGCTCTGGCAGTGTGATTATTTCAGTACTGCAGCACTGCTGGTGTGTTTTGCTGAAACATTCACATATTGATTCCAAATTCCTTTGTTGCCTGTACTAGAAACAAAGTTCCTTTTTCCCTCACTCCCTGTGTGGAGAGAAACAAAGAGTAAAGGAAGGTAGATGTTATCTGAGGCTTGCTCACACACCGAGGTAATTTTTGAGAGCTGCAGAGCCACTTACTGACTCATAACTGGGGCTTGTTTTCAAACCCTTGATAGATTTTTGAATTCTCTTACAATGGCAAACACGGATGCTCACTTGGGGACAAGCCAGGAATCTGCCTCAGTGAGCTGGATCACCTTTGTTCTGCTTGCTCCAGCCTTCCCAGGGGACATTCCTGTGCCAAGGGGGACAGGGTGGTGCTGCAGGGGGAGAGTCTGCTGTCCCTCTTGGGCTCCTCTTGATGGGCAGTCAGTGGCTGGCAGCTTTGTTCAAGGGGTGGGGATGGGATGGGATGGGATGGGATGGGATGGGATGGGATGGGATGGGATGGGATGGGATGGGATGGGATGGGATGGGATGGGATGGGATGGGATGGGATGGGATGGGATGGGATGGGTGGGGTGGGATGGGTGGGGTGGGGTGGGATGGGATGGGGAAACCACTGCCAGGAGTGCAGTCAGTTACTGCACAACCTTGGTGGGAGGTTTGCACGTCAGTGTGTGATGTACAACTTGCCAGCCTGTAGCTGTGCAGTGAGTTGGGGCTCAGCCCTGTCCCCATGCTGGAACACAAACCCACCTGTGGAATGTGGAATGATGGGCTGGAAAGGAGCCCAGGATGAGACCTTTCTCCTTTAGTGAGGAAACACAGCTGATCATTTGGTTGCTCTAGAAGAAGAGAGATGGGGTTCTTTGGTTATCACTGCGTGCTGCATATTCCACCAGCAGCCCTCTGCTTTTACTAATGCGGTGCACAACGTGCCTGATCCTCCCTCAGTTGTGAGCCTGGTGGAAGCATGTCCTGTTTTCCATTTGTTTATTAATTTATAATCTTGTTTTTAGCCTCTGCAAAGCTTGATATTGGTATAGAGCCTGGGAAACGTGCACAGAGCAGAGTAACAGATAGTTGTGATTTGGTTACAAGGCAGTAATTTAAGTGGACATGTTTAGCTGATAACATAAAGCACACGAGAGAAATCGCTTTGGTTTATAAATGTCAGCAGAGCCCCTGGGAGGGAGCTGCTGCCTGGTCCAGCCAATATATTATAAGGAGATATAAAGAGATGTCTGAAAAAATCTGGCTGACCAAGATTAAAAGAATGGGGCTATAAATTAAAGTTTTCCTCGGCGTCTCTTTAAGCATCGTTATGGACAGAGTGCATCCAAATGGAGGAGTGCCAGTGCTCAGAGGGTCCTCCAGGTGCTTTGGGCTGCAGAGGCAGCACCCAGGGGTGGGGACAGCTCGTGGGGACAGCAGTGTCCGTCAGAGCTGGCATGGGAGACCAAAGCCTGTCCTGGTGCTTCTGCAGCTGATAAAGGGATTAAAGCAGGAACAGGAATAACACCATCCCTGAAGCGTCGCCACAGGATCAGTGTCTCCTGTTTGGAAAGTAAACGCTGTCGCTCTGCTTTGACACTTATTCCCAATAAAGGCCTTGTCATTTGTGCAGTGACAAGGGTTTCATCCTCTGGGAGTACTTTTCCTGTTGGACACTGTCTTTTTGGCTGTGAGGCAGCTGAGTGACTGAGGGGCAGGTGGGTGGCACGTCCCCAGCAGCGGCACTGGGAGCTCTGCTCACACCCTGGGGCTTTCTCCTGATCCATCATCCCAAGGCAATGCAATAACACCTATTCCAACTGAGAGCAGGTTCAGATTGGATATTAGGGAGGAATTGTTCCCTGTGAGGGTGGGCAGGCCCTGGCACAGGGTGCCCAGAGCAGCTGTGGGTGCCCCTGGATCCCTGGCAGTGCCCAAGGCCAGGCTGGACATTGGGACAGTGGGAGGTGTCCCTGCCATGGCAGGGGATGGCGCTGGATGAGCTTTAAGGTTCCTTTCCACCCAAGCCATTCTGTGAGTCTGTGATCTTATTTTTAATTAATTTTAATTTATTTTAGTTGTGGTTAAAAAATTCCCAAGAGTGGGATATTTTTTAATTGGTAAGGGTTCCAAACCAATTGTGGAAGCAGGAATTTGCTGCTTCCCCCTCCACAGCTGGAACCCTTCTGGCAGGTTTGTGGAGGGGATTTCACAGCTATTTCTGCTCACTGGGTAGTTGATTTAAAGCTGGAAAATTACCTAGAATGGAAACTCTTCTTTCCCCTTATGAGGAGCAAGGGATGAGGTCTGGCAGCTGTAGGATTTGCAGCTCTCAGGGAAGAGGGACAATTCAGTAACACATCTATGCAGTGCCTACCTGTGGATACACATATTTTATTTGTCTGAGGTGTCAAGGAGAAAAAATGTTATGAAATGGCTTAAATGAAAACGTGGTTTTGTATTTTTTCAATTGAGTTTCATTTCCCAAATGCAACTTAATGCAAACAATAAGTAAGAAATTAATTTCTCTTGGGAAAAAGCTATTAACAGAATGGTTCTGTTTTAGCAGCATGTGAAGCTGTGTAATTGCTTACACATGTATTGCTCCAGTGTGTGCTCCCAGTTGTTGAATAGTATCAAATTATAGGAATCAAAGAGAATCAACTATTTTTAAGGGAAATGGCTAGAAGCTACATACTGAAACATGATTAAAATTCAGTATTTCCAGCTTACTTGTCTAAATCAGCAATTTAAATCACATTATTCAAGCCAACCCACCCTCAAACACACTTTTGACTTCAAAATACCCCAAACTAAATAAGACAGAAGACCTTCCTTGAGCAGCTGTAACATTTTTATGTGTCAGTGTCAATCTTTTTGTTGAAAACAGAGATGTTTTTCATGGTTTATTTATTAAAGCAGCACATTTGTCCTGCTGTGCCATGAACCTGGGTCACTGTGGTGGGTGGGGAGGGGAAATCTCTGGAGCACCAAGAGCTGCTTAAACACATCAGGGCTGTGAGTTTTGCTCTGGGGTTCGGATGCTCCTGGTTAAATCCCATTTAGTGTGCAAAGGAGGAGCAGGAAGGGTTTGTGCCTTGGCTGATGCAGCCTCGGGGATTTGGCTGTGTTGGGGGTGCAGCTCATGAGCACCAGGCCTGGGTTTGGTTTTGTTTTCTGCTTGCTTATTAGACAGATGAGTAAGGCCATGGTTGACTCTCACAATTAAAAAGAAAATGTTCAGAGAAGTTTTATAGTTATGTTTTACCCCCCTGTGTTGTTTCCAGGGGTGCCCTGGGTTTGGGACATTTGGGAGGGTCACTTGTTCCTGTGGCAGCACCTGAGCCCCACTCAAGGTGTCAGGAAGGGATTTCCACCCCTGGGCAGGGAAGGAGGAGTCGATGGACAGAACTTTGGGGGGGCTAAAGGGTTAAAAGATGAAACCTCCCTGGTGTGGGTGAGCACATGGTGGGGAAATCCTCTGCTCCCAGCGCTGTAATCTTTTCTCTATTCCGTCTGCTGTTGTATTTCTGATAAGGTTTTAATAAACCTTTTAAATTTTTTGGAAGTGAGTAGCATTTCTCACACTGAGAACAGAAACAGGAGGGCTGGGCCCCCCAGTCTCCCACCCTTCTGGAGCCTGCTCCTGTGCTTTCCCTTTGGGTGATTCCCTCGATGGGATTCCATCCACCTCCTTCCCCTCCCTGGCAGGCTGCTGTGGCTGGATGCAGCTGGAGCTGTGCTGTGCTCCCTGTCAGGGGCCATTCCCGGCTGTGTGACAGCCCAGAGCTGCCACAGCCACTGCTGGGGCTGTGACCTGGCCTGCCCAGCGCTGGTGGCACAGCCCGGAATGCTCTGGGCTTTGGGGGGAGGCAGCCAGCCGGGCCCTGGCTGTGTCTGCGGAGGAGGGGATCGTCCTCCCGCCTCCCGTTCAGCCCGCGATGGCATTTCATCCTTCAGAGCCTGGCCTGGAAGGGACCTCACAGCTCACCTTGTTCCACCTCCCTGCCGTGGGCAGGGATGTCTCCCACTAGAGCAGGTTAGCATTGGCTGTGTTTTCCTTGCTGGCAGAGCCCTGTCCTGGTGTTGCCCAAGCCCGGGACAGGAGATGTGATGTTGGCCTTTTCATGGAGATCCTACAAACTCCTTTCTGACCAGCACTCCACCGCCAGCAAGGGGCACACATTGGTGAGGGCACCGAATTCCTGCAGAGCCCGACTTTTCAGCGGGGAAGGATGCTCCCTCAGATAGACAGAGATTAAAGGTCCTGTGTATCACAAATTTAAGGAGAAGGAGGAGGTTGGGATCTGTCCATGGAAAGCATTCCAAGTGTGGAGGAGGAACATGAAGCCTATCCTCCTCTAAAATGGGGAGATAATCACACCTGTCCTCTCACATATGCAACCAATGCAGCTTCCAGTGGACAGGACTGATGGAGAGAAAGAGAGTCTACTAGAAATACAAACTTTGTTTTAATAGGAAATCCTCCAAGATGGATTTTCCTGCACTTTCTAAATGCATCTATACCTATTGAATGACTACAGACTTCGAAATGTTTCTGTCTGAATTGTGAAAATCATCCCAGTCTTACACAGGAAGGACCAGGTCCTTTGATCAGGGAAATGTCTCTTTGGTCTTCAACAGGGAGGGATTGATCAATTTGTTCCCAAGACCAGAGATTTTATCTGTGAGTACATGTATTTATTCTACAAAATAATTACCCTTGCCTTCACTTCCCTTTGGTAGGAGATGCTCCCTGTCTCCTGCAAGCTGTTACTCTATCCCAGGTATCTTTTGAGGTAAAAGGAAGAGAGAAAGGAAAGGCTGAATAAGAAATCCTCCTCAGAAGGGGGAAGATGAGAAGCTTTGGTCTGTCTGTCCATCTGTGAGCAGCTCTGTGGCTGTTCACCTGCATCCTTGCTGTCCTGGGCAGGCAGAATTCCTGCATTAGGAGAAGAAGAAATGCCATCAAGAGGTAGCAACAAAATATTGCCTCCCTTGACCCCAGTGCTGGGCTGGCCATTGAGATGTGTTTGTGGTGAAAACCACTCTGAATTTCGTATCTTTTCTGCATTTAAAACGGAAGCTTAATGTATTCTGTGTATTTTTGTTGGCAGATATTAGTGATCATAAATTCCTTTTAATACAGTATTTCCGCACCAGCACAGCCTTAATGTGCAGCGTACCTGGCTGTACTCTGCGGGATGCTTTGATTTCCCTTTGGCAGCTGCATTTTATTCTGTCTGCCCCGATCAACAGCAATTCCCCTTTCTCCATGTAGCCTCCCAATCCACTCCTGGTGTGGAGTTTTAGTGCTCTGCTAGGACCTGGGCTAGAAGGGAAGGAATCAGTGTCTGCTGGGCTCAGGGTTCCACCTCCACTGTGGATCAGAGCCAGCCTGGCAGCGGAGGGACACCTTGGGTGGCTCAGGGTGGCATTTCTGGGAGGAAAAGCAGCACTTTAGGGATGCTGCTGGGTGGTAGGGGGATCAGTGATGGATATCCCACTCCTCACTGTGTGGGATGGGGAGGAGCTGCTCCCAAGGAGGAGCATGTGTCTCCAGCTCCCAGTTCCTCCCCAAGCTGGAGCAGTGCAGTGCTCTGAAATAACGTGACCTTTGCTTGCAGGTCAGGCTGTTCCTGCAGGGTCACACATGCGGCTGAACCTGCAGACAGGAGAGAGAGAAGCCAAGCTCCCAGACAGAGAAAATGGGAAAAGTGACACAAGAGAAGAGAGAAGAAGGAAAAGGTACAGACATACAAGGCATTGGGTTATGTGGGCTATGGGATTCATGCCTTTTATTAGAGGCCAGGTTCCCTGGTGCACAAAATTCCTACCTCTTCCTGAGATTTCATTGCTGGGTGAGGAGCTCAGCAGTGCTGAAAGCAGAGGCCTGTCCTTTGTGTTCCCTTTGGGATGGCAGTGGAAGTGTCCTGAGTGCGCATTCAGAGGCACCTTCATGGCTTCCCATGCCACGACACCAAAACAGCTTCCACAGCGTTGGTGGAGTTCTCGCAAAATCTTTGGGTTGCCCTTGATTTGCAGTGTTTGGGGTGTGATGGTTCTCTCTGTGGTGTTTAGACCTAGGTACTTCTAGGGGGCTGTCTTTTGGAATTTATCTGCTGCAATCTCAAAACCTTACTCTTGTACTGCAATGATGACATCTTGTTCTACAACATCTAAAATGTTTTGAGCCTCTGCTCAAACTAATGTTTCATCCATGTAATGAAAAATGATAGCATTAGGATGTCTTTTCTTTACGGGCGAGGGAATTTGGGCTCCAAGCCATTGACAAATAGCTGGGCTCTTCTTCATTCATGAGGCAATACAGACAGACCACTGGTACCTCTGTAAAGGTGCTTGTTGATTTAGGGACAGAAAAGGCAAAACGGATTTGTCATTGGGATGCAAAGGGGTGTCAAAAAAGCAGTCATTTAGAGGTATAACAACTATCTGCCAATCTCGGGGTATCAGGGAGGCTGAGGGCAGGCCGGGCTGGAGGGTACCAACGTCCTCGATGTCCTCGTTGATTTTCCTGAGGTGCAGCAGGAGCCACTTCTTGTCCTTGCAAGGCTTTTTTATGATAATGAAAGGCGCATTGCATGGGCTAGTAGATGGTACAATGTGGCCCACAGAAAGCTGCTTCTGCACGAGGGACTGCAGGGCCTTTAACTTTCTGCCTGGGAGGGGCCACTGATCCACCCATATGGGGTCGTTGATCTTCCAGTTTAACTGAAGGGTGGTGCGCTGCTCGGTGGCCCCATCTAGAAATCCTGAGGTGTTGATAGGATCTCTAGTCTCGTCCCCAACTGGGACAAGAGGTCTCTTCCCCAAAGTGTTATTGGTGCCTGGGTGATGAATGGTCTTACTGTAGCAACTGTGCCCTCAGGTCTTTCCATGCAGATGGTGTCTTGATTCCAGAAGTTGGTAGTGGCTCTCCCAATGGCTAAAATTACCCCAGCCACTGGTACCTGGGGCCATCCTTTAGCCAATCAGAGGGGGAAAGTACGGTGACTTCAGCTCCTGTATCTAATAATCCTGACAGACATCTCTTTCTCCCTTTACATGACAAAGCACACTTTAGAATGGGTCTATTTCTGCCCGTAATCTGTGCCCACATCACCATTGGATCAGCTGGTGTGGTGATCATGTCCCGTAGGAGGTAGGCTCTGGCTATAACTGTTCCTTTTGGAATGAAAAGGGGAGGGTCTAAGCAAAGAGCCTGGACAGTTATCTCCTGCAAAGACGTCAAGGCGAGTACCTCAGGTAGTAGAGTGAGTGTCTCCATCCCTTCCCTGGTGTTGGTTAAAATCAAAATGTCTCTGGGCCGTTCTTCAGGCCCGTACTGGCCTGTTAGAATATGGAAAACAGAAATATAATGGAATGGAAAGGAAAAGGCGCCTACCAGCTGCATTTGGGTTCCAGGGCACAGCTGTCTTCTGTCGAGTTCTTCTGCAGTGCTCGAGTTTTCCCGATGGATCTGAGAAGGTCACTGTGCTGGTTCTCAAGGATGTCCGGGAGAGTAGGGCAGGACAGCCTCGCATTTGGTGTCATCATGTGGGACCTTTCTGCGTCTGTGTGGGGTTTCCTGCAGACCACCGGTTTTGCTGGTGTTGGCAAGCATGTGGACAAGGGGGGCAGTGAGGACAGTGGCTGTGACACCTAGAAGGTCCCTAGTAATAGCCTGAATTTATAAAATTCTGTTGAGAATGCTTCATCTCCCCACATTTAATGCAAGGTCCTTCTTCATCTGTATGTCAGGGAAAAACTTGGGAGGCTACTAGAACCTCTACTACACCCTGACTGGTAACCTTAGCTAGGCAGGCAGCGTGGTGTAAGGATGCCTTAAGGTGCATGCCTCGACCATTTGTGCAATGTTAGGTTTTGAGATGAGGGGTACATAGGGTGAAATGTCTTTTCAGGAGTTTTTAGCATTTGTTTCAGCAAGTTTAGCAAGCAATACCTGCCTGACTTTTGGATGATCAACGAACTTCTCTATTGCTTGTGTTAGGCAGTCAATAAATTTTAGAAAGGATGCCTCAGGTCCTGCAGAATGTCTGTGAAATCTAGAGTAGGTGTTGTTTTATTGGATGTCTGCATGAGAGCTGTCTTTGCATCACCTTGTATCTCTTCTAACACAGCTCAGGGAAGGTGTCTTGCATCATTCTCAGCTTTAGTGAAATCTTCTTCCCTGGCTAGATGGTCTTGTGTTAGGTGTGCCTGCCTGTCTTCTCCAGCATAGCTCTTTTAATAGTTGTAGTAATTTTTTCCCCATTCCTTCCCACAGAATAAATTCAGTGGGAGAAAGTAGGATGTGCATAAAATTGAGCAGATCGTGAGGCACCATAACATGTTCAGAGAAGATGGCATTTAACAAATTATTAAAATATGGCGAGCCCCGCCCATGGTCTTTTGCTGCTTTACAAAGGTCTTTCATCTCCCCATGTGTGACAGCTTCCCATCGGGGGTTAGCCCCCCTCTGGTACTGCACTGGTGCTGCTTGTATTTTAGCTACCAATTCCCAGTCCCCCTCTTCAGCTGCCAGCTTCCACATTCTCTGCCAAGAAAGCTCAGGCTCATCCTCAAGGTGGGATGAACTTTCCCTCTCCTCTCCAGAGGAGGGAACCTGGTCTCTGGCAGAGGAGCGGGGCCTTGGTGTGACTGGCCAGGCCCGGTGTTGTGGGCCTTTGGTAGCCAAGATGGCGGCCTTCCGGTTACCGCCCCTCACACTTCCGGCTCTGACAGTGTGGGATCCGCAAGGGGCTGAATTGGAGAGGGCAGGGCCAGCGGGAGTAGGCAGGGAAGTGCTGGATCCCGACACAGGGGTGGTACCTGATGCAGGGGTAGGACCCAACACAGGGGAGAACCTGATGAGAAAGCCAGGGGTGGGAGGGAGTTTGACATTGACGTCCCGCCCCAGTTGAGGGACTCCATTTTGTGAGCTATCTGACGAGGATCCAGGGAGGCGAGATACTGGAGAATGGGTTAGGGTAGAATCCAAGCCTGTGTGATCACTACAGACCTGGGCAGGGGGTAGAGAAGGAGAGGAGATGGCAGACAGCAGGTGGCTCGTCTGTTCTTTATGGCATTTTCTGTCTCTCATCCTAGTCTTGGTATCAGTGGGTTCAGGAATGCGGGGGGCAGAGCACAAAATCTGGGTTGAATATTAGAACTTTGAACCCTTGAGAAAACTATAAATCATGTGAAAAACTGGGTAAAATTTTGTGAATCTTACCACCTCCTGAGTTTGCAAAAGACAGAGTCTTCCCCTAACTGAGTCCCAAAATGCTCCATGACCAACTGAATCATCAAAAATGTCTGGGAACTCCTTAAAGAGCCAATCAACAAAATGCTTCAAACTTCCCGTAGTAGAAGTCTTCCCCTCTGAAAGGAGAACCTCCCAAACTCGAACATATATGTCCCTCTCAGCTTTGGATAATTTGCTACTCATAGCTGTCCCTGATGTAAAGGGTCGCCCACTCACAGGACTAAAAAATCACCCAAGGATCCTGCACTCCAAGTGGCTGTCCCCCAACTCACTGGTCTGGCGGCTCTGGATGCAGGTGTTTCAAAATGTCCCATGGGCTTCACCAGCTGAGCCGGCCCTCCTGCTGCTGGAGGATGCCAATGCTGCCTTCAGCAAGCCCTGATAAAACTCAGGTCCCACTCCAGGGTGGAGGCTGACCTGAGGCGTCTTCTCTCCAGTCACGGTGGCACAGCTGGATCATCACTGGAGTCACTTTCAGGGAATTCTCACAGAAGGTCCCTGTTTGGGCACCCCTTGTTGTGGCATGTCCACAGCCAGCCTCTGTGAGAGACCTGCACTCCCAGAGTTGGATGCAGGTTTCCTTAAACTGCTGATGAATGAGGCAAGAGAGGGGTCTTTGTGTGGAACTCCAAACACTATGGATTGTGCTGAAGAGGGTCCAGGGCCAGAGACAAAATGGGGCTGGGGACACAAGGTTTTATATGGGGTATAAAAGGGTCTTATATGCAGTAACCCAGGACCAACAGGGGAAAAGAGAGGTGAGAACATCCTAGGTGGAGTACATATAAGGAAAAAAAGAAGTTAATGATACCAAGAAACCCTGTTGAATCCCCACAAGCCTGCAAAAGCCATTGGGCAAGATCATTGCATTTAGAGTAGTGTCTCACTTTAATTCATTATCTTTGCCCTGAGATATTGCAGTTCCAGTGGTAGTCCCCTGGGCCTCCACAAAACTACTACTTCCTGAGATTTCATTACTGGGTGAGGAGCTCAGTAGTGCTGAAAGCAGAGGCCTGTCCTTTGTGTTCCCTTTGGGATGGCAGTGGAAGTGCCCTGAGTGCTCATTCAGAGGAACCTTCATGGCTTCTCATGCCAAAACACAAAAACTAAAAGTGCAAGGTGGCTTCTTTGATTGATATTTAGTCCTTTGAAATATCTGCAGCAAGTGGTCTGAAACTACCTTCTGAATCAGCTCTTTGGGATCAGCTGTGAGGGGCTTAGGGCTGGCCTGAGCCCGGTGCTGTGTCCCACAGGCACAGCCAGAGGCCCTGGAGATCTCACCTGCTCTGCACCCACCTTTGTAAGGGTGCTGTAAACACCAGCTGGTGCTGACTTTCTCCTTGGACCCTTGGTTTATTTCCTATGGGGAATTTAGTTCCTGAAGCACGTGGGATTTCCCTCTGGCAGCTGTGATGGGGATGCTCAGGGAGTGTGGGGCTTTGGGGGCAGCTGCCCAGGCAGGGACTGAGCTCGAGGCCCTGTTGGGCCCATGGCCCCCAGCAGCAGCAGCAGCAGCCCCAGGGCCCGAAGCCCCGTGCCCCCTGCCCAGCACAGGCTGCCCTGTCCCTGCAGCTGTCACCCGAGTGGGGCCCAGGGGCCAGTGGCCGCTGGCAGCAGCAGGAATGCGGGCAGGGTGAGGATGCCCTGTCTTGGCTTTTGTCTCTGGAACAATGTGGGCTCAGGGCAGGGCAGGGCAGGCTGGGAAGCAGAGGCCAGATCCTTTGGAGGCTGCAAGCCTTAAAGATGAGCCCCTGCAGCAGCCCAGATGCAGGTGCACCAGTTTCCAAGGCTCTGGTGGCCTTGAGAGCGTGCAGGTGGATTTTGCATGGCTGTGGCCTGCTGGCGGCTCTGGGCCCAGAGGTGCCTGTGGCTGCAGCAGGAAGGGTGGCTGAAGGTTTGCTGCCTGCTTTGGTGGCATGGCTGCAGGGGCCAGTGCTGTGAGAGCCCCCTGTGTGAGAGCTGGTGAGAGCTGAGCTCTTGGGGAGAGCGCTGTGCCCCAGGCCAGGAAGAGCAGCAGTGCCCAGTGCCAGGAGTGGTGTCAGTGGGAGCCCCTGTGCACAGGGACCCCCAGACCTAGGGTGGCTGTGCCAGCAACCCCAGGGACCTCCAGCCCTAGGAACCCGGATCAAGAGGAACCCACAAGTGTGCAAAGGCTGCCTGTGCCCAAAAGAATGGCCAAGAGAAGTGAGATTTTAAAAAGAAACATTATTTATTTGCCGAAGATTGGCAAAAAGTAGGATTTACAGAACAA
Organism: Melospiza melodia melodia; assembly: GCF_035770615.1. Classification (NCBI taxonomy): domain Eukaryota; kingdom Metazoa; phylum Chordata; class Aves; order Passeriformes; family Passerellidae; genus Melospiza; species Melospiza melodia. Next base: position 5,321,325 of record NW_026948796.1, on the reverse strand, counting down.
GTTTCATTAAAGCCATCCTTATAAAAACAACAACAATAATGTACAGAACATATTTACATGGGATCCGATGGACTAACAATCTTCAAAACATATTTACAAGCAACTGAACGTATTTACAAGCAACTTCTAGACTTTGAAACGTATTTACAAGGGCATCACATCTGTGCCATGATCTGTGTCAGTCCTGGAAGAAAGGAAACAGCAGAGCTGGACTCAGCTGCCAGCACTGGGCCCAGCAGGGCTGGCAGCTGGGCCCCAGGGGCTGGGCCAGGGCTGGCAGGGCTGGCGTGGCCCCAGGCAAGCGCAGGGCAGGCCGGGGCTGGTGCTTGTGGCAGCACAATCCAGGCCCCCTGCGGGCACCGTGTCCCTGAGCGGGACCATCCAGCCCAGCCCCAGCCTGGCGTCAGGGGACCCAGTGTGTCTGTGGGCAGGGCGTAGGAAGCAGCTGCCTGTCTTACCTGTGGGGCTCCATCTTCATCCAAGGACCATGGGCTCCTCCTCATCCTTCTCGTCCACTTCCATTTCCTCGATGTCATCCTCCTCATCAACCTCCATCTCTTCTATGTTGTCCCCCTCCTCTACTTCCATGTCCTCAACAAGATCTTTCTCATCCACCTCCATCATCTCCTCCCTCTCCAGCTCCATGTCCACTTCCATCTCCTCCACAGTGTCTCTGGCACTCTGCATGGGGCAGCACAATCTCCCAGTGGGCTTCCTGTCCCACACCATCCATTCCCACATGGCTGCAGCCTGCCCATCCGCGGTGCCCCCCTGCCTGGCATGGCACTGTACCTCCATTGGCACAGAAGAGCACATCCTGCTGGGATCGGTGCTCCAGAGCAGGCGGCAGGAAAAGCCCAGGCAGCAGCAGCACCTCCGCGCTGAGGGGCAGAGCACAGACCGAGCAGCAACTGACCCTTGGCAGCCGGTGAAGTGTCTGCTGTGCTCGTTTCCAGGTCCTGGACATTCCACCTGGAACCCTCTGGGAGCTGTGATGTCACTGAAATTCCATGGCCACTGCGTAGTGGGACATGGCGATGGCAGAATGATCAAATCCTTGAATGGTTTGGCTTGGAAGGGACCCTAAAGCTCATCTGGTTCCAAGCTGAGCAAGCTCCCAGCAGAGCAGGTTGCTGTGGCCCCTGTCCAGCCTGGCCTTGGATGTTCCTGGGGATGGGGCATCCACAGCCTCTCTGCACTGGTCCCTCTGTCAGGGACAAGCACCCTGTGAGTAAAGAACTTCTTCCCATCATAAAATCTCTTCTACCTCTTGCAGTTTGATCCCATTCCCCCTTGTCCTGTCACTACACTTCCTAACAAAGAGTCCTCTCCTTCGTTCCTGTGGGTCAGGCTGTTCCTGCAGGGTCACATGTGTGGTTGAACCTGCAGACAGGAGAGAGAGAAGCCAAGTTCCCAGACAGAAAAAATGGGGAAAGTGGCATGAGAGGTGAAATAAGAAGGAAAAAGTAGAGACATGCAAGGCATTGGTTTGGGTGGGCTTGGGATTCATGTCTTTTATTAGAAGCCAGGTTCCCTGGTGCACTCAGTTCCTGTGTTGCAGCCTCCCTACAGCCAGCCTCTGTGAGCAAACGGCACACCCAGAGCTGGGAGCACACTTGCTTAAACTGCTGTTGAACAAGGCTATAAGAGGCATCTTTGTGTGGAACTCTATACACTGTGGATTGCCCTGAAGAGAGTCCAGGGAGGGAGACAAAATGGGGATGAGGACACAGGGTTTTATATGGGGTGGGAAAGAAGGGTAGCATTGCAGTAAGCCACGACCAATAGGGGACTAGAGAGGGGAGAACATTCTAGAGGGAGTATATATAAGGAAAAAACAGCAGTTGAACTGGGTGATGCCAACAAAAGCTGCTGCATCACCATGAGCCTGCAAATGCCCATGGGTGACACCATTGCATTCAGAGGGATGCCTCTCTTCATCACTTTACCCTGAGGTATTACATTTCCAACGGTAGGCTTTTGGGCTCTCACAACTCCACCCTTTTTGTTTTCTATAAAGAAGGCTTCTGCCATAGATGTTTGCAGGAATTTAGCAAAAAAAGAATACAATAACCAACACAATGAATACAAAAACAAAGCCCACAAAACAGTCTTAACTTGAGATGAAAGCCAGCCTTTCATCCCCCAGTGTTTGAAAAGTCTGCTGAACCAATCGCTGTTGCCTTCTGTCTGGATCTTTTTTCCTTGATCTTTTAGCAGCCTCATGCTCTGGTATACTGACTCTCTATGTGACAGCAGGTAGAAAAAACACCTGCCTTCAAATGCCTCATAGCATTGGCCATGGACAAGAACTTGTGGCTTGTCTGTGGAAGCACCCAGCTAAAGGCATGCAGCTCAGTGAGGAGCATCCAGATTCCTGCTGCAGCGGCAACAAATGGCAGCATTCTCTAACTTGAGCGTATTTAGTATCTGGAGGCTTGGGTGGCCTAAAAGTAAACAGATAAGGAGAGTAGAAGGTGAAACGTAAGTTCTGGTCGCACTAAACTTTCTCTTCTGTAAGCCAAGGGTGTGAACACAGCTTATTAGAAGGATCATATATCAATGCTAAAATATAGTTTTTACAAATTTTAAGTGATATATTGTTGTCGTGGTTTGAGAGGAAGGGAGGTTTTTGGGATGGTGTGGTCTAACCAATGGGTGTTCAGATTGAATATTGGCACCTGGTGTGGCCACTGGGGACGTGGATACGCCTCTGTGAACACAGGAGTTAAAAGCAGAGAAAGCAGAGAACTCCTAGGGGAAGCTCTCTTGGGTTCTGACAGGGAAAAAAAGGTCAGCTGGGCGGGGGAGGGGAAGCCATGCAGCCAGGTGAGGAAGGTCTGGCCCTGAGGATGGAAGGGTGGAAGAGTGGAAGAGCACTGAGAGGCATCGGGCAGCCACCCACCCCCAGGAGATAGAGATAGAGAGAGAGAGAGAGAGAGAGAGAGCCAGCCTGTGTCTGTGACTGTGCTACTTTGAAACTTGAGAACGTATGCCCGCAGCACGGATGAGAAGGAGAAGGGAGGGAGGGGGAATGCCGCAAGGTGTCCGGCCGCTGTGGGAGTTCTGGGCTGGCTGAGCTCGAGATTTTAAACCTTATTTTGGACAATGAAAACTTTGCAGAACAGTAACCTTCCTAGAAGAGAGATAGAGATATAGAGATGAAACAGAGGAAGAAATGGGCAAGTGTGATGAAAGTTCCTGCAAGTGAAAGATGTCAGAAGAGTGGGGAAGAATCTTAGGTAAGAAGAGATGATGGAGTGGGCTTAGCTGGACTTTTCTTGTATAGCCCTGGGCAGAACCATGTTTCCTGTGACACAGAGACTGCATCCAGGGGGAGGCAATGGCTCAAAGCCAAGAGGGTTAAGTTTTGAGACACCTCAGCCCCAGGGAGTGAAAACTGGGGGGGACAGGTGTGCCGAAAGTGCTCTCGGGAGCAAAGCATCCTTAAAAGGAAAACCCTAGAAGCAGCTCTGGTCTATGTGCAGTGGTGAGAGCACTGGACATGGAAGGAAGAGCTCCCGATGGCAGATGTTCTCCAGGCGGTGCCACGAGTGACATGGAAACGTGTGTGGGAATCCATAAAAATCAGAGAGTTTTAGGAAGGTTGTGAAAAGGACAGGCCACAGAAACAGCAAGAATTGTGAAGTGCTAAAGCAGCAGAAAAAGATATATAAGCTGTAGTGAAGACAATAGGGCTGTGTAATGGGCCTTCTAAGTTGCAACAAGTTTATTTAGTATATATCTAGAAGGTTATGCTTATGAATACAGCTTTATTCGTTGTCTCTTATAAACGAGCCATTGTGTTGGAGAATCGGCCGCTATTGTTTTAAGCAAAGCTACGTGTGTTTAAGATGATTGGATAGAACTACTGTCGGTGTGCTTTTGCTCTATGTAATTGGCTGAGATGCATTTATGGTATGTTGTAACATTAAGTTTCTTTGGCCTGCTGCCTGGTCAGCGAGCTGTACGCATCTTTCCATTGCCATAACCATGTAATGAGACTTATGCTGAAAACATAAAAAACTCTAGATGCTGATCAAAGCAGCCCCATCCTGTTTGCATCTGTATATAAACTGCCAGCGTACCAAACACGAAGTTTTGACGTTGTCTCCTGGGGAAACCTATGGCACAAGAAGGACTCCTCTCCTCTTGATGAACAGAGAATTGATTGTCTAAAGGGTCGTGATGGACCGAGAGTTGGTGATCTGAGGGATGGATGTATTGGAAATTTGGTGGGGGGAGGAGGAAATGTTTTTGGAAGGTTTTCATTTTCCCTGTGTGTTTCTTTTTACTTGTAGTGTCGTTAATAAAGTTTTCTTTTCTTTATTTCTAAGTGGGGGCCTGCTTTGCTTATTCCTGGTCACATCTCACAGCAGAAACCAGGGAGAGTGTATTTTCATGGGGGCACAGTCTTTGTGCCAACGTCAAGCCATGACATATATATTTAATAAAATAATAAATCAAGCCTTCTGAAATATGAAGTCAAATCCTCTTCTCTTCCCGCATGCAAAGACGCCTTTGACCACCGTCACATATGCCCTGGCTGGCTGCAGGCTGGGCACATGTGCTGCCCTCCTGCTCTGTGCCAAAGGCAGCAGGGATGGGCAGCTCTGGGCACAGCTCTGGGCACAGCCAGCACGGCCTGGGCACTGCAGGCCTTGGCACAAGGGCACAAGGAGCCTTCAGCTGACGGGCACTTTCTGCTTTCTCTCCTTGCAGCCGGGCTCTGCGGATGCTGAGGCTGCTCTGGGCTCTGCCAGGGCTCTGCTGGAGCTCAGCACCAGGCTGGAATCAGCCAAAGAAGAAATGGTGTGACCTGCAGCACTTGCTTGAGCATTTTGGCAGCACATCTCAAGTTTGCAGAGTGTACACCTCCAGGGAAAACATGACACCCCCCCCCCAAAAATAATTGTTCAATAACTTCTGAAATGAAATCAATCTGGCATGACCCCAAATGACATTTTTCAGTTTGCTCAAGCTGTAGCTCAGTCCTTCTCCGAACAGTTCTCTCTCCCACCCTCCTTTTACTTCCCAACTGCTCCCTCTTTTCCCTCAGTGAGTTCCCAGCCCATTGCAGTCTCCATCACACTGTTGCCTTCCTTGGTGCCCCTCTCCACAAGGAAGGCTGAGCCCCAGGCTTAGGGACTCATCCTGTCACTGGCTGAGGAGCAGCAATGTCTCAGAGGTCCAGTGGGATTTTAGTGTCATTCAAAGCCACTCTCCAGCCCTCAGCTCTCCTCACTGCTGAGCTCCCACTCCCTTTTCCTCATCCTTGCAGCAGAATGAGCTCTGTTAATTCCCTTGAGCCTCCCCACCCTTCCCAGCCCATGCACCCCCCTCGGTTAGGGTGAAGCCGAAGCTTCTCTGTCTCCTCTGGCACACCAGTCCAGTTCCCTGTGCGGGGAGCCCCAGCCCCAGAGCACAGCACACAGCAGTGCAGTCCGGGCTGGAGCAGCTGCCCTGCAGCCCTGGCTTGGCTGTTTGTGGCAAGGGAATGCTCCCTGTTCCCAGCTGTCCCTGCAGGATGGCCCCAGGGCAGAGCACAGCCGGGCTCCCACTGCAGCCCCTGGAGCTTGGGGCAGACCGTGGTCTCAGAGCTGAGGTTCCTGGGGAGCACCCAGAGCTGTGCCTTGCACTCTGTGGCCGTGTGTCACAGTGCAGGCTGGCTAGGGCTGTGTGAATGTACCAGCCCTGGTTCGACTGCCAGGGGCCTCGCCCAGTCACATCTCTCCCAGGGCTGCAGCATTTCACTGGCCAGAATCTGACAAGGCATAGAGATCAGAGCAATGAAATTATCCAGACTGGGTTTTTCAAAGGCCCTTTAGAAGGAAGGGCTTGAGAAGGAACGCTCTCTGTTTGCCACATGAACATAGGGGTGAGTGCTCTCTCTGTCTCCAACCCACTACCCCCAACCAATGTTACAGCCACCCACTCCCTCACACAGCCCCCTCGTGCCTTCCCACTGCCATGTCCTGTCAGGGCTTCCCAGCCCCTCATCCCTTCATGGCCCCGTCCCCTCAGGGTCTCCCCCAGCCTGGCCAAGCTGCCCGGCAGCAGTGCCGCAGCCCCACAGCAGCTGCAGAGCAGCCCCATCCAGAGGCACTTGGGAGCCCTCAGCACTGCAGCCAGCAGCACGCGGCCAGGAGGACATGGATGGCCCTTCCTGCCCGGCACAGGGCTTGTGGCCATCTCCAGGCACCGCTCTGGCAGGGATCCCTGCAGCTCCGGCCGCTGCCCAGCCGCTCTGTCGGCAGCACAAAGGCTTCAGCAGAACCACCAAAGGCCTAAAGGCTTCTGGCCATTTTCCCTGTGACACTGCACGCCTGGACAGCTGGCTGAGCACAAGCACCCTTTTCCCCCTCTTCTTCTATGCCCTACAGACATTGCGCAGGAAAAGAAAGATCCTGGGACTCTGTGTATTGTAAGATATTCTATTCTATTCTACTCTAAGATATTCGATACTCAACAAAAACGAAAATACAAACAGAAAAATCTTGAAGAAAAAAAAGAAAATCCCTGCTGGTTCAAATGGCCCCAGCAGACAGAGTCTTGCAGATCATCTCTCTGCGGAGCTAAAGCAGAACAGCAAGGCAGTGCCGCACAGACGAGGCCATTTCCTCCATGCACTGCGGAATCGATCTCGCAGCTGACGCCATGGGGAGTAGGGAGCTCTCTGTATGGCCTGGAGAACTAAACAAGATTCAAATGCAGCATCTCTGATTGCAGGACTGCTGTCATATGCCATTTCTTTAAGTGCTGCAAGAGAGAGGAACAGAGGCAAGGTCAGATCCCTCATATGCAGGGAGCCGAGGAGATCCCCCTGCCAGGGCCATCCCGGCCGTCTCTTGCCATAGCCCGCAGGGAGCAGGGAACAAGGGGATCAGCCCGAAGGTGCTGGACACGAATGGCACACGTGGCCCTGAAATCTCGGTGTGCTCTGCCCAGGGGTGCAGATCCCTCCGCAGCCGGGGCAGGGCTTCCAGCTCTCCCCCCAGCAGCCCCCGCTGCCAGCCCGCTGCCCTCACTCACTCACTCACCAGTGCAGATCAGCTGCATCTCTTGCTGCTGCCCTCTCAGGTGCCGCCCGGCCATGCCTGTGAACACAGAGCCTGTCACGGCCACAGCAGCACAGCTCCCTGCCAGCGGCACTGCCGGCGCTGTGGCCACCCGGGCTGCTGGCCAGGCAGGGCTCAGCCCGGCCCTTGCCGCACGCTGCCGCCCCAGGACACGGCTGCCAGAGGGCGGCAGCAGCAATGCCCAGGCCAGGCGGGGCTCCACGGCGCCGGGCCCGGCTGGCGCTGCCGGGACAGCAGGCGGGGCCGGGGCCGAGCTGCGGCGGGCCGGGGAGGAGCCCGGGCTCGGGACTCACCCATGAACCTGACGGCCGCCTCTCGCCGGGACTCCTGTGGGCTCTGCAGGCAGCGCAGTGCCCGGCGCAGGTGCTCGGCCGCTCGGCTCCTGTCCTCTGCCAGCTGCAGAGAGCGGCAGGAGGGAAGGGTTGGCGCGGGCTCAGCTCCTGGGCCGGGCGCTGCCTGCACCCATCGCCGGCCTCGCCTGCCCGCACAGCCCTGAGGCGCGGCCAGCAGCCGCTGGCCAAGGGCTCCCGAGGGAAGAGGGCGGAGGGCCGGCTGCTGCCCGGGGAGCCGCGGTGCCGCCCCGCAGCCCCGCCGGGCCAGGGCTCCATGGGCACCCGACTCAGGTCCACGGGAGCCTGAAGCAGAGCCCGCGCGGCCTCTGGCTGCAGCAGTGGGCACAGCTGCTAGCCCCGCAGGCTAAGCACCGCCCCCAGGGACCTTGGCCATGCTGAGGCTGGGGGGTCTCTGCTGTCCTTACCAGGCACTCCCCAAAGCTCTTATCCACGTGTAGCATTTGTTCAATATCCCTCCTCTTCAGGAATCTGGCTGAGGAATGCAGCGTTTCCCGGGAGGCCTGGAGAGCAACAGAGAGGCACAGATGGCCCCACAGTCCAGGGCACAGGACCATCCCAGTAGCACAGGCTGGAGGAGGCTGCAGCCTGCAAGGTGCCAGGGCAGGAGGCAGCCCAAGCCCCTGCCAGGGGGACCGCAGGTGGCCACAAGTGCTCACCTCAGCAACAATCTGATTCTCATCATGGCAGTGGAAGTAGAGAGGGAGCAGGCTCTGGCGCACGTGGGACTTGAGGGCCTTTCTTCCCTCTTCTGTTAATAAGTCCAGCATCTCTTGAAATAGAGCCATGGAGCTCAGCTGCACCTGGATATCATCCTGGATGAAAGGAAAGGGCAAAAGACCTGAGCATCAGCTGCTTCAGGCCCCCCAGGGCACAGGCGTGCATCTGCACAGGGCACCAAGGGTCGGGGCAGCAGCCAGTGGCTGTGGCTGTGGGCACAGAGCCTTACGCTGTCAAAGAGTGGCAGGAGCGCCTCAGCCAGCTGCAGGGCGACGGGGGTGACTATTGGGGCGCCATTATCCAGGAGCAAATATCTGAGTAGAAGAATGCTCATCCTGATCATGACGCTGTCATTTTCCTCCAGGAGCTCCACAAGACTTTCAGTCAGGCTCCGCAGTTTTTCGGCCTGTGCGGAACACGACTTTGTGAAAGGCCGCCCTGCTGCCGCAGGGCCCAGAGGCCAAAGGCCTGTCCCGAAGCACTGGGGCAGCTGAAGCGGGAAGCAGGAGAGATGGGAACAGCTGCCCCAGCGGCCGAAGCCCAGACAATGCCAAGTGACGGCGTTGCCCAGCCCCACGCTGCCTGCACGGCTTCAACCACTGCCCCCTTCTCACCATCAAGGGATTCTTGCCCAGCACTACAAGGCCTCGGAGTGCGAAGTAATGCCTGGCCATGTGCTCGCTCTGCAGGTTCTGTGCCAGGATCTCCAGAACACTGTCACTGCATTCCCTCAAGTCCAGGCACTCGAGGACCTGAAAGGCACAGGGCAGTGACAGGGGAGCCAGCCGGCAGGAGCCCAGAAGCGCACAGGGCCGGGCCCAGGCAGCAGCACAGGGCACGGGCACTGTCCTGGCAGCTGTGGCTGCGAGAGGCCCGAGGGCTGGGAGGCCGCTGAGCTAGGCAGCGCTGGCCTTGAGGCTCACCTCCACAAGGAATGCCAGGGCAGGGAAATCCCAGTATGGCATCTCTTTGCCGAGCAGGGCGAGCAGGTAGAATGCAACCGCGGAACAAAAGTGGATGGCTAAGCGGCGAATTTCTCTGAAGAGGGGAAAAAGGAAACAAGACCCTGATGCAGTGGGGCAAACCTCTCCCAGGCGTGACTCACCCAGTTCTCATCTTTCCCCAGCACCCTTCCAGCAAGGGGACGTGGGCCATTTGGCAGTTGGTTGCTCATGGGCACCCTCCTGTGCCAGCCTTTTCCAGTCTGCTTGGCCGACCCTCAGTGACAAGGCCCTCTGGCCCATGGCCACCACGGACACTTTGTGGGGCACCTGGGCACAGAGCAGCAATGTCAGAGGCAGTGGGGAGAAGGGGGTCTCACCTGGCAAGCAGAGCCACGGCAAAGTGGTGAGTGTCAAGAGAGAGCAGCGTGTCCCAGGCACACCTGCGCTCCATTGCCACCACCACATCCTCGCAGCGGAGAAGGCAGAGCAGGGACTTGAGGGTGCGCACTGCAAACCTGCATGCAGAGCAAAGCCCAGGTCAACTGGCAGCACTGGCTCCTTGGCAGGCCACGTGGCAGGGACAGGAGGAGTGGGATGGAGCACCTGTTGGGGCTGGTGGCAAGGCCGTGCTCTTCCTGGCATCCCTTCCAGAAGGTGTCGACCTCCTCTGGCATATCCAGAGTGCTGAAGAACACTTGGAATAGCAGATGCACAAATAGGCGGGGGAAATACACCTTCAAGATCCGTGGGAGACAGGGCACCTGGAGGATCTTCCACATCACCACAGTTGCCTGCAAAGGACAAAGCCCCCCGAGACAGCGCTCAGTGCCGAGGTGTGCGTGTGGCAGGGCCCGAGCGTGGCAGGGAGAGGCCCGGAGAGACCTTGGCAGGGGGAGCACGGGGCCTGGTGGGCCTGAAGCTGCCCCTGGGCCAGGTTTCAGGCCAGCGCCAGAGGCAGGGAGATGCAGTGGGGGAAGGAGGATAGAGAGCTGCTGGAGAGGCAGCCTTGGGGCCTGCAAAGGCCAGTTGCAGAAACTCACAGCCAGGGCAAAGACACCCGTTTCGTCCCCATCAGAGGTGCAGGTGCTGTACTCTGGCCAGCTCCCCAGCACATCCAGGAGGATCAGCTGCGCCAGCTCCACAGTCCTGGGCGAGCCCATGATGGTCTTCCACATGGCCATGGCAGCTCTGCGGGGTTAGAGCTGTGTCTCAGGGGGGTCTCAGACACAGCAGCGTGGGCAGGTGAGCCGGCTGCCATTTCTGCCTCTGCCCACTGCCCCCCTGGCAGCAGCAGCCCGACAGCCCAGCCCTGTGGGGACAGAGCCCTGAGAGGTGGCAAGGGAGCATGGCAGCAGGCTCCGGGGCTGACACGGCAGGGCTGGGAAAGGGAGCAGCCAGAGGGCCCTGGAACTCTCTGTTGCTCCGACACCTGGGGCAGGCTGTGCAGGGTGATGGGCTGGGGAGGCCTGAGCCCTGTGGGCAGGTGGGCCCCATACCTGTCACAGGACGGGGCCACACGCAGGAGCGTGATGACTGCGTCATTTGGCTGTGCTTCGGTGAGATCCAGCAGGGTCTTGTCCAGCCTGTGCTCAGCAGAATCATTGGCTATGAGCCACTGGTGGATGTAGCTCACCATGGCAGGCACCTGGAGAAGGCACGGGGAGACTTGGAAAGCTGCCAGAAGAAGCAATGTTCCCAGCTTCCCCAGAGGAGTGCTTCCCTTCCCACCCCACTGCCATGTGGCCTGAAAGGCTCACCGCAAGCAGCATGCGTGGATTGGGAGGCCAAGCAATTGCTGGGAAGATCAAAGCCTGGCCACAGGCTGCTTACTTGCTTTGGAGTGTAAAAATCTTCCTCTACAAGCATACACAGCAGGGCAGCACTGGTTTTGCTTAGGAAGATGGGCGAGTATGGTCTGAGGCCTACGCCCGTGGCGATGGTTTCTTCCTCCTCTTTAATTCTCTTGAGGAAGTTGCAAACGAGCTGTAGGAGAAGGACAAGAAGCCGGGGATGTTGCATGGAGTGCTGCACACACGGTGCTGGGCTGAGCAGGGACAGCAGGCCCAGTCCAGGTGGGGGTGGCTGCAGGTACCTGCGCTGTTCTGCAGAAGCGGCCACGACTGGACTCCTGCTCTTGTGTGCGCTCCAGGGCTGCATCTGGCAAAGAGCGAGCGTAGCCAGAGCTGAGGGGCTGCGGGAGAGGCTGGACAACACGGCCGAGCCCTGCGATCCCCAGGCAGAGAGAGCCCCGGGATGCCCCAGGGGATGGAGCACGGCCACTGCAGGGTGTCTGCCCGGCCCCTCTTCCATCCTGTCCATGGGCCTTTCCCCAGGGGATAGCATGGCACAGCACAGCATGGCATGGTGTGGGGCCAAGCTGGCAGCAGGCACCAGTCCTGTGGCCCAGCTCTGCCACTCACCCTCCTGCGGTGGCTGGAACGGCACCACCTCTTCAGTCTTCTGTGCTGGGGCTGCTCCAGGGCCTTCTTCCTCCTCCTCCACCCAGGCCAGCTCAGGCACTGCCGGGTGTCTCTGCGCCATGTCTCTGCCTGGATTTGTGGCTATTTGCAGTAGAGTTACCTTGGAAAAGTCACCAAGTGCTGCAGTGGTGCCTGGAAGGCCCTATGATAAATAGGTATGATTCGTGCTGATAGAAATTGAAACAGTAATCAATATTGATACAGTAATTGATATTTGAGAAAATTAAAACAGTTAATAGTTAAAAGTTGTAAAGCCAAAGAAGAGAGAGAAAGGAGTGGCTCCACCCACCCCCCCCTTCTCAGCAGATGTTCTCAAGGACCACAGGAAAGAAGCTGAAGATACAGTTGCTAAAAATGACCAAGAACCTGGTTGGGTCCAAAAAAATGCTAATTATAAGGGACTTATTGCTTTGATATGTAGATGCAGTGATACGTTAGTCTTGGCTTACATTGTACTGGCTTGGTGCGCATGTGTAACCCAAAGGTGAATTAAAGGACAACGAAGAAGACTACAGGACCTTCATCAGTGATGACCCCCAAAGACTTGTGCGACACCAAACCGAGTGGTGGCGCATGCGTGATAAAGATGGTAATGAAGGCGGAGACAGAAAAGTGACGAACCGAAAATAGGAGGAGATGGCATTGACACACGGCATATAAGGGGTGACTTTCACTTGGCAAGCCTGTACGTGATGCGGCAAGGGTCATTGAACCCTGCCCTCCGTACCCCGCGGTTGTTTTTGCTTATGCGCTATTATTTGAACCAAATTATCCCTTGTTTATATATTTTCTAAACTATTTAATTAAAATTGTTACTACTTTCAATACTGTTTGGCCTTTTTATGATGGGATAATTGGGCAAACATAACAAATACATGGGGTTTTTCTTAAGGGTTTTGGGAGAACTCTCAAGTTTATTTCTGTTTGTATTTTACATCCAGCATGCATACAGTTTATTTTTTATTATTATTTTTCTTAAGTAAATACTTAGGGAAAAATACCTAAGCATTTTTTAATCCTTTGGGATATTGTGACTAATATTCTTAGAAAGAAAACCTTATTGAACAAGTGTGAAAACACAGAGAGAGGGAAAAGAGCATAAAAGTCTTTTAGAACAGGGCATGTAAAAAGGACTGCAGAACTGAGTAATTCCTCCAAGGGCAGAATTAGCAAGATATATCACCAAGAGTAACTGCCAAGATACTTTCTTAAACCAAGGGAAATGTGACCTGCAGCCATACGAAACACAGCCAAAGCAAATGAAAACCTTTGGAAAAGAGGGAATTTTGCCAGTGACATCAGTCTGTCTGGATAACTGAGGGATGCCCATCAATATTGCACTATATTCCTCAATATTTGCAATGTCTTTTCTCCCAATTTCTATGAAATGAATAAGCTGCAGTTATTTACCATTAGCTTAAGCTCTTAGGGGAATTACCAAGCACCATGTATGTTTTTCTGTAGCTGAGCAGGACTTGAGTTTCCCAATCTTCTACAAAGCAGAAGGGAATCGCACAGTTACTTGTGCTAATGTTAATGAAGGGTTTCATGAAAGCAGGTGAATGAGAGCATTGCATTGTAAAACTTCCACATGCAAGAAAACAGGAGTCCAGTTAGAATAAAACATAGAAGGCTAGCATAACATCAGAACAGGATAAAATGAAATTGCTATACAGGAACTGATGCGTCAGAAATTAGGTGTATCATTTCTGATACATCTGCATGCATTTGCAAGCTAAAACAGAAAAGGAAGCGCAGAGATAATAAGGAACGAAGATTTTAAAATTGCACTGTGCAGAAGAGACACACAAACCACCAGTGTGAACACAGCTGGGAGATTCAGCTTGGAGATGGATTAGAGTGGAATCCATTCACTGAAGGTCTCTGGTGGACATGAGTGCAAAGACTGAGGAAAAAAGGAGAAAAGGTTAATTTCTGAAAGCTATTTGGATTGCTGGAAGCATTGTCTAGAGATCTAAAAATCTAAAACCTCAGAGAATCTGAACCTAAACCATCCCCAAATTGATTGATCAGGTATGATGTGCACATCTCTGCTGTTTTCAGAGTCAGTGAAATTGACAATGAGTGGCTGGAAATTAGGAATGCCCACCCAGATTTTATCTCCATTACTTTAAGAACACCTTAATAAGACACTTCAGGAACTGAACACTGACATTCTCACCCTGCTCTATTTACTTTACATTTGAATACAGGCTGGTAGAAGCAGAAATTGGGCTTAAATTTCTCCCCAAATTACCTGTTGCACTTTCAGGTTAGGAGTAGATGTAAAATTCAGCTAATCACTCTCTCTATCCATGGATATTACACTAGTGAACTGACCTACAGAACATCCTTTTTCTCTTTTGTACCTTCCTAAATGGCGCACAATGAACAGGACACTTGCATAAATCTCACAGAAAATCACCAAAATTGCTGAAATTAACTCTCAATTCCATGATAAAAGCTTCTGAGAAAAGGCTTGACAGGATCACTGAACAAACTGAAACTTGGAAGAGAAACACGCATTTCAGCACTGATCAAGGGGAAAGAAAAAGAAATGCTGTAACAATTCCAAGTGGAAGGTAAGGAGAAACACAGGAAGCACAGAAAGAACAAGGCCCTGTCAGATGACCTGTGCAAGGTAACTTTGTGCCCCAGCACTGTTAGAGGACATTCCCTGTCATTGGTGCAAGCAGCTGGAGACATAAATGCTGATTGATTTGGGGGCCACAGTCTTGATAAGTGCAGAGGTGGTTCAATAACCTTACATGAGGGAGTTCCCTCAGAGCAACTGGGATGCCAGAAAGAAGTGAACAGCTCACCACAGCCTGGCCCACTCGGCTGCTTTTTCTTCTGACTCTCCTGGGGAGGCTCTGACATTTCCTCTTCCCTGATGGAAGCGCAGCTGCTGCCAAGGGAAACGTCCCCACACTCACTCAGTGTTCGCTGTGCTTGCCAGATGTCCCATCTGCTGTCCCTGCCCAGGAGAGCTGCTCTGCTTGGGAGGAGGAGCCCGAGCGAGAGCCTGGGAACATCGGCGGCTGCAACCCCTCCTGATCTAGCACTGTTTATGGATGTGTAGTTAGGTTTGGATAGTTACAAGTATAGGGATATTTACTTACACTGACTGATATTTGTATAGGGATATTATGTATGTATATTGTTATATTGATGCGTGTATATTCATCTGTTTACATACTTGTACAGCTCTGTAGCTGTGCATTTCTATTGCTGGGGTTGTATGGATTTTCTTACTGTTTCATTGATATTTGTGTATTTATAGACAGGTTTGTTATGTTTGTATTATATTGTCATGTTATATGTCATGAAATATGCAATGTATGTTTACATCTCTATATTGTTATGCCTATATATGTATTCACTTCTATTTATTATGCATGGAGTTGTATAGTTCTAAAATTCTATTTATTTAGTTCTGGATCTGAGATTCTTTAGAGAGGGATATTGATGTTTCTGTATTTGTATATGGGCTGTATGGTTGTAGTAATATGTAATAAATTTAATTGTTAAACTTCAATTCAGTAATTTCAATATTTGTGTACAGTGAATTGTTGCAGAGGGTTGCAATAAAGTAATATTTTTTCACTCAAGCTGATATCTGTATATATTTACATAGCACAAATCTCACAATAAATTAGATTTTATTAATAAATTGGTATTTCGGTGTTTCTATATTGGAAGCACAGGTGTTGTAATTTAAAATAAATTTCATTTTTAAACATAAGTTAATGTTTGTGTATTTGTACATTAGCAGTGTGGGTGTAACTATCTGCAAGAAATGCAGTGTTTCAACTGAAGTAAGTGTAGATTTGTGCTACCCAAAGCCATGGGCAGATGTAAATGCTGGAGGATTTTGGCCATGCATATCTCCGGCCATGCCCAGCACATGCCCGACCTGCACTCAGGCTGGGCAGGGGAAGCGCAGATTTGGGCTGGCAGCAGAGCCCCACGTTGGCTCAGAACTCGCTGCAGAGGCTGCTGAGAAAGCTCAGGGGCTCCATGAGCACAGAATCCAAGCAGGAGCCACCCGGGGAGGACAAATCCATCATCCCACGTGCAGCTCTTTAGGAAAGGGCTCCAAGTGTCCCCCTGAAGCTCACCCCAGAGAGCAGAAGCCAGCAGGGATCCTGAGCCAGATTCGGCAAATGAGCTGCAGCAAGGGGGAGGCAGCAGCGACTGTGACTGCTGCAGGCTGGGGATGAAGGGAGGGCCATGGACACAAGTGCTGAGATGCCCCAAAATCCAGAGGGAGGCTGGAGAGTTCGGAATCAACTTGGCATTTCAGTGCCAAGCTCTCACAGGCACGGAAATGATGGAATCCCTTTGTGTGAAGTGACCTGGAAGAACTGACAGGGATTTGCTGCTAGAATCAGCAGTAGCAGAAACTAAAATGTACAAACACTAAGAGATCATCTAATATCCCCCACAAGCAATGGCTTCAAAAATGATATGATATTTATATTATATTATATTACATTATGTTATGTTATGTTATGTTATATTATATTATATTATATTATATTATATTATATTATATTATATTATATTATATTATATTATATTATATTATATTATATTATATTATATTATATTATATTATATTATATTATATTATATTATATTATATTATATTATATTAATTGAAATAGATAATATATAATATGCATGAAATTTAATGCACATGTATTTTTGGACAATTTTTTTTTTTGACATATATTTTAATTTAAGATATATATTTGAAATAGTCTTTCAGCTTGGGAGTATGAAGATTTACAACAGTGCAAAACCATCTGCCCACAGAGCAGTCAGCCCCCGGGTGCGTGCATGCACACCCACCCACTGTGCCTGCTCTTCTCAGCATCTCGGGGCTGCTGTTTGCACACAATTGGGATGAATTTACCTCGACAGAGCCACGAGTGGAGTGTCCAGCTTGTCATGAACACTCATGTGGCAACGAACAACAGAGAGCTCTCAAATCCCATTATCACAGGTCATTTCATTCCTGCTGGGCACTGCAGAACTCTAAAAAAGACACAGAAAAGGGGTGGAAAACATTGGCATCATGCTACTGCTGGTGTCCTCCTGGAGGAAAATCTGTTGGGTTTCTTAATGTCATAGCTTTCCATAAAATAGGAAAACTGCTCAGCAGTTGTAGCCCAATTGTGAATGGTTTTCTTGACTTCGCAAAGCTGGGGTGTTAACAATGGGCTATGTCTTTGGTTCAAATCACCTGCAGACAAAAGCACCACCACCACCAGCACCAGCTACATCAGTCAATTTTCTCAAAAAGCTGTGTTAAATTTGGGAGAGGAAAGGAAAACACATCAGACACTGTGGATTATTGACAAGACTCTGAGGAACAGTTCCAAATCAAAGGGCAGCAGCTTCTCTCTGGGGCACTCCTTGTGCTCCAAGGCAGCCGGGCTGCCCTGGCTGCCCAGGACCCTGCGCCCCGCGGGCTCTGCAGAGCTGCACAGCAGGGAGGCAGCTTTGGGCACCTCAGCCCCTGGGCAGGAGGGGCTGCTTGCTCTGCAGGGCTGCCTGTGGGCAAAGCAGGGTGCTGGCCTTCTGCTCTTGGCCCCAGCCTGGACTTGCAGGGCTAATGCTGTTCCTGTCTCAAATGTGCTAAGGACAGACTTGTTTGTTTCCAGCTCTGCACAGGTGTGATTTGCACCACAAAATACTGAAGGACTAAGGCCTGAACCACAGACCCTGACTGAAGCCTCAACAACAGGACCTGAACCAAAGCTGCCCTCTAGATCACCTTCCCAACCCAATGTTCTATGTACCTGCTCCTAAACCAAGTGTTAATATCAAAAGGATTGTTGCATCCATTCACTGGTGAAACACGTCTTCACCTTTCTGCATGAGGCAAATGGACAAGGCCACACCTGGCCTTGGCTCCTCCTTGAGCCCTGGCCAGGCTCGGGGAGAAAACCAAGAGGAAAATGACACCAGCTGTGCCCCCAGCAGAAGCTCTGGCACATTGCTCGCCCAGCACTGTTGGAGCCGGGCTACTCTCACAGCGCACTCGGGAGCCTTGTGGCCGCCAAAGGTGGAGGCACCGCAGGATTTCCCGGTTCCCGGCCGTGGCTCTGCAGGGCTGGACTGGGACAGCTTCCCCCAGCTGATGTGCAGCTCTGGATGAAGGGGAAACCATTGGGCTACCTGGTGATGGATCTTCCTGAATCACCAGACGCACCCTTTTGTAATAACGCTGAGGTGCATTGCTTAGCTTATCCTTTCCTGACACTTTTTTGCACTTTTCCATTACAGTAAATCACATTATTCCTTCAGCTGGTGTCTGTGTCTGCATCTCTGACCCTCTCCACCATCAAAACAAACACACAGCCAGTTTAGCATGAGACCTGCCTCTCTGCCAGCCCATCTCTTGGCAAACACCCCTGATGGCCATCTCCACAAATGAAATTCCGTCTTTGCAACTTCCTTTTCTGCAGGCAGGTGAGAAAAGGAGCCACTTCCAGTTCTGGACACCTCCAGAAACCAGGATACCCACAGAAGAGCTGGAGAAGGGAGCAGTTTTAAACACAACTGCTTCAGGGTTTAAACCTGCCTTTATCAAATGAGCACACACCAACCTGTCCCAGAGGGAAAAGCAGGCAGGAAAGAGAAGCTCCTCTCCCACAACAGCAAACTCTGTGCTTCCTTCTCTTCTAGCTGGAGAATGGAGGCCATGGGCTGCACCTCACTTTGGGAAGGGGCCCTGGGAATTGGCTTGATCTGGGAGGGCAGCAAAAGGAGTTCTCCTAAAAGTAGGAAAAGATTCTCTGGAAGGAATAGATGATGACAATATTTCTGCAGAAAAGCATAAAAAGAACAATTGTGGGGAACAAACATTTCCAGACCCGAGATGAAGATCCTTGGGGCAGCTTCAATTCCCCCGCTGCTGGCATGCCTTGGTGATTTTGGGGAAAAGAAGCGTCTCCCCACCCGTTCTGCCATCGTAGTGGCAGAGCCTGCCTCGTCGGCTGGGCCTGGGCTGTTGGGCTCGGGTCCCTGGGCCAGGGCCATCTCCCGGCCTCCTGATGGGGTTGGGGGTTTTGCTTCCCCCTTCCGGTCCTGGGCCACCGCTTTGTGGGCCAGGCCTGGGGTTCCTGATCTCCTGATCCTTCCACATGGGCCAGGGGCCGCCAGGGTCTTTCTCTGGCTGCTCTGCTGCTGCTCTTTCCAAAAAAAAAAAAAAAAAAAAAAAAAAAATTAAATAAAAAGTGTTGAAAGAGCTGGCAGCAGCTCAAAGGCATTGAAGGGCCAAAAATGAGCTTCAGCCCAAGTTTTTCAGTAAAGGGCTGTGGCCAAGACATTCCACGTTCCAGAAATTTTCTCAGATTTTGATAACTATTAATGGACTTTTCTGTAGCAAGCCTGTTTCAGGTCCAAAAGGGACTTTCAGAGATGGCAAAGAGGAACATCTTCAGTCCATGGACTTTTCCTGAAACTTAGCTCCTTGAACTTGGATTTTCTTTGCATTGTTTTTGCATTTTCTTATACTGTAAAATTGTTTTAGTGATATAATAGAATTTTATGTACTACAGGTGAAGAAATTCCCTGTTCATTCCACAGGAGCACTTGAGTGAAGTTTGATTGGCAACAGATAACCTGTCAAGTGTTGGTCCTTTCCTCTGCATGAGCCCAGCAGAGAAAATTACAAACACTATTCTTTTTAATTTAACTAAATAAAAAAGGTGACATGTTGCAGACATCTTTTATGAAAAATCCTTTCTTAGGATTTTTCCTCCTGAGAAGCTGCAGTTTCAGCAACAAAATGTAAACAATGATTATCTGCTGCTGTGGAATGCAACAGGTCCACCTGTGATTGGCCCATCTTGGATCTTTATAATGAATGGCCAATCAAGGACCGAGCTATCTTGGACAGAGTCCCAGAGAGCTGTCTTTTCTATTCTTAGCTTAGCTAGCTTCTGAGAGGAAACCTTCTTTTTCTTTTTAGTACAGTTATAATGTAATATATATATCAGAAAATAAAAAATCAAGCCTTCTGAACATGGAGTCAACATTCTCGTCTCTCCCTTCACCTGAAAACCCCTGTGACCATGGTCACAGGAGGGTCTCTCTTGCCTTGGTGAGCCCTCAGCCCTCTGGGATACACCTCACCTCAATGCAGACTTCAGGTGCTTTGTTGTTTTCCTTCCTCCAAAACACCAAGAGATCAAAATTCTTGGTAAAAATAGGACTTCTACTTTCAGGAAAAGCCAAAAAGAAGCTCTGCAGGGCTTCTTCCTAGATACAGATAAAATACTCTGGTGATCTTATCACATCCTGTTCTCAAACTTTTGGCACCAGCTTCTACTCTGGAACACCATGACTTCCTTGTAATCTGAAAGAGGGAACAAATCAAACCTCAAGAACAGGTCCTACCTTTAAAACCAGTGTCCCTCCCACCAGAAACTTCTTTTCCTGTTGTGACAGTTGAGTCATGTGATGATTGACTCTCACAATTAATAGAGAAAGATAATGTGTGTGAAAAACGCATATTATATGGCTCTATGCAGATATTTACCATATGTATTTTGATGTATTGATTAGTAGTGCTGTATTAACATTTTAATAATATGATAAATGTAGTCTTGTAATTGAAAGGTAACTTTTGTAGTTAAAATAAGAACTATGTCAGTGGGATTTTTTTAAGAAAGGAATGAGGCACTTGCACCCAATAGCAGCCACAGGAAACCTGAATCTTTCAGAGAAAAAGAATTTATTGCTCTCTTATCAGAAGAAACGAACTTCTTCCTGCCTTGAAAGCACTGTAAGGATTAGAAGGAAGAAGTTGATGATGACCAGACAGAATCCTGTATTTGAATGGAATTTATGCATCATGTGTGAAGTGTATGAATATGCAATTGGTTATTGTTTTTAAGGGTTAATCGTTCGTGAACAGGGGTCCTTTTTCAGGCTCCTGCTGCCCAGAAAAAGGTACCCGGACATCCGTAACTCTTTGTCTCTATTGTCTCATATTGTCCTAATTCAACTTGTCCAAATTATTCTAATTGCATTACTATTTTTAGAACCATTTTATTACTATTAAACTTTTAAAATTTTAAAAACAAGTGATTGGCGTTTTTCACAATGTATATAGGTTAAGAAAAGTTTATAGATTTATAGTTGTGCTGTACCCCTCACATGGTTATCAAGGCTGGGGTTGGGACATCTGGGAGGGCTGGCGTGTTGCTATGGCCACACCTGACCCCCAGTCAGGATTTGAGGAAGAGATCTCCACCAGTGGACAGCGAAGAAGGGGGTTGATGGACAGAACTTCAGGAGGGGTTAAAGGGTTAAAAAGGGAAAACCTCCATTGTGAGGGGCCTGAGCACATGGCGAGGAAAATCTTTTGCTCCTGGTGCTGTAACCTTTTTTCTTTATTCAGTCTTCTGTTGTATTTTTGATAAGCTTTAATAAGCCTTCCTAAACTATGAAAAGTGGGTAGCTATTTCTCACACTGTGGTCTGCAACACTCACTCTTTATTACAATAAAATGCTTTTGTTTATTAGGTTTACATCAGTTCCAGATGCTTTTATGAGCTTTTATGCCTTTTTATCTATAGATGTTTAATACCACTATCTGCTTATTGCAACATTCCAGGAATCCCTTTTGACTCTTCTCTCCATATTCCTGCAGAAGGTCGGGTCACTGTGGGTTTTACACCACTAAAAATCCAGGCTGTTCAGATCCTAGGTGTTGGGAAATTTAGCTGACTAGAGACTGGAAAAGTACAAAGTCGTGGCTAATTCCAAGTTCTGCACCTGCTAGATAGTGTGTCCTTGGGCCTAGCTGTAGTAGGATAACAAATAGTGAAAGAGACATGAGAAAAGAGAGATGTAACCCCTAAGGAATAAGGAAGAGTTAATGGTATAGTTTAACCAATAGATTGCTTGGCTTACAGAATATTCATAAGCTTATTATTTGCTGTATAAGTGTTTGATGCTTTCTTCAATAAACTGGACCTGTGATGAACCATCTGGTGTCCTGGTCTCCTTCCTTCGACACCTAGGTGTGATGGGCAGGCACAATTTCCCTGCTGACACAGGGACTGATGACAAACCCCTCTGTTGTCACTGAAAACAAAAGAAAGGAGGAAGTTTCTGCCCATTGGAAAGTCCCCGTTTGCCCTGAAGGACTCTGCCTCTTCTTTCTCAGCAGCAGCTCAGCAGCCGGATGCCAAGGACAAAAGAGGGAGGGGTGGTTGATTTGTGTGACAATCTAACAGCCCTTGCAAACAAGAGCTGAGTCTGTCAGTAACATCTCTGCAGAGGCAAGTCCTTGCTGAGGATGCAGAGCTGAGTCACTTGTGTTTAGTTTGCATCGAGTTAATGGCATGGTGGGTTTTCATGCTGCAGGTGTGGCCCCTCTGACAGCAGCCTGTTCATCCTTCAGGGGGTTTGCACCCACAGGGACAGTGCTGCTCCTGCCAGCGCACCACAGTTTGTCCTCATGCCAAAAAGTCCAGGCAGAACTTCTTAAAGGAGCATTTTCCTTTTGCTCTCAAACCAAAGATTTAGATGTAATGGTATAATAGAAACAAATCTTTTCCCCCGTTGTCTGTTGGGACAGGAGGAAAATCCTATCACATCCAGATAGCAAGGCGCTGATTACACTTCCACTCTGGAAATTATTTGCAGGAGCAAGTAAAGTAAATTCTCTGCTAGAACAGTGAAGTCCTGCCACTCTAAATCAGTGTGGTGCCTGAAGGGTTTTGTAGCAGGGTTGCACCTAAGTTGATGCTCAAGAAGTTTATAAGGTCCAACATAGACCTAAGGTTTGCACAGCAGAGTTTAGGCTGACAGCTAAGGGAGCATAAATTAAATGGTCTTTCCAACCCAGAAGGCTGATGAGAATTTTTGGTATTTGTGCTGTCCTTCCTTGTTGAAAGGATAGCAACATATTTGATGAGATTTTGGAATTGCAACTAAAAGTCATGGCCAGATTTAGTCACCTAAGTGGTTGTTGTGCATTTCTAATTGTGGAGGTCAATATCAGTGTAACTGCTTCTGGTAATACAAAAAGCTCTTTCAAGACACTTCTTAAGAGAAAGGTCCTTTTCCTTTTCACTCTTAACTGCAAAGCCCCTCCAGGATGTACAGCAAACAGGTTATCTAGATTGTCCTTTCTTAATAACAGGAAACTTCCCCTTTAATCAGCCTGAATTGCACAATTCTCATCTGTATGAAGGAATTTTATTTAGTCTCTGCTGTAAAGAAGTGATTTCTATGCAACAGGGCTGATTAAGGGCAGACCCAAATTAACAAGAGGGGTATTTGTAAGAGCTGCCATTACTCTCACACACTTTAAACAACCCATACCGCCGAGCCCAAAGCTAATATGGCTCTGTGTTAAACATTTCTGATGGATTACACATCCTTGTGTGAAGATGGAATTAGGATGTAAAGCCAGTATTTTTGCATATACAAACATTGTGCAAGAACATTGGATCTTCAAAATGGAAACCAAATATCACCTGTACAGGGTAAACGCTGCAATAACATGAATACACTTCTCCCATCAGGTTCTCAGGCAGCTTAACCAATTCTATGCTTGCAGATAATCTGTTCTGGCATCTTTTGGGGCCCTGAACCAGGAAAGTCACACTGAAATACTGTGGGACCATGAAAATTTCTCCAGATCCAAACCAGTCTCCAGGTGACACAAGTGACTGCAGCAACCTCCAATAATGCAGTGGAGGCCAGATTTGCTGTGTTCTCTTTGTCATTGTGGGTTTGTAATTCAGACTCACAGAAAGGCTTGAGTTGGAAGGGGCCTTAAGGACCATCTAGATCCAACCCCCTGCCATGGGCAGGGACACCTTCCACTAGACCAGGTGGCTCAGAGCCCCTGCGAGGTTTGGCAAATACCCAAAGACACCTTTTCCTCTGTTTTGCAAGGTCAGATTTCCATGCTCACTTTCACAGATGGCTCCAGTCTCACACAGAGCATTGCTGATTGGTCACTCTTATCTCCACAGCCCAGCAGAGATCCTGTTTTGGATGGCTCTCACTGCTTCCAAGGCCCCAGGGACCAGCCACTGCCTCTCCTCCTTCTGCTTTCCCTTCCAGGATCAGAGATTTCCTGCTGCTTCCTCCACGTCTGAGACAACTGGAGGAGATGAGGGGCTGAGGATGTGGCTTCTGACAGAGAGTTGATAACACTCAGCTGAGTATTTTATTCTCCTGCCACTAAGCTGTCAGGCTGCTGCTGAAATTCCTCCTGCTTGGAAAGGGCTGGTGTGAGCAGCAGGAATTGTTGCTGGCTGGAATTTTCCAAGAGCTGGACAAAAGAAGCATTTTGTGGAAGGGCACCAGCTGCCCTTGGTCAGCAGCACAAGGTGTGAGGTCCCCTTTGAAGGCCATCCCTGCACAAAGACAGCCTGGCCTTCTCCAGTGCCCAGAGCACCTTCCAGGCTTTCGGACTGGCCTCATCCCTCACCCTGGAGAAGCAGATTGCTGTTGGAACTCTCATATCCACAGTTTATGGCTGGATTGCCGTGTCTTACCACAGACAGCCCTGGAGACACCAGCACAGGCTCCATCTGCAATAAAAGGGGACTTTGTTCCAGCTTTTCCCTTGGACCAGCGTGCAGCAAGCCCACCTGGGCCTCATTCAGGTCTGTCTGGGTGGTAGTCAGCTTCTGCTGGGAATTTAAAGCTTTTACCCTACTTTCCCCAGCAAATAGTGGAGCAAACCCAGCCGCACCAACCCCCGGATTTCACTCTAAAAACCACGATTTTCATTTTCCTCTATTCAAGCCTTGAAGAAAACAAACTTTCCTTGAGTGAGCTGGAGGCACAGTGTTCTCCAAGATCATTCTTGAATAGGACAATATTGCAGGGGAAGACTGGCAAACCCAGAGTTTACTGGTGCTTAGGAAGCTTTGCAAAACCTTCCCACGTGCAGTGCTCTTGCACCCTCCTGAGCTCCTGGAGCCCTCACTCAGCTCAGGCACAGTTTGGACAGAAGGGGATGGTTCCATCTGTCACATGTGGGGACAGGAGGAGGGAAGACTTTGCAAACACGGCCATGAGGGCAGGGCTGTTTTCATTGATGGTGCCAAGGTAGTACATCATCTTTGATTAAATGTGAGGTGCTGAAGGGCAAAAATTCTCAGTGAAGGAGAATTTATAAGGAGAGAGTGTCTCCACTCACACAGCAAGGTAAGTGAAGGGGAAAGTGCAATCTGTATTTTATGGGAGGTGTTCAGTTTTTAACAAAACATTTTTGCAGAAGACGTGCCTAGGCAGGGGTGATTCAGAGCATTTTATCAGCCTCACAGAGTATCCCCACATCTGCTTTTCCACATTTTCTCTCCTTTTTTCATTGTGAATGATTTCTCCTGCCAGGGTTGCTCCTGCTTGGAGTTCTACTCTCAGTGGAGCCCCGGAGTTTTCTCAGCTGCCTCTGCAGCGAGTTCTGAGCCAACGTGGGGCTCTGCTGCCAGCCCAAATCTGCCCTTCCCCTGCCCAGCCTGAGTGCAGGTGGGGCACGTGCTGGGCATGGCCGGAGATTGGCATGGCCAAAATCCTCCAGCATTTACACCTGCTCATGGCTTTGGGTAGCACAAATCAGAGAACACCCATCGCAGCTGACAAACGGCATTTCTTGCAGATTGCTACACTAGCACTTCTGATCCAACAAATACACGAGAATCAATTTCAGTTGCAAAATGTCATTTATTACAAAGTGCTACACCCACACCGACAATGCAGAACTATACAAATCTCAATTTAGGTTAAAAACAGGAATTTATTATATTATTACAACCTGTCTATGTAATAATATATAAATACCAACTTCAGTTAATTTATTGCCAGCCTCCACAACAACTCACTATACACAAATATCAATAAGGTGTTTAACAACTTAATTTATTACCTATTACTACAAGGATTAGGCCCATCTAGGAATACAAAAATATCTCCATAGATATGTAAATAGAATTATATCTAGAAACAGATAAATATACATATAAAAATAGACATATACCTATACAAATACCAATATTCCTATTTTAAAAGCCATATAACAAAAATTATATCAAAAGAGATACCTACACAAGTTTACCCACAGGAAATACAAATTAAAACAGATATAACAATATCCATGTATACACAGATAAATTTATAAACATATATGTAATTTAAAAACAAATATATATACATAGCATACATTCATAACAAAATAAATATACATAAATATAAGAATATACACATGGAAATAAACACATACAAATAGCAAGCCACACACAGAAATACAGATGTAATAATCCCTGTCCACATTCAAGTCCGTGTATCTGTAAAGAACACTCAAAGCAGAGGGATCCCAGCTGCCCCATCTTCAAAGCCTCTCGCTCGGTCTCCTCCTCCCGTGCAGAGCAGCTCTCCTGGACAGGGACAGGGACAGCAGATGGGACATCTGGCAAGCAAAGGGAACACTGAGTGAGTATGGGGCTGTTTCCCTTGGCAGCAGCTGCACTT
The DNA here is from genome assembly GCF_035770615.1 of Melospiza melodia melodia. NCBI lineage: Eukaryota > Metazoa > Chordata > Aves > Passeriformes > Passerellidae > Melospiza > Melospiza melodia. The sequence continues at coordinate 5,295,232 of NW_026948796.1, read as the reverse complement.
CCATCAGGGCAGAGGAAATGTCAGAGCCTCCCCAGGGGGTCAGAAGGAGAAAGCAGCCGGGCGGGCCGGGCTGTGGTGAGCGCAGCCGCGGCGGGACTGTCCCGCAGCCCCGGCAGAGCCGGCACGGCTCCCGGGCCCTGCGGCACAGCTGCCTTGCCCAAGGACAGCCCCTGTGCCAGCCGGGGCAGCTGCGCTGAGCAGCCCCAGCACGGGCAGGGCCCGCTCCTGCCCCGCCGGGCAGTGCCCACGGCCACAGCCCACGGCAGCCTCAGCCCCACCTGCCTCCCCGGGCCTGTGGCCTCAGCCAGGCTCTCTCCAGGCTGGCAGCAGCAGGGCCCCGTTCACTTCTCTCGCTGCTGGCCTTCAGCTCCTCCCTGCTGGCTCCTGTCAGTCTCCGGCTGTCCTCAAGGTCTTCGTGGCAGCTGTGGCAAAAGTGGAGGCTCTGGAATTGCTTCCAAGGCCTGGCAGAGCTGCAGTCCTGGAGCCCTCTGTGCTCCCTGCTGGCCGCCTCCATCCCCTCAGCCCCGCCATGCTCTCGGTGAAGCCCCAGCCGCCTTCAGTTTCTTCAGCCCCTCACAGTCCTCTCACCCCCCTCAGTCCCTTCTGAGCCATCCCGTCCCCTGAGACCTGCCACCCTGCCAGCCTGTGCCACTTCCCTGTCACTTCAGTGCCACCAAGGCCCTCAGCTGTCCCACAGCCCTCAGGCCCAGCAGCAGCTCAGGGTCACCGTCCCTTCAGCGCCACGGCCCCCTCAGCCCCCTCAGTCTCACCGTCCTTCAGCAGCTCCTCAGGGACAGTGCCTGTGGCCAGCAGCAGCTCCCACCGCTCCAGGGACAGCAGGGGCTGGAAGTGCTGCTCTGCCCGGCCCGGCCGCCAGCTCGGACCCAGCACAGGGACAGGGGACACAGCGGGCACCGGGGGAAAAACAAGAGGTGAAAAAGGCAGCCGAGGAGGGAAAGAGGTACAAATGCAGCCTAGGCCTACACAAACAGCAATCCTTCCATCAGTCTCCAACTAAACAGTCCTATTCCTCTTACTATATAACTATACACACTTATAAATCCAACTTCATACGTATATATATTTTTTACTCTACACATATAAAAATCTAACTCTGAAAATCTATAAATGTAAATATATAACAAAATGTAAGCATATCCCATCTATAACTATATACACATCAATATATGCCCATATAAATAGAACACTATCATCTATAAATACTAATAAATAGAACCACAGAAATTTATAAACATATCTACAAACAGAGGAGCTCTACCTGCCTGATGGTCACAGGCTCTCCCCTGTCTCTTCCAGCCCTCCTGGAGATGTTGGTCAGATGGCATCTGGGAAGCAAAGGGAACGCTCAGTCAATATTGGCCCTTCTGCACCTTTCCCTTGGGCAGCAATTGTCCTTCTACCAGGGGCTCTCAAAGATGGCCTGAGAGGCAGACTCTCACTTGGCAATTTGGAGCAATGTGCCCTTAAAAGAACAGGGACCATTCCAAGTGTTCAAAAGTGTGCTTCAAAGCATTGAATTATCTCGATAAAGTCCCAGCCCCCGCAGTGCAAAGGGCACCCAGGAGAGCTTGAAACACAGACAGTCCCAGCTGCCACAAGGAAGCCCAGCCTTGTTCTTTCTCTGAGCTGACAGAGACACCTCAGTCCTCACTGAAATGGTTGAAGCTGAAGGTGCTGGGAGCTGAGTCCTGAACCAGCTCCATTACCTGCCATGTACAAACTGCCCTCTGCAGTGAGCAGCAGCTGCTCCACCTTGATCATCAGCTCTGGCAGCAAGGGCTGGGAGGGACAGAGCTCCCTACGAGGCCTGCAGGCTGCACCAGCTTGGCTAAGGGATGGATGCAAAGTGCTCCTTCTCACCTCTTAGGCCTCCCTAATCAGGAGTCATTCAAGCTTTTCCTTCTGATACTGGAGTTACCGTGATTTTTCAATTGGTTGGCCTCTGATGTTGTGCTCCTTGTTTTTCTTGTGGGTCAGGACCAATACCAGCAGACTGGTACTACATTTAGTCAGTGATTTGGACTTCTACCCTGAATTTTTGCTCTTTTTTTTCCCCTGCTCCTTCAAGTGTCGCTCAGCCTAGCCTCCCCTGGCACCTTGCAGTAAATTTATCCACCAACTTCAGCACAAAACTGGGACACCCAGCTTGGTGACACAACTCCCACAAGGTCAGGTTTATTCCCTGCTCTCTGCCCCAGCAGAGGACTCTGTGTCACAGCCTCTGGAGAAGCGTGGAGGGCAGGGCTCAGGCAGGTTGTGCCAGTGCAGGATTTGAACTAAAGGCACCAGGAAGCACCAACCCTGCTCAGAGCAGCCATCTCACAGCTCTCTAAACCAGAGGGGGCTCTGTCCTTACCAGGCTCCTCGGGCTCCTGGGAACTGTTCCTGCAGCTCTCGGTGCCAGATGAAGCTTCCTCTGCTGCAGCTCTGTTCACAGGCTCCCCTCCTGAAGAATCAGGGGCAACACCAACATTGCCCTGAACAGAAAAACAGAAAGAAAGGAACCCAAAGGTCACTCACTATTTTGCTGGAATCATATGAGGGATACAATAACTGTCCTTCTCCACTCCCAAAGGACATGGATCACAGAGGAGGGAACACTGCCCACACGGTTCACATGACAAGCCTTTTAAACTCAGGATTCAGGGGGCCAAGGTGATGCCTGGAGGACACACATAGGGCAGTAGTAGAAGGCTCCAGGAAGCAGCAGCTGCAGCCCAGCCCTTGCTTTGCCTTGGCCTTCCCACCCAAAAGAGGCACAGCCCACATCTGCTGCAGCTGCAACAGAGGCACCTCTGGCATGCCCCTCCCTGCACAGGACACTTGGCCTTCAGTGCCACTTCTCCAAACACTCTTCTCCTCTTTCCCAGCAAGTCAAACCTCTTCTTCATTTCTTTTTCATCCCCTCTTTTAGAAATCCAAGAAGAATTCAATACCAAGAATAATTCAATAACTAAATAATAATGAAGTAAGCTCAATTAAAGAAGCCTTTGATTCTCAACTGTGTAACAACATTCAAAAGCTCTCAGTCCAGCCCTTTTATCCCCATCCAATGGAATTACCTGTGCAGAGGGAGATCTTTCAGACAGGGACCTCCTGATCTCCCGAATCATTTTCTCTACGGCAAGGCCCAGATCTGCTGGTGGCCATTCCCCCTCCCCAGGTGCATTCTGTGCTGAGCTGGAGGCCGTGCATGCTGCACAGGCTGCACTGCCGGATGGAGCGCTGGGCCCTGAAGTGCCCGGGGTGGCTGCAAGAATCCAAACACATTGGTCAGGCTCCACAACGCGGCTGTGGGACACAGAGCTCTAGTGCTGCTGTGGATCAAACATCACGGGAAGCACACAGCAAAACCAGGCAGAGAAACTTTTGGCCTCCGAGTGCCCCTTCCTAGTAGACTTGACAACTTCTGGCCGAGAATGGCAGAGCCTTGCGGCAAAATACTTCAAACGGACACTTTTCACGACCTTTTGGAAAAACAAGGCTACAACTCTTTACCTACCTCGTGCGTCGTCAGCTGGGGACTGCTGCTCCCTGTGGAGCTGCTGGAAGCTGCAGGGCTGGATGGCGAGCACCTCCCGCTCGGCCGGAGGCAGCTGCTCCCCGCAGAGCTCCTGCAGGCGGCTGCGGGGCCCCTCCCGCCCGAGCGGCAGCGGCTCCCCGTGGAGCCCGAGCAAGTGGCAGGGCGGGATGCCGAGCACCTCCCGCTCGGCCGGCGGCGGCCGCTCCCCGTAGAGCTCCTGGAAGCGGCTCGGCCCCTCCCGCCGGGCCGGCAGCGGCCGCTCGCTGTGCAGCAGGTGGAAGCCGCAGGGCGGGCGCCGGGCGAGCAGCGGCCGCTCCCCGGGGTGCTGCTGGAGGCGGCCGGGCCGGGGGCTGCGCAGCTCCCGCCCGTCCGGCAGCGCCCGCTCCCTTTGCAGCAGGAGGAAGCCGCTGGGCGGGCGCCCGGCCGGCAGCGGTGGCCGCTCCCTGGGCAGCGGCGTGAAGCGACGGTGCCCGTGCCGCCCGTCCGGCAGCGGCCGCGCCCCGGGGAGCTGCTGGGAGCAGCGGGGCGAGCGCCTGCGGCCATCCCGGCCCGCCGCCGGCCGCTGCCTGTTGGCCGCGCTCCGGCGCTTGATGCGGAGCAGGAGGTCGGGGCGGTCGCGGCGAAAGCAGGGGTTGCTGTAGTGGAGCCAGGCCCCGGCATCGCCCGGCACCTTGCGGAAGCCGTAGCGGTAGAGCTGCCGCACGAAGCTGCGGAACTGCGTGGCCCTGAATGTGAGCGGCACCGGGGCCGGCCCATGGCCACGGCCCCTGTGGGCGCGGCCCGAGCTGAGCAACTCCCGCTCCAAGAGGGAGCGGTCGATGAGCAGCCCCTGGACGCGGCTGTCCCAGCGCACGGAGCGGACGCGGGCGCTGTTCACCAGGCGCCAGAGCTTGGCGGGGAAGGTGCGGGCGCTGAGCCCGGCGGGCAGCGGCAGCTCCGCCATGGCGTCCATCGCCGACTGTGGCCACAACGCCCGCAGCGCAACGGCCGCGGCTGCGCCGGCGGCGCGCGGCCTGAGGGGGGCGCTGCGCTTGGGCCCGCGGGGACGCGCGCGGCAGAGCCGGGGCTGCGGGCACAGCGCGGGCGGGGCGGCTCCGGGGCTCCGGGGCTCGGCTCTGCTCGGCTCTGCACGGCACGGCACAGCACAGCAGGTTATCCCTACGCTGCATGCCGTGCCTGGGTCACCATCGGTGACAGAGAGGAAGGACATTGCTCTGTTTTGGCTGGGGAAAGGATGAAAAGGCATGATTAGAAAACATTCATTTGGTCTCCTTTTCAGCAGACTAGCTGGTTTTATCTCACCGTGTCTGCCTGTCTTTGACAGAGTTGGCACATTTCTCCTGAATTGGAGTCAGCCAAAGCAGCAGTAATGGGCAGCAATTTTGTCAGCATTGATATTAAAGCTAAAATGCTGCCCCATGGATGGATGTTGCTTTCTTCAAGGGATTTTTGGCCTGGTCTTGTAGCAAAGTCACACTGGTGTCTTCCCAAGCAGCGTTGCCTTTTTATTTCCACAGAAATCACCTCTTCTTTTTCTTCCCCCGATCTGAGGAGAGTTCCCATGCAAATGCCTCCTGCAGCCAACTCTTGTCACTTTAGACTGACAAAGGAGATCTTGCAGAGGAGAGAGACTCCCTCGAGCTGCTGTGGAGAGCTGAAGGGGGAAGCACAAGTGGTGTTTATCCAAGGCTTGCAGATTCATTCCTGTAAAGAAAGAAAGTATACAGGTGCCATATAGAGAAACAAGGTATACGGGAGAGAGGGGGGGGGAAGGAGAGGGGTAATAGAGAAAGGAGCCCTCCGCAGGCAGAGATCAATCTTCATGGAGGTAATGATCGATGCTCAGTTTATTGCAAATCTCAGAGTACATTTATATGGTAATACAGCGTTCAGCACCGGGAGAATACATATAAGTGGTTACAAAGTGTTATGTATAGGACAAAGAGCTAACATATATTTGGTCACGTACATAGATTGGCAAAAGTGTCAGCAGAACATTCTGCCCCATATCTTCTCTTCACATCCTTGGAACATCTTGTTTCACATCTCTTTTCCTGGGGTACGTCTTGGCAAACTTCTTTATTTTGTTTCCCCAAGGGCAGCATGTTTCTGCTCTAAGGCACTTACGCAGGGTTGTGCAGCTTGCTTCTCTCCAGTGTCTGCTCAAAATGCTCTCTACATTCCTGAGCTTCCTGACACACCAAAGAGACTTTGGGATTGTCGTATTGGCCAACACATTTGAGTCTGGGAACTTTTTGAATTACTTCAATTACTCTTTTTTTTTTTTTTTTTTGCTTTCCTCCAGAAATAATGTCCTATCTAATGCTTCCAGAGAATCTTTTCCTACTTTTTGGAGAATTCCTTTTGCTCCCCTCCCAGATCAGGCCAATTCCCAGGGCTCCTTCCCAAAGTGAGGTGCAGCCCATGGCCTCCACTCTCCAGCTGGAACAGAAGGAAGCACAGAGTTTGCTGTTGTGGGAGAGTGGGAGAGGAGCTTCTCTTTCCTGCCTGCTTTCCCTTTGTGACAGGTTGCTGTGTGCTCATTTGGTAAAGGCAGGTTTAAACTCTGAAGCAGTTGTATTTCAAACTGCTCCCTTCTCCAGCTCTTCTGTGGGTATCCTTGGACAAAAGGCCTCTTGGTGGGAGCTCCCTGTGGCAGGTTAAGGAAGGAGATTGATATTTCATGGTTGTGACTGCTGAAAGCAGCTGGTTTATGGAGGTGTCCAGAGATGGGAGTGGCTCCTTTTCTCACCTGCCTGCAGAAAAGGAAGTTGCAAAGTGGGAATTTCATTTGTGGAGATGGCCACCAGGGGTATTTGCCAAGAGATGGGCTGGCAGAGAGGCAGGTCTCATGCTAAACTGGCTGTGTGTTTGTTTTGATGGTGGAGAGGGTCAGAGATGCAGAGACAGACACCAGCTGAAGGAATAGTGTGATTTACTGTAATGCAAAAGTGCAAAAAGAGTCAGGAAAGGATAAGCTAAGCAATGCACTTCAACATTATTACAAAAGGGTGCCTCTGGTGATTAAGGAAGATCCATCACCAGGTACCCCAATGGTTTCCACTTCATCCAGAGCTGCACATCAGCTGGGGGAAGCTGTCCCAGCCCAGCCCTGCAGAGCCACGGCCGGGAACCGGGAAATCCTGCGGTGCCTCCACCTTTGGCGGCCACGAGGCTCCCGAGTGCGCTGTGAGAGTAGCCCGGCTCCAACAGTGCTGGGCGAGCAATGTGCCAGAGCTTCTGCTGGGGGCACAGCTGGTGTCATTCTCCTCTTGGTTGTCTCCCCGAGCCTGCCCAGGGCTCAAGGAGGAACCAAGGCCAGGTGTGGCCTTGTCCATTTTCCTCATGCAGAAAGGTGAAGACGTGTTTCACCAGTGAATGGATGCAACATTCCTTTTGATAATAACACTTAGTTAAGGAGCAGGTACATAGAATATTGGGTTGGGAAGGTGATCTAGAGAGCAGCTTTGGTTCAGGTCCTGTTGTTGAGGCTTCAGTCAGGGTCTGTGGTTCAGGCCTTAGTCCTTCAGTATTTTGTGGTGCAAATCACACCTGTGCAGAGCTGCAAACAAACAAGTCTGTCCTTAGCACATTTGAGACAGGAACAGCATTAGCCCTGCAAGGCCAGGCTGGGGCCAAGAGCAGAAGGCCAGCACCCTGCTTTGCCCACAGGCAGCCCTGCAGAGCAAGCAGCCCCTTCTGCCCAGGGGCTGAGGTGCCCGAAGCTGCCTCCCCGCTGTGCAGCTCTGCAGAGCCCGCGGGGCGCAGGGTCCTGGGCAGCCAGGGCAGCCCGGCTGCCTTGGGGCACAAGGAGTGGCCCAGAGAGAAGCTGCTGCCCTTTGATTTGGAACTGTTCCTCAGAGTCTTCTCATTAATCCACAGTGTCTGATGTGTTTTCCTTTCCTCTCCCAAATTTAACACAGCTTTTTGAGAAAATTGACTGATGTAGCTGGTGCTGGTGGTGGTGCTTTTGTCTGCAGGTGAGGGCAGGTGATTTGGACCAAGGACAGAGTCCATTGTTAACACCCCAGCTTTGCCAAGTCAAGAAAACCATTCACAATTGGGCTACCACTGCTGAGCTGTTGTCCTAGGCTTTGGAAAGCTACCACCTTAAGAAACCCAACAGATTTTCCTCCAGGAGGACACCAGCAGTAGCATGATGCCAATGTTTTCCACCCCTTTTCTGTGTCTTTTAAGAGTTCCGCAGTGCCCAGCAGGAATGAAATGACCTGTGATAATGGGATTTGAGAGCTCTCTGTTGTTCGTTGCCACATGAGTGTTCATGACAAGCTGGTCACCCCACTTGTGGCTCTGTCGAGTTAAATTCATCCCAATTGTGTGCAAACAGCAGCCCCGAGATGCTGAGAAGAGCAGGCACAGTGGGTGGGTGTGCATGCACGCACCCGGGGGCTGACTGCTCTGTGGGCAGATGGTTTTGCACTGTTGTAAATCTTCACTCTCGGAAGCTGAAAGACTATTTCAAATATATATCTTAAATGAAAATTTATATAAAAAAATGAAATTGTCCAAAAATACATGTGCATTAAATTTCATGCATATTATATATTATATATTTTGATTAATATAATAATAGCATAACATAATATAATGTAATATAACATAATATATGCATGAGATCATTTTTGAAGCCATTGCTTGTGGGGGATATTAGATGATCTCTTAGTGTTTGTACATTTTAGTTTCTGCTACTGCTGATCCTAGCAGCAAATCCCTGTCAGTTCTTCCAGGTCACTTCACACAAAGGGATTCCATCATTTCAGTTCCTGTGAGAGCTTGGCACTGAAATTGGCACTGATTCCGAACTCTCCAGCCTCCCTCTGGATTTTGGGGCATCTCAGCACTCGTGTCCATGGCCCTTCCTTCATCCCCAGCCTGCAGCAGTCACAGTCGCTGCTGCCTCCCCCTTGCTGCAGCTCATTTGCCAAAGTGCTGCCAAAGGCAGCAGGGCTGGCTCAGGATCCCTGCTGGCTTCTGGTCTCTGGGATGAGCTTCAGGGGGACACTTGGAGCCCTTTCCTAAAGAGCTGCCCGTGGGATGAGGGATTTGTCCTCCCCGGGTGGCTCCTGCTTGGATTCTGTGCTCAGTGGAGCCCCAGAGTTTTCTCAGCAGCCTCTGCAGCGAGTTCTGAGCCAACGTGGGGCTCTGCTGCCAGCCCAAATCTGCGCTTCCCCTGCCCAGCCTGAGTGCAGGTCGGGCATGTGCTGGGCATGGCCAAAATCCTCCAGCATTTACACCTCCTCATGGCTTTGGGTAGCACAAATCTACACTTACTTCAGTTGAAACATTGCATTTATTGCAGATTGTTACACCCGCACTACTAATGTACAAATACACAAACATTAACTTATGTTTAAAAATGAAATTTATTTTAAATTACAACACCTGTGTTACCAATATAGAAACACAGAAATATCAATTTATGATTAAAATCTAATTTACTGTGAGAATTGTGCTATGTAAATATATACAGATATCAACTTCAGTGAAAAAAAAATTACTTCATTGCAACCCTCTGCAACAACTCACTGTACACAAATATTGAAGTTACTGAATTGAAGTTTCACAATCAAATTTATTACATATTACTACAACCATATAGCCCATATACAAATACAGAAACATCAATATCCCCCTCTAAAGAATCTCAGATCCAGAACTAAATAAATTGAATTTTAGAACTATACAACTCCATACATAATAAATAGAAGTAAATACATATATAGACATAACAATATAGAGATGTAAACATACATTACAAATTTCATGACATATATATGACAATATAATACAAATATAACAAACCTGTCTATAAATACACAAACATCAATGGACCAATAAAAAAATCCATACAACCCCAGCAATAGAAATGCACAGCTACAAAGCTGTACAAGTATGTAAACAGATGAATATACACGCATCAATATAACAATATACCTACATAATATCCCTATACAAATATCAGTCAGTGTAAGTAAATATCCCTATACTTGTAACTATCCAAACCTAACTACACATCCATAAACAGCGCTAGATCAGGAGGGGTTGCAGCCGCCGATGTTCCCAGGCTCTCGCTCGGTCTCCTCCTCCCGAGCAGAGAAGTTCTCCTGGACAGGGACAGCAGATGGGACATCTGGCAAGCACAGCGAACACTGAGTGAGTGTGGGGACGTTTCCCTTGGCAGCAGCTGCGCTTCCATCAGGGCAGAGGAAATGTCAGAGCCTCCCCAGGAGGGTCAGAAGGAAAAGCAGCCGAGCGGGCCGGGCTGTGGTGAGCTGTTCACTTCTTTCTGGCATCCCAGTTGCTCTGAGGGAACTCCCTCGTGTCAGGGTATTGAATCACCTCTGCACTTATCAAGACTGTGGCCCCCAAATCAATCAGCATTTATGTCTCCAGCTGCTTGCACCAATGACAGGGAATATCCTCTAACAGTGCTGGGGCACAAAGTTACCTTGCACAGGTCATCTGACAGGGCCTTGTTCTTTCTGTGCTTCCTGTGTTTCTCCTTACCTTCCAGTTGGAACTTTTACAGCATTTCTTTCTCTTTCCCCTTCATCAGTGCCGAAATGCGTGTTTCTCTTCCAGGTTTCAGTTTGTTCAGTGATCCTGTCAAGCCTTTTCTCAGAAGCTTTTATCATGGAATTGAGAGTTAATTTCAGCAATTTTGGTGATTTTCTGTGAGATTTATGCAAGTGTCCTGTTCATTGGGCACCATTTAGGAAGGTGCAAAAGAGAAAAAGGATGCTCTGTAGGTCAGTTCACTAGTGGAATATTCAGGGATAGAGAGAGTGATTAGCTGAATTTTACATCTACTCCTAACCTGAAAGTGCAACAGGTAATTTGGGGAGAAATTTAAGCCTGATTTCTGCTTCTACCAGCCTGTATTCAAATGTAAAGTAAATAGAGCAGGGTGAGAATGTCAGTGTTCAGTTCCTGAAGTGCCTTATTAAGGTGTTCTTAAAGTAATGGAGATAAAATCTGGGTGGGGATTCCTAATTTCCAGCCACTCATTGTCAATTTCACTGACTCTGAAAACAGCAGAGATGTGCACATCATACCTTATCAATCCATTTGGGGATGGTTTAGGTTCAGATTCTCTGAGGCTTTAGATTTTTAGATCTCTAGACAATGCTTCCAGCAATCTAAACAGCTTTTAGAATTTAAACTTTTCTCCTTTTTTCCTCAGTCTTTGCACTCATGTGCACCAGAGACCTTCCGTGAATGGATTCCACTCTAATCCATCTCCAAGCTGAATCTCCCAGCTGTGTTCACACTGGTGGTTTGTGTGTCTCTTCTGCACAGTGCAATTTTAAAATCTTCGTTCCTTATTATCTCTGCCCTTCTTTTTCTGTTTTAGCTTGCAAATGCATGCAGATGTATCAGAAATGATACGCCTAATTTCTGACGCCTCAGTTCCTGTATAGCAATTTCATTTTATCCTGTTCTGATATTATGCTGGCCTTCTATGTTTTATTCTAACTGGACTTCTGTTTTCTTGCATGTGGAAGTTTTACAATGCAATGCTCTAATTCACCTGCTTTCATGAAACCCTTCATTAACATTAGCACAAGTAACTGTGCGATTCCCTTCTGCTTTGTAGAAGATTTGGGAAACTCAAGTCCTGCTCAGCTACAGAAAAACATACATGGTGCTTGGTAATTCTCCTAAGAGCTTAAGCTGATGGTAAACAACTGCAGCTTATTCATTTCACAGAAATTGGGAGAAAAGACATTGCAAATATTGAGGAATGTATGCAATATTGATGTGCATCCCTCAGTTATCCAGACAGACTGATGTCACTGGCAAAATTCCCTCTTTTCCAAAGGTTTTCATTTGCTTTGGCTGTGCTTCGTATGACTGCAGGTCACATTTCCCTTGGTTTAAGAAAGTATCTTGGCAGTTACTCTTTGTGCTATATCTTGCTAATTCTACACTTGGAGGATTTACTCAGTTCTGCAGTCCTTTTTACATGCCCTGTTCTAAAAGACTTTTATACTGTTTTCCCTCTCTCTGTGTTTTCACACTTGTTCAACAAGGTTTTCTTTCTAAGAATATTAATCACAATATCCCAAAGGATTAAAAAATGCTTAGGTATTTTTCCCTAAGTATTTACTAAAGAAAAATAATAGTTATAAAAAACCTGTATGCATGCTGGATGTAAAATCCAAACAGAAATAAACTTGAGAGTTCTCCCAAAAACCTTAAGGAAAAACCTCATGTATTCTGTAAAACCCAGAGTATTCATTTACAGCATACAAAAATGGGCATGTTCTAGAAGAGAAAATTTGTGCAACGGTTCTACACAGAATTCTATGCTTTCAAGCTTTTTGCCCTTCAGGGGCAGTGCCATTCTCTGAACTGCAATGCTCTGAGCATGTTCTGCTCACCATGGCAGCTTTCTGCCCTCCCCTGGTACAGATCATCCTCCCAGCACAGGGGCAGTGCAGCCACCACAACACGCAGCACCTTCCCACACAGCAAGAACCTGAAGGAGAGAAATGGCTTTTCACCAGCTGCTGCGGGTTCTAATAGTGCCACCTCTCAGCTGCTGAAAGCCTGAATTTCTGTGTTGCAGTGAGTTAGTTCATTGAGCGAAATGTTCTGTTATTTAGTGGTATGTTCAAGTGTTCCCCAAGTTATTACAGTTAGCTTCTCCCCTATGTTGTGCCCTCCTACCCAAGTGTCCCTCAAGGAATCCCCTCCCTCCTCACCAGATTTTTCCCTGTCTATCAAGACAAAACAGCCCCTTTGCCCCATCCATCAGCCCAAACCCTACCCTTTGTTCCAGAAAGTTCCCTGTCCCTCACCCCAAGATCCAATCCCTATCCCAACGCTCTCTCTTCCCCTTGTTCTGATTTGTTGTAGCCCTCAAAACCACACCCCAAGCGTCGCTTATTGGTTACAATATGGTGTCCACCCCCTGTTTTGAAAGATTTTAAAAACCCATGCACAGGGGTGCTGGAGCTTCTTTGAACATCTGTTCCCTTTGGGCATTCTGTCCTGTGAACCTTCCCGCCGCCTCTCCTGATGAATTTGCTGCACTTTACACCGCGGAAGAGTCTCCTCTGCTTCCTTCACTCGGTCCTCCAGGGGTCTTTGCTGCTGGGCATTTGGCCTAGAGGTTCTGGCTCAGGCAAAACCCTAACCTAGCCAGTTCCCCACTCTTGCCATTGTCCCTGGAGCATCACAGAGCTAGCCAGGGCGGCAGAGGGCAGTGACAGTGACCCATGCTCTGGCATGTCACAGCCCCCAGAGCCACACCTGCCAGGCCACAAGCCCCAGCCCTGGTCCCCACTGCAGCCTCAGGGGCTCCTGGGCATCCTCACCCTGGGTGCAAAGGCAGCCTCAGGAGCCCCCCAGGGCGCTCTGGATCCAATCTGCAGACACCCTAAAGCCAGCACTGAAAGGGACATGGATGGGGACTGCAGCTGGATCTTCCAGTGCTCACCACTCCTGACTACTCTGTAACTGAACCCAAACTTCATTTGCAGCACTGTGAGCACATTGATCCTGCTCGCCCCTCCTGGAACGTGGTGCTCCCACATCCTACAGCAGCCCTTTGCAGGGAGTGACCAGCTCCCACTGCTCTGCTATCCTGGCCTTACTTTCTCTTTGTCAGCAATGAACTTAACGGAAACACTCCTGAGAAACCTCGCACAACATTTGCTTCTCAGGAGCTCTTTCACAAAAAACTCCACTAATCCCTAGTTTTTGCTCAGAGAAGGAGGTCCTGACAAAGCATAAGGCACAGACAGGGCTCTGGCATATGAATTCCTGAGCCGCAGGATTCCACCCTTGTTGTTCCTAGCTGATTTGCTGATATTTTAGAGCTAGTTCTGGACAGGGGCTGCTGCTGACAGGGTAGGAAAATTTGGAGAAGAAAAGGTGCAGGAGACAACCAAAAACAAACAAGGGGGAAAACCCTTAGAAATACAGAGCACAAGAGAAGTCCTTGGAGATGGTTCAACAGAAAATGCCACCAGCAGTGAGCAGAGCCCGAGGTTGCTCACTGCCACCCCAGGGGCTCCTCAGTCCCCTGCTGGTTTGTGTCTGATGCAGCCCTGCCTGGAAAGGGCTCCAGGCTCTGGTGTTCCCAGCTTGCTCCAGGCTACATTCTTAGCAGCACTGAAAGAAGAGGTGAAACAAAGAGCCATTTTCTGTCCTGCCTGCAAACTCTTCTCCTTCTGTGCCGTGACCAGAAATCATCCCTCTCTCAGCTTGGCACTGTGCCTGCTGCATCCTCGTCCCTGTCCCTTGCATCAGCTCCTGCACATCATCAGCACTTACTGCCCTACATCATGAACAGAGAGAGCTGTGTCAGAAGAGCAAGGAGTGCATTTTCTTGTTTGTGAGATACAAAGCTGTGTTTTGTGTCAGGTACAAACAGGTGACGTGTGTATTTGTGAATGCAAAACGTGTGGACCCCGACAATGGGAGAGCTGTGAATTCTAATAATAACTGAGGAGAATAAAGCATGGAAAAAGGCCTTTGAACCTATCTTTTGTTTGCAATTAACCCTAGTTGATTTAGGAGTATTGGAATTAAGGTGTTAAAGATGTTGCATTTTGCTTGCATTTAATCCATAAGGAGCTCTGCAATAATAACCTTTTGAAGTATAATTTTAGAATATTACTTGTATCCTTGAAACTGTGGCTTTGGAATATATATAAAGGAAATATTCTTATCTCAGACCTTATTGAAGCAGAGAAAAACAGCTTGAGAACATCACCTCAAGGGTTTATGGTTTTGACCAAAGGGAAGCTGGATATCACTGTTATGAGATTTAGAGTCTCTGCAATTAAAAGGTGGACCCACATCTGGAGAGCTGGACCTCACCAGATGGGATTCGTCTTTCTTCTTTTGGAAACTGGACTGTCACCATCTGGGGATACTCCTTTGAGATACATTCTGAGAAATAAAAATCACAATAGTGTATAGAATTGTGATGTAATAATTTCGAATAAGAATTGCTGATGAGTAAAAGATTGGAAATAGAAACTGCTGAAAAAAACTGATGGGTACTCCTATAAATACCTGTAACCCTCAATTATCAGTGTGCAGTTGGAGGGAAAACTTTCCCCACTGTACCCAGCGCTGTATTGCCCATATTGACCATCTTAAATTGATTGCTGCTTGAATATTGGCCTAGTCAAGCTTCTTATTCACAACACTGTTAGCTGTGCTCTTCTATGGGCTGGCCATGGCACTTGGTAATTAATATGTTGTCATGCTGTGAACTGAATTCACACCTTACAGGGCTGTGTTTACTGGGCCTGCTGGATCAGTGCCCACTTCCTTCCTCTGCTCCTCCTCGCTCCAGGACTGTGAGAGACCAGCATGGGGTCAAAGACCCTGCAGTATCATTACCCTCTGGTAATGCTCAGAGGTCCTCTAAGGGCTATGTAATGCACAGCATCTGGGTGTGGGGCCTGTGCTAAGGAGAAAGAAAGAGTCTGTGAGAAAGCTGAGCTGCTCTTACATGGGACTGAAAAAATGACAGGAACTTTTTGGCATATAAAGCTTTCCTTCCAGGTCAGGGACCAGGGAAGGCCTAATCAGCTGTGGCCCTACAGGGCAAGTCTTTGCTAACTCCCAGCACCAAGTGCAGGGCTGTGGGGCAGGGCTCCTACAACAACAGCACAGCTCTGTGGAAGAGCCCAGCCTTGCATCTGGGTTCCTGCCTGCTTCCCCTTTAGAGACAGCTGTGGCCCAAGGATTTGTGTCTGAGGGAGAGCTCCTTCCTTGGACCTCCTGATCTTTCCCAAGTGGCCAAATGGGGATGCACCAGCAGCACTGCTGGGAAGGTGCTGGCTCAGTGGCTGTTTTTTGAGACTGTGCCCCCCATATCAGCTTTATGTGTGTGTGTGTGTGTGTGGGTGCTCTGGTGGGTGTGGTTACACACTCACTGGCCTTGGCAGAGCACAAGTCGGAACCTTTGAAGGTTCCAGCTGCTGTAAGGCTCAGGAGGCAGAGCTGGTGCTAGGCACAGTGTGGTACTGTGCTGAGGGAAAGGTGAAAATAGTTAATAATCCACCCTCGGCTAATCACTGAGGACCGATGGGAGGCACAGGCTTGGTGGAGCTGCTTTGTACAGGCCACGGTGCTTATCAGCTGTGCAGTGTCCCCAGCAGCCCCTGGCAATGCTGGTGCAGCTGAAGGACAGGCTTGATGGGTCTGGTGCAGCCCCACAGCCTCAGACACTGCAGCTCCACCGTGCAAAGCATCATGGCTGAGCTGGTTGTTGGTCAGGTGAGGGCTCAAATATATTTCCTGCAACTTGCTCCAGCACAGTTCAGCCTGGAAAAAAGGCATTTTTCCAAGTGTAGGGGAGTCAAGCTCCAATAAATGTCAGCTGAGCCCTGGTGCTTGCTCCCCTGCATGAAGCCTCAGTGAGGCACCAGGGCCTCCTGTCAGCAGGAGGGGAAGGGAGATCAGAGTTGTTGGAAGAATACGTGACTGAAGGCTGAGCACAGGGTTGGTGGTGCTTTGCGTGGCTCTTGCATGACGCCCAGGCTGGCTGTGGCTGTGTAAGCCAACCTTTTGTTTTGCATCAGGCTTTATGCCAGAGCCAGCCCCTTTCCAGCCTTTGGGGTGATTACAGCTGTTGCTCTATATTTCCCTCCCTCCTTTTTTTTCCAACAGCTATTCTACTCCAGCACCATAGGCAGGCAGTGATGGCTGCCTGTAGCTAACAAGACAAACTGAGATCTGCCTGCAGAGCCATAGGAAGGTGTCCCTGGGCTTGTGAGACTGGCCAGGACAACACAAACTGAGGCCACAGCCATGCTGTGCTTTCAGTTGAGCCTGTGGTGGAGCTGCTGTGCTTGTAGTCAGCATCTAGATGGGGCAGGTGACATATCTATCTTAGCTGGGACAGAAACAGAAGTACAGCCCTTGCACAGCATCCTTCTGCTAGGCTGTGCTAAGCTCAGGGGCCTGTAAACTGGCCCTTAAGACCTAGGTCTCCACTCCTTGCCCAGATCCCCAGCCTCAGGGAGAAAGACTTTGGTTTAGGAGCCATGGCTTTTTCTTCCATCAGACTCCATTAAGAAAAAGTCAAGTTAAGCAGTTCATTAACATTTAAAATACTGCACAGTGTGTAAACCAAATATCCCCCTCCCCACAACAATCCCATGCTCTCAGCGGATGCTCTGGTGAAGAATACTGCTTTTGGCACTGTTTGCCTTCTCCTTCTTCTTCTTCTTTATGGGATCCATCTCAAAACAGCGGCAGATCTGCAGTGTTTCATCAGCAGCTGCTGAGGCCACTGCTGTACCATTAGGGCTCATGGTCAGGTTCAAGATTCTATCAGTATGACCTGAGGAGGAGAAGGAATGTGCAGTCAGGGCTGAGCTGATCAGCACATGCACATTTACTGCTGTATGCTCCCATGAGCCCTGCCAGCTTGCATAGCTGTCTCCCCAGTGGCTGTGGCAGCATGATTTCAGACCCCAAGCATACACTTGGATCAATGCTATCTCTTCCACAGCCCTGTGGGCATGCTTTACTCCTAGCAGCATGGCCCCGGATACTGTCCTGGATCAGTGATGCTGCAGGCTCCAACCAAGGAGTGCAGCTGTCTTCAACCTCTAACAAGCCCCCCACCCAGGCCCTGTCCACCTACCTTGCAGCTCTGCAACCTTGGTCATTGTTGGATACTTCCATATAACCAGCTGATTCTGTGCAAAGCCATGGCCTGAAATGAGTTCCTTGTAGTTTGTTGACCATAGGATAGAAGTCACCTGCAAAGAGGCAGTAACACAGGTGAGACAAGGTGCTTGTGCTGATGCTCACCACTTGGAGGCAAGCAGGGTCCCCCTCCTTCCCTGTGCCTCTGGGCCTGAGGAGCCAGCAGCTCTGTGGAGGTGTGCTGCCAGAAGGTGTTTGTCTCCAAGCTGATGTTCATCTCTCACCTGGGAAAGGGTATCAACAGCACTGAGGTGGGCGCCAGAACACACGTTCCAGATGCGGATATGTCTGTCACTAGCGCCACCTCCAGTGGCTGGAACATTCATCTGCCATGGGCACCACGCCACAGCCTGAGAGAGGAGAGCTCATTTTAAAACATACAAGAGGCAACCTGCACCCAGCCAGTGCTGCATGCCTGCCTTGCACACACATATCCGCCCGTGGCAGCTCTGTGCTCACCTTGACAGCACCCTGGTGCTGAGTGAAGGTCTGTACAGGAGCAAAGTCGCCACCCCCACCTTGGGTGCATGGCCAGACGTTCGCCAGATTGTCATTGCCACCACTGGCCAGGTAGCGGCCATCCAGAGACCATCTGAGTCCGCACACCTCGTGTGTGTGGCCAGCAAGGGCGGCCACGTGATGCTCAGCCACTCGGACATCGTGGTGATGGATGTGCCCAGTCCGTGCACCACTGCAGAGAGAAGAGAAGGCTTGCAGGGTCAGGCTGCACATTTTCACCCAAATTCATTTTTGTTGTTGCAAGACTGCTATACCTGCCACTGGGTTTCAACCAGTGTTACCAGCAACACAGGTCTGTTGGTGTGAGTGAAACACCCACACAAGCTCTTTACAACTTCAGCACAAATTGCAAGACAGGAAAGAGGCCTTCTCCTCACAGCCCCAACAGATAAGGCTGAGTAAGAATCCCAAGCCAGGACAAACTTCTCTCTGCCATCCGTAACCCATGCCAAACATAGATTGATGGATAGGAGTTTGCAACAACTGGAAACTGCCCTTGACCCACTGCTTTATCTGGAGAGGATGTAGCTGTTCCAGCTGAGGGTTCCCACACAGGCACAATGGCTGGTCATGTTTCGGAGATGTTTCTGCTGCTCAACGTCCCATAGCTGGAGAGGCAAAGCAAAAAGTTCTTCAGAAGAAACCCAATCCTGTTTCTATGCCCTAGGAACCTCACTGCACAGGCTCTGGCATTCAGCTTTCTCAGTAAGGAAACAGAGAAAGTGTGTATCTCATGACTGTAGCACAGAAGGTAACGCTGCTTATCAGAAAACCCCCAAACCAAACCCTGCCTTGCACACTGGGCAGTTCCACCCCACACCAGGGAAGACGAGTCAGGTGCAGGGCATCCTTCCTCTGCCAGCCAAGGTTTTGTCCCCAGTTCTGTCAATCCCTTGAAAACACCTCTAGTTTTACTCTTGCATTCACCTGAACCTCAGCACTACTTGTGCCAACAGCAAGGTAGTCTCCATCTTTAATCCATGACACAGAGGAAATGTAAACATCTGGATGCTTCATCTGCAGCAGGGGGATAATCTCCCTACTAGTGTGATTCCACAGATAAACAGTGTCATCCAGAAGCACTGCCAGGAAGTTCTGGGAGCTCCAGTCTATGAGAGTCAGATCTACCCTTTGAAAGAGAAATGCAGGTCACACCATGCTTGGCTAGAGAGCCCTGCCCTTCACCCGTGCTGCTGCAGCAGGTGTGGGTGCACATGTGCACACACACACGTGCAGGTGAGGGGCAGCCTTCTGAGTGTCACTATGCCCAGCTGCTGGGGCCAGGTACCCTGCTCCAAGGCACCTACACAGTGCCCTAGACCACTGTCCCTGTAAGGCCACACAGGGACACTCCAGAAGTGGTCTGTGCTAGCCTGGGTACACAAAATAATACAGACAGCCCAGTTACACTGTCCTAGGAACAGCAATCCAGTGCAAAATGTTCTGGATGCCCAGCACTCAAGCCCGTAGCCTACTTACAGTAGTCGTTGAACATCTCTGGTGCATCCAAGACCCGTTCTGGCTTTAAGGGAATATATCTGCTCTTCTTCCTGCTGAATCCAGGTGCCATTTTCTGACTGTAGAGCACTTTCAGGTTATTCTGATAGTCTGTGTGCAGGGGAACAGGTTTGTTAACCTGAGTTAGTTTCCTCCCAGCTGAGTGCTGCTCACCCACCTAGGAATCCCTTGGAGTGAAAATGAAGTCGTAAGAGAAACACTCACAAGCCTGCAGTGCACTAAAATCACTGGCAGTATGAACTGCTGAACAGGGGTGAGCTACAATTTCCTCATTCATGGAAACAAATTTAACAAACACTTGGGTTTTTGAATCCCATTATATTTAGTTGCAGTTTAAGCTAGAAAGTGCAGAGAGTTTGGTGCTCTTACAGACTTCATGAATGTTTGGAACCTGCAGTACAGGTGACTGTCACTGACATCTTTTCATAAAAATCCTTTCTTTAGGATTTTTCTCCCTTCTGAGAAGCTGTGGCCTCAGCAACAAAACGTAAACAATGGTTATCTGCTGCTGTGGAATGCAACAGGTGGATGCGTGATTGGTCTCGGGTGAATGTTTGGATTTACTGACCACTCACAGCAGAGCTGGGTCTCACCCTCTGCTGAGACACAGCCCTTTGTTTATTCATTCTTTTTCTATTCTTAGCTTAGCTAGCTTCTGAGAACTTTCCTTCTATTTCTTTTAGTATAGTAACAATGTAATATATATCATAAAATAATAAATCAAGCCTTCTGAACATGAGGTCAAGATTCTCGTCTCTCTCTTCACCCTGAAGACCCTTGCAAGCCCTGTAACAGGTGACCAACTGGCAGTCATAGCACCTCTCCTAAATAAATTCACTATAACTGTTACGCCCTCTCTCGACCTCAGGAACCTTAAGAAAGGAGACTCCAGCCTGTACAGCTCTCAGAAACCAGTTGATTTCTCCTGTGACCACACACAGAGCCTCTGTGTTGCTGTTCCCCTGACCTGATCTCTGCTGCTGATTCAGCTCACACAGACTCTGTATCATACCTTCTGGAGCATTCTCTAATTTTCCACTGAGGTGGAGGATCTTTGCCTCTTCTACATCAAAACCATTCAGATGCACTGCCCAGGCTTTCTGTTGCTCCTACAGAGACAAATCACCCTCAGTGCAATGCATTTAAAACAATTCCCACACTGCAATTTAAACAGACACCTAAGTCCCTTTCTCTTAGAATCTGAAGATGTTTGACTGTGCTGCAAGGGTCAGTCACACAGAGGCAGGTCAAAGCAATTTTTCCTCAGACTTTCATATATTGTCCTGCTCACATTTTCACACAATGGCAAATTCAGTGTTATTACCAGTGGGAAAAGCCACAGCCACAAAGTGACCAAATGCTTCATAAACAGATTTCAGAACATAGTGTAAAACATTCCAGAAGTGTTCCCGGTGGAGACATTGTCTAGAATAGCTACCACCAGTAGTTTCACTTTGCATAGGCTTCCAGCTTTGTGTTTTTGTTGCCTGCTACATTTTAACACCTCATTAGTCAAAAGCTAAATTTTGCTTCCAGAAGCAGCATAGGCTTAGAGTGCATGGCAGTCTCTACAGCTTCAATCGCATCCTGGGCTCCTGAAGCCCAGAGCTGCAAGTAGTGATGGCTGGACTTGTCAGTCCCGTGTGCCCACTTGATAGAACCTATAGTTTACTGCTCTGTAAAGGGGCAGGAAGGAGTAGCAGTTATTGAAGTAATTGTAACCTAGCAACATGCTCACCTTCTTGGTAGGGGAATCCTCAGCAGGGTCATTCTTTTTGCTTAGGAGGAAATTTGCCATCTCCATCTGCATGGTGCTGCGGTTGGGAATGTAGCAATCCCGCCCCAGCCTTTTTGGGGGTGCTTTGAATTTTGGATCAAGATTTATGTGCATTCACATATGAAAATATTGTCTTACAGCTATTTAACAGCCTGTATTAGAGCTTTCACGGGAGTAAACCCAACACTCTTCCACATCACACCCACCAGACAAGTAGGACTCTGAGGTCTCATGCCACCCAGTCACAACTAACTTATATTTTCCTCCCTGCCACCAAGTTGGTTAGGGACTGTGTGCACTTGGGTCTAGTGCAACAATTCCAGAGTCCAGAGATAAGGGGAAGATACAGAAATGATCACAGGATGTAAAGCTGTCAGCTGACAGTCCGGCCCACACTCATCCTAGCATACAGCTGTGCCAGCAAGGCTCAGCTGGGTGAACAGCAGCTCGCCAGCCCCAGTGCTCAGAGCTCTGCCCCTCATGCTGGCAAGGAGGTGGGTGGCTGTCAGGAGCACAGCCCACCTCCTCCTGTCCGAGCAGCAGCCGGTAGGGCAGCGTGGCAGGGAGCCCAGAGCCCTGTGGCTACGGACAAGCAGCCTGGGCCAGGCTCCCGCACTCAACCTCTGCCGCCGGTGGCCGGCGCTCACCGGCTGTCGTGGACGGTGTCTTGCTGGAGCTGTGGGAGCGATTGGCCAGCTTCATGGGCGACATGCCGACGGGGCTGGGCCCGGGGCCGCTCTCCTTGGCCTTGCGCTGCCATCGCGCAGGCGGCGCGTTCGGGATCAGCGTGTCCAGCTTCAGCAGCCCGTGCAGGTCTGCCTCCAACAGGAACTGCGCCATGGTCCTGCAGGCAGGCGGGGTTAGCCGTGCCCACCGGCCGGGCTGAGCCTGCTCCGACAGCCCCGCCGGCCTCCCCACCACCGGACCGTGCAAGCGCTCCGGCCACTCCTCCCCACCAACGCACACCCCCACTCTCCCCAGCCACTCCTCGGGACACTCCATCAGTCGATACGCCCTCCCTCTGCTCCTCGTGGGTCCTTGATCAGCCGGCACCTCTTCCAGCCGCTCTTTGGGGCTCTCTCGGATAAGCGACATTCTCCCTTCCCCTGCCTTTCAAGGGCAATCTCGTCCCTGCTCTTTCTCTTCCCCACTGTGCTTTGCCTCTGCCCTGTGCCCCAGGGGCTGCTCTTGTCCAGGCAGCCTCAGTGGGAGCCAGCACTGGCTGCAGCCCCAGCGGGCCCCCCAGGACAAGGCCCAGCAATTAGGAGGCCAGTGAAAGCTCTGGGCAGCAGCAGAACCCTCAGCAGAGTTCTTTGGACAATCATGGACTGGTCACACCTACACTGCAGCCTCACTGGGAATGTTTCCTATGTACAGTAGACTTTCAAAAGAAGCTGTTTGAGGGAAAGGTGAACTAAACACTCACTGTCTTCTCTTCAAGTAAGTCCAAATTCGGACAGAGCATAAGATGAAGATCAGCTCCAAAACAAGCAGGCCTGCTGGGAACCCCAGCCAGAAGCCTGTTCCCTGACAGAAACCCCTTCCAAGGCCCTTCTGGGCATCAGGAACATGTGCTGTGGTTCCAGCTGCACCTGTGGGAGCAATGGGGAGCGTCAGCCCATGCTGTGCTGCACTGCTGAGCTGGCAGCATGGTGGATGCGGGCAGGACCTTCTCCGTTTCCCCCAGAGCTGGGGCCTGCAGGCACCTTGCCGCCCCTTGGCACAGGCTGTGCCACCCAACAAAGCCCAGCAGGCCGGGAGGAGAGCCCGGGGCCGGCAGCAAGCTGAGAGAAGGCCCTGCTCTAGAACTGAGGGAGTTCCACCAGAAGCAAACAAAGATTGTAAGTTGAAGAGATGCCCACTTTGCTCAAAGTTAGTCTGAGAAAACTAAGACGTGACCTTGTCAAAAATCCCAGGAAATATCTGGGAAAAGGTTTTATGTATGTTGGTTGTGACTAGGTACAAAGCTCCTGCAGGAAAAGAGCCTCTGCAGCAGGCTGGCTGGCTGAAGGGGTCTTACTTCTTTCTAGAATAAAGATTACCACTCAAATGCAATTTTATTTTTTATTGTATGAGGGGAAAATATTTTCCAGAACTCTACAACCAGTTTCAAAAATACAGATGTGTTGAGGAAAAAGGAATGAAACATATGGGAATTTCTCTCTACAAGAGATATTTCTAAATATTTCTAAAAATGAAAAGTGAAGACAAAATAAGGTCATTTTTTTGGATTCTAAAGCTACTTAGAAAAATCTTTAACTACTATAGGAATTGGGAAGAAATATTTGGAGGTGTCTCTCTACAGAAAACGATTTTGAAATATTTCTACAAATTTCTAATATTTAAAAGTGAAAAATTAAGAAAATGGGGTTGCTTTTTCTCAGGAGCCCCATGCTGCTGCCTGACCCCTGGGCTCCCCCAGCCCTGGGGACCCCGCCTCTGGTCACAGCAGCCCCTGCCTGGCTCCTGCCTGCCCACACCGTGGGCATCCACGGCTGCTCCTGGCCATGGAGCTCAGGCAGTGCTGCTGCCGGCCAGGCTTTGCTGCTGGTGCCACCCAAACACTGGGATGACTGCACATTCCCTTTAGTGCAACAAAAGAAAGGGCCATCACCTGGCCTGGCAGAGAGCAGGGTTAACTTCAGTGTTGTTTAGATGGCAAGGCCAGGGGGCTCAGGGGCAGAGGAAGGGACATGTTGGGCTCAGGAGAGGCTGGATGGTGCTGGGCTGCTCCTGGGGTCTATAGAACTAGTCGGGAAGGAACACAGGAGGATCAAAAAAGAAATGAAAGTAGCTTGGGGATATACATTGGAAGAGGAGTTGGCAGTGGGATCTCCAGGAGAATAGGAGATTTCCTTGTCGATGGCTGTTCTGGAGTCTTCTTCTCAGAACTCTTGACAGGCCTAGCCAGGCCCTTCTAACTGCTGGAGGAGCTGCTCCTGCTGTTTGGGTGTGAGGTGCAGCCACCATCTTACAACCGTTGTGCAGTGGTGGAACTGTGGAAAGAGGAGGTGGCTGAGGCCCCAGCTGCCAGTGGCACACAGGGAGCCTCCTGCACAGACAGGCCCAGAGCTGGCAAGGCTCCCCAGCATGCCTGGAGCTGCTGGCTCAGCTTGGCCCAGCTCCACAGCTGTCCCTCAAGGCCCCGGCCAGCAGGGCACGGCTCTGGGCAGGCTCCCTGGCCAAGAGCGGGCCCCAGAGTGCCTCTGCCTTTCAAGGGCAATCTCGTCCCTGCTCTTGCTTCTCCCCACCGTGCTTTCCTCTGCCCTGTGCCCCTGGGGCTGCTCTTGGCCAGGAAGCCTCAGGGGGAGCCAGCACTGGCTGCAGCCCCAGCGGGCCCCCAGGACAAGGCCGAGCAATTAGGAGGCCAATGAAAGCTCTGGGCAGCAGCAGAACCCTCAGCAGAGTTCTTTGGACAATCATGGACTGCCACACCTACAGTGCAGCCTCACTGGCAATGTTTTCTGTCTGAAGTACAATTTCAAAAGAAGCTCTTTGAGGGAAAGGTGAACTAAACACTCACCCTTTTCTCTTCCAGCAAGTCCATATTTGGACACAGCATAAGATGAAGATCAGGTCCAAAACAAGCCGGCCTGCCAGTAACCCTAGCCAGAATCCTGTTCCCTGACAGAAACCCCTTCCAAAGCCCTTCTGGGCATCAGGAACATGTGCTGTGGTTCCAGCTGCACCTGTGGGAGCAATGGGGAATGTCAGCCCATGCTGTGCTGCACTGCTGAGCTGGCAGCACGGTGGATGTGGGCAGGATGTTCTCCGTTTCCCCCAGAGCTGGGGCCTGCAGGCACCTTGCTGCCCTTGGCTCAGGCTGTGCCACCCAACAAAGCCCAGCAGGCCGGGAGGAGAGCCTGGGGGCTGCACAGCTTCGTGGGCACAAGTCCCCTTTCCCCGGGGCTGTGAACAAGCTTCAAAGGCGCCTCCAGCTTTGGCTGCTGCTGGGCCATGCAAGGGCAGGCCCTAGTGGAAGAGCTGCAGCCACCCAGCCCTGCCAAGGGCTGAGCCCTGCTGAGCCTGGCACAGCAATTACCTTCTGAGCCTGTGCCCGTGCCTGTGTTTGGCTTGGCCTTCCTTCCTGCAGCAGGGGCTGCCAATGGGCCTCTGCTTCTTTGGGGAAACACCTCCTTCTGTCCTGCCTTTTGGCCCATCACTTGAGAAAAAAAAAAGTACACCTTAAAAGACGGAACTGTTCTCCATTGCTTCGATGGCATGTTCAGGACGTCATGCTTATGCACAATCTGGTAAAATCAACAAATCATCTAGGCTTTTTCCGCTGGGCCAGGGCCCAACCTCCTCCAAACAGCTGCCAGTGCTGAGCAGAAGTTGTGAGGTGATTGTGCAGGGCGAGGGCACACACGGCCATGGCTCTCTCCTGGCACCTGCAGCGATGCCCCCCTGGCTGAGCTCGGGGCTCTGAGCTGGCAGCTCTCTCAGGAGAAAAGGCCTTGACCTACCCTCACCATCTCCCAGAGGCTCAATCCTGAATGTGGGCTGGGAAGCCAGATCACCTTTAGCAACAGGCTCAGCTGCAAAGAAAGGCAGGACACAACAGCTCCAATGGCACTGCTGAAGATTCTCCTTCAGGCCCAAGTGGCAGTGAGGGCACCTGGGTGATGGGTGCCCTCCAAGGCACTCCCTTGTCTCTGCCTTCCACTCAGGAGCAGGGCCAGCGGGACCTCGTGCCTGCAGTGGCCCCACACTGGGATGGAAGGAGCCCCTTGCGGGGTAGTTAGGGCAGAAAGGACTCCCTGGAGCTGCCAGCAGCTCCCAACCTGGCCCCAGGCAGGGCCAGGGCTTGGCAGTGGCTACAGAAGCAGCTCGGGCTCCCTGGGGGTGGCAAAGGAGCTGAGAAAGGCTCAGCCCTGGGGCACAGCCCTGGGCCCAGCCCCTTCCCTCTCTGCTCTTCTCTGTGGCTGCACAGAGCACACAGATGGACACAGTGGCATTGCACACGGGAGGAGGATGGACAGCCAAATGCCCCTTCCTCCCACTGAGAGTGATCCTGTGGGATCACTCAGGGCTCCAGAAGGGAGCAAGGTAAGGTTTCCAGAACTGATCAACATTCAGAGGAACTTAAGGGAACTGGCTCATGAGTAAACTCTTGCCACACTGACACGGATTATTCTGTCAGGAAAGGTACATTCAGAACATGCCTCCAACATCTGGCAAGGTCTTCAAAGTACCTTTCACCATCATTTCCAACTAATCAAAGTCATGATCCCAGTTGAGAAGGGAGCACAGATGTTACAGAACCATTTCCATGGTGTGCTGGGATCCCCTTCTCCCTTGGGGAATTGGGCACTGCAAAGGGGTGGGGTAAGGCCGTGGGAGCCTGTGCTGTGGCTCCTGATCATTCTCCACACTCTTTGCAGGTCTGGTGCAACATGCCTGGAGGGGCAGCTGGAGCAGCCCAGGGCCCTGGGGGTCTCTCCCTCCCACACAGGAAACCCTCACTAAATGCTTGGGGAAATCTGCAGTGCCACAGCTGTCGCTCCCAACCTCCGTCCCTCCCTCCTGCTTGCCCACCTGCCCATGGAACAGCTCCCACAGCCCACGGGCACATAGCCAGGCCCTCTCAGGACACACTGGAGCCTTGCTCTCCCCCTCTGCCCTTTCCCCACCATGGGCACCCCGTGCAACCGCTCCCAGGTTTCGGGACGTGTCTCCCACGGAGGGAGCCCAGCAGGACAGCTCAGTACCCGAGTGCCCTGAGCCTGCTCGGGACAATTCCTCTGGGCTGTGCTGATCTTGTCTGGGCTGTGCCCGCAGTGCCAAGCAGCAGAGAGAGCAGCTCAAGCCTCAGCAGGGCTCAGGCCCAGAGGCACAGCAATTACCTCCGGTGGCTGTGCCTGGCATCGCCTCCCTTCCTGCAGGAAATGCCACCTTCCATAGAGCCTCTCTGTCCATCCCTTGGGAAAGGAGGAGGCACAGCTGGATCAGATGGAATCATTGCACATCCAGGAGGTGGCCTCTTAAGGAGGCAATACTTGTCCAAAACATGGGTAAGGATCAGGAAAATCCTGATCCCCCAGGCCTTTGGGACTGGCTATGACCCTCCCTCCTCGACGCAGCCACACCTCAGGATGTGACTAGGGACCGGGTAAATGCAGGGGATCCTTGGTGAGTTTGGGCTGCCTGTCAGCTGATGCCCAATGCCTTCCTGCAGAGGCTGGGGAGAAGCTGCAGCCAGGCCAGGCTGGGAAACAGCCCTGCAGGGCATGGAAGCAGCAGCAGGGTTCCTGCTGCCATGGATCCCTTCCCGCTGTTCCAGGCTCGGCGTGTCCAGACGTGCAGCCAGAGCCCTCGGCTGCTGAGCCCCAGGACAAGGCTGAGGGAAATGCTCTCACCATTCCCTTTGAGCAGTTCTGTCACTATTCGTTTCAAGATGTTGTTCGGCTCATGGAGTTTCATGTGTCCTGGGGCTTTGTTCTTCCCTCTCAGAGGACCTTAACAGAAAGTAGTTCCATTTCCTAGGAATGGATGCCACAGAAGCAGGGCTCAGCCTGTGGGGTCAGCAGGGACAACACTACTCACCCCAGTGATGGGAGCCAGGCTTCTCTGTAGAAATCAGCAAAAGGGCAGGAAAAGTCCTCCCTGCAGACACATCTGTAACGCAACAGTCACAGTAGCTTGTATAACCTGGTTGCTGTGAAGTTGTCAACAATTATTACTGTGTAGGACAGTGAGAACATACCTGAAGGAGGCTCCAAAGGCTTCAACACTTTTCTCAACCAATCTAATGGGGAAGCCTTTCGAGCAACCTCATCTAGAACAGAGCACAGATGAGAACATTTTTCAGGGTGTGTTGGGATCCCCTTCTGCCTTTGGGAATTGGGCACTGCAAGGGGGTTGGGTACGGCCATGGGACCCAGATGTAAATGGGTAAGGTCAAACTGCACAGGGGCCTCAGGAGCTCTGGGCAGGCTCCTGGTCACTCTGCACCCTCTTTCCATGAGCTGTGCAACACCCATGGTGGGGCGGCTGAAGCAACCCAGAGCCCTGGGAGCTCTCACTTCCACAGATGCAACTCTTGCTAAATCCCTGGGGAAAACTGCAGCAGGCAGTGCCACAGCTATCCCCCTGTCCCCCTCCTGCCCTTTCTCCCTCCCTTTCTACCTACTTCTGTCTCTCCAACCGTCTTTCCCCTGGGACAAATCCCCCAGCTCACTGGCACATTGCCAGGCCCTCTCAGGACACACTGGAGCCTTGCTCTCCCCCTCTGCCCTTTCCCCACCATGGGCACCCCGTGCAGCCGCTCCCAGGTTTCGGGACGTGTCTCCCACGGAGGGAGCCCAGCAGGACAGCTCAGTACCCGAGTGCCCTGAGCCTGCTCGGGACAATGCCTCTGGGCTGTGCTGATCTTGTCTGGGCTGTGCCCACAGTGCCAAGCAGCAGAGAGGGCAGCTCAAGCCTCAGCAGGGCTCAGGCCCAGAGGCACAGTAATTACCTCCTGTGGCTGTGCCTGGCATCGCCTCCCTTCCTGCAGAAGAGGCTGTCCATGAGCCACTGCTTCCTCCAGGAAAGGCTTCCTTCTGCACAGCCTCTCCATCTGCTTCTGGAGAAAAGAAAAGAGAGAGCTGGATCAGATTTGGGCTGTTCCCCATTGGAGAGGTGGCATCGTCAGGAGGCAATGCCTCTCAAAGACATGGTTAAGATTCAAGAAATCCCTTTCAACATTTTGGGTAGGCCAGGGCTCTCCCTTCTCCATATAGGTGCCCCTTCTGATTTGCCTGGAGATGGGAAATTGCAGGGCATCTCATGCCTTTGGTGCAGTTTAGTCTGCCTGTCAGCTGATGCCCAATGCCTTCCTGCAGAGGCTGGAGAGAAGCTGCAGCCAGGCCAGGCTGGAAGTAGGGCATGGAAGCAGCAGCGGGGCAGTGAGGCTGCCATGGATCCCTTCCTGCTTTGCCGGGCTCGGCATGTCCAGATGTCCAGCCAGAACCCTCGGCTACTCAGCCCCAGGTGAAGGCTGAGGGAATGCACCCACCTTGTCCTGCCTGCTGCATTTCCTTCAGCATTTCCCTCATTTGTTCAGATGGCTCATGGGGTTTCTTCTGTCCTGTAGCTTTGTTCTTTCCCCTTGGAGGACCTTAGAGCAACACGGTTCCATTTCCCATGATTGGATGCCACAGAAGCAGGGCTCAGCCTGTGAGGTCAGCAGGGTCACACTACTCACCCCTGCGATGGGAGCCTGGCTTCTGTATAGGAATCATCACAGGGACAGGAAAAGTTCTCCCTCCAGACACATCTGTAACACATCAGCCACAGAAGCTTCTGCCATCTCTGCTCAGCTGCACGGGCACCACTGAGCCGCAGGAGCGGTGAGGGGATCGCGCAGGGCGAGGGCACACACGTGCATGGCTCTGTCCTGGCACCTGCAGCGATGCCCCCCTGGCCAAGCTTTGGGCTCTGAGCTGGCAGCTCTCCCAGGGGAAAGACATTGACCTACCCTCACCAGCTCCCAGAGGCTCAGGTGTGGATGCGGTTTGGGAGGCCAGATCACCTTCACCAACAGGTTCAGCTACAAAGAAAGGCAGGACAGAACATCACCCGTGGCACTGTAGGAGATCCTCAGGCTACAGGCAAGGCTCAGCCCTGGGGCACAGCCCTGGGCCTGGCCCCTGCCCATTCTACTCTTCTCTGTGACTGCACACAGCACACGGAAGAACACAATGGCATTGGACACGAGAGGAGGATGGACAGCTAAATGCTCCTTCCTCCCACTGACAGCTATCCTGTGGGATCCCTCAGTGCTCCAGAAAGGAGTGGGGCAAGGTTTACAGAATTCTTCAGCCCTGACTTAACGTTAACAAAAATGGCCGATGGGTGAGCTCTTGCAACATGGACACTGATTATTTTGCCAGTAAAAGGGAAATTGAGAACTTGCCTCTGGCATTCACCAAGACATTCAAAGTGTCATTCACCTGGACTTCCAAATCTTCCAAGGCGTGATCCAAATCTAGAATGGAGCAAAGACCTGAACCATTTCCTTTGTGTGCTGGGATCCCCTTCTGCCTTTGGGAACAGGGCACTGCAAGGGGGTTGGGTACGGCCGTGGGGGCCAGGTGTGAATGGGCAAGGTCAAACTGCACAGGGGCCTCAGGAGCTCTGGGCAGGCTCCTGGTCACTCTGCACCCTCTTTCCATGCCCTGTGTAACATCCATGGTGGGACGGCTGAAGCAACCCAGAGCCCTGGGAGCTCTCACTTCCACAGCTGCAACTCTTGCTAGATCCCTGGGGAAAACTGCAGCAGGCAGTGCCACAGCTATCCCCCTGTCCCCCTCCTGCCCTTTCTCCCTCCCTTTCTACCTACTTCTATTCCTCCAACCGTCTTTCCCCTGGGACAAATCCCCCAGCACATGGGCACATGGCCAAGCCCTCTCAGGACACACTGGAGCAGGGTATGCCTCTCAAAGACATGGTTAAGATTCAAGAAATCCCTTTCAACTTTTTGGGTAGGCCAGGGCTCTCCCTTCTCCATATAGGTACCCCTTCTGATTTGCCTGGAGATGGGAAATTGCAGGGCATCTCATGCCTTTGGTGCAGTTTAGTCTGCCTGTCAGCTGATGCCCAATGCCTTCCTGCAGAGGCTGGAGAGAAGCTGCAGCCAGGCCAGGCTGGAAGTAGGGCATGGAAGCAGCAGCGGGGCAGTGAGGCTGCCATGGATCCCTTCCTGCTGTGCCGGGCTCGGCATGTCCAGATGTCCAGCCAGAACCCTCAGCTACTCAGCCCCAGGTGAAGGCTGAGGGAATGCACCCACCTTGTCCTGCCTGCTGCATTTCCTTCAGCATTTCCCTCATGTGTTCAGATGGCTCATGGGGTTTCTTCTGTCCTGTAGCTTTGTTCTTTCCCCTTGGAGGACCTTAGAGCAACACGGTTCCATTTCCCATGATTGGATGCTACAAAAGCAGGGCTCAGCCTGTGGGGTCAGCAGGGACACACTACTTACCCCTGCGACGGGAGCCTGGCTTCTGTATAGGAATCATCACAGGGACAGGAAAAGTCCTCCCTGCAGACACATCTGTAACACATCAGCCACAGAAGCTTCTGCCATCTCTGCTCAGCTGCACGGGCACCACTGAGCCGCAGGAGCGGTGAGGGGATCGCGCAGGGCGAGGGCACACACGTGCATGGCTCTGTCCTGGCACCTGCAGCGATGCCCCCCTGGCCAAGCTTTGGGCTCTGAGCTGGCAGCTCTCTCAGGGGAAAGACATTGACCTACCCTCACCAGCTCCCAGAGGCTCAGGTGTGGATGCGGTTTGGGAGGCCAGATCACCTTCACCAATACGTTCAGCTGCAAAGAAAGGCAGGACAGATCATCACCCGTGGCACTGTAGGAGATCCTCAGGCTACAGGCAAGGCTCAGCCCTGCGGTACAGCCCTGGGCCTGGCCCCTGCCCGTTCTACTCTTTTCTGTGACTGCACACAGCACACGGAAGGACACAATGGCATTAGACACGAGAGGAGGATGGACAGCTAAATGCTCCTTCCTCCCACTGACAGCTATCCTGTGGGATCCCTCAGTGCTCCAGAAAGGAGTGGGGCAAGGTTTACAGAATTCTTCAGCCCAGACTTAACGTTAACAAAAATGGCCGATGGGTGAGCTCTTGCAACATGGACACTGATTATTTTGCCAGTAAAAGGGAAATTGAGAACTTGCCTCTGGCATTCGCCAAGACATTCAAAGTGTCATTCACCTGGACTTCCAAATCTTCCAAGGCGTGATCCAAATCTAGAATGGAGCAAAGACCTGAACCATTTCCTTTGTGTGCTGGGATCCCCTTCTGCCTTTGGGAATTGGGCACTGCAAGGGGGTTGGGTACGGCCGTGGGGGCCAGGTGTGAATGGGCAAGGTCAAACTGCACAGGGGCCTTGGGAGTTCTGGGCAGGCTCCTGGTCACTCTGCACCCTCTTTGCAGGCCTGTGACACATCCCTGGCAAGGAAACTGGGGCTGCCCAGGGCCATGGGGGCTCTCTCCCTCCCCCAGCGGAAACCCTCCCTAAAGGCCTGGGGAAAACCATCCCCAGCGCTTCCCAGGGAGCAGGGAGCGCTGTCCCGGGAAAGGGGAGCCAGGCTGCTGGCTCACGTGCTCGCCACGCTGGCAGCGGAGCAGCCTGGGCAGCCCTGGCAGGCAGGGCCACGGCCAGGAGGAGCAGGAGGAAGAGGCGCAGAGCAAGGGCCATGGTGCCTTGCCCTTTGCCAGTCCTGCAGCTCTTGCTGTCACCACTGTCCTGACAGTGCTGTCCCAATGTCAGCACCACTGCTGCCACTGCCGCTGCTGCCGCAACAGTTGTGCTCAAGGACTGAGTGCTCGCTCCTTGTGCTGCTCTCCAATCACTGGGTCTGGCACCTCTGTGACCTCAGAGCCAACTGTGACCTCACCCTGCTGTGAGCCCTGAGCCTGCTGTGACCTCATGGCCTCAGCTGTACCCCCAGAGTGTGCCCGCATCTGTACAAATGGACTGCCTTGATTGTTTGTGTGTATCCCAGGTCCATTGCTCAGCAAAACCTTAATTGTCACCTGCTGACATTGTGGGTCAGACTGTGTCCATGGAGATGCTATTGATGGCTTCCCTCTTTTCCTGGGCTTGCAACTGGAGGAGGTCCAGGCCCAGATGATGCCAGGGAAGGAAATGTGCCCTCAGCCCAGGGATGCTCAGCATGGGCTCCCCAAGCCCTGGGGACCCCGCCGCTGGTCACAGCAGCCCCTGCCTGGCTCCTGCCTGCCCACACCGTGGGCATCCATGGCTGCTCCTGGGCACGGAGCTGAGCCAGTGCGGCTGCCAGGTGGGCTTTGCTGCTGCTGCCACCCGGACACTGGGGTGACAGCTCCATCTCTTTATTGCAACAGAAATGCTGGGCCAAGCTCTGCCCACCTTCAGTAGGGGCCAGAGATCAGGGCCAGTGCCTTCAGGAGGAGAGGACCTTGTTTGGGTGGTGGCAGCACCTGCACAGCAACAAGTTGGGAAAGCAACTGTGACAGGGGCATTGGGCATGGGCATGGTGATGGGGAATATCTGGTACAGGTGTCCCAGACTGAGGCGTTTGGCCGCTCCTGTGAAGCTGCAGATGGACGCCTGATGAGACAGGAGGTTGCTGAGCTCCCAGTTGCAGCTGGCACAGAGAGACCCTCGTGCACAGCAGGAGATTCCCACTCTGCTCAAAGTTTGCCTCTGAAGACTGAGAGTTGAGCTTCTCAGAAATCCCAGAAAATATCAGGGAAAAGGTTTTAGGTTGGTTGTTGTCGGCCGGTAAGAATGTCCAGTGGGAAAAGAGCCTCTCCAGTATGCTGGGTGCCTTGTGATGACTTAGTTCTTCTTAGAGTAAAGATTACCAATTAAATGCAGTTTTATTTCTTATTCTACAAGTATTAAAGTGTGCTACATTTTTCAGAATTCTACAACTACTTTGAAAAATCCTGAACTGTGGGAAAAGGGAAGAAATATATGGGGATTTTTTTCCTACAAAAATTGTTTCTGAATATTTTGAACAATTTCTGCTATGTAAAAATGTAAAATGAAGACAAAATGGGGTCGCTTTTTCTCAGGAGCCCCGTGCCCAGCAGCTGTCTGCCCAGCCCTGGCTGTGCCCAGACAAGCAGCTCCGCAAGCCCTGGTGGTAGCACACAGACACCTGAGCTGAAGGCCAAAGATGTTGGTGGACTCAGGCCCTTCCCTGGCAGGAGAGCTGCACCTCCATGCCTGGCTGGACACCAGGGCCAGCACCTTTGGGGACAGAGGGTCCTCTTCTGGGTGGTGGAGGGAACAGCATGTCCCCAGCAACAAGCTGGTAATGCAGCTGTGGGGAAGGGACAAAGGACACTGGCACGGAGATGCAAGATGACAAGCCCAGTTGATTCTAGAAGTGTAAAAGTGTTCAAAGTTATTCTGAATTCTAAAACTACTTATAAAAATCCTTAACTACTATGGAAAAAGGGGGACAAATTTTTTGTGATTTCTTTATTAGGAAAAAAATAAACCCTAACTATTTCTAAAAGTTTCTAATTAATTAAATGAAGAAATAAGCACATATATGGTGTCCCAGGAGCCCCATGCTCGACCACTGCCTGCCCACCCATGGCTGTGCCCAGACAAGCAGCTCAACCTGTGCTAGTGGTAGCTCACAGACACATGAGCTGAAGCCCAAAGACGTTGCTGTACTCAGGCCCTTCCCTGTCTGGAGGGCTGCACCTCCTGGCCTGGCTGTAGAGCAGAGCCAGGCCCTATGGGGACAGAGGGTCCTGTTCTGGGTGGTGGTGGCAACAGCATGATGCCAGAACAAAACTGGTATTGCAGCCATGGCAGGGACAATGGACACTGGCACGGAAAAAGAGATGACAGGTCCAGTTCTCCCTGGCTGAGTTATTTCCCAGTCTTGTGAAGCTGCAGAGGCGCTCCTGTGAAGAGAGGAGGTGGCTGAGCCCCCAGCTGCCAGTGGCACACAGGGAGCCTCCTGCACAGCAGGGCCCAGAGCTGGCAAGGCTCCCCAGCACGGCTGGAGCTGCTGGCTCAGCTTGGCCCAGCTGCACAGCTGTCCCTCAAGGCCCCGGCTAGCAGGGCACGGCTCTGGGCAGGCTCCCTGGCCAGGAGCGGGCCCCAGAGTGCCTCTGCCTTTCAAGGGCAATCTCGTCCCTGCTCTTGCTTCTCCCCACCGTGCTTTGCCTCTGCCCTGTGCCCCTGGGGCTGCTCTTGTCCAGGAAGCCTCAGTGGGAGCCAGCACTGGCTGCAGCCCCAGCGGGCCCCCAGGACAAGGCCCAGCAATTAGGAGGCCAATGAAAGCTCTGGGCAGCAGCAGAACCCTCAGCAGAGTTCTTTGGACAATCATGGACTGGCCACACCTACAGTGCAGCCTCACTGGCAATGTTTCCTATGTACAGTAGGCTTTCAAAAGAAGCTGTTTGAGGGAAAGGTGAACTAAACACTCACCCTTTTCTCCTCCAGCAAGTCCAAATTCTGACAGAGCATAAGATGAAGATCAGCTCCAAAACAAGCAGGCCTGCCAGTGACCCTAGCCAGCAGCCTGTTCCCTGATAGAAACCCCTTCCAAGGCCCTTCTAAGCATCAGGAACATGTGCTGTGGTTCCAGCTGCACCTGTGGGAGCAATGGGGAGCATCAGCCCGTGCTGTGCTGCACTGCTGAGCTGGGAGCACGGTGGATGTGGGCAGGACCTTCTCCGTTTCCCCCAGAGCTGGGGCCTGCAGGCACCTTGCCGCCCCTTGGCTCAGGCTGTGCCACCCAACAAAGCCCAGCAGGCCGGGAGGACAGCCCGGGGGCTGTGCAGCTTCTTGGGCAGTCGCTGCTTGGAGGGACACGGGCCAAATCCATCCCTGAGCAGCCACTGCCAGCCCTGGCCCTACCTGCCCCGTGACAGCTCCCCCAGCCCCAGGGCGCAGAGTCAGGCCCTGTCAGGACCCAGTGCAGCCCCTGCCCAGTCGGGAACCAAGGCTGGCTCTGGCCCTGGGCTCGCGGCAGGGCTCCCGCTCAGGGCTGCTCCTGTGCCTTGGGCCTCTGGGCACTCAGGGCCAGCTCCAGAGCAGCTGCAGCGGGAGGGACGTTGGTGCACAAGTCCCCTTTCCCCGGGGCTGTGAATGAGCTCCAGAGGCCTCAAGGACTCCAGAGGCGCCTCCAGCTTTGGCTGCTGCTGGGCCGTGCAAGGGCAGGCCCTAGTGGAAGAGCTGCAGCCACACAGCCCTGCGCCGGGCTGAGCCCTGCTGAGCCCGGCACAACAATTACCTTCTGAGCCTGTGCCCGTGCCCATGCCTGTGTTTGGCTTGGCCTTCCGTCCTGCAGCAGGGGCTGCCAATCAGCCTCTGCTTCTTTGGGGAAACACCTCCTTCTGTCCTGCCTTTTGGCCCATCACTTGAGAAACAAAAAGTACACCTTAACAGATGGAAAAGTTCTCCATTTCTTTAATGGCATGTTCAGGACGTCATGCTTATGAAAAATGGGGTGTAATCAACAAATCATCTGGTCCTTTTCAGCTGGGCCAGGACCCACCCTCCTCTAAACAGCTGCCAGTCCTGAGCAGAAGTTGTGAGGTGATCGTGCAGGGCGAGGGCACACACGGCCATGGCTCTCTCCTGGCACCTGCAGCGATGCCCCCCTGGCTGAGCTCGGGGCTCTGAGCTGGCAGCTCTCCCAGGGGAAAGGCCTTGACCTACTCTCACCATCTCCCAGAGGCTCAATCCTGAACATGGGCTGGGAAGCCAGATCACCTTTAGCAGCTCAGCTGCAAAGAAAGGCAGGACAGAACAGCTCCAATGGCACTGCTGAAGATTCTCCTTCAGGCCTGAGTGGCAGTGAGGGCACCTGGGTGATTGGTGCCCTCCAAGGCACTCCCTTGTCTCTGCCTTCCACTCAGGAGCCAGGCCAAGAGGACCACATGCTTGCATTGGCCCCACACTGGGATGGAAGGAGCCCCTTGCAGGGTAGTTAGGGCAGAAAGGACTCCCTGGAGCTGCCAGCAGCTCCAAACCCAGCCCCAGGCAGGGCCAGGGCTTGGCAGTGGCAGCAGGAGCAGCTCAGGATCCCTGGGGCCAGCAAAGGAGTTGAGAAAGGCTCAGCCCTGGGGCACAGCCCTAGGCCCAGTCCCTTCCCTCTCTGCTCTTCTGTGTGGCTGCACAGAGCACACAGAAGGACACAGTGGCATTTCACACGGGAGGAGGATGGACAGCTAAATGCCCCTTCCTCCCACTGACAGCGATCCTGTGGGATCCCTCTGGGCTCCAGAAGGGAGCAGGGCAAGGTTTCCAGAACTGATCAACCTTCAGTGAAATTTAAGGGAAATTGCACAAGTGACATCTTGCCACTCTGACATGGATTATTCTGGCAGGAAAGGTACATTCAGAACATGCCTCCAACATCTGGCAAGGTCTTCGAAGTACCTTTCACCAGCATTTTCAACTACTCCAAGTCACGTGCCAGTTGAGAAGGGAGCACAGATGCTACAGAACCATTTCCATGGTGTGCTGGGATCCCCTTCTGCCTTGGGGAATTGCGCACTGCAAAGGGGGTGTGGTAAGGCTATGGGAGCCTGTGCCTCCTGGTCACTCTCCACGCTCTTTGCAGGCCCTGTGCAACATGCCTGGAGGGGCAGCTGGAGCAGCCCAGGGCCCTGGGGGTCTCTCCCTCCCACACAGGAAACCCTCACTAAATGCTTGGGGAAATCTGCAGTGCCACAGCTGTCTCTCCCAACCACCGTCCCTCCCTCCTGCTTGCCCACCTGCCCATGGAACAGCTCCCACAGCCCACAGGCACATAGCCAGGCCCTCTCAGGACACACTGCAGCCTTGCTCTCCCCCTCTGCCCTTTCCCCACCATGGGCACCCCGTGCAGCCGCTCCCAGGTTTCGGGACGTGTCTCCCACGGAGGGAGCCCAGCAGGACAGCTCAGTACCCGAGTGCCCTGAGCCTGCTCGGGACAATTTCTCTGGGCTGTGCTTGTCTTGTCTGGCCTGTGCCCACAGTGCCAAGCAGCAGAGAGGGCAGCTCAAGCCTCAGCAGGGCTCAGGCCCAGAGGCACAGCGATTACCTCCGGTGGCTGTGCCTGGCATCGCCTCCCTTCCTGCAGGAAATGCCACCTTCCATAGAGCCTCTCTGTCCATCCCTTGGGAAAGGAGGAGGCACAGCTGGATCAGATGGAATCATTGCACATCCAGGAGGTGGCCTCTTAAGGAGGCAATACTTGTCCAAAACATGGGTAAGGATCAGGAAAATCCTGATCCCCCAGGCCTTTGGGACTGGCTATGACCCTCCCTCCTCGACGCAGCCACACCTCAGGATGTGACTAGGGACCGGGTAAATGCAGGGGATCCTTGGTGAGTTTGGGCTGCCTGTCAGCTGATGCCCAATGCCTTCCTGCAGAGGCTGGGGAGAAGCTGCAGCCAGGCCAGGCTGGGAAACAGCCCTGCAGGGCATGGAAGCAGCAGCAGGGTTCCTGCTGCCATGGATCCCTTCCTGCTGTTCCAGGCACAGCATGTCCAGACATGCAGCCAGAGCCCTTGGTTGCTGAGCCCCAGGACAAGGCTGAGGGAAATGTACCCACAATTCCCTTTGAGCAGTTATCTCACAATGTGCTTCAGGATGTTGTTTGGCCCCTGGTGGGGAAAGGGCAGAGGTGGGGCAAGGCTGCCATGGATCCCTTCCTGCTGTTCCGGGCTCTGCTCTGACATGGGGGACCCTGGCTCACTCTAGGATCTCTCTCAGGTCTCCCTCCAGAGCTTCATCCCACAGCTCAGCCCCAAGGGCCAGACAGCTATTAGGAATTTCACAGCCTACCATTGGTGACTCATAGTCAGAATGCACAGGAAAACTCTAGGGGTGTTTCAAAATCCCAGATGCTGTGTTGTTTCCTTCCCACTGCAGATTTTCCATTGCCCCAGCCTCAGCCCCTGGCAGCCTGCCTGCATGTTCTCCCCGCACCGCTTCTGCAATCCCACTCGTCCAGGTCCTGCTGGTTCTGTGGGCAGCTCTTCGGGCCACTGAGGCCCTGTTCCTCCTTTGTTTGTGACCATGTCCGAGTGAGAGATGATTCAGGGGCTCAGCACCAAGGCCTCCAGTAACAGTGGTCAGTTCCTGAGCGCACTCGGTGGCCACAGGCAGCTGCCCATGGCTCTGGCAGGGATGTGAAGGGGAGGCCATGCAGGGGAGCAGCCCCCACGCCCCCGCCCTGCCCATGGGGGCCTGCAGCCCATGGGGATGGAGCAGCAGTTTCTGGTTGTGAAAGTCCATCCGAAAATCCTTCAATTTTTGCCTCACAATTGTCATGAGAAAAGACCCCCGAAAGGTTAAAAACTGTTGAGCTAGTTGGGAAAGAAAGTCTCATGCTTATTCAGTGTGTTCACAGGTGGTGTTTGCAGAACATGCCATGCTGAACTCGAAGGGGCATGCTGCCCTTTTCTGAACAATGGAACTGGACTTTCTTCCGACCTCCTGACTTGGCTGGTCTGAGCTCTGGGGTGGCTCCCCCCCCTTCCAAGAGAAGACCCCTCTCGCCTGCCTTCAACCATCATGACAGACAAAGAGAGATGTGAGTCCCCTCATCAAGCGACCAAGACAAGACAAGGAACCCCCCTGGCACCCTATTGGCACCCCTCTGGTACCCCCTTGGCACCCCCCTGGCAACCTCCTTCCAGAGACTGGGACTGTACCCCCTCCCAACTCGGGGAGGGGGGAAAAACTGCCCAGAGTAAACGTACCTGCGAGCATTCGGCCATGAAAACAATGGAATAACCTCCCCCCTCTTCCTGTTCCTATTCTTTTCCCCTCCATGGAAGCATTTTGTTGATTTGATACTGCAAAACCCCTGTGCCTTTGTTGGTTATTCTTTGCACCAAAAAATCATTTGTCACCCGTTCATTTCAGGCAGACCCTCACATAACTGGCGTCACGGACAGGATTCTGATAGCCAGTGAGATTTTGCAGGTACTGTGTAGTCTGTAATCTCCCGCAGAATGCATATGCCAAAGCCAAATCTCACCCTCTATTGAGCACACAGGCCCCGGAATTGACACAAAAGATTTTTTGGTGCAAAAGCAGGGGAAATTGTTACTGTCACTTCTGTTACTGATTTGATACTGGCATGGATACCGACACTGATACTCCTCCTAATCCTGATATTGATACTGGAATTGATGCTGTTATTGTTGTATTGGAGTTGAATCTGAACCAGTTACTGTTGTTACTGCTGTATTTGTGTACCTGGACTGTCTAAAAGGGGAGGGACAGACCTGAAGAAATTAAGCTGTGCCTTTTAGACAGATATTGTCCCTTCACCTACACAGGGAGCGAGGGGCGGCCCAGCGAAGGCTGACTGGCTTTTTCCCTGTTCTAGGTTTCTGGTCCCCTCACAAAGAAAACATTTGTGTGTGTGCGTGAGTGTGTGTATCTGGACTGTCTGGAAAGGAAGGGACAAACTGAAGCAATTAAAACAGTGCCTTCCAGACAGATTTTTTTTCTTCAGCTATCTAGGGAGATGAAGGAGAGCAAAAAGTCTGTATGACTGTGTAACTTGAGTTCACAAATCAGCTCCCTGGTATAGTCCTAGTCCCTTCACACAAAATGAATGAAAATCTCAATCCTAAAGCAAAAGCTGACTTTTACTCATTGCTTGCTAAACACAATGCCGAACCGTCATCTGGCGGAGAAACTTGGGCAGAGAACAATTGGTTTAATTTGGAAAATGTCATTGATAGAATATGTTCTCTGCAACATGAATCAAAATTCAAAATGGGTAACAATAAAAACATTCTTTGCTCAGTCCTCGGAGCATGTCTTACTGCAACCATAGAAAATCGCTGTAAATGGAGAACTGAGGAAATGGTAATTATAGATTCCCTTCAAAATTTTGTTGAAATTTTGCAAAAACAGTTAAATGAGGACAGAAATGAAATTTACACACTTCGAGCTGCCCTTAGGGAAGAACAAACCAAAACCATACACAAAATTAACTCCTCTACAGAGGAGGAAGGAAAAGGAACATCTTGCATTAAAAAAATTTATCTATACAAAGAGCTCAAGGCAGCAAAACAAAACTATTCTTACAAAGAATCTGAAACAGTTAAAAATTGTGGGGAAAATTGTTGTCCTCATTTGAGACCTTTTATTAAAACTGAATATAATTATATTAATAATGAAGACATGGATCCCCACATAACAACCAAACAAACATCATTCAATGCTACCGAATTAGCTAAATTGAAAAAGGAATTCGGTCGCCTCCCCCACAAATCAGAAACAGAATATGTGTTCTGTGTGTCCCTCACTGGCGAAGACCAGATTAAGTTAACTGAACAAGAAGCCAGTGGTTACTGGGGACACGGTGTTTTCCTTACAACAGGAGATAAGCGTGACTCCTGGTCTCTAACACAACGTGCAGCCTATTGGGCCGGGGGAACAAATCCCTTGGAAAGGGGTGATCCCCTAGCAATTGCCACTACCCCTGACCAAATCCTAGAAAGTGTACAAAAAGCTGCATGTTTGCAAATGATTCATGAGAGAAAATTAATTCCTGGTTTTGAATCCCCAATGCAATTGCCTGTGAAGCCTGAAATTATGACCCCTTTAATTCGTGGGCTTCCATAAACATTGAAATCAAAAGCAATCACTATTCAAGAAACAATTATGGCTTTAAGCCCAATAGATAGACTGGACAGATTTCTTAACAACTCCACTGATCAGTCTGAGTTCTACTGACACTGCACCATCACCCTATACACCAACACAGACCCCCACAACACCATCTGATACATCTAGTAGCTGTAAGGTTTGGACATGGAGTAAGGCAGCAGTTGATTAATTAAATTATTGTAGACAGTATGGGCCTGTAAAAACCCTGGAAGAAAAATCAGAAAAAACAAAAGGTGTCCGATTTATGGGAACTCCTAACACTGAAAACACAGAACCAGGAAAACAAATTTCCAACAGACAACGCTGGTGGATGCTGGAAATAAAAAAAGGGGTTCCCCGGGACATAATGGATGGTTTACCACTTGAAAAATTGCAGAAAATAATAACTAACTGGAATTTTAGGAGATCAACCCCCCCCCCACCCAGCCCAGTGCACCGATCCCCCTCCCTCACCAGAAACTAACAAACACTCCTACCAATACACAGTTCAGTACACACAATATATCACAGTCTCTCCCGCAGAACACAGCCAGTGAGCCAAAGTTAACACTTCCCCAGTTTCTCCCTTGGAATCTGGGCAAATGCAGTGAAACTGCATCTCAGCCTCTCCCACAGAACACAGCCAGTGAGCCAAAATTAACTGTTTCTCAGCTTCTTTCACAGAACTTGGACAGTGAAACCCTGGCTGTGAAACCCTGTGTCTCCTGAAAAGCACTAGCAGTAAGCCGGAAGTAACTCTTTCGCAACTTCTTTCACAGAGCCTAAGCAACATAACTGCCCACCCGCCCATGCCCCAAAACGCAAACAGTGAATCTTCACCAACAGAGCTTTCGGGAAGCTAATATCTCCACTGCTTACAGGTGAGCGAAGGGACGGAGGTTGGGTTTACTTACGAATGCTCACAAAAAATAAATCAGAAGACATGTTAATTACAGCAATCACGGGCCCCAAAAAAGTTCTGGTAACCTACATTGTTGATACGGGAGCCCAGATCTCCGCACTAACACATAGAGATGCCCAGAAGTGTGGAGTTGTTTCAACAAAAAGGCAATGCTGCGTTCTTAATGCTTTAGGAACCATAGAACCAATGAATGTTGCTCTGGTCAAAGTAACACTCGCTGGAGAAGAAAATCAATTGGTTGTCAAAATGGTAATTGGGGACATCCCGAATAATCTGCTAGGGATAGATGTCCTTGCAGCAAGGCAGTGGGAAGACACTGAGGGTTTTCTGTGGTCTTTTGGCACTCCGCCACTTAACATTAGGCTGCTTCAGACCGCACCCGCACTGCCTTACAGTAAAATAATCAATGTGAAACAATATC
The DNA here is from genome assembly GCF_035770615.1 of Melospiza melodia melodia. NCBI lineage: Eukaryota > Metazoa > Chordata > Aves > Passeriformes > Passerellidae > Melospiza > Melospiza melodia. The sequence goes on along the minus strand of NW_026948796.1, from coordinate 5,252,706 downwards.
CCTTGCCTTCTGAAGCTAGAGAAGGCATCAAACCAGTTATTCAGGATTTGCGTGATCAAGGAATAATAATTAACACACACTCCCCATACAATTCACCCGTGTGGCCAGTCCGAAAGCCCAACGGGAAGTGGAGACTTATGATTGATTACTGTAGGCTCAATGCCAGCACTGATCCTCTGACTGCAGCAGTGCCAAATTTAGCTGAATTAATAACATCAATACAAGAAAAAGCTCACACAATCATGGCAACCATAGATGTTAAAGACATGTTCTTCATGATACCTATACAACCAGAGGACATGGACCGCTTTGCATTCACATGGGAGGGACAACAGTACACATTCACCAGACTCCCTCAGGGATACAAACACTCTCCAACTCTAGCACACCATGCTTTAGCTAAGGAATTAGAAAATATACCTAAACCTGACACTGTAGCTGTGTACCAATACATTGATGACATTTTGGTAGGAGGGGAGGAAATTACATAGGTGGGGGATCTCCAACAGAATATAATCTATCTGGAGAGCCTTGATTTAAAGATTCCCTCGGAGAAAATTCAGAAGCCTTCTCAGGAAGTAAAATTTCTGGGAATTTGGCGGCGATCTGGAAGCACATGCATCCCACCTGACACTTTAACTTCTTTAGAGCAGATGAAAATGCCTGAAAATAAAAAAGACCTCTAGCAAGCTTTAGGACTGTTAGTATTCTGGAGGAAACATATCCCAGATTTCTCAATCATTGCTAGGCCCCTTTACAATTAACTAAGAAAAGGAGTCAAATGGGATTGGATTCCTTCTCAGGAGGAAGCACTGCAATTACTGATTTTTTAAGCCACTGCACATCAGGCACTGGGGCCCATTCACCCTAAAGACCCTTTCCAAGCGGAATGGGGATTTGCCTCCTCAGGGCTATCAATACACATCTGGCAGTGAGGTCCGGAGGGTCCAACAAGGCCTGTCAGTTTCTTTTCCTGTGGTTTTAAGGATGCTGAGAAAAGATACACTACCTGGGAAAAAGGATTGTTGTTAGCTTAGCTCTCATTGAAGTAGAAAAAAATCACACGGCAGCAAGCTATCATCTTGAGAGGTCCCTTCAAGGTAATTAAAGCTGTTACTAATGGGACCCCTCCGCCTGGTGGCACAGCCCAAAAGTCGTCAGTCAGGAAATGGTATGCTCAGATAGAGTATTACTGCAATAGCTTTTCTGTCACAGAAGATGCTGCAAAATTCTTGGCAATACAAGACACTGAGAGCCTGGATAGTAGCCAAGATAAACCTGCTTCTGTTATAAAAGTAGCACCACCCTTCTCACCTGAGCTAGCAGCAAACTGGTGGTTTACAGATGCTTCCTCAAAGCGGGAAGGAAAAATTTAGAAATATAAGGCGACTGCCTTGCATATTTCATCTGGTGAAAAAATTATCACAGAAGGGGAGGGCAGCGCTCGGGTAGGAGAACTCATAGCCCTCTGGAGTGTTTTCCAGCGTGAGCCACAAAACTCTTCTCCTGTTTACATCTACACTGATTCATATGCAGTACACAAAGTCTGCACTCAGTGGCTCCCTTTCTGGCAACAAAATGGCGGGGAAGTTATCAGAATCCCAGTGTGGCAGAAAGATAAGTGGAAAGAAATCCTAGAAATCGCCAGTAAAGGAAACTTTCTGGTTGGTTGGGTAGCTTCTCATCAAACTGATGGGAATCAAGCAGGTGAATGGAACAACAAAGTTGATGAATTAGCAAGGCTTAGCCCCCTGAAAAAAGAAACTATTTCAGAGGATTGGAATCAACTGTTAGAATGGTTACATGTAAAAAGGCAGCACATAGGTACCAAAGATCTGTACCAGGAAGCACACGCCCGCGGCTGGCCAGTCACCAGGGAAATGTGTAAAACATGCATATCGGCCTGTGAAGAGTGCCGCAAGCGACTGGAAAGGCATCCTTTAGATGATGACCCTCTGCATTTGAGGAAAGGTAAAGGCTTGTGGGATGCGTGGCAGAGAGATTATATTGGTCCTTTTAAGAAATCAGGAGGTAAACATTTTGTGTTAGTAGGAGTGGAAATTGTATCTGGGTTAGTACAAGCTGATGCTTTTAAAAGGGCCACAGGTGAAAATACAGTTTTACTTTGGCCAAACCCACTTACGTGACATGTCGCTGGGAGAATGACACAGTTAGTCCATTAGGATTAAGAGGCTTGGTTTACACATTTAAGATAAACACTGTACCAGAACCCACACCGAGTGCTGTAATTACACTCTCTCAGACCCTAAGTGCGAGCCTTTTTTCTGACTTCACATCCCGAATGGCAGGAGCAGCAGGGAACTCCTTCGAGTGGCCCTGGTCTCATGCCTTCCTGCAATCCACCGGATCTATGGGAGATGTCACGGGTCTGAACTTGTTAACAGTAGTTACACATGAGGATATGTTGTACACCAGACAAGAATGGGAAAGACGCAAAACCTGGCAGGTTCAAGGAGTAGTGGGTGAAAAAATTAGTGTTGGGTGCCGAATGGTTAATGGGTCTAATTACAGCAAAGCAAGGTCAATCAGTGTTTCCACAGATCGGGAAAACGAACAGCAGCAAATCTGCACACACCCAAGCATACGGGATTGCTGGTACAGTTTCACATTAACCGGCACTACAGAGGTAATTTGTCTCTGGGCCAAAGATACTCAAGGCCTTTCTTTTAAATTTGTAGTTAATGTTGAAAACACTGTTCCCACTGTCGCCACTATTACCACTTCACCCATACCCCCGGTCACACTCATCCCAATAATTTTCGAGATTGGACCTTATGTGATCAGGAAAACTGGCCAACAACAAATATTGTTCAATCCGGCATGGTCTCTCAAACAGGTAAAATTGCTAATGCAGCACAATGTTTCAGATATTGAACCAGCCTGTTCTCCGTTCCTGCAAACCTCTTTTGAAGGCTGGACCACTTGGCTTCGGAAACGAAGCTCTTTTAAGAGAACACCAAGGGATATGACCGGTGTTGTGGGTACAGGATTGGGAATTCTGAATAGCATTGACTCTGAAGTACTAATGAACAAATTGGCTGCTACAACTAGGGACCTGACCGGATTGCAGCAACCACTGAGGTCATCTCTGTCAGCCTTAGTGACACACCAGTGGCTGCTGTCAAACATTTTGCCAAATTGGGAAAGAGTGAATGTGGATGATCACAAATTGGTAATTGATGCACTTAGTGCTACACAGAACAATGTTTCCTTAGCCCTCAGCTGTATCCAGGCACAATTGTGGATGCAATCTGTCTCCGCTGCAATTATAAGAGAGGGTGAGGAAGGCACCTTCCCCACAGAAATTTGGAAAATAATCTGGGACAGTGCCACTGAATTTGAAAGAGAATTCCAATCCTGGTGGAACCTGGTGAACTTTACCTATGATCCCATCTCAAACACAGCCACTGCTTTTGTCCTAACCATACGCAATGCCTCTGTACATTTGGTCTTCCCTGTTATTGCATTAGGATTAAACCATGACGGAGCTGTTCTCAATCCTACTGAACATAGGGGATGGGCCCGTCAGGTCGATGACAAATGGCAAACTGTTAACCTGGAAACTTGTATTGTCCGAGACAAGCAAGGGTTTATCTGTGAAAACAATGCAATTGTAGCTCAAGATATCTGTTTGGACACAGAGCAGAACATCTGTCATTTTGAGATTCGTCCACATGAGGATACCCAGACAGTTCTTATATACATAGGCAATGGCTGTGCATGCTTTAGAACAACATGTGATTCTATCTTTGTAGAAGATGTTGTGGTAGATACAAAGAATCATTCAAATTTTTGTGCTTGTAACTTTACTAAGATAGTAGGACGTGATTTCTCTTATGAAGCTCCAGTTCTCACCACCTACTGCAATCCAACTATACACTGATCCAGAAGCTGATGCCCACTCCTATCGGAATGAATCTCACCCTCGTGAGACAACTATTGCTCCATCAAGACCTGGTTGACATCCTCAAGAAAATCAAGGAGAGCAGACAGAAGACCCTGGTGACTGTTCATGAAAATGTGAGACAAATACACCGGGTTATGGAGAGGGTAAAGCAAGATGCTGAGCATAGGTGGTGGGATACTCTCTTTGAGTGGTCTCCTACTGCCACAGGTGTTCTGAACAGTGTGTGCCATCCAATTGTTGTTCTTTTGATCCTAGTTACGCTTGACTTTATCTTGTCAGCAGCCCTATTCATTTTGAATTGGAGAATGATGAAAAAGCTTAAGAGATTGTCAACTGTAGTCAATGCACACCGCTTAGCTGATGTACTCGATACAATAGATGTCCCCAAAACACGTGATATGAGACAGTTATGAATCAAGCATATGTGCCTTAGAACAACTTCTTAAATATCAAGTATGATTTACAGAAAGTTACTTTAATTTTTAGAAAATAATTTTAAAAGATGACGATTATATTATGATTTGTTTGTTGTTTTGATTATTTGTGATTTGTCTTAATCATTTTGAAATTGTTAAACAAATGACATTGTGTTAATTGATTAATATTTTTTGAAATTGTTAAAATTAATCAAAATTTTTTGAAATTGTTATAACAAATAACCACTTGTGAAGTTGTTATGATGATCAATATTAATTATGTTTATGTTTGTTGGTTCCCTTTTTCCTTCTTTCTTTTCCTTCTCTTCCCCTTTTATCCCCTCTCCCCTGTCATCCCTACTTTTCTGGGGTTATGCTACCGACGTGCAACGAGTTTCAAAGACACTCTAGAGCTCTGCTGATGAAGATTCCTCAAGACAATCGTGAGTCACGGGGTCGTGTAGAAGTCCATCCGAAAATCCTTCAATTTTTGCCTCACAATTGTCATGAGAAAAGACTACCGAAGGGTTAAAGCTGCTGAGCCGGTTGGGAAAGAAAGTCTCCTGCTTATCTAGTGTGTTCACAAGTGATGTTTGCAGAACATGCCATGCTGTACTCGAAGAGGGCATGCTGCCCTTTTCTGGACAATTGAACTGGACTTTCTTCCAAACTCCTGAGCTGGCTGGACTGATCTCTGGGGTGGCTCCCCCCCGCTCCATGAGAAGACCCCTCTTGCCTGTCTTCAACCACCGTGATGGACCAACCGAGATGCGAATCCGCTCATCGAGGAACCAAGAACCCCTCTGGCACCCTATTGGCACCTCCATGGCACCCCCCTGGCAACCTCCTTCCAGAGACTGGGACTGTACTCCCTCCCAACTCAGGGAGGGGGAAAAACCTAACGTACCTGTGAGCATTCGGCCATGAAAACAATGGACTTCTCCCCTCCATGGAAACTTAATTTCAGCCATCCTTCCCCCAACCAAGAACAGTATATATATTGGGGATCAGTCCGACTCTCCTTTGAGCACTCCCCAAGATGTTTACAGGCGAGTTTCGGCGGCAGGACCCTGAAGATATCATGTTTTGGTAGCTATACCCCATTCCCTGACATTCTTTCCTCCCTTTTCTCCGTGTCTTACCCATCTCCTCCCCAATCCCATAACCAAACGCATATTTAGCTGTGGTTATAATAAATAAAATTGCACCTTGTTGATTTGTTACTGCAAAACACCTGTGCCTTGTGTTGGTTATTTTTACACCCAAAAATCATTCGTCACCCGTTCATTTTCGGGCGGACCTTCACAAGGCGTTACTTGGCACTCTGAGGCCTCGTAGTGCTGGGCAAGAATCCCTTGATGGTGAGAAGGGGGCAGTGGCTGAAGCCGTGCAGGCAGCGTGGGGCTGGGCAACGCCGTCACTTGGCATTGTCTGGGCTTCGGCCGCTGGGGCAGCTGTTCCCATCTCTCCTGCTTCCCGCTTCAGCTGCCCCAGTGCTTCGGGACAGGCCTTTGGCCTCTGGGCCCTGCGGCAGCAGGGCGGCCTTTCACAAAGTCGTGTTCCACACAGGCTGAAAAAATGCGGGGCCTGACTGAAAGTCTTGTGGAGCTCCTGGAGGAAAATGACAGCGACATGATCAGGATGAGCATTCTTCTACTCAGATATTTGCTCCTGGATAATGGTGCTCCAATAGCCACCCCCATCGCCCTGCAGCTGGCTGAGGCGCTCCTGCCACTCTTTGACAGCGTAAGGCTCTGTGCCCACAGCCACAGCCACTGGCTGCTGCCCAGACCCTTGGTGCCCTGTGCAGATGCAGGCCTGTGCCCTGGGGGGCCTGAAGCAGCTGATGCTCAGGTCTTTTGCCCTTTCCTTTCATCCAGGATGATATCCAGGTGCAGCTGAGCTCCATGGCTCTATTTCAAGAGATGCTGGACTTATTAACAGAAGAGGGAAGAAAGGCCCTCAAGTCCCACATGTGCCAGAGCCTGCTCCCTCTCTACTTCCACTGCCATGATGAGAATCAGATTGTTGCTGAGGTGAGCACTTGTGGCCAACTGCGGTCCCCCTGGCAGGGGCTTGGGCTGCCTCCTGCCCTGGCACTTTGTGGGCTGCAGCCTCCTCCAGCCTGTGCTACTGGGATGCTCCTGTGCCCTGGACTGTGGGGCCATCTGTGCATCTCTGTCCCTCTCCAGGCCTCCCGGGAAACGCTGCATTCCTCAGCCAGATTCCTGAAGAGGAGAGATATAGAACAAATGCTACACGTGGATCAGAGCTTTGGGGAGTGCCTGGTAAGAACAGCAGAGACCCCCCAGCCTCAGCATGGCCAAGGTCCCTGGGGGCGGTGCTTAGCCTGCGGGGCTAGCAGCTGTGCCCGCTGCTGCAGCCAGAGGCCGCACGGGCTCTGCTTCAGGCTCCCGTCGGCCTGAGTCGGGTGCCCATGGAGCGCCGGCCCGGCGGGGCTGTGGGGCGGCACCACGGCTCCCCGGGCAGCAGCCGGCCCTCCGCCCCTCCCCTCGGGAGCCCTTGGCCAGCGGCTGCTGGCCGCGCCTCAGGGCTGTGCGGGCAGGCGAGGCCGGCGATGGGCGCAGGCAGCGCCCGGCCCAGGAGCTGAGCCCGCGCCAACCCTTCCCTCCTGCCGCTCTCTGCAGCTGGCAGAGGACAGGAGCCGAACGGCCGAGCACCTGCGCCGGGCACTGCGCTACCTGCAGAGCCCACAGGAGTCCCTGCGAGAGGCGGCCGTCAGGTTCATGGGTGAGTCCCGAGCCCGGGCTCCTCCCCGGCCCGCCGCAGCTCGGCCCCGGCCCCGCCTGCTGCCCCGGCAGCGCCAGCCGGGCCCGGCGCCGTGGAGCCCCGCCTGGCCTGGGCGTTGCTGCCGCCCGTCTGGCAGCCGTGTCCTGGGGCGGCAGCGTGCGGCAAGGGCCCGGGCTGAGCTCTGCCTGGCCAGCAGCCCGGGTGGCCACGGCGCCGGCAGTGCCGCTGGCAGGGAGCTGTGCTGCTGCGGCCGTGACAGGCTCTGTGTTCACAGGCATGGCCGGGCGGCATATGAGAGGGCAGCAGCAAGAACTGCAGCTGATCTGCACTGGTGAGTGAGTGAGGGCAGCGGACTGACCGTGGGGGCTGGAGGGGGCAGCTGCAAGCCCTGCCCCTGCGGTGGAGGGATCTGCACCCGTGGGCAGAGCACACAGAGATATCAGGGCTACGTGTGGCATTCGTGGCCAGCAACTTCGGCCTGATCCCCTTGCTCCCTGCTCCCTGCGGGCCATGGCAAGAGACGACCGGGATGGCCCTGGCAAGGAGCTCTCCTTGACTCCCTGCACATGCAGGATCTGACCTTGCCTCTGTTCCTCTCTCTTGCAGCCCTTGAAGAAATGGCCTATGACAGCAGTCCTGCAATCAGAAATGCTGCCATTGAATCTTGTTTAGTTCTCCGAGCCATACAGAGAGCTCCCTACTCCCCATGGCGTCAGCTGCGAGATCGATTCCGCAGTGCATGGAGGAAACGGCCTCGTCTGTGTGGCACTGCCTTGCTGTTCTGCTGGAGGTCTGCAGAGAGATGATCTGGGGCCATTTAAGCCAGCAGGAATTTTCTTTTTCCTCTTTAACATTTCCTTGTTTGCATTTTCATTGTAGAGTATGTAAATATAAAATACGTTACAATACACAGAGTCCCAGGATCTTTCTTTTCCTGCCCAAGGTCTGTAGGGCAAAAGAGAAGAGGGGGAAAAGGTTGCTTGTACTCAGCCAGCTGCCCAGGCGTGCAGTGTTGCAGGGAAAATGGCCAGAAGCCTTTAGGCCTTTGGTGGTTCTGCTGACGTGTTTGTGCTGCCCACAGAGCGGCTGGGCAGGGGCCAGAGCTGCAGGGATCCCTGCCAGAGCGGTGCCTGGAGATGGCCACAAGCCCTGTGCTGGACAGGAAGGGCCATCCGTGTCCTCCTGCCCGTCTGCTGCTGCCTGCAGTGCTGAGGGCTCCCCGGTGCCTCTGGATGGGGCTCCCCTGCAGCTGCTCTGGGGCTGCGGCGCTGCTGCCGGGAAGCTTGGCCAGGCTGGGGGAGACCCTGAGGGGTTGAGGCACTGCTAAGCCCTGAGCAATTGGCCGGCAGAGGCCATAAGCAGCCCCCTGGCAGCCGCCTTTATCCTGACAGCCGGCTGCTCTGGTGCTTCCAGGTCGGTGGCCGGTAGGAGGGACGCCCTGGAATCAGGCGTGGAAACCTGCTCCTGGCCTTTCAGGGCTGTGAGGCCAGCTTTTGTGGGGCTGGGGGGGCGCCCTCCCTGTGCTCCAGACTGGAGCCCCCCACCCCTCAGCCTTAGGCATTGAGCTCCACTGCCTGATATCCAAGTCTTGTTCCTCTTGCTGTGGGGGAGGCCGAGCTCTGTGGCTTTCGGCCCCATTGAGCCAGAAGAGCAGCAGCTTTGAGCCCACAGGGGCCCCAGAAAGGCCCTCTTAGACCACGGGCATTCCTGTCCTGCCCAGGCCAGGGACACATGAGAGTGCAGCGGGCACCTTCAGGGTGCCACGCTGGCTTTGCACTGGGCCACCTCCCTGTGCTGTGCACGGCTGGCTCTTTGCTTTGCTGCTCTCGGCCTTGTGTTGTCGTACTCCGCTGGCTGCCTGCAGCCAGGGGCAGCCCTATCAGGAGGGTGAAAGGCCCCGTCTCCAACATCTCAACGGGGGAAATGGAGCTCTCCCAGCCCTCAGCCTACGCTGTAAGCAGAGCAGAGCCTTTTCCCCAGCCCCGTTGGCTTTCTGCCTGCTTCTGGCCCCTGGCCACCATGACCCACTGCACTCGCTCTGAGTCACCTACAGCATGGCTGGTGCCTCTTGATTTGCTGACCCTGGGATGTGAGGCTCACTGAGGGAAAGGTGGCTGTCCCAATGCTGAGGGCACACGTGGCTCACTGAGCAGACTTGAGGCTTCCCCATCAGCTTGTAGGTGCCTTATGTGTCATGTTACAGTGCTTGTGCTCCTGCCTCTTCCTGTCCCTCTTCTCACCCTCACCCAACCTGCACCCTCTGACCTACCTTCAATAAACCCTGTTGCATCAGACCCGGTGTCAAGAGCCCTCCTTCGGCTGCCGGTCGAGGGCACGTTACAACCTCCGGGCCTGGGAGCAAGGTGGGCTGGGGGAGCTGGTCTCTCAGACCAAGAGGGAACGGCTCTCGACAGCACCTGCCCATGGACCTTCCCCGCACCAAATAAAATCATCTCCAAGTTCAGCTAGTAAGCTAGTAAGGTATAAACCATTAATTGCCTGGAAATCGGGCACTAGTCTCTGAGTTCCATTAGGTTTCTTTATTGCTGATCTAGCAGTATTAAATTTTGACTCCCATTCTTCCAGTAGTCCTGATGTCAGGGATTTAATTGATTGTTGGCTCTATTCCTTTCCTAGCTTCTAATCTTCAAGGGTATTGCTTTCTGACTACTGCCCTAACTCTTGTCTGTAGCTCAATTTTCATAGGGTCTGCTCGTTTTGATTTTCCTGGGCTATCAGTATCCCATACTCTTGGGTACACCTGATTCAATACTTGCTCTAACTAGTTCTTCTTGTTTGTTGGTCTGGTGTCAATTGTCAGTCCTACTGCTAAAATCGCTCATTTGTCTTCAGGTACCTTCCATTGAAGTTTTCTTTTCCTAAACGGAACTTTTGCTTCTAAATTTTCAAGCAAATCCCTGCATAGGACAGATTTGGGTGAGTTTGGTAAAGAAAGAAACTGATGTATTCCCATTTTCTTCTTGATTTTACATCAAAGTGGTTTCAGGAAGAATGCATTTTCTGGCTGCCCTATAGTTGCTCCTATTGCTTGAAGATAGTTTTCACTTTTGGGTATCAGTTCTTGATTCAAGAGTGCAAATGTGTCTCCGCTATTTCTTAAAATTTCAACTTCTTCATCATTCTTTAGCTGTATTTTAAACAGTGGCCTGCTAGGGTAAGAATTGCCAGTCTTGGTCATTTCTTATCATCTAGAGTGGCTGCAAGAGTTTTGTGTACTTTGTCTGCTTACTCTGGGCACTGGCCCTATTTCCAGTGTCCTGATTTATTACATGATGCACATTGATTTGGCCCCAGCTTGGTCTGTGGCTGCTTTGAACCTCCTCTGCCTCTGCTATTTTCGCCCCTGCCTCTGCTTCAACCGCGCCTACATCCGTCCTCTCCCTGGTGCCGATCCAGAGCTGCCACCATGGCTGCAGGGAGCTCTTTTTCGTTTTCCCTCTCTTGACTATCATACACTTTCTACTTTTGATGTAGTGTCTAAAAGCTTGCGTGACTGCTCAATGTTGTTTGAACACTTCTCGAACTCAGACGGGCTTGGTGCTGTGACCATTTCCCTGGGGTGTTCCAGTTCGTGTTTATTTATCAGTTATCGTAGAATGGTTCGTTTTCATGTACCCCATATTTTCCCCAAGCTGGTTTACCCCTAGGTTCTGCCCTCCCTCAAAGCTGTCTCCCTCATGCCATTCCCCACTCTTTGTTCCAGCTCCTTCCCTGCCTCTCAAGATAATCCAGCTCTTTATTCCTGAACCTTCCCTGTCACTTTTGCCTTGGACCAATCCCTGACTGCACCACCCCTTTGGAATTCCTCTATTGCTGGAAGCCCCGCTGGCGCATGTGACCTACCCTCTCTTCCCATCTGTCCTAATTAGTCCCAAGCAACTGATGGAATCCCCTCGCTCCTCCCCTGCAGATTCCTTATTGCTCAATTGTTTGTATCCACCCCCTGAGTTGTACCCCGATAAAATCCCGTGCACAGAAGTGCTGGCGGCTCTTTGCTGCTGAATCCTTCCCTTGGAATAAGCCTTGGCCTGTGGAACCTCACAATCGAGGAGCCTCCTCCTTCTCTTTGGCCTGCTCTGTGCTGCAGTTAGTGCATCCTGAACCACTGAGCAGTGGCTCACCAGGGTCAGCCGCGGGCAGGACCCACGCCTTGGCCGTTCCCCACTCCTGGCGCAGTGCCGCAGTTTTCCCAAGAGCCAGCCCGGGCTCCGCTGGGCTGCGTCCATGGGGAACCCGTCCCAGTGCCCGACCGTGCTCTGGGTGAAAAACCTTGATCTGATATGGAAATGAAACCTGCCCTGTCCCAGCTCCCTGCCCTTTTCTCCAGTCCTGTCACTGGTCCCAACAGTGACGAGAGCTGCATCAGCCCCTCTGATTCACCTCAGGAGGAGGTTGAAGACCACAATGACGCCCTTTACTCTCCTCCAGGCTGAACAAAGTGGCTTCAGCTGCACCTGGATGGCTTCCCCTCCAGGCCACACTCCATCCTTGCAGTCCTCCTTTGCATTCTGGCTAATGGTTTCATAACTTTTGATATTGTGCTGCCCAAAAGTGCGCCCGTCTGCTTCCAGCGCTTCTCTTGGCTGCTGCTTCAGGGTGTGGGCACCATCATCAGAGACACAGAAGAGCTTCTCCTCCCAGACTTGTCCTTATCCTCCGCACTTCCACGTCTCTGCCTTGATCTTCACTGGGGAACTTGCCACTTTGTGGCCGCTCATTGCTGTGCTCAGCAGGGACACAGTTTTGTTTGGACATGAGCTGCCAGAGCAAGACATGCAGCAACTGAAGCTGAGAAATGCAGAGGCTGGGCAGATGCCGTTTTTTCCAGAATGTGGGAAAGAGAGTGAGAAAAGCACAAGGAAATTTCAGACTGTTAACTTTGCATTCTAATTGCCCTGCGAAACTCAGCAATGGCTGGTGCTCTGGTGCTACTGCCAATGCCTTCCATGAGAAAAATTCGTTTCAGGATGGAGCAACATCATCTGACAGAGACCAAGTGTGCCAGCAGTTGCTCCAGGTGCTCCTGCCATCAGCCCCTGCAGGAAAGAGGCACAGCCCCCAAGGCACGTGGCCTTTGGCTCCTTCTGGCACAGAAGCCCCCTGGGGGCACAGGTCTCTGGGGCAGGAGACAGGCACCAGTGCTGCCAGGGCTCGGGGAGTGGCAGGTCTGCTTGGCTGGGGACTCTGCCACACCTGCCTATGCTCCCCGGGCCCCAGGCCTCAGAGCAGCACTCGTGCCCGGGCCCACACTTTCCTTGTGCGTGTCACACCGGCAGCTTTAGGATGGCCACCAGCCGGGACGACGTGTCCCGAGGAGGCTGTGCCAACTTCCCTGCAAGGCCTCGTGCCCTTCCCAGAACGGCTGTGTCGGCAGCCCTGGGGGCTCCTTCTGCTGCCCTGAGCCCACAGAGCATGGCAGCGTTTGCTGATGGTCTGAGCCCTTCCTAAAGATCCTGTCGGCCTGCCTTAGACTCCTGGGGCCAGCCATTCCTTCCAAACTGGGCCACTTTGGGTGGGCTGGGCGTGGCCCCAGGGCAGGCGGCAGTGTGTGCAAGGGCCCTTGGTGACACAGTGCCGCACAGTCACTGTGACACGGAACGGGTGTCCAAAGGCCCTTTGTGACAAGGGGTTACATAGGAGCTGGAGGTGACAAGAGCACGCCACAGTGCTCAGAGCACGCGACGGGACAGGACGGGACAGAGCGGTGCCGTGAGGAGCCCCCGCACAGCGTGCCCGTTCGCGTCCCACCCGGAGCTTTTCTGAAGCCTTGTTCCTGCAGCTGAGCTCGAGGCCAGACCACAGGACTTGCTGACCCGTGGTCTCCCTGAGGCTTCTCTTCTGCAGGTGCCTTTGAGGCCATATCATAGTCCTTGTCAGGGGTCCCCTGTCCTTGTGGCAGGGGCCCTTGAGACCGAGTGCAGGACTTGCTGTCCTGTAGCCTTCCTGAGGCTTCTTACTTGAAGGTGCCTTCCAGGTACCACTGCAGGACTTGGTGCCTTGGAGCTTTTCCAAGGCAACTCTCCTGCAAATAGCCACAAATCCAGGCAGAGACATGGAGCAGAGACACCCGGCAGTGCCTGAGCTGGCCTGGGTGGAGGAGGAGGAAGAAGGCCCTGGAGCTGCCCCGGCACAGCAGACTGAAGAGGTGGTGCCGTTGCAGCCACCACAGGAGGGTGAGTGGCAGAGCTGGGCCACAGGACTGGTGCCTGCTGCCAACTTGGACCCCATGCCGTGCCGTGCGTTGCCATGCTATCCCCTGGGGACAGGCCCACAGAGAGGACGGAAGAGGGGCCGGGCAGACACCCCGCAGTGGCCATGCTCCATCCCCTGGGGCATCCCGGGGCTCTCTCGGTCTGCGGGATGCCGCAGGGCTGGGCCGTGCTCTCCGGCCTCTCCCGCAGCCCCTCATCTCTGGCTGCGCTCGCTCTTTGCCAGATGCAGCCCCAGAGCGCACACAAGAGCAGGAGTCCAGTCGTGGCCGCTTCCGCAGAACAGCGCAGGTACCTGCAGCCACCCCCACCTGGGCTGGGCCTGCTGTCCCTGCTCAGCCCAGCACCGTGTGTGCAGCACTGCATGCAACATCCTCGGCTTCTTGCCCTTCTCCTACAGTTTGTTTGCAACTTCCTCAAGAGAATTAAAGAGGAGGAAGAGACCATCGCCACGGGCGTAGGCCTCAGACCATACTCGCCCATCTTCCTAAGCAAAACCAGTGCTGCCCTGCTGTGTATGCTTGTAGAGGAAGATTTTTACACTCCAAAGCAAGTAAGCAGCCTGTGGCCAGGCTTTGATCCTCCCAGCAATTGCTTGGCCTCCCAATCCACGCATGCCGCTTGCTGTGAGTCTTTCAGGCCACATGGCAGTGGGGTGGGAAGGGAAGCACTCCTCTGGGGAAGCGGGGAACATTGCTCCCTCTGGCAGCTTTCCAAGTCTCCCCGTGCCTTCCCCAGGTGCCTGCCATGGTGAGCTACATCCACCAGTGGCTCATGGCCAATGATTCTGCTGAGCACAGGCTGGACAAGACCCTGCTGGATCTCACCGAAGCACAGCCAAATGACACAGTCATCACGCTCCTGCGTGTGGCCCCGTCCTGTGACAGGTATGGGGCCCACCTGCCCATAGGGCTCAGGCCTCTCCAGCCCATCACCCTGCACAGCCTGCCCCAGGTGTCGGAGCAACAGAGAGTTCCAGGGCCCTCTGGCTGCTCCCTTTCCCAGCCCTGCCATGTCAGCCCCTGAGCCTGCTGCCATGCTCCCTTGCCGCCTCTCAGGGCTCTGTCCCCACAGGGCTGGGCTGTCTGGCTGCTGCTGCCAGGGGGGCAGTGGGCAGAGGCAGAAATGGCAGCCGGCTCAGCTGCCCCCACTGCTGTCTCTGAGACCCCCCCTGAGACACAGCTCTAACCCTGCAGAGCTGCCATGGCCATGTGGAAGACCATCATGGGCTCAGCCAGGACTGTGGAGCTGGCGCAGCTGATCCTCCTGGATGTGCTGGGGAGCTGGCCAGAGTACAGCACCTGCACCTCCGATGGGGACGAAACGGGTGTCTTTGCCCTGACTGTGAGTTTCTGCAAGTGGCCTTTGCAGGCCCCAAGGCTGCCTCTCCAGCAGCTCTCTATCCTCCTTCCCCCACTGCATCTCCCTGCCTCTGGCGCTGGCCTGAAACCCAGCCCAGGGGCAGCTTCAGGCCCACCAGGCCCTGTGCTCCGCCTGCCAAGGTCTCTCCGGGCCTCTCCCTGCCACGCTCGGGCCCTGCCACACGCACACCTCGGCACTGAGCGCTGTCTCGGGGGGCTTTGTCCTTTGCAGGCAACTGTGGTGATGTGGAAGATCCTCCAGGTGCCCTGTCTCCCACGGATCTTGAAGGTGTATTTCCCCCGCCTATTTGTGCATCTGCTATTCCAAGTGTTCTTCAGCACTCTGGATATGCCAGAGGAGGTCGACACCTTCTGGAAGGGATGCCAGGAAGAGCACGGCCTTGCCACCAGCCCCAACAGGTGCTCCATCCCACTCCTCCTGTCCCTGCCACGTGGCCTGCCAAGGAGCCAGTGCTGCCAGCGTGACCTGGGCTTTGCCCTACACGCAGGTTTGCAGTGCGCACCCTCAAGTCCCTGCTCTGCCTTCTCCGCTGCGAGGATGTGGTGGTGGCAATGGAGTGCAGGTGTGCCTGGGACACGCTGCTCTCTCTTGACACTCACCACTTTGCCGTGGCTCTGCTTGCCAGGTGAGACCCCCTTCTCCCCACTGCCTCTGACATTTCTGCTCTGTGCCCAGGTGCCCCACAAAGTGTCCGTGGTGACAAGGGCCAGAGGGCCTTGTCACTGAGGGACGGCCAAGCAGACTGGAAAAGGCTGGCACAGGAGGGTGCCCATGAGCAACCAACTGCCAAATGGCCCACGTCCCCTTGCTGGAAGGGTGCTGGGGAAAGATGAGAACAGGGTGAGTCACGCCTGGGAGAGGTTTGCCCCACTGCATCAGGGTCTTGTTTCCTTTTTCCCCTCTTCAGAGAAATACGCCGCTTAGCCATCCACTTTTGTTCCGCGATTGCATTCTACCTGCTCGCCCTGCTCGGCAAAGAGATGCCATACTGGGATTTCCCTGCCCTGGCATTCCTCGTGGAGGTGAGCCTCAAGGCCAGCGCTGCCTGGCTGAGCTGCCTCCCAGCCCTCTGGCCTCTCGCAGCCACAGCTGCCAGGACAGTGCCCGTGCCCTGTGCTGCTGCCTGGGCCCGGCCCTGTGCGCTTCTGGGCTCCTGCCGGCTGGCTCCCCTGTCACTGCCCGGTGTCTTTCAGGTCCTCGAGTGCCTGGACTTGAGCGAATGTAGTGACAGCGTTCTGGAGATCCTGGCACAGAACCTGCAGAGCGAGCACATGGCCAGGCATTAGTTGGCACTCCGAGGCCTTGTAGTGCTGGGCAAGAATCCCTTGATGGTGAGAAGGGGGCAGTGGCTGAAGCCGTGCAGGCAGCGTGGGGCTGGGCAACGCAGTCACTTGGCATTGTCTGGGCTTCGGCCGCTGGGGCAGCTGTTCCCATCTCTCCTGCTTCCCGCTTCAGCTGCCCCAGTGCTTCGGGACAGGCCTTTGGCCTCTGGGCCCTGCGGCAGCAGGGCGGCCTTTCACAAAGTCGTGTTCCGCACAGGCTGAAAAAATGCGGGGCCTGACTGAAAGTCTTGTGGAGCTCCTGGAGGAAAATGACAGCGACATGATCAGGATGAGCATTCTTCTACTCAGATATTTGCTCCTGGATAATGGTGCTCCAATAGCCACCCCCATCGCCCTGCAGCTGGCTGAGGCGCTCCTGCCACTCTTTGACAGCGTAAGGCTCTGTGCCCACAGCCACAGCCACTGGCTGCTGCCCAGACCCTTGGTGCCCTGTGCAGATGCAGGCCTGTGCCCTGGGGGGCCTGAAGCAGCTGATGCTCAGGTCTTTTGCCCTTTCCTTTCATCCAGGATGATATCCAGGTGCAGCTGAGCTCCATGGCTCTATTTCAAGAGATGCTGGACTTATTAACAGAAGAGGGAAGAAAGGCCCTCAAGTCCCACGTGTGCCAGAGCCTGCTCCCTCTCTACTTCCACTGCCATGATGAGAATCAGATTGTTGCTGAGGTGAGCACTTGTGGCCAACTGCGGTCCCCCTGGCAGGGGCTTGGGCTGCCTCCTGCCCTGGCACCTTGTGGGCTGCAGCCTCCTCCAGCCTGTGCTACTGGGATGCTCCTGTGCCCTGGACTGTGGGGCCATCTGTGCATCTCTGTCCCTCTCCAGGCCTCCCAGGAAACGCTGCATTCCTCAGCCAGATTTCTGAAGAGGAGAGATATAGAACAAATGCTACACGTGGATCAGAGCTTTGGGGAGTGCCTGGTAAGAACAGCAGAGACCCCCCAGCCTCAGCATGGCCAAGGTCCCTGAGGGCGGTGCTCAGCGTGCGGGGCTAGCAGCTGTGCCCGCTGCTGCAGCCAGAGGCCGCGCGGGCTCTGCTTCAGGCTCCCGTCGGCCTGAGTCGGGTGCCCATGGAGCCCCGGCCCGGCGGGGCTGCGGGGCGGCACCACGGCTCCCTGGGCAGCAGCCGGCCCTCCGCCCCTCCGCTCGGGAGCCCTTGGCCAGCGGCTGCTGGCCGCGCCTCAGGGCTGTGCGGGCAGGCGCGGCCAACGATGGGCGCAGGCAGCGCCCGGCTCAGGAGCTGAGCCCGCGCCAACCCTTCCCTCCTGCCGCTCTCTGCAGCTGGCAGAGGACAGGAGCCGAACGGCCGAGCACCTGCGCCGGGCACTGCGCTACCTGCAGAGCCCACAGGAGTCCCTGCGAGAGGCGGCCGTCAGGTTCATGGGTGAGTCCCGAGCCCGGGCTCCTTCCCGGCCCGCCGCAGCTCGGCCCCGGCCCCGCCTGCTGCCCCGGCAGCGCCAGCCGAGCCCGGCGCCGTGGAGCCACCCTGGCCTGGGCGTTGCTGCCGCCCTCTGGCAGCCGTGTCCTGGGGCGGCAGCGTGCGGCAAGGGCCCGGGCTGAGCTCTGCCTGGCCAGCAGCCCGGGTGGCCACGGCGCCGGCAGTGCCGCTGGCAGGGAGCTGTGCCGCTGCGGCCGTGACAGGCTCTGTGTTCACAGGCACGGCCGGGCGGCACCTGAGAGGGCAGCAGCAAGAACTGCAGCTGATCTGCACTGGTGAGTGAGTGAGGGCAGCGGACTGACCGTGGGGGCTGGTGGGGGCAGCTGCAAGCCCTGCCCCTGCGGTGGAGGGATCTGCACCCGTGGGCAGAGCACACAGAGATATCAGGGCTACGTGTGGCATTCGTGGCCAGCAACTTCGGCCTGATCCCCTTGCTCCCTGCTCCCTGCGGGCCATGGCAAGAGACGACCGGGATGGCCCTGGCAAGGAGCTCTCCTTGGCTCCCTGCACATGCAGGATCTGACCTTGCCTCTGTTCCTCTCTCTTGCAGCCCTTGAAGAAATGGCCTATGACAGCAGTCCTGCAATCAGAAATGCTGCCATTGAATCTTGTTTAGTTCTCCGAGCCATACAGAGAGCTCCCTACTCCCCATGGCGTCAGCTGCGAGATCGATTCCGCAGTGCATGGAGGAAACGGCCTCGTCTGTGTGGCACTGCCTTGCTGTTCTGCTGGAGGTCTGCAGAGAGATGATCTGGGGCCATTTAAGCCAGCAGGAATTTTCTTTTTCCTCTTTAACATTTCCTTGTTTGCATTTTCATTGTAGTGTATGTAAATATAAAATACGTTACAATACACAGAGTCCCAGGATCTTTCTTTTCCTGCCCAAGGTCTGTAGGGCAAAAGAGAAGAGGGGGAAAAGGTTGCTTGTACTCAGCCAGCTGCCCAGGCGTGCAGTGTTGCAGGGAAAATGGCCAGAAGCCTTTAGGCCTTTGGTGGTTCTGCTGACGTGTTTGTGCTGCCCACAGAGCGGCTGGGCAGGGGCCGGAGCTGCAGGGATCCCTGCCAGAGCGGTGCCTGGAGATGGCCACAAGTCCTGTGCTGGACAGGAAGGGCCATCCGTGTCCTCCTGCCCATCTGCTGCTGCCTGCAGTGCTGAGGGCTCCCCGGTGCCTCTGGATGGGGCTCCCCTGCAGCTGCTCTGGGGCTGCGGCGCTGCTGCCGGGAAGCTTGGCCAGGCTGGGGGAGACCCTGAGGGGTTGAGGCACTGCTAAGCCCTGAGCAATTGGCCGGCAGAGGCCATAAGCAGCCCCCTGGCAGCCGCCTTTATCCTGACAGCCGGCTGCTCTGGTGCTTCCAGGTCGGTGGCCGGTAGGAGGGACGCCCTGGAATCAGGCGTGGAAACCTGCTCCTGGCCTTTCAGGGCTGTGAGGCCAGCTTTTGTGGGGCTGGGGGGGTGCCCTCCCTGTGCTCCAGACTGGAGCCCCCCACCCCTCAGCCTTAGGCATTGAGCTCCACTGCCTGATATCCAAGTCTTGTTCCTCTTGCTGTGGGGGAGGCCGAGCTCTGTGGCTTTAGGCCCCATTGAGCCAGAAGAGCAGCAGCTTTGAGCCCACAGGGGCCACAGAAAGGCCCTCTTAGACCACGGGCATTCCTGTCCTGCCCAGGCCAGGGACACATGAGAGTGCAGCGGGCACCTTCAGGGTGCCACGCTGGCTTTGCACTGGGCCACCTCCCTGTGCTGTGCACGGCTGGCTCTTTGCTTTGCTGCTCTCGGCCTTGTGTCGTCGTACTCCGCTGGCTGCCTGCAGCCAGGGGCAGCCCTATCAGGAGGGTGAAAGGCCCCGTCTCCAACATCTCAACGGGGGAAATGGAGCTCTCCCAGCCCTCAGCCTACGCTGTAAGCAGAGCAGAGCCTTTTCCCCAGCCCCGTTGGCTTTCTGCCTGCTTCTGGCCCCTGGCCACCATGACCCACTGCACTCGCTCTGAGTCACCTACAGCATGGCTGGTGCCTCTTGATTTGCTGACCCTGGGATGTGAGGCTCACTGAGGGAAAGGTGGCTGTCCCAATGCTGAGGGCACACGTGGCTCACTGAGCAGACTTGAGGCTTCCCCAGCAGCTTGCAGGTGCCTTATGTGTCATGTTACAGTGCTTGTGCTCCTGCCTCTTCCTGTCCCTCTTCTCACCCTCACCCAACCTGCACCCTCTGACCTACCTTCAATAAACCCTGTTGCATCAGACCCGGTGTCAAGAGCCCTCCTTCGGCTGCCAGTCGAGGGCACGTTACAACCTCCGGGCCTGGGAACAAGGTGGGCTGGGGGAGCTGGTCTCTCAGACCAAGAGGGAACGGCTCTCGACAGCACCTGCCCATGGACCTTCCCCGCACCAAATAAAATCATCTCCAAGTTTAGCTAGTAAGCTAGTACGGTATAAACCATTAATTGCCTGGAAATCGGGCACTAGTCTCTGAGTTCCATTAGGTTTCTTTATTGCTGATCTAGCAGTATTAAATTTTGACTCCCATTCTTCCAGTAGTCCTGATGTCAGGGATTTAATTGATTGTTGGCTCTATTCCTTTCCTAGCTTCTAATCTTCAAGGGTATTGCTTTCTGACTACTGCCCTAACTCTTGTCTGTAGCTCAATTTTCATAGGGTCTGCTCGTTTTGATTTTCCTGGGCTATCAGTATCCCATACTCTTGGGTACACCTGATTCAATACTTGCTCTAACTAGTTCTTCTTGTTTGTTGGTCTGGTGTCAATTGTCAGTCCTACTGCTAAAATCGCTCATTTGTCTTCAGGTACCTTCCATTGAAGTTTTCTTTTCCTAAACGGAACTTTTGCTTCTAAATTTTCAAGCAAATCCCTGCATAGGACAGATTTGGGTGAGTTTGGTAAAGAAAGAAACTGATGTATTCCCATTTTCTTCTTGATTTTACATCAAAGTGGTTTCAGGAAGAATGCATTTTCTGGCTGCCCTATAGTTGCTCCTATTGCTTGAAGATAGTTTTCACTTTTGGGTATCAGTTCTTGATTCAAGAGTGCAAATGTGTCTCCGCTATTTCTTAAAATTTCAACTTCTTCATCATTCTTTAGCTGTATTTTAAACAGTGGCCTGCTAGGGTAAGAATTGCCAGTCTTGGTCATTTCTTATCATCTAGAGTGGCTGCAAGAGTTTTGTGTACTTTGTCTGCTTACTCTGGGCACTGGCCCTATTTCCAGTGTCCTGATTTATTACATGATGCACATTGATTTGGCCCCAGCTTGGTCTGTGGCTGCTTTGAACCTCCTCTGCCTCTGCTATTTTCGCCCCTGCCTCTGCTTCAACCGCGCCTACATCCGTCCTCTCCCTGGTGCCGATCCAGAGCTGCCACCATGGCTGCAGGGAGCTCTTTTTCGTTTTCCCTCTCTTGACTATCATACACTTTCTACTTTTGATGTAGTGTCTAAAAGCTTGCGTGACTGCTCAATGTTGTTTGAACACTTCTCGAACTCAGACGGGCTTGGTGCTGTGACCATTTCCCTGGGGTGTTCCAGTTCGTGTTTATTTATCAGTTATCGTAGAATGGTTCGTTTTCATGTACCCCATATTTTCCCCAAGCTGGTTTACCCCTAGGTTCTGCCCTCCCTCAAAGCTGTCTCCCTCATGCCATTCCCCACTCTTTGTTCCAGCTCCTTCCCTGCCTCTCAAGATAATCCAGCTCTTTATTCCTGAACCTTCCCTGTCACTTTTGCCTTGGACCAATCCCTGACTGCACCACCCCTTTGGAATTCCTCTATTGCTGGAAGCCCCGCTGGCGCATGTGACCTACCCTCTCTTCCCATCTGTCCTAATTAGTCCCAAGCAACTGATGGAATCCCCTCGCTCCTCCCCTGCAGATTCCTTATTGCTCAATTGTTTGTATCCACCCCCTGAGTTGTACCCCGATAAAATCCCGTGCACAGAAGTGCTGGCGGCTCTTTGCTGCTGAATCCTTCCCTTGGAATAAGCCTTGGCCTGTGGAACCTCACAATCGAGGAGCCTCCTCCTTCTCTTTGGCCTGCTCCGTGCTGCAGTTAGTGCATCCTGAACCACTGAGCAGTGGCTCACCAGGGTCAGCCGCGGGCAGGACCCACGCCTTGGCCGTTCCCCACTCCTGGCGCAGTGCCGCAGTTTTCCCAAGAGCCAGCCCGGGCTCCGCTGGGCTGCGTCCATGGGGAACCCGTCCCAGTGCCCGACCGTGCTCTGGGTGAAAAACCTTGATCTGATATGGAAATGAAACCTGCCCTGTCCCAGCTCCCTGCCCTTTTCTCCAGTCCTGTCACTGGTCCCAACAGTGACGAGAGCTGCATCAGCTCCTCTGATTCACCTCAGGAGGAGGTTGAAGACCATAATGACGCCCTTTACTCTCCTCCAGGCTGAACAAAGTGGCTTCAGCTGCACCTGGATGGCTTCCCCTCCAGGCCACACTCCATCCTTGCAGTCCTCCTTTGCATTCTGGCTAATGGTTTCATAACTTTTGATATTGTGCTGCCCAAAAGTGCACCCGTCTGCTTCCAGCGCTTCTCTTGGCTGCTGCTTCAGGGTGTGGGCACCATCATCAGAGACACAGAAGAGCTTCTCCTCCCAGACTTGTCCTTATCCTCCGCACTTCCACGTCTCTGCCTTGATCTTCACTGGGGAACTTGCCACTTTGTGGCCGCTCATTGCTGTGCTCAGCAGGGACACAGTTTTGTTTGGACATGAGCTGCCAGAGCAAGACATGCAGCAACTGAAGCTGAGAAATGCAGAGGCTGGGCAGATGCCGTTTTTTCCAGAATGTGGGAAAGAGAGTGAGAAAAGCACAAGGAAATTTCAGACTGTTAACTTTGCATTCTAATTGCCCTGCGAAACTCAGCAATGGCTGGCGCTCTGGTGCTACTGCCAATGCCTTCCATGAGAAAAATTCATTTCAGGATGGAGCAACATCATCTGACAGAGACCAAGTGTGCCAGCAGTTGCTCCAGGTGCTCCTGCCATCAGCCCCTGCAGGTAGGAGCACAGTCCCCCATGCACATGGGCTTTGGCTCCTTCTGGCACAGAACTGTGATAAAGAGGTATGATTCATGCTGATAAAAATTGAAACAGTAATCGGTATTGATACAGTAGTTAATATTTGGGAATATAAAATAGTTAAGTTTGTATTGCCAAAGAAGAGAGGGAGAGGAGGGCCTCCCACCCTTCTCCCCGCAGATGTTCTCAAGGACCACAGGAAAGAAGCCGAATATGCAATTGGTAAAAAGTGGCAAAACCCGGTTGGGTCCCAAAAAATGCTAATTATAAGGGATTTTTTGCCTTGATATATAGCTACAGTGATATGTTATTCTTGGTTTACATTGTACTGCCTTGATACGCATTTGTAACTGAAAGGTGAATCAAAGGACAAAGAAGATGACTACAGAGCCTTCATCAGTGACGAGCCCCAAAGAGTAGTGCGACCACCAAACCGAGTGGTGGCTCATGCATGGTAAAAATGGTAATGAAGGCAGAGATAGAAGTATGAGAAACCGAAAATGGGAGGCGATGGCATTTAGACATGGCATAAAAGGGGGGAATCTTTACTTGACAAGCTTGTACATGATGTGGCAAGGGTCCCAGAACCCTGCACTCCATACCCCACGGTTATCTTTTGCTTTTGTGCCATAATTGGAACCAAATTTTCCCTTATTTTAATCAAATTATATTGTATTAAATTTTATATTTTTTTACTTTAACTATTCAATTAAAATTGTTACTACTTTTAATCTTGTTTGGTTTTTTTTATGATGGGATAATTGGGCAAACATAAGAATTTTGGTGCCAATATCCGGGACTGTCTCAGCTCCTGGGAGGTGGATAGTTTCTGGGAAGGAGTTCCCCACCTGATTTTTAAGTGGTCCCAAGGCTAGACCACTCTCCCTTGGGAAAAGAGAGTCTTTATTAAAATAATGCATAAGCAAATTAATTATTAAAATCGTGCAAGAGAGGCTCCCATCATAGTGCCGGCTTACAGGAGAGAGAGTACCCATAGAAAACTGCTTTGTGCACGAAGACCCTCGTGAGAAAAGGAGGCTGTGAGTATCACGATGTTTTGGGTCGGGGGGCGGCTGTATGCATGTGTGAGTGTGTGTGGAGTGTCTGAGACAGGGGCTGGGCAGTCCCGGACCCCCAAAGTGAGTGGGACCTCCCAGTACCGCGTTTCCGAGATCTCCATGAGGAGACCGGCCAGAAAAGGAGGGAAGCGAAAGAAAAGTGAACGAGTGGGGACCCCAGGAGGGTTTGACCCAGGGGGAAGGAGGGGATCCCTGGTCCAGGCACCTGTGGGAAGGTCCTTGAGCAGGAGGTATTGACTCAGTAGGGAGACTGAGAAAGAGAGTGAATGAATAGGTTCAAATTTCCTTGGAGGGGTTGGTAGCAGGCAATTTAGTATGTGATTAGATGGTGAGAGGTTGACGCTAATAGATTGAGAAAGAGGGAGAGATAGGAGTGGAACAAGTAGATTGCAGAGGGAGAGATAGGAGTGGAACAGTTAGATTCAAAAGGCAGTGTGACAAAGTAGTGAGGAAGTTGAGCCATGAAGTGAGTGTGGGAAACTAAGACTCTCCTGGTACCGGGGTGTCACAGTGGTCGCAAATATTACATTATGACTATACTAAAAAGAAATAGAAAGAAAGGTTCTCAGAAGGTTAGCTAAGCTAAGAATAGAAAAGAATGAATAACAAAGGAGCTCTCTCTGACTCTGTCCCAGAGCGAGCTCGGTCCTTGATTGGCCATTAATTGTAAACATCCAACATGGGCCAATCACAGGTGCACCTGTTGCATTTCACAGCAACAGATAACCATTGTTTACATTTTGTTGCTGAGGCCACAGCTTCTCAGAAGGGGAAAAAATCCTAAAGAAAGGATTTTTCACAAAAGATGTCTGTGACACCAGGGATTTCTTAGTTTGTTGTCGCCAGAAATGGGTCAGGGAAAAAGTAAGTTCCTTGACCCAGGGGCTGCGGATTGTGTGAATAATTCACAGCAGTTTGAGGTATCTAGGAACTGTGAGGCGGGTTCTCAGGGGGAGAGCATTCCTCAGGACAGCCCACTGGGGATGATAATACGGTTTAGGGATGAATGGGAATCCCAAAGGAGAAAAAGTAAACGGAAAATAGTTAAGTATTACATGTTTAAATGGACAAAGGAAATGATCCGGAAAGATATTTTATATTGGTCCAAGTTCGGATCATTTGAGGATTGGATTTGCCAGGCTCTAAATATATATGTGAATTCAAAAGACCCTGTTAATCAGGAGGAGAGTGAAAATGCTGCCTTTTGGAGTCCTGAGGGGAGAAGTAGGTCTGTTGTTCAGAGGCAGGACAGAGGACTTCAGGAGTTACTGAGAGGAGCACAAAGGGTGTATGTGAACAGAGATAAGAAAAAGCAGAAAGCAGATGCCAGAATTTTGGTAGCAGCAGTTAAAGAAATGCAGGCAGCTTTGAATACAGAAAAATCCACAGAGAAAAACAAAGAGCAGATGTCAAGATCTATCTTTAGGAACACAAGACCTGTGTGTTTTTCCCACTACAAGAAAGAGCACCTAAAAAAATTCTTGCCCTACCTTAAAGGGTGCAGGTCCTACTTGTTTTTACTATCATAAAAAGTGTCAGAGACAAAAAAAGTTGCAGGAAGAAAGAGCAAGATGAGGAAACTTTTAATGGAGGTCAGGGGCTCTGTTTAATGAAGGGGACTGAAAAACACCACCAGAAGTGTGTTGATAAGTTATATTCTTAGTCAATACAGGAGTTTCTCAGTCGACAATGACAAAATTACCCCAGGGATGTGAGATAAGTTGTGAGCAAGTTCCAGTAGTTAGAATTACAAGAGAGGCTTTTCCAGTTCCTGTAATTAAAGGGGTGCAAATTTAAACAGGTGACAAATTTGGAGTAATTGATTTATTGTTGATACCAGAAGCCGAGAATAATTTATTAAGCAGAGATCTAGTAATAGCCTTAAATTTACAGATAAAACCCTGGGAAGGAAAACTAAAAAATTATTCTTTAACTGAAGAAGATAATCTGGAAATTAATGATACGGGTTGGCATTTGAGTGAAGTGGGGAAGAGCTTGGGGTAAAGGAATCTGGTCCCCTTAGTCCCTCCTGGTCAGCACAAGCCTGTGAACTTTATGCATTACTCCGTGCATTATTCATACTAAAAGAGCAAGAAGGGACTATTTAAAAAGACTCCAAATATGCTTTTAGTGTAGTACATACTTTGAGAACAATTTGGAGGGAAAGGGGACTTATAAACACTCAAGAGAAAGGGTTAGTACATGGGGAATTGATAATTCAGATACTTGAAGCTTTAAAAAGGTCAAAGAAAATAGCAGTAGTTCATGCAAAGGGACACCAGAGAGACAGGGATATTAGAGTCAGAGAGAATAATTTGGCCGACAAAGAAGCAAAAAGAGCGACCTTAAGGAAAAAAAAACCCAAAGCAAAAATACTGAAATCATGACCTTACAAGAAACAGAATTCAGCAGGGGACACTTTCTCTTTCACTAGCAGAACTGGCAGCTATAAGGAAATTAGGAGCAACATTTAAGGAGGGAAAGTGGGTTTTTCTTGATAGCAAGATTATGATGCCAAAACCAGTGGCACATTAGGTCTTAGATAACTTGCATAGATGGACACACTGGGAAACAAGAGCCCTTTGTGATCACTTTTTAAAATTTTATGGGTGTATAAGGATATTTGAAATTGGAAAGCAAATTACCCAGTGGTGTCTCACCTGTCAAAAAGTAACTAAGAAGGCGTTAAGAAGCCCTCTCTCTGGAGGATGCAAAACAGCCTACGGGCTATTTGAAAAGATCCAGGTTGATTTTACAGAATTGCCTAAAGTGAGTCGGTGGAAATATTTGTTAGTTATAATAGATCAATTAACTCAGTGAGTTGAAGCATTTCCAGCAGCTTGGACTACAGTTCAAACGGAGGCTAAAATATTGTTGGAACATGTAATTCCAAGAATGTGATAATATGGTGGGATTGAAGTGGATTTATATTAACCCTGATTTAGTAAGAATGAACTAAGCATCCTGGAGTGGCTGCCGACCGCAATTCCCTTGAGCTCAGAGGCAGAAGAACGCTGGTGGAAAAGAATAAAAGACTTTCTGAATCAGTGGGAACAGCCTAAAAGGATCAAAGATCTCCTCCAGGGTTACCCACCAGCAACATTATTAGAATTTATTACAAAACTGCAATTCCAGAAACTGAGATTGATAACACCTGCTGTTGAAAGAGTCCAGAGACAACTAAAACGTTGGGAGTGCAGTAAACATGGTTTAGGGTGTCATCCCTGGATATGTATTGTTTGCACACTTTGCTTTAACTCATGGTGGAGAGTAACTAAGAGGGAAGAGAAGGAGAAACAATTGATTTGGTTGCTTTGCTATAGTTATGTATTTAGACAGCTAACTATAGAACGCATTGCTAGTGATTTTTTTTAGATACCAATGAGACTGGGAGACGGGACCCTTCCAGGAGCAATTGGATTAATAGAGAACTTAGATCAATTGGTTCTTGCCATATTGGCTGTAGCACAAATAAGAGAACGAGCAATTTATAATATTATAGACCAGTGTCTCATAATCGATAGTTGTTGTGGAGAAGAAGTCTATATATCACATCATAAGCGCATTCCAGGGGCATATTGGCCTGGCGAGTGTGCCTATTGGAGGCTGCGATTTAATGCACTTCTTGCACTTGAAGTAGAAAATATTTAGTGAAATCTTATTGTGGTTGACACATCCCTAAAATTTTGGAAAATTAAGGTTTATGGTATTCCAGCCTAACCTTTCCCCTGTTCTTGTCGTTTTAATTATTTCTTCTTAACCAGCCAGAACTGAGAAATGGCATTTAAGAGGGGACAAGCAAACTGTGGGGCTATGGGTACCAGAGAAACTAAAAACACCAGTGACTAGATCCCTAGATATTACCTTTGCTACTGAGAAGACTAGCATCTCGGCCCTTGGTTGCAACCCAAGGGGCCTTGAGAAAGGTAGAAAGGTAGATTTCCTAAAGAAATCTATTATATTATTTTCACTGTGATCATTCTGGTACCCTGGACGGTTGGCCAAAGCCAGAGAGCCACACCTGACAGAGTTTCATCAATAAAAAAGCAAACAGGGCAAAAACCAAGTCCCAGCAATTTCAATATTTGTGACTATTGCAATCACCCTATGAAGATTAAGGACAAGATGGGATCTGTGTTTGTGACACACCCATATGTTAGTTCTGCTTGCTACAATCACAACCACTTTATAGCTGTTTGTGTTAAAGAAAGAAAGGTGCATTGGGTAGGGAAAAATTTAAACTATAATGGACGAGCTCCTCATCCCCATGGTAATCAGATTTGCCCCCAGTATGAAAAGTTCTTTTGTTTTGAAAGAGATGATCCAAGTATAAGCATGGGAAACCAGGCACTAAGAGAAAAATTGAAAGAGAAAATAAAAGAAGAGAAAGAAACAAAGGAGAATAGAGGAAAGAACAAGAGAAAAGAGTCAAAAGAATTGGCTGAATTGTATAAATAACTTAAACAGCACTACAAAGATTGGAACCTGCCAGTCTTGAATAAGAATCTGTTTGTGAGGTTGATGCAAGAGATTGCTACAGAATTGGGATTATCCAAATGTTGGATTTGTGGAGGTCTAAAAATAGCTGAAAAGATGGCCGTGGAAAAGTGAGAGCTTAGCTCCAGAACAATTTTTAAAATGGAACCATAGCCAAATTTCTACAACATTGAAGAGACTTGAAAGATAGATTCTAAGCTATCAAGTAATTGAAATCATTTGTATAACTCAAGAAGGAAGAAAATGTAATAAAGTAGTGGGGCATACTCCTTGTAAATCCACATTGGTGGTCAATATGGATAATTGTTCAAAAGTTTGGTGACCTGAAACCCCTGTTGGATATTAGAGACCAATAAAAAATAAACTGTGAATGGGATGAACAGATTGATTTATGCTGGTACAGAAGTCCTGGAGCTAACCACTACCAATCTATCAATGGCTCAGGATTGGTCATGGGGGTATAGGACCCTAATTTGCCTGTTGAATCGAGTGATAGGGCCCCAAGTAGTAGTGGAAGTGGTGTCAAATCACACCACCGGCGCCTTAAAAATGTTGGCCAGGCAATATACACAAATGCGAGCATTTGTGTACCAAAACAGGATTGCCCTAGACTATCTGTTAGCAGAAGAAGGAAGAGTTTGTGGGAGATTTAACAAATTTTACTGCTGTATAGAAATTGAAGATTATGGAGAAGCTATCACCGAACCTGTGGAGGAAATTAAAAGGGTGGCTCATGTGCCAGTACAAAAGTGGAATTCAATCTAGAAAGCAGATTGGTGAGATAACCTCTTTGGAGGTGTTTGGTAGAAAAAGTTAGAGTTCATGTTGTTTTGTTCAATTTTGAGACTTTTGTTTCTGCCTTGTATGATTCCATGTTTTATTAGGCTAATTCGCTCAGTGATTCAGGAGATGCAGATTACAATAATATCTCTAGATTCAGAATCAGTAGAAAGAGGAAAACCAAAATCTGTGATGGTACTAACAGCTGAATCAACCCGTGTTAAATAATAAGGACCTAAACAGATTGAAATAGCCCAGGAAATGCTAACCAAATTTGAAAAAAGTGTGGAAAATTAGAGGCAGCAACAGAAATGCTGGAGAAATTTGAAGCTGAAAAGAGACAAGAAGAAAATCAAAATTCTGAGGAATATAAAGGATATCAGGGCATAGATTTTTAATAAAGCACAGATCATAATGATCAAGAAGAGAAATGGGGGATTTGTGGTAAATAGGTATGATTCATGCTGATAAAAATTGAAACAGGTATCAATATTAATACAGTAATTAATATTTGTGGATAATAAAACAGTTAAAAATTGTAATGCCAAAGAAGAAAGGGAGAAGAGGGGCTCCACCCCCCCTCCCTGCAGATGTTCAGGAACAGGAGGAAAGCAAGAGATAACAGCTGCTAAAAATTAACACAGAAGGGACACTCTGGTTGGGTCCCAGAAAAATGTTAATTATAAGGGATTTATTGCCTTGATATGTAGATGTAGTGATACGTTAGTCTTGGCTTACATTGTACTGGCTTGGTGGCGCATGTGTAACCCAAAGGTGAATTAAAAGACACACAGTGTTGGAAAAGAAATGAAATTTAGCAAAATATTTAATTATAGTGAGTTGTGTGTGAACTGGTTTGTTAAAAAGTAGTTTTGTAGCCGTTGAAAAGTGTGTTGAGTTTTGTGTGTAACCTAGGAGGTAGTCTTAGGGATTTAATAAATAATTAAACTAGTGCAGGAAAGTAAGAATGCTAACCTGTCTGGAGGCAGCATACAATGCTCTTAGAATAAGATAAGCAGAGGATTAATGATCTTGTTTGTGAACCAAGGAATGTATCACAAGGGGTCTGTGACCAGGCAAGGGGAACGGGGAAACTGTTTCTTGGAGACTTTGTTGTGAATTGCATGTATAAGAGGGAAGCATCCATACGTGAATTTGGGGGGCTCGGATTTTGGGACGTGAGTCCCCCAGTTCCCCGGACCCTTAATAAAGCACCCACAAAACTTATCCGAGTTTTGTGTCATTTATCAATCGGGCAACAGTTTTCTGGCGATCGCGGCAGGACTCCAAGGGCTGCTGGGGCGGTTTGCATCCCGATCCACTCCAAGCCGGCACCGAGCACTTCTCGGGGAGTCATCGGTCGTTCCCCACACCCCGCGCCTGTTGGACAACTGCCAAGGTAAGCCCGAAGGTGCTTTATATTGGAAAAAGGTGATAATTGGATTTGGATTTGGATTTGGTGGTTGGTAAAAAAAAGCCTAGGCTCAGGCCATAAGACGTCTAAGGACGCAGGACCGGAACTCGCCTCCTGTTTGTTTTAGGGAAGGACTGCGAGAAGGTATATTGGTTTAAGGTATATTGGTTTATTGGGATTAATAGTGGAATTAAAGGTTGTAATATAATGTCTTTTAAAACTTTTAAAACCTTAGTGCAAGCCAATGTTAAAATACCTGGAAATACACCATTAGGTTGTATATTGAAACGGTGGAAAAGTGAGGGGTTTTATCAAGAATTGGATAAAAGTAAAATGATAGATTATTGTAATCATTGGTGGCCTGAATATGAGATTGGGGAAGCGGGATGGCCGGTGAATGGTACACTGGAATTGGGGATAATGGAATCTTTGATGCCATTTTTAAGGAGAAATGAGAAATGGGATGAAATACCATTTTTGGATTTGTTTTTCGTTTTATATCGGAAAGAGGAATGGCAAAAGGAATGAGGTATCTTGGTTTTAGAAGTGAATGATGAAAGGGAGTGTGTGGGATGTAAAGAAAGAAAGGAGCGTAATTTGTATCCTTCAGTCGAGGAAGATTTGTCTTATTGTATAGCACTTCCAAGGGTTCCAGTTGCTCCTAATATGCCCCCTGCTCCCCCTGCGGATATATCTATAAAAATGGGATCTAGTGAGAGTGATACTGATGGTATCACTCTCATGGTGATGGTGAAAAGAATGAGAGTGTTAAAGGAACTCCATTAGCAGGGCGGACTCGCAAGGGAAGGAAGGGGCAGAAGGGGCCACATTTAATTGCACCATTGAGGGAAGCTGTGGGACCGCAGGGAGAAAGGATACTTATAAAAGTGCCTTTATCACCCGGGGATTTGGTAATATGGAAGCAATCAGCGGGGAGTTATCGGGAGGATTCTGAAAGGGTGGCAAGGGTGGTTAAAATGGTAATAAAGACTCAGAATCCGTACTGGAATGATTTACAGGTATTATTAGATACTATAACATGGGGAGGTTGGATCCAAACCAGTGTGCGTTTTGCCGACAATTGGAGCACTGGAAAAATGAATGCCCGGTTAGAGAAGGTATGGGCATGGGAAACATGGGATTAAGGACAGGTCCAATGGGGAATGCTCCTGTGGGAGGATTCACGGGAGGACCAGCAGAAGTCGCTCAAGCACTAGTTTTGGGAAACTATCAGAATCAAAGCTGACTAGAAAAGTATTTAAGGGTAGTTTTAGAAATAGATGGAAAGGATCAAGAATTTATGGTAGACACTGGAGCTACTTATTCTGTACTCAATAGACGATTGGGACCTTTGAGTGACACAACGGTACAGGTGGTGGGGGCAACAGGGAAGCTAGAGGAACAACCATTTTTACAACCTTTAAATCTTAGGTTTGGGGGGAAGGAATTAGATCACCAATTTTTGTATATGCCAAACTGCCCCACACCCCTTCTTGGCAGAGACCTGTTGTCCCGACTTAATGTGAAAATAATATTTGAAGGGGGAAGGGTGAAATTGGAAATACCTGAGGAACAAATAGCAGGCATTTTTGTGATCAAGGAAGTGGATGCCTCTGCTATTCCAGAAGAAATTGAGCAGGCTGTAGTACCCTGGGTATGGGAGTCAGGGGTCCCTGGAAAATCTAAAGCTGCGCAGCCAGTAAAGGTGGAACTAAAGGAAGGGGCCCGACCAGTGAGGATAAAGCAATACCCCTTGAAGCTTGAGGCAAGGAGGGGAGTAGCCCTGTTAATTAAACAATTTTTGGTGCAAGGAATATTACAGGAATGTGAATCGGAGTATAATACTCCAATTTTTCCAGTAAAGAAACCTAATGGTAAGTACCGTTTGGTACAGGACTTAAGGGCTATTAATGAAATAGTGAAAGACATACATCCAGTTGTTGCTAATCCTTATACCTTGTTAACATCTGTATCGGAGGAGTTTAAATGGTTCTCAGTGATTGACCTTAAAGATGCCTTCTTCTGCATCCCACTGCCAGTAGAGAGTAGGAAATATTTTGCCTTCGAGTGGAAGAGTCCTGATTTTGGGAGAAAGAAGCAGCTTACGTGGACGAGACTCCCACAGGGATTTAAATGCTCCCCTACTATTTTTGGAAACCAACTGGCCAAGGAGCTGGAGGAATGGAAGATAACCCAGGTAACAATATCCCCATCCTTGTATGTAGTCCTGCAGTACGTGGATGACATTTTTCTGGCTACTAAGGAAAGGGAAATGTGTGTGGAATTAACAATTAAATTACTCAACATGCTTGGCCAAGCAGGGTATCAGGTTTCTAAGGAAAAAGCTCAATTGGTCAAAAATAGCGTTATTTACCTCGGTTGTGAGATCACACAAGGGCAGAGACATTTGGGAGTAAACCGAATAGAGGCAATATGTGCTATTCCTTTGCCTCGTAACCATCAGGAATTGAGATCTTTTCTAGGAATGGTGGGATGGTGTCGACTGTGGATCATGAATTTTGGTCTCCTAGCCAAGCCACTGTATGAGGCCTTGAAGCAGCATCGGTTGGAGTGGACGACACAGCAAAAGAAGGCCTTCCAGGAATTGAAGCAGGCACTAAAGGAGGCCCCAGCCCTAGGACTCCCTGACGTGACCAAGGAATTCCAGTTGTACGTGAATGAGAGGCAAAAACTGGCATGGGGGTCCTCACCCAGAAGGTGGGATCCTGGAAGAGGCCAGTGGGATACTTCTCTAAACAACTGGATTCAGTAAGTTCCGGGTGGCCCTCGTGTTTACGAGCCATGACGGCAACAATAATTCTTATTCAAGAGGCCCGGAAATTGACTTTGGGGGCAAAAATGAAAGTGTTTGTTCCCCATATGGTCATGGCCGTTTTGGAGCAAAAGGGGGGTCACTGGCTATCATCCAGTCGAATGTTGCAATACCAGGCCATCCTGAGAGAACAGGATGATATTGAAATAAGGACTATTAATCATGTTAATCCAGCAGAGTTTTTACGCCGTGACCAGGAGGCTGGGGGACTGGTGCACGATTGCGTAGAGGTAATTGAACAAGTATATGCCAGCAGACTCGACCTAAAGGATGAACCATTGGAAGAACCTGAATGGGAACTATACACTGATGGATCCAGTTTTGTCGAGAATGGGACTCGCTATGCCGGGTATGCAGTGGTAACATTGGATCAGGTAATAGAGGCAAAGGCTTTGTTACTTGGAACTTCGGCCCAGAAGGCAGAGGTGATTGGACTCACCAGAGCCCTGTATTTGAGCAAGAACAAAAGGGTTAATATCTGGACAGATTCTAAATATGCCTTTGGTGTGGTTCATGTACATGGGGCGTTATGGAAGGAAAGGGAGCTTTTGAATTCACAGGGAACCAACATCAAGCACCAGGAAGAAGTGCTACAGCTACTGGATGTGGCACACAGTCCCAAAGCAGTTGCAGTAA
Source organism: Melospiza melodia melodia (assembly GCF_035770615.1). NCBI lineage: Eukaryota > Metazoa > Chordata > Aves > Passeriformes > Passerellidae > Melospiza > Melospiza melodia. Next base: position 5,218,956 of record NW_026948796.1, on the reverse strand, counting down.
TGCATGTTAGAGGACATCAGACTGCGGAAGGAGACGTTTACAGAGGAAATCGATTTTCTGATGTTACAGCACAGCAAGTGGCACGGGAAGTATGGACTCAAGTGGCATTGGTACCGGTAAGAACAAATCCGGCTACCCCATACCTGAATCAGGAGCCCAAATATTCAATAGAAGATGGAAAACTAATAAACTTGCTAGGGGCACAGAAGAATCAACTTGGGTGGTACGTTACACCAATGGGACAAATAGTGGTACCTACCCGCATAATGAAATTTATTTTGGAATCAGAACATAATAAATGTCATTGGGGGGCAGAAGTATTGATAAAATTTTTGAAGAATGAGATAATCTCTAATCAGATGTTAACAATGGCAAAAAGAGTTAATGCAATGTGCCCGGTATGTTTAAAAAATAATCCAGTAGTTAGGAGACAAATACAAATGGGAAAGTTGCAAGTTGGGCCACAACCAGGAGATTACTGGCAAGTTGATTTTTCCGAATTGCCTAGGGCACAGGGATACAGATACTTGTTAGTGTACGTATGTACGTTCTCAGGATGGCCAGAAGCTTTTCCATGTAGAACTAATCAGGCTAAGGAGGTGGTAAAAACCTTGTTAAAAGAAATAATACCAAGATTTGGAGTACCTTTAGGATTGTCATCAGATAGGGGTCCGCATTTTATAGCTGGGGTAGTGCAGGAATTAACACGAATGTTAGATATGACCTGGAATTTGCATACCCCCTGGAGACCTCAGTCTAGTGGGCAGGTGGAAAGGATGAATCAAACCCTGAAAGGACAAATCAAAAAGATTTGCCAGGAAGCTAAACTGCACTGGCCCCAAGCTTTGCCTTTGGCCCTACTCAGTATTCAAATTAAACCAAGGGAAAAGGTAGGCGTAAGTCCATATGAGATATTATATGGCAAACCATATCATGCAACTGTATTAAAGGGGAGGTACATGTGAGTGGGGACCAGGCGATTGCAGAGTATGTTATGTCACTTAATAGGATCTTGAATTCTTTAAGAAATACATTACAGTGGAATAGACCGCTCACGCTGGAGAATTCTGTCCACGACATCCAGCCTGGGGACCAGGTGTACGTCAAGAAGTGGATCACGGATCCGCTACAGGAATCATGGAGCGGACCCCACCAGGTGATGATGGCGACCTACACGGCGGTGAAGGTCCAGGGGATGGATGCTTGGATCCATTACACCAGGGTAAAGAAGGCACCGTTCCAATGGGAAACCCAGATAGTGTCTCCAACCCGGATGATCTTCCGCGCAAAGCCGCCTTCTTAATTATATTACTGCTAGTGATCATGAGACTATTACCCATTCAAGGGTCTACTCTAGTACAGGTTGAAGAAACAAAGGTTACAGTCATGGAAGGGATGGATGTTCAATTAACTTGTGTTATCTTTGACAGCCAGAGAGTTGAGGCCGGTGAAGTTATTGCAATATGGCAACGGGGGGCTGAAAGAAGCCGAGGCAAGATAGGAGTCGGTTGGGATCAGGATAAACAACAAGGAAACACGGTACTGAATCTTACCAAGGTAACCACAAACGATACGGGAGAATATACATGTTTGGTCAAAATACGGGATAGTTTTGATTACAAAAGAGTGAGTATGAGGGTTTTGCCATGGACAGGGGATCGTGCTGAAAACATAAAGGTTAATCCAGTATCAATGGCAGTGGACATGTGGGATGGGCCACCTCTCAGAATAAATTGTTCCTTCCTAGTAAGATAAAGATATCAAAGGAACCTTCGGGTCAAATGGTGGAAGCAAAATAGGGAACTGACCTGGGACAGAATAGAGGACGGGACCAGTTGGTGGGGGAAGGAAGGCAAAGGTTGTGGGTGGTCAAATGTCACTAATCCTAGAATAGGAAATGCATGGTGGAGGCATGACAGAATGATGTTATCCTTACAGAGACACGGTAGAAGGAGTAGACGGGAGGTTAATGATACAATAGAATGAAATACTGAGCAGGAAAATTTAGTAGTAAGATTAATCAGAGATTTTGGGATCATGCAGAATGTGACTAAAATAACAGCTTGCCTGCCATTACCACAGGCTGCAGGTGAACCAATTCCCTGGGGAATAATACCGGTAACCAAAATGCCTGAAACATTCAAGAATGTTTCATGGTCCTGCCAGTCAGTTCCCAAACCAGTAGATGTATGGAGGGATTCGTGTATGACCATTCGGGCTATGACTAGAGAGGAATGTGAAAAGAAATCCAATCATTATGGTTGGATTCAAAATATCAGGAGGTGTTTAATTGCAACCCCAATAGATGAGCCATGCAATACAGTACGAATAAGAACGAAATCCCAACGAAATGAGATGAGTTGCCAGAATGTCACACAGAATTTTGACACCTGGAATAGTTGGAAGACATTATGGGGACCTAGTGTTTTGGAACACTATAATTACCTTGGGGAAGTACAATGGTGCATCCAATGGTCAGGAGTAAAGAATCAGTCACATTATAGGGCCCTTATCACGTCTACATCTTCCCGAGAGTTCAGACCGCAGAAAGAGGATTGGAATTTTACTGAGGTTTTTACATGTGATACACCGGAAGACCGAATTGGATTGGTACCGGTGAAAATGGCATTAAAGTGGGGATGCGAGTGTAGGGGGTATGATCACACGGTTAGCAGAGAGTCCATGGATGGACCTATAGATTGCAGATATACCACTGTGCATAGCCCTGGAAATTTAGTCTGGGTGTTGGGACAGGGACAGTGGACCACACATTTACCTCTAGATGGATCAGTAACACAAATCACCCTAGGGGTTCCCACATTGTGTCCATACTGGAAACAGAATAGATTGGTCCAACGGAAAGGACTCAGAAAGAGGGAAGAATCCCTAGAGGAGCAGTGGCATGAACCTGGCTCAGGAGTACAATTTGGATGGATATTGGAGTCATTATTCCCTCCGGTAGCGACATATCGAAACAGGGAAATGCTCAACAATTTGTTAGGACAGACAGAAAGGTTGGCAGCAGCTACTAAGAAGGGATTTAAATATCTAAATTTGCAATTGCAAGCTACATCAAGAATGACCCTACAAAACAGAATGGCATTGGATTTGCTACTGTTAAAGGAACATGGAGTTTGTGGTTACCTGAGTAGGAGAATAGATCATTGCTGTGTACACATTCCAAATGTTACACTTGAAGTTGAGAAAGATATTTCTCAACTGGCAGAAGTGGAAACAAAAACCAAGGAAATTGAAAAGGAAGCACAGCATAATTGGATATGAGCAGTATTTGATTCTTTGGGGCTTCACTGTCTGGCTGGATTACATCTGCTATAAATATGTACTAATGTTTTTAGTATTTTTAGTGACTATATGGATTGTATATAGATGCCTCTTAGGTGTGATCAAAAAGGAAAAGAGGCGATCTCTCCAGTTGCTGAAGGCGATGACCCACGGGCGGCAGAATGAAGAACACTCCCCACCTCGTTATGAAGATGTTACTGTTGATTGAGCATCCTTGCAGCAGGACTGAAGGATGCTCAAAAGGGGGGGAAATGTTGGAAAAGAAATGAAATTTAGCAAAATATTTAATTATAGTGAGTTGTGTGTGAACTGGTTTGTTAAAAAGTAGTTTTGTAGCCGTTGAAAAGTGTGTTGAGTTTTGTGTGTAACCTAGGAGGTAGTCTTAGGGATTTAATAAATAATTAAACTAGTGCAGGAAAGTAAGAATGCTAACCTGTCTGGAGGCAGCATACAATGCTCTTAGAATAAGATAAGCAGAGGATTAATGATCTTGTTTGTGAACCCAGGAATGTATCACAAGGGGTCTGTGACCAGGCAAGGGGAACGGGGAAACTGTTTCTTGGAGACTTTGTTGTGAATTGCATGTATAAGAGGGAAGCATCCATACGTGAATTTGGGGGGCTCGGATTTTGGGACGTGAGTCCCCCAGTTCCCCGGGCCTTAATAAAGCACCCACAAAACTTATCCGAGTTTTGTGTCATTTATCAATCGGGCAACAACAGGAAGACTACAAAATCTTCATCAGACGACCTCCAAAAGACTTGTGCGACCACCAAACTGAGTGGTGGCGCATGCGCGGAAAAGGTGATAATGAGGGTGGAGATAGAAATATGACAAACCAAAAATGGGAGGAGATGGTATTAACACATGGCATGTAAGGGGGTAATTTTCACTCGGCAAGCTCATATGTGAGGTGGCATGGGTCCAAGAGCCCTTCACTCTGTACCCCACATTTTTTTTGCTTATGCGCTATAATTTGAACCAAATTATCCCTTATTTATATATTTCCTCAGCTATTCAATTAAAATTGCTGCTATATCAAATATTGTTTGGCTTTTTTTTATGATGGGAATATTGGGCAAACATAACACAGACAGCCAAAAAAGCTCCTTGTGGGCAGAGCTGGCAGCATCGGACCCCCAAATTGTGTGCAGTGCTGCCTTGTGTAGCCCAAAATCGCCAGTAGAGGCACTGGATGTTTGTGCACTGGGATGCTTTAGAACCATGGCTGAAATTTAGGAACCCCGGCCCTAATTACAATGTCTCCTTAATGGTCTGCAGCACCCAGAGCAGAACTGGGGCATTGGCCCAATCAGCTCCAATTTTGCCCCATTTTGCCCTCCCAAGGCACTGCTTCCAGCCTAGGCTGCCCCTGTGCTCCAGCTGCAGCTGTAGAGCCCTCAGAGCTGCGGCTCTGCTCTCCTTCTCCTCCTCCCCCTGTGGCTTCTGTGTAGGGACCAGCAGTGGCCCAGGAAGAGCAGGAACTCCAAACGTGCTCTGGAGCCCCCTGAGGAGCCCTGGCAGAGTCAGCACCGAGTACCAGCTTTCCTCAAAGTGCCAGGGTAATTCAACATTACACTTTGGCCTGGAAGCCCCACCATTTTTGAAATTAGAAAACATTTTTGACATGGGTCTTCATTCTATTCCAGGAACATTCCCACTTTCTTGGCTCATATTGCTTATAAACGAGATGTCAGCTCCTGAGCTGCAGTGTGGATGGGACAGACACCTATAGGGAAGACAGGATCAGGGACTTGGCCACGTCATGCTCTGCCCTTTAAGCCACTTGGGCCACCAAGGGCCCTCTCCCCAGATGGCACTTCTGCTCACACAGCCACTCAGGAGCTGGCTTTGGCAGAGTGTCACACTGTCCCCAGTGTGCCATGGCTGACAGACTGATGGACAGACGGGGCCCTGTCTCACCAAAAGCAAGGCCTGACCCACCCCTGCCACACACAGGTGTTCCAAAATGTCTCCAGACATCACACTTTTCCTGTCTCTGACACCCCACCATGTGCCATGGTCTGATCCCAACTGCTCTGGCAAAGGGGCAGGCTCCAGAACCCTCACAGGGCCTTCATGGCATCATTGTGGGATGATCACGGGAGACAAGGGGTTTGGGAGATGAGAAGAGGAGGGGAGAAGAGAATCCCAAGCCTTCTGAAGGCTGCTTTGGCCATCAGAGCGAGGAAGATCCAAGGCCGTGCCAGGTTACTCTGGGGTGTGAAACATGCTGGGAGGAGTGTTCAGGGTTTCTTACTTGTTGGGGGCTCTCCTAGGAAATTGTTCTTTTTGTGACTCTTTGGACTCTGAAACTTGTTGCTGTTGCTGGTGGTTTCATTCTCTCTTGTTGCTGTTTCAGGAAATTGTTCTTCTCTCAGTCCTTTGGGATCTTTCTCCCTTCACAACGAGGTTGAGGAGCAATTTTTTAGTGGCAGCACACACAAGAGTGGGTGCCCATGGGTGGGCACCCCCAGTGCCCCCCAGTGTCACAGCACATTCCCGTAGATGTCACCGGGTTCCTGTGGTCGCCCCTGGGGTCCCCGCAGCTCCGCGTAGGTCACCTGGGGATCCTGGAGGGTGGTGGCAGGGGGGGACACTGCGAGACACACGGGCTCTGGGATCTGGATGGGGTGACACTTGTGGGTGAGGTGTCCCTCTGTGTGTGTCCCCACCATACTCACCCCCTGCTCTCTTGGTGACCATGGCGTGGGTGTACAGCACCTCTCCCTCCTCTGGGGGGGCCGGGGGATCCGGGGGGACCCTGAGGGAACAAAGGGGATGTGGGGGAAGAAATGGGAGGTCGTGGCGGTAGGGGTAAAAGGGGAGAGTGTGGGTTGAGCCCCCATTCACCTTTCCTGCTGCTTCCTGGCAGTTGCAGAGGAAAGAGGGGAGGGGTGACTGTGGGATCTGAGGGCTATGACCCCTCTTAGGAATCCTGAACAGCCAAGGGGCCCTCAATTTCCCACAGGACCCCCAAGCATCCCTGAGGTCCCCCAGAATTCATGAACATCCCCAGTGCCCCTGACCAACTCAGCCTCAAGAACCCAAAGCCCGGCAGAGACAGAGACACCAAACACCCCCAAGGGAACCCCCAACATCCCTGCAGGACCCTCCAGCACCTCCCCAAACCCTAAAGGACCCCCAGACAAGGTCACAGTTCTGGGGCTGCGGGTGCTGTCTAATTGCTCCCCAACTCTATAGCTCCCTGGGACCCCTGTCTCCCCATTGTCATCCACCCATATGGTGCCACTGGTGCCAGGTCACAATGACACCCACAAGCAGGTGCAGGAACAAAAGGGCCCAACCGACCCCTGCAGCCACTGCAAGAAACAGAGGGGGACACGGTGTCAGGGTTACCCATCATTCCCGGGGTCCTGCACTCCCTGGTGACCCTGTGTGTCACCACCTGTGTCCCTGTGTCCCCATGTTTTCACTGTCAGTGCCAGCTCAGGGCTGAGTGCCCAGAACACGCAGTGCCGTCCTGTCCCAGCTGGTTGGTGGCCACGTACTGGTAGGTGCCCGAATGTCCCACATTGATGGCTCTGAGCTCCAGGAGGGGACCCCAGGCAACCTCCTGCCCATTGTGCAGTCAGGTGAAGGTGACAGGGGCTGAACCCACCTGCACCAAGCAGCGCAGGGTCATGGGGTCACCTGCACGCACCTGGTGTGACAGGGGACTGGGGGTGATGGTGGCATTGGCCACGGGCGCTGTGGGGACACAGACAGGGCTGAGGGCACAGGGAGGGGCTGGCAGCCGGTGTGGGTGGGTACGGACAGGGGGGGATGGGTGTGATGGGGGATGTCGAGGATGAGGTCACACCATGGAGGGGTGAGAGGACACAGGGCAGAGGTGGGGGGACACAAGCAAGGTGTCCGGGGGCCATGGAGGTGCCCAGGCAGGAGACCCAAGGGGTCTCTTGGGGCTCCCTGTACCCATCCTAGCACTCATTGCGCACAGTGACGCAGAGCCGGGCACTGCTCTTCCACATGGCCTCCCCCTTGGAGAGCACCTGGCAGCTGTAATTCCCCGAGTGGGAGACCCCCACAGCGGGCGAAGACCCCTGCAGGCCCCCCACCACTTGCCCGTCCTGGTAGAACACGTGCAGGAGGGGGGCTCAGGGCCGCAGGGGCCTGGAGATGCTGAGGCAGTTGAGAGTGAGGGGGGAACCTACGGTGAGATCAGGGGGACCTTCCAGCACTTGCACCATGAAGAGCTCAGGGAAGGAGAGGGGAGGGAGATTTGTGACCCCAAGTTCCCTGGAAGGGGCTGGAGATGTCAGGGTGGCAGCTCTGGGATGCTCACCATGCACTGTCACTGTCACCAGCGCAGACTCCTTCCACACCCAGTATTGCACCTGGCCTTTGCAGCTGTAGTGGCCACTGTGGTTCAGCTGCAGAGGGGACAGGGACAGCTGTCCCTGCATCACTGTTTCCCTGTCCCCACAGCTGCCCCAGCCCCAAGGTTCCTTCTTCAACATCCTTGTCCCAACATCTCTATCCCCTGTCCCCACATCCCAGTTCCCCTATTCCTGAGCCCTGTTCCTGTCCCCAAAAGCCACCCCAGGACTCTGGTCACACTGGGCTCAATGCTCTGCTGACCCTGGGGACCTCAGGGGACCCCACAGCTCCCCTGTGCCCTGTCCTCTCCCCATGCCCGGGGTGTCAGGCCCGTGCCCAGGGGACTCACCCCACAGGAGCAGCGCCACCTTCCCAGCCATCCCGGTGTCCCCAGACATGTGCACTTGCTGTCACTCATTGCTGTGGCCACCGCTCCCCTGGCTGGTGACTCTTCGGATGAAGGGGAAGGAAGTGAGGTCACGTCTGTCCCCACGTGTAGGTAGCCCTTGGTGGGGGCAGGGTGGCCACAAGCTGGGCACAGGCCAGGGACATTCTGGGATAGTCTGGGGACATGGTTGGCGATGGTGTTGCCAGGAGTGGGGGGCTCAGGGGATGTGGGGAACCAAGGGTGGGTGTCCAGGGGAATTGGGGTCTCCATGCCTAGGGGGATTCAGGGATGGGAGTGCTGTGGAAACAAGGTCCCCAAGGATTTGGTGTCATGGCATGTGGGTGCCGGAGTTGGGGGTGCAGGGGGAAAAAGGGGACCCTTGGAAATAGGGGTTCTGGGGGAAGAAGCAGCCCATGGGATGGGCTCAAGGCAATGGTGGTGCTGGGCAATGGCAGTTCTGGGATAGAAGTCCCCAGGGAGGAGAGACCAAGGCAATGGGGGTCCCATGGTTGGGTTCCCAGGGGAATGGGGGTGCCAAGGATGCGCAGTGGCTGGGTGGGCACAGGGGTCACAGCTCCTTCCCAGGGTGCTTCAGAAATCGGCGTGACCCAGGGCCCAGCGCTGCCTCCCTGGGGTGCTCATTTCCTGGGGAAGTATCACATGGGGGTCCTGGGTTGCTGTGCCTCTGTGCCCACCCCTGCCCTTGACTTTTTCCTCTCTTTATTTCTCTTATTTCCCTATTTTCCTCACTTTTGTGCCATGTACCCCATCCCCAGTTCCTGACACAGCAATCCTGGGAAACACCTGAGCAAAGAACAGGTTGGGGGCACCCAGGAGAGAGGGAAGATGGGGAGTGGGGGACGCAGGAAAGGGTGGGCAGGCTGTGGGGGATGGGGGTGTTGGGCTGTGTCCCCTCAACACTTTCACTTTCTTTTTCCTAGACAAGAAGGAAGAGGCCATTTGTGCTCAGTTTCTGATGGGAAAGGGGCGGGGTTCTGTCCTGGGGGACACATCCAGGGGGTCCTGTCCTGAGAGAATCCTGTCCCAGGGGGTGACGTATCCTGGCATGGGGGTTCCTGTCCCAGAGGGTGGCAGTTCCAGAAATGTCCCTGCACGTTCCTGGCAGGGTGCCTGTCCCAGGGGTGGCACATCCTGGAACCCCCTGTCAATGCAAGGGTGGGGCCCAGCCAAGGCCCAGCCCCACTGCACAGGGATGGCCATTGCCCAGCCCTGCTCTGGCCAGCCCCAGGTGACAGTCAGGACCTGAGGGTCCCCCCTGTCCCCTTGGCTTTTATTCTGGCAGATTTAGAGCTGCTGCAGAGGTGAGAATTCTGTGGGTGGAAAAAGGCCTGCCTGTGGTTTCCTCAGCCCTGCAAGAAGCACAAGACCCAAAGACAGGCCAAGCAGTGGCTCTGAGAGGGCCTTTGATGGTTTTCAGAGAAGGGCAGGCTGGAAACTCTCCCTGGAGGGGCAGCTGAGAGGGAAACAGTCCAGAAATGCAACAATTGATCACTTTGTCCCTTTGCCCAAGGGACTGAGAAAAACCACAAAACTACTGCAAGGACAACACAATCTGCTCAACAACCTGACCTGGACCCTCCTTCTTGAACAAAACCTCCAGCCCTTTGGAACCTCATGGAAAGAATGTGTGTGTTCTGGATGTGTACACCAGAAGAGAGGGGAAAGCGTGGAAATATTGAGCAGGGGCGGCACACGAGGGGCTGGGGAACAGGGGTGTCACAGCAGGAGCAGGGAGTGTCCATGCAGGGGAATTCAGGGCAGGCTGGAGTGGATTTACCAGGGAATCAGACCCTGGGGCACACACAGGCATTTCCACAGATTCCTGTGCACTGTCCCAAGGATAAACAGAGCTTCTCCCCTTCTTCAATGGGAAGTCAGTCAGGTTTCAAGGTGGAAATGAGAAACACAGGGAGAGTTCCTAAATATGGGTCAAGAAAAGGTTTCCTATGGGCTGGGTTGCTGCCCAGCAGGCAGGGAATAATCCCATGGAGCTGTTGGACACTCAGGGAGATAAAGCTGCTGTGGGATGCAGCAAGAGAACCAAAACTTATCATTTCATTGTGATTTGTTTGTGTTTTTATTGTGAGGGATTTGTTGGGAAAGCAATGGATTCTATAAACCAGACCATTATATACCTTGTCAGATTGATTTTTGATGAGTTTGTTCTTTCTTGGGAAAATAATGCTTTTGCTTTTATTCTATAGATGTGTAATTTTGTCTCAAGCAATTTGGCATCAGGTGTTGCCTGGGATGGAAGAGCAAATGGGGGGACCTGACCCAGGGGTGTGTGGAGCAGGGACACAGAAACTCCCAGGACAGCCCTGGGGTGGCCCAGGGTGGGGGCTGTGCTGGGCCTTGGGTCACCCCAAAATCTGAACCACTCCAGGAAGGAGCTTTGACCCCTGTGCCCACCCAGCCGCTGCCTATCCCTGGCACCCCCATTCCCCTGGGAGCCCAACATTGTCCACCAAGAGGGCAGGGGGTGAGTACGGGGAGGACACACGCAGGGGGACACATCACCCATGAGTTTTACCCCACCCAGATCCCACAGCCCATGTGTCTCGCAGTGTCCCCCTGTGCCACCATCCTCCAGGATCCCCAGGTGACCTACAGGAGCTGCGGGGACCCCAGGGGCAACTGCAGGAACTCGGTGACATCTACGGAAATGTGCTGTGACACTGGGGGGAACTGGGGGGTACTGGGGGTGCCCACCCATCGGCACCCACTCGTGTGTGTGCTGCCACTAAAAACTGCCCCTCTCCATCCCCATGGGGGCACAAAGATCCCAAAGGGCTGAGAGAAGAACAATTTTCTGAAACAGCAATGAGAGAGAGCAAAACCAATAGAAACAGGAACAAGGTTCAGAGTCCAAATGGTCAAAAAAGGAACAATTTCCAGGGAAAGCCACAAAAGGAATAAACCCCAAACACTCCCCCCAGCACGTTACCTCCACCAGAGGAACCTGGCAGGGCCCTGGACTTTCTCTGCTCTGATGGCCACAGCGGCCTTCAGGTGGCTCTGGACTCTCTTGTCCCCTGTTCCAAACCCCTCCTCTGCCCTGTACCCAAGACGATGATCTCACAAAGGCCCTGTGAGGGTTCCAGAGCATCGCTCTTTACCAAGGCAGTTGGGATTAGGGCATGGCACATGGTGGGGTGTCAGAGACAGGAAATGTTTGATGTCTGGAGACATTTTGGAACACCTGTGTGTGGCAGGGGTGGGTCAGGCCTTGCTTGTGGTGAGAGACAGGGCCCCATCTGTCCATCAGTCTGTCAGCCATGGCACACTGGGGACAGTGTGACATTCTACCAAAGCCAGCTCCTGTGTGACCACAGGAGCAGAAGTGCCATCTGAGGAGAGGGCCCTTGGTGTCCCAACTGGCTTAAAAGGAGGAGCATGAGATGGTCAAGTCCTTGACCATGTCTCCTCTTGAGGTCTCTGTCCCATCAACTCTGGAACCCAGAAGTTGGCAACTCTTTAATTGACATTTAAATTAGAAATGTCAGCCAAGGAAAGTGGTAACATTCCTGGAATGGAAAGTAGACCCATCTCTTACATTTTTAAATTTGGAAAATTATGTGGCTTCCAGGCAAAAGTGTAGGAAAAGGAATATCAGCTCTTTACTAAGAAATTTATAAACCAGAACAGAAGAAATAACAGAAACCCAGAACTTTCCCTTCCACTCAGCGCTGTTCGTTTTTGTGGCAGTTATAACCATGGCCATCAGGGGGCGCTGCAGAGAGCATTCCCGGCCAGCAGGGGGCGCCCTGGTCCAGCTCCATCCCCTCAGGGACCATGACAGCCTCGGACAAGAAGGAGGAGGGGAAATTGCTCCTTTTGCAAACTCACGGGCACCAATCGCTCCCGGCACCACCACCGGCAGCGGGCAGAAGCTGCCAAGGCAGCAGGTTGGATCCCAGTGCCCACCGGCAGCGTAGCAGTGTCCTGGACTCAGGCACATGCCCTGCACAATGCCCGTGAGGGCTGTCCATGAATCCAAATGGAAGGAAGGCAGCACCTGACCCCAGGCAGGTCTTGGGTCCACAGCAGCCCTTCTGGTGGCTTTACACCACAATTCCTGCCAACCCTCAGCCTTTCACTCCATTGAGGAGGGCAGGGATGGAGCAGCTTTGGGGATACCTGGAATCCACACAGGGTCACTCCCCAGAGCTCCACAATGGCCTCAGGCAGAGCCTCTGATGGATATTTACTCACATTTCTTTCTAATTTTGTGGCCAAAGTCAGAATCCAAGAATTCGTTCCATGAGGTTCCAGAAGGCTGCAGGTTTTGATCCAGGAGAGTCCAGGTGACATTGAGCAGATTGCTGTGGGATTTGCAGTAGTTTTGTGGTTCTCTCTGTCCCTTACAAAGAGGAGCAAATGATCAATTGCTACATTTCTGAACTGGTTCCCTCTCAGCTGCCCCTGAAGGTGGGGTTTCCAGCCAGCCCTGTTCTGAAAAGCACCAAAGGCTCTCGCAGAGCAACTGCTTGGGCTCCCTTTGGGGTTTGTGCTTCTTGAAGGGCTGAGCAAACTAGAGGCCGGCCTTTTTCCCCCACAGAATTCTCACCTCTGCAGCAGCTCTACAGAGCCAGAGCCCCTCAGAATTTGTCTAGGGTGACCCTCAGGCCTCCAGCACCTTGTGGGGGCTGTGCTGGGCCTGGAGTCACCCAAAAATCTGAGGCACCCAGGGAAGGAGATGAGATCCACAGGCCCATCCAGCCACTGCCCATCCCTGTTACCTCCATTTCCCTGCAAATCAAATCATGGGACTCCCATTCCTTATGTCCCATTTTGCCTGGGACCTCTATCCTAATACTGACCTTCCCCAGGATCTCCATGGCCCAGCATCCCTCATTCCCAAGGAACCCTCTCCTGTTCCATACCCTGAAACCCTCGTTCCTGCAGGACCATGATTCTCCCAGGACCCCCATTCCCGTGGGACCCCCCCATTCCCCCAGCATCCCCATCCCATGACCCAAAATCTCTGGAGCCCACGTTCCCCTGGGATTCCCATCCCTGAGACCCCCCCAGCCCTGGGCACTCCCATTCACATAGGCCCCCCCATCCCCAATGATTCCCCCTCTTCGGGACCCCCGTTCCCACAGACCCCATCCCTGGGTCCCCAAACCCACCAATCCCTCTGCTCCTGGGAACCCCATGTCCCACCTTGTCCCTACCCACCCTTGTCCCCAGGTTGTTCCCACCCATCCCACAGCCTGTCCCCATGGCCACATCCCCATGATCCTGTGCTTGAGGCCACCCTGCCCCCACCAAGGGCCACCAACCAGTGAGGACAAGATCTGACCTCGCTTCCTTCCCCTTTGGCCAAAGAGCCACCACCCAGGGGACAGCCACGCCCAGCAGCGAGTGACAGCCAGTCCACACGGCTCGGGACACTGGGATGGCCAGGAAGGTGGCGCTGCTCCTGTGGAGTGAGTGCCCTGGGCACGGGCTTGACGCCCTGGGGATGGGGAGGGGGCACAGGGGGGGTTGTGGAGTCCCCTGAGGTCCCACGTGCCAGCAGAGAGAGAGCATGAGGTGACTGGAGCCATGGGGTGGCTGTGGAGACAGGAGAAGGGGGACTGGAATGTGGAGACAAAAATGTCGGGGCAAGGATTTGGGGAGGCATCAGGGGGCTAGTAGGGTGACCTTTGCCAGCATGGGGTGGCCATGGCGTCCCCAGTTCAGGGGTGTCCACAGTGTGACCCAGTGTTCAGCCTGAGCAAGGGATGGCTGCAGTGTCCCTTTCCCTAAGGGGTCCATGTCACACAAGGGCACTTTGGGAACATCCCTGACACCCCATGCCCCTGTGCCTCTGCCCCTGTCTGCACTGAGCCCTGTCCCTTCTCTCTTACATCCCAGACCCTCGGCCTTGCTGGTGAGTCCTCGGGGGATGCCATGACCCCACCCCGCTGTCCTCAGCCCTGCACTGGCCCTGGTAGTCTGGTGTCCCCTGTCACCCACAGGTGCCCAGACCACCCAGCTCGTTGCGGAGCCCCCCTGGAGGCCGGCAGTGCTGTGGGACCGGGTGACACTCACCTGCCAGGGCTCGGGGACTGCCAGTGCTACCACCTGGTACAAGGATGGGTGGCGCCGACGGCAGCAGGGACAGGATCACCTCATTGTCACCGAGAGAGGAACCTACACATGTGAAAGACCTGGCACCAAGTTCAGCCCCTCCGTGAGTGTCTTAAAGGGTAAGGTTGTTTGGCTGTCCCCCGCCTGGCACCCACGGGGACCTCGAGGGCTCCTGGTGGTGGGCTCCACTCCATGGGTCACCTCCTAGTGTGACCACAGCCCATCCCCTGCTCCGGGGACATCCCAGAGCATCCCAGTGTGGGGGAACCCCATGTTGGAATTGGGCACCCCTGGTGCACTGGGTGTGACCAGGGGTCCCGGTGCCATCGGGTGTGACAGGACCTCTCTGTCCCCCAGACTGGCTGGTGCTGCAGGTGCCGGCGGGGGCACTGCTGGAGGGGGACACAGTGACACTGCGGTGCCAGGGGCTGGCAGGACAGTATAGTTGCCTCAGTGTCCTTCTACCGTGATGGGAAGAAACTGGAGGGGGTCCATGATGAGCCTGAGCTGTCCCTGTCCCCTCTGCAGCTGAGCCACAACAGCCGCTAGTGATGTGAGGGCTGGGTGGGGTCCTGGCAGTCATGGTCAGCAGCAGTGACAGTGACAGTGCACGGTGAGCATCCCCACTGCTGGAACTCTAATCTCCTGACACCCCCAAAACCACTTCCCCACAGACTCAGAGCCACAGTCCTCACCTCACCTCTCCTTCCCTGAGCTCTTCCCTGTGCCGGTGCTGGAGGGTCCCCCCGAGCCCACCAATGGGTCCCCCCTGACTCTCAGCTGCCTCAGCACCCCCAGGCCCCTGCAGCCCCGAGCCCCCCTCCTGCACGTGTTCTACCGGGATGGGCAGGTGGTGGGGGGTCCACAGGGTCCCTGCAGCTGCTGGTGCCTGCCGTGGGGGTCTCCCACTCAGGGAATTACAGCTGCCAGGTGTGCTCCGAGGGGGGCTGTGCAGAAGAGCAGTGCCCGGCTCCGCGTCACAGTGCCCAGTGAGTGCAGGGATGGGCATGGGGACCCCCATAAACCCCTCAGGTCCCCTTCCTGGGGACCTCTGTGACCCCCAGACACCTTTCTTGGGTTCCTCCACCTCTGCCCTGAGTCCCCACACCCCTCTGTGGTGTGACCCCATCCCCAACATTATCCATCACACCCATCCCCCCTTCTCCCTATTCCCACACACCGGCTGCCAGCCCCTCCCTGTGCCCTCAGCCCTGTCTGTGTCCCCACAGTGCCCGTGGTCGTTGCCACCATCACCCCCAGTCTCCTGTCACACCAGGTGCGTGCAGGTGACAGCGTGACCCTGCACTGCTCGGTGCAGGTGGGCTCAGCCCCTGTCACCTTCACCTGACTGCACAATGGGCAGGAGGTCGCCCAGGGTCCCCTCCTGGAGCTCAGGGCCATCGATGTGGGACATTCGGGCACCTCTTAGTGCGTGGCCACCAACCAGCTGGGACAGGACGGGCACCGCGTGTTCCGGGCACTCAGCCCAGAGGTGGCACTGGAGATGACACGTGGCTCACCCTGGGTCACAGGTGGGGTCACATGGTGTCGCCAGGTGGTTCAGGACCCCTCGGGTTCAGGGTGACCCTGACACCGTGTCCCCTCTGTCCCCAGCAGTGGCTGTGAATGTCGGCAGGACCCTCCTTTTCCTGCTCCTGCTCCTGGCTGTCATCGGGGACTGTCACTGGTGGCACCGCTGGGGTGGGTGACAGGGGGGCGTGACGGGGATCCTGGAGTAAGGGGGAGGCACCAGAGTGAGGGCAGAGATCAGGGATCCATTGGGAATCAGGGCTGCTGTGGGGATTTGGGTGTCCCATTGGTGGTTGGAGCTGCTGAGGTCCCAGGAAGGTTCAGGGGCCCTGGGGTTCCCACAGTCACCCCCTCCCTTTTGCCTTGAAGCTGCTCGGAAGCCACAGGACAGGTGAGTGGGTGTCTTGGGCTGGGACTCCCCTTTTTCCCTCCCCAGACACTCCCAGACCCCCTCCCTCCCCCCAAGGACTCCCCCGGAGGAGGGGACTGTGCTCAACACCCACATCATGGGCACCGAGTGGGCAGAGGGTGAGTGCAGGGGGGGACAGGGACACGTCATCCACAAGTGTCACCCCCATCCAGGTCCCCATAACCAGTGTCACTTTCAGGACTCCCACGGGTGTCTCTCACCCCTGCCCCACCTCAGGATCCACAAGTGACCAATGCGGAGCTGTTGGGACCCCATGAGGGACAGCGGGACCCCTGTGACTACGATGACGTGCTGTGACACTGGGGGCACTGGGGGGCACTGGGGGCATTGATTCCCTTCAGGGGTCCCTTCTTCCTCTTCACAGTTCCCCATGGGGCTCCTCATTCCCCCTGCCAGTGCTGGGGAAGTGCACACACATTTTTCTCTCTTATTGTACCCAAAATAATGGTTTTTGATTAAACTGTGTGAGAAACAGGACTCACTCTTTAAAATTTGTACATGTTTAATAATGGATAAAAATGACAGCAAACAGCATGCTGGGTGGTTGGCAACTGCCAGAGGCACACAGTTAACTAAAACAATTCTCCTTATGTACCTTTTCATTTGTATTTGGTAAATACATACTCAGGAGGGTTATATATATTCAAACATTCTTTCCAATTTACATATTCTGGGAATTTTTTGCTGGATTTGACCCTTGATTCATTTTCATAAAATACATGCCATACTTCAGATTAAATTTATATATTTTATGTCCTCACAAGGCCCCCCTGTTCTGTGGTTTGACAGTTCTTGATAACTGAACGGTCAGTGGTAAATTCGTCTTCGCATTCTCTCTTTTGATGTTTATTTACTTGCTACATTTCAATGTGTTTCTATCATACAGATAAGATACTCCAGCACTACATTATATGAACATTTCACAATGTGCTATTTCACGTAATTATCTGAGTTATTCTCATAATTGTCACTTAGTTACACAAATAAGGCAGTAGCTACTTCTGCAATAATTAATGTTGTAATACACAGCACATTGTCTCTATCTTGATATTTTATGAGTGTCTAAACTATAATATATTTATCATGCTATAAATATATATTCTACACAGGGATTAGGTTAAAAAGGCTGACAAACTGTGGTCTATCAAAAGCAGTTAAAAAGTGATTACAAACTGTATCATATCAAAATAATTTGCAATAAGCAATATAGTAGTGAAAGCCAATGACTACGCTGTCATTCACAACAGGGGGAAGGTGTACTGAGGAGTTTATTTGACTTCTCCTTATCCTGCTCTGATTTTGTCAGCAATAAATTCAACTCATATCTCTAATTCCGAGGCAGTTTTACCCGTGACAGGATTTGATGAGTGATCTCTCCCGGTCCTTGTCTCAACCCAGGAACCCTTTGCTCAATTTTCTCTCCCATCCAGGTGCGGAGGGCAGTGAGAGAGCGGCTGTGGTGGGTGCCGGGCATCCGGCCACTGTCCATGCACGGCAAGGCAGGGAGGAGGAGGAGGGTCCAGGTCAGGCTGTTGAGCAGATTGGTGTGGGATTTGCAGTAATGCTGGAGCTCTCTCAGTCCCTTGGGCACAGGGACAAAATTATATATTGCTGGATTTCCAGACTGGTTTCCCCACAGCTGCCCCTGCAGGGTGGGTTTCTAGCCTGCCCTGCTCTGAATACCATTAAAGGCCCTCACAGAGCCACTGCTTGGACTCCCATCAGGGTTTCTACTTCTTGCAGAGCTGAGGAAACCACAGGCAGGCCTTTTTCCTCCAAAGAATTCTTCCATCTGCAGCAGCTCTAGAGCTGCCAGAATCAAAGCCAAGGGGGCAGGGGGACCCTCAGGTGCTGGCTGCCACCTGGGGCTGGCCAGAGCAGGGCTGGGCAATGGCCATCCCTGTGCAGTGGGGCTGGGCCATGGCTGGGCCCCACCCTTGGATGGCCACTGGCTTCAAGGAGCAGGAGTTTGGGAGCTCCTTCCTGGCCAGGGCTCTATTCCCCAGCTGCTCTTGCCAGCTCAGATCCTGCAGGGGACGAACAAGAATGGAGAAGTCTGGAGCCCCCCGGAGCTGCCATGCTCCAGGACAGGAGTCCCTTGTCCAGCATGTGTCCCCCCTGGGACAGGATCCCCCCAGGACAGGAGACCCCTGGATGTGCTCCCCAGGAAAGACCCTTCCCCCACCACCATGTGACACTCAGCACAAATGGCCTCTTCCTTCTGCTGCAGGAAAATGAAAATGTTGGGGAGGCACAGCCAGATACCCTCACCCCTCACAGCCTCCCCAACCCTCCCTGCAAACGCCTCAGTCTTGCTTGCCCCACCCTGGGATTCCCCCAACGCATTCTCTGCTCAGGGCCTGCTCAGGATCATCAAGCCACATACTCAGGGGGTTGTGAAATTGAGGGATAAAATTATGGAAATGGAAATGAAGAGAGGGCAGAGTCACTGGGCGTGTGGGGACACCGACCCAGTGTCCCTCGGAATCTGTCTGAGGCAACCCCCAGGACTCTGGCACCTTGTGGGGGATGAGCTGGCTCTGGGTCACCCCAAAATCTGAAGCACCCCATAAAGTAGCTGAGACCCACGGGCTCACCCAGCCACTGCCCATCCCTGGCACCCTCATTCCCCTGGAAAACCATGGGACCCCCATCCCTTATGTCCCACCCTCTCTGCAACCCCCATCTCAGTACTGACATTGCCCAGGATCTCCATGGTCAAGCGCCCCATTCCCGAGGAACCCCCTCCTGTTAATTCCAACCCCTGAATTCTCCCTTCCCCCAGGATCTTGGTTCTCTCCAGGACCATGGCCTAAACCATGACAGACCCCCATTCCCAGGGACACCATTCCCCTGGGATCCCTCATTCCCCTGGACACCCAGCCCTGGCTCCTCAAACCCTCTGAGCCCCCCAGTCCTGCAAACCCCATGTCCCACCATGTCACCCCCAGCCTTGTCCCCATCCTGTCCCCACCCTACCCACAGCCTGTCCCCAGCTTGTGGCCACCCTGCCCCCACCAAGGGCTACCTACACGTGGGGACAAAACGTGACCTCGCTTCCTTCCACTTGATTCAAAGAGAAGCCAGCCAGGGGAGCGGTGGCCACAGCAATGAGTGACAGCCACTGCACATGGCTGGGGACACTGGGATGGCCGGGAAGGTGACGCTGCTCCTGTGGGGTGAGTGCCCCAGGCACAGACCTGACACCCCGGGGATGGGGAGGGCAGGGGGCACAGGGGGGCTGCAGGGTCCCCTGAGGCACCCAATGCCAGCAGAGCCAGAGCATGAGGTGACCGGAGCCATGGGGTGGCCGAGGGGATGGGAACAAGGGACAGGAATGTAGAGACAAAAATGTTGGGGCAAGGATTTGCAGAGGCATCATGGGCCTGGTGGGGGTGACCTGTGCCAGCATGGGGTGACCATGGCGTCCCCAGTTCAGGGGTGTCCACAGTGTGACCCAGTGTCCTGCCTGAGCAAGGAGTGCCTGCAGTGTCTCTGTCCCCAAGGGGTCTATGTCACACAAGGGCACTTTGGGGACAGCCCCCCTCCCCCATACCCCATGTGGTGCTTTCCCCAATGGTGCCACCCCCATCCAGCCCTGTCCCTTCTCCCTTCCAGCCCAGACCCTCGGCCTTGCTGGTGAGTCCTCGGGGGATGCCATGACCCCACCCCGCTGTCCCCAGCCCCACACTGGCCTTGGCAGGCTGGTGTCCCCTGTCACCCACAGGTGCCCAGACCACCCAGCTCCTGGTGGAGCCTCCCTGGAGGCCAGCGGTGCTGTGGGACTGGGTGACACTGACCTGCCAGAGCTTGGGGACCGCCTGTGCCACCACCTGGTACAAGGACAGGCAGTGCTGGTGGCAGGAGGGACAGCACCGCCTCAGTGTCACCGAGAGAGGAACCTACACGTGTGACAGACTGAGAACCGGGCTCAGCCTCCCTGTGACAGTCTTAGATGATGAGGGGGATCTTTAAAGATCAGCATGGCCCCTGAGAGGACACGGTGGGCTCCACTTCATGAGTGGCCTCACATCCCTCGTGTGGCAAGGGCCTGTGCCCTGCACACAGGGACATCCCAGTGCACCCCAGAGCACCCGGATGTCCCCAGTGCTATTGGCACCCACCTCAGCCCGGTCTCATCAGTGAGATTTGACCTTCTTCTCCCAGAGCCCACTGGTGCTGCAGGTGCCAGCACAGGCGCTGCTAGAGGGGCACACCTTGACACTGCGCTGCCGCTGCCGGCAGGACAACCATCTCACCAGGGTGCAGTTTTACCGAGAAGAGAAGGATCTTGGGAGGTCCCTAAAGGGGACCACGCTGTCCCTTTCACCTCTGCAGCTGCACCACAGTGGCCGCTACAGATGTGAGGGCTTGGTGGGGTCCTGGCAGTCACGGCTAGCAGCACCAGTGACAGTGAAAGTGCACAGTGAGCACCCCTGTGGCTGAAACTCCAATATCTTGACAATCCCAAAGCCACTTCCCAGCAGACTCAGAGTCACAGTCCTCACCTCCCCTCACCTTCCCAGAGCTCTTCACTCTTCCAGGTGCTGGTGCTGGAGGGTCCCCCCGAGCTCACTGTAGGTTCCCCCCTGACTCTGAGCTGCCTCAGCACCCCCAGCCCCCTGCGGCCCCGAGCCCCTCTCCTGCACGTGTTCTACCAGGACAGGCAGGTGGTGGGGGGCCCACAGGGTCCCCGCAGCTGCTGGTGCCCACCATGGGGGTGTCCCAACTGGGGAATTATTATGTCTGTGAGGTGCAGTGTTGGGGCGGGGGCCGTGTGGAAGAGCAGCACCCGGCTCCGCGTCACGGTGCACAGTGAGTGAGGGGATGGGCACGGGGAGCCCCCACAGATGCCTCAGGTCTCCCACCCTGCCTGGAACCCCCCAGCCCTCCCTGACGTCTGCTCTGGGCCACCCAACCTTTCCCAGATCACTCCCTGGCTCCCAATATCCTTTCTCAGGTCCCTCCCTGGGACCTCCAGCCCCTACATGGGTACTCCCATCCTTCTCTGACACCTTTGCCGTCTCCTGCAATCCTTGCTGCAGGTCCCTCCTAAGGTCCCCCTATTCCTGGCTCGTGTTTCCCTCCATCCCTCATTGGGTCCCTGTGGGAACTCAGCACATTCCTGATGTGCAGAGTTACCGAGACAACCCTTGGGGGGTTCGGAGGTCCTGGAACGTTGCCAGAAGTGTTTGGTGGTTAGACTTGGATCCTGCACAGGAAACAACACCTGTATGAGGATGGGAGGATCACACGGGGATAAATGGTGAAGGGATAGATTAGTTATAATGTGAAAACACAAGTTTTAGAATCCCCATACAGGGGGGTTCTAGGAGACAAAATGGAGGAATTAGGGCGTGTCCTGTCCTTCTTCTTCTTCTTGTCATCCATCTTCGGTGGTGATAGTGGCACTTTGAGATTGGTTCTTACTGAATGTGCACTTGTCAATAAGGGTGAAAGGTATTGGGGAGAAAAAGCAAATATCTGACACGTAGTTTTTTGTATAAAGATAAGTGACTGCCCCAAGGGCAGTCAGTGTGCTCATGGCTGGCTTGCTGTGCGGACCTCTGTCGGGCCGGGAGAAAATATTGTAGACAAGAATTAATAAACAACACTGAAGAACAGAAAAAATTCAAGACTCATTTCGTTCTTTGGAGCGCGGGCAGCCCCAAGGCCATCCTGAGCCTTTCCAGGCCATTAGAACAGCTGAGAACAGGGCAGGTCCCCTCACCCCTCCCTGGGTCCCGTCACCCCTCTCTGCAGTCTCCACACATTCCCCAGGTGACACCACCCCCTCCCTGGGTCCCTGTACCCTTCCTGGTGTTGCTCATCTTCCTCTCCAGGTGTTCCCTCCCTGACCCCCCATCATCCCTTGATGTTCCTTTCTAACCCTCCCTCCCCCAATCTCTGCACACCCTCTCCTTCACTAGAGTTCTCCTGCCCCTCCCTGACACCCCCCGGGTCTCTCACTGTCCCCTGGTGTCCCCCTCTCCCACAGGGGTCCCGCCCTCGGGGGTGTCCCTGTCAGCACAGCCCCCCAGGGTACAGGTGGCACTGGGGGACCGACTGGTGCTGAGCTGTGCAGTGGCCATGGGGACAGGTCCCCTGTCCTTCTCCTGGCACCGGGAGCGCTCAGGGGCGCTGTCGGGCAGCGGCCCCTGCCTGGTGTTGCACCACGTTGGGGACAATGACAGCAGCCAGTACCGGTGCTGGGTAAGCGATGGGGACAGCGTGGCCGAGAGTGTCCTCCTGAATGTCACCGTCCTCCGTGAGCGGGACCCTCGATCTGGGCATGACCCCACCCATGGCACCCCCATCCACCTCGCCATGTGCCAGCTGCGTCTCTGTCCCTGCAGTGCCCGTGGCCAATGCCACCATCATGCTCGGTCCCCTGTTACACCAGGAGCGCACAGGTGACAACGTGACCCTGCATTGCTCGGTGCAGGTGGGCTCAGCCCCTCAGGTGACCCCTCAGGTCACCTTCACCTGGCTGCACAATGGGCAGGAGGTCGCCCAGGGTCCCGTCCTGGAGCTCAGGGCCATCCATGTGGGACATTCGGGCACCTCTCAGTGCATGGCCACCAACCAGCGGGGACAGGACGGGCACCGCGTGTTCCGGGCACTCAGCCCAGAGCTGTCCCTGGAGGTGACACGTGGCTCACCCTGGGTCACAGGTGGGGTGACATAGGTGGGGTCACCAGGGAGTGCAGGACCCCTGGGGTGATGGGTGACCCTGATGTGACCCCCTCTGTTTCTTGCAGTGGCCTCAGGGGTCGGTGGGGCTCTTTTGTTCCTGCTCCTGCGTGTCATTGTGACCTGGCACCTGTGGCACAGTGTGGGTGGGTGACAATGGGGGGATCCTATACAGGGAGCTGTAGAGGCCCACAGAATTGGAGAAACCATAGGGAAATACCCACAGCACCACAATTGTGACTTTGGCTAGGGGTCCTGTAGGGTTTTGGGAGGTGCTGGATGGTCCTGCAGGGATGTTGGGGATTCTTTCCAAGGCCCTGGGGTATTTTGGGGGAGTCTCTGTCCCTCCTGGGATTTGGGTTCTTGAGTGTGAGTTGTTTGGGGACACTGGGGAGGCTCATGGATTCTGGCGAGCTTCAGGGATACTTGGAGGTCTTGAAGGGGTTCAGGAATCCTGAGAGGGGTCAGGGCCCTGGGACCCCACAGTCAGTCCTCCCCTGCTTCCATTGCAGCCGCCAGGAAGAAGCAGGAAAGGTGAGTAGGGGGCTCAACCCACACTCTCCCCTTTTACCCCAACCCCCAAGACCTCCCATCCCCTTCCCCACAACCCCTTTGTTCCCTCAGGGCCCCTCCGGATCTCCCGGCCCCCCCAGAGGAGGGGGAGCTGCTGTACAGCCACGTTGTGGTCACCAAGAGGGCAGGGGGTGAGTACGGGGGACACACACAGAGGGACACCTCACCCACGAGTGTCACCCCACCCAGATCCCACAGCCCGTGTCTCTCGCAGCGTCCTCCTTTGCCACCACCGTCCAGGATCCCCAGGTGACCTACGTGAAGCTGCAGGGATGCCAGGGGCGACTGCAGGAACTCGGTGACATCTACGGAAATGTGCTGTGACACTGGGGGGCACTAGGGGTCCCCACCCATGGACACCCACTTGTGTGTGTGCTGCCACTAAAACTGCCCCTCTGCCTCCCTGTGGGGGCACAAAGATCCCAAAGGACTGAGAGAAGAACAATTTCCTGAAACAGCAATGAGAGAGAATAAAACCAACATCAACAGCAACAAGGTTCAGAGTCCTAAGGGTCACACAAGGAGAGATTTCTAGGGAAAGCGCCCAAAAAGGAACAAACCCCGAACACTCCCCCCAGCACGTTACCTCCACCAGAGGAACCTGGCAGGGCCCTGGACCTTCCTTGCTCTGATGGCCAAAGCAGCCTTCAGGAGGCTCTGGATTCTCTTGTCCCCAGTCACAAACCCCTCCTCTGTCATGTTCCCCACACGAGGATGTCACAAAGGTCCTGTGGGGGTTCCAGAGCCTGCCCTTTTGCCAGGGCAGTTGGGTTCAGGCCATGAGCTACCGTGGGGTGTCAGAGACAGGAAGTTTCATGTCTGGAGACATTTTGGAACACCTGTGTGTGGCAGGGGTGGGTCAGGCCTTGCTTTTGGTGAGACAGGGCCCCATCTGTCCATCAGTCTCTCAGCCGTGGCACACCGGGGACAGTGTGACGCTTTGACAAAGCCAGCTCCTGAGTGGTCGGGGGACCAGAAGTGCCATCTGAGGAGAGGGCCCTTGGTGTCCCAACTGGCTTAAAAGGCAGAGCATGAGGTGGCCAAATCCCTGACCCTGTCTCTTCTTGGGGTGTCTGTCGCATCCCCGCTGGAACTCAGGAGGTGGTAACTCATTTAAATGAGGAATATCTGCCAAGGAAAGTGAGAATGTTCCTGGAATGGAAAGAAGACCCATCTCTAAACTTCTTTTAATTTCCAATATTATGGGGATACCAGGTCAAAGTGTTGGAGAATGAATAACAGCTTTTTACTGGGAAATTTATAAATCAGAACAGAACAAACAACAGAAACCCAGAACTTTCCCTCCCGCTCAGGGCTGTTGGTTTTTGTGGCAGTTCTAACTGCGGCCATCAGGGGGTGCTGCAGGGAGTACTCCCGGCCAGCAGGGGGCGCCCCGGTCCAGCTCCATCCCCTCGGGGGCCATGGCGGCCTCGGACGGGAGGAAGGAGGGGAAATCGCTCCTTTTGCGAACTTACGGGCACCAATCGCTCCCGGCACCACCACCGGCAGCGGGCAGAAGCCGCCAAGGCAGCAGGTTGGATCCCAGGTCCCACTGGCAGCGTAGCAGTGTCCCAGGGCCAGGCACATGCCCTGCGCAACACCAGCAACCGCTCTCCATGATCCCGAATGGAAGGAAGGCAGCGCCTGACCCCAGGCAGGTCTTGGGTCCATAGCAGCCCCTCTGGTGGCTTTACACTGCAATTCCTGCCAACCCTCAGCCTTTCACTCAGGTGAGGAGGGTAGTGTGATAAATAGGTATGATTCATGCTGATAAAAATTGGAACAGTAATTGATATCGATACAGTAAAGATGGAGCAGCTTTGTGGACACCTGGAATCCACACAGAGTTACTCCCCAGAGCCCCACCATGGCCGGGGGCAGAGCCCCTGCTTGGTATTTCCACACTTTTCCCTCTTATCTGGCAGACACCTCCCAAACCCAAACATTCTTTCCATGAGGTTCCAGAAGGCTGCAGGCTTTCTTCAAGAAGGAGGGTCCAGGTCAGGATGTTGAGCACAATGTTGCGGGTTGTGCGGTAGTTTTGTGGTTCTCTCGGTCCCTTACAAAGAGGAACAAATGATCAATTGCTACATTTCCGAACTGGTTCCCTCTCAGCTGCCCCTGAAGGTGGGGTTTCCAGCCAGCCCTGTTCTGAAAAGCACCAAAGGCTCTCACAGAGCAACTGCTTGGGCTCCCTTTGGGGTCTGTGCTTCTTGCAGGGCTGAGCAAACTAGAGGCTGGCCTTTTTCCCCCACAGAATTCTCACCTCTGCAGCAGCTCTACAGAGCCAGAGCCCCTCAGAATTTGTCTAGGGTGACCCTCAGGCCTCCAGCACCTTGTGGGGGCTGTGCTGGGCCCTGGGTCACCCAAAAATCTGAGGCACCCAGGGAAAAAGCTGGAACCTGTGGGCCCATCCAGCCACTGCCCATCCCTGGCACCTCCATTCCCCTGGAATTCAAATCATGGGTACCCCATTTCTTATGTCTCCCCCTCTCTGGAACCTGTATCCCAGTACTCACATTCCCCAGGATCTCCATGGCTCAGGACCCCTCATTCCCAAGGAACCCTCTCCAGTTCATTCCATCCCTAACATTCCCTTCCCACAGGACCATGATTTTCACAGCACCCCCATTCCCACAGGATCCCCCATTCCCCCAGCATCCCCATCCCATGACCCCAAATGCCTGGAACTCATGTTCCTCTGTCACTCCCATCCCTGAATTCCCTCAGCCGTGGGAACCCCCATTCCCAGTGACTTCCCCTCCTCAGCACCCTCATTCCCACGGGCCCCGTCCCTGGGATCCCCCATTCCCCTGGACAGCCAGCCCCACATCCCCCCCTGAGCCTCTCACTTCTGGGAACCTCATGTCCCACTGTGTCCCACCCAGCCTTGTCCCCACCATGCCCACAGCCTGTTCCCAGCTTGTGGCCACTCTGCCTCCACCAGGTGCCACGTACACATGAGGATGAGACCTGACCTCGCTTCCTTTCCTTTCTTTTGCCAAAGAGCCACCACCCAGGGGACAGCCACCCCTGGCAGTGAGTGACAGCCAGTCCACATGGCTGGGGACACCGGGATGGCCAGAAAGGTGGTGCTGCTCCTGTGGGGTGTGTGCCCTGGGCATGGGCCTGACATCCCAGGGATGGGGAGAGGAGGGGGAAAAGGGGGCTGTGGGGTTCTCTGAGGTCCCCAAAGCCAGCAGGGCATGGAGCCAAGTGTGACTAGAGTTGTGGGGTAGCTTTTGGGACAGAAACAGGAGACAGGTATGAGGGGACAGGGGGATGAAGATGGGGGGGGACAAGGATGTGGCAGAAGGAACCTTGGGGCTGGGGCAGCTGTGGGGACCAGGACAGGAACACAGGAATCCAGGGACAGGGACAAGGGGACAAACACCATGTGGATGGGCCATGGGGACAGGTGCCATCGGAAATGGACCATGGGCACAAGGCCATGGGGATGGGGCTGTGGGGCTGGCAGGGGTGACAGCGTCTCCATGCCTGAGCAAGGGTTGGCTGTGTCCCTGTCCTCAAGACATCTGTGCCACACCATTGCCCCCAGTGAGACCTTTCGGGAACAGCCCCACACTCCATGCCCCCGTGCTACTGTTCCTGCAGTGGCACCCTCACCCAACCTTGTCCCTTCTCCCTTCCAGCCCAGATCCTTGGCCTCGCTGGTGAGTCCTCAGGGGATGCCATGGCCCCACCCCGCTGTCCCCAGCTCCCTGGTGGCCCTGGTAGGCTGCTGTCCCCAGTCACCCACCGGTGCCCTGACCACCCGGATCCTGGTGGAGCCCTCCTGGACACCACTGGTGCTGTGGGACCAGGTGACACTGACCTGCCAGACCTCTGATGCCACCACCTGGTACAAGGACAGGCGGCGCTTGTGGCAGGAGAGACAGGAACGCTTCACTGTCACCAAGAGTGGCACCTACTGGTGTGACAGACCCGGCACCGGACGCAGCCCCCTCGTGATAGTCTTACAACGTAAGGGGGGTTTGGGTGCCAACGTAAGCCTGACACCCACGGGGACTCTGAGGGCTCTGGGTGGGCTCCGCTCCATGGGTCACTTCCTGTGTGACCAGAGCCTGTCCCCTGCTCTGGGGACATCCCAGAGGATTCCAGAGTGGAGGAAACCGTGTGGTAACTGGGGACCCCTGGTGCCCTGGGTGTGACACAATGGGGGGGTCCTGGTGCCATCAGGTGTGACAGGTCCCCACTGTCCCCCAGCCTGGCTGGTGCTGCAGGTGCCGGGGCGTGTGCTGCTGGAGGGGACACGGTGACACTGCACTACCGGGGCTCCTGGAATAGAACAGTCACCTCAGCATCCTTCTACCAAAAGGGGAAGGAACTGGGGAGGCTCCGCTATGGCACCGAGCTGTCCCTGCCCCCTCTGCAGCTGAACCACAGCGGCAGCTACAGCTGCGAGGGCCGGATGAAATTCGGCACATCAGAGAAGTTGTTGTGATCAGTGCCGGTGACAGTGATAGTGCACAGTGAGCACTCCACAGCCCCCACCCCGACACCCCCACAGCCCCTCCCCAGGGATTCAGGCTCACAAATCCCCCTCCCCTCCCCTTCCCAGAGCTCTTCTCGGTGCCAGTGCTGAAGGGTCCCCCCGAGCTCACCGTGGGGTCCCCCCTGACAGTCAGCTGCCTCAGGACCCCCAGCCCCCTGCGGCCCCGAGCCCCGCTCCTGCACATGTTCTGCTGGGAAGGCAGGTAGTGGGGGGCCTGCAGGGGTCCCTGCAGCTGCTGGTGATTGCCGGGGGGGTCTCCCACTCAGGGAATTACAGCTGTGAGGTGCAATCCGAGGGTGGGGCCGTGTGAAAGAGCAGTGCCCAGCTCCGTGTTACGGAGCAGTGAGTGTGGGGATGGGCACGGGGAACCCCCACAGATGCCTCAGGTCCCCTACACTACCTGGCACCCTGCAGCCCTCCCTGACACCTGCTCTGGGGTACCCAACCTTTCCCGGATCCCTTCCTGGCTCCCAATATCCTTTCTCGGGGCCCTCCCCAGGACTCCCAGCCCCTACATGGGTACTCCCATCCTTCCTTGACACCTTTTCCATGTCTCGCCATCCCTGCTGCAGGTCCCTCCCCAGGTCTCCTCGTTCCTGGCTCGTGTTTCTCTCCATCCCTCATCGGGTCCCTCACCGAACCCTGGGTCTCTTCACCTCTCTCTGAGGTCTCCACACATTCCCCAGGTGACACCACCCCCTCCCTGGGTCCCTGTACCCTTCCTGGTGTTTCTTATTTCTCTGGTGTTCCCTCCCTGACCCCCCCATCATCCCTCGATGTTCCTTTCTAACCCTCCCTCCCCCAATCTCTGCACACCCTCTCCTTCACTAGAGTTCCCCTGCCCCTCCCTGACACCCCCCGGGTCTCTCACTGTCCCCTGGTGTCCCCCTCTCCCACAGGGGTCCCGCCCTCGGGGGTGTCCCTGTCAGCACAGCCCCCCAGGGTACAGGTGGCACTGGGGGACCGACTGGTGCTGAGCTGTGCAGTGGCCATGGGGACAGGTCCCCTGTCCTTCTCCTGGCACTGGGAGGGCTCAGGGGCACCGCTGGGCACCAGCCCCCACCTGGAGCTGTGCCTCATTGGGGACAATGACAGCAGCCAGTACCGGTGCCGGGTCAGTGATGGGGACAGCGTGGCTGAGAGTGACCTCCTGAATGTCACTGTCCTGGGTGAGCGGGATGCTTGGGCTGGGGATGACCCTACCCATGACATCCCCATCCCGCCTTGCCCAGTGTCAGCCCTGTCTGTGTCCCCACAGTGCCCGTGGCCAATGCCACCATCACCCCCGGTCCCCTGGCACACCAGGTGCATGCATGTGACCCCATGACCCTGCGCTGCAAAGTGCAGGTGGGCCCAGTCCCTGTCACCTTCACCTGGCTGCACAATGGGCAGGAGGTGGCCCAGGGATCCCTCCTGGAGCTCAGGGACATCCATGTGGGACATTCGGGCAGATACTAGTGCATGGCCACCAACCAGCTGGGACAGGACGGGCACCACGTGTTCCGGGCACTGAGCCCAGAACTGTCCCTGGAGGTGACACCTGGCTCACCCTGCCTCACAGGTGGGGCCACACAGGGTTGCTGGGAAGTTCAGGACGCCTGTAGTTCAGGGTGACCCCAATATGTCCCCCTCTGTCCCCAGCAGTGGCTGTGAATGTCAGCAGGACCCTCCTGTTCCTGCTCCTGCTCCTGGCTGTCATCGGGGGCTGTCACTGGTGGCACCACCGGGGTGAGTGACAATGGGGGGGGATGGGGGTCCTAGAGTGAGGGGAATCCCCCAGAGTGGGGGCAGAGATCAGCAGCACTCAGGGCACCTGAGCTGGGGGACACTGAGCCCTCAGTGACCTCAGCTGGGGATCCTGGGGGAGTTTGGGGGGAATTTGCAAAGTCTTGGATGGGCTCCAGGGCTGTCCCCAGTTGGGCTTTGAGGAACCATGTGGTGCCTTTTGAGCTCCTGGAGGGTTTGGGGAGCTGCTGGAGGACTGTGCAGGGATGTTTGGGAATATTTTTGGGGTCCTGGGCAAGTTTTGGTGTGCCCGTCCCTGCCGGGCTTGGGGTTCTTGGGGCTCGTGGGGTCAGGGACACTGGAGTGTTTGGGGACCCTGCTGTGGTGCAGAAGTTCTGGGGAGTTCAGGGGTGCTCAGAGTGTCGTGGGGAATCTTGGATCCATTGGGAATCGGGGCTGCAGTGGGGATTTGGGGATCCCATGGGTGGTTGGAGCTGCTGTGGTCCCAGGAAGGTTCAGGGCTCCTGGGGTCCCCTCGGTCACCCCCTCCCCTTTCCCTTGCAGCCACTAGGAAGCCCCAGGACAGGTGAGTGGGGGGCTGAGGCTGGGACTCCCCTTTCCCCCTCCTCAGACACCACCCAGACCCCCCTTATCCCCACAGAACCCCCCACAGAGTAGGGAGCAGTGCTGGACTCCCACATTGTGGGCACCGAGTGGGCAGAGGGTGAGTACGGGGAGTGACAGGGACGTATCACCCACGGGTGTCACCCCACCCAGTTCCCCACAACCAGTGTCTTTCACAGGGCCCCCCTGTGCCTCATCCCCCAGGTGACCTGCTCGAAGGTGCCGGGATCCCACGGATGACA
Organism: Melospiza melodia melodia; assembly: GCF_035770615.1. Classification (NCBI taxonomy): domain Eukaryota; kingdom Metazoa; phylum Chordata; class Aves; order Passeriformes; family Passerellidae; genus Melospiza; species Melospiza melodia. The sequence goes on along the minus strand of NW_026948796.1, from coordinate 5,188,489 downwards.
GTGGGACCCTAGTGACATCTTCGAGTACATGCTGTGACACTGGGGACACTGGGGGCACTGAGGTCCCTATCCAAGAGCACCCCCTGTGTGTCCCCCCCACCCCAGCTCCCATGGGTGCCCACTGTGCCCAGGGGGTGGCCACAAGTGGGGGCTCCCATGTGAGGCTGCCCAGAGCTCCCCGTTCCAGTGCTCCCCGTGCTCCCAGTACCCCCAGGGGCTCCCCAATCCCTCCCCCAGTGCCAGGGGGCACAGGACCCTTGTCCCTCTTACAGGACCTAAACTCAGCTTTTTTGATTAAACCAGGAGGAATGGTTTTTGTTTCTTCAGCTCTGCCCTGTTCAGCTCAGGAAGAAAGAGGGTCCCAGTCAGGTTGTTGAACCAATCCTTCTCAGTTCGCAAAATTCAGAATCCAAAGGGTCACAAAATGAACAATTTCCAGGGAAAGCCACCAAAAGGGAACAAGCCCTGGACATTTCCCCCAGGACATTTCCTCCGCCAGATGAACCTGGCAGATTCCTGGACCTTCCTTGCTCTGATGGCCAAAGCAGCCTTCAGGAGGCTCTGGATTCTCTTGTCCCCTGTCCCAAACCCTTCCTCTGCCGTGTTCCCCACACGAGGATGTCACAAAGGTCCTGTGGGGGTTCCAGAGTCTCCCCTTTTACCAGGGCAGTCAGGATCAGGCCATGGCACAGGGTGGGGCTGAGTTTCCAGTCAGTTCCAGCAGCTCTGGACACCTCTCCAGGTCAAGGCAAGCTGTGTCCTGCCCTCTGCCACAGGAATGGTGACAAAGGCTTTGGCAATATCCATGGGGACACCACTTGTTCGCCTCAGACTCCAGCTTGTCCTGGAGGTCCTGCACAGCCTCTCTCAGTGGTGCTGGCACTTGGTTCCAGCCCCTACAGTCCCTGTCTGTGTCCACTCTCCACTGGATTCACGCTCTGACCATGAGGGTCTCTTGTAAGGGGCATTCCCTGGAAATTGTTCCTTTTCTGACCCTTTGGATTCTGAATTCTGTTGCTGTTGGTTTTGTTCTCTCCTTGCTGTCCCTGTCCCCCATACTCACTTCCTGCCCTCTTGGTGATCACATCTTTGGTGTCCAGCACCTCCCCTCCTCCAAAGCGGTTTGGGGGGGGCTGTGGGGAAAAGGGGGTGTCGAAAGGAATCTCTAGAGGGAGAAAAAAGGGTCCTGGCTGGAGTGTCTCACTCACTTCTCCTGGGGCTTCCTGGCAGCTGCAAGGGAAAGACTGGAGAAGGTGACAATGGAGTCCCCAGAGCCCTTGAACCCCTGGGGGTCATCAGGACCTCCAAACCTCCCTGGGACTCCTGAACCCCCACTGGACCTTTGAATGTCCCCAGCACTCCTGAGCACCCTGAAGCCCCACAGAACCCCTGAATCATCTGGTACCACCAACCCCCCTTTTACTGCTGAACCGCCAGAAACCCAAGCTTCCCCATACAGGGAGGGGCACCCCGTAAACTGTCCCAGGATTCCCAAAGCCCTCTCAAAATCTCTGCACGACCCTCCAATACCTCCCGAGCCCAACCAGGAGCTCCGAGTCCCATCATAATATTCCTCAAGACCCTCCTGGAATGATACAAGAGCACCTGAAGATCCTCTGGAATCCCCAGCCAAAGTCACTTGTTGCTGTCACTTTGTCTGCCCCCTACCTGGGGACCTCCCTTTGACCAGAGGATCCCCATCCATATCCATTGTCACCCATCCATATCCATTGTCACCCACCCAGGCAGTGACACCTGTGCCAGCCCCCAGTGACACCCACGAGGAGGACCAGGAATGGAAGTGACCCAATGACCCCTGTTGCCACTTCTGGGGACAGAGAGGGACACATCAGGGTCACCCAGAATCCCGGGGCTGCTGCAGCCCACAAGGGGTCCTGTGTGACCCCACCTGTATCCCTGCGACCATGCAGTGTCACCTCCAGTGCCAGCTCTGAGGACACACAGTGCCCATCCAGCTGGTTGATGTCCATGCACTGCTAGGTGCCCCAATGTCCCACAGCCACAGCCCCGAGCTCCAGAAAGGGACCCTGGGCAACCTTCTAGCCATTCCACAGCCAGGTGAAGGTGACAGAGGCTGTTGTCCTTGTCCCTGCATCCCTGTGTCTCTGTCCCTCTGCCCACAGCTGCCCCAGCCCCAGGATGCCTCTCTCCACATTCCTGTCCCTACAGTTCCATACCCGCTGTCCTGTCCCCACAGCCACCCCATGGCCCCGGTCACCACCTGCACTGACTCTGGTGCTATTGGGCACTTCAGGGGACCCTGAAGCACGCCTGTGCCCCCTCCCCACAAGTCTCTGCCTCACCAGGGCCCATCCCTGGGGTGTCAGGCCCGTGCCCAGTGCACTCAACCCCACAGGAGCAGCATCACCTTCCCGGCCATTCCGGTGTCCCCAGCCATGTGCACTGGCTGTCACTTGCTGCTGTGGCCACCGCTCCCCTGGCTGGCAGCTCTAAGGGTGAAGGAGAAAGAAGGGAGGTCAGGTCTCATCCTCACGTGTTCGTGGCTCCGGGTGGAGGCAGTGTGGCCACAAGCTGGGGACAGGCTGTGGGCAGGATGGAGACAGTCTGGAAACAAAACTGGGTGACAAAAGGTGGGAGATGGAGTTCTCAGGAGTGGAGGGTTGAGGGGATCTCAGGGATGGGTGCCCAGGGGAATGGGGGTCCTGAGGAGGGGAAGTCACCAGAGATTGGGGTGCAAGGGGAATGGGGGTCCCCAGGGCTGGGGGGACTCAGATATGAGAGTCCCAGAAGAACCTGGTCTCCAGACTCATGGGAGGAATGTGCTGGTGGAATAGGGGGTCCTGGGAATTTCAAGGTAGCGTGGGAAGGGGGATTTTTGGGGATGGAATGAATGGGGGAGCCAATATTGCTGGATGAAACATGCATGGGCTTGTCTGGCCTTGCTGCTGGACCAAAGGCAGCAGCTGTGGTGGTCTCACACCAGAGACACCCCCGACTAGCTGGGTATTGCAGCTGGCGCTTGGGACAAGTCCAGGAAAGCAGGAACTCAGTTTCACCTCTGGTGGAAAGGCTTTAGGCGATGGTGAAGGAAAAAGGCGATGGGTCCTGCTGGAGGGTTTTCATGCAGAGCTTTATTTCTAGGTCACAGACCTCTGAATGTTTCAACAGCTCCAACAGAACCCAGAACCCTGTGGTTGCCCCTGTCTTTTAAGCCCGGGAGAGGGGGAGGGAAGGGGTAGGTATGCCACCAAGGAGGTAGGAGGGGGGAAGTCTCAGGAGAAAAGTGACACCTGGATAGCCCAATGTCCCCAGGGCTGAGGGGCATCTTTTGAAGTTTGCCAATCAGACAATGCTCTAGCTGGAATGTTAGGATTGACAGACAGCACTTAGCAAGGGGGCAAGGGGGAGGGGAAGGAAGAGGTTGTTGGCACACCTGAGGGAGGAACTGGGATAGCTAAAACAGGAACTGCAACAGGAGAGTGTTCCTTGGGAATGGAGTTCCTGGGCCAAGGAAATCCTGAGGAATGTGAGTACTGGGATGGGGCTTCCAGGGACAGGGGGCTGAAGGAATAGGGGTGCTATGGTTGGCTTCCCTGGGGAATGGGGGTGCCAGAGATAAGCAGTGGCTGGGTGGACCTGTGGTTCACGGCTCCTTCCCTGGGTGCCTCAGATTTTGGGGTGACCCAGGGCCCATCACAGCCCCCTCTCTGGATCCTTGCTCCTCAGCCCCCAAGGACTTTTCCCTCTCTTTTTTTCCATTTCCATCATTTTACCCCTAAATTTCACAACCCCCCAGTTTGTGTCTTGATGATCATGAGGGACATCTGAGAAGGGAAAGGGTTGGGGGAAGCCCAGGGTGGGGGAAGCAGGGGTGAGGGGTCTGCAGGGAGGGCTGGGAGGCTGTGGGAGATGGGGGTGTACGGCTGTGCCTCCCCAACATTTTCACTTTCTCTCTCCTGCACAGAAGGAAGAGGCCGTTTGTGCTGAGTGTCACGGGGGGGGGGGGGGGAAGGGGGGAGTGGGCTCTCTCATGGTGGGGCACATCCAGGGGTCTCCTGTCCTGGGGGGATCCTGTCCCAGGGGGGACACATGCTGGACAAGGGACTCCTGTCCTGGAGCATGGCAGCTCCGGGGGGCTCCAGACTTCTCCATTCTTGTTCGTCCCCTGCAGGATCTGAGCTGGCAAGAGTAGCAGCGGAATGGAGCCCTGGCCAGGAAGGAGCTCCCAAACTCCTGCTCCTTGAAGCCAGTGGCCATCCAAGGGTGGGGCCCAGCCATGGACCAGCCCCGCTGCACAGGGATGGCCATTGCCCAGCCCTGCTCTGGCCAGCCCCAGGCGGCAGCCAGCACCTGAGGGTCCCCCTGCCCCCTTGGCTTTGATTCTGGCAGCTCTAGAGCTGCTGCAGAGGTGAGAATTCTGTGGGTGGAAAAAGGCCTGCCTGTGGTTTCTCAGCCCTGCAAGAAGCACAAACCCCAAAGGGAGTCCAAGCAGTGGCTCTGTGAGGGCCTTTAATGGTATTCAGAGCAGGGCAGGCTAGAAACCCACCCTGCAGGGGCAGCTGTGGGGAAACCAGTCTGGAAATCCAGCAATATATAATTTTGTCCCTGTGCCCAAGGGACTGAGAGAGCTCCAGCATTACTGCAAATCCCACACCAATCTGCTCAACAGCCTGACCTGGACCCTCCTCCTCCTCCCTGCCTTGCCATGGATGGACAGTGGCCGGATGCCCGGCACCCACCACAGCCGCTCTCTCACTGCCCTCCGCACCTGGATGGGAGAGAAAATTGAGCAAAGGGTTCCTGGGTTGAGACAAGGACCGGGAGAGATCACTCATCAAATCCTGTCACGGGTAAAACTGCCTTGGAATTATAAATATGAATTGAATTTATTGCCGACAAAATAAGAAGAAGTCAATTAAACTCTTCAGTACACCTTCTCCCTGTTATGAATAACTTTGTAGTCATTGGCTTTCACTATTATATTGGTTTTTCCAAATTATTTTGATATAATACTGTTTGTAATCACTTTTTAACTGCTTTTGATACACTACAATTTTTCAGCCTTTTTACTCTAATCCCTGTGTAGAATATATATTTTAGTTTAAGAAATATATTATAATTTATGCCCTTTCAAGATATCAAGATAGAGACAATATGCTGTGTATTACAACATTAATTATTGCAGAAGTAGCTAATGCCTTTATTTGTGTAACTAAGTGACAAAGGTGAAAATAACTCAGATAATTTGTGAAATAGCTAATGTTGATTTAATATTCTGGTGGTGTATCTCATCTGTAGGAGAAGAACACATTGAAAAGTAGCAAGTGAAAAAATATCAAAAGACAGAATGCAAAGAGGAATTTACCACTGACCCTTCAGTTATCAAGAACTGTCAAACCACAGAACAGGGGGGCCTTGTGAGGACATAAAATATATAAATTTAATCTGCAGTATGGCATGTACTTGATGAGAATGAATGAAGGGTCAAGCCAAGCAAAAAAATTCCCAGAACATGTAAACTGGAAAGATTGTTTGAATATGTATAACCCACTTGAGTATGTATTTCATCATTACAATGAAAAGGTATGTAAGGAGAATTGCTGTAGTTAACCATGTGCCTCTGGCAGTTTCCAGGCACCCAGCATGCTGTTTACTGTCCCTTTTATTCCTTAATAAACATTTTTAAATTTTGATGAGCGAGCCTTTTTTCTCACGCAGTTTGACCGGAAAACAGAATTTTGGGTACAATAAGAGGGAAAAACATTGTGTGCTTCCCCAGAACTGGGAAGGGGAATGAGGAGCCCCATGATGTGCTGTGAAGAAGGAGAAGAGACCCCTGAGGGGAATCAATGCCCCCAGTGCCCCCCAGTGTCACAGCAGGTCACCGTCATCGTAATCACACAGGTCCCGCTGTCCCTCCTAGGATCCCGACAGCTCTGCGTTAGTCACTTGTGAATCCCGAGGTGGGGCATGGGTGTGGGACACCCATGACGGCCCTGAGAGAGACAGCGGTGGTGCAGACCTGGGTGGAGGTGACACCAGTGGGTGATGTGTTCCTGCCTCCCTTATACTCAGTCCTTGAGCACTCAGTGCCCCTGATGTGGGCACTGAGCGCAGCCCCCTCCTCTGGGGGGGTCCTGTGGGAATAAGGGGGGTGCTGATGGTGTCTGGGGAGGTGGGAAAGGGGAGTCCCAGCCAGAGACCCCCACTCACTCTCCTGGAGCTTCCTGGCAGCTGCAAGGGAAAGGGGAGGGGGTGACCATGGGGACACCGGGACCGTTGAACCTTCCTGGGACCTCGGCAGCTCCCATCACACACGGGACCCCCAAATCCCCACTGCAGCCCCAATTCCCAATGGACCCCTGACTCTCCCCGGACACTCTGACCACCCCTGAACCCCCCAGAACTTCTGCACCAATGCAGGGCCCCCAACCCCCCGGTGCCCTGAACCCTCTGGGTCCCCAGAACCCCAGGCCTGGCAGGGATGGGAGCAGGAACAGGCGGGTCCTGCCAACATTCACAGCCACTGCTGGGGACAGAGGGGAACAAATTTGGGTCACCCTAAACTATGAGGGTCCTGAACACCCCAGAAACCCTGTGTGACCCCACCTGTGACCCAGGGTGAGCCAGGTGACACCTCCAGGGCCAGCTCAGGGCTGAGTGCCCGGAACACGCGGTGCCCATCCAGCTGGTTGGTGGCCACGCACTGGCAGGTGCCCGAATGTCCCACATCGATAGCCCTGAGCTCCAGGAGGGGACCTTGGGCCACCTCCTGCCCGTTGTGCAGCCAGGTGAAGGTGACAGGGGCTGAGCCCACCTGCACCGAGCAGTGCAGGGTCACGCTGTCACCCGCAGGCACCTGGTGTGACAGGGGACCAGGGGTGATGGTGGCAATGGCCACGGACACTGCAGGGACACAGACAGGGCTGAAGCCACAGGGAGGGCCTGGCAGCCGGTGTGGGGGGATAGGGGTGGGGGGGATGGGTGTGATGGGGAATGTTTGGGATGGGGTCATATCAGGTAAGGGTGAGGAGACACAGGGCAGAGGTGGGGGGAAACAGGAAAGGTGTCTGGGGGATATGGGGATCCCCAGGCAGGGGACCCAAGGCACCTGTGGGGGCTCCCCGTGCCCATCCCCGCACTCATTGCGCACCGTGATCTGGAGCCGGGCGCTGCTCTTCCGCACGGCCCCGCCCTCAGATTGCACCTGGCAGCTGTAATTCCCCTAGTGGGAGACCCCCACGGCAGGCACCAGCAGCTGCAGGGACCCCTGCAGGCCCCCCACCACCGTTCCGTCCCGGTGGAACATGTGCAGGAGGGGGCTCGGGGCCACAGGGGTCTGGGGGTGCTGAGGCAGCTGAGAGTCAGGGGGGACCCATTGGTGGGCTCTGGGGGACCCTCCAGCACCGGCACAGAGAAGAGCTCTGGGAAGGAGAGGGGAGGTGAGGACTGTGACTCTTAGTGCATTGGGAAGTGGCTTTGGGGGTGTCAGGAGATTGGAGTTCTAGCCATGTGGGTGCTCACCATGCACTGTCACTGTCACTGGTTCCGACTGTGCACATGGTGACATTTCAGAATCCACCAAGCCCCTGCAGCTGTAGTGGCTGCTGTGGTTCAGCTGCAGAGGGGACAGCAACACCTCAGTCCCATTGAGGGACCTCTCCACCTCTTTGTTCCCACAGTAGAATCACACTCCAGTGACCGACATATCCTGCCAGCACCGGCAGCGCAGTGTCACCGTGTCCCCCTCCAGTAGCGCCCCCAACGGCACCTGCAGCACCAGCAAGTCTGGGGGACAGAGGGGTCCTGTCACAACTGATGGCACCAGGACCCCCCATTGGGTCACACCCAGAGCACCAGGGATCCCCAGATCCAACATGGGGATCCCCCACACTGGGATGCTCTGGGATGTCCCCAGAGCAGGGGACAGGCTCTGGTCACACAGGAGGTGACCCCTTGAGCAGAGCACACTCAGAGCCCTCGGGGTCCCTGTGTGTGCCAGGCTGGGGACACCCAAACCCCCCTCCCCATCTTAGACTCTCACAGCAGGGCTCCTCGTCCTCAGGACCCCAGTTCCCCATGGACCCATTACCTGGATCCCCATTCCCTGGACCCCCCATTCCCCTGGACACCCATCCCTGGCTCCCCAAACCCCTTGAGCGCCCCCCTGCTCCTGGGAAGCCCATGTCCCACCGACTTAGCGACCTCCTTGTCCCCAGCATGTCCCCACACTGCCCACAGTCTGTCCCCAGCTTGGGGCCACCCTGCCCCCACCAGGTGCCACCAGCACATGGGGATGGACTTGACCTCGCTTCCTTCCCCTTCATCCGAAGAGCCGCCAGCCAGGGGAGCGGTGGCCACAGCAGTGAGTGACAGCCAGTGCACATGGCTGGGGACACCGGGATGGCTGGGAAGGTGGCACTGCTCCTGTGGGGTGAGTGCCCCGGGCACGGGCCAGGCTGATAGTACCCCGGTGATGGGCGCTGGTGAGGCAGAGTGGTGGGGAGGGGGCAGAGGGGGGCTGTAGGGTTCCCTGAGGTTCCCAATGCCAGAAGAGCCAGAGTTTGAAGTGACCGGGGTCATGGGGTGGCCGTGGGGACAGGAGAGGGTGAACAGGACTGGACGGATAGGAATGTGGGGAGAGACATCCTGGGGCTGGGGCAGCTGTGGGGACAGGGACACAGGGATGCAGGGACAGGGGGAAAAGAAGACAAGCACAATGTGGATGGGCCATGGAGACAGAGGCCATGGGGCTGGCAGGGGAGACCTGTGCTAGCACAGTGTCCCCATCCAGACATCTGTGCCACACCAATGTCACCATGGGGATAGTTCAGGGGCAGCCTCTATGACCCATTACCCACGTACACAACTGTCCCCATTGTGCCACCCCAACCCAGCCCTGTCCCTTCTCCCTTCCAGCCCAGACCCGCGGCCTCACTGGTGAGTCCTCGGGGGATGCCATGTCCCCACCCTGCTGTCCCCAGCCCCACGCTAGCCCTGGCAGGCTGGTGTCCCCTGTCACCCGCAGGTGTCCAGACCACCCAACTCCTCATGGAGCCCCCCTGGAGGCCAGCTGTGGGACCGGGTGACACTGACCTGCCAGGGCTCGGGGAACACTGGTGTCACCACCTGGTACAAGAATTGGCGGTGCTAGAGGCAGGGGGGACACAACCACCTCACTGTCACTGAGAGAGGCAACTACACATGTGAGAGACTCAGCACTGGGCTCAGCCCCACCGTGACAGTCTTAGATGGTGAGGAGGGTTTGGGTGTCCCCATCCTGGCACCAGCAGTGACCCCAGGGCTCTGGGTGGGCTCCGCTCCATGGGTCACCTGTGTGACCAAAGCCTGTCCCCTACTCTGGGGGCATCCCAGAGCATCCCAGTGCTGGCAGACCCTGTTTGTGGATTTGGGGATCCCTGTGCTGTGTGTGAGCCAATACGGGGTTCGTGGTGGCATTGGGACCCTCGGTGTAACAGGACCCCCGTGTCCCACAGCCCCATTGGTGCTGCAGGTGCCAGTGCGGGCGCTGCTGGAGGGGGACACGGTGACACTGCGCTGCCGGTGCTGGCGGGACAACCTGGTCAGATCAGTGTCCTTCTACCATGAGGAGAAGAAACTGCAGGAGCTCTGCAATGGGACCGAGCTGTCCCTGTCCCCTTTGCATCTGCAACACAGTGGCCACTACAGCTGTGGGAGCATGGTGAAATCCAGGGTATCATGGGGATGGGAGAAGTCAGAATCAGTGACAGTGACAGAGCATGGTGAGCACCCCACAACTGCCACTCCAACCCCCCCCGCAGCCCCTCCCTAGTGACTCGGGCTCACAAATCTCCCTCCCCTCTCCTTTCCAGAGCTCTTCTCAGTGCCGGTGCTGGATGGTCCCTCTGAGCCCACCGAGGGGTCCCCCCTGACTCTCAGCTGCCTCAGCACCCCCAGCCCCTGGGGCCCCGAGCCCCCCTCCTGCACGTGTTCTACCGGGACGGGACGGTGGTGGGGGGCCGGCAGGGGTCCCTGCAGCTGCTGGTGCTCGCCGTGGGGGTCTCCCACTCAGGAATTACAGCTGCCAGGTGCGCTCCGAGGGGGGGCCGTGCAGAACAGCAGTGCCCTGCTCCGTGTCACGGTGCCCAGTGAATGCAGAGATGAGCACAGGGAGCCCCCACGGCCTCCTTGGGCCCCCTGCCTGGGTACCTCCATTACTGCCCCATTCCCCCCATCCCTCACTGGGTCCATTCACCCATCTCTGAGTCAACCCCACCCCTCTCTGCTGTTTCCCTGCAGTCTCCAAGTCCCACAATACCCTCTCTGGGTCTCCATATCTGCACTGGGGTCCTCCCATCTCCTGCTCCATGTGTCCCCTCATTAAACCCCCCATCCTTCCTTGGGGTACCTATCCAAGCCTCCCCCGCCCCAGCTCTGCACCTCCTCTCCTTTCCCTCACTGGTCTCTCCCTGCCCCTCCCTGACCTCCCCCCAAGTCCCTCAATGTCCCCTGGTGTCACCCCCTCCCGCAGGGGTTCTGCCCTCGGGGGTGTCTCTGTCAGCACAGCCTTGTGCTGAGCTGCACGGTGGCCACAGGGACAGGTCACCTGTCCATTTCCTGGTTCCCGGGAGGGCTCGGGGGCAGCGCTTGGCACTGGCCCTTCCTGGAGCTGCACCACACTGGGGACAAGGGCAGCGGCCAGTACCAGTGCGGGGACAGCATGGCTGAGAGTGTCCCCCTGAATGCCACTGTCCTTTGTGAGCGGGACCGTCAGGCTGGGGGTGACCCCACCATGGCACCCCCATCCACCTCACCAGGTGCCAGCCCTGTTTGTGTCCCCACAGTGCCCGTGGCCAATGCCACCATAACTCTCAGTCCCCTGTCACACCGGGTGTGTGCAGGTGACCCCGTGACCCTGCGCTGCTCGGTGCAGGGGGGCTCAGCCCCTGTCACCTTCACCTGGCAGCACAATGGGCAGGAGGTGGCCCAAGGTCCCCTCCTGGAGCTCAGGGCCATCAATGTGGGACATTCGGGCACCTACCAGTGCGTGGCCACCAACCAGCTGGGACAGGACGGGCACCAGGCAGTCAGCCCTGAGCTGGCCCTGGAGGTGACACCACAGGAACAGGACACAGGTGGGGTCACTTGGGGTCACATGGGGGGTGCAGGACCCCCGGGGTTCTGGGTGACCCTGATGTGTCCCTCTCTGTCCCCAGCAGTGGCCGCAGGGGTCTGCGGGTCCCTCCTGTTCCTACTTCTGCTCCTGGCTGTCATCAGGGGCTGGCACTGGTGGCACCACCTGGGTGGGTGACAATGAGGGGGAATGGGGGTCCCAGGGACTGGGGTGAAACCCCCACAGAGTTTGAGGTCCAGAGGGTAGCACCAACAGCTCCTGACTTGGGTGAAGCTGAATCCCTAGTGATCTCACCTGGGGGTCCTGGGGGATTTGGGGAGGTCCTGCAGGGTCGTGCAGGGACATTGGGGGTTCTGTCAGGGGTTTGGAGGAGTTTGGGGTCTCAGTGGATTCGGTGGGTGATTCAAGGCTCATTAGGGGCTTCAGGGATGCACCAGGCTCCTGGGGGCAGTCAGAAGTCTCAGGGGTGTTCAGAGGCCCTGAGGGCTCCACAGTCAACCCTCCCCTCTTTCCTTTGCAGCCCTCAGGAAACAGCAGGAAAGTTGAGTGGGGGGTCCAGGCCTGAACCCCCATTTTATGTTCATTATGACCCCCTACACCCCCACAGACACCCCCTTATCCTTGCAGGGCCCCCCCCCAGTGCCCTCGGTCCCTCCAAAGGCAGGGGAGCTGCTGTACAGCGAGGTCGTGTGAAAGAAGAAGGCAGGGGGTGAGTACAGGTGGCGGGACAGGGACATGTCATCCTAGGGGTGTCACCTCCCATCCAGGTTCCCCCACCCAGTGTCTCTTGCAGTGCCCCCCTGTGCCACATCCCCCCAGGTGACCAATGCAGAGTTGTCAGGACCCCATGGGCAACAGCAGGACCCCAGTGACATCTACGAGAACATGCTGTGACACTTGGGGCACTGGGGGCACTGGAGATCCCTGCCTGAGGGCACCTCCCACTGTGTGTCCGCCCCCCAGCTCCCGTGGGTGCCCACCGTGCCATGGGGGGGTGGCCACGAGTGTGGGGTCCCATATGGGGCTGCCCAGAGCTCCCCGTTCCAGTGCTCCCAGTACCCCCAGGAGCTCCCCATTCCCTCCCCCAGTACCAGGGACACAGGACCCTTGTCCCTCTTATGGGATCCAAAACGCAGCTTTTTCATTAAACCAGGAGAAATGGTTTTTGTTTGTTCAGGTCTGCCCTGTTTGGCTCAGGAAGGAGGAACCTGGTCAGGTTTTTGTGCAAATATTTGTGGGATTTGCAGGATTTTTGGGGCTCTATCTTGGTTTGAAAGACAGGTGTCTGTTAAGGAAGGAAGGAGCTTCTCTGGAAATGGAAAATATAAACCCCTTCCCTCTGAATTATTAAAATTTTGGAATTAAGGGGCTGTCAGGTAATAATATGGGAGTAGGAATAGGAAAATGTAAAAATAAAAATAAAAATTGTTATAGATGAATAATGAGATGATTTGCTCTAACAATTAAGGAATTAATATTGTGTGAATATTAAGAGAAGTTTTATTGATGTATAGGTATGTCATTGTAGTTTATTGTTTAGATGTCCTCTGTTCTCCTCACAGTCCCCTTTCCCCATCCTCTGTATTGTCGCCACTGGACAGCCTGGGTTATTTAGCACAGGTAAAAGGAAGGCGTGTACCTGTGCCCCTCCTACAGGGCAGCTGAGAATGAAAAAGCTCGTTGCTACTGGAGGGCACAGCATGGCACCACCTGACCCACCAATCAAGTTGCAGGAAAGCAATCTCCACCAATAAACGGGAAAGAAGAGTTGACTGACAGACTTTGGGAGGGGCCAGGGTTGGCTGATGCAACCCCCAGAGGTATAAAAGGTGAAGCGCCCATGTCAAAGATAAGCTGTGTGGTAAGCAGTCGTGAGGGAGGCTCCTGGGCCTGTTTTTCCATATTGTTATTTTTGCGCAATTATCCCATCATCAAAAAACCAAACAATATTAGAGGTAGCAGCAATTTTAATTGAATAGTTTATATAAAATTGGATACACTTGAAATATTTACAATCAAATTGGACTAAAAATAAGAGATAATTTCATTCCAATAATAGCCTGTAAGAAAAAGATAACCACGGGGTTCAGAGTGCAGGGCTCTTGGACCCTTGCCACCTTACATAGGAGCTTGTCAAGTGAAGATTACCCCTTATATGCCATGTATCGATGTCAATTCCTCCCATTTTCGTTTCATCACACCTCTACCTCCGCCCTCATCACCACCTTTACCGTGCATGCTCCACCACTTGTTTTGATGGTCTCACAAGTCCTTGGAGGTCGTCACTGATGAAGGCCTCTTCTGTTCCTCTGTGCACTTTAATTCACCTTTGGGTTACACATGAGCACCAAGCCAGTACAAGGTAAGCCAAAACTAACATAATACTCCATTTAAGCATCAAAGCCATAAATCTCTTATAGCAGGCATTTTCCTGGGACCCAATCAGATTTTCCCTTCTTTTTGTTAATTTTTAGTAACTGTTATTTCTTACTTTTATCTCTTCTCCTTGAACATCTCCAAGGAGTGGGGGTGGAACCTCTCCTATCTCTTTCTTTTTTGGCATTACAACTTTTAAATGTTTTATTACTTCCAAATATAAATTTCTGTATCAATATTGATTACTTTTAAAATTTTATCAGCATGAATCATACCTATTTACCACACATGGAATGCTTTTGTTTTCATTGATTTTTAAGACTATAAAGAAAACATTGGTGCTGGATGACTCAGAGACAGCCCGTGTGTGTTAATTGTAGTCTACAGGGGATAAAGGGAAGGAAAAGAGAAGTACTAATACATCCTGACAAGTTTGGAAATTTAGATAGCATGAAGAATGAATAACACAAGAAGTAAAGAGGGTATTAAAAAGAGTACACTAGAATGTAATTTAGCAGATGAGAAAGATTTGGGAGGAATCCCAGAGGGTAATTTTTCAAGGAAAGGTAATCGGATGAAATACTCTTCCCAGTGGTAGGCTTGGTATCCATTAGAAAGTGGTGAGAAGTCACCCCCTAATGGAACTTTACAATACACTGTTACAGTTGATGTTATTTTTAAGACAAGAAGAAAAATGAGATCCTGTGATATATGCAGACATGTTTTTTTACCCTGAAGAATGTCACAGACATTTTTTCATAGAAATCCTTTCTTTGGGATTTGTTCATCTTCTGGGAAGCTGAGGCCCCAGAAGAAGAATGTAAATAATTGTTATCGGCTGGTGTGGAATGTAACAGGTGCAGCGGTGATTGGGCTTCTGTGAGTGTTTGGATTTGCTAACCACTCACAAGGAGAGTTTGTCCTTGCTTTCTGCTGGACACAGAACTTTGTTATTCATTCTTTCCTATTCTATTCTTAGCTCAGCAGCCTCTGCAACTTCTCTCCTTATTTTTTTAGTAAAGTTATGATGTATTATATATCATATATCAATAAATCCAGCCTTCTGATCATCAACCAAGATTCTCGTCCACTTCTCTCACCCCTGAAGACCTCATCAGGTCACTGTAATACTGAAGAATAAACCTGAGTGTCAGAAAGAATGTGGCTTTGATTTGGCCCCACAGGACCTTTAGTCCTTACTTTGGAAACAGATAAGAGGCAGAAAAGAAAGAGATGTTGTTAAGAATTCAGCATAGGGCAGAGATGTTTGAAATTGGCTCCAATGCACCAGGAAAATTGTGTTCTATGTGTCCAAGACTTAGAGCCGAGTTAGTCCAGGCCAGCTCAGGTACACTCCCCCTCAGGCAACCACTCCGCCCCCTCAATGAAAGCCAAATGGCCGTGAGGATGAGATGAATAATTGTCCCCAAGTGAGGGGACAATTTCAGAGACCCCCAGTGACAAGCAACCCAAGGAATAAAACCAAGAAAGCTTTGCCTTTAGTCACCCCCTTAAGGCAAGTGTTGAATTTCCCAGGAGAAGCCACGAGGGGGAACATCTGCTTTTCTACTAGTGACCTGAACAGTTGGTGGGAAAAAGTTACAATGGATAGAGAAAACCCTAGCGAAGTAGCAAAAAGATTGGAGTTCATAGTCAAGAATCAAGAGCCAGACTGAGGTGATACTGATTTCATGTTGACAGAGCTAACAAAACCAGCAGAAGAGTTGGTGATCAAGGTAGCCAGAGCACGTGTGCAGAGACAAATTGCTAGTGGAGCCTTACAAGGTACAGTGCACCAGCTGTGTCCTATTGTAAGCACTTTGTGGGACGCGAACAATGCAGGCAGCTGTGCAATGTTAACCAGATACCAGGACATAGTCACACTGGAATTAAAAAATGCCATTTCAAAAGCAATAACTTGGTCAGTAATAGATAACGTTACACAGGGACAGCACGAGTCACCCACTGACTTTGTGGACAGGCTCTGAGCAGCTGCACGTAAAGGCACACCCCTGGATCCCTGCTCGGATATGGGAAAGCAGCAGTGCGTTTCCCTGATGTCAGGGCAATCTAACCCAGATGTCAGGCAGAAACTTGAGAAGCTGAAAGAGCCTGTCAAGAGAGACTTAAAGGCATGAATGAGAAAAGCATAGAAAGTGGATGATAATCAAGAGAGAGAAAAAGGAAAAGAGCTCCCTGCAGCCATGGTGGCAGCTCTGGATCAGCACCAGGGAAAGGACGTGGGATGCCTCTGGATGAAGCAGAGGCAGGGGCAACAATATCAGAGGCAGAGGAGGTTCAAAGCAGCCACAGACCAAGCTGGGGCCAAATCAATGTGCATCTTGTAAGAAATCAGGACACTGGAAATAAGGCCAGTGTCCAGAGTTAGCAGACAAAGTACACAAAACTCTTGCAGCCACTCTAGATGATAAGAAATGACCAAGACTGGCAATTCTTACCCTAGCAGGTTACCGGTTAAAATACAGCTAAAGAATGATAAAATGATAAAGAAGTTGAATTTTTAAGAAATTGTGGAGACACATTTTCACTCTTGAATCAAGCACTGATACCCAAAAGTGAAAACTATCTCAAGCAATAGGAGCCACTATAGGCCAGCCAGAAAAAGTTTTCTTCCTGACACCACTTCAATGTAAAATCAAGAAGAAACTGGGAATACATCAGTTTCTTTGTTTACCCAACTCACCCAAATCTGTCCTATGCAGGGATTTGCTTGAAAATTTGGCAGCAACACTTCTGTTTAGGAAAAGAAAACCTAAATGGAAGGTACCTGAAGACAAATGAGCAGTTTTAGCAGTAGGACTGACAATTGACAGAAGACCAACAAACAAGAAGAACTATTTAGAGCAAGTATTGAATCAGGTGTACCTAAGAGTATGGGATACTCATAGCCCAGGTAAAATCAAAACGAGCAGACCCTATGAAAATTGAGCTACAGACAAGAGTTAGGCCAGTATTTAGAAAGCAATACCCTTGAAGATTAGAAGCTAGGAAAGGAATAGAGAACAATCAAAAAATTCCTGACATCAGGACTATTGGAAGAATGGGAGTCAAAATTTAATACTGCTAGATTAACAATAAAGAAACCTAATGGAACTCAGAGACTAGTGCCAGATTTCCAGACAATTAATGAGTTATACCTTACTAGCTTACTAGCTAAACTTGGAGATGATTTTATTTGGTGCGGGGAAGGCCCATGGGCAGGTGCTGTCGAGAGCCATTCCCTCTTGGTCTGAGAGACCAGCTCCCCCAGCCCACCTTGCTCCCAGGCCCGGAGGTTGTAACGTGCCCTCGACTGGCAGCCGAAGGAGGGCTCTTGACACCGGGTCTGATGCAACAGGGTTTATTGAAGGTAGGTCAGAGGGTGCAGGTTGGGTGAGGGTGAGAAGAGGGACAGGAAGAGGCAGGAGCACAAGCACTGTAACATGACACATAAGGCACCTGCAAGCTGCTGGGGAAGCCTCAAGTCTGCTCAGTGAGCCACGTGTGCCCTCAGCATTGGGACAGCCACCTTTCCCTCAGTGAGCCTCACATCCCAGGGTCAGCAAATCAAGAGGCACCAGCCATGCTGTAGGTGACTCAGAGCGAGTGCAGTGGGTCATGGTGGCCAGGGGCCAGAAGCAGGCAGAAAGCCAGCGGGGCTGGGGAAAAGGCTCTGCTCTGCTTGCAGCATAGGCTGAGGGCTGGGAGAGCTCCATTTCCCCCGCTGAGATGTTGGAGACGGGGCCTTTCACCCTCCTGATAGGGCTGCCCCTGGCTGCAGGCAGCCAGAGGAGTACGACGACACAAGGCCAAGAGCAGCAAAGCAAAGAGCCAGCCGTGCACAGCACAGGGAAGTGGCCCAGTGCAAAGCCAGCGTGGCACCCTGAAGGTGCCCGCTGCACTCTCATGTGTCCCTGGCCTGGGCAGGACAGGAATGCCCGTGGTCTAAGAGGGCCTTTCTGGGGCCCCTGTGGGCTCAAAGCTGCTGCTCTTCTGGCTCCATGGGGCCTAAAGCCACAGAGCTCAGCCTCCCCCACAGCAAGAGGAACAAGACTTGGATATCAGGCAGTGGAGCTCAATGCCTAAGGCTGAGGGGTGGGAGGCTCCAGTCTGGAGCCCAGGGAGGGCACATGCTCAGCCCCACAACAGCTGGCCTCAGAGCCCTGAAAGGCCAGGACCAGGGTTCCACGCCTGATTCCAGGAGGTCCCTCCAACGGGCCACCAACCTGGAAGCACAAGAGCAGCCGGCTGTCGGGATCAAGGCGGCTGCCAGGGGGCTGCTTATGGCCTCTGCTGGCCAATTGCTCAAGGCTTAGCAGTGCCTCAGCCCCTCAGGGTCTCCCCCAGCATGGCCAAGCTGCCCAGCAGCAGCGCCGCAGCCCCAGAGCAGCTGCAGAGGAGCCCCATCCAGAGGCACCTGGGAACCCTCAGCAAGGCAGCCAGCAACACCCTGGCAGGAGGACACGATGGCCCTTCCCGCCTGGCACAGGACTTGTGGCCACCTCCAGGCACCATTCTGGCAGGGATGCCTGCGGCTCTGGCCCCTGCCCAGCCGCTCTGTGGGCAGCACAAACACTTCAGCAGAACCACCATAGGCCTAAAGGCTTCTGGCGATTTTCCCTGCAACACTGCACGCCTGGGCAGCTGGCTGAGTACAAGCAACCTTTTCCCCCTCTTCTCTTTTGCCCTACAGACCTTGGGCAGGAAAAGAAAGATCCTGGGACTCTGTGTATTGTAACGTATTTTATATTTACATACTCTACAATGAAAATGCAAACACGGAAATGTTAAAGAGGAAAAAGAAAATTCCTGCTGGCTTAAATGGTCCCAGATCATCTCTCTGCAGACCTCCAGCAGAACAGCAAAGCAGTGCCGCACAGACGAGGCCATTTCCTCCATGCGCTGCGGAATCGATCTCGCAGCCTGCGCCATGGGGAGTAGGGAGCTCTCTGTACAGCCTGGAGAACTATACAGGATTCAATGGCATCATCTCTGATTGCAGGACTGCTGTCACATGCCATTTCTTCAAGGGCTGCAAGAGAGAGGAACAGAGGCAAGGTCAGATCCCTCATATGCAGGGAGCCGAGTAGAGCCCCCTGCCAGGGTTATCCCGGTCGTCTCTTGCCATGGGCCGCAGGGAGCAGGGAGCAAGGGGATCAGCCTGAAGGTGCTGGCCACCAATCGCACACGTGGCCCTGAAATCTCACCAGAGCAGAGCCCTCCACAGCCGCTGGAGGGCTTGCAGCTGCCCCCTCCAGCCCCTGGGTCAGCCTGCTGCCCTCACTCACCAGTGCAGATCAGCTGTAGCTCTCTGCTGCCCCCTCAGGTGCTGCCTGGCCATGCCTGTGAACACAGAGCCTGTCACGGCCCCAGCGGCACAGCTCCCTGCCAGCGGCGCTGCAGGCACTGTGGCCACACGGGCTGCTGGCTTTGCAGGGCTCAGCCCAGCCTTTGCCGCACACTGCCGCCCCAGGGCATGGCTGCCAGAGGGCGGCAGCAGAAGCAATGCCCAGGCCAGGCGGGGATGCACGGCGCTGGGCCCGGCTGGCGCTGCCGGGGCAGCAGGCGGGGCCAGGGCTGACCTGCGGCGGGCTGGGGAAGGAGCCCGGGCTCGGGACTCACCCGTGAACCTGATGGCTGCCTCTCGCAGGGGCTCCTGTGGGCTCTGCAGGTAGCGCAGTGCCCGGCACAAGTGCTCGGCCGCTCGACTCCTGTCCTCTGCCAGCTGCAGAGAGTGGCAGGAGGGAAGGGTTGGCGCGGGCTCAGCCCCTGGGCCGGGTGCTGCCTGCACCCAGCCCCAGCCTCCCCTGCCCGCACAGCCCTGAGGCACGGCCAGAAGCCACTGGCCAAGGATTCCCAGGGGCAGGGGCAGGGGGCCGGCTGCTGCCCGGGGAGCCGCGGTGCCGCCCCGCAGCCAGGCCGGGCCGGGGTTCCATGGGCAACTGGCTCTGGCCCACGGGAGCCTGGAGAAGAGCCCGCCCACCCAGCCTCTGGCTGCAGCAGCGGGCACAGCTGCTAGCCCCGCATGCTGAGCACTGCCCTCAGGGACCTTGGCCATGCTGAGGCTGGGGGCTCTCGGCTGCTCTTACCAGGCATTCGCCAAAGCTCTGATCCACGTGTAGCATTTGTTCGATATCCCTCCTCTTCAGGAATCTGGCTGAGGAATGCAGCGTTTCCCGGGAGGCCCGGAGAGCAGCAGAGATGCGCAGATGGCCCCACAGTCCAGGGCACAGGAAAACATTCCAATGGCACAGGCTGGAGGAGGCTGCAGCCCACAAGGTGCCAGGGCAGGAGGCAGCCCAAGCCCCTGCCAGGGGGACAGCAGGTGACCACAAGTGCTCACCTCAACAACAATCTGATTCTCATCATGGCAGTGGAAGTAGAGAGGGAGCAGGCTCTGGTGCACGTGGGACTTCAGGGCCTTTCTTCCCTCTTCTGTTAATAAGTCCAGCATCTCTTGAAATAGAGCCACGCAGCTCAGCTGCACCTGGATATCATCCTGGATGAAAGGAAAGGGCAAAAGACCTGAGCATCAGCTGCTTCAGGTCCCCCAGGGCACAGGCCTGTATCTGCACAGGGCACCAACTGTCCCGGCAGCAGCCAGTGGCTGTGGCTGTGGGCACAGAGCCTTACGCTGTCAAAGAGTGGCAGGAGTGCCTCAGCCAGCTGCAGGGCGATGGGGGTGACTATTGGAGCACCATTATCCAGGAGCAAATATCTGAGTAGAAGAATGCTCATCCTGATCATGTCGCTGTCATTTTCCTCCAGGAGCTCCAGAAGACTTTCAGTCAGGCTCTGCATTTTTTCAGCCTGTGCGGAACACCACTTTGTGAAAGGCCGCCCTGCTGCCGCAGGGCCCAGAGGCCAAAGGCCTGTCCCGAAGCACTGGGGCAGCTGAAGCGGGAGGCAGGAGAGCTGGGAGCAGCTGCCCCAGCGGCCAAAGCCCAGACAATGCCAAGTGACGGCGTTGCCCAGCCTCACGCTGCCTGCACGGCTTCAGCCACTGCTCCCTTCTCACCATCAAGGGATCCTTGCCCAGCCGTATGAGGCCTCGGATTGCCAAGTAACGCCTGGCCATGTGCTTGCTCTGCAGGTTCTGTGCCAGGATCTCCAGAACGCTGTCGCTGCATTCGCTCAAGTCCAGGCACTTGAGGACCTGAAAGGCACAGGGCAGTGACAGGTGAGCCAGCCGGCAGGAGCCCAGAAGCGCACAGGGCCGGGCCCAGGCAGCAGCACAGGGCACGGGCACTGTCCTGGCAGCTGTGGCTGCGAGAGGCCAGAGGGCTGGGAGGCAGCTCAGCCAGGCAGCGCTGGCCTTGAGGCTCACCTCCACAAGGAATGCCAGGGCAGGGAAATCCCAGTATGGCATCTCTTTGCCGAGCAGGGCGAGCAGGTAAAATGCAGCCGTGGAACAAAAGTGGATGGCTAAACGGCGAATTTCTCTGAAGAGGGGAAAAAGGAAACAAGACCCTGAGCTAGTGAGGCAAACCTCTCCCAGGCGTGACTCATCCAGTTCTCATCTTTCCCCAGCACCCTTCCAAGCAAGGGGACATGGGCTGTGGAGAGTTTTGTCGCAGAGTGGCTTGAGGAAAGGGGACACAGCTTATTCAATTTGGTAAAGAAGTCTTAGCTAGAGCAGAGGCCTCTTCAAGGCTAGAGTGTCCTTGTGGATAAGAAGAATACAGAAGCTGCTGTGCTTCCTAACCACAGAAATGTAACTAAAAGGCTAGATTAGACGAGGCTGACATGTAGCTGAATAGCCAATCCTGAGCTCAGCTTTTGCAATATGTATGAGACTCATTAGACACTGTATTTAAGTTGCTGAATTAATCAATAAATTGAACCTGTGATGAACCATCTGGTGTCCTGGTCTCCTTCCTTCAATAAATGGTGACCCCAAACGTTGACCCCCTTGTCTCACACTAAAAGAAAAAGGGGGAGGACGCGCCATGGTTGAGGAAGTTGGAGTTGGGTCCTGTTTGCATCTGGGACGGTGCCGGAATTTTGAAGCACCCTTGGGGTTCACATCGGTGACTCAAGCCATACGTGCTGCCGGAGCCTGGAAAGCTGCAAAGAGCACGCTCACGAATAGGTATGGATAGGCAAGCAGCATATGATCTTTTCGCCGCGTATTTAGAAAGGCAAGGAGTAAAGGGGATAGATTTAAAAAAGGAGCTACCAGGGTTGTTAGCCTACAGCTATGCTAAGGGGGCTTTCCTTAACCCACATACGGTTTATGAACTCGCGGAATGGAGAAAATTTGGGGATATACTATGGGAAGCTGTGTTAGAAGATGATAAGACAGCAAAGAAATTGGGCAAGCTATGGCGAGTAGTACACAATACACTGCTTCAACATGTTTCTGAGCGTAAGGTGGCAGAAAGGGCGACAGGAGCTCATAAGAGAAATGTAGGGTATGGTCGTGAGGACGATCCTCTCGAACTTTCGGTAAACAAGGGGTTAATACTGATGGGTTCACAACAGTGTGGTATGGAGGATCTTGTTACAGGCGCGGGGGGGGCTGTCTGCACCTCCTCTGTCGGAGGAGGAGGACAAGTTGGTGGATCGCGGGGAACGCAAGCAGAGCCCGCTGCCCCCCCCGTAGGGAACGCGAGCTGAGCCTGCCGCCCCCCCGTAGGGAACGTGAGCTAAGCCCGCCACCCCCCGCAGAGAGAGCGAGCCGAGCCTGCTGCCTCCCCCACCCGAACGGCCTGCGCAGAAGTGCCAACAGTGCAAAGCTCTCAGAGAGTACGATCCTATCCCAGGGTCACTCAGTGACCTGTGGGGGGAGATGGCTAAACAGAGGAGAGAGGCTTGGGCTACTCTGGCAAAAGAGGCAATGCAAGTGGGGGATGATGAGGCAATGGAGGCCACTTCTGCTCTTGCCTGTCCGGTTACATACACGCCACAGTATGATGCTCCCTGCAGTCACGCAGGGAGGCTTGAGAACATACCCCAAATGTTACCAATGCGGCAATGGGGGACACACGCGCCGAGAATGTAGAGCGGCCGGTGTGTGGTGCCAAAGCTGCCAATCCAGCTCCCACAACACTACGGCTTGCCGGCGCTGATCAGGAAACGGTCGGCGGAGCGCGTTCAGTGGCGGTGCCCAGACACGAGTTGCCGCCGTGACATCAGTGCCACCTCCTGTCTGCAGCCAGCAACAGCAGGGAGCCTCGGCTTGGACATAGCAGCCGCAGTAGACGTCACTTTAATGACGAACCGGCCTGAAAGGATACCAACTGGAGTAAACGGTCCTCTCATGCTACAAGGACAAAAATGTGGAGCATTATTATTAGGACGTTCCTCGACATCCATGCTGGGACTGTTTGTATTGCCTGGGGTCATAGATGCGGACTATACCGGAGAAATACAAATCATTACACCCCTTATCCCCCAGTTAAAATAACAAAAGGTCAACGCGTTGCACAATTGGTACCGCTACCGCAGATGACATCGGGTATTCCATCCCTTACTGGACAGAAGCATGATGGAAAGGGTTTTGGCTCTACCGGTGTTACACTCCTGACTGTAGATCTACAAGAGAGGCCAAAACAAAGACTTGAGATTACCCATGGATATCAGAGCATAATCCTTTATGGATTATTGGATACGGGAGCAGACACCAGCATTATATCGCCAGAAGCATGGCCACAGCATTGGCCCCTGCTCCCATCAATTAATATGCTCACAGGAGTAGGAGGACTTACTTTGGCAAGCAAAACACCGCCTCTGTCAGTGCACATTGATGGGCAACAAGTGTCCATTGTGTTCTCAGTTGTTCAGTTGCCCCCTACAGTCTCTTGCCTGATAGGCAGGGATGTTTTAACACAGCTGGGGGTGGTATTGACCAATCACGACCCTTTGGGGTAATTTCCATTGCTGGGACTTTCCCCATTCCACTCACCTGGAAAACAGATACACTGGTGATGGTTAAGCAATGGCCGTTGAAAGGGGAGAGTCCTATGCATGCCCATGAATTGGTGAAGGAACAATACGAGCAAGGACATTTACGACTCTCAACGAGTCCGTGGAGCACGCCCATTTTTGTGATCAAGAAGAAGTCAGGGAAATACCGCCTGGTACACGATCTGTGAGCTGTGAATGACCAGATGGAACCGATGGGGGCCTTGCAGCCTGGTCTTCCGAATCCAGCCATGATCCCACAAGATTGGCCACTTCTAATCATTGAAAGGATTGTTTTTTCACTATTGGGCTGCATCCCGATGATACGAAGAGGTTTGCCTTTACCCTACCAGTAATAAATTGTGGGGAACCAGACAAAAGGTTTGAATGGACGACATTGCCACAGGGGATGCAGAACTCCCCCACATTGTGCCAGCTTTATGTTGACGCTGCATTACAGCCATTACGTCAGCAGTGGCCAGCTACCATAATATATCATTACATGGATGACATCTTGTTTGTGCAGCAACAGCCATTTTCCTATTTACAGGTTGACAGCATCAGAGACACTCTTGCAGCATCTTCACTTGTTATTGCCACAGAGAAAATTCAGACCACGAAACCATGGAAGTATTTGGGATGGATTCTAATGGACCAAACAGTGGTACCCCAAAAATTAGAACTGCGCTTGGACATTAAGACTTTACATGATGCTCAAAAGTTGCTAGGAGACTTACAGTGGCTTAAACCCATTGTGGGAATACCAAATCGCTTGTTGGAAACCCTGCGACCCTTGTTAAAGGGCACTGACCCCACTACCCCTGTGTGCCTCATAAAGGAACACCATCTTGCCTTGCAGCAAATCAGTAATTTTGTACAACAAGGATATGTGTCTCGTTGACAACTAGATTGCCCTATTGACCTCACCGTTTGGAATAGCCCTTGTCACCTGCTTGGCCCTGTCTCCCAATACGAGAACAAAGCGGGGGAGATACGGGTATTGGAATGGCTGTCACCACCATTACAACATAAAAGAAAATATTTTCAAAAATTGAACAATTGGCTGCGTTGATTAAAAAAGGCCGTCTCAGAATTAGAAGTGGACGGTCGAGAACCTGCCACCATTAGGTTACCCATGGAAAAAGAGACGCTGGACTGGTACCTGGTTAATTCAATGGACTTACAGGAAGCATTATTGACATCATCTGCAAAGGTGGAGACAAGCAAGTTAGTGCCCAGGGTCCTGCAATGGATGGCAGAATGGGACTGGATCACTCAGCCGCTGAGAAGAGAGCGCCCCATAGAAGGAGCCACCACAGACTTCACAGACGCAGGGAAGAAATCGAGACGTGCTGCTGTCACTTGGCAAGAAAAAGGACAATGGAAGCATCAACTTCTTACAGCAGACCCTGCAGACAGCCTACAAACCTTAGGATTGTTAGAAGTAGTATGGGCAATGTCTAACATGCATGAGCCCTTGAATGTGGTCACAGACTTTATGCATGTCTCTGGAGTAGCCAGGCGTATAGAAGGAGCAGCAATTAAGGAAGTGAATAACAAACAGCTGTATGAGTTACTGGTTCAATTAAGGAAAGGTCTCCGGGATAGAAGTGCAGCATATTCTATAATCCATATGAGGAGTCATAAGTGGTCTGAAGGTCTGGGGGAAGGGAATGAGCGTGCAGAGAAGCTGGTTACCTTACCCATTGATAACTCTTGTCCTGTTGATAAGCATACATTGGCAAGAGAAGCCCATAGTAGATATCATCAAAATGTGAAAGGGTTGGTGAGGAACTTTGATCTGGGCTTATCAGAAGCCAAGGCCATTGTCAGGGCATGTCCAATATGCAGTTATCATAATGGGGGAATAGGTCTGGGCTGCGGAGTTAATCCTCGAGGTTTAGAAATGAATGAGAAATGGTAAATGGATGTCACGCATGTAGCTAGGTTTGGCAGGCTTAAGTATGTGCATGTTACGATAGATGCATATAGCCATTATATATGGGCTACAGCTCAGGGAGGAGAGAAAGCGATACATGTGATCAGGCATTTATTGAGTTGCTTTGCTGTTATGGGAGTCCCACAAGGTATCAAAACGGATAATGGTCCGGCTTACACAAGTGCTAGAGTCCGAAAGTTTTTGGACCAATGGTCTGTCAAGCATGTGACAGGTATTCCGCATTCCCCCACAGGACAGGCGATAGTAGAAAGAGCAAATGGTACCCTCAAACAATATATTGACAAACACCAGGATTTAAAGGACCCACAAGCATGCCTGGCTAAGGTTTTGTATGTGATCAATCATTTATGTATTTTTGGGGAGGACAATGCCCCCCCTGCAGTTTAACATCACCCAAGATCAGGTCAGGAAACTATTAAGGAAACAGAGATCTGGGTGAAGAACCCAAGCACAGGGATATGGGAAAAACTCACAAAAGTGCTATATTGGGGTCGGGGATATCCTTGTGTTTCCTCACCAACAGGGCCTTTGTGGGTGTCTGCCAAGTGGACTAAACCTGTCTTTAATGCAGCATCTGGTGAACAACCTTAAGGAGGGGGACAAGGAGCGCCTGAAGAAGAAGCTGCTACTGATTTTACAACCCTTATTGCTGCAGCTGAAGGGACACTCGAAAGCAGTGGACAGAGCAGTGACACGCCACTACCGGACGGCCAGGGAGCTGATTGACAATGTTGAAGCACTATCGACCTTCCACATAAAAGGACCAGCAAGGGAGCGCTGCCTTGAGTGTCATAGCCACTGTTGTGCTGCGTGGGTAGCTCTGTATTGTGGGGGTTGTGGTAAAACCTTTTGGTTAGAACAGTCCGGGATCTGGGGTTTATGGTGTAACACCTGCAAGCATGACTACGCATGGAGGGAAGACTGGCAAAGGGAACTAAGGAGACAGACGGGACTAGGTACGGCTCTATCTTTAAATCTTTATGAGTCTCCCGAGCAGAAAATCTTGGCCTATTACCAGTGGGAGGTACAGTGTATTGTGAAAAGAGTTAAAGCTCAAAGTAAGTCATACATAGCTTCTGCTAGGTGTAGAAAATTGGTGCCTTTAACACAGCATTCGGTTGTAGGACCCATCAGAGGAGATCCCGATCAGGCATTGGACTCCTGCATCGAGGCCCTACAGATGCAGGAGATTGCAAGAGTTAGGATCGATGAGGTTAAAGACAGATAAGAAAAGGAAAGCGAGAAAGAAAACAGAAAAATAAGGCTTATTTTTGTTATACTGCTCAGTGCTGTGACAGATTGGGCAGTAGGAGTAACACGCTTTAATCAGCCAAGAGATAACATATGGATAACGCTTGCTAATCAAACTAACCAATCATCGCTTTGTCTTAGCCTTGGAGGGGTTACTAACCCATTTTGAACATGCTTGGTGGGGCTTCCAGTGTGATCTCCTTGGGAATTTTGTAGTCTGATTGATAACCAAACTCTATGCATGCAGAATATGACAAACATTATGTTACCCACACAACAAGGGTACACTACAAGACAAAGTGACGGTTACCGCCAATGCTTAATAATCTTATCACTTAATACTACTTTGTACTCTCCTCCAGAGGAGTTGGATATCTTCAGAAGTGCAAACGCCAGTATGACTAACACCTCAAATGGTGGATGGTTCAGTTTCGATCCCTTAGATCCCCAGAATTTAAATCAGCATAGAGGAACATGGGCTACCCTAGATTCATCCCTGAATTTGGGTACAGTGTCTCAGCAGCTTTATAGCCAATGTAATGGCACTAACATCACGGCACTGATGAAATTACCCACAGGGATATTTTTAATTTGTGGAGACAGGGCATGGAATGGTATACCAGCCAGGCCACAGGGTCGACCTTGCTATTTGGGAAAATTGTCATTGTTTCACCCCAATGTGTCTTTATTAATGCAATTGAGTCAAAATTCAAGCAGGAAGAGACGCAGCCTGCATGACTTAGACTGCAGCCAGATAGGAGACCCGCAGTTTTGGAGTGAGTTAAAGCAAGTGATAGTTTCAACTATCTTGCCAGGAGGAGCTGCAAATAAAGCTATGAACTTAGCAAAGCAATTGGGATGCTGGGCCAAGGATGAGCTAAACAAGATGTCACAAATTTTAGATATGCTAACCGCAGATGTGCAAAGTGTTAATCATGCTGTTTTGCAAAATAGAGCCACTATAGATTTTTTGCTTTTAGCACAAGGTCATGGATGTGAAGAGTTTGAGGGAATGTGTTGCATGAATTTGTCCAATCACTCTGTATCTATTCATGCAAAGATAAAAGAATTATAGCAGGGACTTCACAATCTTAAAGAAGAAGAGGGTTTAGGAATCAACAAATGGCTTAAAAGCTTAGGACTTGGACTGTGGCTGAGAAACTTTGTGACATATGCTATAGGGATACTGGGTGTGATTTTGATGCTTTTGCTTATTTTGCCTTGTATCTTTAATTGTATTCAAAACATGGTCAGCCAAATGATAGAAAGAACCTGGCAGACTAACCTCCTTGCCCAAGAACAAAACGGGGGAAGTGTGGAGAGTTTTGTCAAAGAGTGGTTTGAGGAGAGGGGACACAGCCGAATCAATTTGGTAAAGATGTCCTAACTAGGGCAGAGGCCCTTTTTGCAGGCAGGGTGTCTGTTGGGAATTTAGCCGACTAGAGAATGGAAAAGTACAAGGCCGTGGCTAATTCCAAGTCCTGCACCTGCAAGATAACGTGTCCTTGGGCCTAGCTGAGTATGATAATGAGTGGACAGAGAGACGTAAGAAATAGAGAACGTAGGCCCAAAGGAATGAGGAAGAGTTGATGGTATAGTTTACCCAATAGATCGCTTGGCTTACAGAATATTCATAAGCTTGATGCCGAATTTTGTCCCAAAAGGCCAGAATAACTGCTTAAGAGACTCAGCCTAAGTCAGATAAGCAGGAGGTATTTTATTGCGACGCATCGGAGAAATCACAAAGTGGATTTCTGAGTTTCCCCTAACAAAGCAAGCCTTTTATACAGTTTTGAATATAGGATTACATCAGATCATATACATAATCATATCTTTTCATGAATATTCATAGGGGGCGTGGTGTAGGCGGAGTGTGGGCGGGGACACCTCTTTTGAGGATCATCTCGGTGGTCGTTCTGGTTGCCTTCATCATGGGCTGGGGTCTCCTGATGAGTCTTCTTCCTTAAACTTTTGAACTCCTTTCCTAATTTGGTCAATTCCCGGTGTACTTGGCTTGGTCTCTATGGCTTGGCAAAGTCCTTAGGGTCAGTTTGACATTGTTGGCTCTGAACATGCTTAGCCCATCAGTTCTCCTATCCCTATCTCTTTCCTGTCATTGTGTTCCATGTTTTAGCTGATTAATTGCTCTATGTGTTTCCTAATACTATGCCTTCTTCAAATGCCTCACATTCTATGTTTTAACTCATTATTTCTTGAAGACTATCTGTTTTGGGGCTTCATTCTCCCCTTTTTCTTATAACTTACGAATTCTTTTGTCAAGTTCTGATCCTATAGGGCGCTGATACGCTCGTACTATAGCCTAAACTATTTGGGTCTTTTTCATTATGACTCTTAGTTTCTACTACATACAAATATTTGTGAGAGTTAATAGTAACAGAACTACTATTACTATTAGCATTGGGTGCACCAGGTAGTTGAAGACCTGTGTAGCTGTTGGGGAGTATCTTGTAAAGATATCTCACCAATGATGCTGGCCCACTTGTTCTACTTCGGTCAGGACATTCTTTATCTTTTCTGAATTATGCTCTACCTGCCATACTATTTGTTTAGTCGTTTGATTTACTTTTTGCACCAATTCTTTTACTTTGGGATGTGCGAGCATTGCTTTAAGAATCTTGACGTCCATCCCTATTTGTAATTTCGGTATCTCTTGATATAGGTTGAAATCTGCGTTAATTAGCTGTTGGGTAGTTATTGGGACAGTGTAGTGAAAATCACAACTTACGATCTTGGTAAAGTTACATACACAGAAGTTAGTATTGTTAGTCTCTTCTTGGCAATTATCTATAGTGACGTTGTCACAAGCTGTCTTTACGCAAGCACACCCATTTCTTATATAGTAAACTTGTGATTGTGTTCTATCATGCGGAAGCATTTCTAAGGTACATACACTATTTTCAGCATCTAAGCATAAATCTTCGGCTTCTACCACAGCATTTTTGCAAACATAGCCTAATTGTCCTCTAGGAATACATGCTTCTGTGCTAACCGATTGCCACCTATTTTTGGTGTAATCATAACTGGCTCAGACGTTATGGTCTATTGGCCTGACAATGACATCTTGATGTATTGTCTCTAGAGTAAGGATGGGAAAGATAGCTCTTTCTTCTGCTGCACTAATGGTGAGGACATAAGCTTCAATGTGTTCTTGTTAAGGCTCATAAGTGAAGTTCACTAATTGCCACCAAGCCTGATGGTCCTTCTCAAATTGTGTAGTATGATTGTCCTTTAATATTGTTTCCCTTATTTCTTGAGGTAATATACTTGACGTTCTTTCTCTCATTATTCTTGCTGCTACTGATTGTACCTATTGTTGCGTCTCAGAGCATTGGATAGAGAGTGCAATGTCTCTGCTAAGTTCTCTTGTGTAGTCAGCGAGCTTTACAAAATCTTCTGCAGTATGGTTTGCTACCATGGTTAGTAATTTCACTACTAGCGATTGTGTTTCCGCTAATGTAAGCATGGATGAACTGAGGGGCATCTTAAGCTTTCTTAAGTTCGACATGACGGTACTTAATTTGTTTACTAATACCTCTTGATCTATTGTGTTTACTATACTAAATCTGGTGCCAATCCACTCACTTAGATCTCTTTTTGCTCTTCTGTGATGAGACCTTGTCGCTAGCCATGCATTCCATCTCTTAAGGCTTTGCTGTATAAATGGTCGGCAATCTTTTTGCAAGTACGTAATATCGGTGTGAATGTTCATCTGCACCTTTTTTAGGGAATAAGTGGGGTCTAGCAATAATTTTAATTCGTTAGATTTTCTTATCACCTGAGGCCCTATAAAGGTTAGGTTATGTACTGCTTTACATTCTACTGGTCGAGTGGTTTCTTGGGGCAAGTCTAAATTTGGATACAATGAAATCACGTCTCTCGGTAATTCTACTTTATACATGGCAACACGCCTAGGGAAGGTAAAACCCTGTTCGAGCGTTTTCAACTCTCTTTCACATGTGAACGTCATCGACTGATCTAATCTAAATGCCATCTCACACTGTACTTTCCCTCCCTCAGGACTACTAGATGCTACGATCTTTCTCGCAGGGTAGAGAAGGGGGTGAGGGTTATAGGTTATGTTTTGAGGATGTAGCTCCCTAAGTGAATCTTCTCTATAAATCACTGAGTTTTGGGGTTGTGATCTAGGTGGATCTTCTCTGAAGTCACTCCACTGACATGAAATTGGGCCCTTTTGCTGGATCTAGGCAGTGGGCCTGCCCATTCTCACGGGACTAAAGGTAATTAGGTTATGTTCAGAGGCTGGCATCGAGGGTTCAATTGTTAGCACTAGCCGCCTTGTTTTCTTTTCTTCTACTGGGTCAAGCTCTCGACACTCAATTTGGATTTGGTCTCTCTCGTATGCTACCATGGGGGACTGATGCCATACTTCATTCGCGTATGGCTGATTGTTACGTAAGGCATAAACTTCGAAATGGGGTCTTCTCAATCTCAACTCTGGGTGGATACACTGGTGTGCATGAGACCATGGGTCTATTGGGGAAGAGTCTTGGGGAAGAGCTATACTTATCGAGAGTCCAATGATCAGAGTTGTGAAGGTTTGAGGTGGAGTCAGGATCATGACGTCTGCTCTTCTTGTTTGTTCTCTTCTTCTTGTTTGTTCTCCGGAGCTTTCTTGACCTGTGAATAATGGATCTACATAGGTCGCTCTTTGATCTGAACTGCGGTGAAGGTAGTCAGCAGCACTTGGAAAGGTCCCTCCCACTTCTCTTGTAGGGGTTTTCTTAAAATATTTTTAACATACACTCAATCACTGGGATTAAACGGATGCAATTTGCAATCAGGTTGTTTAGATGAATTCCCATTTGTTTCCCAATTCTGTATTTAATGGGTTTCAAAAAGTAAGCCTTTTCTGGTTGGCCTGTTGCTCCCACAACTTGTACAAATTCATCACTTTTAGGTACTAATTCTTGATTTAAAACTGAAAAAGTTGCTCCCGTATCAATCAAAAAGTCCAATTCCTTTTTACCTTCCCCTAGCTCTATTTTAACTAGTGGGTCTGCTAGGGTACGGCCCACCGGTCCCCTTCATTCACTATCCTGATGTGTGGTAGTAGTAGTGGCAATTAGCCTTTCCCTTAGTTGGGGGCATTCTCGCCTCCAGTGTCCCATCTGTGGGCAGTGCGCACATTGATTTGGCCCTATTCTAGTTGGGTGGGGTTGGAGCCTCCCTCCCCCTCCTACTGGGTTGCCTCTACCCCTTCCCCTGGTTCTAGGTTCCGAGTAACTTGTCTTCTGAGCTGCCACTGCCACAGCCACTACTCGAGCTATCCTCCTGTCTTCCTTTTTCTTCTCCTCAGCTTCTCTATTATTATATACTTTCCATGCTTCATTCATCAATGCCTCTAGGTTTTTATTTTCTGGATGCTCAAGCTTTTGTAATTTCTTCCTGATGTCTGGGTTACTCTGTCCCATCATTAATCCTAACAGGTGTTGTTTTCCTTCTTCTGTTGCTGGGTCCAGGGGTGTGTATTGTCTCATGGCTGCCCTAAGTCTGTCCAAAAACTCTGATGGGGTCTCATCTTTTCCCTGCCTGATGTCATATAGCATCGACCAATTGATAGCCTTAGGGATCGCATTACGCAAGCCCATCGCTATCAGTTTTCTATACTGCACTAGCCGCCGATAGTGCTCTTCGTTGCCCGGGTCCCATTCTGGTTTACTGCTGGGGAAATTATCTTCTAGTCTCCCTGATAATACTTGAGCATGTCATTTTCCTGTCTCTAATACGAGTTCCTTTCTGTATCTGTCAATTTTGACAGCATCACCTCTATATCTTCTCAATCAATGTCTAAATTCTTTGCCATTAGTTCAAACCTCTTCGCTACTCCCTCTGGATTCCTCCTGAAGTTCCTTGCCTTATCCCTCCAATTGTTCAGGTCACTCGTGGAGAACGGCACTTTTATCTTAGTTCTTTCTCTTACCATTGGCATAAGTTGTCGGAGAGGAGCTATTGTATGGTTTCCTTCCTCTCTTTGCTTTGCTTCTCTCCGTGCTACAGATCTGGTATAATACGAGTGGCTGGTCCCCTCTCCGGGATCTTCTTCTTGCGCCTCAATGTCTCCCCTATTCTTTCTCTTCTCTTTTCTCTTTCTCTTTTCTCGTTCTTTATCTTCTTCCTCTATTTCTGTTAACTCTTTTCTTACTACTCCCCTAGCGTGGTTTACACAATCTAACCGCCTCTCGCTCTGCATCTGTCGCCTTTCTTCCCGCATCTGCCGACGCCTATTCTGTTCCGGGCTACTGTCCTCTTCATTTTCTGTTCCTCTTCCATCCCTCTTATCTTCTATCTGAATTACTATATTCAGCTTCTGTGAGCTGTTCTCTGCCTCCCTTTCGCATGTCTCGCTGTCATTCTTCTCACTGTATTTCAACTTTGCCAGTGAGTTACTTTTGTCTCCAGTCTTTGGTGTGCTGGTTTCCATTCTACAGGAACTTGATTTCCTTAAACTTCCATTCTTAAGTGTGCTACTATCCCCACATGGGCTCAGTTCGGGCAGGCTGCGTGTCTCCCCTCGGCTCTCTGCTCCATGTGGACTGCCTTCTTCCCTCTCAACTTCTAGTCTGGGTGGGCTGTCAGCCTCCCTGTAGCTCCCCGACCCCTGTAGACTATCTGGTCTCTGCGGGCTGCTTTCTCTCTTGTCAATCCTTGATTTTAATGGGGTATCTTCTTCCCAACTGTTGTCTAGTCTCTGAGGGCTGTGCCCAAACCTGGATTTCCACTATCGTTCTAGTTCTTTTAATGGGCTAGGATCTCCTTGTTCCTCTTTTGGCCTGGGAAGAGGCCCTTCCCGCCCTGGGGTGAATGGATGGTATTCCCATAGGCTTATTTCACTCTCTTTTCCACTATCCCTTCTTGTCAATTTAAGACATTGTTGCCCAATGCTACATGCATCACAGCAACATTCCTTAGGCTTTGAACCTTTCTTATCTTTTTCTAGGGCTAGTACTAGGGGGTCCTGAGGTGCTACGTTTACTCCGCACTCTTTTTGCCACTCTGGCTTATTTCTTAGGGTAAAGAACATGTCAGCATACATCACTTCGTCTCATTTATTAAGTCGGCGGAGGAAGAGCATCAGTTGTAAAATAGTATTACAATTAGTTGTTTCCTCCGGTGGCCATTTCTCATTGTCATCTAACTTATACAACGGCCACCATTGTGTACAATATTTAAGGAGTGTCTTCTTACTTATGTTTCTCCCTGGAATCTCTCCCAAGTCCTTCTAGTGCTTTAAGATACATCCTAAGGGGGTTTTCATATTTACGTCCTTACTCTGTTGACCTCCCATGGCTATTCCCTGTGTCTGTTTAACTAGATCAGTCTCCTTCTCGCAAATACTGTATGCTAATTTACTTTAACACTTCACACACACAATTTTCAGTCGCTTTGTCCTTTTCTGACCTGGCTTCTCGCGAAGTTCAGGAAATGCGGAGCGGGACTCCCTCTCGCTTCGCAGCGATGCTGCGTCTCATTCACTCTCAGCCATACCCACACACCTTTATGAAATAATTCTTACCTTATGGTCTATATCAGAACAGATTGTTTTACCAGGTTTGGTCATGAGAGGTCGCCTACAGACCGTGAGATACCGGTTTGCCAGATTCATGCAATCGCAACCGTAGACAGTATAAAGATGTTTCTTGTAAGATTTTGCAACAGACACATAGAACAGACACAAGAAGATCACCGGCTGACAGACCTCTCAGAGAGCAATCTTAGTTCTTGACCCTTAATTCACAGTATTATAACATTAAACACAATGTTAAAAACAGTTTCCCACACAGTAAAAACAGACTAAAGATACCAAGATAAACAAATACTCCTTCCAGCAGGACTTTACCTGCGTTTTCTCTTTTTCTCTTTTTTTTTTTTTTTTTTTTTTTTTTTTTTTTTTGCCGGGACTCTAACTCAGTAGCAGGACTTTAACCTGCGTTTCTATTACCGGGACTCTAACCCAGTAGCAGGACTTTAACTTGCGTTTCTATTACCGGGACTCTAACCCAGTAGCAGGACTTTAACCTGCGTTTCTATTACCGGGACTCTAACCCAGTAGAAGGACTTTAACCTGTGTTTCTATTACCGGGACTCTAACCCAGCTGGGATTCTTTACTGGGGCGTCCCCCAGCTTTCCCTTCGGGCAGTCACGTCTGACCCCCGTTTCCCAACAAAGCGCTTTATCCCAAAACCAATAAACAATTAAAATACCTCTTAATTGGAGCAGGAGATGCAGGGTACCCTTTGTCTACCAAAAGCACTGGTCCGGGGGGGGGGGAGTCTCTTCTGACAAAAATTCGTCAAGGGCGCCAGAGGGTCCCGACCCTGGACTCGGCTCGGGAGGACCCCTCAAGGCTTGGATCTCTTGTCTGGTCCCAAGCTTATTACTTGCTGTATAAGTGTCTGATGCTTTCTTCAATAAAGAGGACGTGTTGATGACCATCTGGTGTCCTGGTCTCCCTCCTTCGACATCTTGCCAAGTGTTTTGGGAACAGATGAGAGGTGACCCTCATGAAACCGCTGCCATCCAGACTTGTCCTGGCAATATTCCTATGGGAACAATCCCTGGATATAAGGAAATTTGGAGGTGAAACTCCAATTCTGGCCATACGTGCCTGGAGCAGAATGTCAGATCTTTTCCATAGGAAGGAAAGCATGAAGCACCACTGTTTCAATAGTGGATGAGACCCTCAACATGCCAAGGTCAGCCTGACCTCTTCGGAGGTCAAACCAGCCAGACCTGTACTGTATTCCTTTGTTTTTATGGGGCCCTGAAGTGTCACAATGGTGCCTTGGTTCTGTGGGGCTCCACACTGCCACAATGGCTCCTTGATTACAAGAAGACCTGAAATGTCACAATGGACCCCTTGTTCGATGGGATCCCACAGTGTCACAGTGGCTCCCAAGTTTCACAATGATCCCACTGATTCCAAGAGGCCTTGCAGTGTCACAATGTTCTCCATGGTTCCCCAGGCCCCACAATGTCACAGGACTCCTCTGTTCCATGAGCTCTGCAATGTCACAATGGACCTTTAGACCCTGGAGGTTTGCAGTTGCACAATGGTCTCATTTTGGCTCCACAGTCTCACAATGGTCCATTGATAACAGGAGGACCTGCAATGTCACAACAGACCTTTGGCTCCATGCAGCCCTACAGTGTCACAAAGGCCTCTTGGTTTCACCAGGCCCCATAGTATGAAAATAGTCCTCTTGGTTCTGTGGTGACCCCCAGGGTCACAGTGGTCTCACTGGTTCCATGAGGCCTCACAGTGTCACAATGCTTTGCTTATTCCATGGATCCTCATAGTGTCACAATGCTTTGCTTATTCCATGGATCCTCATAGTGTCACAATGATCTCCATGATTCCATGAGTCCCCTCAGTGTAACAATGATCTTCTTGACTCCATGGTGCCCCACAGTGTCACAATGGCCCCTTGGTTCCATGAGGCTGTGAAGTGTCACAATGGCCTCTCCATGATTACATAGGGACTTGCAATGTCACAATGGACCTTTGGCTCCATGGGGTCTTGCTGGATCACAATGATCCCTACATTCCATGGAGCCACACAGAGTCAGCACGATCCCCTTGGTTCCATGAGGCCCAGCAATGTCACAGTGCTCTCCATGATTCCATGAGGCCCCACAGTGTCACAATGGTCCCTTGGTGTCACAGGGCCCCACAGTGTCACAAGGATCCCTTGGTCTCACAGAACCCCACAGTGTCACAATGGTCCCTTGGTTCCATGGGCCCTCTGCTGCTGCATTCCCCCCTCCCTTTCTCAGGCCAGCCTGCCAGCTCAGAAATGCTCCTTGGGCCTCGGCCTTGGCCAACAGCCCCTGGGCTCAGCTCCTCTGCAGCTCATCACAAACACTGTCTGTTCCAGGCACTGCTGCTGCCCAACCAGCACCTGGTTTCTGTAGGAGCAGCCCTAGGAACTGTTTTTGTTCCCTCAGTGGCACAACATCCCTGTTCTCACACTGCCAAAGAAAGCTGTTGGTGCCAAGTGCGGCCAGGATGAACCATTGCTGGGACTGAAGCCCCTCTCTTGGGGCCCTGCAAACAGTGCTCCAAAAGGAGCCCTTGGAGCTCTCCTGGGCCAGCGACTCCCTCTGAGTGGGGCCTCTCCCAGCTGGGAACTCTCCTGTTTGCTGCACTCGGGGATCCCGAACATTGATGGAGCCTGGGCTGATCCCCCCACTCCTCCAGGCTCAACCCTTTGCCCTTTGCTGGGGAGATGCCAAAGGATCCACAGGGAGCATTGCCTGCCCTCAGGGGAATTTCTTACAGGTGCCTTGCACTGACTCTTTGTGTCTGTGTGTACATGGGAGTGCCTGTACTAAGGAAATGTGGCAGAAATGCTGCTCTCTGAGGTCTTGGAGTGCCTTGGATAGCTGAGTCAGTCAGGCTTGTAAGTAAGGTTACATCATGACAAATAAGTTATGAGGTTTTTTTTTTGCAAAGTTTACTATGTTGTAAGCTAAGTTGAATATTGTTTAATGTTATTCCACTAATAAATCCTTAAGTCATTGGTTGTAAGTGAGGTTAAATTCTGTTAAGTGCTGTTCTTTTCCTAAATTGTGGAGTTGAAGGTATCAGTTAAGGTTAAGGTATCAGTGAAGTCCTGTTAAGTTTGACCTTTGTCAAGCTTTTATTTCTTTATTCATTTTATCCTTGCCCTCACTGTCCTTGGGTCTCACACACACTGGGACAGTTCTCAGCTCATTTCTGGTTTGATTGCCTGGATTCTGTTTGGTTTTGTTGTTGCTTTGTTTCCTTGTTATGCCTGAAGTGTCCAGTCAGGAGCAGAGTGACTCTTGCCAAGGAACTTTGTGCTGCTGCACCTTAATATTAAATCTGGTTTTTGCTGATCCCTTGCTGGGGATTTTTTCAGTGCTCTCAAGGCCTCGTTGGTAACAGGGTGAAGGAGCCCAGTCCCAGGCTCTGGCCCTGGGGGACACGGGGACGCTGCCAGGGGGTCCCTGTCCCACTGTCCCACCCCCAGGGCCCTGGCCCCCCATCCCCGTGTCAGGCTCTGGGGTCGATCTCGTGGAACATCCTCTGGGGGAGGCTGCGAGGCCAGGGGCGGGGGGACCCGGGGGGACACGGGACCCTGCTGTGCACGAGCAGGGTTGGACTGCTCTGGGGGGAACTGTGAGGGGACCGGGGCAGAGTGACCTCCCCAGGGACCTCACACAGCCCCTGTGATGTCACACTGCCCCTGTGATGTCACAGACCCTATGATGCCACACAGCTCTTTTGCAATGTCACACAGCCATCAGTGATGTCACAGCCCATTCTGGGTTGTCACATAGCCCCTGTGATCTCACACAGCTAACTATGAGATGTCACCCTATGATGTGCTACATCTGCTTTGTGATGTCACAGAAGTCTCTGTGATGTCACAACCTGCTCTATGATGTTACACAGCCACCCAGTGATGTCACAACCCACTCGCTGATGTCACAGAGCCACCCTCGATGATGGCAGAGACTGCTCTATTGCCTCACACTATGATGTCACAGACAGCTTTGTGATGTCACAAACCCCTCAGTGATGCCACGAGACCTTTTCTGTGCTGTCATACTGGCACTCTTTAATGTCACAGCACATACTTTGAACCTCACAGCCAGCTCTATGATGTCATCCAGCCATGCCATGGTGCCACAGCCTGCTCTGTGATGTCACAGAATCCCCTCTATGATGCTGTAGCTGCTCAGTGACTTCCACAACAAACTCTCTAATGTCATAGACCAATCTGTTGACTTCAAAATTGCTTCCTAGAGCACTATATTCTAATAATTGATAAAGATCCTGAACTGTGGAGTAAATAACTCAGGTTAAAATCTTTCTGTCCGATCAGGATCAGAATCAATCAGAGATGTATTTATACAAATATATCTGGTATTCCATCATTAATCCTGTGGGACAAATTGGAGTAAAGTTCAATTCCACCTCTCCAATCCTTTACACATTAACCTTTGACAAATTCTAGGGCTGGGATTGGATCCAGCAGTTCCCAGTCTCCTCTCTTAGAAGGAATTTTAGTAGTCTAGGAGCCATGCAAGGGTTTGAGGATCCATGGTGGCTGTTGGGTGTACTTTCTGCACCTCATGTATCAGGAGGAGTTTCTCCAATAAGGGAATAAAGCTTTTTGCTGAAGCTCCCACTGTGCCCATGACAGGAACCCCTGTGAGTGTCTGGGACATCCCGGCTCTTTGCCAGCCTGGGGACTCCTGGGATGTCACCGTGGAGCCCCCGTGAGTGCCTCTGACAGATCGGTGCCTTTGCAGCCCAAGGTGCCCTGGGATGTCACCATGGAATGGCTGTGACTGCCTCTGACCACAGGGCTCTTTACCATCCTCAGAAAGCCCTGGGAGGTCTCCATGGAGCCCCTGTCTGTGCCTGGGACATTCCAGCTCTGGAACAGCCTGGAGACTCTTGGAATGTCCCCACGGAACACCTCTGAGGGCCTGTGACAAATCTGATCCTTAGCAGGTAACCATCACCAGGCCCCTGTTGCTATGGTCAGTTTCCATGGCAACCATCACCAGGCCCCTGTTGCTATGGTCAGTTTCCATGGCAACATCACCAGGCCCTGTTGCTATGGTCAGTCCCTTGGCAGCTCCATGGAGACCCCATGCCAGGGGCGGTTGCCATGGACACCAGCTCAGGCCTGCAGCCACAGCCCGTTACCATGGCAACCATTTGCAGTCCCATCCCCAGGCTCATGGGATCCCAGAACCACAGAATTGGCTGAGCTGGGAGGGACCCATCAGGATCCTCCAGTCCAACTGCTGGCCCTGCACAGGACACCCCAACAATGCCAGCCTGGGCCTGCCAGCGCTGTCCAAACGCTGCCGGAGCTCAGAGAGCCCTGGAGCTGGGACCCTTCCCTGGGGAGCCTGGGCAGGGCCCCAGCAGCCTCTGGCCAAAAACCTTTTCCTGACATCCAACCTGAGCCTGCCCCGACTCAGCTGCAGCCGTTCCCTCCACTCCTGTCCCTGGGCACCAGAGGGAAGAGGTTCCCACAGCCCCAGCCAAGGACCCACTCCCAAAGCTGCTGCCATGGCCACCAGGGCTGGGACCAGCTGGGATGCTCGGTTTCCAGGCGCCGGGGTTCAGGAATGGGATTTCCCAATTTCCTGCCCCCGCTAAAACCGCGCTGCCCTCGCTGCCCTCCTGTCTCCCATGGAAAGCACAAAAGGCAAAGATCCCAGGCTGGGATAAGAACAATTTATTGGGAACAACAATGAGATAAGGAACAAACAGAAACTGAAATGATAACAGAAGGGATAAATGAAACAGTTTACTGGGAAAACTAATACATCAACAACAGGCTCTTCCTGGCCACAATTTCCCCTGTCTGGAAAGGATACCCTTCTCCTCAGGGAGAGAGAGAGAGAGAGTCCCTTTCCTGCCCCTGGCAATGTTGTGATGTGCGAGTGAATGCAATGACACGGCCATGGCCAGACCCTCATGTTCTTCCGTCCCACATCATGTCTTTGGCAAGGGCAGGAAAAGGGACAGGTGTCTTTCCATCATAGACCACAGGGAAACTGGTTCACCAGGGTTCTTCCCAATGTGGGTTCTCCCATGGGGGATGAACCTGGAGTGGTGCATGAAGCTGTTCCTGCAATTTTGGCATTTGCAGGGCTTCCCTTACTGGTGGCTCCGTTGGTGTCTGGTCAAGTGAGAGCTACTGGTGAAGCTTTTCTCACACTGGGGACACTCGTAGGGCCTCTCCCCTGTGTGGATGCATCGGTGGGTGATGAGGGTGGAGTTGTGCTTGAAACCCTTCCCACAGTCGGGGCAGTGGAAGGGCCTCTCATCCGTGTGAATCCGGTCATGCAGGAGGAGATGGGAGCTTGTCTGAAACCTCTTCCCACATGTGGCGCACTGGTAGGGCCTCTCCCCAGTGTGGATGCGCCGGTGCTTGATGAGGTTGGAGTTGTGCTCAAAGCCCTTCCCGCACTCAGGGCAGAGGAAGGGCCTCTCCTCGGTGTGAATCCGCTAGTGCTGGAGGAGATTGGAGCTGCTCTGAAACCTCTTCTGACACTGGGGACACTCGTAGGGCCTCTCTCCAGTGTGGAGACGTTGGTGGGTCACAAGGTTGGATCTGTAGCTGAAGCCCTTCCCACACTCCCCACACTCGTAGGGCCATTCCCCAGTGTGGATCATCTGGTGGTTGATCAGGTGCGAGCTCCACCTAAATTTCTTCCCACACTGCAAGCACTTGTGGGGCTTCTCCCCATCATGAAGCTTTTTATGGACCACCAGCTCTGAACTCTGGCTGAAGGTCTGCCCACCTTCCTCGCTCAGGGTGGCTCTTTCTTCTTCAGAGCACCCTGGGCTGGGTTTGGAGCCCCTCCTCATGGGGGATTCCTGAGGTTTTTCTTCCCTGTTGGATTCCTGTGTGCTAGAATCACTCAAAACAGTCTCTTTCACGAGGTTCTGCCATGCAGATTTTTCCTCCCTGGTCTCCATCCTCAGTTCCTTCCCTGGGGAAGGAAGGACAAGGAGAGGATGGGATTTGGCTCCATGCCAGAGGGAAGGAGATCCCTCCAGTACATCCCCAGCAGGACAGGGCTGGCAGCAGAATTGTCCTGCAGCCGGGAACTGTGCTGGGCTGGGAGATGGAGCAGGAGAGAGGGGGAAATAGGAACTGACTTCCTCCTCACCTATCTGGGTGTCCCGGGGCTCCTTCCTCTTCCTCACAGCCTCCTTCTCCATCCAATCAAGGTTTGGGAATGGGAAATCCTGGTTTGGGAAGAAAACAAATGGTTCGCACATTGTCTTTTGTACTGGTTTGAAGGCAAACCTGGGGAGGGTCTTAACCAGAATGACAATTTAAAAGAAAACTAAGATCAAGGCAATGATATAGAAACACTGCCTTAAACTGACAGAGTCAGGATATAACCTGACACCCTGTTGTTCAGGGTGGTGGCAGCTGTCCCAGTAAATGGTGGCTGCAGTCCTGTTGGAGAGATGAAGGTGATTCTGTCGAAGCAGTGATCATGCAGAAGGGTCTGGTCTTCCTTTGGAGGTCCAGTGGTGGTAATGGAGCTCTTGTCCTCTGGGAATCTAGTAGGCAAGCTGCTCCTGGTGTGGCAAGTCTCAGCTTATATCCAGGTAGAAATGCTTGGATCCTCCCCCTGGGCGGAGCATCCCACAATGGGATGATGGAATTTTATCAGTCCTGCAGTGACACTCAATGGCCCATTCACAGAAGATATCTCCCCTGGAGGGTGTTATCAGGGCTGAGTCATGGAAGAGATAAAGAACACTGCCCCACCTGTTTATAGCAGTTGCTGAAGGTGGGGATTGAAAACATGCATTTGGTTACATCTTGCATGGCAACCTGAAACAGTGAGGTAATCTCTGCTCAGGGGGTGAACACCACCCCCTTACCCAAACTGGCTCAAGTGTAAAACCCCCACCCTGGGAAGGGCACACACACACAGGGGACAATGTCACACTTACCCTGCCCCAGGAGAGGGCTCTTTTTCCTGTCATTCCCTTCCTGTCCCCCTTTTTCTATCCCATTTCCTGTTCAATAAAATTCATTTTGGGTTTGGTCTCATTGTCACCTTAATTGGGGCAGAGGAATCTAACACTTTTCTTAACCAGACTCACCAGACTGTGAAATTATTTTGCACAGTGAGTTTAGGCACTGTTCTCTGACCCCAAGTGCCTTTGACAACAGCATGGTTCCCTCCTCTGAGGAGGTTGTGGTTCTCTCTGGAGGAGCTCTTTGAAACTGGGCTGCAGCTTCCTCTGAGTGACTTATGGGAGAACTGATGAGGTTAATTGCCTTTGTGGGCCTGGAGTGTAAAGAAAATATTTTGTTGTCCTTCTATTACAGCGACCTAAAGAAGGTCTTCAGGGTGAGAGAAGTGGACGAGAATCTTGGTTCATGATCAGAAGGCTGGATTTATTGATATATGATATATAATACATTATAACTATACTAAAAGGAATAAAGAGAAAAGTTGCAGAGGCTTGCTAAGCTAAGAATAGAAAGAAAGGAATTAATAACAAAGTTCTGTGTCCAGCAGAAAGCAAGGACCAACTCTCCCGTGAGTGGTCAGCAAATCCAAACACTCACAGAAGACCAATCACAGATGCTCCTGTTACATTCCACATCAGCAGATAATTATTGTTTACATTTTTCTTCTGGGGCCTCAGCTTCCCAGAAAGGACAAATCCTAAAACAGAGGATTTTATGAAAAAATGTCTGTGACATCCTTCCTTGAAATGTTTTTTAAAATCACAGGAGGAAAGGGAGCAAATGATACCAGCGAGACTGACAAGGTTCATTCACCCCATGGTGAGGAACATAACGCTGCTAAAAATCCTACAAGAAGCTCAGCTCAAGTAGCTAAATTCCCAAATAACTCCTGAATTCCCATGCTTGAGTGCTTTGCAAAATGTGAGAATCATTTTTCTCTTCATCCCTGATGCCTTTGTGACAGCTACAAAGAGTTTCCTTTCCTTTTTATGATATCTGTATTGGGCTGAATTCACACTTTTATCAGAATGTGCTAGCAGCTGAGCTGGAGCTGTGCAGGAACCAGTGGAACTTGGAATTGTCAAAAATTGCTTGTACAGTCAGTTTATTAATGTTTGGGATTTGTTTGCATTTTCATCACACCTGACTTGTGGGAAAATCAAATATTCATCAAAGTGATTTATGCAGAGTTAAGTTTGATGTCTGCGAAATTATTTTGTCCAGTGCCCAGGGGATGCTCGAGGGGTCTCTGTGCCTCTCGCCCTGGGGGATGCTTGGCAGGGGTTTGGGGGGCTTGTCCCTGTCCCTGTCACCCCAGGGCATTCCCCCAGGAGTGTCCCTGTCCCTGTCACCCAAGGCCATTCCCCAGGGGGTCTCCATCATTTTCATCCAGGGAATGCCTGGGGGGTCTCCCTCCCTCTCATACCCTGTGCCAGGGGATGTTTGGGGCAGTCTCTGTCCCTCTCAGCCCCGGGGATGCTCGGGGGGTCTCCATCCCTCTGGCCTCAAGCAATGCCTGTGCAGGGCTGGGGACCAGGGGCTCTGTGTCCCTCTGACCGCTGAGGGGGGCTGGGGGGGCTCTCTGACCTTCTCACACCTGGGGAGGCCAGGGAGGGGTCTCTGTCCCTCTCAGCCCTGCTGTGACCCCACCCAAACATCATCGGAGTCAGAGGGACAGAGACACACCCAAAGCCCCAGAAGGGCTGAACCTGGGATTTGGTTTGGGGCTGAGGGTTTAGGAAGGGGCTGGAATTGGGGCTGGGTTGGAGTTGGGGCTGAGATTTAGATTAGAGCTGGGATTGGGGTTAAGGCTAGACATGGGATTGGCTTTGGGCTAGGGTTGGGATTGGGTCTGGGGCTAGAGAAACTGGCACTGGGATGTGATTAAATACAGAACTATGAGTGTGTCTAAACATGGAGTGAGATTGAGACCAGGATCAGGGTCAGGTTTGGGACTGAGCTCACCCAGAGCGGGACAGGGAGAATGTTACGGTGGGAAGGTTTGGGGAAAATCCTTGTTTGGGGAAAAACAAGCTGTGAATGCCTTGGGTTGGGGATTCTTCCCACCCATGTCCATTTCTAGAAGTCACCTGATGTCCAAAAATCAAGAGTGAATCAAAAAACCCACCAGGAGTTTCCCATTTCCAGTCTCATCCCTCTTGGGTTATGGTTGGTCCCCCATCTCAGGGC
Organism: Melospiza melodia melodia; assembly: GCF_035770615.1. Lineage (NCBI taxonomy): Eukaryota > Metazoa > Chordata > Aves > Passeriformes > Passerellidae > Melospiza > Melospiza melodia. The sequence continues at coordinate 5,144,165 of NW_026948796.1, read as the reverse complement.
TGGTGGGGATCCCATGGATCCTAGGGATCCCCCCTCTCCAGGGTCCTGCTTTTGGATTTTGGGAGGTTCTGGGGACACAAGGTCCCCCTCTCCAGCCTCCTCTCAATCCAGCCACTTGGGGTTCCCCTTTCTTTCCACCACCCTGTCCTTGTTTAGGGCAAAATCGGTTGAAACCCTCCAAAAGGAGTTTCCTCTAGAATGCAGATTCAGCAGCCCCACCCTCAGCCAGTCCGGGAAAATATTTCCGGGGAGAAAAGTGGAAAAAAATTTTATTCTACAGGCAAAGCATTCACCAGCACTAAAATTAAACAATAGTAAGCAATAAAACCTCCTGCTGCTCCAAAATAGATGATAAACTCCGAAAGTCCCTCCTTGGGTTTTAGCTCCGTGCACTCAGTGTCTTATCAGTCTCTTATCAGTCTCTTTTCAGTCCCTCCAGCACTGGAAATGCTGTGGCCGAGGCTCAGCCAGGTGGGCCACAGGTGCGAGCTGCCGGTGGTGTTCTGACTGTTCAGTCCAGAGCAGATTTAAACAGCTCCAAAGAAAAAGAAAAACCACAGTCCAGGGAACTTCTCTGCCTCAGCGAGCTAAAACTAACTAAAAGCAAAGGAGAACTCTGTCCTGCTCTCTGTCCATCCAGCAGCTGGAATGTGGAGGAGTGAGTGCAGTGTATGAAAACAAACTGCAGCTTCTTCCTCCTCCCCTTCGCTCTCAGAACCAGTCTTAAAGATGCAGAACTCATTTCTGGGCTAAACAGACCGATGGGGTACGAGCATCACGAAGTCGCCCCAGGACACCCCTGTCAGGGTCAGGGGGTCCCGTCCCCGCCTCATCTCCGGGCTGCTGGCGGTCCCCCAGCTCCGGTATCGCCCCTTCCCCTCTCCCCGCCCCGGGGGTCCCCCGTTCCACAGCCCCGGCTCTCACGGGGATCCCCAAAACCAATGTCCCGCCCCGTCGGTACGTGGACCCCCGGGACCCTCCCGAGGGGCGATCGCGGCTCCTCTTCCCCCAAAAAAGCTCCTCTTAGGGAGCCCGGAGATATCCGGCGCTCGAGTCCGGGATCTGCCGGCTCCGAACACTCTCCAAAAATCCTCCCGGAGACCCCTGGCTGGAGCCGGGGCGAGCTCGGCCTCCGCCCTCCCCTGCGGCTCGGGGCTGGGGGCGATGCTCCCGGGGCAGGGGGTGCTGCAGGCTCGGCGTCCGGGCGCTGCGAGCGCCGCGATTCTCCCGTTCCTGCTCCTCCTCTCCCTCCTCTTCCTCCCGCATTTCCTCCGCTCCCAGCCCGGACCCCCTTTCCCACCGCTCTGCCCCGCGGCCCCGCAGCACCGGCTGCTGGGTGGGGGAGCCCCCGATCGGCCCCAGGGCTGGGCAGGGGGCTCGGGGACCCCCCCGGGGCGGATCCGTCCCCCGGCCCGAGCCCCAAATTCCGCTCCGGGGCCGCCGGGCTCTGCGGGCCCGCCTGGCAACCGGTGAGTCATCGGCGAGAAAAGCTCTGGTTAGCTGGAATTTGGTTAGTGCCTCTTCTGATTGGCTGGAATTGTAAAAGGCGCTACGCCCTGCGGGTGTGCCTAGGAGCTGCGGAGGCCGGGCGGGAGCCTTTTCCTGTTTCTTTCTGGTCTCTGAATCCTCTTTCCTTTTTCTTTCTCTCTTTGAGACCTCTTCCCGATTTCTTTCTCTCCCTTTCTCCTCCCCATTTCTTGTTCCGTTCAGTCCACGCTCAATAACCGTCGGTTGCTGTCCCACGCTCTCATTCGCTCCTTCAGTGCGGCAGAGGCGTCTCTCCCTCGCGGGGTCGTAATCTATGGACAGGGTCCCTTCCCACCCCAGTCCCTGGAAAATGGCCATCAAAGCTACCTTTGCTGTGTGCTCTGGGAGCCCACAGAGCTGCTGGATCTTCTCCCCTTGGGAGGCACGGCAGGAGCAGCACCCTGGGAGCCTCGAGAATGCCCCTCTGGGATCCACGGCACACATTGCCAGGGTCTGGAATTCCAGTTCTCAGCTATGAAATATGTTCCTGCCCTTGAGGGCAAAGCTGTCAAGAAGGAGCCAAAAGCCAAGTGGAGCAAGATCTTACAGTGGCATTTCACTGCGAGCCTTCATAACTTCCCCCATGGTTGTTGTAGCTTTTGAATTGGGAATTAAATCTGGGCACGGTCTTTGGTGTGAGCATCCCTGGGTCAAGGGAGACACTGAGAGAGAAACAGAGCAGGCAAAGAGAGGCAGGAGAGAAAAGAGGGCACGAACACAGTCAGCTGAGAAGGTGGCACTCTAAAAACAGACCAGAACTGACTGAAAAGGAATATAACAGAAAGGCATAATTTTGCACCTTTTTTTTACTATCAAAATACAATTTCTTCCCCTTCTCACAAACCTCTTGCCAGTGTCATTCACCAGGGCTGTCAGAAAGTCCTTCATTCTGGGTGGATGTTCCAGGCTGCAGCCACAAACAAACAGGGAATGGGGATTTTCCTGCTCCTGGGGAGTTTGACATCCTCAGCTGAGGAGAGGAGGAGACACCAGAAGGAAAGGGCAGCTGGACTTCACCTTTCCACAGGAAAAACTGGGTGGGGGAGTCTCTCATCCTGTCTGCTGCTGCTCCACAGGGATGTGAGGGCTGATCCCAGAGCTCCAGGGGTCACAGTCAGGGCTGCCCTCAGGAAATGCTTGCCTGGTATTGAGGGGCAGCGTGAGAGCACCTGGATCTTGGGGCACCCAGCTGCCCCTCATGTTTGGAGGTGCCTGAGGAGGGCTGGGACAACGCCAGGGACATCCTGCAGTGACATCCCCCCTGTCCTGCTCTGGGTGAGCTCAGTCCCAAACCTGACCCTGATCCTGGTCTCAATCTCACTCCATGTTTAGACACACTCACAGTTCTGTATTTAATCACATCCCAGTGCCAGACTTGTCTAGCCCCAGACCCAATCCCAACTCCAGCCCTAAAGCCAATCCCATGTCTAGCCTTAACCCCAATCCCAGCTCTAATCCGAATCTCAGCCCCAACTCCAACCCAGCCCCAATTCCAGCCCCTTCCTAAATCCTCAGCCCCAAACCAAATCCCAGGTTCAGCCCTTCTGGGGCTTTGGGTGTGTCTCTGTCCCTCTGACCCCGATGATGTTTGGGTGGGGTCACAGCAGGGCTGAGGGAGACAGAGACCCCCCCGGCCACCCCAGGTGTGAGAAGGTCGGAGAGCCCCCCCAGCCCCGAGCACCCTCAGCGGTGAGAGGGACACAGAGTCCCTGGTGCCCAGACCTACACAGGCATTCCCTGAGGTCAGAGGGATGGAGACCCCCCGAGCATCCCCCAGGGTGAGGGGACAGAGACCCCCAAGCATCCCCTGGGCTGAGAGGGACAGAGACTGCCCCAGACATCCCCTGGCACAGGGGTGAGAGGGAGGGAGAACCCCCAAGCATTCCCTGGGTGAAAATGATGGAGACCCCCTGGGGAATGCCCTGGGGTGACAGGGACAGGAAAAACACCCCCAAACCCCTGCCAAGCATCCCCCAGGACGAGAGGCACAGAGACCCCTTGAGCATCCTCTGGGCACTGGACAAAATAACCTTGGCAGAAATCAAATTTGACTCTGCATAAATCACTTTGATGAATATATCCTCTTCCCACAAGTAACTTGTGATGAAAGCGCAAACAAATCCTAAACATGAATAAACTGACAATCCAAGCAGTGATGTGGCAATTCCAATATTCATTGCTTCCTGCAAAGCTCCAGCTCAGCTGCTGGCAGGTTCCGATAAAAGGAAAGTGGAAATTTGGCCCAATACAGATTATGAAAAGGAAGGGAAAGCTCTGTGATGCTGTCACAAAGACACAGAGAAAAATGATTGTCACATTTGGTAAAGCCCCCAAGCCTGGGAATTCAGGACTTATTCAGAAATTTAGCTACTTGAGCTGGGCTTCTTGTGGGACTTTTAGCCGCCTTGTGTTCCTCATCATGGGGTGAATGAACCTTGTCAGTCTCACTGGTAACATTTGCTCCATTTCCTCCAGTGATTTTAACAACTTTATAAGGAAAGACAGCAAATTATTTTCTTTGCACTGGCCACCCATAAAAGCCATTTTCGTCATCATTTCTCCCATAAAGAAATAAAGCTTTTATAAGCTCCATAAGCTCCCCAGGAGGAAGGAGGGACTGTGTCCAAGTTTGCAAGAGTTCTTCCAGAAAGAACAACAACGTCCTCAGTGGAGGGAACCATGCTGTTGTCAAAGGCACTTGGGGTCAGAGAACAGTGCCTAAACTCACTGTGCCAAAATAATATGGCAATATTGTGAAGAAAATTGTTAGAGAGATGCATCTGCCCCAATTAAGGTGCTAACAAGACCAAATCCAAAATGGATTTGATTGAACAGTAAATGTGAGGTAGAAAGATGGAAAGAAAGAGAAAAGATGAGAGAGCAAGGGAGTGACAAGGGACAGAGACCTCCCCTAGAGCAGGCAAGTGTGATGTTGCCTCCTCTGTGTGTGTGGCCTTCCCAGGGTGGGGGTTTTACACTTGAGCCAGTTTGGGTAAGGGGGTGGTGTTCACCCCCTGAGCAGGGATTACCCCACTGTGTCAGGTTGCAATGTAAGATCTAACCAAATGCATGTTTTCAATCCCCATCTTCATCAACTGCTATAAACAGGTGGGGAAATGTTCTTTATCTCTTCCATGATTCACCCCTGATAATGACCTCCAGGGGAGATATCTTCTGTGAATGGGCCATTGAGTGTCACTGCAGGACTGATAAAATTCCATCATCCCATTGTGGGATGCTCCGCCCTGGGGAGGATCCAAGCATTCCCACCTGGATATAAGCTGAGGATTTCAACAGCAGGAGAAGCTCACCTTGCCTACTGGATTCCCAGAGGACAAGAGCTCCATAACCACTACTGTACCTTCAGAGGAAGACCAGAACCTTCTTCAGGATCACTGCTTCGACAGAATCACCTTCATCACTCCAACAGGACTGCAGCCACCATTTATTGGGACTGCAGCCACCACCCTGACCAACAGGGTGTCAGGTTATATCCTGACTCTGTCAGTTTAAGGCAGTGTTTCTGTACCATTGCCTTGATCTAAATTTTGGTTTTGAATTGCAATTCTGGCTTAGACCCTCCCCCAGGTTTGCCTTCAAACCAGTAAAAAACTCAATGCGCTCATCCCTTGGTATTCTCCCAAAACAGGATTTTCCATCCCCAAACTTTTGCCAGATGGGTAAGGAGGCTGTGAGGAACAGGAAGGATCCCCTGGACACCCAGGATGGTGAGGAGGAAGTCAGTGCTCCTTTCCCCCTCTCTCCTGCTCCATCTCCCAGCCCAGCATGGCCCCCAGCTGCAGGACAGCCCTGCTACCAATACCGTCCTTCTGGTGATGCACTGCGGGGATCTCCTTCTCCTTCCCTCTGGCACGGAGGCAAATCCCATCCTCTCCTTATCCTTCCTCCCCCAGACCAGAAGCTGAGGATTTGGACCAGAGAGGATAAATCCCCACAGCAGAACCTCACGGAAAAGGCCGTTATGAGTGACTCCAGGGCACAGGAATCCAACGGGGAGGAAAATCCCCAGAGATCCCACAGGAGGAGGGGCTGCAAACCCAGTCCACGATGCTCTGTGGAGGAAAGACCCTCCCTGAGCCAGGAAGGTGGACAGAGCTTCAGACAGAGCTCAGAGCTGGTGGTCCATGAGCAGCTTAATGATGGGGAGAAGTGCTACAAGTGCTTGGAGTGTGGGAAGAGCTTCAGGCAGAGCAGCACCCTGATCAGCCACCAGATGATCCACACGGGGGAATGGCCCTATGAGTGTGGGGAATGTGGGAAGGGCTTCAGCTGCAGCTCCACCCTTGTGACCCACCAACGCATCCACACTGGGGAGAAGCCCTACGAGCATCCCGAGTGCCAGAAGAGGTTTCACGTCAGCTCCAATCTCCTCAGGCCCCACCCTATTCACACACAGGAGAGGCCCTTCCGCTCCCTTGATTCTGGGAAGGGCTTCAAGCGCAACTCCCTCCTCATCAGGCACAAGCGCATCCACACCGGGGAGAGGCCCTACAAGTGTCCCCTGTGTGGGAAGAGGTTTCAGACCAGCTCAAATTTCCTCCTGCATGAACGGATTCACACTGGCAAGAGGCACATTCCGCTGTCCTGACTGTGGAAAAGGCTTCAAGCAAAACTTCACCCTCATCAGGCACTGGCACATCCACACTGGGGAGAGGCCATATCAGCGTTCCCAGTGTGGGAAGAGCTTCACCCAGAGCTCTGACTTGACCACACACCAACGGAAGCACCAGTAAGGGAAGCCCTGCAACTGCCCTCACTGCAGAAGGGCTTCATGCCCAGTTCCAGCTTTATCCCCCATTGGAAGACCCATATTGGGAAGAGCCCTGGGGATCCATTTTCCCTGTTATCCATGCTGGGAAGACACCTGACCCTTGTCCTGCCCCTCCCAGTGACAAGATGTGGGATTGACGAACATGAGGGTCTGGCCATGGCCCTGTCAATACATTCACTCCCACCTCAGGTCATTGCCAGGGCAGTAAAGGGACCTTCTCTCTCCCTGAGGAGAAGGGTGTCCTTTCCAGGAAGGAGGAAATACGTAGCCAGGCAGATCCAGTCAGTTGTGGTATAGTTTTCCCTGTGAACAGTTTTATTTATCCCTTCTGTTATCAACATTGTTTCTGTTCCATTTGTTCCTTATCTCGTTGGTGTTCCCAATAAATTGTGCTTATCCCAGCCCGGGATCTTTGCCTTTTGTGCTTTCTAGGGGAGGCAGGATGGCAGCGAGGGCAGTGCGGTTTTATTGGGAACAGGAAATTGGGGAATCCCATCCCTGAACCCCGACCCGTGGAAACCGAGCATCCCAGCTGATCCCAGCCCTGGTGGCCATGGCAACAGCCTTGGGAGCGGGTCTCTGGCTGGGGCTGTGGGAATCTCTTCCCTCCGGTGCCCAGGGACAGGAGTGGAGGGAACGGCTGCAGCTGAGTCGGGGCAGGCTCAGGTTGGATGTCAGGAAAAGGTTTTTGGCCAGAGGCTGCTGGGGCCCTGCCCAGGCTCCCCAGGGAAGGGTCCCAGCTCCAGGGCTCTCTGAGCTGCAGCAGCGTTTGGACAGCACTGCCAGGCCCAGGCTGGCATTGTTGGGGTGTTCTGTGCAGGGCCAGCAGTTGGACTGGAGGATCCTGATGGGTCCCTACCAGCTCAGCCAATTCTGTGGTTCTGGGATCCCATGAGCCTGGGGATGGGGCTGCCAATGGTTGCCATGGCAACCGGCTCTGGCTTCAGGCCTGAGCTGGTTTCCATGGCAACTACCCCTGGCATGGGGTATCCATGGAGCTGTCAAGGGACTGAGCATAGCAACAGGGCCTGGTGATGTTGCCATGGAAACTGACCATAGCAACAGGGGCCTGGTGATGGTTGCCATGGAAACTGACCATAGCAACAGGGTCCTGGTGATGGTTACCTGCTAAGGATCAGATTTGTCACAGGCCCTCAGAGGGGTTCCATGGGGACTTTCCAAGAGTCTCCAGGCTGTTCAGGAGCTGGAATGTCACACACAGAGACAGGGGCTCCTTTCTCAACAACAGGAGCCTCCTCCAGGCCCACGGCCCCTGCATGGCCCCAGCGTGAGGGAGGGCTCTGAGGCACAGCAGATGCTGGCAGGAGGGGCTGCTCCGGCCAGCTGGGGGCCTCTGAGAAATGCCCAAAGCCTTGTGCTCTCTGCAGCTGGCCAAGGACAGCAGCAGGGCTGAACGGTTCGTGTGGCACAGCCAGCCCGAGCTCTGCAGCCCTCAGGGCCCCATGGGAGAGGCGGCCCTCAGGAATGGGACCGGGAGTATGGGACTGGGACCAATACTGAGATCAGGAATGGTTACAGGGACAGGAAATACGGGACTGGAGACAAGGACATGAATGGGGACAGGGACCAGGAGTAGGACCAGGAATATGGGAGAGGGACCTGGAATGGGACCAGGAATGGGAATATGGGAACGGGACAGGGAATACAGGAATGGAAATCTCAGAGGAGCATTGGGACCAGCATTAAGAACAGGACAGGCAATGTGGGACAGAAACAGGAATTGAGACCAGGAGTGGAATTCACACTGGGATGGGAGCGTAACATGTCCCAGAGCAGGGTGACATGGGAACTGGTGGGCGAGAGGGGGGTGAAAACAGGGAGAGAGGGATCCTGCACAGGGGACACCGGGAACTGAGATGGGGGGACATGGGGACAGTCCTGGGCCAGGGGCTCCTTGATCAGCTGCCCCAGAACCTCCACCGGGGTCTCCCAGTGCAGCTGGAGCTGCTCGGCCTGGGGTGCCCAAAGGCCTGAGCAACCCTCAAGTCCCTCACAGGAATCCTCAGCTCCCTCAAACCCAGTATCTCCCACATCCCCTGCAAGATTCCCCCATGTCCCCATCCTTGCCTTAGTTCAACATCTTTATTTTTACCCAGATTTTGGGTTTTTTGAAAGGCCAAAGAGAAATTAAAAGACAATCAAGGGTACAGGGAGCCAGAAAGAACTGGAGCCCCCCAGGCAGATGTTGTCCCAAAATGGATCACTAGCACCGAGGATCACCGGGGCTCTTCCCACCTCGGGTCACTGGGGATCATCCAGCGTGGACTGTCCCATGGGGGATGGAGCTGCAGCAGTGCACGGAGCTCTTCCCGCACTCAGGGCACTCACAGGGCTGCCCTTAGTGGTGCCTCCATTGGTGTTGGGTCAAGGCTGAGCTCTGGCAGAAGCTCTTCCCACACTTGGGACACTCATAGGCCTGTGACATCACAAGGAGCAGAGATGGATGTCAGGCACCCACCAAAGCTGCTCTCTCATTCCCCTCCAGAGATGGAGAGGAGAGAGAAAATATAATGAAGTTTTCATGGATTGAGTTAAGGACTGGGACAGATCACTCAGCAAATGCCATCATGGGCAAAACAGTTCAAAATTAGAGACATTAGTTGAATTTATTGCTATCAATCAGAGCAGGATAGTGAGAAGTAAAATAAAGCTTCACAAACACCTTCTGCCCATCCCTCCCTTCTTCCCAGCTCTGCCTCCTCCCCCAGTAGGTGCAGGCAGACAGGCATGGGGCTTCTGCTCAGTTCATTCCTGTTGTTTCTCCTGCTGCTCAAGGAGTGGAGTCGTTCCCCTGCTGCACCATGGGGTCCCTGCTGGAGACACTTCTCCATGAACTTCTCCAAGGTGAGCTCATCTCAGGGACAGCAGCTCTTCACAAACTGCTGCAGCGTGTCTCACTTTCCCATGGGCTCACATGGAAGGACCCTGCTCCAGCATGGGCTCCTCTCTCCATGGCTTTGCAGGCCCCCGCCTGGTCCCTGCTCCAGCACAGGTTTCTCATGGGCTCCCAGCCCCTACTCAGGCACCCCTTGCTTCAGCACAGGCTCCTCCAGGTGCTGCAGGTGCATCTCTGCTCTCCGGACCCTCCATGGGCTGCAGGGGCCCAGCTGCCTCCCCAGGGGCTGCCCCAGGGAATCTCAGGGCAATCAGCTCCAGCCCCTGGAGCAGCATCTGCCCCTCCTGCTGCCCATCCTGCCCTGGGCTGTGCAGAGTTGTTCCTCTCAGTGTTCTCACCCTGCTCTTCCCTGCTCATACTCACACCTACACCATCACCCATTTCCTGAAATCTCTCACCCCAAAGGTGTCACCACCCTTTCCAACTGGCCCAGCCTTGGCCAGCGGCCGCTCCATCCTGGAGCTGGTTGGAATTGACTCTGTGGGACACAGAGGAGCAGCTGCTTCCAGCAGCCTCTCACAGAAGGCGCTCCTAGAGCTCCCCCTTACCAAAACCTGGCCATGCAAACCAAGTATAGCATGGCAGGGTTTTTATTACCATTATTAATTCTTCTTATTGCTATTGTGACTATTATTGCTATTAACATTAAGCTATTATTTTTATTACTAATAATATTTTTTAGTATTTTTGACTCTATAAATAGTGGCTATAGTAGGACTCAAAACAAAAGTTCTTCATTGCAAGTAGAAGTTATAATTCTGTCAGCCTCTTGCCCTGCTCTGTTCTGTGTCATTGCTGTGTGTGAAGCTGCTGCTGCCCAGGCTCCCCATTTCCCTGGTTTGGGAAATTCCATGGCATTGCTCACATGTCAGAAAGAGAGGGCTCATTCCAATCAAATGCATTGCCTGAGATCTTCTAGTCCCAGTGTTGGAAGCTTGTTTTCCAATGTTGTTGGCTTTCTCAGCTTCTGTCAACATTCGTGATTTTATAACAAAATGTTCTGGGATGTGATTTTGCAAGATTCTCTAATCAGATTTCAGCTTTGCTCTTGGATTCCTGGATGGTGTGTCAGAGCTGAAGGCAGCCGTTTGGCTGGGAAGCCTTCAGTGGGAGCTGGGGTTGCCTCAGCAGTAGCTGGTTGTGCCCATGTGTGAAAAACACCAATCACTTGTTTTTAAAATTTTTAAAAGTTTAATGGTAATAAAATGGTTAAAAAGAATAGTGACACAATTAGAGTAATAACAATTTGGACAAATTGAATTAGGACAATATGAGATAATAAAAGCAAAGAGTTATGGACATCCAGGTACCTTTTTCTGGGCAGGACAAGCCCGAGAAAGGACCCCCGTTAACAAAGGATTAACCCTTAAAAACAATAGCCCATTGCATATTCATACACCTCATCCATGATGCATAAATTCCATTCAAACACAGGATTCTGTCTGGTCAGTGTCAGCTTCTTCCTTCTAATCCTAACAGCGCCTTCGAGGCGAGAAGAAGTTCATTTCTTCTGATAAGAGAGCAATAAATTCTTTTTCTCTGAAAGATCTAGGTGTCCTGGAGCTGCTATCTCACTGCAAGTCCTTTCTTTTAAACAAAGCATCTTACATAGCATAGTTTCTATTTTAACAATTTTTAGAACCTAAAACTATATTTAACGCAGTACTTAAGAAAATTAATTCAGCATTGCTTTCTAACACAACACATAAAACATTCATTTTAATATTTGCAAAAAGCCAATCATAAAATACATGAATTTTTCACAACTCCCACTCTTATTCTTTGTAAATCATTTGGCTTGAGCAATATTTCTTATCTATTTGTATCTTCTGGCCTATGCTGGCAAAATAAAACAGGGGATTACACAAGGAAGAAATACAAAAACATTTGTAACACAAAATGAAAGATCTTAATTTCTTCTAATACATTACCTCACCAGCTAGATTTAACATTGTTTTCTAATTTTTGGGTTGGTACCTGGGTTATTATATGCATATAAATTTTTCTTCTTTGATTTCTTTTGCTTTTGCTAGAATGACTTTTCTGTGGTCATCAATTTTCAACAATCTGATATATTGAACTTTCCACAAACACCCCCTTCTTTGGCCAATAAATAGTCCAAAGCCAACCTATTTTGATACTCTACAGTTTTTGTTTGGCTTAACTGGCTTAATATTAGCTCTAATGCTTGGGCAGCCTTATTTGCTACCATTTCTGTAACTGCCTGGAGTCTTGTAATACAATTCAACAGATAATTTGGAGTCAATACAGAGTTAGATTGCTGTGCTGGTTTCACCTTTTTGTTTATTATTTGTTTTTTTACCAAATCTTGAACTGTATCTTCAAGATTAAATTTAAAACAAATCCATCTCTCTCCTTTTGGACATTCAATTCCAAATCTATTACCACTTTTTCTTAAATTTCTTGTAATCCAATAATTTACTCTGTTTTGCCTACAGGTTCCTAATTTGGATGGGTTATAACAGTTGCTGTTGACATAGGTGTGTGTAATAAAAGAGGAACTTTGGTTTCTTTCTATGTGATGCTTTCTGTAGCATTTTTGACACAATCTTGCTTGGATCCCAAAAGGGAAAAGACAACAAATGAGTGCCAGAAACAGGAATAACAGAGGGCCAGTATGGCTTATACTCCCACCTCCCATGCCTGTGAGGCTGCAACCCACAGCAGGTGTATTTGATCTTCTCAGTGCAGAAATACAGAGGCCAATTTGGTCTTGCCCTCTATTTTCTTGTTACTTTCTCTTAACTAATTTCTAGGCAAATTGTTTTTGACGCCCTTTAACTGTGGTCTCTTACTGTTCCTCAGGTATCTCTCATTCAACAGGCACTAATAATTCCCATCCACAAAACAAAGTTATTGCTTTAACACTTTTTGCAATAAGAGCATAAATTTTGTGAACTACAATACTAATTACTCTCTCAATATAAGCATTTACTTATAACCCAGCTAGCATGTCTAGTATTGGAATGAATCAAATGAAGCTTACTAATGGAAATGGTAATTCCCCTTTCCCCTGTACAATTCTCAGGCTAAGGTCAGAATACAAAAACATTCCTGATCTTTCTATCTGAAGTATTCCTCCCCCAAGGAGATGTTTTATTCAGGCAGTGCTCAAAACCAGTGATATAAGTGTTATCTTATTTCTAAATTCAGTGTTATTCTTTTTACATTTCTTGGATAATTTGGGTTTTCTCAAACTATTACCACTCAGTCCCCATTGGAAAGTCAGTTTGGTATCACCCAGTTTAAATGTGATAGTCCATTTTTCATGTTTCTTCAGAAGTCCTTTGATTCTGCTGGCATGAATTCACTCTCTTTCCATGATTTTGATCGTTGCTTCAGTAGTACCTGGAAAGGACTTCTTAATAGCATAGTAATAAAAGAAAGATAATACTGCATTAACTTTTACTATTTGATTTCCTCCTAAACTTTCTGGGTTTAGCTAAAAGCTTTCTCTACAGCAGCGTCTTCTTCTTCAGGAAAAAAACCTTCTCATTAACAGCAAACAAAATACACAAAAGAAAAAAAAAACCAAAAAATTTCTTACTTAAGAAAAACAAACCACTTGTTATGGTTTGACACTGGCACAATGCCAGTGCCCCCCCCCCATGAAAATTCCCTCTCCCTGGCATCTGCTGTGAGGTGGTACCCAGAAATAAGCAAAGCAGGCTCCTGCTTATGGAAAAAGGAAAAAAACTTTATTAACTAAACTACAAAAACTAAACTACAAAGGAAAAGAGAGAAAAAAAACCACAAGGAAAATGAAAACTACACAGAAACACTTCCCCCTCCTCCTCCTACCAGATCCCCAGTACATTTACGATTCCCAAAATTATCCACACTCGGTCTGGCACCACCCTTTAGAAAATCAAATCTTCAGCTCATGAAGAGTAGACAGAGTCCTTCCTTGTACCACGGACTTCTTGTCACAATTAGCACCACCCGGAGTCCTGCTATCTCGTGACATCTCCTTTCCATGCCAAGGTGCTCTCACCACCAGGCATGGGATGGGGCAGAGGCCTGCTTTCAGGGTGGACCTTTTTAAGGATGCCTCGTCTCGTTCCAAGCAGAGCACAGTCTCCTCTCTGGGACCTTTGTCCCCCCCATTTCTTCTACACCCCCTGGGGCCGAGGGGTCTCAACACCAAACTCTCCTGGCTCCGAGCCCCCGCTTCCCCCTGCAATGCAGCCTCTGTATCACCAGGAAACAGTCCATGGATCTACAACAAAAGAGTCCAGCAAAATTGCCACTCCATCTTCCTCCATTCCTTCAACATCTCTCTTTCTCTTTGCCAGACCCCCTTTCTGGCCTGTTTCTTCCTTCATCTTCCACTCTTATCCCTTTCCTAGGAAAGGTAATGTTCCGTGAAGTTCTCATTATCCACAAGGGTTAAAAGCTCTCCCAAGCAGCTGGGCTGCTCGCTGCCCCCCCCTTCTCCTCCCAGCCGTGCTGCTGGCACATGATACCAAGTTTCAAGGTAACAGTTCAAGCACAGGCTGCATTCTCTCTCGTCTCCAAAAAAAGTGTGGGGGGGCGGATAAACAGGTCGCTCGGTGCCCACCCTTCCACCGAATCCAGGCTTACCGCAGATGGGCCACGTGGCTTTCCCCTTCCCCAGCCCAGCCAGCAACTGGGCCGAGGGAGAGACCCAACTCCTTCCAGCCGGAAATCCAAAGAGGGCTCTGAAGGACAAGAGCCCTGCTTTTAACTCCTTGGGTTTGTAGTCTCAAGAGGTGGATCCAATGCCCCACTGGTCAAACCAGGTGCTCATCTTAAAATCCGAACACCCATTGGTGACCACAGCAAAAACAACATATCCCAGATGTCCCATTTCCGGTCAAACCACGACACCACTTTGTGAGGTCTGGAGAGTCAGCAATCTCTGCTTTGATTTTATCTTTTAGTGCTAGTCCCCCTCCCCCTCTCTTCATGGCCTTGCTATCAGTGCTGTTCTTGGCCCTTCCCCCGGTGTGGCCCCTTGGCTGCAGGGCCGGAGCCGGGGAGAGCAGCCCCAGGCATGGGGACCCTGGGGGCTGCCCTAGGTCTCTTTTGCCCTCTCTCTCTGTCTCTCTCTTTCTCCCTCTCTCTCGGCCCACTTACCGGGCCGATGCTGCCATCCTGGACTCAGGACCCCGACAGTCTGGGAGCCCCCCTGGCAGTTCCGCCAGGGAGCCAGCCCGCTCCTGGCCGGCAAACCATCCTCTGCTACCAAATTGTGAAAAACGCCAGTCACTTCTTTTTAAATTTTTTAAAAGTTTAATAGTAATAAAATGGTTAAAAAGAATAGTGACACAATTAGAGTAATAACAATTTAGACAAATTGAATTAGGACTATATGAGATAATAAAAGCAAAGAGTTATGGACATCCAGGTACCTTTTTCTGGGCAGCATGAGCCTGAAAAAGGACACCCACTAACAAAGGACGAACCCTTAAAAACAATAGCCCATTGCATATTCATACATGATGCATAAATTCCATTCAAACACGGCATTCTGTCTGGTCAGTGTTAACTTCTTCCTTCTATTCCTAACTGTGCCTTCCAGGCAGGAAGAAGTTTGTTTCTTCTGATAGGAAGGCAATAAATTCTTTTTCTCTGAAAGATCTAGGTGTCCTGCGGCTGCTATCTCGCTACAAGTCCTTTCTTTTAAACAAAGCATCTTATATAGCATAGTTTCTATTTTAACAATTTTTAGAACCTAAAACTATATTTAACGCAGTACTTAAGAAAATTAATTCAGCATTGCTTTCTAACACAACACATATAATATTGATTTTAATTTTTGCAAAAAGCCAGTCATAAAATACATGCATTTTTCACACCATGTGAGCAGACACACCAGAGATGCCATGACCGGGATGTTGTGCCCATGTGAGCAGAGATAGCAGAGATGCCATGACCGGGATGTTGTGCCTGGCTGGAACCCTCAGTGCCCGGCTGGAGGGAGCTGCGCTGGAGCCGCAGGTTGTGCCGGGAGTGGGCAGGGGCCGCAGCCCCGGGCAGGGCCCGGCCATGGACACTGACCCTGGGCCGGGCAGGGGCTCGGGGCCCGCTCCCAGCGGGGCCTTGCGGGAGCCGGAGCAGCGAGAGAGCCCAGGCCGAGCATCAGCCCCGGGGCGGGCACGGCTGGGAGGGGGCCGGGCCCGGGGGTCCCGCAGAGCCTCCCTGCTCCAGAGCCGCGGCTGCGGTAGCACCGGGGGCAGCACCGGGAGCTTTGGGATGCGCAGGAGCGGCGGGCGGGCATTCCAAGGGCTCCTTCG
Source organism: Melospiza melodia melodia (assembly GCF_035770615.1). Taxonomy (NCBI): domain Eukaryota; kingdom Metazoa; phylum Chordata; class Aves; order Passeriformes; family Passerellidae; genus Melospiza; species Melospiza melodia. Next base: position 5,128,648 of record NW_026948796.1, on the reverse strand, counting down.
GGCAGGATTTTGTCCCGGTGCGGGGCAATGCCCGGGGCTGGGCAGGCTGAGGCTGCTGCCGAGCGCCGCTGCCTTTGCCCAGAGCCCCCGGGCAGAGCTCTCCGCTCGGGGCTGGGAGAAACACGGTCACTCTCCGGGGAAAATTCAAAGAGTTTAATAAAGGTCAAGGGAAGCATGGAGCAAAGGTTATTACGGCCGGGTGCATCTTGGCACTGAACCAAGACCACCCTGTTATCTTAGGGATATCCCTTAAATATCTTTTCCTTCCATCAGCCTGTTGCATATTCATGGACCCTCATGCACAGTAAACTTTTTTCCCAAACTAGTTTCCATATTCCAAGAACTGTTTAGCATGGCTCCTCCTTGGTTCCACCTTTTTAGTGCATGCACATGCCTTGGTTGTGGTTTTGGTCCTTTTTTATCATCATCTTCAGTTTTGGCCACAGCCCACACTGCCTTCAGACAGTGAGTGCTGATGGCTGGCACATCTGTACCAGGTGTCTTCATCTCATGTTCATTGAATGTTATCCCATCCAAGCAGGCATTATACACAAGCATACTTATATCAGCTATTTCACTATTATGTCTAAGCTTATAATTAACAACAGAAATAAAAACTGTATCTTTATAACAAATGTTGTAGTATATTTTTATACTTTGTAATACTTGGAAGTAGTTTTGTTTTGTATCCCCATATTTTTCCCAAATGGTTTATTCTAGACTGTACCTCCCTCCCTTTACCTGTGTAATCCCTTCCTCTTGCTGAGATCATCCCCAAATCCCCACCCTGCCTCTCTGTCAATCACTCAGCATCCCATCCCCTCCATCTAGAAGCTTCAGTCCAGGATGTCGAGTGATCAGCCAGAGGGCCAGGGATCAGCCCCCAAGCCTTGCCCCATACACTGTCCTAAATGTCTATCCCCCAATACCCATCCCTTAGGGTCACTTATTGGTCAATAAAATGTTACCTCCTTTTGGTTTCCACACATCTCCCGGGGCTCTCCCCTGAGGTGTAGGTGCTCCTTGGGGACTCCTAGAATAAAACCTTGGATTAACCCCTGCTAAGAGTCGGCCCTTTATCTCCTACCGATGTCTCTGGTGTCTCTTGTGCTGCAAAGGCGCCCAGCCCAGGTGCCCTCAGGACCCTCGGGGCACAGAGAGCGTCTCCCCATTGTCGGCCATGTCGGGGCTGCCCCTCCAGTGTCTGCCGACTCGGGACTGGCTGAGGGTTCCTGAGAGGCTCCGAGAGAGACAGAGACAGTGCTGCTGGTGGCAGCACCAGGAAGCTGCTGGGTTTGGGCTTCCTATGCCGGAAAATTGCTGCATTTGGGTTGTGCCAGCACTGGGAAATTGCCAGATGTGGGCACTGGCAGTGCCAGCGCACCCCATATCTTGGCAGGGGATGTGCTGCCACCAGGAAATTGCCAAATGTTAACCTTCTGTGCCAGGAAATTGCTGGAATTGTGCTGCACCGGCACCTGAAAAATTTCGGATCTGGGCACAGGCCATATCAGCAAACATGAGATCGGAGTAGTGTAGGCACCAGGTATTTGCCTGGTTTTGGCTTTCTTTGTCATCAAATTGCTGCACTTGGGCTGTGGTGGCACAGGGAAATTTCCAGATCTGGGCATGGGCAGTGGCATCAAACACCAGGTCTCAGTGGTGACAGTCTTGGAACCAGGAAATTGCTGCATTTTGTCTTCTTTTTCCAAAAAATTGCTGCACTTGGCTGTGTTGGAACCAAGAAAAGTCCAGACTGGGGTACGGGCAGTGGCAGCAAACACCAGATCTTGGCATTGCCGGTGCCGGCAGCAGAAATTGCCAGATTTTGGCTTTGTTTACCATAAAATTGCTGGACTTGACTCTGCCGGAACAAGGGAATTTCCAGATCTGGGCACTGGTGGTGGCAGCAAACACCAGATCTTGGCATTGCCAGACCCAGTAATGTTGGAAATGAATTTGTAGAGAATTTTTAAGGCTTGACAGAAGGGTTCTATAGTATGTATGCAAGTGTCGTGATCTGTCCTTACGAATCGGTGTCATGATGGTTCGTGGGTTGATCTCAGAATGCAAAAAACACTGACACAGTACAGGGGGTTGCAGTGATAATCCAAACAAATGTACCATTATTGAATAACCACAACACAATGCGTTGGGGAGGAAGTGGGGAAAAGGGTAAAAGAGGGAGGAAGAGAAAGGAAGGTATAGAGCTACCAAACGTAGAAACGGTGAAGTTCTTCAATGTCCAGCCAAAAGAGTTGACCAGGTCACGTCCGGGGAGATCTCAGGGTTGCAGTTCATCTGAACTCTATTGTACTCTTTTTTTTTGATGGGGGAAGGGGTAAAAGGTGGTCTATTGTATTTTTTGGGGAAAAAATGATATTTAGAGAAGGGTACACACAGTCCATGTTCTCAGCAGTGGGCAAGAGCCATTGTCTTCTTGGTCCAATGCTCACACCTGCAACATCCATCTTGCTTTGGTTAGCTTGCCTCCCCCACACACCTCCCCCAGGTTAGGGGCCCTCAGTCCCAGTCCTTGGAAAGAGTATGGGGGGCCTTTTCACGTAGGGATTTCATGTCTCGATCTTTGATGGAGAGGCTTCTTACGTCTCAGTCTGTCTGTCATGGCAGTTGTAAGACAAGTGAGGAGTCTTTTGTGGGGGACCACCCAAAACTCGGGAGAAGTCCAGACAGGCCAAGGGGTGGGACAACTTCCAAGGGTAGTGTTGCAAAAAGGCAAGCTGCCCCCTTCTTCTTTCATTGGGTTCAGTGTAGCATACAGCAAACATACCTGTGAAAAATAGCTCAGCAATGCCAGGAGTTGTGCTCAGGTTTCGGGGCCCTTGGCATGTAACTTTCTCCAACAGGGCCAGAAACTTCATACAAGGGTCTTTTTTTCAGTGGTCCCCAATGACGATCGTGAGGCAGATGTCTCACACCTACATTATATGGACGATGTACGAATCTGCGCTACCACCAAGTCTCACTTAGACGCAGCACTTTCCAAGAGTGTCGCAGCTGTTGAAAGCGCGGGGTTTCAGATAGCTCAGGAAAAAATCCAGCTATCAAGCCCATGGAAGTACCTCGGGTTTTTAATCACAGGAAGGACCATTGTGCCTCAAACTCTATCCATCAACAAGCACGCCCAGACATTAAGAGACATGCAACAGCTGTGCGGTGTCATCACATGGATCCGACCTCTCCTGGGCCTCACCACCGCTCTTCAACCTTCTACGAGGAGACGGCAACCTGGCTTCCCCATGCTCATTAACGCCAGAAGCCTGTGAGGCTTTGGAGAGAGTCGCCAACGCCATCAAACACCGCCAGGCACATCGGACAGACCGGTCCCTTCCCCTCAGCCTCGGTATTTTTGGTAAGTGCCCACACTTCCATGCACTGCTCTTTCAGTGGGATGATACTGCAAAAAACCCACTCATCATCATCAAGTGGCTTTTTCTGCCGCACCAACCACATCAAACAGTCACCACCCCACCAGAACTTGTAGCCAAACGTATTATTAAAGGCTGACATCGCTTCCGGACCCTCGCAGCTTGTGATCTGGTGTGCATTTACCTCCCTTATACTTTGGAACAATTGGATTCTCTATTACAAACAAATGAACATCCGCAAATTTCATTAGACAGCTATCCCAGAAAAGTTTCAATTCATTATCCTAAACACAGACTTTTTAAAGATTCACTGCATTTGGCCCCAAAATCATATAAAAGTAAAACTCCACTCAAAAACGCTATCACCAAGTTCACTGATGGCTCAGGCAAATCTCACAAGTCAGTGTTCACCTTGAGGGACCCTGACACTCAGAAGGAGGAGTCTGATATCCAGGTTGTTGAAGGTTCCCCCCCAACTGCAGAACTTGCTGCAGCTGTGAGGATGTTTCGAACATTTCAACAACCCTTCAAATTAGTCACAGATTCTGCATTTGTCACCGGGATAGCAGAGCAGGCAGAGCATGCCCTGCTCAAGCAAGTCCAAAATAGAAAATTATACAGCTTTCTCTCTGAATTAATTTGGTTCATCTCCCACAGACAGCAACCTTATCACATCCTGCATGTCCGGTCGCACACAGAGCTGCCAAGATACATCACTGAGGGCAACCGGAGAGCAGACTTGTTAGCAATGGCAGCAAGTGCCACCCACATTTCCCCTGCTGCACCGCGTCTTTCAACAGGCTCGTCTAAGCCATGCATTCTTCCATAAGAATGCTCCAGCTTTAGTACGTCAATTTAAGATTTCCACAGACCAAGCCAAGGCAATTGTCTCCACCTGCCCCAATTGCCAATCCCTCGCCCTCCCTACCATAGGGACAAAACGAAGAAAATTACAGTGACAACTAACTTGACAATTCATGTTTCTATCAGTGCTCGAACAGTTGATAACTGACTCACTTGAGGACCAGATGGCCACTCCCAGGACACCCCGAAATACCTTAACAGCTGCTGCCACCGTCATTGTGCTCCTGTGCATCCAAACAGCGGTTGGATGGGTTGTGCCACAACCAACAGAAAACGTATGGGTCACACTGGCAAAATCTCTCAAGCAAGATAACTTTTGCACGGCCATGGGATGTGCAAATGACCCACTGTCTACATGTCAGGTGGGAATCCCCCTGTCACCAAATGAATATCCCTATGCAGGTAAGAAGCCCACCCCAGTAGACACCTGGGACGAGTGGATGAAGATCTTACCACATGCACCACAGGAGCCCAAAGAACTAGACCTACCAGGTTCCTCAAAGCGACTTATTGTGTAAACTTTTTCTATGAGCAACCCTAACAAAATTGGCATGAGAAATCCAAACCACAGATGATAGTGAGAAAAGATATATCACCAAATTATGAGAGATACAATGTCGTTAACTGGTACAACTATACTGCCAAAATATTGTCTAAGTCCTCTCCGTTTCCCAGAGTGCTTCCCAAGGGAGTGTTTCTCATCTGTGGGGAGGGGGTGTGGCCAGGGATCCCCTCAAAGATCAAAGGGGGCCCCTGCAGCCTTGGTCAGCTTACTACCCTCACCCCAAACACTACCCAAATTAAAAACTGGAAACGAGAAACTCAATTGGCACGCCAAAAAAGATCGTACTCCCAATTCAATCAAAATTGTGATGACCAAATTTATAATTGGGGCAAGACAAAGAGGGTGGCTGTTTCCATCTTTCTACCATGGGTTGCAGCTGCGAAGGCCCTCGGTGAGCTTTCTCACCTGGAGTGCTGGCTTAGTAAGCAAACCAACGCTACGTCCCCTGCCTTATCAGACCTTCTAGTGGACGAGGAAACCACCAGACATGCCACCCTTCAGAACAGAGCAGCCATCACTTTCCTGCTGCTCTCCCATGTCCATGGTTGTGAAGATTTCAAACGGCTTTGTTGTTTTAACCTGCCATCGAAAAGCACATCGATCCAGGCTAACATCAAACAAATGCAAGAGCAAATTAAGTCTCTTCTTACTGAAAATAAAGTTGTGGACATGATGGACAAAACGCTCATGCAGTGGGGCGTTCCTGTGTGGGTGGCCCCCATTCTTAAAAGTTTATTGTGGGTCCTTCTCATAGTTGTTATCGTTTCAGCAGCACTGATGTGTTTTAAGGAAATAATTGACAAAACACTGGGAAATGTTTATTTAATAAATAAAAAAGTGGGAGATGTGGGAGACAGCCATGGAGAAGATGAACCTGGAATGCCATGGGAGGACAGCACTGTTTAAGTTAAGGTGAGGGACTGGTGCAATTCCCCGTGGTTCTTTGCTTGTTAATGTTAATGTGCTGTTGTCAATCGACTGCTGTTCATCCTGAGACAGAGTAGAGATCCATTCTGAATTAGGTGAAGTGTCTAAGAGAGGTGAAAACTCTGTGAGGCCAAAGCTGAAGGAAAAACTGCATGCCGAGACAGCAAGGAGACAGAGAAAGAAAAACAGAAAAAGCTACGAGGTCAATTTGCCCCTGACCTAGGAATTCCTTTGATAAAGAAGAACTGGCAATAAATGTCATGCGGAATGAAGATGTATGAACCTATTGTGAAACTGTATGCATATGCATTTGGAAGGGGGGATAAAAGGAGACCTGAGATCTTCAGGGGTACGCATGCCTTTTGAGGAGAATTTTCTCCGTCTGCGTCTGGCGCCGTAAATAAACATACCGGGCTTTACAACTTTTATAAAGTTGTGAGGTTTCTTCTTTTCTCTGCAAATCAATCCTCCAGTTGCAGAAAGTTCTGTACTCCCTGTTCCTCCATTGGCTTTCCCTTAGAGACCCCTCTCACTCTGCTCCCCCATTGGTGCATGCCGTGTCACCCCAGCTTAACTCCAGCCCTGGCTCCCTTCCCCACTGGATAATTTGTACCCTGACCCCTCCTGCCTTCCCCAGTTATACACCCTGGCTCCAGCTCTGTTCTTGACTCTTTGCCTCTGGTTCCCTTCAGCAGAGATTGTGTTCCTGCTTGCTCCTGTTTCCCTCTTCACTCTCACTTCACTGGACCCTTGGATTTTCCCTTAGTAAAGCCAGCTGGATCTGCTATGGGAAGAGTCCTCTCGTCCCTCTGGTGAGGCTTTGATTGCACCATCCGGGCTCAGGGTCTGCTGGGCTGGGGGAGTTGTCAAGGCAGCCCCAAGTGGAGACGCTTTCAGTGCTGCAGGCACCTGACAGCACCTGCCTGGGGAAGCTGCTCTGGCCACCTGCTCAACCAATTCCTTTTCCCAAGCAGCAGCTCCCAGCATCCTCCTCCGAAGCCCAGAGAGAGAGGGAGCAGCTGCCCTCAGCCCTGTCCTTTACCGCATCCCAATTCTCATGGAATGTCCCCCCTCAGAGAGAAACTCCCAGAGAAGAGAAGTGTGATCACATCCCCTCCTTCCCTGAGCTTGATCACTTCTTTTGTTTCTTAAGGACCCAGTCCATCAGAGCAGTGGTATTGCACTGACAGCTGGGACACCAGCAGGGGATCACCCCACACTGCCCAGTGTGCACCAGGCTCAACAAGGTCTGCTTCCCCCCTGATTCCACCAGTCCTCTTCCCTTGGCTGTGGTTTTGCTGGATAGTGGGTCAGGACAGTGAGAATCTCCTTCATCCATTCATTCACCATTTAGGGTCCTGCAGACACTTCCTCAATTTCTCTCCAAGGTGACCTCAGCCCACCAATGATGTCACAGCTCTTGTCCATCTGGTCAAATCTCCCATGAGGACACTCTGGTCTCTCCTCCAAGGGCACAAAGCCACAAAACCCCCGAGGAAAATCTTCGCCCTTGGGCCCTGCGTCTCCTTGGGTGAGTTCCAGAGCAAACAGTCAAGGCAGTGGCCTGAAACGTTTTCCCAGCTGGGTCATAACGCTTCTCTGATGGATCCATTTTGTGCCTGGGGAAAGAGATGTGCAGAACCCGTCACTAATGCCCTGGAATGTAAAACAGGAATCACAGCCTTGGTCAGCTCTCAGGAACCAGTTCACTGTGGATTTTCCTTCTGGAAAGCCCAAGATGTCTGTCTGCCTGGTGCCTCAGGGCCTGGGTAAACAGGGCTTGTCAGAGATGCTGGCAGGGCACCAACACCCCTCCTCCTCACAGGGCACCTCTGTTACCCCAATTAGCTTTGAGTGGCTGCCTGGGGACAGGTGCCCACTTCTCCATGTCCCTGGGATGGGCACATCCTGCTCAGGGCCAGTGCTGGCCTGGGCCCAGGGCCAGGGCCATGACCCAGGTGCTCTGGGAGAGCTCTGTGGCTGCAGGTGTGACTGGATGAGGGGCAGGGCAGGGCATATTCCCCTCTGGACAATGCTCTGGGCATGGAGCTTGGTCGGGTTTGGCATCTGCAGGGAAAGGGATATCGGGTTGTGTGGATGTGGGAATTGTCACTGCTGAGCCATTCCCCAGCCCTCAGCCTTGTCTGCAGGTGATCAGCATTGCCCAGTGCTCCCCAGTGTCTGCAGTGCCTGAGATGCCAATCAGCCACCTGATCACATGTCCCTTGTTCCCCTTGTTCTCCCACATGTTGGGTTTGGGGCCAGGCTCAGCTCTGGGGTGTCCCCCAGGGAAAGCTCTGGGAGGGGAGGGGCAGCAGGAGATGGGGGATCTGGCACTGGGGAGCTGTTGGAGGATGGATTGTGTTGGTCTGGGGGTTGTCCCCACAGGGTCCCCAGGTGCCTTTGGCTCCCTGCCTGCCCCCTTTGCCCCCCCCCAGGTGCCTGGGCCCTTCCAGGGGCAGCTGCCCCATGCAGGAAGCTAGAGGGATGCCGGGCAAGGGGGCTGGATCCATGCCACAGGTGGGGTGGGATGGACTCTGTGCCAGGGCTGGGCTTGTGGCCAGGGCTGGGGCTGTGCCAAGCCGGGCTCTGGCCTGGGGGCTGGCAGGGAGGGTGCAGGGAGGAGTCCTGGCAGGGATAAAGGTGCTCCTCACCTGCTGCAGCCTCAGGCAGTGCTGCCCAGAGCCAGAGGAAGATGAAGGTGGCTGTGCTCAGTGTGGCCCTGCTCTTCTCCATCCTGCTGTGCCCCCTGGCACAGGCCAAGGTGAGGCACCAGCCAAACACTGTCCCCACATCCTGCCCTTTCTGGCCTCCCATTCCACCCTTTTGGTTCCTCCTCTGCGTCCCATTCAGGGTCCCCAGGTGCCCTCCCACTGACCATTCCTGAGGCCTTTCTTTCCATGTCCCCTCTCAATCCTTTGCCTTTTTTCCTGGCCATGCAGAGGGGTCTCCCTGTACAATTCCCTGACTCACCCCCCAGTCCCAGAGCATCTCCCAGTTCTGTTGGTTTTGTCTCCACCCGTCCTCATCCTTGCTCTTCTGTCCCCACGAAGCCCATCCCTTGCCCACCCATGTCCCTACACGTCAATTCCTTTCTCCTCCCCCGTACCTCACACCCTGCTCCTTCCATACCCCCAGCCCTGTCCCCTGGACTCTCCATTGACCCCAGATCAGTGTCTTTGGGTCTCCCCCCACCTCAAACAGATCTCGTTGGAGGCCCTGAATTCCCATCCCTCTGCCTGCACCCTGCTCCCTGCACCCGTGTGTCCCCCCACAGCCCCACAAGGTCCAGTCCTGACCCAGCCTTTGTTCTCCTTTCCAGGCACTCCTGGAAGGAACCCAAGATGATCTGCGGGAGGTGAGTGGGCTGCTGGCATTGGAGGGCATCCCCTCAGGGAATTGGGCAGTGGTGTCCCTCCATCCCTTGCTGGCACTGGGGACATCCCAGTGACCAGTGAGGTTTCCTGGTCTCTCTGCAGTTGGATTTAGACAATGTTGCAGTCCTGGAGACGCCTCTGGTAGGTACAACAAGTTCTGCCGGTGCCAGACCCTCCCCTTGCATGGCCACCACAGCCCAGGCCATACCAGTCTGTCCCAGCACAGCCCAGTACACCCCTCCTGACAGCCCAGACAATGCCCTGCCCCAGAGCTCCTCCCCAGGGAAGCCTTTGCCCAGGGCCCTGCTGCATTCCCATCCCTGTCACCCCAGGACCCCCTGGATGAGCCAGGACGCAGCCCCTGCCCCAGCTGTGGCTCTTGGCCAGGAGCCCAGTGCTTCTGGGCAGCAGCACAGCAGCTCCTGCACCCCATTGCTGCCACAGCCTCTTCCCCAAGACCCCCCTGCTCTCCCCTGCCTCCCAGTGCAGCCCGGTGCCCCCAGTGTGTCTCTAACACTGCCTTTTCCCCAGCCCCCTGTGGCTGCAGAGCTGCGGGCTCTCCTGCGGCAGAAGCACCTGGCTGCCTCTCTGGATGCCTAGGTGAGCCGTGCCTGCAGGGACAGGGCTGGGGACAGAGCCCAGCCACGGCCCAGTGGGCTCCAGAGATCACCTTCTGGGGTTGGTCTTTTAGGGTTGGAAGGACCAGTGTCCTTTTTCCTCTCCAGTGGCATGAGGAGATGATCATCACTGGAAGAAACCCCTGAACCCTTTGAGCCCTGGGCCATTTCCCCTGAAGAATCAGTCATACGAATCAATAAACCCTTTGAGCAAAGCTTTACTCTGTGTTCATGTGTGTCCATGGATCTGGATTTCCTCCTTTCCAGTGGTCCAGGGAAGTCAGGCCAGGTCTGGGCTTTGCTGCCTTTACACAGTCTGTGCCTTCCCCCAGACAAATGGTGTGTTGGGAGTTGTGCAGAATCCAGGGGGAGTGGGTTGACTGGAGGGGTGGGTGTCCAAGTGGTGAGAAAGGTGGTGGTGCACTGTCAGCGTGGTAGGAATGGCCTGGGTTTAAAAGAAAAAGGAATAATTTCAAAGAAACTTTCTTTTACAACTTTTTCTCCCTGTGAGAAATCACCGTTTACTTCTCAATATTTTGAAAGGTCTATTAAAAACTTAATAAAACTTACAACAAAAGGATTAAATAAGGAAAAAATTATGGTGCTGGGAGCCTCCCCCACTTTGTGGCTGGTAACCACGTGGCTGGCTCATCCACACAATGGCTGCTCTCCCTTTTATATCCTTGCTGTTTCAACAGGCAGCCCTAGCTCCTCCCAAAGGCTGTCTGTTGACTCTTGGTCACTGTCCATTGGTGTAGACTGCTTTCTTGGAACTGGATTGGAGGACAGCTGGTGCTAAGCCTTGCCCCTTAGGAACAATTTGCCCCTCCCCAAATGCTGGACTACCAAGATCAGCCCGGGATAACAATGCTGGGCGGGGGGGACACATTGCAGTAACAGAACTATACATCTGTACAACTTTTCTTAACATACTTATCATGTTCACCCTTTAGTTGGGAGAGCCAAACATCTCATTACTCATCTCTAACACTGTGGCATTCACATTCTCTGAAAAAATCCCTTTGCCCAGGATTTTTCTTCCGGGAAGCTGAGACACCTCAGAGAAAAAGGAAAACAAATCTTATCTCATTTGCTTCTCCTGTGTTGTGCTCATGTGCAGAATGTGTTTGGAGATTGTTTACCCGCAGGTGATTTGTTTGATTGGATTCTGGTGTGAGTTATTTTGACTCATTGGCCAATTATGGCCAAGCTGTGTCGAGCCTCTGGAAAGAGTCAGAAGTTTTCATTATTATCTTTTGAACATTCACTAAGTATCCTTTCTGCATTCTTTAGTATAGTATAATATAGTATAGTGTTCTTTAATAAAATATAATATTGTAAAGTAATAAATTAGCCTTCTGAGAACATGGAGTCAAATGCAACATTGCTGCCTTCGTTGGGCATCCCTGCAAATACAATATAACACCCCCAAAATTCTTGATTTACTCAAAAGAATTTAAATGCCAGAAAAAATCTTCATATGTCAAAAGTATGTTGAAATTATTTATTGGTCTGGAAATTTGGTACCCTAGCAGGACGGGACTGCTGGGTCTACCTGTCTACAGGGCCTTGTGGGGCTGTGGGGTTTCCTGGGTGAGGGGCCCTACACGGTCGCCTGTAATGCCTGGCCACAGTGGGGTAGATCCACCACGGTGTCCTGGGAAAGGGTGAGTGGTTCTACCTGGCTCTGGGGTTGTTCTTGGCCGCTGGGTCCATCGGCTCCAGCAGGACTTGGGTGAATTTTGGGGTGGGCCAGGTGGATCAGTTGTCCCCGGCCATCCTGAGAGCTCACCAGGGCTCAGTCATGTTGGCTGACTCCAGTTCCAATACTGAAGGAACCACTGGTGCTGGCACCGCCCCAGGGAAGCCTCACAGTAGAGCTGGCACAGGGCATTGCCCTGGCAGAAGGGCAGGGAAATTGTCTTGGCCATGAGCAGCAGAATGGCGAGAAAGCCGCTGGTGCAGGAGTTTCCCACTCCAGCAGGTTGAAGGCAGGTTTGGGTTGCATTCCTGCTGTCCTGGCAGTGAAATTCTGAGCAGAGGGCACAGAGGTGTCTTCTCCACGGGGCTCACAGGTGACACCAAGATGCTGTGGGGGAGTTGAGACCTGCCTGAGGGCAGACTCAGCCCAGCAGGAGCCCTGGGCTGACACCGCGCTGGAGTCCACAGCTGGCTCAGGGGCGATGCGGTGCCATGAGCGGGGAACAGCTTCCCCTGAAACAGGGATAGCTGAACCTTGGAGCCACCTGCTCCACAGCTGGAATGGTGTCAGCATCAGAGAGCAGACTAAAGAGGAGAGGGAGGCCTTCGGTGTGAGATTCTGAGAAAGATTTATTCTTCAAAGGGAACAGGCACCAAAGAGCTCAGAGCACCAGTGTGCTCAAGATTTTATACAGCACTAGAACTGCAGGTGGGCATGACCGCTGAGCCAATAGGGAACCAGGGAGGGAGGAGCAAAAGGAGGGGAATACATCTCGGGGACCAATGGGATAAGGGGGCGGAGAGGGCAGGTCACATGGGCCAATGGGGCACCATCCATGAGGGGAATTCCCGAGGGGCGGAACCTGCAGGGGAGGGGTTTACAGGAGACTGACAGGGAAGGGTCCAGAACAGGGGCAGAGTTTACAGGGATGGATAGGGAAGGCACTGGAATACAGGGTGGGGATTATAATGATTGAAGGGTAAAAGGGGAGGGATATAACCTGGGAATAATCCAGATTGGGGAAAGACAACATACAGGGGGTGAACTGGAACAGACCCTCCAAAAAGCTATGAAATAAAAGGGCACTGCAACAGCACCCGATAAAGAGGGATGCAGGACATGTTTTATGGTGCAAAAAGAAAGGACCAATCCTGTGCTATTTTTATACGGTCTTTTTATAGGCCTTTTTGTCGGGTTTTTTAAGAACATCCCCTGTCTATCCCCAGTTGGTCAGCAACAAGTTGTTACCCTGTATTGATTGGTTACTCAAACCCCTGGTGTGTATGTGCAGCAAAAGTTGTTTGTGAGATAGTCGTCATTTTTCTATCTAAGAGGGAAAATACAGTTTATACAGGTGGCTGGTGTTTATCACAGTCTTACAGCTCTTTTTCAGGGAAAGTAGGTTGTTTTCCACAGTCCTAGAGCTCTGTCTCAGTAAAAACAAGTTGTTTTTCACTGCTCCACAACTCTGTTCTCACAAAGAGTTGTCAGCTTTCTCATGGCTTCTGCCTCTTGCTGGGATTTATTAAAAGGCCTTCAAAGGATTCACCTTGAGCAGGTCAAGAGCCCAGCCGAGGCTACACTCAAAATGGATGGCTGGTCAGGAGTTTTCACACTTTCATAAGGTTTAGTCCATTTAAATATTGGGGTTAGTTGTCCAATTACAGCCTCAGGTTATGCAGTCCCATCCTCCCGGTTTGCTCTCCTCAATTCACTGTTGTTTGCACTTTATGTGCCTGAAGCTGCAACAGTGTCCGGTTCCGGGGCTGGAAAAGGATTGTTTTGTCTGACTACATTGTGAAGAGAACTTGCTAACACTGTGTATGAAGTCCAGAGTTACAGACTAATGCAGTAGAGAATCTGGAAATATGACAGCTAAAACTGAAGGCATCAGCCTGTTCCATGTTCCCTTGGTTCCATGGGGATCCACAGCATCACAATGGCCAGTGGTTCCCATGAGGTTCCCTGATGTCACTGTGGTGTCCTTGGACCCACCTGGTCACAACTGACCCATGGTTCCATGAAGTTCCCCAGTGTCACCATAGTCACTGTCAGAGGATGGATGAGATCAGTGTCCTGAGACACTGTGGGATGAGCTGTCAATCAGTCACACAGTGGGGACAGTGCTAACCCAGCCCTGATTGCCTGAGCGATCAGAAATCCCACCTGGGGGGAGGCTCACAAAGGCCCGGAAGCTTGAAAACATGGAGCGCAAGGTCAGCCCCTGGTATGGACTCTGCCCTCTCCTGGGGTTTGTGTCTCACACACACTGGAACCCTAGGAGCTGTTAGTCATATGTGTGTCTTTCTATAGAGCTTCTGTCTTTCTGTCTCTCTCTCTTTCTTCTCCTTCTAATGCTCTTTATATGGAACATTTTTGGGTACCTCAACAGCTTACATGTTCAATGATTTCTACGTCAAATGAACTAGTTAATGAAGTTACTGCTATGATAAGTATTTTCTTTGTAATTGGATGTTGCATGAAATCTTCTTCCAAAGTTTCTTGGTTTTTTGTACTTTGCCTGTAAAATTTTGTGTAATTCCTGACCTCTTGCATATATCTGGCTGGTGTTTTTCCTGTGCACCAAACTCGAGTAAAGGTGGCAGATGAATTGGTGAGTTGGCACGCAAACCCCGAACGGAGCTCTGGGTGCGTGGAGGATCGGGGCAGTGTGAGTCGCGTACAATCCCTGCAGTGGGGGGACGTGGGTCCCGACCGGGGTTTAGGGTGCCCCGAGTACAGCGGCAGCACTGAGTAGAGCCAAGAGAGCCCCAGTGCCCAGGGTGGAACAGCGGTGCTGGGGGTTCAGTGTGCCGCGGTTCAGGTAGAAACCGTAAACCCACTGGAGGCCCCTGGGGGGACTGGGGTCACAGGGCAGGGCAAGGCTGGACCTGCCCCTTCCTCCCCCACACACAAAATGTTTAGAGCCAACAATCTCCTCTGGTCTGTCGCAACAGGCAATGCTGGAGGTGAAATCCCAATTCTGGCCAGGGGCACCTGGCTGAGAAGGACAGTTCTTTTCCATAGGAAGGAAAGCACAGAGCCTCAAGGTTTGGAAGGCAGGTGAGAGCCTCACTAGGCCAAGGCCAGCCTTGGATAGCTGAGTCAGTCAGGCCTGTAGGGAAGGTTAAATCACATGTCAGTAATAGCAGATTTTGGATTTAGGGAATTTTGGAGGTGGAAACCCAATCTCGGCCATGGGCACCTGGAGAAGCAGGACCGTTCTTTCCCACAGGAAGGAGAGCATGGAGCCTCCCCCAGTGTTTTGGGGACAGATGAGAGGTGACCCTTGTGAAACTACTGCCAGCCAGACTTGTCCTGACAATATTCCTATGGGAACAATCCCTGGATATAAGGAACTTTGGAGGTGAAATCCCAATTGTGGCCATGGGTGTCTGGAGCAGAAGGACAGTTCTTTTCCATTGGGAAGGAAAGCACAGAGCCCCAGTGTTTCAGCAGCAGATGAGAAGTGACCCTCAACATGCAAAGGTCAATTGGACCAGTCAGGCAGTCTATGGGAAGCTAAACCAGCCAGACCTGTTCTGTTTTCCCCTGGTTTTATGGGGCTCCATAGTGTCACAATGGTGCCTTGGATCCATGGAGCCCTGCAGTGTCATCATGGTGATTTGATTCCATGGGTTCCAGCAGTGTCACAATGGCCACTTGATTACAAGAAGACCTGCAGTGTTGCTGGCCCCCAGGTTCAATGGAGTCCGACAATGTCACAGTGGCCCCCAGGTGTCATAGGGCCCTGCAGTGTCACAATGGTCCCAAGGATTCCATGAGCCCTTGCAGTGTCACAATGGTCTCCGTGGTTCCCCAGGCCCCAAAATGTCACGTGACTCCTCTGTTCCATGAACACTGCAATGTCTCAATGGACCTTTGGACCCTGGGGGTTTGCTGTGTCACAATGCTCTCCTTTGACTCCACATTGTCACAATGGACCATTGATTACAGGAGGCCACTCTGTGTCACCCTGGAGCTTTGGATCCATGCAGCCCTGGAGTGTCAAAAAGGCCTCTTGGTTTCATGAGGCCCCACAATATCACAATGGTCCTCCCAGGGTCACAGTGGTCTCACTGGTTCCATGAGGCTTCACAGTCTCACAATGCTTTCCTTATTCCATGGGGCCTCATAGTGTCACAATAGTCACAATGGTCTCCATGAGTCCCCTGAGTGCCACAGTGGTTTTTGTGATTCCATGGGCCCCTCAGTGTCACAATAGCCCTTTGGTTCCATGAGGCTGTAAAGTGTCTCAATTGTCTTTCCATGGTTCCATGAGGCCTTATAATGTCACAATGAACCTTTGGTTCCATGGAGTCCCACAGTGTCACAATGGTCGCTTGGTTCCATGACACCACAGTGTCATAATGGTCTCCATGGTTCCATGAGGCCCCGTGGTGTCGTAATGGACCCTTGGTTCGATGGGGCCTCACAGTGTCACAATGATCCCTACATTCCATGGAGCCACACAGTGTCAGTACAGTCCCCTTGGTTCCATGAGGCCCAGCAATGTCACAGTGCTCTCCATGATTCCATGAGGCCCCACAGTGTCACAATGGTCCCTTGGTGTCACAGGGCCTCACAGTGTCACAATGGTCCCTTTTGGTTCCATTGCCCTGTGCTGCTGCATTCCCCCCTCCCCTTCTCAGGCTTCCCTGCCAGCTGAGAAATGCTCCCTGGGGCTCGGCCTTGGCCAGCAGCCCCTGGGCTCAGCTCCTCTGCAGCTCATCACAAACACTGTCTGCTCCAGCCACTGCTGCTACCCAACCAGCTCCTGGTTCCTTTAGCAACTGTCCTGGGAACTGTTTCTGTTCCCTCAGTGGCACAACATCCCTGTTCTCACACTGCCAAAGAAAGCTGTTGGTGCCAAGTGCGGCCAGGATGAACCATTGCTGGGACTGAAGCCCCTCTCTTGGGGCCCTGCACACAACGCTCCAAAAGGAGCCCTTGGAGCTCTCCTGGGCCAGCGACTCCCTCTGAGTGGGGCCTCTCCCAGCCGGGAACTCTCCCGTTTGCTGCACTCAGGGATCCTGAACAATGACGGAGCCTGGGCTGATCCCCCCACTCCTCCAGGCTCAACCCTTTGCCCTTTGCTGGGGAGATGCCAAAGGATCCACAGTGAGCATTTCCTGCCCTCAGGGGAATTACTCACAGGTGCCTTGCACTGACTCTTTGTGTCTGTGTGCACACAGGAGTGCCTGTGCTGGGGAAATGTGGCAGAAATGCTGCTCTCTGAGGGGTTTGAGTGCCTTGGATAGCTGAGTCAGTCAGGCCTGTAGGGAAGGTTAAATCACAAGGCCTAAGTGAAGTTAAATGCTGCTGAGAGGTTTTCTTTTGCTAAGCGGTTACCTTTAGTATAAGTTATATGTTAAGTTCAATGTTGTTAAGTGTTATTCCTCTGTTAAATTGCGAAGTCATAGCTTTAAGTTAGGTTACATGCTGTTATACTCTGCTCTTTTGCTAAATTGTGAGGTTGAAAGTATCAGTTAAGGTTAATGTATAAGTAAAGTCCTGTTAACTTTGAGCTCTGTTAAGCTTTCAGACCATGTTCTTTTTATCCTTGCCCTTGCTGTCCTTGTGTCACACACACACACACATACACACACACACACAGGGACAGTTCTAGGTTAATTTCTGGTTTTATTGCCTGGGTTCTGTTTGGTTTTGTTGATGCTTTGTTTCCTTGGAGTGCCTGAAGTGCCCAGTCAGGAGCAGAGTGACTCTTGCCAAGGAACTTTGTGCTGCTGTCCCTTAATATTAAATCTGGTTTTTACTGATCCCTTGCTGGGGATTTTTTCAGCGCTCTCAAGCCCTCCTTTGTAACAGGGTGAAGGAGCCCTGGCCCAGGCTTGGGCCCTGGGGGACACAGGGACACTGCCGGGGGGTCCCTGTCCCCCTGTGCCACCCCCAGAGCCCCGGCCCCCCGTCCCCGAGTCAGGCTCTGGGGTCGATCTCGTGGAACATCCTCTGGGGGAGGCGACCTCGCCAGTGACCTCACACAGCCCCTGTGATGTCACACAGTCATCTGTGATGTCACTCTGCCCATGTGATGTCACACAGCCCCTCTGATGTCACACTGCCCCCATGATGTCACACAGCCTCTGTGATGTCACACTGACCCTGTGATATCACACTGACCCTGTGATTTCACAGAGCCAACTCTATGTCACCCTGTGATTTCATACAGCAGGGCTGTGACATCGCAGAAGACTGATGTCACAAAGTCACCCTGTGATGTCACAATCTATTCTGTGATGTCACAGCTTCCTCTATGATGCTACACAGCCACCAGGTGGTGTCACAACCCACTCTCTGATGCCTCAGAGCCACCCTCTATGATGGCAGACACTGCTCTATGGCCTCACACCCAGCTCTGTGATGTCACAGCCAGCTCTGTGATGTCACAAAACCCTCAAGAACTCAGTTCTATTTAAACGCTGAAGTTTCTTGTACTTTGAAGAGATCCCTATTAGGGACACGACAGAGAAAGTTTCCCCAGGCCCCAGAAAGAGCAGAGAGCTGCAGGCCCTGATGGCAGCTGGGGACAATGAGAAGCCAGTTCTTGGTGCCCTGGAGCACAGCAGGGTCTGTGCCACCAAGGGCTGGGAGGAGACACCTTTTCCTGAGGCACTGAGGCCTCCTGGCACAGCCCCAGCCAGGCTGGGCACTGTCAGCCCCTTGTCCTGCCATCAGCATCCGCCCCTAGCCCACATCCCAGTGGCCTCAAAGGGCTGGAAGGAGTCCCTGGGGAGCCTTGCTCAGGAATGGCCCTGGGGGCCCCTGAATGCTCCCAGGGTCTGCAGGTTTTTCAAAGGACTTTGGGTTTTGCTTTTGCCTTGGAGTCTCTGAGAGCTTTGTGCAGTCATGGCCTCCAATTATGTGTTGTAATTAGTCCCTGCAGAGGCCTTCTCAGTAACACCACTCAGTGGGGCTCATTAATGCTTCAAGGTACTTCAGTTCTTTTAAGGTACTTGGTGTTTCCCTTTGGATACAGACTCTGGGAGTGGTTTGTGCAATCATGGCCCCAGTTATCTGTGTTAATTAGTCCCTGGAGAGCTTTGTACTGACAGGAAATGGGGCTCATTAATGCTTTGAGACTTAAGGTGTTGAAGGTGCTTTGGATTTTCCTTTCCACACTGTCTGAGAGGTTTTTGTGCCATCCTGGCCACCAATTCTCTCCTCCAAGGAGTCCATGAGGAGCCTGTTTTGGAGAGGGACCTCAAAGGAGCCATGAATGCCTGGAGACACTTGGGGTGTTTCCTCTGCCTTTGACTCCTGGCAAGGTTTGTGCAATCTCCTCCCAGGCCCTGATGTTCAAGGGCTCAGCTCCACATGCACAGTGAGGCTCATGAGGATCAAGCAAGTCCTGACAAACCCTGGCTCTGCCTTGATTTCCCTCTGCTCCAGTGTAGTTCATTAGGAGGTTTTCCTTTGACAGTTATGGAGAAATAGTTCAAAGAGCTTCCAGGAAATATGTATTCCTATTTTAAAGGGTGTCTTTTATTGCTGGTCCTATTACACAAGAGGTGATTGCAGCATTCAGTGACTGATATTGATCCAGGGACACTCCTAAGGAGCCCTGGCCTGCTCACAGAAGTGGTGTCTTGAGCTCTGAGCCAGTGTAGACAACCTTGCTCCACATTCCCAAAGCCCATCGTGTCTCTCCTCACTCACCTGGAACCTGCTTTGCTTGGAGAAGTGGCTGCACACAGCCAAAGAGGGATTTTCCTTCTTTGATTTTTGAAGCAATATAAAACTCCTGAGTTTCCCCACTGCAAACAGACATCCTCCTCAACTGTGTGCCAAGCCCAAGCTGCCACCAGGAGCACTCCAGACCTGTCCCAGGCCAGCTGTGAGGGTGGATCATCATCCCAACATGCAGTGGTGCCATTGCAAGGGACTGTTGCCATGGACACTGCAATGACCCCACTGCTGGGTTTGGGTGCCATGGCAACCCCCATCAGTTCAGGTTTCCTTGGAAACCAGCCCAAGGAGCCATTTCTGAAGCCAGGTTACATGGCCAATTGCCTGCAGAGCTGTTGCTGCCCTAGGCTGCCATGGCAACCCTGGGACAAAGCGGTGCCAGGGATGTTCCAGGTACAATTGCAGTGACACTCATTGGTGCCACCAGGTGCCATGGCAATGGCCACGGGGACCCGTTCGTTGGTTTGGTGCCATGGCAACCAATGCCCGGCCCCGTTGTGATGGTTGGTGGCCATGGAAAGCTGCCCTGGGCCCTTGCTCAGGGCTGGTGTCAGTGCCCAGAGCCAGAGGGGATCCCTTGCTGGGGGCTGTGCCATGGCCACCTGCCCTGTGCCGCGCTGGCCACTCAGGCACCAGGAACCAGCAGCCACCGGCGCTGCCAGGGCCAAAGGCCAGGTCAGCCAGACAGAAAGGGGCAGGGCTGGGCACTGTTTCCATGGCAACCGGCACTGGGGGGACACCTGGGTCAGCTGGCCTGGCAGTTGCCATGGAAACCCCTGGCAGGGACTGAGGGCACAGCCCCTGGCACTGAGACACTGCTGGGCCGGGTGCTGAGCACAGGGCTGAGCACGCAGAGATGGTTTTGTTCTTGCTGAGCTGCAGCACAGCCAAGGCCTGTCCTGCCCCTCGTCCAGCCACGCTGGGGAGGGGCTGGGGCTGCGGGGGAGCTGGGCAGGGGACACAGCCAGGACAGGGGACCCCAACTGAGCCCGGGAATAGCCCAGAGCAGAGCACATCATGCTCAGTGTGTGAAGGGGGGAATTTTGGAGGGAGGGCTTTTGCCTTCCCAGGTAACACTTAGGCAAGAGGGGGCCCTGTTTCACCAGTGGGCAGGGTCACTACCAAAGACACAGACACCAACTGAAGGAATTGTGTCATTTATATCATGCACAGCTGCAAAGATTGACAAAAGGATAAGCTCAGCAAAGTACATCAACATTAGCAAAGAATTACAAAAGAAGCTCAGCAATCCATCATAACCCATCATTACATTTTGATGACCAATCCCTTGGTGAAACACTAGAGGTGATTGTGGTAGACAAAGATTCTGGCTGACTATCAAGGTACACCTTACAGAAATCAGTAGTACTTTAGTGACACCATTCTTCATTCTTTTTTCTCAATCTCATTCCAATTAGGAACAAGAATTCTGTTGTCCATGGAGCTAGAACCTTTTTAATTCCAGAATAATGCCCCGAGACCCTTTGCTGTTCAGCTTTACCATGCTGTCTGTGGCTAACAAGGCCTGGGGGGGCCCTTTCCCCTCTGGCTGGAAGGGGCTGGGTCCCAGTCCCTGAGGGGCACCCAGGCTCCTGGATGGAATTCCTGTGCAAGTCCCTCAGTGTCACAGCAGCGTTCACATGGAGCCCCATGGATCAGAGCATTTTCCAAAGGGGCCCTTGGGGCAAACAGGGAGATTTGGTCTGGCAGGATGTGTAAAGCAATCTCCTGTCAGATTCTCCTGACACAGACTCCTTGGCTTAGGGACACATTCCCATTGTTCCTGCCCAGGTTTCAGGACTCAGAGTTGTCTTTCCTAGGAGCTGCTCCTTCAGCTGCCTTGGGAGGGCCTTTTGGCCTCCGGACCCACACTCTGGCTCCATTATTAGGGCTGCTGGATCCAAACCCTTTATCTCCACAAATGGTGGTGACTGGAGGTGGATCTCCTTTTTTCACAATCGTTCTTAAAATTGCAAGATCAATAATTGTGCTACCCTGTCATGGGGTCGAATAATCCAATCTTGTTCATTATTGTTTAACAGAATTACTGTAATTTCTCCTGGATATTCTGCATCATTTCCTCCTGCCATGACAGGAACACTTTGCAAGGCCAAGCTCCAAGGGAGCAGTTACCAAAGCAAAGTGTCCTGGAGGAATCTGAATTCCCGTTTCAGTATTGATAGCTCTCATTGGCTTTGAATTTATCCTAATGAATTCCAATGCATGAAGGCCCAGCGCTGCAGCCTCTGGGCTGGCCCTGCCAGGGGCCATCACAGCCAGAACAATTTCCCAGGCAGCCCAAGTCTCACTGCCCATGGCTGGATTTGCAAACTGGGGGCAGCTGTGCACAGCCGGGCGGTTCCATTTCCCCCATGGGCCATTGTTAAGGGCATGGAGCACATCTGGGAGATGGGTTCTCCATGGGCAAAGGTTCCCATCTCCTCATTTTTCCAACTGCTCTTTTAACAACCCCTTCACCCTTTCAACCAATCCTGCAGCTTGTGCATAGTCTGGTACATGGAAAACCCTGCAGGCAAAATCACTGTATTTTTCACAGGAACAGACAAAGCACTCTGCATCACAGTATCAGCACACCCTGTAAAAATAGCCAATTTCCTGCCTTCCTCCTTTTTCCATTGTATACAATCTCACAAAGTTGACCACTGACATTAGGGTCCTGGCCAATTCTGTTCTGTAGGGTATTTAGTGTTACATCCCTGAGAAGCCAAAGGCACCAAATTAGCATTGTCAGCACTATTTCACATTATTATTATTTTATATGTAGATAGTGATATAGAAATAGATACATATAGCCATATATATATCTATGTGAATATATTTATATATGAATTATATATATATATGTCTCATACTATAAATATATATCTAGATTTTTATGATACCAATATTTCACTTGTACAAATGCATATCAACTCAAGATTAAAACCTTCTTCTGTTGCTCCATGTGGGAGCATTCCAACAATCATTGTTCCTTCTGAAGGTGCTGTTTCCTATGTACTCTCAACAAATTCATCTTTGTCTGCCCAAACCCACATGGCCTTTTCCATTTCCATATGCAATTTTTGGATGCATTTGAAGACATGCAGGGGTGCAGCTTCTTTTACCCGACTGCCCCACTGCTCCCACGGGGCTGTGACCTCAGCCCACTCCAGAGCCAGGGAACTCCAGGGAAGGGCTTCCCTGCTGGGAATTTCTGATGGGACTGATTACTCACATTGACATTGAACAAGTGACATTTTGTTGGGATCTGGCCAGACTGTGCCAGTTTTGTTTTACCAGTGGGCAGGGTCAGCACCAAAGACACAGACTCCAACTGAAGGAATCACTGTCATTTCCTGCAGCTCAAAGCAGCAAAGAATCACAAAAGGAGCAGCTCAGCAATGCACCCAACCATCTCCACCAAAGATTGCCTGCAGTGATTAAGAAAGATCCAGCAGCATTTACCCTCAGGCTTTACCATCCCCCAGACCCACACAGCAGCTGGGGAAGCTGTCACAGCCAAGGGCTGCAGAGCCACTCCTGGGCACTGGGAATTCCTGCAGGTGCCTCCAGCCCCAGGAGAGGCACCAACCCTGCTGGGAGAGGGCCCAGCTCTGACAGTGCTGAATGAACAAACTGACAGCACTGCTAGTGTGGCAACATCTGCTTTCATCCTCCTCTTGGGTCCCTCCCAAAGCCTGGCCAGGGCTCAAGGAGGAACCAAGGGAGGTGACTTTGACCATACAGCCCCAAACAAGGCCAGATGTCAGATTTCATGGCTTTGTCTGGCTTCTAAATACACAAAGGTCAATCCATGTTTCACTAATGAGTGGCTACATCTATCACAGTGCTAATGACCTGCATGTTTCATCAGGGAGCAGATACAAAGATAACCTTTGCTTGGAAGGTTCATCCAGAGGCCACCTTTGGCTCAGGGCCTGCTATTCAGGCCTCACTCAGGGCTGGTGTCCAGGCCTTGGCACTTCAGGGACGTGGTTTAGTGCTGGGCTTGGCACTGCTGGGTGACCGGCTGCACTGGGTGAGCTCAGAGGGCTTTTCCAACAGCAAGGATTCTGCGATTCCATGATTCTGTCCACTGCATTCAGCTGGGGCTATTTTAGCAGCATTACTTTGCTCCAAAAGTTCCCTCTTGCCCAGCTCCTATGGCCTGAGGCTTCAGCTTCTTCAGCTCCTGGTGCTGAGCTGCTCATGCTGAACGAGACGACATGGAGAGAAGAACACAGTCCATGCAATTCCTTCTGGGACACGGAGAGGGGAGGCTGTGCAAAAAGGAGCATTGTTTGGTGTGGCCTCCTCTCTGCCCTTCACACCTTTCAGCACTTTGAACCAGCCAAGAGCTTTCTCCAAGAGTGCAATGGAGCAGCTGTTCCTGCTCCCAGGCCTGGCTCTCCCCAGTCTCTGACCTTGCCTGGTTCTGTCCCTCCTGCTGTGCCCTCTGTTCCCCCAGGGCTCGCTGGCTGCGTCCCAGGACTGTGGCACTGGCACAGATCCAGTTCTCCAGAGCCTCCTTTCTGTGCCCTTGGAGCTGCCTGGGCACAGCAGCCTTTTCCATCTGGAAGCTCCCCATGGAGAGGGAGTGCCCAGCTCTGTTCCCTGCACAGCCTCCAGGAGCCCAGGGCTGCCATCTCAAGTCCCTGCTGGCACTGGGGGCTCCCAGGTGCCTCAGGCTGCTGTGACACCGCTGCACACGGGAGGGAAGAGGGGCAGGGGCTGTGCTCAAAGTCAGCTCCATGTGCTGCTGCTGCTGCTGCTGCTGCTGCTGTGGGGTCATTTATGCAGCCCTGGCCCAGAGTCAGGGATCAGATCCTGCCAGTCTCTTCCAGCCCTGTCTGCTCAGAGTTTGGGCCTTGGAGCCTCAGGTGGCCAAAGGCAGCTGCTGCTGGTCCCTCTGTGTGCCACAGTGTTCAGCAGTGCTGCTCCATCAGTCTGTGTCCAGCAACGGGGAAAAGCCTCAGCCCTGCAGGCCAGGAGCTGTCGGGCTCTGCCTGAGCAGCTCAGTCAGCAGGAAGGGAGCTGCTCCACATGGGAACCAGGAGCAAAGGACATTCCTTTGATACGACATGTTTTCTATTTAAAGAAAAAAAAAGGAAAAAGGGAAAAATAGGTAAATTGTAAAATATAAGAATAAAATCCAAGTGTTAGTGAAAAAACATAACATAATGTTAGTTAAAAAAACAAAACATAAATGCAAAGTTACATTCTTTGCATTAAGAGGTAAATAATCTTTTCAAAAAGAGAACTCAGTTATTTACAGTGTAAATGTGCTGATGGCATGGATCCACCTTACTGACCTCAGCAGCCTCTTAAAAGATTTTGGGCTTTGTTTCCAACATTGGTATTTGAAATTGTAGTCGAAGAAAGAGGAAATTGCTTTGCGCCCTTCCAGCTCCAAGAAGGACTGGGAATGGAAACTCTGTCAAAGCCCAAATCCTTTAGAAGATTACCTTTCTTTCTCAGCCTGGGAACGAGCTGCACATTCCCTTTGAAACTGTCAGGGATTTCTTAGAGACACGAAGTCCCACTTACAGCTTTTTGCTCTGGTTTGGAAGTGCAGAAGGGCAATACTCCATCCATCAGCTCCAGACTGCACTGCCTCAAGAGCATGGCCCACTCGCCAGCCTTGGCCCACTCGTGGCAATTCTAGAGGAGGAAGAAAGTGCAATTGACAATTACAGCCAATTAAGAAGGAAGAATGGGACAGATGAAACACCCTGTGCAGATCCAGGAATTCAGCTGGGACTGTGGAGAGTTTGGGTCCTTGCCAGTTGGATGTGTGTCCCCAGCTGCAATCTCTGGGCCTGCAGCAGAGTCTCACTCACCTGCCAAAGCAGAAAGCTCAGGCGCTGTGCTCACAACGGGCTCATCTGATGCAAAGCTGTCAGAGCAATGTGAGGGCAGAGCCAGCCCAGCTGGGCCCAGGGCTGAGCCCAGCAGAGCCCTGGCAGAATCCAGAGCAGCCTCAGCACCCGCAGAGCCCGGCTGCAAGGAGAGAAAGCAGAAACCGCCCGTCAGCTGAGGGCTCCTGTGCCCTTGTGCCAAGGCCTGCGGTGCCCAGAACATGCTGGCTGTGCCCAGAGCTGTGCCCAGAGCTGCCCATCCCTGCTGCCTTTGGCAGCAGAGCAGGAGGGCAGCACATGTGCCCAGCCTGCAGCCAGCCACAGCACATCCAGCCCTCAGCAGCTGCCCAGAGCAGGATGCTCCTGTGCTCGCTGCCATCTCCCAAAAGCTCTGATCCCACCCTGCCAAGCACACAGGGACCCACCTCATGCCACCCATGGCTGGAAGAAAAGCTGCTCCCAAACCACAGCCTCAGCCTTCTCCAAGGGCACGGTCCATCCACGCCACAGCTGCTCCCAAGCACTTCCCCATCCACACTGGACCACCTAGAATGCTTCCTCTGGAAAAACAGACAACACATTATTGAAAAGAGATTAGAGACAAAAAGGGAAAACAAGAAAAACGGTAAAAACTCTTATCTCTGTCAGGGCCTTGAGGAAGGCCCAACTCCTACATGGTAGGGAAAAACCCAGCCATGGCTGAGGGAAGCCCACACTTTCTCTCTTCCCCCCTGCACTGCCCTCCAAAATCACGGTGATCCCAAAGCAAACAAGGGCTGCTTATGGCCTCTGACAGCCCATTGCTCAGGGCTTGCCAGCGCCCCAGCCCCGCAGGCTCTGCCCCAGCCTGGCCAAGCTGCCCGGCAGCAGCGCCGCAGTCCCACAGCAGCTCCAGAGCAGCCCCATCCAGAGGCACCGGGGAGCCCTCAGCACTGCAGCCAGCAGCAGACGGGCAGGAGGACACAGATGGCGCTTCCTGCCCAGCACAGGGCTTGTGGCCATCTCCAGGCACTGCTCTCACAGGGATCCCTGCAGCTCTGGCCCCTGCCCAGCTGCTCTGTGGGCAGCACAAAGGCTTCAGCAGAGCCACCACAGGCCAAGGGGCTTCTGGCCATTTCCCCTTGCCCACTGCACGCCTAGGCAGCTAGCTTAGCATGAGCAACCTTCTCCCCTGTCAGGGCCTCACCACCCCTCAGCCTGCTGTGCTGCTGAGCACAAGCACCCTTTTCACCCTTCCCGGCCTCTTGCCCTGCAGAGCCTGGGCAGCAAAGAAAAGCTCCTGGCGGTCTGTGTATCATAACACATTCTAGAATTGATTTATCTACAGTAATCTATAACATATAATAATATATACAATTATAATATACCCTAGAATTTATTTATTTACAATATAGATAAAAACTGGAAAGGAAGAAAAGAAAAATCTTAAAGAAAAGGAAAATTACCCCTGGCTCAGGTTGCCCCAGCAAAGACAGCCTCCCAGATCAGCTCTCCTCAAGTCATCCGGCAGAGCAGGCAGCCGAGCCCTGACAGGCAAGGCCGAGCCCTCCATGCCCTGCGCAGCTGACCGTGCAGCCTCTGGATGGTGGAATATTGCCCACGCTGTATTGCCAGGAGGACATGCAGTGTTTCAAGTGCCAGCTGTGACACGGCACTGCTCCTGTCCTTCGTCAGGCGTTCCAGGGCTGTAAGAGAGAGGAACAGAGGCACGGTCAGAGCCAGACCTGTGGGGAGCCCAGGAGAGCCCCCTGCAAGGGCCATTGCAGCCGGCTCTTGCCATGGCCAGGAGGGAGCAGGGAGCAAGGGGATCAGCTTGAAGCTACTGGCCACCAATGGCCCACGTGGCCCTGAAAGCTCCGTGTCCTCTGCCCACAGGAGCAGAGCCCTCTGCAGCCGGGGCAGGGCTTGCAGCTCTCCCCTGGTAGCCCCCGCGGTCAGCCCGCTGCCCTCACTCACCAGTGCAGATCAGCTGCAGCTCTTGCTGCTGCCCCCTCAGGCGCCGCCCGGCCATGCCTGTGAACACAGAGCCTGTCACGGCCCCAGCGGCACAGCTCCCTGCCAGCGGCACTGCCGGCGCTGTGGCCACACGGGCTGCTGGCCCGGCAGGGCTCAGCCCGGGCCCTTGCCGCACGCTGCCGCCCCAGGGCACGGCTGCCAGAGGGCGGCAGCAGCAATGCCCAGGCCAGGGGGGGCTCCACGGCGCCGGGTCCGGCTGGCGCTGCCGGGGCAGCAGGCGGGGCCGGGGCCGAGCTGCGGCGGGCCGGGGAGGAGCCCGGGCTCGGGACTCACCCATGAACCTGACGGCCGCCTCTCGCAGGGGCTTCTGTGGGTTCTCCACGTAGCGCAGGGCCTGGCGCAGGTGCTCGGTCGCTCGGCTCCTGTCCTCTGCCAGCTGGAGAGAGCAGCAGGAGGGAAGGGTTGGCACGGACTCAGCTGCCTGCGCCCAGCCCCGGCCTCCCCTGGCCGCACAGCCCTGAGGCGCGGCCAGCAGCCGTTGCCCAAGGGCTCCCGAGGGGAGGGGAAGAGGGCCGGCTGCTGCCTGGGGAGCCGCGGTGCCACCCCACAGCCCCGCCGGGCCGGGGCTCCATGGGCACCCAGCTCGGGCCCATGGGAGCCTGGAGCAGAGCCCGCACGGCCTCTGGCTGCAGCAGCGGGCGGGGGCACAGCTGCCAGCCCTGCACACTGAGGGGCCTTCTCCAGGCTGAGGCTGGGGCTTGCAGGCCGTCCTTACCAGGAGCTCAGCTAACTTCAAGAGTTTCTCTTTCTTCACTGTTTTTTCAAGATCTTTCCTTTTCAGGAACTTGACCGCACAAAGCAGCGTTCCCCGAGAAGCCTGGAGAGCAGCAGAGACGCAGAGATGGCCCCCACAGCCCAGGGCACAGGACTCGCGTCCCTGTGCCAAGGCCTTGAGGAGGCTGCAGTCTGGCAGGCACAGGGCAGTAGGCAGCCGAGCCCCCTCTCAGGGGGACATCAGCAGCGCATGAGTCCTCACCAGTGCCACACGCAGATTCTCATTGTGGCAGTGGAAGAAGAGTGGGAGCAGGCTCTGACACACTTGGGTCATCAGGGGCTTTTTTCCTTCTTCTTCTACAGCAGACATTAAGGTCTGAAAGAGAATCATGGAGAGCTGCTGCACTTGGCTATCACCCTGTAGAACAGGAAGGCAGCAAGAGCTCAGCATCAGCTGATTCTGGCCCACATTGGCGCAGACCTGCATCTCCACAGGGCACCAAGTGTCCGGGCAGCAGCCAGTGGCCGTGTCTGGGGGCACAGAGCCTTACGTTGTCAAAGAGTGGTAGGAACAGCTTAGCCAGGTCCAGGGCCACGGGGCTGGGTATCCCGGCACCATCATCCAGGAAGAGATAGCCCAGTATCCTGGTGGTCATCCTGAGCAGGAGGTCCATGAGCCTTTCGGTCAGGCTCCGCTTTCTTTCCGCCTGAGCAGAAGGCAAATTTGTGAAAGGCCACCCTGCTGCCGCAGGGCCCAGAGCCAAAGGCCTCTCCTGAAGTGTGACAGTGGTTTTCAGGATAAGGGAAGAGATGTAGATCTGACTTTTATATTTCAGAAGGCTTGATTTATTATTTTATGATGTATATATTACATTAAAACTATACTAAAAGAATAGAAGGAAAAGGTTCATCTCAGAAGGCTAGCTAAGCTAAGAATAGAAAGGAATGAAAACAAAAGTCTGTGGCTTGGACAGAGAGCGAGAGCCAGCTCTGCTGTGAGTGGTCACTAATTCCAAACATCCACATGAGACTAATCACGGATCCACCTGTTGCATTCCACAGCAGCAGATAACCGTCGTTTACATTTTGTTTCTGAGGCCTCAGCTTCTCAGAAGGGAAAAAATCCTTAGAAAGGATTTTCACAAAAAGATGTCTACGACACTGAAGCACTTGGGCAGCTGAAGCGGGAGGCAGGAGAGCTGGGAGCAGCTGCCCCAGCGCCCAAAGCCCAGGCAAGGCCAAGCGACTGCGTTGCCCAGCCCCATGCTGCCTGCACAGCTTCAGCCACTGCCCCCTTCTCACCAGCGGGGAATGGTCCCTGAGATGCTGGCTGCCAGTGTCTGCGCGCTCCCTCCGCAGGTGCCTTGGCAAGACATCCATGATGCTGTCCCTGCATTCCCTCAAGTCCAGGCACTCGAGGCCCTGAAAGGCACAGGGCACTGATGGCGGAGCCAGCCTGCAGGAGCCCAGAGCCACACAGGGCCGGGCACAGGCAGCAGCGCAGGGCACGGGCACCGTCCCAGGTGGCTGCGGCGACGAGAGGGCAGAGAGCGGGGAGGCAGCTCAGCCAGGTCATGCTGGCCTTCAGGCTCACCTCTGCAAGGAATGCCAGAGCAAGGAAATCCCAATATGGCATCTTTTTGCTGAGCATCTCAAGGAGGCAGTCTAAGATCCTTTTACACAAGGGCCTGGATGCATGGCACATCTCCCTGGAAGGCAGAAAATGGCACTAAGACCCTGAGCCGGGGGGGAAGCCTCTCCCAGCACTGATTCATACAGTTCTTGTCTTTCCCTAACACCCTGCCAGGGGACCTGGGCCTTTTGAGATGTGGCCGCTCCTGGGCACCCTCCTTTCCCAGCCTTTTCCAGTCTGCTTGGCTGTCCCTCGTCCCTTTGGCCCACCGCCACGGGGACCGTGTGGGACAGCCCAGGCACAGGGCACAAATGCCAGGAGCAATGGGGAGAAGGGAGTCTCACCTGGCCAGCAGAGCCACAGCAAAGTGGTGGGTATCAACACAGAGCAGCGTGTCCCAGCCACGCTTGCCTTCCATTGACACCACCACATGCTCACACTGGAGAAGGCAGAGCAGGGACTTCAGGGTCTGCACTGCAAACCTGTGTGCACAGCAAAGGCCCAGGTCACACTGGTAGCACTGGCTCCTTTGCGGGCCACGTGGCAGGGACAGGAGGACTGGCATGGAGCACCTGTTGGGGCTGGTGGCAAGGCCATGCTCTTCCTGGCATGCCATCCAGAAGGTATCCACCTCCTCTGGCATCTCTTCTGTGCTGAAGAACACTTGGAAGAGCAGATGAACAAATAGGTGGGGGAAATACAGCGTCACTACACGTGGGATAGGGGGCTCCTGGAGGATCTTCCACATCACCACGGTTGCCTGCAAAGGACAAAGCCCCCCGAGACAGCGCTCAGTGCCGAGGTGTCCATGTGCCTGAGCTTGGCAGGGAGAGGCCCTGAGAGACCTTGGCAGGGGGAGCATAGGGCCTGGTGGGCCTGAAGCTGCCCCTGGGCCAGGTTTCAGGCCAGCGCTGAGGCAGGCAGATGTAGTGGGGGAAGGAGGATGGAGAGCTGCTGGAGAGGAGGCCTTGGGGCCAGCAAAGGCCAGTTGCAGAAACTCACAGCCAGGCCAAAGACACCCGTTTTGTCCCCATTGGAGGTGCACGTGCTGCGCTCTGGCCAGCTCCCCAGCACATCCAGGAGGATCAGCTGCACTGGCTCCGCAGTCCTGGGCGAGCACATGATGCTCTTCCACATGGTGATGGCAGCTCTGCAGGGTTAGAGCTCTGTCTCAGGGGCGTCTCAGACACAGCACCGTGGCCTGGGCATCCCTAGGGGCCCGGGCTTAGCACCAGCTCTGCCTCTGCCCACTGGCCCTCGCCAGCAGCAGCCAGGCAGCCCAGCCCTGTGGGGACAGAGCCCTGAGGGGCGGCAAGGGAGCATGGCAGCAGGCTCAGGGGCTGACATGGCAGGGCTGGGAAAGGGAGCAGCCAGAGGGCCCTGGAACTCTCTGTTGGTCAGACACCTGGGACAGGCAGGACAGGGTGATGGGCTGGGAGGCCTGAGCCCTCTGGGCACATGGGCCCCATACCTGTCACAGGACGGGGCCACACGCAGGAGCGTCACCACTGCATCATCTGGGTGTGCTTTGGTGACATTCAGCAGGGCCTTGTCCAGTCTGTGCTCAGCAGAATCATTGGCCTGGAGCCATCGGTGAATGTACCTGACCATGGCGGGCACCTGGAGAGGGCACAGGGAGCCTTGGAAAGCTGCCAGAGGGAGAAATGTCCCCAGGGTCCCCAGAGAATGCTTCCCTTCCCAGCACACTGCCATGGCCAAAAAGGCTCCCGGGGACCAGCAGGCATGGCTGGGGAAGCCACGGGACTCATGGGGAAATTGAAGCCTGGCCCCAGGCTGCTTACTTGTTCTGGCCTGGCAACACCCTTCTCCAGAAGCAAATCCAGCAGGGCGGCACTGGTCTCGTGACTGAGGAGCTCGGAGTGTGCTCTGAGCCCAGTGCCCATGGTGCTGCTCTCTTCCTGCCGAATGCTTCTGATGAAGTTGCAAATGAGCTGTAGCAGAAGGGCAAGAAGCTGGGGATGTTGCAAAACGCGCTGCACACGCGGTGCTGGGCTGAGCAGGGACAGCAGGCCCAGCCCAGGTGGGGGTGGCTGCAGGTACCTGCGCTGTTGTTCGGAAGCAGCCACGGGTATGTTCCTGCTCTTGGGTGCACTCCAGGGCTGCATCTGGCAAAGAGCAAGTGCAGCCAGAGCTGAGGGGCTGAGGGAGAGGCTGGAGAACACAGCCCAGTCCTGCACTGCCAAGGCAGAGAGAGCCCCGGGATGCTCCAGGGGGATGGAGCAGGGCACTGCGGGGTGTCTGTCCGGCCCCTCTTCCGTGCTGTCCCTGAGCATTTCCCCAGGGGACGGCATGGCATGGCATGGCATGGCATGGCATGGCATGGCATGGCATGGCATGGCATGGCATGGGGCCAAGTTGGCTGCAGGCTCCAGCCTTGCAGCCCAGCTTTGCCACTCACCCTCCCGCGGTGGAGGAAACGGCACCACGTCTTCCGTGTCCTGCGCTGGGGCAGCTCCAGGGCCTTCTTCCTTCTCCTCCTCCACGCAGGCCAGCTTGGGCACTCTCGGGGCTCTCTGCTCCATGTCTGTGCCTGGAGCGCGCCCCAGCAGCGAGCCCAGCTGGTGCCGCTCCTGCAGGGCCTCCTGTGCCGTCCCTGCGGGCGGGACGCGGCTGTCAGCGCTCGGCCCGGGGCCAGCAACGGCCCCCGAGCGCCCCTCACCCGCCCCGGGCCGGCCATGCCCAGGCGTTCGCTCCTTGGAACGCGGAACGGGAGGCCCGGGGCCGGCGGCCGCGCTGCCGAGCGGCGGAGCTCGGGCCGGGGAAGCCGCAGCGGAGGCGGCGGGAGCGGCCGCGCCGCGTGTGTCCTCCGCGGGCCCCGGGAGGAGCCGGGGCCAGGGCCGGGACTGGAGCCTGCCTCGGGTCCGGGGCCGCGCTCGGGCCAGGCGGAGGCAAAGGGCGGCAATGCCGCCCCGGCCCCCGGCACTGATGCTCGCCCGGCAGCGCCACCGCCAGTACGACCAGAGCCGGGCGGAGGCGAGACCGCGGCGGGATGGCCGGGGCCGGGCACGGGGCAGCCCCGCCCGGGGCCGGGGGCGGGCCGGGGGCATGGCCCAGCCCTGCAGGGGGGAGGGAGGCGGGGAGAGGAGAGGGACGCCGGGCGAGGGACTCTGAAAGAAGGGTGCCCGACCGCGGGAAAGGGAGAGAAAAAGAAAGAGAGAAAGAGTATTCAAAACTATCTGTTTTCTGCTGCCGCTGCCGCTGCTGCCGCCACTGCCGCTGCTGCTGCTGCCGCCGCTGCCGCTGCCGCCGCTGCAACTGAAGCACCGGGGCCGTTCGTCTCCATGTCCGTTCCCCGCTCGCCCCACGAGCTCCACATTCGAGCCCCGCGCGCCCCGGGGACAGCCCCTCCGTCTGCCCAAACACGGGAACTTTGCAGCCTTGAGCCCGGATGCAGAGCCCTGACTCCTGCACACTGGCACGGCAATCGCCTCGCTTGCTGCTGTGCATTGTCCTTGCTGAGGGTCAGACACTGTTGGGCTACCTTCCCTTGGGGTAGGATTCCTACCTGAGCCCAGCACTGCACTTGCACCTCCAGTTTTGCCTTCCAGTAAAAACAGGGAAGGAAAACTGTGTGTGGCTCATGGTATTTTAGAGTGTCTAAAAATCCCTAAGTCATCGATCTTAGAGGTGCTGTGCATCTAGAATTACTGGGATGCAACATGGAAAAGGGGAGTATAGAAATAAATTGAGGAAAACATCTTGGATTGTTTCTTTCATTTTCATTTCACTTCCAGAAAGCCATTTCAAGTTTCCAGGAATCTTCTCCTGTCTGCTCTTCTCAAGAATCTCTCATAGAGAACAAGGTCAAGCTTCTGTCACAAGATTGCCACCAGCTGCAGCTTCTCTTGGCTTTCCACACTGCACAATGTGTGCAGTGGGACTTTTGCTGCAAAGCAGGACAAATGTTTGGAGAACTTGACATGTCATTTCTTTTTCCTGGTGGGCTGGGGAGTTGTGCCACTGGTGAAGTTTTCATTGTGACTGTTTGTGCTGGCTTAGGGCAAATTTTGGGAGGAAATCTCCAAAAGGGGTCTGTCTAGAAAGCAAGTTCAAGCGTCCCCTCCCACTACTAGTTCAGGAAAAGACTTCCCTCGCTAAAAGTGAAAAAACCCCCAGTTTATTTAACAAGTAAAGTATTCACAAGCATGAAAAATGAGTAATATTAAATAAAACCTCTGACACTGCTGAAGAGATGGCAAATTCAGAAAGTCCTTTTTGTGCATTTTAGTTGGCTCACTTGGTCTCTTCTAAGTCCCTCTGGTGCTGGAATGCAGCGTCCCAGAGCTCAGTGGGCCACAGGTGTGAGCTGCTGCCGGTGTTTTTCTGGGTTTTCAGTCCAGAGCAGGTTTAAACAGTTCCAAGAAAAAGGAAAGTCACAGTCCAAGGAAATTCTCTGCCCCAGCTAGCTAAAAAAATTTTGCTAGACCTGGGCTGTGAAGGCACCGGGAAATTTCCAAATCTGGGCACTGGCGGTCCCAGCAAACACCAGAGCTGGATGGTGCTGAAGCCAGAACCTGCAAATTTCCAAATTTTGGCTTTCTGTGTCAGCAAATCACTGGACTTGGGCTGTGCCAGCACCAGGAAGTTTTCAGATTTGAGCGCTGGCGCTGCCAGCAAACACCAGATCTGGGTGATGTCATTGCCAGCAACAGAAATCTGCCAGATTTGGGCTCTGCTGGCACTGAGAAATTTCCAAATCTGGGTTTTGGTACAGGAAACACAAGATGTGGGTGGTGCCAGACCCAGTAGCAGGAAGCTGCTACGGGTTTTGGATTTCTGTGCCAGCAAATTGCTGCACTTGGGATGTGCCAGAATAGGGAAATTTCCAGATCTGGGCACTGGCAGTGCCAGCAAACAGCCCATTTCAGGCTCCAGGCAGGACTGCATCTGGATGCCTTCTTCTTTGCCTTCCTTCTTTCATTCCTTCCTTCCTGGGGTCCTGCTGCCAGCAAACTCCAGATTGGGCGGTGCTGGCAAGAGGAAATTGCCAGGTTTTAGCTTTCTTTGCCAGCAAATTCTGGACATGGGCGGTGCCAGAAGAGGGAAATTGCCAGATGTGGACGCTGGCAGTGACAGCGCACACCAGATCTGGGTGGGGAATGTGCCAGCACCAAGAAATTGCCAAATGTGAACTTTCTGCGCCAGCATATTGCTGGAATTATGCTGTGCAGGCATCTGAAAAATTCTGGATCTGGGCACTGGTGGTGCCACCAAACACCGGATCTTGGCATTGCCAATGACGGTAGCAGGGAATTGCCAGATTGTGCCTTTCTTTACCATAAAATTGCTGGACTTGGCTCTGCCAGAACAGGGAAATATCCAGATCTGAGCACTGGCAGTGGCAGCAAACACCAGGTCTGGGTGCCTGTATTGGCACCAGGAGATTGCCGGATTTTGGCTTTGCAAATTGCTGCACTTGGGCTGTGCTGGCCCTGGGAGATTTCCGGATCTGGGCACTTGCGCAGCAAACACCAGACCTGGGTGGTGTGTTGTAGTGGGGTTTTATACTTTGTAATACTTTGCAATAGTTTTGGTTTTGAATCCCTGTATTTTTCCCAAATGGTTCATCCCAGATGGTGTACCCCTTCCTTTACCTGTGTAACCCCTTTCCCTTGCTGAGATCATCCCCAAATCCCCACCCTGGCTCTCTGTCAGTCGCACAGCATCCCATCCCCTCTATCTAGAAGCTTCGGTCCAGGATGTCGAGTGATCAGCCAGAGGCCAGGGGTCAGTGCCCCAAGCCTTGCCCCATATGCTGTCCTAAATATCAATCCTCCAGTACCCATCCCTTAAGGTCACTTATTGGTCAGTAAAATGTTATCTACTTTTGGTTTCCACCTCCTTTTAAATGTAACCTTGGCACATCTCCCGGGGCTCTCAGCAGGAGCCCCCTTAGGTGTAGGGGCTCCTTTGGGACTCCTAGAATAAAACCTTGGATTAACCCCTGCTAAGAGTCGGCCCTTTATCTCCTACCGATGTCTCTGGTGTCTCTTGTGCTGCAAAGGCGCCCAGCCCAGGTGCCCTCAGGACCCTCGGGGCACAGAGAGCGTCTCCCCATTGTCGGCCATGTCGGGGCTGCCCCCAGGTGTCTGCCGACTCGGGACTGGCCAGAGATCCTGAGAGGCTCCCAGAGAGACAGAGACAGTGCTGCTGGTGGCAGCACCAGGAAGCTGCCGGATTTGGGCTTTCCGTGCCAGAAAATTGCTGCACTTGGGCTGTGGTGGCACAGGGAAATGTCCAGATCTGGGCACGGGCAGTGCTATCAAACACCAGGTCTGGGTGGTGACATCTTGGCACCAGGAAATTGCTGCCTTTTGTCTCCTTTTTCCAAAAAATTGCTGCACTTGGGCTGTGTTGGAAGCGAGAAATGTCCAGATTGGGGTACGGGTGGTGGCAGCAAACACCAGATCTTGGAATTGCCAGTGCTGGCAGCGGAAATTGCCAGATTTTGGCTTTCTTTACCAGAAAATTGCTGAACTTGGCTCTGCCAGAACAAGGGAGTCTCCAGATCTGGGCACTGCTGGTGGCAGCAAACACCAGATCGGGGCGGTGCCAGACCCAGTAATGTTGGAAATGAATTTGTAGAGAATTTTTAAGGTTTGATAGAAGGTTTCTATAGTATGTATGCAAGTGTCATGATCCGTCTTTATGAACTGGTTTTGTGATGGTTTGTGGGTTGATCTCAGACTGCAAAAAACACCGACACAGTACAGGGGGTTGCTGTGATAATCAAAACAAATGTACCATTATTGAATATCCACAACAAAATGTGTTGAGGAGAAACTGGGGGGAAAGGGAAAAAATAAGGAAAAGGAGGGAGGAAGAGAAAGGAAGGTATAGAGCTACCAACTGTTTTACTAGACTGGGACTAGACCCAGAACTAAGCAAACACATACAGCCAGGTGACATTGTGTAACATCAGAAGCTGGCAACCATGAGGACTTTGCTGTCAAAAGGTTACAGTCTGCACTGGCCCAGAAGTGTTTTTCCCTAAGGCAAAGCAAATTGAAATATGAAGTTTAAAAGCTTCAAATGACTATGAAAGGAAAACTGCAGAATAATTTCTGGAAGGGCAGCATTGTCAATGATCATGCAGCCCACCAAGAGCTGGAGCTGAATCCAGATTTGCTTCTTCCAGCTGTGCAGGAATTCATTCCACTGGCAAGCACTGGTCCATGGGAACAAATGATCCCCTAGCTCTGGGCTGAATGGCACCCAGGCTGCAGTGCAGATTTGAGGAGACCTTGTCACTTGTTATTGGCCTCCCAGTGCACTTATCCTTCTGCAGACAAGGTGCAAACAACACAGCTGGACTTCTGTCCCCAGTAAATATACATACAGGTGACTTTGCCAAAGCAGTGCATCATTTCCCAGTGAAATACATGACCTCTTCTTACTTATGGAATTGTGATTGAAGACACCTGTGAACCAGATCTGTGGGAGATTGCAAAGGAGCAAAGCTTTGGGATTTGGGCACACCTCTCTTGGTTTCTTTACTCAGGCCCTTGGTGAGTACACAACACACCTAGGTAGAAAACCTTTGACTAGACAGGATCTTTTGGATCCATTGTCCCCCAAACAGGTCAACAGGTGACCCTGTTGTAATGCCAAGTAACAAAGAGCAGCACAAATGACACAAAGAAAACACGGCCAAAGAGGAAGAGAAGAGGCCCAATGAGGAAAGGATGTGGTGAGACACTGGCACATCGAGTGAGCTGCACTCCCATAATCTCTAGGCTAGCAGGTCCTGGTCTCACATTCTCCTCTTGGTTTATTTAAATTTTATTTATTTATTTACTTTTTTTTATCATCAAAATAAAATACATAAAATTATAAATATGTCATCAAAACTTAAAGACAGAATCAAAACACATTAATTCAAAACTACATCTAAAGATCAGAACATATGTACAGCTGTAACTATGAAGCCTAATGCATCAATCGTATTCTTCAAACACTCTTCATACAGGCGGCAGCTTCTTCCTGACCTTGGAGGACAGAGAGCTTTTCTGGACGGGAGGCAAGGACTTTGTGGGTGAGGGAACATCAAAAAAGTCCTGAGAAAACTTCTTGGTAAGACTGTAACCAGTCAGATCTGCAAAGTGGAGACACAAAGTTAAACAGAGGCCTCCATGCAAACGTAAAGCAGCTAAAGCTCCCTATTTAATGGGACACATTTTTTTCTGGAAATGTCTAAACAGCTGCACAGGGAAACATGGTCCTGCTGGCAGACACTTGAGGCAGGCCAGGGCACAACCCTGAGCCACTTGCCCAGAGCTAGCACAGGCACAGCCTGGCCTCGGGGCTGCCCTGGGACAGCAGGGAGCCCAGAGCCCTGTGCTCCCCAGGAATGGCTCAGCTGCACATGCACCCTCCTGCTCCTCTGCCTGCCCCACAGCTCAGCAGCCCCACAGCTCCAGGGGCACTGGCAGCAGCACAGCTCATTGCAGGGGCACATGCAGGGCACAGCTGTTCCCTGGCAATGTGCACAGCCTCTCTGGGCTGCCACAAGACCCTTCCTCCCAGCAGAGATTGGCCCAGCTCCCCATTCACCTATGTGTGAGGCTGAGCCATGACTGCCTTCACCTTGTTCTCAATCTTGAGCTGCTTCAGGCCCCTCATGCCATGACTAGGAAGGGCAATGGAGAGAGTGGGGACAGATGCACACCGTTCCTTATGATTTCATCATTTTTGGCACAGCTCAAAAGGCAGCTCCAGAGGTGTCCAACTCAGTGCTTCCTCAGCCTTCTGGAGAACATCTCGCCTTCACCTTGTTCTCAATCTTGAGCTGCTTCAGGCCCCCCATGCCATGACTAGGAAGGGCAATGGAGAGAGTGGGGACAGATGCACACCGTTCCTTATGATTTCATCATTTTTGGCACAGCTCAAAAGGCAGCTCCAGAGGTGTCCAACTCAGTGCTTCCTCAGCCTTCTGTAGAACATCTCGCTTTTGGAGAGGTTTTCCCGCACATGTGGAGGCTTGCTGGCAGCACATTTCTTCAGCTGGGTGCCCATCACCTTGTAGAGGGCAGAGGCGAGCTTGGTGGCCATGGTGCGGACGTT
Organism: Melospiza melodia melodia; assembly: GCF_035770615.1. Lineage (NCBI taxonomy): Eukaryota > Metazoa > Chordata > Aves > Passeriformes > Passerellidae > Melospiza > Melospiza melodia. The sequence goes on along the minus strand of NW_026948796.1, from coordinate 5,090,195 downwards.
GGCGCTCCGCACAGGCAGCGCCTTGTTCCCCAGGCAGGGCCAGAGCACGGGCAGGGTGTCACGCTGGACGACTTCAGGGCTCCTGGCATGAACCCCCTGCACAAGCACTGCCGGGACAGAGACACAGCTCCTTACCCACCAGCCTCACTGCAAACAAGGATCTACCTCTGCTTTTGCTTCTTGCCAGCCTCTCTGGCCAAGATCAGCAAAATAGCACCCACAGCCCCTTGATCCAGAAAAGGGCAAAGCAGCTGATCATCTTGGAAACAGAACCACCAACCCCTCAGGACTAATTGCTCCAACCAGAGCCTTGTCCCTGTTGCACACTTCTTACCTTTAATAAATTATTTCACAATCTCTTTCTGTATGAACAATAAATGAAATGTCCAATTGCCTTTGATTTCCATTAAGAAGTTGTCTAAACCCACACTGAACACTTGGAAATGCACCGTAGAGAGGAAATGGAGAGATTTCTAATAAAAGGGATGATTCCATTTTTGTAACTTTGATGTCAAGTGCCAAATGTCTAATCTGGCTTTTCCCTTTGCTCAGTGGCACACAGCAAAGGGCAGGATTGGAACACACCTCAAAACTCCAGCCCACCAGAGATGGCTGCTGCCTGACAGCTGGATGAGAAACATCAGTGACCAGCTGGTGTCTTTGGCGGAGTGCTTTTGGGGCTTCCAACAAAGAGCTGTTTCAAACCTCAGGGTGTCTTAGAGAATTACCCAGACCCCATGGCTGTGGCATTTGAGCATCTCCACATTTTAATGCCATTTCACCTCTCAAAGTTAATGGCATTTTTTCTTATAATGTCCACTGAAATAGGGGCATAGAGAAAGAAAAATGCTACATGGGGGACTGAAATGTAATCGAAACATGAGTGTTTTCTCATATTGTCTCTGAAATCTCTGCCCAGTTTCTGAAGTGAACTATATGAAACACAGACAAATACTTACTACCAACAGGCTTCTTGCATGGCAGATTTGGCTGAGAGATCAAAACCTGAAATGCTTTGGAGACCATTCTTATTTTCTGATCAGACAAAATGTTGTCTAGCAGCCATTTAATATTCTGTGGTGGAAGAGACTTCATTTTCTCTATGTTGTTAATACACCAGCACTCATCAACATTGAAAGAGCTCTTGCAAGTACCCAAAACCAATTCTGCTAATCAGGAAAGGGTTATGGTACCCATTTTAAAATGGGAATTCATTTGAGTTTAAGTATAATTAAAGGCATCGGTGACTACTGAACATGAGGAACAGCTGTCTGTTCCTATTAAACCTTAGAGAGAACATCTGCTCTTTCTAAAGTAGTCCTAATTTATGGTTAATTCCTTTATTTGAAAAAGAGATCAAAAGAACTGTTAAAATAAATTCCCTGTTCCTGGAGATCTACTTTATTCAAATGCTCTTTAAGGGCCTTTGACATTCCCAATCTCTGAACATGCCCTTTTGAGATTCCTAATGAAGACACAAAGTGTATTAAACCTTGCATTCAAAGACATTGGCATAGTTAGAAGTGGATTTAGCCCCAGTTAAAGCAAGGCTATCAATCGTCTTCTCTACTATATATTGAGATTATCATTTTTCCATTTCTTGGCTCTTGCTGGCATACCAAGCTCCTCTGAGGAATCAATTATCAGCTGCATTTGTAGCAGTTTGGACAGCGCTGACACAGGCAGACACTGTTTGCACACCCTGAAAGGCTCAGTCCAAGGCCCCTCTGAAAGCACAGGCAGGGAGCCTCAGCACTCTGCTTCTGTCCCTGTGCCCCCAGGGGCTGCCTTGCACTAAACCCGTGCCTCTGATACCTCTTTTGAGTTCTGGCCTAAGCTGTGACCCCCACGCTCTGCACGGTTCAGCCTCAAAACTTTCCAAGAGAAAACCAAGAATTCTGTGAGGACAAAACAAACTGATGCCCTGAAACAGCATTGGTCACCATTTCCCCTCAAAGATCACAGATGTCCCTGAGCTTCCCAGAGAGGAGCCAGCTGGGGTATTTTAGCCCCTGCCTTTGCTGGAGGTGGTTCTGAGATGCCCCAGTGAGAGCTCAGCCCCAGGCCGAGCGCTGCCCCCATCTCAGGTGCTGCCCAGCTCTGCAGCAGCCAGGGAAAACCTGCCAAACCCACCTGCCTTGGCTATGGGGCAGCAGGGACACGCTCAGCACCTCCTGATTCGGAGGAGCTGCTCTGCTGTCTGCTCACAGGCATTCCCAGTAAATACTCCCTGGGAAGAGCTCTTGGCTCAGAAGGGGAGGGCATACCTGTGATACACTCGGTGACATTCAGCAGAGCTTGGCCACTCAGGTGATTCCATTGGTAGCTGAACTCTTTCAGCAGTGACACTTTATCTACAAGGAAAACACACATTTCTGCTCACTTTTCTCAGGTCATAGGAGAAAGGACAGTGGGGAGGGAAAGGGCAGGGCCAACCCCATTTTATAAAATCATGTACATTTCTGCTGATTTTTGAATAGTTTTCTTCTTTCCTTCCAGCCTACTTGGCAGGGTTTTAAATTCCGAAAGCAAAGCTCTCCTTTCACATTTGTAAATCCCAACATTTCTGCTGTAGCAGGAGCTGTATTAAAACATTTCACATCAGGGACCTCAAGAGTTCAGTCACATGGAAGCAGTGAAAAGGTTCTGCATTCCGGAGCACAAAGGAAGAGCCCCATACTTAGGACACAGAAAGGCACTGAGTCAGGCAGTTCCTGAGCTCACAGAGCAGCTGGGGAGGAGAAAGTAGAAACTCCTCTTGAAGACCTGCCTCTTCAACACTCCTTTTTTCAGGCATATTTCCCTAGTGCAGCATTTTCAGAGCTGACATAAATCTGTGTGGCAAAGGAATTTAGAGCAGCCTTTGCCTATGTAGTTAATTGCTGTGGCCATCTTGCTCCATGCAAAACAACATGTGGAAAAAGGCATCATTGACAGCTGGGTTTATACCTGTTTGTTCTAAAGAAATTAGCTTGTTGTATCATAAGTTCCCCTCTGAAAATAGAAGACAAAGAAGAAAAGTGGAAAATAGGCAGCTAATGCAGAGCTAATGTAGAGCCTTGCAGGTGGCTGCTACGCAGAAGCTCTGATGGGTCAGTGTCCCTTCATGCCAACAGCAAAGCTGTTCATTTGGGAAGTCAGACGGGGCCCAAGCAAACTCCAAACCCCCTTTGCCTCTGAACTGTAGCAGAGCTGTAGCCCAGGACTTGCTCTTCAGACAAGCAGCACAGAGCCAAGGGCTCCTGAGACTGTTGGGAAATGCTGATCCCATTCCAGCCTGTTGGGGATGGTGCATAAGGACTGCACCTGCACAGCTTCTGGTGGGTGTCAGCTGGAGGGTTCCACAGACAAAAGCAGCTGTCAAGGCACTCAGCGCTCTCTTGTGCAGGAGAGACAGAGACGAAGTTGAGGAGAGTCCCTGCCAGGGCTCAGCCTTACCCAAATGAGCAATGGATTCTTCCAGTGCTTTCACAGCTGCCCCATGAACCCTGAGATCCTTTGAGTTCAGGTTATTTTGTTATTCCTTCCACCAAACCAATGATCACCGGGTTCAAGGCATCTTTCAGGGCTCCTGTGATTTCAGCCAGCACGTCCAGTGCCCTCTGCTTCACTTTCTTGTGGCTGTCAGATATGCTCAGGACAAAATAATCAAAAAGCTGTGAAGAGAAGAAGCAATGTGAAAGCTGGATTCAAATGTCCTTGTTTGAAGAGTGGATGTAGCAGTCAGCAATGTCAAAGATGAAAGTGATCCTTTCTGTCAGGTCAGCCCTTGCTTGCACAATTTCACTGTTTTCCTGTGGGCCACTCACTGGAATGGTGGCACAACCTCATGCTAGTTGAAAGATTTTCTTCTGTTTTCTGGAGGTTTGGCTGGGGACAGAATAGTTCCTATGGTATTTCTCTCCATCTATAAATCATTAAATCAATTCCATTTATTAATGCTAAAGAGTACCTTTGCTTTGAATGCAAGCAGATGTTTACAATGCCTGGTTTTCTATACACTTGCCTCAAGTACTGAGGGCAATAATGATTTTGCCGTGGCTGGAGGAGATCTAAGTTTTCTTTTGTTTGTCTCAGAGCCAGTGTCTGGAGAAGTGCAGGGCTCTGATCAACTCTTCCAGGATCCAGAGCATTTCTCTAAGTAACAGGTGGACTTCTGAAATGTATTGTGCTGTTCAGCGCTCATTAGAGCAGGTTCAGTCCCTTGACAGCCACATTATCAGGCACCTTTCCCTGGAAAAAGGGAAAAAGCAGCTCCTGGGAAGAGAAGGCAGAGATGAGCCCTTAGCTGTTGTCCTCCTTTTCCAAAGAGAAAAAAAGACCCCCCAAGAAGGGTGAGCACTGTCTTTACCAAGAGGAATAGGAACAAGGATGGAAATGAGTAGCCAGAGCTGTGCCTGTGTAAGACAAGATGAAGTATATAGAAGTATTCTTTAAAAAAACAACTGGGTCTAAACCAACCCAGCCTGATACTTCTCTTCCCTATGCAAACCCATTTTTGGTCTAGAGAATAACTGCCTTGCTTTCAGGGGCTGGATTCCCTTCACTTAACCCAGCAGGGAGTAGGAGAGAGCAGCAGTTACCCCAGCAGAAAGTTCTGCAATCATCAGATGAACAGCAGCAATAGGCACCTGCCAGACAAATTCAGCTGAAATAACTCGTCCTGAAGCCTGGACCTGAAATACCTTTGTCTGGGTAAGAGGGACCAGCATGTCTCAAACAGCCAGCACAGAGTGCCAAGACACACTGAATTAACTTTGCTGCTACAGGCTTAGGAAAGGAGCTAAGGGAAAGGAGCAGTGAAGATACCCCACATACTTGGGCAATGTTAGTGGAGATGAGCTGGGGGCTGGTTTTGCACAGGTCTCGGAGGAGTTCCACTCCTTCCATCCTTTTCTGAAACCCCTTGGCTTCCAGGAGATTGTAAAGCTTCTGGAGCAGCTCCGTTTCTCCCACAGCTGGAGGTGACGTGACCTGGGCTTGTGCACGGTGTAGGAGGTGTCCATCAGAGGGAGATTTCACCCTGGGAAATTAAACCAAATGAGGACCTGGTGGTGATAATTATCGTAGCATGGCATCCCTGTGGAGGAAATAATTAGCATTGATTCCAGAAGGCTGATCAATCACTTTATTATACTATACTATACTATACTATACTATACTATACTATACTATACTATACTATACTATACTATACTATACTATACTATACCATACCATACCATACAGAAACTCATCGCCTATACAGACAGTCTGATACATACAGACCAGATTGGTCAATTGAATCCAAAACACCATCACCAGTGGCCAATTAGGAAATTACCCTTTGGTAAACAAATCTCCATAACACATTCCTCATGTTCACAACAACAGTTGCAGCAAGTGAGGATAAGAATTATTTCTCACTCTTTTCTCTGATCTTCTCACAGCCTTCCCCAGGACAATGCCTGGGAAAGTTGTGCCTGCTGCTCTCTATGGAGAGAGCTGCAGCCACAGAAAATACTTTCAGTTAATTGTGAGCAAAACATCTTGAGCAGCTTTCCTAATTATGTGATTTCAAGCTGGAAAGTCATGAGGGTCTGAAGAACAACCTCATGGACCTCATGACAATCATTACAGGAGACAATCTGCCAGTGACATTCTCACCAGTGCTCACTTAGGAAAACCAAGGATGAGATGCATCTGATCTATTTTCAGATGGCTGCCAAGGAACACAGGTCACATTGCTTTGTGGAGAAAGAGAGACACTACTGCCAAGTTTAAATGCCTCCTCATATGGGACGTGTGTGTATCTTAGAATAAGGAAACTCATCACTCTGGAGAAGTTTCTCTACAACCAGGCATGGCAATCTGGAAAAGTAGCTCAGATGCATCTGAACAGATGAACAGGGCCATATTTGAAGGATTCAGAAAATCAGTAAGAGAGATAAAAACAGAAGCCAGACATCCCAGAAGTAAACTCACATTTCATTTGCTACCCTAGAGACTAAATGCACAGCTTAACAACCCCACTGGGAACAATTCTCCTGGATCAACCTGTCTCTTCCATGAGCTTGCTGTGCTACTGAGGCATGTGGTCACTTTCCTGCCATTGCTGAGCAGGACAGAGCTAAATAAATCCCTCTGCTATCAGAGGAGAACAGGTACAAGTGGCTCTGCAGCTACCATGAAGAGACAGCAAGGAGCAATTCCTGTCTTAAATGCTGATTGCAGCACAGGGGGAAATAAACCAAACATGCTGTCCATCAAGCAAATTACATGAAGGACAGGAATATCAAGACAAAAAGTCCACATTCAGACACCCGTTGACTGAAGTTGTTCAGGAATTGCCTTGCTACTTACTACTCAAACTTGGTACTGTTTGAGGGAAAGAACCATGATTCAGCCAGGCCAAACCTCACAGGTGAGAACTGCATCTTTGTGGAATGGCATCTTGCTTCCAAACTGAGATTTCTCATCAAAACACCCATCTGAAAATGACTCCACTCAGATGAAAAAAAAAAAAAAAAAAAGCCCTGTTTTATAGGGGCCTGAGTAAATATATGTATGGCAGTAAAAGATCTCTGTATTGTATAAGTGACCCTGCCCTGATTCTAGTTATTGTAAATGGGCTGCAGCTGTGATGTCCTTAATTGAGCAGCAGCTTTGGCCCGTGGAGGTAGCTGGGATAAAAGGGGGTGAGGCATTCAGGGAGGGCTGCAGAGGAGCCCTGGCTGAGAAGCAACAACAACACTGCTGTGAGGAGCTCCTGTGAGAAAACCACCCAGAAGATATGAGACTCTGGAAATATGATACACAACAATATGATTATAACACTGTTTGAATTTACTTGTCCCAAGTCAGGCAGCAGAACCTTGGCCCTCTCCCAGCCTCCACAACACTGCCCTTGCCACTGCACTGGATTGTCTGAGCTGCCACCAATGGGTGTCTTTTTGTCTCTCCATTTTTGTGGACACCCCTCCAGAGAAGTTGTGTTCAGCACAATGCAGAAGTAGGCATTTTTTATCCTAGAGCATTTGTAGGGAAAGGAAACAATCTGTGGCATTGGTCATCTCTGCCAGAAATTTTTTCCTGAGCAAGAGACATGTAAAGCTTGTCATGTGCTTTGTCACATCTAAGAAAAGTGCTCAGTACCGTTTGCTAGAAGACAATGTGGCCTGGGACTTCTTTGAGCCATCGTTCCTCTCCTTCACCGGCTCCCTGACAGATGGGCCTTCAGCCTTCTGGTTTTCCATCCCCTACAAAGACATAGAGAAACCTCATCAATCTTTAGAATATAAACCAGGAAATTCCCTGTTGAAAACATAAGTTAGAACCAGGATCACTGCTACCAAGGCTTAGGGAAACATTTCCTCACTTACAGATGGAAACAGAGCAGAGATTCAGTGATGCCAACTCTTTGTTTTCAATAGCCCAAGGCAGGTTATGGGTGCTACCAGAGTGAGCAGCAGTCTAAAATCCCAAATTCCTTAGTCTTGATCATAAATGGGAGTAATGCAAACTGGTAGGCAACAAGTGTTTGTAAAGGAATCAACAGAAAAAATTGGACTCTTTTGGGGGGGTTGGCCCATTGTGTTGGAAGTCAATTTGGTTCAACACTCACTCTCCTTGCTCCTGCATAAAGGCAGGCTCCCTTCTATAATGTCGATAACAAAATATAAAATCCTCCCCCAAACAAACAAAGGATTTTTCACTCGATGCTGCTGAATTCACCAAGCTTCTTCCAGCTCCATAGGGCTGGACAGCAGGGCAGTATTCTCAAAAGACAGACAGTCATTGTAGTAACTAGGATTGACTTGGATATCTTTTGTAAATTTGGGAATTTTCTTGGCACTACTACTTCCAGTGTCCTTTGCAAAGACTCTGTTATTTTGAGAAGCACAATTCTCACTTAATTGCTTTACAGGGGGCAGAGTAGGGCGAGCATGGTGGGGGCTTACACTTAAATGTAAACCCATTTTCTCCTCTTTCCCTTTCCTCTTTGTGACTGATATTGAAAATATTCAAAACCCCACTTTTTCCCTAATAATATCAGTTCCTTTGTGGTCTGCAGATGAACAGGCTGAGGATTAACAGCTCATTCCCAGGAGCAAAATGATTCAGCAGAAGAGGAATGAGCTAAAGACAGATTTGGTATCTTTGATTTCATATTAACAGAGGCAATACTTGCACAAAGGAGACATTTCTCCTGCCAATCACTTACTTTCTTCTTAATTCTTGTCAGAATATCTTCCAGGTCACGGGGGGAAAGAGATTGTTCCAAAAGCATTTTAAATTGTTGATGATTGAGCAACATCTTCACCATCTCCTGTCCATAATGCCTAAGGACGGAAGGCAGGAAGGGAGGAAACAAAAGAAAAGTGAACAAACACAGGAAGGGTGTTAACAGAAGAGGCTGATCCCTTAAACTCATCAGGTGCAATCCTTGCATGAGAAGGCATTACCTACTCAGCAAAGAGGGAGATTTACCCCACTGGACACTGCACAGTGCTGTCAGCTGAACACAAGAGGCAAGAGGAGAATATGGGACAACAGAAAAATACCATTTCACTCTGAAACTGGGGGTGTGCTTCTGTGGCTTCAAAGGATCCTAGGGAACAAGCAAAGCACATCTGCTTTGTTGTCAAAGCTTATTAGCAGTGTCTTGCTGCCATTGCACAGTAATTTGCCTTTCTTTAACAGGCAGGAAAGCCAGGACAAAACACCTCATGCATCCTATTGATTATTCTATATTATGTGTATGCACAGGGACAGCTAGTTGCTCTGCTAGTTGCTCTTGGCAGCTATTAATTGGAATTTCATCACCAAAGGAAGGGGATTTTTGTGGTTTGGGTTGATTTTGCTACTAGGAAACCACAGTTTTCTTCAAGAAGAAATGTGGAGCTCACTGAGCCACAGATAACAGCGTTTTAGAAATCTGCAGAACAGGTTTAGAAAGACTGAATATGTTGGCTAAAGACCCCTGATATATTTCTAGGCAAGTCTGAAGTTAATCAGAAATGGATATTTGGGATCCTTCAGTGATGAACATCAGCCAACACTTTGTCTTTTTCTTGTGCACCTAAGGCCAAACAAAAGTGTTGCACTGGCTGATCTGAGATCTTTTGATCTCAGTAAAGAATCCTTCAAGCCACAGAAAAAAGGTGGCAATGCTCCTTTTTGCTGGCCAACCTCGGGTTTCCCAGTACAGCCATTTGCCCAGGCAATCCAGACCAAGCAGTGGTCACAGTGCCAAGGCTGACAGAGCTCAAGAAGAGGTTGGACAATGCTCTCAAGCACATGGAGTGACTCTTAGGGTCACTGCACATGGCCAGGAGATGGACTCAATGACCCTGATGGGTCCCTTCCAACTCAGCATATTCCATGCTTCTGTGACCTTTATTCACACTGTTAGGTAACTTCATATTCCCTTTAGTTTCCACTCTTGTGTGGTTTCACCTTTACAGCCAGACACAAAACGGTTTTCCTGTTTTGGGAGGTGAAATGAAGATCATTACCTTGTGTCCTTGTGACAGTCCTGAGCAAGCTTCCCTGCCACGTGTGGCAGCCTCTCAGCCCTGGGTGTGCCTGCCAGCTGGGTGACTCCAATTCTCTCCATCAGGGACAGGAGGAGTTGGGCCGCACACTCGCGCACCGGGGCGTGGCGGCTGCTGGGGAGGAGAGAGCAAACCTCCCTTGGCTCAGGGACAAGGAGCAGCAGCAGCGCCGGCCTTGGCCAGAGCTGCTCCCTGCCCTTGCTGGGGGAAGGAGCCTGGGCTCTCCCTGCACCTTCAGATACCTGCAGAAGGTTCTGTCCTCAGCTAAACAACAAGTTAGCACTGTACAGAAGGCCTGCCTGCATGGAAGAGGGAGGAATTCTGTCTCCCTGCACTGTCTGATACTCAATTTCTTTCACAGTATTTACTCTGAGAAAGATTAAAGAAATAGATGACATATGAATAATTTAGAAATTAGGGACAATTGATGCTGACCCATCAGAAGGTATCAGGTACACGGAGCTTCAGCAGGATTGAGGCTCTTTCCACCCATTTATCCCCAAATCTGCAGACCTTTGGAAAACAACAAATGCAGGGAAAACACGTTGCTGGGCTGTGAAGCTTCAGAATATCCAGCAATGCAGCCTATTTCTTCTGTGGGGCTTGGCAATGGATCCATCTGAATGTTTTACCCTATTGCAAAGCTGAGGAAAGGGTGCCAGGCAGTTTAGCCAGGCTGTCCTGTTCTAGAGAGTGTCTCTTGGGAGCTATCAGGCCCAGCACCAACATTTAAGGCAGCATTTGCTCCAACTGTCGCATGGCAGTCAGCCTGTGAAGGTGCCTGTGAAGTGATTCATCATCTCAAGGCTAACATGAAACATCAGTTTGAATAGAAAGTTGTCATGGTTTGGGCCTGGCAGAGCCAGAGCCCCCATGAGTATACCTTCTCCCTGGTGTCTGCTGTGAGATGTGACCAGGAATAAGCAAAGCAGGCTCCAGCTTAAACATAAAGAAAACTTTATTACCTAAACTACAAGAAAAGAAAGAAGGAAAAAAAAAAAACTATAAGAGAAAAAAATTGAAAACCTTACAAAAAACACTTTCCTCCTCCCCACCACCAAAATTTCCCAATCCGATACATTCCCCCCAAAATCACCAACTGCCCAGTCTGGCACCACCCTTTAGGATATTCAAACTTCAGTCCATGAAGAGGAGAGGAGTCTTTCTTGCACCATAGGCTTCCCCTGGAAACACGCTGAAATCTCATGTGCTTCCCTGTCACTCAGCACAGCCTGGAAAGTCCTTTTGCCGCTTGTGACATCTTCCTTCCATGCTCAGTGCTCTCACCACTGGCATGGACCAGAGCTGCTTTTAGGGTTGTCTTTTAAGGATGCCTTGTCTCACTCCAAAAAAGGCACAGTCTCTGCTTTGGGACATCTGTCCCCCCCATTTTTATCCAAACCCCTGGGGCCAAGGGGTCCCCACAATGAACCCTCCTGGTTCTGAGGCACTGCCTCCCCCTAAATGCAGTCTCTGTGTCACAGGAATAAAATTGGTTCAGTCTATGGCTACACAAGAAAAGTCCAGCCAAAAGGCCACTCCAATCATCTCTCTCTCCACTCAGCAAGCCTTCTCCATGTCCTTTGGGCCAGGTCCTTGTCTCATCTCATCTCTTATCTCCCGTCTTATTCAGCTCCGAGGAGGATCATCATTTTTGCAAGGTCCCAATCATGAAAGAAAGGGGTTAAAAATTTCAGTCTCTGTCTGTCCCAGAACTCCAGCACTCCCACACTCACTGCTGCTCCGGCTGGCTGGGCACCTCCTCCCTCGCTGCATTCCCCCCCCTTCTCCTCCTGGGCCGGCTGCTATCACATTCGTCTTCGCCGGCTCTCCTTTTTCTCCTGGGAGCGGGATGGCTGCCCGATGGCTGTCTCTTGGGGCTCCTCCACCCTTCCATCCTCCAGGGCCTCCTCACCTCCCATCTCTGTCCAGGCCCAGGCCTACCACATGGCTGCACCCCCCCTGCCCAGCAGCAGCGGCTGGACAGGGGAGGGAGATCCGACCTCCGTCCCTCGAAGTCCCAAGAGAGCCTCCCAGGGCCAAAGGTCTGCTTTTAACCCCTGTGTCTTCTCGGAGGTGTGTCCAGATCCCACATCAGGTGCCAATGGCCACATCAGGTGCCAATGTCAAAATCCGAGCACCCATTGGTTTGACCACAGCATCCCAGAATTCCCCCTTCTTCCTGGTCAAACCACCACAAAAGTAGAGCTCTAAGGCCAGCACAGTCATACAAGACTCCTTTGGCAGGAGCTGCACCTGCAGTGCAGGCTGTGCCACACCCAGCAGATTGTCCCCCATGTGCTCCACGCCCCAGCAAGGGCCCTCCTCATTTCTCAAGTTAATGGCATCATGAGGACACATGGTTTCCCCAGGGCCTCTGTGCTTAGCACTGTGAAATACCAAACACTGCTCACAGCTGCAATTGCAATTGTCCCTCTCCCCATAAAAGCACAAGGCTCTATCCTTGGCCTTTGCAGGCACTTTTCCTTCCCCATCAGTCACCACATCTAGGAAACTCTGACAGACTGGGAGAACTCCAGGAAGCAGCAGGAAGCTGAGTCAGAGGCGCTTTAGTTTGGATATCAGGAAAAAGGGTTTTTCACCCAGAGGGTGGTTGGGCACTGGAACAGGCTCCCCAGGGCAGTGGTCACAGCACCAAGCCTGACAGGGTTGAAGGAGCATTTGGACAACAATCTCAGGCACTTGGTGTGACCCTTGGGCTGTTCTGGGCGAGGCCAGGAGCTGGACTCGATGGTCCTGATGGGCCCCTTCCAACTCCCCATATTCTACACTTCTGTGATTCTGAGAACTAATGGGCTGCAGGAGGGCAGAAATAGGTGACAAGAGGAAAAAAGTGAGGTTGGTTGGAGAATCAAGTCACTGAGTTCACAGAAGATGCAGGATACAGGACCCTTCCCTCCCAGCATTCCCATTCTCTGTCTCATCCCTTCTCCCTCCCACACACACAAAGGTGAAGAATATCACTAAAAGAAGAAGAACCTACTTGACTCCCATGTCCATGAGAGCAGTCATTGCTCGTGCAGGAGTCACATGCTCCACCATGATCCCCAGGGTCTGACTGGCTGCTTTCTGAACAAACTCTGGAGAGTTGGGCACCATCTGGAGAAGGATCCGAGCAACCTCATCCACCTCAGAGTCCATATCCTTCTTCAAGGTCACAAAGAGCTCTCCCAGAGTGACAACTGCAGAGTAGGCCACCTTGGACCGGAGGTTGGTCACCTGGGGAAGTCATCAGGGGAAACATAGGAATCACCTTGAAAAGAAAACCAGTTGCCTTCAACAGAAGTCCCAGGAAATGACAACATATCCCACTGTGTCCAGAGAAACATACAAGAACAAGAAGAGCAGGAGAGTACAAGCACAGAAAGGCACTTTCTGACCTCAGACCTGCTTACTGCAGGCCTAAAATAATAATTTCATTAAGTGTTCTACTTAACACTTCTAAAATGTCCAGAGCTTTGATTATAGGCCCTTTTACTAGAAAATTAAATTAAGAGCTGCTTTCAAATCATGAATCCACAAGTCATAAAGATAAAAGAGTCAGGTGCTCCTGTTCAAAAAAGCAACACCAGCAGTTGAAGCACTCAGCAGGAAACAGAAAACACAGGTTCAGGTCTACAGAATAATTTGCAGTGTTGAATTACAGCTTGGGCAGAGACTGTGACTGGCAAATAACATCATCAGTGTTTCAGTTTCTGCATTTGCACATTGCATTATAAAGGCACCACACTCAAAGATGAGTGTCAGATACCCGACCTGCCAGTAAATACAGCTGCATGTACCCACAGATCCTACAGATAGCTGACAGACATTAGAAATATCAGGTCTAAAACCAGAAATGAAGGCAGACCATGAGCACACATGGAGATGAACAAGCACATACCTACTCTACACACCATGTATGAAGTATATGGGACAAATTCAGAACAATGTTCTCACCTCGCTGGTAACTGCCAAGCAATCCTCACGAAGTCGACAAAGCAGGACCTCTGAATGGGACCCAGCCAGGTGTTTGATGGTGAAGAGTCCCTTCTCCTTCAGCTCCCTGAAAGGCAGAAGATTGATTTTTCTCTCCACCAAGGCAGCACCCTCTGAAATGACCAGGCTGGCAGGTCAGTTGAACAATGGGAGGTGCTTTTCAAGGAGTGCTTAATGAAATCGGGGAACGCGTTGCCCCAGGATGCTGTGGCTGTCAAAAGCATACACAAATCCAAGAGGCAAAGAGAGGGGTTTCAGAGTGGCCATTTAAGAGGACAGCCTTTCTGAAATCTCTGGCACATGAGGCCCCTCTGTCACTGCTTCCTAGAAGCTGTGAGACCGGGCCATGCTGATGTTTGTTGTCACCTCCCTGTACCTGTCCCTGAGACATAGTGCCATCGGGCTGTTATTGGGGCATTTTCCTTCTTTGTCAGCCCCAGCAGGCATTCAGCAGGGAGAGTCTGCAGTGGCTCTCTGGAGCTGAGTTTCCACTCTATGATCTCGGCCTCTCTGTCACCCCCTCCACTCCCCCTCACACATTCCTCAAAAATGTGGAAGGGGCTCGCAGCGGGCCTGTTAGCTAAAGGAGCGAGAAGTAAGAAGAAGAAGCTGATAAGGAGCTTTCTCCAAGGCCGTAACCAAGGAGATCGAGAGGAGGAAGATAAGAACATTCTGCAGCTGGATGAAGCATTTTTAGAAAGTTAGGTGGAGTCAGAGTAACTTTTCACCGATGGCATGGTATTGAATTATTGTGGCCAATAGCTAAGGTAGAGGAAGTGTAAACAACTGGAAAGTGTATAAAAGATCAGCCATTTTCATTAATAAACTGTTGCCAAGTGTTACCAACTGAGACTGCTTGTGGTCTCTGCTTTATGTCGTGACCGCCTCGACTGCGACATTTTGGAGATGCCGACGTGATAAGAACATAGTCGGTAGGGCCCATACGGGGTCCTAGCAATTGGCAACCGTGACCCACTGGGACGTAGTGGGGGAGGCGGCGTTGGTGCAGCTGAGAGTGGCAGGTGGAAGCCACAGGGAGGTCCGGACCTGATTCCCTCCAATCAAGACACCTGGAAGTAGGTGAGCCACCAACTAGTAATAATGGGACAAAATTTATCTAAAGAGGAAGGAAGTGTTCTGTCTACATGGAAAGTTTTGTTAAGAAATAAGGGAATTAATACGTCAGACTATGAGCTTCGTAATATATTGCTGTGGGCTAAATCACAGAATTTTGGCACTGATCCCAACACAGCATTTAGTGTTAAGGCATGGAAGAAAGTTGGGGACAGACTTTGGCAAGTTATTCGAGCGGGAGATAAAACAGCTGTTGATTTAGCAGTAACCTGGAACTCGCTCTTTGAGGCTTTAAAGGAATGGAGAATAGAGAGAGAAACGGAGCAAGATGCGGACGAAGAGTCGGGGCTGATACCTGACGGGGGGGCTGAGGTAGAAGGGGGCTCTGATGGGGAACTTGGTGAAGAAAGTTCGGATGCCATGGGAGTTACCTGGCACGCTGCCAGAGCTTCTGGGAAAGCTGCCAAAGCTTCCGGGAAGGCTGCCAAAACTTCTGGGCAACCTGCCCTAGCCTCTTCTTATCAGACTCCTAAGCCTCCTTATCTCACACCTGCGCAGCAGCTCGAGATGGTGCCTGTATATACTACACCGCTACGCCAGGTAGCTGAAATGTCTTTAGCAGAGAGAAAGGTCCAGCCATCTGCCCCCCCGCTTCCCTCCTCTCTGGTCCAGCCGTCTGCCCCCCCCCTCCCCTCTGAGATGCTTGACCAACCTGCAAGGCCGTATCCTCCTTTACCTGACAGTGACAACAACAGTGAGTCAAGTGATGAGTCGCCCGCAGTAACACCTGAGTTGGGGCAGGGAGCTCTGGTCTCTTCATCTCCTAAGAGCTCTAGTCTTACTGCCCCATGGACTTTGCCTCCATGCCAAGTCACTGTGCTTCCTCGACACCCTCAGGAGTTTTGGGAATTTGTTAGGAGGAAAGCAGTTGAAGAAAAGAACTGGGACATCATAGAAAGGTTAGGTGCTCCAAGAGTACCTCAGGAGAACAGTGCCATTGCAAATGTTGCTTGTGATAACCCTATGGCTTTTCCAGTTTTCAAAGCAGCTCCTGGAACAGGACAGAACGACAGTCATCATGTCTTCGCCTGGAGGGTTGTGCAAGACCTCCAATTGAAAGTAGCTCAATACGGTATTAATTCCTCAGAGGTAATGCAATTAATACGTGTGATTAATGCAGATTTGCTTGCACCTTATGACATCACTCATCTTGCTACAATTCTATTTCAGCCAGTACAATATGGTGTATTTCAAGAAACTTGGCTGAGCGCACAGCTTTAACAAATATGCAGTTGCCTCAACACGACCCTCGTCATGCTGTGGGTGTTGATGCCCTAATGGACTCTGGGCCTTTTGCTAATCCAGATTTACAGGCAAGGTGGGATCCTTCGATTTTGCCACAAGCTCAGCAAATTGGCATGAGTGCCTTAACTAAAACAATGGAAATGGCAGCTCCAAAACAGAAATATGTTACTATACAACAAGGAATGAGAGAACCATTTTTGCAGTTTGCAGAAAAACTTGCTGCCGCTATTGAGAAACAAGTAGATGATGAAACTTTGTGAGACAAATTGTGTGTACAATTGGCTAAAGAAAATGCAAACCCAGACTGCAGAAAGATTATTGATACTTTGCCTGGGGAACCCACCTTGTCTGAAATGGTTACTGCTTGCTCGAAAGTTGGTTCAGTCGAGCATAAAATGGCAGCTCTTGCTGCGGTGTTAAGACCTTCAGCGAAGTGTTATAATTGTGGACAACAAGGGCACGTAAAGTCACAGTGCTAGAAGAAGTTGAATTAGCCCTAGCACACAAATTTGTTAACAGGATAGATCCCTCTGTGGGTGTTCAATTGTTTATTTTGAAAGACCATGAAATACCATGTGGAATACTGTGTCAATGGAATGATAATTGGGAAGATCAGGTGCATATTCTGGAATGGATATTTTTATCTTTCAGATCTCGGAAAACAGCTCCAGGACTTTATGAGCTCTTTGCAGATATTATCATCAAGGGTCGCAGGCGTTGTCATGAGATTTTGGGACAGGACCCTGTGACCATTGTGATACCTGTGCAACAGTGGTATTTTGAATGGTGCTTCCAAAATAATCATGAATTGCAATCTGCCTTATCGTGTTTTACAGGCCAAATCTCATATCACTTGCCTTCTCATCCTGTTCTAACACTGACTAAAGAGATTCCTTTTGAAGGCAAGCAAATTTGTTCTCCTGTTCCAGTGGAAGGTATAACGGTTTTTACAGATGGGTCCGGGAAAACCGGAAAAGCAGCTGTGGCTTGGAGAAAGGATGATCACTGGGAATATCAGACAGTAATTCAGCAGGGATCTCCTCAACTGGTTGAACTTTCTGCTGTTCTTTTGGCTTTTACTTTGTTTCCTGGTTCTGTAAACATAGTTACTGATTCAGTTTATGTTGCAAATTTGGTTAAGCATTTAGATCAAGCAGTGTTGTATAATATTCAAGAGAAACCATTGTTTACCATATTAGTGAAGTTGTGGACAGTTATTGGTGCTCGAAAACATTCTTACTTTATCATGCACATTCGCAGCCATACATCATTACCGGGATTTTTTGCTGAAGGCAATGCCTATGTAGACTCTTTAGTAGCTGCTACTGCAATCAAAACTGTACCCAATGTGTTGCAGCAGGCAATTCTATCCCATCAATTTTTTCATCAGAGTGCTCAAGCTTTACAGCAGCAATTGAAATTGTCTACTGCCGAAGCAAAATCTATTCTTTCCTCTTGTCCCGACTGTCACATGACTCATGTCACTCAGTATTATGGTACCAACCCTAGAGGTCTTTCTGCGTTAGAAGAATGGCAAACTGATGTTACAAAAATGCCAGAATTTGGTTGCTTTAAGTATGTTCATATTACAGTTGATACTTTTTCTCACGCAATGGTTGCTTCCGCATTCACAGGAGAGAAAACTCGAGATGCTATTTGTCATTTTTATCATGCCTTTTCTATTCTAGGTGTTCCATGTCATGTAAAAACAGATAACGGCCCAGCATATGCTTCGCAGAAAATGCAAGCATTCTTTCGTGCTTGGGGCATTGAGCATTCAACAGGTATTCCACATGTCCCCACGGGCCAAGCAATTATTGAAAGAGCTCACGGACTTCTTAAACGTCAGGTTCAAAAACAAAAAGGGGGAATGCAACAGGAGTCACCTCAAGTGAGATTAGATAAAGCTGTTTATGTGTTAAACTTCTTGCGTCCCCTACCTGACTCACAGTTATCTCCAATCTTTTGCCATTTTTCTTCTTTGAATTCTAAGCAACCAAATTTCCATAGAAATGTCAAGGTACGGGTCAAGGATTTGATTACTGGTATATGGTCTGGTCCAGTGGAACTGGTAACCTGGGGAAGGAGTTATGCTTGTGTTTTGACAGATAATGGTCCTCGATGGGTTCCTGCTCACTGTGTTAAACCTTACCTAGAGCATGCGGAAAAGGACAGGATCGATGGCTCCGTAGCTGAAGCAGAACGTGCGGATGACACTGGCTAAGACCATACATCAGTACTTAAAGATGGATGAAGGAAGAATGGGAATTTTGTTGATGGTTGTGATTGTGATTTTGTGTGTCCCCTCTCTGCTTGGGTTTTTGCAAAGGGCCCTGCAGAAATCCATAGCAGCTGTATTTACAGGTCAAAAACAAAAAAGGGGGAATTGTGGAAGGGGCTAGCAGCGGGCCTGTTAGCTAAAGGAGCGAGAAGTAAGAAGAAGAAGAAGCTGATAAGGAGCTTTCTCCAAGGCCGTAACCAAGGAGATCGAGAGAAGGAAGATAAGAACATTCTGCAGCTGGATGAAGCATTTTTAGAAAGTTAGGTGGAGTCAGAGTAACTTTTCACCAATGGCATGGTATTGAATTATTGTGGCCAATAGCTAAGGTAGAGGAAGGGTAAACAACTGGAAAGTGTATAAAAGATCAGCCATTTTCATTAATATACTGTTGCCAAGTGTTACCAACTGAGACTGCTTGTGGTCTCTGCTTTATGTTGTGACCGCCTCGACTGCAACACAAAAAAGCAGCAGGATGTCTGCTGGGACCACCTCAGCCTGCAGGAAGGCCAAGTGGGTCCTGGCCTCTCCTGACCCACAGCACAGCTTTCTTTCATCCAAGCATGGAAATATAAAAACTGTATTATCACATCACACAGAGGGCCAGGAGCTTTTTATTTTGGCTGCAAGTGTCCACAGGGCATTGGAGAAGAGGAGAAAAAGAGTGTTTTGCAGCAAGCAACCCGGCTACTCAGGCAGGATGGTAGGAAGTGTCTGGAAGCTGCTTTTTAGGACTTTGGTTCGTTCTGCTGAAGCTTCTGACAGAGCTGATGGGCAGATCCCAGAGCTGTGGAGAGTTCCTGGGAAATTTGTCCTTGGATCTGTCTACAAATGCTCTCCCAGCCGTGAACTGCCATCTGTGTCCTGTCCATATGTTACTGCCTTGACTGTTGAGTATCTGAGGTGCCTCTTGAGGCTGCTATGGACCTCCTTCACCAAGGAATGGATTGTGATACAACATCCCTTTCTGCTTATATTTGGGCACTGACAGAGCCTGGACCACTGTGGCTGGAGCTTGGGCTCTGGCCAAGCAAGATTGCTGATGAGAGCAGCTCATGGTTCCTCAGCTCTTCCCTCCTGCTGGGACAGACAGACATGGCCATGGGGAAAGAATGGAGCTGCCCCATCTGCCAGGTCACTAAGAAGGATATGAATTTTTCTCAGCCCTGTCACCACCAGTTCTGCCTGGGCTGCATCCTGCAGTGGGCAAAGAGAAATCCAGCGTGCCCACTCTGCAGAAGAATGATAGAAGCTGTCAGGTTTTCTGAGCAGGACGAACAGGACTACATCCAATTTGCCATCAGCTCCCCCAAACAATTGCTAGAGTCCAGCAGGGAGACAGCCTGGCCACCTTGCTGAAAACAGCCCCCAAGACCCTGTGATGGCTGCTCCATCTTCCCCACAGGGAACACTGTCCCCAGCTGAGCAGGGGGCTGAAGGACCAGAGCCTGTGGATGGCCTCCTGCCCAAGGAGTGGGCCAAATTTTTCAAATAACAATGTCATCTGCTGGACCAAAGGCGGCCCTGGCTGCACCAGAAGCTGGAGGGAATATGCCAGCACCAGAGATGGCTGGTAAAGGAATTGATAGAGCAGCATCCTGCACGCCCTCTGTGCCTATGGTCAAGTTGCCAAAATCTTGGTGCCAGTACTGCAGCTTCTCCTCTGTAGCAATCTGAATTGCTGCTAGCATAGTCCAGGGTAAAGAAGCAAAAAGGACCTTTGCAAAATCTCCACAGATGTTTTATTTAGCTGTGCAGGGAGATGTTCAGGTCCCAGCACCACACACAGAGGGTCTCACTTTGTCTCCACAGGGGCCTGGGGGCTGACCCTGATCTTGGGGCAGTACAAAGATAAGGGGGCCAATCAGGGAATAGGGAAGGTGTGGCTGGGAGCACAGGAACAGACATAGGAACAGGGGAAGGAGCCAATGGGGTCTAACAGCTTTTTGAGGGAAGCTTCTTGTGTCTCCCTAGACCAGGGAATGCCCCCCCAGGGTCTCCACAATTCCCCGTGTTTTATATTATTAGGAAAGCTTCTCTGAAGGATCAACTGAATCAACACAAAATGACAAAAACAATCAAAAGCACTCCTAAGACAATTGTTCAAAATGCAAACAATTCTGAGTTCCCAATGTGCCAACAGATTTCTTGGAGTGTCTTAGATCTGGCAGGAGGGATGCAGGGTTTTCTTAGCACAGTTTATCAGGAAACTGAGTCACACATACTGAACCTCTGGTCCATGGCCTCCTCACTGCCATCGTGCAGCAAGGAGGCCCAGAGGCTGCTGTGCTCTGGTCCTTTCAGGGATGAACACAGCAGCTCTGTGGCCAGTGCCAGCTCCAGCAGCTCACAAGAGGAGACTCCTTCCAGAAGCTCTGCTGGCTCCAGTGTGGCAGACCAACAGAGCCCACTGGAAGCCACCCTCCATTGCAGCCCCCCCCAGCTGCGCCCATCATCGCTGCAGAGCAGGAGCTGCCCCAGAGGAGCCGCGGCAGGAGCTCATGGCAGTGGCAGGTCCCTGTGCCCAGGGCAGAGCCACAGAACCTCTGCTCCTGCCTGAGACAGGGGCTGCTCACCCTGGTGTCCCACCGAGAGGAGGGATCCTGGGCCCCAGACTCTGCCCAGCCCTGCAAAAGGCCACCCCGCCAGCAGTGCCAGCAAGGTTCCTGCAGCCATTCAGCCAAATCAGAGGAAACAAATGTCTCTTCAGCTGACACAGTCTCTGCACACAGCTTTCTCCCCCTTCTCCTGGTGCCTTTCCCTGACTCCAGCAAGAGCTGCAGGAAATGTTGTGTGAGCCATGATGATGGAAGAGTTACTGCTAAAAACACTGGGTGATGCTTTCAGAGGAGTCATGAATGGAAGACTGACCAACTTTCCAGCCAATGGTATGCCAAAAGTTTCCACGCTTTAAATAATAGACTGCAATAAATTAGTAAAAAGAAAGATACAGAAACAAATTAAATCTCCCACAGCTGCTGGCTTTCCTCAGGCTCCATGGTCTATGTATTGCTAGACTTACTTCGTTTAGGCAGAATATTAACTGCCCTGACTTGTTGGAGACTGACCACAAGGTCTCATCTGTGGTGAGCAGTCACAAAAATTAGCTCAGCAGAGGCATCTTCAGCTGTCCAAGTGTAGCAGAAATACATATTCTCTGCTTCATGACTGTGTGGCAATAGCTGCTGGTGTAGATTTGTCAACGTTGCTTCATGGATTACTCCTGGGAGGGAATTGTGTGCACAGGCACAGTGTGATGGTATCGATCTCCTTAAATTACTCCAGTCGGATGACGGCCAGAACTTTTGGGCAAAAAGCATCACGACAGAATAATTTACAATATTCTCCAAACTACTCCTGTGGTTTTGATTTTCTTACTGATTAGGTTCAGTGTCTGGCCTCAAGAAATCAGTCCAGAAAGAACAGGCAAACCTCAGCTTGCAAGTTAGAGTGCAAGTCTTTAATCTGCCGTTTTTGCAGTATCTACAAAGAACTTTTCAACATATTTGCAAAAACATCTCTTAGTTCTTCTTATACCTATCCAGAATCTGACTCTCTCCTTGTTTTATTTTGATTTGAGATCCAGGCATGATTTTATTCTGGACAGGGAAGTAAGAACGAGCTGAAAATACAGACTACAAGTGTGAATCTATACTGCAAGAACTCAGCTGTAGCTTGGAATTAAAGGCAAGAAGTGATGCCATGGTAAATGTGAACATTTAGTGCTGGCATAGGAGCCTTCTGCAATGCCCCACTAACCCATGGTTCACATTGCTACAAACTCTCTTTCTGATGTTACAAAGAGTGTTGAAGAGCTGGCTGTAAGTAAAAAAAAAAAAAATAGCCAGAATGTTAATTTTTGTTAATATGGTGAATAATGACTATCTAATAATTCAGAGCTCATAGAAGTGAGTATTCAGATTTCCACTTAGTACGTGCTGGCAGTTTTAATTGGAAATCAACAGGTTTATCCAAATCAAGTTATCCATAGGAATTAATTTGCTCTATGATCTAACTAAAAATGCCTCATTGTCTGATAAGTTTAGTAGAAATTTGCAAAGTCAACAGCCCACAGATTTTTATTTCTTGTTTAGTGGCTATTCTGCAGGAAAGCTTTTACAGACTAATCAGTTTGGATGTAATTAAAACGCCAGTACATTTCATCTAGTCATTTGGTATTAGAACAAAACCATATGACTGCACAGCCTTTTAAAAGATATTTTTAAATAAATTTTCAAATCAACAGTCTGAGTAGGACTCCGAAAAAAAACTCTACCAAACTTCAACTCCATTGGAAGTTTCCCTTGTCATCCCATGAATCAACTCTACATTCAGAGGATTAAAAGTCCCAATTATGGTGGTTTTGGTACCGTTAGGAATTGGGGAGGGGTCTTCTTCCTTCTCAACTCCATGCTGCAGTGCCAGGGATGTGGCCTGCTGGCTGTTGTTTGTGCAGCTCTGGTGTTTCTACATGAGGCAGAAAGTGCAATTGCATTTCCAGCCCAAAGCCCATGCGGGGTGGGGCGTGCAGAGCTGTGCCAGACACAGGCCAGCAGCTGTGCTGCCAGAGGGTTTTGGTTCCTGCCCAGTGCAGCTGGTCCATCTCTGCCATGAGTGCCTCCCTTGCCAGGTGCCCATGGACAGCAGGTGCAGGGTTCTGCACGGGGCATGGAACAGGGTGGGGATGTCTGCTGGCAACAGAGTGCAGTGGAGAGCAAACAGTCCAGGATGGTCCTGGAGTGTGTGACAGAGAACTCCTTACACAGCTGGGGACTGAGGCAGTGAGGGAAGGCACTGCTGGACCTGCTGTTTGTGAGGAGAGAAGAGCTGCTGGGTGACAGGAGGGTTGGAGGCAGCCTTGGGCTCAGTGATCACAAAATGCTTGTGTTTGATTCCCAGAGAAGGAACGAGAGATGTTGGGGAAATGTTGACGTGCAACAAATTGTGAATTTGTTAAGCTTTAAGAGGCAGTGCTTAGTCATACCTTCCCTCACAGCAGTGGTTAATGTGTGCAAGTGGATATCTTAGCCTTGAGAATAAAGACGGTGGGCCTACTGAGGAGGTAGCTGCAATGCATTCAAGGAGAAAGCGGCTCTTAACCATGGGAGGAGAATTTGCGGAATGGGATGTTCCCCACATGACCACCAGAGACCCTCAAGAGACCCCTACTCTAAATGTCAGTAATTTTGGGGAAGTGATTTAAACATGTCAAATACTTGGTGAGAATGTTTAGCCTGTGAGTTTGAGCAAAGTAACAAATAAAAGTAATGAAAGTAATGTCTTAGTTCCATGGATACTAACACGTGGGTATGCATGTTTCAGGGAAGTGATTCCTCACACACCCAGTACTGAAATAAAATAATGCCTCTTCTCTCACACTGAGCTGGCAGTGTGGATCGGGCCTTGCTCGGTAACTTTCATATTGGTCATTTCTATTAAAGCATAAAGAATGGTTGAAATGAAATCTTTTCCAGCTGTTTCCCTTTGGTTTACCAGTCTGAGGGTTAAAATTCTGTGCTGCAAGTGTCCTGGGTGTGTGCAGAGCAGTGCAGCCCCAGAAACCCCTTGGCTTGCCCACAGGTTGTCATGCCTTGTTGCCAGGTGTGCCCAGCTGTGGCAGGAGAAGGAGCCCACAGTGCAGTGGGCACCGTGCCCTGCCCAGCCAGGGCTCTCTGGCACAGAGCAGCAGCAGCGCCAGCACCGTTCAACCCGCTCCTGCCTTGGCTTCCCCTGGCACACAGAAGCCTCTGGAAATCAGCACTGCCAGTGGCGTTCCCAGATTGGAGCAGCTGCTGCTGGCGGGCAGATGCTGCCAGTTCGACTGCTGCCAAAGGGGAAGAAAGGCAGAGATGTACATGCACCGGAGCCCTGGGCATGTCCAATAAAGGTGCAAATATGTGGGGAGATTTGTTAGGAAGCATTTCAGCTGTGATGCCAACAGTGGCCTCTCTCCTGGTTCTGTGTGTTCTGGACGAGTAATGCAATGGTTGGCTCAGACAATTAAGAAATAGATGTTATGTGGATGTTCAAATGTGTAGTGATGGTACTGTAATATATCCTCCCATAGTCCTCTTTCCCGTCCCTCTTGTAATAGCCTCGGGAGTCAGGGCATTTGGGGAGGGCTGGCTTGTGACCAGCAGGCAGGGTGTAACAACGCCTGACCTCCAGTCAGGATGCTGTAGTAGGACAGGGACTGGGGATCGGAAGATCACGCGATGTGACGGAAAGCAGCAGGATTCCTTTTCCCCTAATCCCCTAAGATAAGAGATCACCCTAGGAATGTAACTAGGAATGTAGCCCCCCTAATGATAGTAATGCTGGTAACTTTCCACTCCTTACTAACCATAGATGGTACTGCAGACCCCCCTCTTACGTAGAGAAACCCCTTAGACTATAAAACTCCACGAGATGAGATAATAAAGGCCTTTGACCGTCTACCACATTGGTGTCTGTGTGCTCTTTGGCCTGAGTGACCCTGGTGAGTTTGGGTCGCTGTGCTGCTCCTCGAAACCAGGTCGCCTTGCTTTATATCAGAAGGCAACAGGATACAAGAAAGTAATCTCCACCAATGGACAGCAGAGAAAGAGTTGACTGACAAAACTTTTGGAGGGCTAAGGGTATAAAAGGCAGAGCATTGTTTTTGTAGATGAGCACATGGCTGCTTTTCACAGAGACTCCAAATGCTGTAATTTTTCTTTATTCAGTCCTTTGTTAAGGTTTACTAAACCTTTAAAATTTTAAAAGTGGGAGTCATTTCTCATATGTGCAATGCTCTCCTTTCTCAGCCTGTTGTCTCTGCCCGGTTACGCGTAGAATGGCCTTGAGACAACCCGCGCTCCAAAGGACAAGTGCACTCTTCAGATTTTTCGGTCTTCAATATTGCTTATTATTTGTTATCTACAAAGTCGTCTCCCAGCCTGACAGAGGTCTGACCAGCAAGACAGCCATAGGCACACTGACCTCCCACTGCGCGGTCGCCTATTTTTATACTAAAAACTAAATATAAGATATTTACCTTTACCTTCCAATACCTTTTAACCCTATTAACAAGTGTACATTTAATGTGAGCCAATCCCCAAGTGCCAGCATCACCACCAAAGATGGGTGACAAGAAGAAGAGAGAAGAAGGACAAGACACGCCCTAATTCCTCCATCTTGTCTCCTAAAAACCCCCCTGTACCAAAATCCCAAAACCCGTATTTTCACCCTGTGAATAATTAATTCCTTCACCACTTATCCCCAAGTGATCCTCTTGTCCTCATACAGGTGGCACATTCTGTGCAGGGTCAAAATCCAACCACCAAGCACTTCTGGCAACATTCCAGGATTTCCAAGCCCCCCAAGGGTTATCTCGGCAACTCTGGACATCAGGAGTGATGTGCTGAGTTCCCACACAATGCTGTGGGCCATGTTTTTTGGTCTGGTTTCCTTTGCTTGTGTCCCATCTGAGTGCTCAGTTGGGGTACAAGCTGTAGGTGCTTGGGGCACCCTTTGAGTTCCTCTTGGATCCCTGAACAACAGGGTTTGGCCCATGCGGGGAATTTGTGCTGCTTTGTGACAGAGAAGAAGTATCCAGGCTCTTTTGTGTTTGCTGTAGGGAAGGTTGGTTATTGCTTGGCATAAATTCACAGACTAACATCCTTTGTGATACTTTGCTTTGTGATATCAGGGCATGGTTGCCACATTGTCGTGGTGAAATCAGAAGGTTGCCTTGGTGCACGGAAGGCCTGAGTGTCAGAGCAGACCTAGGCCTTGCTCACATGAGGAGAATCCTCCTGGTTGGAGCATTGCTCAATGGGCAGCTGCACTCTGACAGGCCATTTGTTTTTCTAGTGTTGGAGAAAACTTGCAGAGCACTAGGACAATGATCCACCACCTGGCCACAGCAGCTTTTGCTGCTTATGGTGTTTATTTATCCACGTATTATGTTACACACTTTGTTCATAAGAAGAGGTTTCCATTCTACTTAGGTTAGGGTGTATCCTAACCTGGCTTTTGTATGTCTTCCTGCTCTTTCTTGATGGCTGTGTTTCTGATTTTGAAAGAGAAAGAGCATTAGGATGCCAGGGGTTTGGTAAAGCTCCTGTCAAGACGTTCAGGCTAAAGAGGGGGTGTCTGTAGCCACAGGGGCAGCATTTGCAGGGGAACCTGCAGGGCTTCCGTTCCCTCCACAGGAGAGTCTGTGGCAGCAGAGTCTGTCATTTCCTCAGTTTGCTGGGACATGCAAGACACCTTTGAAAAGGCAGTCTGACAGAGCTTCTTGGAAGGCCTTCTAAAATCTCTGCAGTTGTTCCCAGAATTCAGAGCAAGCTTATTTCTTTTTAAATTTTGTCCTGAAAGGATTTGACTGTCTAAGTTAATAACCCTTTACTGAGTGCTAAAATAGTTATTCCCTTTGAAAGGAAGTGAAAACTCTAAAGCAGTGAGTGTCTGCTCCTGAACCCTAGAGATGCTGCCTGTGCTCTTCCACAACAGAACTGCCACAGCTCAGGGGAGTTTTGAGAAGCTTTTCGGGGCGTTTCCTGCAAGTTAATGAGAATTAATGCATGTAACTGATTAAAAAAAAAAAAAAAAAAAAAAAAAAAAAAGAGTACTGTTTTGCAGAGAAAAGAAGAAACCTCACAACTTTATAAAAGTTGTAAAGCCCGGTATGCTTTTATTACGACACGCACCGGACGCAAGCCTCCCCAAAAGGCATGCGTACCCCTGAAGACCTCAGGTCTCATTTTATCCCCCTTCCAAATGCATATGCATACAGTTTCACAATAGGTTCATACATATTCATTCCGCGTGACATTTATCGCCAGTTTTTCTTTATCAAAGGAATTCCTAGGTCAGGGGCAAATTGACCTTGTGGTCATTTCTGTTTTTCTTTCTCTGTCTCCTTGCTGTCTCCGGCATGCGACTTTTCCTTCAGCTTTGGCCTCACAGACTTTTCACCTCTCCTAGACACTTCACCTAATTCACAATGGATCTCTACTCCGTCTCATTCCTCCCTTTCCTAGGAAATAAGTAAATTCTTTTACTTAATGAAAATCCTCACGACAATAAGTGTCTTTTAATGCTTCACCATGTACGTTTGACAAAAAGGTTAGTACAGCTATTTGTTGTAGCATTCTCCAGTTCCAAATTAACAATATAATATATAATCCTAAGCTTATCCCAACTAATATTAGTAAAACTACAACGGGGTGGCACAACTTATTAAAGATTCCATTTGCAGTTGGTGACCACCCAAAGATCACATCCCATCAGTGATGATCCATATTTTGTTTTATTCTTTGTAAAACTCTGGTTATCTCCTTTGTATCATGTTGGACAGTAATTAAGGTTTTCTTTCCACTTTCTTGGATTTCCTTCAAGATTTCCAATAGGTCTTGGTGCTTAATTAATTGTTTTATTAATGTAAGGTTCATCCCAATAGGGGTAGGTGGTAGTCTGTGATACATGATGTAATTGGCTTTAATCAGCTGGTGGGATGTCACTGGGGCCAAGTATGAAAAATCACACCCGATAATCTTAACAAAATTACAAATACAGAAATTAGAATGATTTCTACTAGACAGAATAACATCATTGCTATCAATTTGTACAGCAGCACAGGCAGTTCTCAGACACACACACCCTTTTCCAGTATATAAAAGCACAGTTTTCTGGTCAGTGCCTGGATGAATTTCAAAGTGACAAATACTCTCTTCAGTGTCCAAACACACATCCTGAGCATTCATAGTATTGCTTTCACAAATGAATCCCATCTGTTCTCTAGTAATGCAGGATTCTAAGTTTACTGTCTGCCAATTTTCATTCATCTTTTGTGCCCACACTCTATGTTCTGAAGGATAGAGTATTGTTTTTTCATGGTTTAATACTAAGGCAATGATGGGATGGATAACATAAACAGTGGCATTACATATGGTAAGCATAAAGGCAGTTGCCACATTAGAAACAGGATCATAAGTGAAATTCACCATAGTCCACCAGGATTGAAACTTCCTTTCAAAATCAATTGCATTATCCAAAACAATCTTCTGAATTTCAGCTGGAAAATTACCTTCACCCCCTTCCCGTATGATCAGAGCTGCTGTTGCCTGCATCCTTAACTGTACTTGTATACAACTGAAAGCTAAAGACACATTATCTTGAACTGTACTAAGTGCTTCTACTATTAACTTGTGGTCTTGGTCCCTGGCCATTTCCCACTTTGACAGTGCTTTTGAAATCTGCCACTGGGTAGTTCCTAATGCCAATAGAGATGACTGTAAAGGTTGCTTCAATTTTGTTAGGCTACCTGCTGCAGTGGCCAGTTTATTCATTAGTATTTCTGAATCAATTCCATTTAAAACTCCTAATCCTGTCCCTAATATGCCAGTTAGATCCTTTCTTGTTCTGCTCCTGAGATATGTCTGTCTTTATAACCATGTTGTCCAGCCCTCAAAGGAAGTTTTTAGGAAGGGGGAGCAGGCTGGTTGGATTTTTGAGATGTGGATTTGCATCATCAACTCCACATGTTTGAGAGACCATTCTGGATTGAATAATAGTTGTTCACCCACATTCCTTACTATGTAGGGGCCTATTTCATACACCTCAGGTTCAAGTTTGGGTTGAGTCTGAACTATTTGAGTCTTGGTATGGGTTGTAGAACATCCTGCTGTGGTAAAAAGTGTAGTGTCTACTTTGAATTTAAATGAAAGCCCGATATCATCCTGTGCCCAAAGGCAAGTTATTTCTACAGGCTGTATTAAGGTGAAATTACACCAACAGTCTGATTCATTTAGGCCATCACAGATTTCCTGGTGTTAATATAAATACACCAGGAGAGGTTGAGACACCAATTTCATTTGGTCTCTCATAAGCCATCCCATTTATCATCCGGCACCCTACCTTGATTTCTTCTCCTCTGATCCCTTGAAGCGTCCACAGTTTCTGTTCCTGCCATTCCTGTTCCTCATATACCTGATCTCCGTGAATTACTACAGTGGATAGGTTTAAATCCTTTATCTCAGAAGGTTTTCCTATGGATCCTGTATTGGAATATGGCTTCCAATATTACCAGTTAGATTGTGCCTGGGCCAGTCTGACCCTCGCTGCCGGGCCAAAGGCAGCAACTGCGGTGTATCACCCTAGAGATACCTTGGCTTGCTGGAGATTGCAGCTGGGCACTGAACAAGTCCAGGCTTGTTAGGAACTCCGTTTACCTCAGGAGGAGAACTTCAGGCGAGGGTGAAGAGAAAAAGGATGGATTCTGCTGGAGGGTTTAATGTCCAGAGGTTTATTCCATGGTTACAGAGGTCTGAATGTGAGCAACTGCTCCAACAGAATCTCCGGCCGCATGGTCTCATCTACCTTTTAAGCTCAGGGACAGGGGGAGGGGAGGTACAGGTGAGCCACCAAACAGGTGAGAGGGGCAGGGTCTCAGGGGAAGATGACACCCAGACAGGCCAATGACCTCTGGGCATAGGGGCATCCTTTGAACTTGACCAACCACACGACGCCTTGCTGGAATGTTAAGCCTGATCGACAGGACTCACTCAGCATGGAGGAAAGGGGGAAGGGAGAAAGGTATAGGCACACCTGGGGAAGTGACCTGGAAGTCCAAAATGGGACATTACAGCACACCACAACATCTCCCCCTAGTTTTGTTTAAAAAGAAGAGGACTGTGTTTGTGGTGCAGAATAATTGCCAAACCATGGTTGGTAAATCAGTTCTTCCTCTACAGGAGGGTCAGTGTTTTCCACTGAGGCTTCCAGGTCATCCATTGGAGCACTGAGGGCTTCCAAATAGTAGACTTCAGGAGGGGGAGATGAGCTTGAAATTAACTTGAGCACCATGCATTTGATTAGTCCAAAAACAATGCTAAAAACTACAATAACTATAACTAAAATAAACAGCACTAAAAACACACTTTTCAGAATAGATCCCAACCAGCCCGAGAGTCCCCAGCCTTTGAACAGTCCATTCAGCCAGTTGTCAGTTTCTCTGTAGATGTCTAAGAGCCTTTGTCAAGGTAGTCCATATGTGGTTTGGGCTGAGGGACTATGCAGGAGATCGCAGGTGGGATGATCATGAGTAGGACGAGAAGCAGGCTCGGTCTCATGGCGTCTCGAGGCTACACACGAACAGTGGGATCTAAACTGGTACAAAAACTTGAAACAAACATATATTACAAACTATTCCAGATAGGAGGCTTAAATGGAATTTCCTCCAGAGAACGCGTGCGGCGTTTTCTTCTCCAGGCAGCATGAGCAACCTGGGGTGCTTCTGTAGATTTCTCTGAGACCTTGGGAACATAAGGCTTTACCCATTTGGAAGGAACCCACCTTAAACCAGAGGGGGTGGGCACACAGGCGTATCCACGTCCCCAAGTAACCAATTTGTAAGGTCCCACCATTTTCCAAGTCTCAGGGTCCTTTACTAAAACTGGAGGTTTCTCTTTCATTAACTTATGATTGCTCCCCCCATAGTGGCGTAGGATGGGTGAGTTCAGGCTGTCAAAAGAACAATTCAGAAAATTGATTATGAATAGTGCCCTGGATAACTGGATGTGGGGAGGTTCTACCTTCAGAACCTGTTTTTGCTGGTCCAGGACCCTTTTAATATCACAGTGAGTTCTTTCTCCAATGGCTTGACCTGTAGGGGAGTAGGGGATGCCAGTTTTGTGCTCTACTCCCCATTGCTGCAGGAAGCTCCCGAATTCCTTGGATTTATAAGCAGGCCCATTATCAGTTTTCAGCTCCTTGGGGATGCCCATGAAAGAAAAAGCCTGTAAGAGGTGCTTAATAGCATCGATAGATGATTCTCCTGTGTGGGCAGAAGCATAGACCGCTCCAGAAAAGGTATCTACACTAACATGAACATATTTCTGCCATCCAAAAGACTGTATGTGTGTTACGTCTGTTTGCCACAGTTCACAACTGTTCAGTCCCCTTGGGTTTGCTCCCGTACTCACTGTAGGGAGTGCATGTTGTTGGCAATTTGGGCATGTGGCCATAATCGCTTTGGCCTGTTCTCGAGTGATGTTAAACTCACAAACCAGGCCAGGTGCATTTTGGTGGAAAAGCTGGTGGCTGATTTTTGCCTGTTCAAAAACATTTGGGAGAGTGGCCATCACTGCAGGTGCAGCAAGAGCATCTGCCCTTCTGTTGCCTTCAGCGATAAACCCTGGAAAGTCAGTGTGTGACCTGACATGCATCACATAAAAGGGTTGCTCTTGGTGAGTGACTAACTTTACCAGTTTTGAGAGCAATTCGAAAAGTGCGATGTTAGACACATCTTTCAGCATTGCTTGATCTGCCCTGGATACTACTCCTGCCACATATGCAGAGTCTGTAATCAGATTAAATGGTTCTGAGAACCTTTCAAAGGCCCTAACAACCGCAGCCAATTCAGCAACCTGAGGTGAACCTTCCACCTCAGCAATGTTTGTCTCCCACTGCTGGGTTTGAGGATCCTTCCAAGTCATAACGGACTTGTGGGACCTCCCGGATGCATCTGTGAAGACAGTCAGAGCCCTTTTTAAAGGTCTCCTACTTAGAGCACTTCTCAATTTTAAGGTAAATTGAACATCTTGTTCGAACAATTTGTGAGTGGGCTGCGCTACCGAAATTTGTCCTGAGTAGGAATCCAGAGCAAACTGCAACACTTCATTTTCTTGAAACAATTGTTCCAGTATTTTCATAGTATTTTGACCTGATTTTAACTCAACTGGAATGTGAATGAACTTAAAATCACATCCTGCTAACTCCCTGATCTGGGTCCTTGCTTTCCGGATCAGTTCTGCTACCAGCTCCTGAGGCTTTGTCAGTCTCTTGGACCTTTTGTGACTGAGGAAAACCCATTCTATGATCAAGAGAGGGTCCCTCTGGTCCCGGTCCTTTTTTGGTGTGTTCTTTGCCTTCAGTGTTTGTTTTTCTTCCCACTGGAAAATAATTCCATGGAGGTGTGGCAACTTACCTAGGATGATAAATTTGAATGGCAGGTCAGGCCGGCATCGGTTGGCCTGTCTTGTGGACATTGCAATCTGGATCTTTTCTAGAGCTTTCCGTGCCTCTGGGGTAATAGACCTAGGAGCACCTGGGTCCTCTCCCCCTTTCAATAAATTGAAAAGAGGGGCAAGGTCTTCGTTAGTCAGACCGAGCCATGGTCTTACCCAATTCAAAGACCCACACAACTTGTGGACATCCGCAAGGGTCTTGATCCTTGGATTGATTTCTAGTTTTTGAGGAACAATGGTGCTATTTCCAATTTCTAAGCCCAAATACTTCCAAGGTGGCATCTTTTGAATTTTCTTTTCCTGGAGCTCAAACCCTGCAACAATCAATGCATCGATCGTTAGGTCAAGCGCATGTGTGAGTAAATCATCATTGGGGGCACACACAAGGATATCATCCATATAATGATAGATGATGGCCTTCTCTGCGGCTGCACATACTGGGGAAAGCAGGGAAGAGACATACCACTGGCAGATAGCTGGAGATACCTTTAATCCCTGAGGAAGAACGGTCCAATGGTACCTTTTCATAGGTGCTTCTAAATTAATGGAAGGGACAGAGAATGCAAAACGCGGTGCATCGTCAGGGTGCAAGGGGATTTGGAAAAAACAATCTTTAATACCAATAACCGCTAATTTCCAATCTTGGGGAAGCATTGTTGGGGATGGCATACCAGGTTGGGGAGAACCCATATCTTCAATTACATTATTAATTTGTCGGAGGTCGTGAAGAAGTCGCCATCTCTTTTTGTCAGCGTTTTGGATGACAAACACTGGAGAGTTCCATGGGGACATGGTCTCCACAATGTGGCCCTTTTTTAGTTGCTCTTCCACTAGTTCCTCAAGCACCTTTATTTTTTGTTTACTGAGTGGCCACTGTTTTACATCAGCTGGTTTGTCTGTTTTCCACTTCAGTTTTTGGGTGGGGCACTGTTTTTCAATGACTGCTGCACAAAAATGCTGTGGAGAGTCTGGAATATCAATTGTGACAGCCCACTGCGCCATTAAATCTCTCCCTAACAAAGGTTCCGAGTAATCCAACACAAATGGACGGATATTTGCCAATTGTCCGTTTGGTCCCTCAAATTGAATAGTGCTTTTGGATTGTCTTGCCAATTGCAAACCTCCTACACCTTGAAGGTGACCGGCAACATTTTGCAAAGGCCAATGTGCTGGCCAGTCTTGTACTAGAATCACTGTGCAGTCTGCACCTGTGTCTACAAGCATCTCAATGCATTTAGACTCCCCACCCCCACTGACATTACACCATAATTTGGGTTTGTCTTTCCCAATAACTTGGACCCGGACGACTGTGGGCCCTTGTTTTTCGATATTTTCAGGTAAAGATGGCACAGGGATAGCTTGTGCAACAATTTGTCCCTTGGGAAGAAACAGGGGTGGGTGGAAACAGTGCAGGCCGAGACCGAATTGCTCAGGATCTGATGTTGTCATTCCTGGAGCAATTTCGATCTCTTGTGGTGTGTGTTTGGTGTCCCCAATGACGATGTACTTACAACGAATTCAGTTCCAAGTACCCTTCTGTTCAGGATTTACAGAGACAAAATGCAAGTCAGTGTCCTTCAGGTGGAGTGACTCTGTCAGCTGCAACCTGTAAGGCTCATTGACAGAAGACATGGTTAACACAGGATCACTTAAATCATACACAGTCTTTGAAGCACCTGCTTCACTTACACAAACATTAATATTATCGCGCGCTTGATTTGTTTTGGTACCCTTCTTCCCTTGGCCTGCTCTTTTTGTGTCTGCACGCCTGGCAGGCCGGTGCTCCCTTTTCAGTTTTTTTGTTGTTGTTGACCCCCAGGGAGGGCTTGTAGTTCTCCTCCCCTGCCATTTCTGAATTCATCAAATTCCCTTTTCAGGGGGCACCTGTTACTCCAGTGCCCTAGGTTGTTACAAAGCAGGCATGGTTTTGTGGGCTCAGCCATTGCTGGTCTCCGCTGCTGCCCAGGGTACTGATGTGCTGAGGGGAAAGGCGCATGGCTGGCAACGGCGACACGCTGGGGTGGTCTGGGCAGCAGCCTTGGCCTGGTGTCTTCAGCTACACTCATCAGAGGTACTTTCCTGTTACAGACTAGAAGCATATCTTTTAGGGTAGGAGAAGGTTCTATATGAAGGCTCAGGAATGCCTCTTGACACTGTTCATTTGCATTTGTAAATGCCATTTCCTCTAAAATTGCTTCCCTAGCATTCTGTTTTTTAACTTGTATTTCAATGGCTCTAGTTAACCTTTCTACAAATTTCAAAAAAGCCTCTGATGATAGCTGTTTAATTTTACTATAGGGCTCAAAAGGCCCCTCAGGTTGTAGGGAAAAGAACGCCTTTTCAGCTGCTTCCTTTACTTTCTCGAGTGTTTCTGCAGGAATTGCAGTAGCTTGGATTGAGGGAGAAGACCATTGGCCCTCACCACAGAGGTGCTCAATGGTGATAGGGTTACCACTGTTGTCTTTGGCTGTGTTTGGATCAGCATGCAAGCCTGGGAGAGCATCTTTTAGCATTTGTTTCCATGCTATTTCCCATAATTTGAATTCTGTGGAGGTCATGAGACAGGAAAAAAGCTGTTTTAAATCATGTGGAATCACTACAGTCCTACTCAGTTCAGAATTTAAAAGGCCACGGAAATATGGACTGTGTGGACCATATTCTTTATGAGACTTACAGATCTCTTTAATCAATTGTCGTCCAAAAGAACTCCAATTAGCAGTTGGGTTTGCTCCTCCCTGAGCTGCAGGCTGAAAGGTAACAGGAGCTAGTGACAACATGGGACTATGCATTGAATCTGCTGTTCCCTGCTCTGTATCCCTTGAAACAGAAGCATTGGGATCACAGACACAGGTTTCAGGACAGGCAGTGGGTGTGTCCCCACTGTGGGAACCCGGGGAGGGGGCGGGGACAGGGGGCGAGCAGGAGGTGGGGGCACCTGGTGACATCACATCAGCAGACACCCCCTGGGAGGAGTAGAGGGGTGGAGCTGAGGGTATTGCAGGAAAGGGAGGGGGAGGGGGGAAGGTATCACGAGGAACAGGAGGAGAGGGGGATGGGGCTGGAGTTTTGGGATGGTTAAGAGGATTTTGGGAAGAAGAAGACCAGGTTTGGGAAGATGCCACGTGGCATCCACCATCTTGTGGACCCCCTAGGGACTGGGGGCCATTTTGGGCATCACTGCTCTCTGGAAAGCTAACACGTGCTGTGGGTTTCAGAGGAGGGGACACAGGGGATTGGGAAAGGTTCCACGCAGCCTGGCCAGGGCCTTGTGGACAGGGCAACTCAGGCATTTCAACAGACTCTGGGAGTCGACTTCCCAATGAGTTTGCTCTCTTTAAAATACCAAGTTTTGGGGTAAGAGGTTTAGGGGTTTTAGAGCTAGGAGAGGGAGAAACAGGGAGAGCAGAGGTACATGGCTTTACATTTGGCTTTTTCTCCATTCCTTTTGTTTGAGCAATGCTGTTCGAATTTGTAAACTCCAAAACACAAATTTAGCTGAGGGTGCATTGCCAGACTGTCCTAAGGTTATCAATTCATTCCCAACTTTATCCCAGAATTGAATATTGTGGATTTCTTCAGGGGAGATTTGTGGGAAGTGGAGGAAAAGCCATCTTATAAACTGTTTCAATTTTCCTTTAGAGAACTTAACATTACCACTGTCTAAAATGCTAACAATATTATAATACATCCCTTTTTGTACAATGCTGAGTTTCGAACCCATGTTAGATGTAAAAAGGCAAAGTACTAAATCCCGCCTGACCAAAAACAAAGCCAAAATCAGCTACCGATTTCTAAAAAAAACCCATAGATTGGAAAGCGATAACGAGCAGACAAAAGCTTCACAATGCAGCTGTATATACTGCTTTTAAAATTCCCGGGCAGCAGCAGCAGGGCACGCCCTGCCGAGCTGAGGCAGAAACAAAGCCTCCCCCCGCTGTAGAATGCACCCCCCCGCGGAGCAGAGA
Source organism: Melospiza melodia melodia (assembly GCF_035770615.1). Lineage (NCBI taxonomy): Eukaryota > Metazoa > Chordata > Aves > Passeriformes > Passerellidae > Melospiza > Melospiza melodia. Next base: position 5,054,047 of record NW_026948796.1, on the reverse strand, counting down.
GAGCAGCCACGCCACGTGGCAAGCCGAAACCGGGCCCCCCGTGCCGCGTGTGCAGAGAACCCCCCCCTCTGCACAGAGAGAGAGAGAGAGTCCCCCGCGGCGAGAGAGCCGAGAGCCCCCCCTCCCCCGCACAGAGAGAGAGAAAGAGAGAGAGAGAGAGAGGGATCCCCCGACCACATGGAGAGAGCCGAGCACGCTGCGCTGCTGAGCCGGGGGGAAGGGCAGAGAGCTCCCGCTCTGGCGCAAATTCCAAAAGAGAGTAACACACGCAGCAGAAAGCTAAAAGCTGGAACGCAATGAATTCCCGTCTGTGGGGCTGCGCAGCCAAAAATGCAAAGGCAAAAAGGAACAGAACTCACGGCAGAGTCTGTTTTTGAGCTCCTGCTCTACCGAGAGCAGAGATACTCACCCGAAATGGAAGCTGTAGCTGGCTGGGTACAGGCAGGTCTCTTCACCGGAACAGGACCTCTCTGTGGGCGAGAGAGGCTACCCTGTCCTCCCTCTGGAAAATCTGCTCACCAGAAAGGAGCTGGGCTTTCCAGAGGTGCCAAATAGTCCACAAAACTTCTTCTGGGAATATTCCCAAAGTCTCTAGCTGAGGGCGATGCAACCAAAGCCCTTTTCAGCTGGATGCATGGCTGCCAGAAGCTTCTCTGAAGGACTGCGAGTCCGTCTCAGGCTGCAGAGTCATTTAGCCCACCTCAGGGACGCCAAATATTGGAATAAGGCTCCCAATATTACCAGTTAGATTGTGCCTGGGCCGATCTGACCCTCGCTGCTGGGCCAAAGGCAGCAACTGCGGTGTATCACCCTAGAGATACCTTGGCTTGCTGGTGGTTGCAGCTGGGAACTGAACAAGTCCAGGCTTGTTAGGAACTCCGTTTACCTCAGGAGGAGAACTTCAGGCAAGGATGAAGAGAAAAAGGAGATGATTCTGCTGGAGGGTTTAATGTCCAGAGGTTTATTCCATGGTTACAGAGGTCTGAACGTGAGCAACTGCTCCAACAGAATCTCCGGCCGCATGGTCTCATCTACCTTTTAAGCTCAGGGACAGGGGGAGGGGAGGTACAGGTGAGCCACCAAACAGGTGAGAGGGGCAGGGTCTCAGGGGAAGATGACACCCAGAAAGGCCAATGACCTCTGGGCATAGGGGCATCCTTTGAACTTGACCAACCACACGATGCCTTGCTGGAATGTTAAGCCTGATCGACAGGACTCACTCAGCATGGGTGCAAGGGGGAAGGGAGAAAGGTATAGGCACACCTGGGGAAGTGACCTGGAAGTCCAAAATGGGACATTACAGCACACCACAACAATCCCGTATACTGATTAAACGCCTGGGACCAAGGCCATTCAGCATTGCTTTGGATAGAGGTACTCTCAAGTTCTAAAACTTCAGTTATGATTACACACAAAGCAATTCTACAAACTAAAGTATGAACTACTCCCGACTGCAATATACTCATTTTGCCTGAGTAAGTTTTAGTCTCAGTTCATTTTCTCCTGGCGTCACCCCTCAAGGGGTTTCTGGGCCTTCTTCACTCGAGAGTGATGAATCCAGGCGTTCTACTCCTTGATTTTGATTGCAGTGAAGGTGGTGAAAAGCACTTGGAACGGTCCCTCCCACTGTGGTTCCAAGGTCTTTTCTGTAAGAGACTTAACATATACATAATCTCCAGGCTGCATGTTATGTACTGGCCCATCTAACTCCTGGCTCCGAGTTCAAACCACATGTTTCTCAATTTCTCTGAGCTTTTTAAGGCCACCATGTAGGTGGCTAGTGTTACCTCTCCAATGTGGGTGGACATTCCCTTTTGTATTCCATATGGTCTTCCATAGAGTATTTCAAATGGGCTCAACTTTTCTTCAGCTTGAGGTTTAGTTCAAATTTGCAATAGTGCTAGTGAAAGAGCTTGGGGCCAGGGTAGATTAGCTTCCTGCCCCAGTCTTATGATTTGCTGTTTAATCAAATGATTCATTTTCTCCACCTGGCCGTTTGATTGGGGGCGGTATGGGGTGTGAAGTTCCCAGTCTATGCCCAGGTGGCTACTAATCTGTTGCACTATTTTGGAAATGAAATGTGATCCTCTATCTGAGGATATTGTGGCTGGAACTCCGAAGCGTGGTACTATTTCTTGTAATATTACTCTGGTCACTTCTCTAGCTTTGACAGTTCTGGTGGGGAATGCTTCTGGCCACCCTGAAAATGTATCTGTCAATACCAGCAAATACCGATACCCCCCTTTCCTTGGGAGTTCTGAAAAGTCAATTTGCCACTGCTGTCCAGGCCCATGGCCTCTCCCAGTCTGACCGAGTTTCGGTCTGGGGGTATTTTTGGGGTTAGTCTGGAGGCAAAGATCACACTGTCGGGTCACCTGAGTAAAAGTGGCATATAAATTCCTAGCAACAATTCTTTCAATCAGCTATGTGTATAGGGCATTTATTCCCCAGTGCGTTTTCTGGTGTTCTTCCCTTACTAGTGACCACAATAAATGGGAAGGGATTACCAGTTTCTTTTCAATGGTAGCCCACCCTTCCTGGTTATACTTCCCTTTTTGATCTTCAATTAATTTCCTATCTCTCTTATTATATCCTTGCTTACCTTCAAGGGAGATTTGTCCATCTGGAATAAGGACTCCTTCAGTAGCTACCTCACCTTTTGCTGCTTCTTTTGCCTCTCTATCCGCCAGCTCATTTCCTTCTTCCAATTCTGAGCTCACTTTTTGGTGGGCCTTAATGTGCATAATTGCTACCTTTTCAGGCAGCTGAACTGCTTCCAGCAGCTGGACTATCTCTTGTGCATGTTTGATATTCTTTCCCTGTGAGGTCAGCAGTCCCCTCTCTTTCCAGATGGCCCCATGTGCATGTACGACTCCAAATGCATACCTCAAGTCTGTGTAGATGTTTATTCTCCTCCCTTTTGCCCTTTCCAGGGCACGGGTCAGGGCAATTATCTCAGTCTTCTGCGCAGAGGTCCCTGTTGGTAGGGGTCCAGACTCCATTACCTCTCTGCAGGTGGTCACTGCATACCCAGCATGTTGCTTCCCATTGGTAATGTAGCTGCTCCCGTCAGTGAACCAGGTCTCTGCATTGTCCAAAGGAGTGTCCTTTAAGTCTGGGCGGCTGGAGTAGGTAGCTTCAATGGTCTCCAGGCAATCATGGTGTACTGCTTCTCCTTGATTTCCACTGAGAAAGGAAGGTGGGTTGACAATATTAGTCACCACGATCTCTACATCATCTTGCTCTACCATGATGGCCTGGTATTTCAGAAACCTCTGTGGTGAAAGCCAGTGGCCACTGTTTACTTCCAGTACTGTGGACACTGTGTGGAACACTAGCACAGTCATTTTTTGTCCCAGGGTAAACTTGCGTGCCTCTTGAATATTCAGCACAACTGCTGCTACAGCTGTGAGGCAACCTGGCCAGCCTTTGGCTGTTGCATCTAGCTGCTTAAAGAGGTAAGCAACTGCCCTCCGGTATGGACCCAAGTCCTGAGCCAGTATTCCCAGGGCAATTCCCTGTTTTTCATGGGAAAATAGGAAGAATGGTTTACTCACATCTGGAAGTCCCAAAGCTGGAGCTGACATGAGAGCATTCTTTAGCTGGTGAAAGGCCCGTGAGGCTTCTTTTGTCCACTGGAGATCTCTGCTTCCATCGGCAATAAGAGCATAGAGGGGTCTGACAAGCAGTCCATAATTATAAACCCACAGCCGGCACCATCCTGCCATGCCTAAGAAGGTTCAGAGTTCTTTTATTGTCTGGGGTTTCGGGGTTTGGCATATGGCCTCCTTGTGAGCCTGCCCTGAAGTCCATTGCCCAGCACTCACCTCGTACCCCAGGTAGATAACTTTCTGTTTCACTACCTGTGCCTTTTTCTTTGATACTCTGTATCCTTGGACTCCTAGGAAATTCAAAAGGCTTACCATCCAGGCCACACATGCTTCCCTCATCCGAGTGGCCACTAGAAGATCATCCACATACTGCAAAAGCCTCCCTTCTTCCTGTGGAGCTTGCCAGGGCTCCAGATCTGTTGCAAGTTGCTCCCCAAACAAAGTAGGGGAATTTTTCCAGCCTTGGGGTTGTCTGGTCCACGTGAGCTGGGTTTTGCGCCCACTTTTAGGGCTTTCCCATTCGAATGCAAAGATTTTCTGGCTGGCTTCATGGATGGGGAGGCAAAAGAAGGCATCCTTTAGATCTAAAACATTAAACCAGGTTAGCTCAGGTGTTAGGCAAGTTAATAAAGTGTATGGATTAGCTACCACAAGATACAAATCTGTTATTTTATTGACAGCCCTCAAATCCTGTGCTATCCACTATGACCCATCAGATTTCTGAACAGGTAAAATAGGAGTATTGAAATCAGATTGGCATTCTTTCAGTAATCCTAACCGCAGAAAATTTTCAATTATTAGGCTGATTCCTTCCCTATCCTCTTTCATTAGGGGGCACTGCTTGATTCTCACTGGTTGTGTTCCCTCCTTGAGCTTGATTACTATGCGGGAGGCATTTTTCGCCCTCCCTGGCACATCAGAGGCCCACACCCTGGGAAATACTGACCTAGTATTTCTTCATCAATTTCTTCCTTAATGCCAATAGCTGTTAGGGTTAAACTTAATACCTCTACGTACTTTTGATCATTCACCTCCAGAGTAATTTCCCCATTTTTGAATGTAATGGTTGCTTGTAATTGTTCCAATAAATCTCTGCCTAAAAGTGCCTTTGGTGAATTAGGCATGTACAAGAATTTATGAATACCCCATTGTTTTCCCAATTTATACCTCAAAGGTTTACAAAAATATGCCCTTTCAGACTGGCCAGTTGCCCCCTGCACTACAACATAATCATTTTCCACAGGTACCAAAGCTTTATTTAAAACTGAATATGTAGCTCCCGTATCAACCAAGAATTCCACCCTTTTCCCTTCCTCCCCCAGCCTCATTGTTATAACCAATGGATCCACTGGGGCAGAATCCCCCGGTCCTCCTCAGTTGTTTTGTAAGTGTGCAGCCATTTGTTGGTCACCCCGTCTCCGTTCTGGGCATTGATCTTTCCAGTGACCAGTTCTTTTGCAGATGGCACACTGGTTCCTGCCCAGCCGAGGTGGTCCTTGTCTCGGTGGTCCCTGGTTGTATTTCCTCTGCCTTTCCTCCTGTACCACTGCCACCAACCTTTTCATTCCTTGTTTATATCCTTCCTTCCGGTTACTAAATACTCTCCAGACTTCCTCTAACAAGACTTCAAGATTCCTCAAGATTCCTCCCATCTGGTCCCCGAATTTTCTGAAGTTTACGCCTGATATCTCCAACAGACTGCCCCAAAAATGAATTAACTACTATCAACTATCAACTATTAATGAATTAATAGTTGATTTGTCCCTATCTCAGACTCCGGATCTAATGATGTATGACGACGCATAGTATCCCTTAAACACTCTAGAAATTCAGATGGAGTCTCAGAAGGCCCCTGCTTAAGGGAATATAAGGCAGACCAGTTTATGGTTTTTGGAATAGCTCTTTCCACCCCTGTTACTATCCACTCTTGATACTCTGCTAATTTCTTTACCTCTGCTGACACATTAGGATCCCATTCTGGGTCTTGGAGGGGAAAATGTTCTTTTACATCCAGCTGTGTGGCCTTACAGTAATCCTCTGCCAAATTCCCTGCTGTCTTTAAGATCAGCTGTTTTTCTGTTTCAGTGAAAGCATCTAGCAGTAGCTGGATGTCAGCCCAGTCTGGATTGTGTTGTTTGATAACATATCGTAGGTGTTTGGCAGTGAGTATCGGATCAACACGATAATTCCTAGCAATCCTTCCCCATGCCTCTAAATCAAGAGTGGTAAATGGCACTTTAATCATTAATTTCCCTCCTTCTAGTCCCACTGCCTCTCGCAGAGGGGCCTGCAACACTACTTGCCTCCTGGTTCTAGATGCAACTGGACTCCCACAGGTGGGGTGGGTTCTAGTGGATGTGCCTTCCCCACCTGAGTCCTCCTCCTTTTTGGGGAAGTTTCCTTCATCCTCATCCTCAGCTTCAGCCTCAACCTCCCTCCTTCGAGGAAGAGCTTTCATCCACTCAAATGTATCTCGTTCTTGCTCCTCAGAATGATATGATCTCATACACCATTGCCCTATACTGCATGCTGAACAACAGCATTTGATTTGCCCTCTCTTTGCCTTGTTATTCTTTTAAAGGTCCACAGTCCCTTTGCCATTCTTGGTGATTTATTAAAACAAAAAACATATCAGCATATGAAACCTCATCCCATTTACCTTCCAGTCTTAAAAACAACATTAACTGCAGTAAAGTGTATAATCTAGGGTTCCAGTGGCTGGCCACTTCGCTCCGTCCTCTAACCTGTATAAGGGCCACCAGCATGTGCAATATTGGATTAGATCCTTTTTATTCTCAGAGCCCCCCCTGCTGGTGACTTCCTTCCAGTGGGCCAAGATGCACCCTAAGGAGCTAGCCCGAGGGACTTCCTTGCTCTGGTTAGTTCCCATTATTTTCTTCTTGCCCTATCTCGCTTCCACCCAAACTTCTTTTCACAAGCTTTCACAGTAGTTTCCCAGTCTTCCTCCCACACATTCCAGGTGGCAGGTATCAGATGTGATTTTCCACACACAAGCTTTAAGATCTTAGGTTCTGAATCAGCTTGATCAGAAACCTTTAATCTACACTCGGGGCATGTGCCCTGACGCTTATTAGAACAGCAATACCAGCGTTTCTCACAAACTCTGCACTGCAGTAATACCCACGCACCGTACCAGCCTCTTGATGCACCAAAGGCTACCCGAAATTTCCCGCAAAGGCAGGCTATTCTGTCTATTACAGGGAACTCTAAATCCTCTATGGTAGGCTATTCCCAGTCCAGACCTACTATAGTACCAGCTGAAGTCTGGTAGAGCCCCTCTAAATAAACTTGTTTGTCTCCTCTATCTATTCAATAATTCACAGGATTCACAAACTCCCAGGGGTCGAGTCCAAACCACTGGGGCAGAGGAATCCCTTGGGTTCATCTAGCCACGGTGAAAGTGTGCACGAACTACACCACAATTTACCACCTTTACTCAATGAATGTCCTCACCCACGCTTCTCCACTGCTCGCTCTATTTTTCTCTGCCGGGCGCTCCCCGTCCCCGCAGCCTGCCCCGGCCGGTGCTTACTCAGCCCCTCCAGTCACAGGTAGGAAACTCCCCCTCCCTGCACTGTCGAGCACTGTAGATCTACTCTCTTTTATATACCATACACTTATACATTTGCACGATTACAAACACAGTGCACTGATCACACAATGCATTAACCATACAGCGACACAGTGTCCGGACACCACACACACACACAAACAAAACACACACGGGTTCAGCAGTTCTGCCCCTCAGAACAATGAACCCCCAATACACACATACAAGGGTTCACTCGACCCACCCCTAGGGTTGCTAGCGGTCTGCCCTATCAGAACAATGAACCCCGTCTCTAATATAGCTGCTCCACCAGCTACACCCAGACGTCTCTGAGTGATTTACTCCCTAGCTCTCTTTTCTCCTGGGGGCCCCACAGTACATACTGTATTCTCATCCGCAGACCAGCAGGTCCTTGTCTGTCCTCTCAGGAGAAAAGTCGAGATGAGCGCAGCCTCCTCCAGGAAAATCCTGGGGCACGCCCAGGAGTCCGTCTGTTTCCCCCTGCCCCTGCGGGGACAGAGACGGAGATGGAAGGTATCTCTTCCTCCTGCTGGGCTCGCCAGAATGTTTTGCGGAGAAAAGAAGAAACCTGATAACTTTGCAAAAGTTGTAGAGCTTGGTATGTTTATTACAGTGCTGGATGCATGCGGAGATTGCTCTCCTCAAAAGGCATGTGCGCCTCTGAGGATTTCAGGTCTCCTTTTATCTCCCCTTCCAAATACATATGCATATAGTTTCACAATAGGTTCATACATATTCATTCCGCGTGGCATTTATCGCCAGTTTCTCTTTATCAAAAGAATTCCTAGGTCATGGCAGATCGACCTTATGGCTGTCTCTTTTTTTTTTCTCTGTCTCCTCACTATCTCTGCCCTGCAGTTTTTCCCTTCAGCTATGGCCTTACAGACTTTTTACCTCTCCTAGACACTTCACCTAATTCAAAATGGATTTTTGCTCTGTCTCACACCCAGCAAAGGAAAATTATGAGCAAGGGAAGAGTAAATTCTGTACAAGTTAAAGTCTTGAGAGCAAAGTATCTGCCTTGTAGATGTGCTGCAAGGGACAATAATAAGTAGCATCATTGTAATCTCATTATTTATAAAAGGTGAAACACTGACCTCTTGTGTAACATAGCCCAGACAACTTATGGAAAGTAAAACATTTTAAAAGAGCAAATCCATGGCCAGAGTCACATCCAATGTACGCAGCTCGTTCCTGGCCAGGCACACCTCCTTCAGTCGTGTCAGGTTGTGGAAGAGCTCAGGGTCAGGCTGTGCAGGTGGCTCAGGTTCTTGAAGATGCTGGCGGGCAGGTGGCCCATCCCGACAATGCTGCCAGCCAGCATCAGGTACTACAGTGTGGAGACCCTGGGGGCATCCCCTGGCTTGGGGAAACACAAGAAGCTTCCCTCAAAAAGCTGATCAGACCCCATTGCCTCCTTCCCCTGTTCCGGTGGCTGTTCCTGTGTCCCTGAGGCACTCCCTCCCTATTCCCTGATTGGCCCTTATCTTTGTACTGCCCCAAGACCAGGGTGACCCCGGGCCCTGGGGAGAGAAAAACCTGGACCCTCCACGTGTGTGTGCCTGGGACCCGAAAATGTTACCTCATGGCTGAATTAAACATCTGTGGATACCATGCACAGGCCCTTTTTGCTTCTTTATCCTGGACTTTCCTAGCAGCTATTCAGGCTGCAACCCTGCAGCTGTGCCAGGTCACCGAAGGCATCAGCAGGGATGACAGAGAGCTAGTTCTGTGACAGGCAGAGCGAGTGCAAGGCACTGAGGCCCTGGAAGAAGCATTGTGGGACCACACGCATCCCCTGTGGCTGCTGCGCCTGCAGCTTCAGCTCCCAGAGGCCGTGCAGGGAGCGGAAAGGTGGCAGCTGCTGCAGGTGTGGGCTCAGGCAGCGCAGCACATTGGCAGCAGCTCCAGCACGCCCAGGGTCACCTGCACCAGCTGCAATGCGGCCACACTCACCTCCAGCAGCGACTGCGGGCCAGGGAAAGCCGGCAAAGCCACGGGAGGCCCTGGAATGCCACCCTGCCCAGTGCCGCAGGTTATTCCCGCCCAGGCCAAGGGGCTGGAGGCGGTGACAGAATGACCCACTCAGGAGATGAGGGAAGGGCCATGGACGGATATTTATAGACAGCAGTAAAGGCTTTGGCACTGGAGGAGCTGGCTGCTCATGGATTAGACAGGGCAACTGTTTGCTGCATGAGAAACTGGCTGATGCCCAAGCCCAGAGAGTGCTGGGGAATGGAACTAAATCCAGCTGGGGCCAGTCTAGCAGGACATGTTCCCTGCCTTGCTAATTGGTGAAATAAATCACTAAAGAGTGACACTTGTAGCTGACAATAAACATCTTGCTCTGGAAACAAGATTGTGGAAAGATAAGCTGGAATTTCTGACAGACACTTTACTTCACAGTCTATTAAAGCTACACCAAACTTTCCCAAAGTAGAAGTTTCTGCACATTCCCTGAAAATGTGCGGGGCTTTTCCCCACAAAGTTGGGATGCTGGTTTTGTGGTTCCGCTCTTGAGAGTTGAGTGAAAGGACTCTGTGCTCACTCTTGCCAGTTTGGTGGTAAGTTACATTGACTCCTAATGTATATTTTCCACTTTTCTCGAGGGAAGTCTTTTCTTGAACTAGTAAGGGGAGGAGCCGCTTGAACTTACTTTCTAGACGGACCCCTTTTGGAGGTTTCGTCCCAAAATTTACCCGAAACCAGCACAAACAGTCACAATGAAAACTTCACCAGTGGCACAAATCCCCAGCCCACCAGGAAAAGAAAGAACATGTAAAGTGCTCCAAACATTTGTCCTGTTTTGCTGCAAAAGTCCTGCTGCACACACTGTGCAGTGTGGAAAGCCAAGAGAAGCTGCAGCTGGTGGCAAATCTTGTGACAGAAGCTTGACCTTGTTCTCCAGGAGAGGTTCTTGGGAAGAGCAGACAGGAGAAGATTCCTGAAAAATTGAAATGGCTTCCCAGAAGTGAAATGAAAATTGTGAAATACAAAGCTGTGTTTTGTGTCAGGTACATACAGGCAACATGTGTATTTGTGATTGTAATATGTGTGGAAATCAACCATGGGACAGTTATAAAGACAAATTCTAATAATAACTGAGGAAAGTAAAGCATGGAAGAAGGCCTTTGAACCTATCCTTTGTTTGCAATTAACCTTTATAAGTCTTAAGTTGATATAGGAGCATTTGAATTAAAGCATTAAGGATGTTGCTTTTTGACAGGAATTTTCTGCTTGCAGTTAAGCCTTAAAGAGTTTTGCAATAATTACCTTTTGAGGTACAATTTTAGAATATTCCTTGTAGTAAGGATCTTTGAAACTATAGCTTAAAAATATATAAAAAGGAAACATGCTTATCTGACGAAAGTGAAGGGAGACGTGCACATCCTATTGATGATCATCGGTCTCAGAGTTATTGATCCAGCTTACATACTTTTATAGTAGTGTTAATTAAGCTCATACATATTGCAAAAGCTGAGCTCATCATTGGTTACAGATTACATGCCAACCCCTCCTTTGTTGCTAATACCTGTGGTTTCTTGTTGAGGCTAATACTTGTTTTCCACATCCTGCTGTTGACTTGTTATTGACCAGCCTCAAGGACTCCATGTTTTCCACCGTGTTTTTCTTATCATTTAACCAAGGACACAGTGTTATTGTTTTTCTCGTAAGGAAAAAGGCTGAGAACTTACTACTTACAGCTGCTTTTTACTGCTTAGCCAGCTGTATATGATCATGGCCTTTTTCTATAAGCCATGTCTGAACAAAGCTCTCCACACTTATCTCACCCCTTGACAAAACAGTGAAAAGCAGCTTGAGAAAGGAAGATGAACATCAACTCAAGGATTTATGGTTTCGACCAAGGGAAGCTGGACATCACTGTTACGTGATTTACAGGCCTTGCAATCAAAAGGTGGACCCACATCTGGAGAACTGTACCTCTCCAGATGGGATACTTCTTCCTTCTTTTGGAAACCAGACCACCACCATCTGGGTGGTGGTGGATACAGGGGATACAGGGATACATCCTGAGAAAAACTAAATCACAATAGTGTATAGAAAAACTAAATCACAATAGTATATAGAATTGTGATGTAAAATTGGGGAAAAAAATGCTGATGAGTAAAAATTAGGAAGAGAAACTGCTGAGAAAGCTGACGAGTACCCCTATAAATACCTCTGAGCCTCAACTATTGGTGTGCAGTTGGAGGAAAAACTTCCCCCACTGTACCCAGCGCTGTATTGCTCATACTTTACTGTATTAATTAATAAATTGATTGCTGCTTGAATATTGGCCTAGTCAAGCTTCTCATTTATACCAAAATTAAAGAAACAATCCAAGATATTTTCCTCTATTTATTTCTATGTTCCCCTTTTCCATGTTGCACTACTTCTCCATCCCATTCATTCCAAATGCACCTCATCTCTAAAATCAGTGACTTAGCAAGTTTTGGATACTCTAAAGTACCATGAGCCACACAAAGTTTTCCTTCCCCTGTTTTTACTGGAAAGCAACACTGGAGATGTAAGTGCAGTGCTGGGCTCAGGTAGGAATCCTACCCCAAGGGAAGGTGGCCCGACAGTGTCTGCCCCTCAGCAAGGATAATGCACAGCAGCAACTGCGGGGATCGCTGTGCCAGTGTGCAGGAGTCAAAGCTCTGCATGTGGGCTCAAGGCTGCAAAGTTCCCGTGTTTGGACAGACAAGGGGGCTGTCGCCGGGGCGCGCGGGGCTCGAACGTGGGGCTTGTGGGGCGAGCGGGGAACAGACACGGGGACAAACGGCCCCGGTGCTTCAGTTGCAGTGGCGGCAGCAGCGGCAGCAGCAGCGGCGGCAGCAGCAGCGGCAGCAGCAGCACCGGCGGCAGGAGCAGTGGCGGCAGCAGAAGTGGCGGCAGCGAAGAGATACTTTTGAATACTCTTCCGCTCTTTCTTTTCTCTCTCTCTCTCCCCCCCTTTCCCGCAGTAGGGCACCCTTCTCTCAAAGTCCCTTGCCCGGTGTCCCTCTCCTCTCCCCACCTCCCTCCCTCCGTGATGGGCCGGGCCATGCCCCCGGCCTGTCCCTGGCCCCGGGCGGGGCTGCCCCATGCCCGGCCCCGGCCGTTCTGCCATGGTCTTGCCTCCGCCCGGCTCTGGCCGTACTGGCGGTGGCGCTGCCGGGCGAGCATCAGTGCCTGGGGTGGCATCGCCGCCCTTTGCCTCCGCCTGGCCTGAGCGTGGCCCCAGACCCGAGGCAGGGTCCAGTCCCGAGCCCGGCCCTGGCTCCTCCTGGGGCCCGCGGAGGACACACGCGGCGTGGCCGCTCCCGCCGCCTCCGCTGCAGCTTCTCCAGCCCGAGCTCCACCGCTCGGCAGCGTGGCCACCGGCCCCGGGCCTCCTGTGCCGCGTTCCGAAGAGTGAACACCTGGGCATGGTCGGCCCAAGGCGGATGAGGGGGCTTGGGGGCCTTTGCTGGCCCCGGGCTGAGTGCTGACAGCCGCGTCCCGCCCTCAGAGAAAGTGCAGGAGGCTCTGCAGGAGCGGCACCGGCTGGGCTCGCTGCTGGGGCGCGCTCCAGGCAGAGCCATGGAGCAGAGAGCCCCAAGAGTGCCCAAGCTGGCCTGGCTGGAGGAGAAGGAGGAAGAAGGCCCTGGAGCTACATCCCAGAACAGGAGACTGAAGAGGTGGTGGCGTTCAGTCCACCGCAGGAGGGTGAGTGGCGGAGCTGGGCTGCAGGGCTGGAGCCTACAACAAGCTTGGCCCCATGCCATGCCATGCCATGCCATGCCATGCCATGCCATGCCATGCCATGCCATGCCATGCCATGCCATGCCATGCCATGCCATGCCATGCCATGCCATGCCATGCCATGCCATCCCACATCCCATCCCATCCCACATCCCATCCCATCCCATCCCATCCCACATCCCATCCCATCCCATCCCATCCCATCCCATGCCATCCCCTGGGGAAATGCCGACAGACAGGACGGAAGAGGGGCCGGGCAGACACCCCGCAGTGGCCGTGTTCCATCCCCCTGGAGCATCCCGGGGCTCTCCCTGCCTTGGCAGTGCAGGACTGGGCTGTGTTCTCCGGCCTCTCCTGCAACCCCTCAGCTCAGGCTGCGCCTGCTCTTTGCCAGATGCAGCCCTGGAACTCACACAAGAGCAAGAACACACCCGTGGCCTCTTCCGAAGAACAGCACAGGTACCTGCAGCCACCCCCACCTGGGCTGGGCCTGCTGTCCCTGCTCAGCCCAGCACCATCTGTGGAGCGCTCCATGCAACATCCCTGGCTTCTTGCCCTTCTCCTACAGATGGTTGTCAAATTCATGAAGAGGATTTGGGAGGAAGAGACCAGCGTCATGGGCACCATGGTCAGAGAGTACCCTCCCATCTTCAAAACCAACACCAGGGCTGCCCTGCTGGATATGCTTGTGGAGGAGGGTCCTTCCAGTCCAAAGCAAGTAAGCAGCCTGTGGCCTGGCTTCCATCCTCCCAGCAATTGCTTGGCTTCCCAAGCCACGCCTGCTGCTCACTGTAAGCCTTGAGGCCATGGCAGTGTGGTGGCAAGGCAAGTACTTTTCTGGGGCAGCTGGGCACATGACTCCCTCTGGCAGCTTTCCAAGTCTCCCCTGCCTTCTCCAGGTGCCCGCCATGGTCAGGTACATCCACCAGTGGCTCGTGGCCAATGATTCTGCTGAGCACAGGCTGGACCAGGCCCTGCTGAATCTCACCAAAGCACACCCGGATGATGCAGTGGTGATGCTCCTGCATGTGGCCCCGTCCTGTGACAGGTATGGGGCCCATGTGCCCAGAGGGCTCAGGCCTCCCAGCCCATCACCCTGTCCTGCCTGTCCCAGGTGTCGGAGCAACAGAGAGTTCCAGGGCCCCTGGCTGCTGCCTTTTCCAGCCCTGGCACGTCAGCCCCCGAGCCTGCTGCCATGCTCCCTTGCTGCCCCTCAGGGGCCTATCCCCACAGGGCTGGGCTGCCTGGGTGCTGCTGGCAAGGGCCAGTGAGCTAAGCCCAGGCCCCTAGGGATGCCCAGGCCACAGTGCTGTGTCTGAGACGCCCCTAAGACAGAGCTCTAACCCTGCAGAGCTGCCATCACCATGTGGAAGAGCATCATGTGCTTGCCCAGGATTGTGGTGCCAGTCCAGCTGATCCTCCTGGATGTGCTGGGGAGCTGGCCAGAGTGCAGCACGTACACCTCCGATGGGGACAAAACGGGTGTCTTTGGCCTGGCTGTGAGTTTCTGCAACTGGCCTTTGCTGGCCCCAAGGCCTCCTCTCCAGCAGCTCTCCATCCTCCTTCCCCCAGGAGGTGGAGCACCCCCTCAGGTGCTGGCCTGAAACCTGGCCCAGGGGCAGCTTCAGGCCCACCAGGCCCTGTGCTCCCCCTGCCAACGTCTCTCGGGGCCTCTCCCTGCCCTGCTCGGGCCCTGCCACATGGACACCTTGGCAATGAATGCTGTCTTGGGGGGCTTTGTCCTTTGCAGGCAACCGTGGTGATGTGGAAGATCCTCCAGGAGCCCTCTGTCCCACGTGTTGTGATGCTGTATTTCCCCTATCTATTTGTTCATCTGCTCTTCCAAGTGTTCTTCAGCACAGAAGAGATGCTAGAGGAGGTGGATACCTTCTGGATGGCATGCCTGGAAGAGCATGGCCTTGCCACCAGCCCCAACAGGTGCTCCATGCCAGTCCTCCTGTCCCTGCCACGTGGCCCGCAAAGGAGCCAGTGCTACCAGTGTGACCTGGGCTTTGCTGTGCACACAGGTTTGCAGTGCAGACCCTGAAGTCCCTGCTCTGCCTTCTCCAGTGTGAGCACATGGTGGTGTCAATGGAAGGCAAGCGTGGCTGGGACACGCTGCTCTGTGTTGATAGCCACCATTCTGCCGTGGCTCTGCTGGTCAGGTGAGACCTCCCTTCTCCCCATTGCTCCTGGCATTTGTGCCCTGTGCCTGGGCTGTCCCACACGGTCCCCGTGGCGGTGGGCCAAAGGGACGAGGGACAGCCAAGCAGACTGGAAAAGGCTGGGAAAGGAGGGTGCCCAGGAGCGGCCACATCTCAAAGGGCCCAGGTTCCCTGGCAGGATGGTGGGGAAAGACAAGAACTGTGTGAGTCAGTGCTGGGAGAGGCTTCCCCCCTGGCTCAGGGTCTTAGTGCCATTTTCTGCCTTCCAGGGAGATGAGCCATGCATCCAAGCCCTTGTGTAAAAGCATCTTATGCTGCCTCCTTGAGATGCTCAGCACAGAGATGCCAGACTGGGATTTCCCTGCCCTGGCATTCCTTGCGGAGGTGAGCTTGAAGGCCAGCATGACCTGGCTGAGCTGCCTCCCAGCTCTCTGCCCTCTCGCCGCCGCAGCCGCCTGGGACGGTGCCCTTGCCCTGCGCTGCTCCAAAATCCCCCCTTCCTCCTTGTTCTCCCCCTTCATACTCAGAGCATGAGGTGCCCTGGTCCAGGGAATGCCGGGGTCAGTTGGGGTCCCCTGTCCTGCCTGTGTCCCCTGCCCAGCTCCCCTGCAGCCCCAGCCCCTCCCCAGCATGGCCAGAGCTCCTTAGGAGAGTCCCTGCATCAATATCAGTCACTGAATGCTGCAATCACCTCTTCTGTAATAAGAACAGCAATAAAAGACACCCTTTAAATTAGGAATACATATTTCCTAGAAGCTCTTTGAACTATTACTCCATAACTGTCAAAGGAAAACCTCCTAAAGAACTGCACTGGAACACAGGGAAATCAAGGCAGAGCCATGGTTTGTCCGGACTTGCTTGATCCTCATGAGCCTCACTGTGCATTTGGAGCTGAGCCCTGGAACCTCAGGGCCTGGGAGGAGATTGCACAAACCTTGCCAGGAGTCAAAGGCAGAAGAAAACCCCAAAGTCTCTCCAGGCATTCATGGCTTCCACTGAGGTCCCTCTCCAAAACAGGCTCCTCATGGACTCCTTGGAGGAGAGAATTGGTGGCCAGGATGGCACAAAAACCTCTGAGACACCCAGTGTGGAAAGGAAAATCCAAAGTACCTTCAACACCTTGAGTGTCTCAAAGCATTAATGAGCCCCACTGAGTGCCAGTGCAAAGCTCTCCAGGGGCTAATTAACGCAGATAATTGGGCCATGATTGTACAAACCTCTCCCAGAGTCTGTATCCAAAGGGAAACACCTTTTTTATTTTAAGTACCTTAAAATAACTGAAGTGCCTTGAAGCATTAGTGAGCCCCACTGAGTGTTGTTACTGACAAAGCTTCTCCAGGGACTAATTACAGCAGGTAATTGGAGGCCGTGATTGCACAAAGCTCTCAGAGACTCCAAGGCAAAAGCAAAAAGCCAAGTTTTTTGAAAAACCTGCAGTCCCTGGGAGCATTCAGGAGCCCCCAGGGCCATTCCTGAACAAGGGTCCCCAGGGACTCCTTCCAACAGATCCTTGAGGCCACTGCGATGTGGGCTAGGGGGAATGCTGAGGGCAGGACAAGGGGCTGACAGTGCCCAGCCTGGCTGGGGCTATGCCAGGAGACCCCAGTGCCTCAGGACAAGGTGTCTCCAGCCCTTGGTGGCACAGACCCTGCTGCTGTGCCCCAGGGCACCAAGACTTGGCTTCTCTTTGTCCCCACCTGTCATCACTGCCTCCAGTTTTCTGCTCTGCCTGGGGCCTGGGGACACTTTCCCTGTCATGTCCCTCAGTGGCACCCATTATAAGTCCAAGAAACTTTGGAGTTGGATTGTGACTTGGAGCTCTGGAGAGGTTTCTTCAGCTCCCTCTCAGGGACTGATGTTCAGGGCCTCAGCACAAAGCCCCAGAGGCTCATTAAAGTCCTTGTGCTGTGTCTGTGCTGCTGAGCTGGGCTGGGCTCCCGGCCCAGAGGCAGCTCCTGGCAAGGGCAGCGCTGCAGAGAGACAGCTCTGGCCAGGAGCATCTCCTGTGCCAGCCCAGTAGGGCTGGGGCACTGCCTGCAGCCACCCTGGGCACCGCACAGAGGCACAGAGAGCTTCAATCAGTCAGGGCTGGGAAGGGGCTGAGAAATGCCTGGGGCACAATCACTGCCAGCCCTTGGCACAGGAACCTCTGGCTGCAGGACAATGCAGCTGCAGCTCCTGCAGGGATCTCCTAAAGCTGGAACATCCCAATGCCTACAGACCCTGTGAGTACATTCTCTGATTGTCTCTTGTGCAGAGCAGCCAGGAGTGCCCAGGGCACAGAATATTCTGATTAGTCTCAGAATATTTCCAAGACAAGGATTTTAATCAAAATGAGGCAATTTCCTAAGACTTTGTCTTCAGATTCTTACTACTGGAGAGTGACAGGGAGGGGGGATAAATATTAAAGGATGATTATGAATTATTAGTTATGAATTTTGACAAGTGGTGCCTGAGACGACCAAACTTTTCCTTTTAGTGACCAGCAGGTTCACAGGAGAACCCTAATATGCCTTCAACCACTCTGCCCATTGACAGCAGCAGCAGCACCTTTGCTGGAGCCATCAGGCTCAGTCTGAGCTGTCCTTTCCCCAAGCTGCAAACAGAACCTGCCCCCAGGTAGTGCCCTGCAAACAGGCAGGGCTCTGTCAGGCCAAGGAGAGTGCACAGAGATTTGGGGTCTGTGAGTGCTGGCACAGGGAGATCAGGCACAGGGAAACACCTGAAGGAGGAAAATCTCGAGGAAGCAGAGAGAAGATCAGGGAAGAAGAGAAAACAAAATACAGAAATGCTGTGGCAGGGAGAGTTTAGAGATGTCCACAGGATCCCCTCCAGTGCATCCCCTCCCTCTGAACAAGCCCCCTCCCTCCTGTGCCCCCTGCAAGCCTCTGCCCTCAGGGCCAGGGCTCCAGGGCATGCAGCACCTCCTGTGCAGGCAGAGCTGCAGCAGAGCCGTGGGGCAGCTCTGCAGCCCCAGGCCCAGTTCCCTCTGCAGAGCACACGGCTGGGAGCAGCTGCCTGGCCCTGGGGGCTCTGGAGGGGGCACAGCTGGCTCAGGGTGATGCTGTCCCCAGTGCCCGGCTCTGGGCAATGCTGTCAGGGCAGCCAGGGAAGGAGCTGCATCTCCCTCAATCCAGCGCCACCACAAGGACACTTGGAAGTCTCCCTGAGATTTCAGTCCGGGCTGGGAGCTTCATCCCAGCATGCAAACCTGTCCTAGAGCATCTCTGAGTGATAAGATCCATGGGGAAAAGGCAGAGGTGTTGTGACACTGAAAATGCTGCTGGGTTAGTGGAATGAGCAACGTGAGTCCTTGGCTACAAAGGTGGAGCTGGGCTGTGGTGGATCCATCTGCTCTCAGCAGTACCTGGAGGTTTTTAAGAGAAATGTGGGAGTGTGAACATCCTCCACCTGAGAAAAGTGAAAGCCCAGAGGAGCTGCAAACAGAATGAAGTGACAAATCATCTGCCCCCAGTCTCCACTCATTGTCTTGCCTCAGGGAAATCACTCTGTTCTACCAGAGGGCAGCAGAAATGCTGAGGGTTTCTGATACCCAAGAACACCAGGAAGTACATGGAAGGAGCTTAAAAAGAAAACATCAGAACTCTGAAACACAAGAGCACGTCTGTGTGTGTTACAAAGGAGGGTGTGTGGGAAATGGCTTTGATTTTGGTTACAGGGATCTCCTCTAACCCTTCACTGTCCTTTTCTCCATGAACAGGTCCCCACATGCAGCCACAGCAAATGTCCAACAGCAGCTCCATCAGGCACTTCCTCCTGCTGGCATTAGCAGCCATGGGGCAGCTGCAGCTCCTGCACTTCTGCCTCTTGCTGGGCATCTCCCTGGCTGCCCTCCTGGGCAACGGCCTCATCATCAGCGCCATAGCCTGTGGCGACCACCTGCACACGCCCATGTTCTTCTTCCTGCTCAACCTGGCCCTCAGTGACCTGGGCTCCATCTGCACCACTGTCCCCAAAGCCATGCACAATTCCCTCTGGGACACCAGGAACACAGGATGTGCTGCACAGGTCTTTTTCTTTTTGTTCTTTATCACAGCAGAGCTTTCATTCCTGACCCTCATGTGCTCCGACGGCTACGTGTCCATCTGCAAAGCCCTGCACCACGGGACCTTCCTGGGCAGCAGAGCTTGAGCCCACATGGCAGCAGCTGCCTGGGCCAGGGGCTTTCTCAATGCTCTGCTGCACATGGCCAATACATTTTCCCTGTGCCTGTGCCATGGCAATACCCTGGGCCAGTTCTTCTGTGAAATCCCACAGATCCTCAAGCTCTCCTGCTCCAATTCTTATCTCAGGGAACTTGGGCTTCTCATAGTTTGTGCTTTTCTGTTATTTGGTTGTTTTGTGTACATTGTTTTCTCCTATGTGCAGATCTTCAGGGCTGTGCTGAGGATCCCCTCTGAGCAGGGACAATACAAAGCCTTTTCCACTTGCTTCCCTCACCTGGGCGTGGTCTCCCTGTTTATCAGCACTGGCACATTTACTCACCTGAAGCCCCCCTCCATCTTATCCCCATCCCTGGATCTGGCACTGTCAGTTCTGTACTCGGTGGTGCCTCCAGCCCTGAACCATCTCATCTACAGCCTGAGGAACCAGGAGCTCAAGGATGCCCTGAGAACAAAGATGACTGGGTACTTTTTAGAAGCAAAAAAGCATTTGTTTTCTGCTGCTTAGTTTTCAGACCCAAACTCATGACCGGCCCAGTCTCTGCCTTCTCAGGTCTTTGGTGATGCCTATGGGTTGTTCTTGACATAATGTCCTCAATTAAATGTTTCTATTCACCCCTCACCTAATTCCCTGTCTGCCTCTTGAATTGGACCCAGAAGCTCTGTAATCCAGGATCTGTACTATTGCTTTGTTTGAACAAAATAAACGACCTTGCAGTGCCTTGTTTTTCTGGGATCCCAGCTCTGGGACCTGCATGAAGTTATAGGGGGGAAAGGGAAGGGTCCCAGCACAGCAGCGCTGCCAGGGAGCAGCAGCACTTGGTCCTTTCAGAGCTGCTCTGCCCAAGTCCACACTCTCTTTCCCAGCCCTTCCGTGGGTGCCAGGCCAGAGTGCTCTGGCAGCTTGGTCACTGTCCTGCTGCGTGTCCATGCTGTGACCACAAGCAGGGACAGGCCATGGGCACTGCTGGGACACAGCTGGGCTCAAGCACAGCAGCTCCATCAGCAAAGGGCATCTCCTGAGGGCACAGCAGGGAGGCTTTGCCCTCTCTCCATTTCCTGCTGTCAGCAATGTGCCCCAGGAATGCGCCCCAGGAATGCCCTGGCACAGCAAAGCCCAGTGCCTGGGGCAGGGGGGGAGTGTGCAGGGGGGGGCTCATAGCAGTGTCCTAGCACAGCCAGAGCTCCCGGGATGGCCCTTAGGGAGCAGCAGAGCAGGGCCTGGGCTGTGTCTTTGTTCTGGGGACAGCCTGGGAAGGTGCCCCAGGGCAATTGTCCCACACCAGCCCCTGCAACCACCACTGCCAGCACTGGCCTCTGCCCTCACCTGCAGGAGGTTGTTTGTCCCTGCATGGAGGGACACCAAGTGACCATGCCAGCAGTCTGTGTTTGCTCTGTACTGAGGAGACTTCAAGAGTGCATCATGTGTGTGTGGGGGGGAGATGAACCCCAGTAAGCACAAACACCATCAGCAGCACCCAGGGGTGGCACAATTCCAGTGGCACAAACAGCACCTTGAGGCCACTTCACTCAAGAGGATTGTCCTCTGGGAAACCACCTGAATTCTTTGCCTGGCTGTGCTGAGGACTGCATGGAGAGAAACATCCAGGGCAGGGAGACTCCAGGGAAAATGCTCAGGACCACCATGGACTGCAGAGAGACATTGGAGTGGTGGCTCTGTCGGGAGCAATCACAGCTGCCTCCCTTCTGAACCACTCTGAGGACCTGGACAGGGCTCTACTGTGTCCTGGGCACTGAGCTGGCACTGAGGGATGTGGAAAAGGCCTTTGGTGTCAGGGATGTTGAGAAGGCTGGGCAGTGTCACTGTGAGACTTCTCTCAAAGCCCTTGGAAAGGCCAGAGCCATCCCAGAGGGTCCTGGGCACCTGGGAAGGGCCGACTGGAAGCAGTCTGCAGACAAGTGGCAGCAGCTCTCTGGCCACAGAGAGCAAGGCACAACTTTCCCAGGCATTGTCCTGGGGAAGGCTGTGAGAAGATCATAGAAAAAAATGAGAAACAATTCTTATCTTCACTTGCTGCACCTGCTGTTGTGAACATGTGGAATGTGTTATGGAGATTTGTTTACCAAAGGGTAAATTCTTAATTGTCCACTGGTGATGGTGTTTGGATTCAAGGACCAAGTGAGTCCACCTGTATGGTGACTGTCTGTAAGGGCGATGGGTTTCTTAATAAGTAGAATATAATAAAGTGATTGATCAGCCTTCTGAGAATCATGGAGTCAATGCTAATTATTACCCCTTTGGGGACTGCTGGTTATGACAAGTGGTGAACCCTGATGTGACCGGGGGGAAGCTCGTGGTTGCGAAAAGGTGCCTGCAGAAATGAGTATCCACATTTCTACAGGGGAGAACATCAATACAAACTTGACCTGGAGCAACCCAGACAGGGGGGGCCTCCAGGAGCCCAAAGTTGAGGGACCAGAGAGAGGAAACTCAGGGTTGGGTGTTTTTGCTGCATCTTGGTCATTTGTGTATTTTGGGGGCCTGAATCTTGGTGTTTTGGAGGCTTAGATGGGTGGCAGATTCCTGGTGACTTCCAGGACTTGGGCAGTAGGAACTCCCTAACCCAATGTGCTCATACATTGTATTTTTCACCAAACCAGGATTTCTCTTTCCCAAACCTTGGCTGGATGGAGAAGGAGGCTGTTAGGAAGATGTCTGGGGACACATAGGCAGGTGAGGAGGAAGTCAGTGCCCCTTTCCCCCTCTCTTCTGCTCCATCTCCCAGCCCAGCACGGACCCTGGCTGCAGGACAATCCTGCTGCCGATGCCATCCTGCCAGGGATGCACAGGGGGGATGTGCTTCCCTCTGGCATGGAGGCAAATCCCATCTCTTTGTCCTTCCTCCCCCAGACAAGGAGCTGAGGACGGAGACCAGGGAGGACAAATCCCCATGGCAGCAGAACCTCATGGAAGAGGACGTTTTGAGCAACTCCACAGCACAGGAATTGAACAGGGAGGAAAATCCCTGGGGATCCTGCAGCAGGAGGGGCTGCAAACCCAGCCTGGGGTGCTCTGAGGAGGAAAGAGCCATCCTGTGCCAGGAAGGTGGACAGAGCTTCAGCCAGAGCTCAGAGCTGGTGATCTGTGGAGCAGCTTCATGATGGGGAGAAGCCCTGCAAGTGCTTGGAGTGTGGGAAGAGCTTCAGGCAGAGCAGCATCCTGATCTGCCACCAGCTGATCCCCACTGGGGAATGGCCCTGCGAGTCTGGGGAGTGTGGGAAGGGCTTCAGTTGCAGCTCAGAACTCATCAGGCACCAATGCATTCACACTGGGGAGAGGTCCTATGAGTGTCCCGAGTGCCAGTGGAGGTTTCAGACCAGCTCCCATCTCCTCGCTCACCAGCGGATTCACAGGGAGGAGAGACCCTTCCACCGCCCCAACTGCAGGAAGGGATTCAAGCACAACTCCACCCTCGTCAGGCACTGGCGCTTCCACACCGGGGAGAGGCCCTGTGAGTGTCCCCAGTGTGGGAAAAGCTTCTCAGACAGCTCTAACTTCAGTAAACACCAGCAGAGTCACTGGTAAGGGAAGCCCTCCAAGTGCCCCAATTGCAGGAAGGGCTTCGTGCGCTGCTCCAACTCCATACCCCACTGGAGGTCCACGTTGGTCAGAGCCCTTCAGACCCACATTTCCAGGGACCTGAGTTGGGAAGACACTTGGCTAGCTATCCCTTTGTTAAGGCCCGAATTTTCTTTTGATTGATCTTCATCCCTTACAACAGTCAAAATTGGGGGGAAAATCAACAAATTCATTGAAGGCATCTAAAGCCTCACTTTTTACAAGTGTTTCAGGGGAATCTGGGATTCAGGGAGATACTTGGGGGGGTTTGGGAGTATTTGATGTGGTTATCTCCCTTTCTTGGCACTCAAAGAGATGAGAGGGTTCAATCTGTCACCTCAATACCACTCAATGCCACTGAAAACTACTCAATCCCTGCCCAAAATTCCTCGATTCCACAGCCCCTCAGGGTGGAATGGGGTTGGAAGAGGATTGGGGGAAGTGTGCTGCAAATCAGGAGGGGTGAGATGGGCATTGGGTGGGATGGGATAGGTGGGATGGGGTTTGGGTGGTGTGAAATGGGGGAAATATGGCTTGGGAAGTGGGTCTTGATGTCCAGCAGGGGTGGGATGGGTTGGGGTTGGGACTGGGGAGCTGGGGTGTGAAACGAGACAGCCAAAGTTCGGGGATGATGAAGGGAGGGGGAACCCATTACTGAATGCGTTTTTGGATGTGAAAACAATGACACCTCCCATGGCCCCAGAGCTCAGAGCAGCTGAGATGGTGCTGGATCCAAGGCCAACTGTGGATCTTTCTCTCCCCCTCACTCTTCTCCTGATTTCCTCTTCTCAAAATCCACACCTTCTCTGGGCAAACTGTTCCAGGAGGGTCTTTTTTCTAAATCCCTACCTAAACCTACTCTCTTTCCATTTGGATCCAGTCTCCCTTGTCCTGTCCTTGCCTGCCCTCGTACAAAGTCCCTGTCCAGCTTTCTTGTAGGTTGCCCTCAGGTACTGGAAGGCCACAGCTCGATCAAGTCTGAGTCTCTTTGCCAGGCTGAAGAAGCCGAGCTGTGTCAGCCTTTCCTTGCAGGAGAGGAGCTGCAGCCCTGGTACCATCTGGGTGTCCCTGCTGGGCCCCCAAGCAGCATGGCCACGTCCCTGCCGTCCATGCCGGGGAGCCCGGCAGAGCCGGTGGCAGCGCTGCAGGTGCAGGGTCAGCGGTGGGGAGGAGACACGGCCCTGGCGGCGGCTCCGGGAGCAGTGATTGGCGCTGGGCCGCCCGCACTGCAGAGAGCCGGGGCCCTTGTGCCTGCCCGTGCGTTCAGGGCGCCTTTCCCCGCCGCTCACCCGCCCGCCCGCCCGCTCGGGGAAACACTCCCTGTGCCGCCCTCAGGGCCGCCCCTCGCCGCTGCCCCGGGGGCTCCCGGCACCAGCTGGAGGGCCCCAGGCCTCGGCCTCACCCTGCTCAGCCCAAGGCCTGGAAAAGCAGATTCAAACACCCACGCAAAAAGTACCCCAGGATTCCAATCTTTTCTCTACAGCACTGCTTTGCTATCAGAGTCTGCATGGGATTATAATGGGATTATAAAATCACCAGGAGAAAAGAGCATGAACAAGTTCTGCTTTGGCAGTACCTCAAGGCTTTGAGGGAGAGGGTGTGGCGCTTACTTGCTCACAGGGATGCACAGAAAGTGTTGAAATGGTAAAAATAGTCCAAACCCCTTAGAATTTGGAAGGAAAACCTGAGGCACTGGCAGCTAGCACCTCAGAAACACCTGGCTTTTGCTTCTCTCTTGCACCTGAGAGCTTCCTGGGCAGGGGCAATTCTTCCAATGGCCATGGCTAGAAAGGGCAGCGAGCAGATGGATTTAGCTTCTCCTGCCAGCCCGGAAATGCCAGTTGTCATTTGTGTGCATGGAGGATTCCGTTTCAGACTCTGAACTGGCGCAGCTGCTCCTCGGGCGCTGCTCACAGGCAGGTGCAGCGGTGCTGCTGCAGCTGTCCTGCACACAGGGAGGGCTCTGGAGCCTCCCCAGGGCCACCAAGAAGCACAGGAGGGAACGTACCCAGGATCTGGTGCAGCACCGTGGGGTTGGGGGGGATCCTTCGGTCTCTTTGATGGGAGAGGGAGCGGGGCAGATGGAATGAAGATGAGACAGGGATCAGACAACCCCACACCAGGCAGCGTTTTCTCCTCTGAGAGCTCCTCTGAGCTGAGCAAGATGGTGAAGCCTGTGGAGCAAATGAGACCCAGGAGTGAGGGAAAGGGTGGCTGGGAAGGAGTCAGATAAAGCCTGTGTGGGCATTTTTCTTTCCAAGGGGCTCCTGGGGAACAAATGAGACAAGAAGGATGTCCCATCCCACGACATTTCCTGGGATATGCTTTGGTGGTGGCCTTGGCAGTGTTAGTGGTCTCAGGTTATTGGGAGGACTCTATGATCTTAAAGGTCTTTTCCAATGGAAACAGTTCTGCAATTCTAAACCTCCATTCCTGCTTTTGAAGGATGCAGTCCCAAATAGACCCACATTTGTGTTTTTAAGGAATTTAGCATCTACCGTTCCTTGAATGTCATAGAAATCAGGCTTTTAATGCTCTCAGAACACTTGAATTCCTTGATCTTAAGCTGTGTGTTTGAACTGAGGTGCTTTTATTCAGAAAGGTTTGACCATGGGATAAATGCAGGCAATTCAGCCACAATGGCACTTGCTTCATCTGCTTTTCTTCTTCCTTTCCCCATGGGTGGCTGATTTGGGACTATTTGTCTTGTACTTTGAGTTCTGGCTCAGACTTGCTCATGCATGTGCTGTAAAATCCTATGTACTCCTTTGTAGAGAAAAATGCTTGCAAACTGCTGGGAATTGCTAGAGACAAGGCTTACAAACCAGGGCCCAGTATGATTAGCCCAGTACCCCTGCTTAAATCTCTGCTTGTATTAAAAAGGAATGAGCTATTCTAACTCACTTGTCCCCTCCCTCACCCCATTTTTTTGCAGCTCTTGGAGCAGTCCTGTATGCCGTTCCTGCTCTTTGTAATCAAATGATTGATGGTTTGTGAAGGCATGGTGCTGCTGTAGCTGCAGCCTGAGTTCAGTGGGAACATGTCCAAAGCACTGGATCCCACAGCAGTGGGCACGGTGAGAGATTTGCCTCTGCTGCCATGGCCATCCAGCCTGGGAAGAGCAGCTGCTGGAGCTTCCCCCATTCTGCCAACAGCAGTCTGCCTCCAGCCTGTGGCCTGTATGGCCATGATTTTGCCAGAGTGTGGAAAATGCATTGTTTGAATGTATTTTGATGGTGTCTGACATCACCTGACTGGAACAGTTTGGTGGGCAGGACGCCCTGTGGGCAGGGCCATGGCAGGGATGGGTGGCTGGCATTGGCACTGGCAGTGTTATTTTCCCAGACAGGTTCCTGGTACAGCTGTGGAGGAGGGCACCAGCAGCTATGTCAGCCCAGTGACCAGCAGCACATGGAGGAGACCCTCATCTGCAAAGAGCTCCTAACCCCTTTGCTCCCCCATGGCAGCGCAAGATGATTCCACCACAGGTGAAGGGCTGCTGCAGGCTGGAGACTCCTGCAGCCAGGCCTTGTTGCAATCTCCTTGCTGCAGCTGTGCCTGGGGGATGTTGGCCTGCAGCAGCACTGCTGATGCCTGGGAATGCTGCTGGGCTCAGAGAGGCAGAGTGTGTACAAAAGCTGCATTCAAAGCGCTGATGGCGAGACCCTGGAGGCGCTGGCAAGGGCAGCAGCTCTTCTTCATTCTGTGCAGGTGAGAGCCCAGCCTTGGAGCCTGTCCCTGGGGACAGGGAAACACCCTGAGCATAAGTTTGAATTTTCAGGGACAGTCCAAATGAGAATTGCTTTGTGTTGCAATGTTGGGTTTGGGTGTGTCTGCAGGAAAGAAAGTGAGAATAAACGCCTTGAACAACAAAGGAGAACTCTGCATGGCAAATTTACACCCTACAGATACACTGATCATATCGGCTCACTGAACACTGGGGGCATCTAATGCAGAGTGCAAAGCTTCTTTGAATAGATAGGAGAGATGAGACTTGAAGAAATAATTTTGCAGATTGAGAAAAAGGGATCAGCCCCAGGGGTCCCATAGACTGGATTTAGTTCTGCCAAATCAAGGATGTCAAGGATGAGTTGTTTTTACCTGCTCTGTTGGAGAGTATTTCAGAATGACTGCCCCTTGCCATTTCCATTAAGAAAATCTGGAATTTTCAGGAACTGCCAGGATCAGAAATGTTTTGAGGCAGATCATGTTTATGTTGGGTTCAGGTGTCTGTGCAATAAAGAACGCAGAGAAAGAAACCCCAGGGAACAATGAAGCAAAGCAAAAGAGGAACGTTTGAAAGGTCAGTTTGTTCCCTACAGCTCTCAGCCAATTGATTTTTGGGTCATCTACTGGGGAGTGCAAAGCTGCTTTTACTTCCACTGCCCAGTGTCAGAACCCAGGAAATTCCTCCGGCTGCCCTGGAGGACTGGAGCCCCTGCCCAGGGGTCTCAGAGACCTTGGCACAGAGCCCAAGACCCCTGTGCCTTTGATCTAGCCCTTGGAAAAAAGGATTACCAACCTTATATGAAGAATTACAAGCCATGAAATTTTCAGTAGAATAATAGTTAGCTTGTCACGGGGTGAAAAATAGGTTTTTGAAGCTTTTAGACTGAGGGCTTGGAGTCCCAAGATGGAGGAATTTGGGTGTGCCTTGTCCTTTTTCCTTCTTCCTAGCCTCAATCTTCAGCTGTGATGTTGGCACTTTTAGACTTGTTTAGAGTAAAAAATTGTCTAACATAGATGATAGGTATTGGAAAGTAATTGTAAACATTGTACACATAGTTTTTAGTAAAAAAAGATAACACCGCCTCAGAGGCAGGTAGAGTGCCTCTGACATTCTTGCTGAGCAGACCTCAGCAGGTCAGGAGAAAGAAGTTTATAGATAAGATACAAAAAACAATCTTGAGACCAAGAAATTAAGAGCTCTGACTGCTTCTTTAACTGCCTGTCTGGGAAAAGAGACTTTCTAACTTATCTTGGGGTCTTCTGACCAGCTAGAGTCCTGAGAGACCGGTGCCATTGTTTGTGTCCCACCACTTTGTTTGATGTGAAGAGAATTAAACAAAATCCCACACCAACAAGCTGCAACCTAGAACTGAGTAGGAATTACAGAAATAAAGGCCCTGAAAAGTAGCTTTGGAAAGGGTCTCCTTCCTATGTTACAGGTAAAAGTTAAGTTAAATAAGGGTATAGTTCAATTATATTGTATTAATTATGTTATATTAATTGTATTATGTTAAAAGGAGGGGTTTATTAGAATGTGCTAGGAGAAGGGTGCAGGGTTTGGTGGAACAGTGCTCTGGTGGGGCAAGGCGAGGTCAAAGATGGATTGGATGGAAGATCTGACCAATCATTCGAAGCCCTGCAGAAACGACTGGTCCAGAATGAACAGTGTTTAGGACCAATGAGAAGCCTGGAAATGGACCAATCGTCATGCAGATCCAAAATGGACCAATCCTGGACTCAAAAGGGGCTATAAATGGGGGGGAGTTCTGTTTGGTCATGGTTCTTCTTTTTGGCTGCTTGCTTTTTTTTGGGGGACAACCCAGTGCACTTGGGGTTAGAGCACTGTTCTGTTTTTGGCTTGCTGTGTGGGTGCCTGGGCTTATCCTGGGTACTCTGTCCTTGTAGCTATTTTGATAAACAAGAACCTCTTTTTCTGGAGGAAGTTTGGTCTCATTCATATTCATAACACCTAGACAGTGTGAAACACTCAGGCCTGGCCCGGCTGGGCTTAGGGCTGGCTGCCCTTGGCAAAGGAATGGAAGGGGATGGAGTTGGGGTGGGGTTTTGCAGCCATGGAAACGAAAGAACCATGGTGAGTGTGTCACAAAGGGGCAGACCCATGCTGGGCTGGTGCAGGTTGTGCTGGACACGGCCCCAGTGGCAGCAGACACGTCTGGCTCTGCCTCTTTGTGCCGAGTGACGGTGATTGGAGTAACCCAGCCTTTGCTCAAAGGCCGCTCAAAGCTCCTGGCGCTGACTGCTCTGAGAGTGTTCCTAAACTCAAACGCAGACAATTCTGCCAGGCAGAAGCACGAGTTCAAACATGGATTTTAATGGAAAAGGAAAGACAACGGAAGGAAAAGGTTAGGATAGAAGGGAGGTGGAAGGCCAAAGCCAAATGGAAAAAAATCCCCCCAGATTTCAAAGAAAACTGGTCCATGGTGGTCAATGCTGACTCTGTGTCAGAGTAGGTGGCTGACAGCTAGAGAGGAAGCTGCAAGGATGCCCTGAGGCATCACAACATTCTATCATTAGTTTACGCTGTCTTCTCATTTTTGACAGTAGCCAAATCACTCCTACTGTCAGCCAGGAGAGGGACTGTGGCCATAACTGACCACAGGTTGGACATGGTCGTGAGATGCAAATTGTGTTGTTTTCTTTGCCATCAATTTTGGGTCTCATTGCAGATTAATTTCCCATTCTTCCTCTGCTTGCTGATAGGGTCTGAGCGTGAGGGTGTGATTACAGTGCTACAGATACGCCAAAAAGGCCTGCCTGCTTGATTGGAGACCTTTGTGGTTTGCAGAAATAACATCACAACTCTGAGAGTTTTCCTGTGGATTCACAGGCCAGCCTCAAGAAGGAATCTTTTTCTCTTTTTATAATTGGAGCATCTATACCTGGCAAAATAATGGAACAGTTCATATTACGTGCCATCATGCAAAATTTGCAGGATGGCCAGGGTATCAGACCCAGCCAGCACGGATTTAGGAGGGGTAAATCATGTCTAACTAACCTGATCACTTTTTATGACCAGGTAACCCGGCTAGTGGATGCAGGGAAGGCTGTAGATGTTGTTTTTCTGGATTTCAGCAAGGCCTTCGACACTGTATCCCATAGCATACTCCTACACAAGCTAGCTGGCCGTGGTCTGGATAGGAATACCCTTTGCT
Source organism: Melospiza melodia melodia (assembly GCF_035770615.1). NCBI lineage: Eukaryota > Metazoa > Chordata > Aves > Passeriformes > Passerellidae > Melospiza > Melospiza melodia. The sequence continues at coordinate 5,024,286 of NW_026948796.1, read as the reverse complement.
GGGTTCACAACTGGCTGGATGGCCGGGCCCAGAGAGTGCTGGTGAATGGTGTCACATCTAGCTGGCGACCAGTCACCAGTGGTGTCCCTCAGGGGTCTGTGTTGGGACCAGTTTTGTTCAATATTTTTATTGATGATATGGATGAGGGCTTAGAGTCTTTTATTAGTAGTTTTGCTGACGATACCAAATTGGGAATGAGTGTAGATCAATTAGAGGGGTGTAGGATTCTTCAGAGAGACTTGGAAAGGCTGGACATATGGACGGAATCAAACGGGATGAGCTTCAATAAGTCCAAGTGCCGAGTATTGCACTTCGGCCATAATAATCCCCTGTACCGATACAAGCTGGGGATGGAGTGGCTGGATAGTGCCCAGGTGGAAAGGGACCTGGGGGTGCTGGTTGACAGTCGATTGAATATGAGCCAGCAGTGTGCCCAGGTAGCCAAGAGGGCCAATGCCATCCTGGCCAGTATCAGAAATGGAGTGGCCAGCAGGAGCAGGGAGGTCATTCTTCCCCTGTACTCGGCACTGGTGAGGCCTCACTTAGAGTATTGCATCCAGTTCTGGGCCCCTCACTTCAGGAGGGACGTCGAGTTACTTGAGCGTGTCCAGAGGAGAGCAACGAAACTAATAAAGGGCTTGGAACACAAGCCATATGAAGAGCGACTAAGGGAGCTGGGGTTGTTCAGCCTGGAGAAAAGGAGACTAAGGGGTGACCTCATCACTCTCTACAACTTCCTGAAGGGTGGCTGTAGTGAGCTGGGGGTCGGCCTCTTTCTCCGGGCGACAACGGACAGAACAAGAGGACACAGTCTCAAGTTGCGTCAAGGTAGATGTAAGTTAGAAGTAAGAAGGAAATACTTCACAGAAAGAGTGGTCAGAAACTGGAATCATTTACCCAGTGAGGTGGTGGAGGCATCATCCCTTGAAGAATTTAAAAAAAGACTGGATGTGGCACTTGCTGCCATGATCTAGCTGAACGGTTAGAACATCGGCTGGACTAGATGATCTTATAGGTCTCTTCCAGTCTTGAAATTCTGTGATTCTGTGATTCTGTGATCTTTCCCTTCAAACTTGCTACCTCAATACTGCTAAGAGGAATTAAATGCAGGCTAGTTCCATGAGAAATAAAACCAAATAAATTTTCTCAATAATTAAAAATTATTCCCCTTGAGCACCACATCCATTAGATGTGTTGATGATAAAGGTGGGAGTTCACCTAACAGACTTCTCCCCTTACGAGCATGGCTCAACCTCACACATAGGTGAATGGGGAGCTGGGCCAATCTCTGCTGGGAGGAAGGGTCTTGTGGCAGCCCAGAGAGGCTGTGCACATTGCCAGGGAACAGCTGAGCCCTGCATGTGCCCCTGCAATGAGCTGTGCTGCTGCCAGTGCCGCTGGAGCTGTGGGGCTGCTGAGCTGTGGGGCAGCAGAGGAGCAGGAGGGCGCGTGTGCAGCTGAGCCATTCCTGGAGAGCACAGGGCTCTGGGTTCCCTGCTGTCCCAGGGCAGCCCAGAGGCCAGGCTGTGCCTGTGCTAGCCCTGGGCAAGTGGCTCAGGGTTGTGCCCTGGCCTGCTTCAAGTGTCTGCCAGCAGGAGCATGTTTCCCTGTGCAGCTGTATAGACATTTCCAGGAAATGTGTCCCAAGAAATATGGAGCTTCAGATGCTTTAGGTTTGCATTGTGGCCTCTGTTACATTTTGTGTCTCCACTTTGCAGGCCTGACCGGCTACCGTCTTGCCAAGAGGTTTTCCCTGGCAAGTTCCTCCATGCTCCTTCCCTCCAAGCCGTTGCCTCCCATCCAGAAGAGCTCTCCTCGTACCAAGCCAAGCCCAACATGCAGCAGAGAGCAGGAGAATGGGGAAAATGGCACCGGCTGGGATGAAGAGAGGAGAAAAAAACAGGAGCTGAGTCCAGAGGGAAAAGGATATAAGGTAAGGAGACCAAGCAAAGTCCTGTGTGGCAAGTGTTCAGTTTATGTGCTGCTGGCAGAGCTCGGAGAACTTTTCCCTGACAGGAACTGACCCTTTCAGTGAAGTTTGAACAGGTTCTGGTTTGTCTCTTTAGCTGGGCCAGAAATGATGGGGTACTGAGAATGAGTGTGCACCTGCCCCTGCTGTCTCCAGCCCCATTCCTGGCCATGGCATGGGGGCCCTGGAGCACCTTGGGCAGACAGAGAGCTTGCAGAGAGCAGCAGGGCAGGGGAGCTCTGCTGAACTTCCTCAGTGCCAGGGAGCCTGAGATGATGGATGTGTGGGAGCAGGAGAGCAGCCAGCATGCTGAAAGCTCAGCAGCACCTGGGCTCAAAGGCTGCTGGGCAAGTGTAGAAGGGAAGGGCGGCAGCAGAAGAAATGAGGGGCTTGAGAAAAGCAGGTTTTGACATCCTGCAGAATGGCTTTGTGAGGTCTTGGCTGGAGATCAGCACTGGCTGTGAGACACCTTAGGGGCAGGGAGAGAACAGTGATCTAAAGCCACTGCCATGCCATCCTAAAGGGCAGTGGAGGCAGTGGCACACCAGAACATCCTGATGTCAAACATGTGAATGCCAGCTGGGAATGCAGCCACACTTGCAGAGGGTGAGCACGAGGGCAGAGGTGGCAAATGTGTGACATGGTCTCTCCCTCACCACTTCGTGTTCCCTTCCCCATCCTGGGCCAAGCTGGATGATCAGTTTGACATTTCCTGGCAGGTCCCAGTTAGATGCATGGCTAAATGTCTTGAGCCAAGAATGGGGGCAAGGCTGATGCTTGATCTGATCACTATGTTCTACTCTTTCCAGACTTCCTTGCTGTATTCCAGTGGAGGGGATATGAAGAAGGGGTCACTGGGACCACCTCTGATCCCCCCCATACGCAGGGCAGTGAGTCCCCCTCTTGGCAGTGCTGCAGGGTCCCTGCCAAGCTCTCCTCAGCTGGAATTCCAGGAGTCCCAGGAGATGAGGTAAGTCAAGGTGTCTGCTGCTGCAGTGTGCTGTTCAGCTCTCTCTTGGCATCTCGTGGGGTCATTTTGCCCAGTCAGGTGTCCCATGTATTTAGGCAAACCTCTGTGTATTCTCCATTTTGGCCATCTATGATGATCCAGCACAATGTCAAAGGCAACACCAATGCCCTAAGAGCAGAGGTGGTGGTGGGGAAGAAGAGGCAGGGTTTCAAAGCATCTCAAGATGGGTCATCTGCTGAACCTTTGCCATTGTTTCATACAGAGCTTGGCCAGCTCTCTGTGAGTCCAGCAACTGAAAACTTAAGGACAATGAATTAGCTTTGCATCCTGTTGGGTTTATGAGTTACATATGCTCCTTTATCATAGTGACCATCCTAAGAAGTTTTGCCTCCTTTCATGGTACGCCCATTCTCTCCATTCTCTTTCTACCTCCTCACATGTTCTTTTGTCCTCCATTTTCTCCAGGCCAGAATCCAGCAGCATAAACAAGGGAAAGAACTCTGAACATGCAGGTAGGTACAGGGCATGTCTGTCCTAAAATGACCATTGTAGTCTTGACTCAGGGGTGACATTTGGAAAGCTTGGTGAAAACCCATTAAATTTAAAAATTTCTTTAAATTCATTTCAATTTCTTGATGGGCTCAGTGGACTCTCTGAGAGCACAGTTACTGGGCCTGTGCTCCAGTAGTGCAATGAAAATTCCTCCAGTGTGAAGTGTTGAGTGGCAGGTGCTGGAGTGGTACCTTGGGGCCATAGGGATGCAGTGCAAGGCAAGAAAACATTCCTCTCCATCCTGCACATGGCTTTTATCTCCCTGCAGCCTTTCTAGTGTCACAATTAGTAGGATAAAGAAGGCATTTAGCATGAAATGAGAAATGTTCCCACTCCTTCCTCTGCTTATGAAGCAGAAAACCTTTCACTGGGGCAGTTTCTGAGCGGAACCCTTTGAGATGTGAAGGAGATTCATGGACATTGCCTGGTATTGTATTGGCAGAAATAGGGAAACCACCTCTGACAGCATGTCCTTATAAATTTTCCAGTTAGGGAGAAAGAGCCTTCCAAAGGGATGCATCCTACGCAGGGTGTGAATTTGTCATCCTGTGACAGCACAAGCCCAAAGCCACCTATGGCAGGTTCACAGTGACAAATCTCTTCCCTGGCTCTCTCTGCCTGTGTCAGTGTTGCAGGCTGAGGCTGGGGCAGGAGATGCCTTCTGCCTTGTCCCTGTCCCTGCCTTGCCTGATCCCTGACAAGTGGAATTGTGCCAGACAAAATGCAGTCTCTGGTGCATCTGGGTCAGGCAATGCTTTCAAGTTGAAAGCCTCAATGACGCTGCTGTTGTTCCTTTGGCATCTCTGGGTGTGTAATGAATGATAGGAGAGATGAGACTTGGAAAAATAATTCTGCTGATGCAGAACAAGGGATCAGATTCCCTGGTCCGTTTGGGGGTCAGGGTTAGTTCTGCCAAATCCTGGCTATGGCCCCTTTGGAATGACTCCTTAATTACTGATATGAAGCTGGAATGCTTAATGCAGCTAGGGAATAGTACTGCTCAGTAAGTAAGGTGTCATTTTTTCTGGACTAATTCTGTACTAGAAATTACTTAACTCATTAAACCTTATCAGTTGCAATTTTAAAAATGATCTAGCCATTCTTCAGGGATAAAAAAATACATATTTAAGAATGGGTTTCATTTTATGATCTGCCCTATGTAATCTCCTCTAAAATTTTTTGAATTGTTATAAACTGCCATGAACAGAAATGTTTTGAAGCAGGCATGTTTATGTTGGGTTTGGGTCTCTGCAGGGAAGACAGCACGGAATAAAGCCAAGGAGCAATGAAGCTGAGCAAAACCAAAATATTTGAAAGCTAATTTGTTCCCTGCATATTTGGGTCCTTGAATACTGGGGACTTGTAATGGGGAGTGCAAAGCTTCTTTTACTTCTAACATGGGGTGCCGTTGTTCATGTACCAGCACTTCCTTTCTTGTGAAGAGAAATGGAATGAGTTTGGAACTAAACAAACCTAACCCAGAACTGAGTGGGAGCAAAGGCCATGAAAACTAGCTTTGGAAAGCAATTACTTCTTAGGGGTAATTGTCAAATTCTGGAGACCACTGTGGGTTGCCTACTGTTTGGAAGGAAAGGGATTTCAAAGTAGTGGATGGGAAATGAGCAGCACCTAAGCAAAGCAGTAGAGGCTTTCTGTCTTGCCTTGCCAGCTCCATACAGTTAAGAGGAATTCTAGTAATGCTAATATAATAAAAAAAAAAAAAAAACAGAGTGATCTTCTGAATAGTAAAAAACACTTGGATAACTAATCGATCCTTGGAGAGATTGATTGTAAGGCTGGGAGTTCACCTAACACACTTCTCCCCTTACGAGCATGGCTCAGCCTCACACAGAGGTGAGGGGGGAGCTGGGCCAATCTCTGCTGGGAGGAAGGGTCTTGTGGCAGCCCAGAGAGGCTGTGCACATTGCCAGGGAACAGCTGAGCCCTGCATGTGCCCCTGCAATGAGCTGTGCTGCTGCCAGTGCCCCTGGAGCTGTAGAGCTGCTGAGCTGTGGGGCAGCAGAGGAGCAGGAGGGCGCGTGTGCAGCTGAGCCATTCCTGGAGAGCACAGGGCTCTGGGCTCCCTGCTGTCCCAGGGCAGCCCTGAGGCCAGGCTGTGCCTGTGCTAGCCCTGGGCGAGTGGCTCAGGGTTGTGCCCTGGCCTGCCTCAAGTGTCTGCCAGCAGGAGCATGTTTCCCTGTGCAGCTGTATAGACATTTCCAGGAAATGTGTCCCAGGAAATATGGAGCTTCAGATGCTTTAGGTTTGCATTGTGGCCTCTGTTACATTTTGTGTCTCCACTTTGCAGGCCTGACCGGCTACCGTCTTGCCAAGAGGTTTTCCCTGGCAAGTTCCTCCATGCTCCTTCCCTCCAAGCCGTTGCCTCCCATCCAGAAGAGCTCTCCTCGTACCAAGCCAAGCCCAACATGCAGCAGAGAGCAGGAGAATGGGGAAAATGGCACCGGCTGGGATGAAGAGAGGAGAAAAAAACAGGAGCTGAGTCCAGAGGGAAAAGGATATAAGGTAAGGAGACCAAGCAAAGTCCTGTGTGGCAAGTGTTCAGTTTATGTGCTGTTGGCAGAGCTCGGAGAACTTTTCCCTGACAGGAACTGACCCTTTCAGTGAAGTTTGAACAGGTTCTGGTTTGTCTCTTTAGCTGGGCCAGAAATGATGGGGTACTGAGAATGAGTGTGCACCTGCCCCTGCTGTCTCCAGCCCCATTCCTGGCCATGGCATGGGGGCCCTGGAGCACCTTGGGCAGACAGAGAGCTTGCAGAGAGCAGCAGGGCAGGGGAGCTCTGCTGAACTTCCTCAGTGCCAGGGAGCCTGAGATGATGGATGTGTGGGAGCAGGAGAGCAGCCAGCATGCTGAAAGCTCAGCAGCACCTGGGCTCAAAGGCTGCTGGGCAAGTGTAGAAGGGAAGGGCGGCAGCAGAAGAAATGAGGGGCTTGAGAAAAGCAGGTTTTGACATCCTGCAGAATGGCTTTGTGAGGTCTTGGCTGGAGATCAGCACTGGCTGTGAGACACCTTAGGGGCAGGGAGAGAACAGTGATCTAAAGCCACTGCCATGCCATCCTAAAGGGCAGTGGAGGCAGTGGCACACCAGAACATCCTGATGTCAAACATGTGAATGCCAGCTGGGAATGCAGCCACACTTGCAGAGGGTGAGCACGAGGGCAGAGGTGGCAAATGTGTGACATGGTCTCTCCCTCACCACTTCGTGTTCCCTTCCCCATCCTGGGCCAAGCTGGACGATCAGTTTGACATTTCCTGGCAGGTCCCAGTTAAATGCATGGCTAAATGTCATGAGGCATGAATGGGGCAAGGCTGGATGCTTGATCTGATCACTATGTTCTACTCTTTCCAGACTTCCTTGCTGTATTCCAGTGGTGGGGATATGAAGAAGGGGTCACTGGGACCACCTCTGATCCCCCCCATACGCAGGGCAGTGAGTCCCCCTCTTGGCAGTGCTGCAGGGTCCCTGCCAAGCTCTCCTCAGCTGGAATTCCAGGAGTCCCAGGAGATGAGGTAAGTCAAGGTGTCTGCTGCTGCAGTGTGCTGTTCAGCTCTCTCTTGGCATCTCGTGGGGTCATTTTGCCCAGTCAGGTGTCCCATGTATTTAGGCAAACCTCTGTGTATTCTCCATTTTGGCCATCTATGATGATCCAGCACAATGTCAAAGGCAACACCAATGCCCTAAGAGCGGAGGTGGTGGTGGGGAAGAAGAGGCAGGGCTTCAAAGCATCTCAAGATGGGTCATCTGCTGGACCTTTGCTATTGAATTCCTCTGTAATTGTTGTGGTGACATTTGGGGACTGTACTGCATGGGATAGGTGTGTGTGTGCCTGTGCCTGTGGCTCCACAGTGAAATAAGATGCCAGATAAATTTTGCAGTATAGATGTAAAATCTGTTGTATAATCCGATTGGTATTTAATATTTTGATCTGGGCTTTCGATGAAAGATGGAAAGGTGCTATAGAAGAGGCATAGGACTGTACCTGATGGAAAAATATTGGCTTGGATATGCAAAAGAAAATGTAGCTATTACCCTTATGCAAGAGCTAACAATAAAGAGGGAGTCACAGAAGTATCATGCCAATTGCGAATCTTCAGTGGGGCTTTTAAGGTGTGATCTGAACATCCTTCCCTAGCAGCTGAGTTGGAAACCAGCCTTTTTTTTCTTGAAAGAGCCAGCAGGTGTAATATCATTCTCAGGAGACAGCAGTGCTCTGACCACATGTAGCACGAGGCTTGTCACCAGGGTAAGGCGCAAGCAGGCAAAGTCAAGCTTTGGCAGCTGTACAAAAGTAGCTGCCCTCCATTCAGAGTCATGATTCAGCTCAGCAGCTCTTGCTGCTTCAGAGAGGCTTCAGGAGCCACTTGGCTCCAAGAGGAGAGGCAGCAGAACTGGGGAGTTCTGATGCAGGTAGAAGAATTACTGCTGTGTTTTAGCTGGAGCTTAGCCATCTCTGTGTGACTCCAGCAATGGCAAACTTAAGGACAATGAATCAGCTTTGCATCCTGTTGGGTTTGTGTGTTTCATTTCCCCCTTCATCACAGTGACCATGTTTAAAAGTTTTGCCTCCTTTCATGGTACACCCTTTCCCTCTCATCTCTTTCTACCTCCTCACATGTTCTTTTGTCCTCCATTTTCTCCAGGCCAAGACCCAGCTGCAGAAGCAAAGAGAACTCTGAACATACAGGTAGGTACAGGGCATGTCTGTCCTAAAATGACCATTGCATTCTTGACTCAGAGGTGACATTTGGAAAGCTGGGTTAAAACCAATTCTTTTCAAAATTCCTTCAAATTAATTTCAGTTCTTTGATGGGCTCAGTGGACTCTCCCAGAGCCCAGTCTCTGGGAATGTTCTCTGGTGGCACAGTGAAAATTCCTCCAGGGTGAAGTGTTTAGTGGTACCTGGGGGCCCCTGAAATGCAGCGCTGGAAGAGGATACCTTCCTCTTCATCCTGCTCATTCTTTTTATCTCCCTGCAGCCTTTCTAGTGTCACAATTCATAGGATAAAGAAGGCATTTAGCATGAAATGAGAGATGCTCACACTCCTTCCTCTGCTTATGAAGCAGAAAATCTTTCACTGGGGCAGTTTCTGAGCGGAGCCCTTTGAGATGTGAAGGAGATTCATGGACATTGCCTGGTATTGTATTGGCAGAAATAGGGAAACCACCTCTGACAGCATGTCCTTATAAATTTTCCAGTTAGGGAGAAAGAACCTTCCAAAGGGATGCATCCTACGCAGGGTGTGAGTTTGTCATCCTGTGACAGCACAAGCCCAAAGCCACCTATGGCAGGTTCACAGTGACAAATCTCTTCCCTGGCTCTCTCTGCCTGTGTCAGTGTTGCAGGCTGAGGCTGGGGCAGGAGATGCCTTCTGCCTTGTCCCTGTCCCTGCCTTGCCTGATCCCTGACAAGTGGAATTGTGCCAGACAAAAAGCAGTCTCTGGTGCATCTGGGTCAGGCAATGCTTTCAAGTTGAAAGCCTCAATGACGCTGCTGTTGTTCCTTTGGCATCTCTGGGTGTGTAATGAATGATAGGAGAGATGGGACTTGGAAAAATAATTCTGCTGATGCAGAACAAGGGATCAGATTCCCTGGTCCGTTTGGGGGTCAGGGTTAGTTCTGCCAAATCCTGGCTATGGCCCCTTTGGAATGACTCCTTAATTACTGATATGAAGCTGGAATGCTTAATGCAGCTAGGGAATAGTACTGCTCAGTAAGTAAGGTGTCATTTTTTCTGGACTAATTCTGTACTAGAAATTACTTAACCCAATAAACCTTACCTGTCTCACTTTTATTACTGACTATAGCATTCTACAGGATGAAGAAATCCAGGTTTAAGACACTCATCCTGCTTGGCTGCCATATGATTTTATTCTCTGTGCAGCCATGTAAAGAACTAGTTCTCTTAATTCTAACTGCTTTGTTGGAGAATATTTCAAAATTACCTACCCTCTGCTATTTCCATTAGGAATATTTTGAATTGACAGTATTAGCCAAGATCAGAAATGTTTTGAGGCAGGTCATGTTTATGTTGTGTTTGGGTGTCTCTGCTGAAAAGACAGCAGGGAATAAACCCCTGGAACAAGTAAGTAGAGCAAAATTGGAACTTTGGGATGAGCACTTTGCTCCCTACCAATACAGGCTCACAGAATACTGGGTACATCTAATGCAGAAAGCAAATCTTCTTTTTTATCTAAAACGTGGTGCCATTGTTTATGTCCCAGCACTTCTTTTGTTGTAAAGAGTAATGTAAAAATCCCAAAAATGCAAAACCCAACCTGGAATTGAGTGGGACCTACAGAAACAAAGGCCTTGAAAATTACTTTTGAAAACAATTACTTCCTTGCCAGTGTCAGATTCTAGAGAGCACTGTGAGTTTCCAATTTATTTGGAAGGAAAGGGATCCTGTAGTAGTGGGGAGGCAACGGGCACCACATGAACTAGTAGAACCCTTCTCTCTTGGCTTGCCAGCTCCATATTGTCCAGAAAAATTAAACTGATGCTCGTTTAATGAAAAATGAAAAACCAAGCAATCTTCTCAGTAACTAAAATACGCTTTGAATTCCTCACCCCTTAGATGGATTGATTGTAAAGGCATGAGATCAATTAACTCACTTCTTCTCTTGTACCTGAATGTCAGCTTCTTCTGAGCCTACAGCAAAAAGTCAGAGGAAGAATGGAAAGAGCTCTTGGTACAAGACAGGAGCTGGGATGCCTCTGTTCCCAAGGAAACCGGCTGAGCTGTTGGGCTTGGAGCCTCCTGTGCTGGAGCCCGGCCTTGGGAATGGAGGTCTGGGCTCGCGGGCGGCTCAGGGGCCTTGGCCCAGGAGCCCCGGCAGAGCCGCGGGGCAGCGCCGGCCCAGGGGCACTGCAGGGAGGACAAGCACAGAGGGCAGGGGGAGCTGGGCTGCTGGCTGACAGGAGGAAGGGTCTTGTGGCAGCCCAGAGAGGCTGTGCACATTGCCAGGGAACAGCTGAGCCCTGCATGTGCCCCTGCAATGAGCTGTGCTGCTGCCAGTGCCCCTGGAGCTGTAGGGCTGCTGAGCTGTGGGGCAGCAGAGGAGCAGGAGGGTGCATGTGCAGCTGAGCCATTCCTGGAGAGCACAGGGCTCTGGGCTCCCTGCTGTCCCAGGGCAGCCCAGAGGCCAGGCTGTGCCTGTGCTAGCTCTGGGCAAGTGGCTCAGGGTTGTGCCCTGGCCTGCCTCAAGTGTCTGCCAGCAGGAGCATGTTTCCCTGTGCAGCTGTATAGACATTTCCAGGAAATGTGTCCCGTGAAATATGGAGCTTCAGATGCTTTAGATTGCATCTCCGCCTCTGTTACATTTTGTGTGTCCATTTTGCTGGCCTGACTGACAGCAGTGGTCCCAAGGAGGTTACCTTGGGATCTGTAGTTTCCCTGCCAACATCCCAAATTCTTTTACCTTCCAAGGCCCTCCTTTCACAGAGCTGCTATCTAAGTCTCCTTTTTTATTATTTTGCTGACCATTCTGCAGGAGCAAAAAAACCTGATTTAAGACATTGGATTTTTTTTACTGCATTGCCACCTAATTTATCCTCTGTGAAGCTATTGTATATAATTGCAACTAGAAAATGAGCCTTTAGTCAGCCTGGCCTGAAAGTGGCCCAATCTCATACAGTTTAGAATGAAAATCCTTGGGGAAAATGAAATATCTAGTGTCAAGAACACAGTTCACCCTTGGGTAGCACTCCTGCAATGCTCAGATTTTCTTTGAATGTCCTCTGAAATATTCTAACCAAGAGAAGACAATGTTGGTCTAAATGCATCCAGGTATTACAACCTGGGGCTTCTTTCAGGAACCGGAAAGATGATGTTTACTACAATCAGCACGAATAAGGGCAGATATGAATCTCTGTCAAGAGCAATCTCCATCTCTGCCCTTCTCTATCACACACAAAGGCTCTCCAGCATGCAGGGGCTGGGGCCTTCATCAAGCAGCAGGTGTCAGTCTGCTGGCCAACAGAGTCATGTCATGTTTGCTGCCAGTAGCCCATCCCTTGGGAGAGGGTCTAGGCATTGTACCTTGCTGCTCTCAATCCCAATCTCTGTGTCTTGAGAGCTCTGCACTCTGGAACCTGTTTTGCCTGTTGCCCAGCATTGTGTTTTTTGGGGATTGAAGTCTGTCAGAGGTATACAGGAATCTTTGCTTCCATTCCCAGGCCTCCCACTGAGCCAGGCCAAGGAGACAGATCATCCCACCAGTCCTGGTCTTACGAGGGACAAAGAGCTGCGGGATGCCTTTGGAAAGGTAAGGGATAAGGACAGGGATGAGCGAACTTCCTTTCCAGTGGCTGTTTAGTGCTTGGCCCAAAATGTCACTGAAAATCATCATCTTCCACTCTTGGGGAATGGGGATTCCCTTGGGAATATATTGGACAGCTACAGAACCATTGCTTGGCTATTTCCAGTGGTGCCAAGGTCCCTGATTTGGAGATGGTGCTAAGGTCATGCCAGAAGCATTCTTTTTGTGCAAAGGCTGTTTTAGAGAAGTTCTGAATGACAGAGCAAGCTACACATCAGTGAATGTGGGCAAAGTGCATCCTTGGAAGCAGAGAGGCAAAGATTCTAATGTTGGGTGCAAGCAAGGCTGCAAAAGAAAATGGGAGAGGTTGATTTTTCCTGGTTACCTTTGTGGCTGTATCTCACAGCCCTCTCATTCTCAAGTTTTCTGCTCATGAACATCAATGCTTCTGCAACTTGTTTTCACATGACTCCTCCTTTTGGTCTCCTGGTCTCAGAGATCAAGTCCTTCAGAGTCCTTCAGAGCTGAAGGACTTTTCAGAAGGCTTTTCAGAAGCCAGGAAGTGAGAAACAGCTGCAATTCCTGGCCATGAGTGTTAAGCAACAGCTCATTAGCCCTCCTTGCTGGGTATTGCACATGGATTTTATTCTCCTGCCATGGCCTGTAGGAACTGAACTGCCTGCTCCCTGGCCATGTCAGCTCTTCCTCTTCTTTGGAGCACTCCTATGACTTTCATGCTTCAAGCAGCGCTTCCTGACATTGGTTGCAGTTGCAGCAGTGTAAGGTTGTGGCACTGAAGTGTTCCACCTCACTGTGTGTAATTGCCAAGGTGAGGACAGGAGACATTACTCTGAAACTGTTGGAATGTTGATGGAGCTGCATTGAAGCCTAGGGCACTCTGTGGACTCTGTGCTCCTGATGAGATGTTGTGTGTGGTTTGTGTATCTCTGCTTACAGTCTATGATGTATTTCCATTGCACCCAGATCCGTGCTGCTTTGTGCATGTTGGCTCAAAAGACCTTGGGGCGGAAGGACGCAGAGCTTTTGGAGAGAGAGATGAAGAAAAGGAGACAAAGGAAAACATCATTGCCACCTATTCCTGAGACAGTCAAGCGTGGGCATGCAGCTGAAGCAAGTAAGTAGTGGCTACACTTGTGGTGGTCCTTTTTGACCACTTGCTTGCCCTTTGCGCAGTGTTGCAATCAGACTGGGGAGCTGTTCAGCTTGCATCTGAGTGGAAGCTTGCTTGGGATTTAATTCTGTTTCCCAAAGAAAAATACAGAGGCATGAAGTGTCTTGCCCACGGCCTCGCTGAGTCAGTAACAGAATATCAGCTTCCCTCCTTCACCTCTAAAGTCTTTCAGAGTAGAAAATTCTGTCTTGCAAAGTACACTGGGGCTTCAGACTCTCTTCTGGAGAGCAACGTCCAGGGAAGGGGAGTCCAAAAGAGTGCTTTTTAACCAGGCTGCAGCCTGGAAGAAACAAAATTCAGCTCCTTGTAATGAAAACACCAGAGATCCTTCTCCTGCCACTCCCTGCTGAGGAGCTGGCACTGTAGGGCTGTGCTGAAGACCCAGCCAGGGCTTCTGTTGCAGCCCCAGGAGCAGCAGCATTCCTAACTGGATCCCGGCTGAGGGGCTCTGCCTGCAGGGCTGTGAGCACTGCCTGAGGGTGGCAGCGGGGCCCTGAGGAGGCAGCACTCAGCCCGAGGGCAGCACGCAGGGTTATCTGCACTTTCCTTTGGCAACTGCCCCTGCCAGCCTCTGGAACAGGAGAACAAAGGCAAAGCAATGCTGGGTTTCCTTGTTTCTTAGAGGAAGCATCACTGCAATTTGGTTTTAAGCTAGAATAAGGTAGATTTAGATTAGACATAAGGGAGAAATTTTTTTATAATGAAGGGGATGAAAAGCTGGAAGGTTTTCCCAGAGAAACTGTTGTTGGTCCATCCTTGAAGGTGTTCAAGGCCAGCTTACATGGGGCTCCGAGGAACCTGATCAGGATGAAGATGTCCCTCCTCACAGGGGTTGGACTAGATGATATTTAAAGGTGCCTTCCTACCCAAACTCTTCTAAGATTCTGTGACCATTGTCCCATGTTAGTGTTATACTTGGTATAAAGTGGTATTTCATTGTTATACTTGAAGTTCTTTGGGGTAACAAGCAGATGTTACCCAGCTCCAGCAAGTTTTCTGGTCCTTGCATTGTCACCCTGTCCAACACTCTCCCCTTACAAGCTCCTCTTTGGTCCCTGCAGCCTTTAGCCTACCACCTGTTGATGACACAGCTTCTAGAGGGCATAGAAAACACCCTGGTAGTGCCTTGAAGGAGAAGGTCTTGAGGAAGCAGGACAACATGCCCTTACTGCCCAATACACCCATCATCCATGGGGATGGCGGCTTCCCATGCAGCTCCTCAGGTAAGCCTGCTCCTGAAAAGGCAGCTTTTCCCACTTGGGTTTTTCCTTGCACAAGGAGCACAAACTGCCTCCTGCCTCAGCCAGCACTGCTGGGATCTTGGCTCCATAGTCTGTCCTGAGAGTGAAAAGCAAATCTACTTTTGAGTTACTCCAGCTTGGACGTACTGGAGCAGTTGGTTCTTAGAGATCCATTGGAAAGTTGAACTGAATAAAGTCGTGGTAAAGGCCTAATCTCTGGCTTTTGCCCATCCTAAGAATCCAAACTACAGCACTGGTGCCAGGAGGCAGCTGTGACTGCAGGGATGAGCTGCAGGGCAGTCTGCTGCTGTGCTCACTGTGCTCCTACGAGAACCACCATGAACAGTTGTTCACTCACCATCTGGGCCCTGTGCCTGTGCTGCTGTCCAGTTCTGCAGCCAGCTGTTCTGCTCTCCAGCAAGGGCTGTGTCTGCAGGGCAGTCAGTGGCTTGGTGCAGTCGTGCTGCTGCTGCTCCCAGAAGTGCCTGATGGCTCCTCACTGCCGCCATCCCAGAGCCTGCAGTGTCAACCAAGAGGGAGCAAGCAGTGCCTCCTGTGTCAGCCAGCAAATGCCGCACCCCTGTGCAGCAGATGGCAGCCAGGAGGGGCTGCCTGCTGCTCCCAGGCTGTTTGCTGCCTGCAGCAAATAGACAGCAGAGAGTCCCTAGTGGCTCTTGTCCCTCCTTTGTGGGTAGTCCTTGCCTGTGCTGTGATCCCAAGTAGGGTGAGATAAGAAGAAGGGAGCTAGGAGTGATACTTGAATGCGCTTCTCTAGTGATGCTACTTCCATGTTCAGAATTGACCAGAACTAGCCTGACGTGGCTCTCCATTCACAGTGAATCTAGATGTGTGTGTCTACATCACTGGTGTCAGTGGCTGGGGTACCCCAGCGAAATCCAGATTAGCTCCCCTCTGAATATTTTTGAAGTTGTCATTCCTCCATACTTTGTGAGAACATGCAAGGTAGCACAAAAACCCTACAGAGTCCAGAGCAGTTCATCTAGATTCTGTGCAATATTTATACTCCATCCTTTTAAACATCTCAAATGTTTTAATCTACGCATTAGAAAATGAGCTTTTGAGTGCACAACATGAAATTTTTGATTGACAGTGCTTTTGATAACAAATGGGTTTCATAAGGAATGCCTTTATCATCAGATTTTTCTCATACCTTGTAAAATTTTTTTCCTTACAAAAAAATTCAATTAAGGCAAACCCAGGTCAACTGATTAACAAGAGAGTGCATCTGCCAACAATGTGGATCTGTATATGCATATTTTTATCCTCAGAGTACATTTGGAAGGCTTTTTTATCAACTGTCTAGTCTGGAAATTGCATTTTTACACAAGAGAAAGCTTAGAAACTGCTGAGTTTACAAACACGTCCATTAGATGGCAAATAAATTTCACCTCAGCATCCTTGAAATACAGGCAGTGTGTACCTCTGAAAAAGGTTAATGATGCTTGGAAAGAGCAAAATCCATAAAGTACTCCCTTCCCAATAGCAGGCTAAAATGTGTGTGCACTCAGCTGCCTCTGTCTGGAATATTTGCAGTCAATGGGAACAGAGGCGCTCTCAGGTGGGAAGGGTCAGGTGTGGCTGTTCCCTGGCAGCTGCTCCGGGGGGATCGAGCCGGGCCCAGCAGGGCTGGGTTGTCCAGGCTTGGCTTGGTGCTGTCTCCAGGCAGCTGCAGGGCTCTCCCCAGGAAGTTGCAGAGTGCCCCTGTCCTCAGGCTGGGGGCAATCAGGGCGCTGAGACAAGAGGGGCACCTGAGGGGTTCCCCCGTGGGCAGCCAGTGCTGCTGCTCAGCGCTGCCTCGCAGGGAGCGGGAGCTCTGCGGCCCAGGAACTGCCGCTGGCTGTGGCACCTGTGGCACTGGGGAGCTGGCGCTGCGAGGCAATTGTCAGCTTCAGCCTGGAGCTGGGCCCAGCTGGGGGAGGCTGGGAGCAAGCAAGGAGCCCCAGGGGCCAGAGAGCAGGGAAGCCTCTGAGCCAGTGCCAGTTTGTAGCACACGGAGCCCTGGCTGGGAGATGCGGCTGAGGCCGCTCCATGGTGGGGCCTTGCCCGGGGCTGCAGCACCCATGGCCGACCCTCTCCTCACAGTGACCTTGCAGAGGGCCCCTGGTGCCAAGCGCCGAGAGGAGCCACTCCATGAGCATGGGCAGAAGGACAGAGCCTCTGCAGACCCGCAGCAGTCCTTGCAGGAGGCACTCTCCTTGCTGGGCAGCGATGACTGGTAAGAAAGGCCCCATTCCCTCTGCGTCCCTCTCAGTGTTAAGGTCAGTCAGAAGCGTGTCTTGCTTGTGCCTCGGAGCCCCGAGAGCCCAGAGGGCCAAAGGGCACTGGTGAAACCTCTCCAGAGTAGAGAGAGGATGAAGATTGGAGAGCAGCCTTTTCTTGACCTTGCTCTGCAGCAGTGCTGCAGCTGCAGCAGCCCTGTGCTGTTTCCTTGCTTTGCCTGCTGCTCCATGGAGCTGCAAAGGAAACCTTGAGGGAAGAGAGAAAACTCTGGAAGGAGATGATTTGGTGGCTGGAAGGAGATGATTTGCTGGCTGAAGGCAAATCAGGCAGAAGGCAAATCAGGCAGAAGCAGGATGGCAGAAGTTTTGAGTGTAGAGATTTAGGTGCCTTGGGCCACTGGCCCAGTGGGACTGAGTAAGATCCTCTCTGCTCCCACTGCTGACAGCAATGGCAGGTGACAGGGTCTCCCCATGACCTCCTGCATAGCAGTCCCAGAAGCAGCTCCAGGGAGTTCCTTTTTCTGAGAAATGGACTGAGTTGTGCTTTCAAGTCCCTCAGCCTGCCATTACTCCTGAAGGGCTCATGGCAGAAGAGAAGGAAGAAGAAAGAAAATCCTCTAGGTATCTTTCACTTTTGGAATTCAACTTTTTCCTACTCACTGCTTCATATGGACCTGAGATGTTTTGTCAATACTCACCATGTGTCCCAAAATTATACACAGGCAGAAGGAGGCCCAGAGGTGATAACCCTACAAATGTTAGCTGATACTGGTTTTCTTTTTGATGGCTTTTTGGTCACTCTCTGCTGGATGCTTCATTCACACAGGGGCAAGGAATCCATTCCCACTGGGATAAGCATGAAAAATCTGCCACGATGCATCTCCTTGTGCAGTCACCTTTGCTTTGCCCTTTCTCTTCTGCTTTCTCTTTGGTGTCTTGTGAGGTGCAGAGAGCTTCTGCAGGTGTGGGGGGTCCGGATGACACTCAGGGTGCCCGTGGGATCAGTCACCAGCCCTGGGCTGCAGCCCTGATGCCTCACAGGACTTCCTGTAGCTGAGGGCCTGCACAAAGCAAGTGCTCAGAGACAGAGTTGTTTGCACCTTTTAAATATCCTGTTGCTGTTGTGGGGGTTGTTTTAGGTAGGGGTTTTTGGGAAAAGCCAGAGTTTCAACAGCTGTTTCCCAGGGGTGGAATCTCCTAGGACATCCTGCTGCTTTTTTGGGGAATGTGTGATGTGGAGTGGAGGGGTGACAGAGAGGCCGAGATCATAGAGTGGAAACTCAGCTCCAGAGTGGCAGTGCAGACTCTCCCTGCTGAATGCCTGTTGGGGCTGACAAAGAAGGAAAATGCCCCAATAACAGCCTGGTGGCACTGTGTCTCAGAGACAGGTACATGGAGGTGACAACAAACAGCAGCATGGCCCGGTCTCACAGCTTCTTGGAAGCAGTGACAGAGGGGCCTCATGTGCCAGAGATTTCAGAAAGGCTGTCCTCTTAAATGGCCACTCTGAAACCCCTCTCTTTGCCTCTTGGATTTGTGTATGTTTTTGACAGCCACAACATCCTGGGGCAACGCGTTCCCCGATTTCATTAAGCACTCCTTGAAAAGCACCTCCCATTGTTCAACTGAGCTGCCAGCCTGGCCATTTCAGAGGGTGCTGCCTTGGTGGAGAGAAAAATCAATCTTCTGCCTTTCAGGGAGCTGAAGGAGAAGGGACTCTTCACCATCCAACACCTGGCTGGGTCCCATTCAGAGGTCCTGCTTTGTCGACTTCGTGAGGTTTGCTTGGCAGTTACCAGCGAGGTGAGAACATTGTTCTGAATTGCCCCCATACTTCATACACGGTGTGTAGAGTAGGTATGTGCTTGCTCATCTCCTTGTGCGTGCTCAAGGTCTGCCTTCATTTCTGGTTTTAGACCTGATATTTCTAATGTCTATCAGCTATCTGTAGGATCTGTGCGTACATGCAGCTGTATTTACTGGCAGGTGGGGTATCTGACACTCATCTTTGAGTGTGGTGCCTTTATAATGCAATGTGCAAATGCAGAAACTGAGACACTGATGATGTTATTTGCCAGAGTCCCAGTCTCTTCCCACGTTGTAATTCAACACTGTAAATTATTCTGTAGACCTGAACCTGTGTTTTCTGTTTCCTGGCTGAGTGCTTCAACTGCTGGTGTTGCTTTTTTGAACAGGAGCACCTGACTCTTTTATCTTTATGACTTGTGCATTTATGATTTGAAAGCAGCTCTTAATTTAATTTTCTAGTAAAAGGGCCTATAATCAAAGCTCTGGACATTTTAGAAGTGTTAAGCACCCAATGAAATTCTTATTTTAGGCCTGCAGTAAGCAGGTCTGAGGCCAGAAATTGGTGCCAGAGTAAGTGCCTTTCTGTGCTTGTGCTCTCCTGCTCTTCTTGTATTTTTATGTTCCTCTGGACACAGTGGGATGTGTTGTCATTTCCTGGGACTTCTGTTGAAGGCAACTGATTTTCTTTTCAAGGTGATTCCTATGTTTCCCCTCATGACTTCCCCAGGTGACCAACCTCCGGTCCAAGGTGTCCTACTCTGCCATTGTCACTCTGGGAGAGCTCTTTGTGACCTTGAAGAAGGATATGGATGCTGAGCTGAATGAGGTTGCTCGGGTCCTTCTCCAGATGATGCCCAACTCCCCAGAGTTTGTTCAGAAAGCAGCCAGTCAGACCCTGGGGATCATGGTGGAGCATGTGACTCCTGCACGAGCAATGACTGCTCTCATGGACATGGGAGTCAAGTAGGTTCTTTTCTTTTAGTGATTTTCTTCACCTTTGTGTGTGTGGGAGGGAGAAGGGGTGAGACAGAGAATGGGAATGCTGGGAGGGAAGGGTCCTGTATCCTGTATCCTCTGTGAACTCAGTGACTTGATTCTCCAACCAACCTCACTTCTTTCCTCTTGTCACCTATTTCTGCCCTCCTGCAGCCCATTAGTTCTCAGAATCACAGAAGTGTAGAATATGGGGAGTTGGAAGGGGCCCATCAGGACCATCGAGTCCAGCTCCTGGCCTTGCCCAGAACAGCCCAAGGGTCACACCAAGTGCCTGAGATTGTTGTCCAAATGCTCCTTCAACCCTGTCAGGCTTGGTGCTGTGACCACTGCCCTGGGGAGCCTGTTCCAGTACCCAACCACCCTCTGGGTGAAAACCCCTTTTTCCTGATATCCAAACTAAAGCTCCTCTGACTCAGCTTCCTGCTGCTTCCTGGAGTTCTCCCAGTCTGTCAGAGTTTCCAAGATGTGGTGACTGATGGGGAAGGGAAAGTGCCTGCAAAGGCCAAGGATAGAGACTTGTGCTTTTGTGGGAAGAGGGACAATTGCAATTGCAGATGTGAGCAGTGTTTGGTATTTCACAGCTCTAACCACAGAGGCCCTGGGAAAACCATGTGTCCTCATGATGCCATGAACTTGAGAAATGAGGAGTGTCCTTGCTGGGGCTTGGAGCACATGAGGGACAATCTGATGGGTGTGGCACAGCCTGCACTGCTGGTGCAGCCCCTGCCAAAGGAATCTTGCATGACTGTCCTGGCCTTAGAGCTCTACTTTCTATTCAAACTGATGTTTCATGTTAGCCTTGAGATGATGAATCACTTTACAGGCACCTTCACAGGCTGACTGCCATGCGACAGTTGGAGCAAATGCTGCCTTAAATGTTGGTGCTGGGCCTGATAGCTCCCAAGAGACACTCTCTAGAACAGGACAGCCTGGCTAAACTGCCTGGCACCCTTTCCTCAGCTTTGCAATAGGGTAAAACATTCAGATGGATCCATTGCCAAGCCCCACAGAAGAAACAAGCTGCATTGCTGGATATTCTGCAACTTCATGACCCACAATATGTTTTCCCTGCATTTGTTGTTTTCCAAAGGTCTGCAGATTTGGGGATAAATGGGTGGAAAGAGCCTCAATCCTGCTGCAGTTCTGTTTACCTGGTACCTTCTGATGGGTCAGCATCAATTGTCTCTAATTTCTAAATTATTCATATGTCATCTATTTCTTTAATCTTTCTCAGAGTAAATACCATGAAAGAAATTGAGTATCAGACAGTGCAGGGAGACAGAATTCCTCCCTCTTCCATGCAGGCAGGCCTTCTGTACAGTGCTAACTTGTTGTTTAGCTGAGGACAGAACCTTCTGCAGGTGTCTGAAGGTGCAGGGAGAGCCCAGGCTCCTTCCCCGAGCAAGGGCAGGGAGCAGGCTGTGGCCAAGGCCGGCGCTGCTGCTGCTCCTTGTCCCTGTGCCCAGGGTTTGCTCTCTCCTCCCCAGCAGCCGCCACGCCCCGGTGCGCGAGTGTGCGGCCCAACTCCTCCTGTCCCTGATGGAGAGAATTGGAGTCACCCAGCTCGCAGGCACACCCAGGGCTGAGAGGCTGCCACAAGTGGCAGGGAAGCTTGCTCAGGACTGTCACAAGGACACAAGGTAATGATCTTCATTTCACCTCCCAAAACAGGAAAACCGTTTTGTGTCTGGCTATAAAGGTGAAACCACACAAGAGTGGAAACTAAAGGGAATATGAAGTTGCCTCATCGTGTGAATAAGGGTCATAGAATCATGGAATATGCTGAGTTGGAAGGGACCCATCAGAGTCATCGAATCCATCTCCTGGCCATGTGCAGTGACCCCAAGAGTAACTCCATGTGCTTGAGAGCATTGTCCAAACTCTTCTTGAGCTCTGTCAGCCTTGGCACTGTGACCACTGCTTGGTCTGGATTGCCTGGGCAAATGGCTGTACTGGGTAATCTGAGGTTGGCCAGCAAAAAGGAGCATTGCCAACTTTTTCCTGTGGCTTGAAGGATTCTTTACTGAGATCAAAAGAGCTCAGATCAGCCAGTCCAACAGTTTTGATTTGCCTTAGGTGCACAAGAGAAAGCCAAAATGTTGGCAAATGTTCATCACTGAAGGATCCCAAACATGCATTTCTCATTAACTTCAGACTATCCTAGAAATATTTCAGGGATCTTTAGCCAATCTTTTCAGACTTTCTAAACCTGTTCTGAAGATTTCTAGAATGCTGTTATCTATGGCTCAGTGAGCTCCACATTTCTTCTTGAAGAAAACTGTGGTTTCCTAGTGGCAAAATCAACCCAAACCACCAAAATCCTCTTCCTTGATGATGAAATTGCCATTAATAACTGCCAAGAACACCAGAGAAACTAGCTGCCTCTGTGCATACACATAGTATAGAATAATCAAGAGGATGCATGAGGTGTTCTGTCCTGGCTTCCCTGCCAGTTAAAGAAAGGCAAATTATTGTGCAATGGCAGCAAGACACTGCCAATAGGCTCTGACAACAAAGCAGATGTGTTTTGCTTTGTCCCTGGGATCCTTTGATGCCACAGAAGCACACCCTCAGTTTCAGAGTGAAATGCTATTTTTCTGTTGCCCCACATTCTCCTCTTGTGTTCAGCTCTGTACCTCACTGTGCAGTGTCAAGTGAGGTAAATCTCCCTCTTTGCTGAGTAGGTAATGCCTTCTCGTGCAGGGATTGCACCTGATGTGTTTAAGGCATCAGCCTCTTCTGTTGACACTCTTCCTGTGTTTGTTGACTTTTGTTTTGTTTCCTTCCTGCCTTTCTTCCTTCCTTCCTTAGGCATCATGGACAGGAGATGGTGAAGATGTTGCTCAGTCATCAACAATTTAAAATGCTTTTGGAACAATCTCTTTCCCCCCGTGACCTGGAAGATATTCTGACAAGAATTAAGAAGAAAGTAAGTACTAGGCAGGAGAAATGTCTCCTTTGTGCAAGTATTGCCACTGCTAATATGAGATCAAACATACCCAATCTATCTTTAGCTCATTCATTTTCTGCTGAATCATTTTGCTCCTGGGAATGAGCTGTTAATCCTCAGCCTTTTCATCTGCAGACCACAGAGGAACTGATATTATTAGGGAAAAGGTGGGGTTTTGAATATTTTCAATATTGGTCACAAAGAGGAAAGGGAAAGAGGATAAAATGGGTTTACATTTAAGCATAGGCCCCCACCATGCTCTCCCTACTCTGCTCCCTGTAAAGAAATTAAGTGAGAATTGTGCTTCTGAAGATAACAGAGTCTTTGCAAAGGACACTGGAAGTAGTAGTGCCAAGAAAATTTCCAGATTTACAAAAGATGTCCAGGTCAATCCTAGTTCCTACAATGACTGTCTGTCTTTTGTGAATACTACCCTGCTGTCAAGCCCTGTGGAGCTGGAAGAAGCTTGGTGAATTCAGCAGCATCCACTGGAAAATCCTTTGTTTGTTTGATGGGGAGGATTTTATTTTTTTTAATCGACATTACAGAAGGGAGCCTGCCTTTGTACAGGCACAAGGAGAGTGAGTGTTGAACCAAATTGATTTCCAACACAGAGAGCCAAGCCCCAGAGAGTCCAGTGATTTCTGTTGCTTCCTTCATGAACACTCGTTGCCTGCCAGTTTGCATTCCTCCCACTTATGCTCAAGACTAAGGAATTTGGGATTTTAGATTGCTGCTCAGACTGGTAGCATCCATAACCTGCCTTGGGCTATTGAAAACAAAGAGTTGGCATCACTGAATCTCTGCTCTGTTTCCATCTGTAAGTTAGGAAATGTTTCCCTAAGCCTTGGTAGCAGTGATCCTGGTTCTAACTTGTGTTTTCAACAGGGAATTTCCTGGTTTATATTCTAAAGATTGATGGGGTTTCTCTATGTGTTTGTAGGGGATTGAAAACCAGAAGGCTGAAGGCCCATCTTTCAAGGAGCTGGTGAAGGAGAGGAACAATGGCTCAAAGGAGCCCCAGGCCACATTGTCTGCTAGCAAACGGTACTGATCACTTTTGTCAGATGTGACAAAGCACATGACAAGCTTTACATGTCTCTTGCTCAGGAAAATCTTTCTGGCAGAGATGACCAATGCCACAGATTGTTTCCTTTCCCTACAAATGCTCTAGGATAAAAAATGTCTACTTCTGCATTGTGCTGACCACAACTTCTTGGGAGGGGTTTCCACAAAAATGGAGAGACAAAAAGACACCCATTGGTTGCAGCTCAGACGATCCAGTGCAGTGGAAGGGCAGTGTTGTGGAGGTTGTGAGAGGGTCAAGTCTCTGCTGCCTGACTTGGGACAAGTAAATTCAACCAGGGCTTTTTTTTCATCTGAGTGGAGTCCTTTCAGATGGGTGTTTTGATGAGAAATCTCAGTCTGGAAGCAAGATGCCATTCCACAAAGATGCATGTGCTTTGGCCTGGCTGAATCATGTTTTCTTACCCTCATACAGTACCAAGTTTGAGTAGCAAGGAGCAAGGCAATTCCTGAACAACTTCAGTCAACCGGTGTCTGAATGTGGACTTTTTGTCTTGATATTCCTGTCCTTCATGTAATTTGCTTGATGGACAGCATGTTTGGTTTATTTCCCCCTGTGCTGCAATCAGCATTTAAGACAGGAATTGCTCCTTGCTGTCTCTTCATGGCAGCTGCAGAGCCACTTGTACCTGTTCTCCTCTGATAGCAGAGGGATTTATTTAGCTCTGTCCTGCTCAGCAGTGGCAGGAAAGTGACCACATGCCTCAGTAGCACAGCTAGCATGTTCCCGTGCTCATGGAAGAGACAGGTTGATCAGGGGAATTGTTCCCAGTGGGGTTGTTAAGCTGTGCATCTAGACTCTAAGGAAACAAATGAAATGTGAGAGTAGTTCTGGGATGTCTGACTTCTGTTTTTTTCTCTGTTACTGATTTTCTGAATCCTTGAAATATGGCCCTGTTCATCTGTTCAGGTGCATCTGAGCTACTTTTCCAGATTGTCATGCCTAGTTGCAGAGACACTTCTCCAGAGTGATGAGTTTCCTTATTCTAAGACACACACGTCCCATATGAGGAAGCATTTAAACTTGGCAGTAGTGTCTCTCTTTCTCCACAAAGCAATGTGACCTGTGAGCCTTGGCAGCCATCTGAAGATAGATCAGATGCATCTCATCCTTGGTTTTCCTAAGTGAGCACTGGTGAGAATGTCACTGGCAGATTGTCTCCTGTAATGATTGCCATGAGGTCCACGTTGTTCTTCAGAGCCTCATGATTTTCCTGCTTGAAATCACATAATTAGGAAAGCTGCTCAAGATGTTTTGCTCACAATTAACTGAAAGCATTGTCTGTGGCTGCAGCTCTCTCCATAGATAGCAGCAGGCACAACTTTGCCAGGCATTGTCCTGGGGAAGGCTGTGAGAAGATCAGAGAAAAGAGTGAGAAATAATTCTTATCTTCACTTGCTGCACCTGTTGTTGTGAACATGTGGAATGTGTCATGGAGACTTGTTTACCAAAGGGTGATTTCTTAACTGGCCACTGATGATGGTGTTTTGGATTCAATTGACCAATCTGGTCTGTCTGTATCAGACTGTCTTTAAGGCCATCGAGTTTCAGTATAGTATGGTATGGTATGGTATGGTATGGTATGGTATGGTATGGTATGGTATGGTATGGTATGGTATGGTATGGTATGGTATGGTATAGTATAGTATAGCATAGTATAGTATAGTATGGTATGGTATGGTAT
Source organism: Melospiza melodia melodia (assembly GCF_035770615.1). Taxonomy (NCBI): domain Eukaryota; kingdom Metazoa; phylum Chordata; class Aves; order Passeriformes; family Passerellidae; genus Melospiza; species Melospiza melodia. Next base: position 4,999,317 of record NW_026948796.1, on the reverse strand, counting down.
GGTATAGTATAGTATAGTATGGTATGGTATGGTATGGTATGGTATAGTACAGTACAGTACAGTATAGTATAGTATAGTGATTGATCAGCCTTCTGGAATCATGGAGTCAATGCTAATTATTTCCACTATGGGGATGCCATGCTACGATAATTATCACCACCAGGTCCTCATTTGGTTTAATTTCCCAGGGTGAAATCTCCCTCTGATGGACACCTCCTACACTGTGCACAAGCCCAGGTCACATCACCTCCAGCTGTGGAAGAAACGGAGCTGCTCCAGAAGCTTTACAATCTCCTGGAAGCCAAGGGGTTTCAGAAAAGGATGGAAGGAGTGGAACTCCTCCGAGACCTGTGCAAAACCAGCCCCCAGCTCATCTCCACTAACATTGCCCAAGTATGTAGGGTATCTTCACTGCTCCTTTCCTTTAGCTCCTTTCCTAAGCCTGTAGCAGCAAAGTTAATTCAGTGTGTCTTGGCACTCTGTCCTGGCTGTTTGGGACACGCTGATCCCTCTTACCCAGACAAATGTAATTCATGTCCAGGCTTCAGGACAAGTTATTTCAGTCCAGCTGTTTTATGTCTGGCAGGTGCCTATTGCTGCTGTTCATCAGATGATGGCAGAATTTTCTGCTGGTGTAACTGCTGCTCTCTCCTACTCCCTGCTGGGTTAAGTGAAGGGAATCCAGCCCTTGAAAGCATGGCAATTATTCTCTAGACAAAAATGGGTTTGCATAGGGAAGAGAAGTATCAGGCTGGGTTGGTTTAGACCCAGTTGTTTTTTCAAAAACAACACTCCTATATACTCCATCTTGTCTTACACAGGCACAGCTCTGGCTACTCATTTCCATCCTTGTTTCTATTCCTCTTAGTAAAGACAGTGCTCACCCTTCTTGGGGGTCTTTTTTTCTCTTTGGAAAAGGAGGACAACAGCTAAGGGCTCATCTCTGCCTTCTCTTCCCAGGAGCTGCTTTTTCCCTTTTTCCAGGGAAAGGCGCCTGATAATGTGGCTGTCAAGGGACTGAACCTGCTCTAATGAGCACTGAACAGCACATTACATTTCAGAAGTCCACCTGTTACTTAGAAAAATGCTCTGGATCCTGGAAGAGTTGATCAGAGCCCTGCACTTCTCCAGACACTGGCTCTGAGACAAACAAAAGAAAACTTAGATCTCCTCCAGCCATAATTTTGGCAAAATCATTATTGCCCTCAGCACTTGAGGCAACTGTATAGAAAACCAGGCATTGTAAACATCTGCTTGCATTCAAAGCAAAGGTACTCTTTAGCATTAATAAATGGAATTGATTTAATGATTTATAGATGGAGAGAAATACCATAGGAACTATTCTGTCCCCAGCCAAACCTCCAGAAAACAGAAGAAAATCTTTCAACTAGCATGAGGTTGTGCCACCATTCCAGTGAGTGGCCCACAGGAAAACAGTGAAATTGTGCAAGCAAGGGCTGACCTGACAGAAAGGATCACTTTCATCTTTGACATTGCTGACTGCTACATCCACTCTTCAAAAAAGGACATTTGAATCCAGCTTTCACATTGCTTGTTCTCTTCACAGATTTTTGATTATTTTGTCCTGAGAATATCTGACAGCCACAAGAAAGTGAAGCAGAGGGCGCTGGACGTGCTGGCTGAAATCACAGGAGCCCTGAAAGATGCCTTGAACCCGGTGATCATTGGTTTAGTGGAAGGAATAACAAAGAACCTGAACTCAAAGGATCCCAGGGTTCGTGGGGCAGCTATGAAAGCACTGGAAGAATCCATTGCTCATTTGGGTAAGGCTGAGCCCCGTCAGGGACTCTCCCAAACTTCATCTCTGTCTCTCCTGCACAAGAGAGCGCTGAGTGCCTTGACAGCTGCTTTTGTCTGTGGAACCCTCCAGCTGACACTCACCAGAAGCTGTGCAGGTGCAGTCCCTATGCACGATCCCCAACAGGCTGGAATGGGATCAGCATTTCCCAACAGTCTCAGGAGCCCTTGGCTCTGTGCTGCTTGTCTGAAGAGCAAGTCCTGGGCTGCAGCTCTGCTACAGTTCAGAGGCAAAGGGGGTTTGGAGTTTGCTTGGGCCCCGTCTGACTTCCCAAATGAACAGCTTTGCTGTTGGCATGAAGGGACACACCCATCAGAGCTTCTGCAGGGCAGCCACCTGCAAGGCTCTACATTAGAGGCATTAGCTGCCTATTTTCCACTTTTCTTCTTTGTCTTCTATTTTCAAAGTGGAACTTATGATTCACCAAGTTCATTTCTTCAGAATAAACAGGTATAAACCCAGCTGTCAATGATGCCTTGTTCCACATGTTGTTTTGCGTGGGGCAAAATGGCTACAGCAATTAACTACATAGGCAAGGGCTGCTCTAAATTCCTTTGCCACACAGATTTATGTCAGCTCTGAGAATGCTGCACTGGGGAAATATTCCTGAAAAAAAGGAGTGTTGAAGAGGCAGGTCTTCAAGAGGAGTTTCCACTTTTCCTCCCCAGCTGCTCTGTGAGCTCAGGAACTGCCTGACTCAGTGCCTTTCTGTGCCCCAAGTATGGGGCTCTTCCTTTTTGCTCTGGGATGCAAAACCTTTCCACTGCTTCCATGTGACTGAACTCTTGAGGTCCCTGATGTGAAATGTTTTAACACAGCTCCTGCTACAGCAGAAATGTTTGGATTTACGAATGTGAAAGGAGAGCTTTTCTTTTGGAATTTAAAACCCTGCCAAGTAGGCTGGAAGGAAAGAAGAAAACTATTTAAAAATCAGCAGAAATGTACATGATTTTATAAAATGTGGTTGGCCCTGCCCTTTCCCTCCCCACTCTCCTTTCTCCTATGACCTGAGAAAAGTGAGCAGAAATGTGTGTTTTCCTTGTAGATAAAGTGTCACTGCTGAAAGAGTTCAGCTACCAATGGAATCACCTGAGTGGCCAAGCTCTGCTGGATGTCACCGAGTGTATCACAGGTATGCCCTCCCCTTCTGAGCCAAGAGCTCTTCCCAGGGAGTATTTACAGGGAATGCCTGTGAGCAGACAGCAGAGCAGCTCCTCCAAATCAGGAGGTGTTGAGCTTGTCCCTGCTGCCCTATAGCCAAGGCAGGTGGGTTTGGCAGGTTTTCCCTGGCTGCTGCAGAGCTGGGCAGCATCTGAGATGGGGGCAGCGCTCGGCCTGGGGCTAAGATCTCACTGGGGCATCTCAGAACCACCTCCAGCAAAGGCAGGGGCTAAAATACCCCAGCTGGCTCCTCTCTGGGAAGCTCAGGGACATCTGTGACCTTGAGGGGAAATGGTGGCCAATGCTGTCTCAGGGCATCAGTTTGTTTTGTCCTCACAGAATTCTTGTTTTTCTCTTGGAAAGTTTTGAGGCTGAACCGTGCAGAGCCTGGGGGTCACAGCTTAGGCCAGAACTCAACAGAGGTATCAGAGGCACGGGTTTAGTGCAAGGCAGCCTCTGGGGCACATGGACAGAAGCAGAGTGCTGAGGCTCCCTGCCTGTGCTGTCAGAGGGGCCTTGGACTGAGCCTTTCAGGGTGTGCAAACAGTGTCTGCCTGTGTCAGCACTGTCCAAAATGCTACAAATGCAGCTGATAATTGATTCCTCAGAGGAGCTTGGTATGCCAACAAGAGCCAAGGAATGGAAAAATTATAATCTCAATATATAGTAGAAAAGACGATTGATAGCCTTGCTTTAACTGGGGCTAAATCCACTTCTAACTATGCCAATGTCTTTGAATGCAAAGTGTAATACACTTTGTGTCTTCATTAGGAATCTCAAAAGGGCATGTTCAGAGATTGGGAATGTCAAAGGCCCTTAAAGAGCATTTGAATAAAGTAGATCTCCAGGAACAGGGAATTTATTTTAACAGTTCTTTTGATCTCTTTTTCAAATAAAGGAATTAACCATAAATTAGGATTACTTTAGAAAAAGCAGATGTTCTCTCTGAGATTTAATAGGAACAGACAGCTGTTCCTCACATTCAGTAGTCACCGATGTCTTTAATTGCATTTAAATTCAAATGAATTCCTATTTTAAAATGGGTACCATAACCCTTTCCTGATTAGCAGAATTGGTTTTGGGTACTTTCAGGAGCTGTTTCAATGTTGATGACTGCTGGTGGATTAACAGCATAGAGAAAATGAAGTCTCTTCCACCACAGAATATTAAATGGCTGCTAGACAAGATTTTGTCTGATCAGAAAATAAGAATGGTCTCCAGAGCATTTCAGGTTTTCATATCTCTCAGCCAAATCTGCCATGCAAGAAGCCTGTTGGTAGTAACTTTTTGTCTGTGTTTGATACAGTTCAGTTCAGAAAATGGGCAGAGAGATTCCAGAGACAAATTGAGAAAACACTTGTGTTTTGGTTACATTTCAGTCCCCTGTGTAGCATTTTTCTTTCTCTATGCCCCTATTTCAGTGGACATAAGAGAAAATGCCATTAACATTGAGAGGAAAAATAGCATTAAAATGTGGAGATGCTCAAATGCCACAGCAATGGGGTCTGGTTAATTCTCTAAGACACCCTGAGGTTTGAAACAGCTCTTTGTTGGAAGCCCCAAAAGCACTCTGCCAAAGACACCAGCTGGTCACTGATGTTTCTCATCCAACTGTCAGGCAGCAGCCATCTCTGGTGGGCTGGAGTTTTGAGGTGTGTTCTAATCCTGCCCTTTGCTGTGTGCCACTGAGCAAAGAGAAGAGCCAGATTAGACATTTGGCACTTGACATCAAAGTTACAGAAATGGAATCATCCCTTTTATTAGAAATCTCTCCATTTCCTCTCTACGGTGCATTTCCAAATATTCAAGTGTGGGTTTAGACAACTTCTTAATGGAAATAAAAGGCAATTGGACATTTCATTCATTGTTCATGCAGAAAGAGATTGTGAAATAATTTAGTAAAGGTAGGAAGTCAGCCACAGGGACAAGGCTCTGTTTGGAGCAATTAGTCCTGAGGGGTTGGTGGTTCTGTTCCCAGGTTGATCAGATGCTTTGCCCTTTTCTGGATCAAAGGGCTCTGGGTGCTATTTTGCTGATCTTGGCCAGAGAGGCTTGCAAGAAGCAAAAGCAGAGGTAGATCCTTGTTTGCAGTGAGGCTGGTGGGTAAGGAGCTGTGTCTCTGTCCCGGCAGTGCTTGTGCAGTGGGTTCATGCCAGGAGCCCTGAAGTCGTCCAGCGTGATGCCCTGCCTGTGCTCTGGGCCTTCCTGGGGAACAAGGCGCTGCCTGTGCGGAGTGCCAACGTCCGCACCGTGGCCACCAAGCTTGCCTCTGCCCTCTACAAGGTGATGGGCACCCAGCTGAAGAAATGTGCTGCCAGCAAGCCTCCACATTTACGGGAAAACCTCTCCAAAATGTTGGGCTGGTGAAGGCGAGATGTTCACCAGAAAGCTGAGGAAGCACTGAGTTGGACATGTCTGGATTTTCCTTTTGAGCTGTTCCAAAAATGACTAAATTCTAAGGAAGGGTGTGCATCTGCTCCCACTCTCTCCATTGCCCTTCCTAGTCATGGCATGGCAGGCCTGAAGCAACTCCAGATGGAGGACAAGGTGAAGGCAATCATGGGTCAGCCTCACACAGAGGTAAGGGGGGAGCTGGGCCAATCTCTGCTGGGAGGAAGGGTCTTGTGGCAGCCCAGAGAGGCTGTGCACATTGCCAGGGAACAGCTGTACCCTGCATGTGCCCCTGCAATGAGCTGTGCTGCTGCCAGTGCCCCTGGAGCTGTGGGGCTGCTGAGCTGTGGGGCAGGGAGAGGAGCAGGAGGGTGCATGTGCAGCTGAGCCATTCCTGGAGAGCACAGGGCTCTGGGCTCCCTGCTGTCCCAGGGCAGCCCAGAGGCCAGGCTGTGCCTGTGCTAGCCCTGGGCGAGTGGCTCAGGGTTGTGCCCTGGCCTGCCTCAGATGTCTGCCAGCAGGAGCATGTTTCCCTGTGCAGCTGTTTAGACATTTCCAGGAAATGTGTCCCATAAAATATGGAGCTTCAGATGCTTTAGGTTTGCATGGTGGCCTCTGTCAAACTTTGTGTCTCCACTTTGCAGATCTGACTGGTTACAGTCTTACCAAGAAGTTTTCTCTGGACACTTCTGATGTTCCCTCACCCACAAAGTCCTCGCCTCCCGTCCAGAAGAGCTCACTGTCCTCTAAGCTCAGGAAGAAGCTGCCACCTGTATGAAGAGTGTTTGAAGAATAGGATTGATGCATTATGCTTCATAATTACAGCTGTACATATGTTCTGATCTTTAGATGTAGTTATGAATTAATGTGTTTTGATTGTATCTTTAAAATTTGATGACATATTTCTAATTGTATATATATTTTAAGATGAAAAATAAATAAATAAATAAATAAATAAATAAATAAATAAATAAATAAATAAAATTTAAATTAACCAAGAGAAGAATGTGAGACCAGGACCTGCTAGCCTAGAGATTATGGGAGTGCAGCTCACTCGATGTGCCAGTGTCTCACCACATCCTTTCCTCATTGGGCCTCTCCTCTTCCTCTTTGGCCATGTTTTTTTTGTGTCATTTGTGCTGCTCTTTGTTACTTGGCATTACAACGGGGTCACCTGTTGACCTGTTTGGGGGACAGTGGATCCAAAAGATCCTGTATAGTCAAAGGTTTTTGTCTTGGTTTGGAAAGACAGGGGGCTGCTAAGGAAAGCAGGAGCCTCCCCAGAAATGGAGAATGTAAACCCTCCCCACCCCTCCAAATTGCTATAAATTTTAAATTAAGGGGCTCTCAGGCAAAAATATGGGAGCAGGAAATAACAGTTCTTTAATAGGTAAGGGGAAAAAAAGGATAAAATAAACAATGCATTACACTAGAACAACCCTGACAGAGTCAGAACCCAACCTGACACCCTGTGGGGTGATGGTGGCAATCCAATTGAAAATGTGGCTGCAGCCCTCCTGAAGTGTCAGGTGTGGTTCTGTTGGACCAAGGGGGATCTGTAGAGAAGGATGTATTCTTCCTCTGAAGATCCAGTAGAAAAAGAGAGAGCTGCTGTTCCTCTGGGGAATCCAGTGGAGAAAGCCACGCTGGTGTCTCAAAAACCTCTGGATTATATCTGGGTAGCAATGCTTGGCTCCTCCCTTTGGGCAGAACATCTCACAATGGGATGTTATAGTTCTTATCAGTCATGCAGTGACATTCAATAGCCTGTTATCAGCAGATGTCTCCTCTCGAGGGAGGAGTGGGAGTGAGCGCTCAGAAAGAGAGATAAGGCAAACTGCCCACTTGACAAAAGACAGCTGCCATACAGATGGTAATAGAATGCATCTTGCCTTGCAATCTGGAACATTATCCACCCCTTATTCTATTTCCATCTGCATCACAATGAAACCTTACACACAGTTCTCACTTAAGACTAAGTTTCCCTGTGGTACACAATGGCTTTCTCCATCTTTCTGCATTACCCACCAAGTGTAAACAGGTCCTTGAGCAAAAACAATTCCATGCATGGTTTTGTCTTTGCCGGAAGTGGGAGTAATCCAAACAGTTTTTCCTAAAATACCTTTCACGTGTACAACAGGGACTTTATCTCCACCCACTGTGTGCAGGGGTTCAGACTGGGCAGGACCAGCTCTATTTATGGACCCTCTGGGGTTGACCAACCAGGTGGCTTTTGCTAGGTTCATTTCCCAATTTCTAAAAGTTCCCCCCCCCCGCCGATTGCCTTCAGGGTTGTTTTAAGTAGTCCATTGCATCATTCAACTTTCCGGGCAGCTGGTGCCTGATAAGGAATATGATATATCCATTCAATACCATGTTCCCTGGCCCAGGTGTTGATAAGGCCATTCTTGAAATGGGTCTCATTTTCTGACTCAGTTCTCTCGGGGGTGCCATGTCTCCACAGGATTTGCTTTTCCAGGCCCGGGATGGTGTTCCGGGCAGTGGCGTGAGGCACAGGGTAGGTCTCCACCCATCCAGTGGTGGCTTCCACCATGGTCAGCACATAGCGCTTGCCTTGGCGTGTCTAGGGCAGTGTGAATGTAGTCAATCTGCCAGGTTTCCCCATACTTGTACTTGGACCACCGCCCACCATACCACAGGGGCTTTACTCACTTGCCTTGCTTGATGGCCGCACACATCTCACAGTCATGGATGACCTGAGAAATACTGTCCATGGTTAAATCCACCCCTCGGTCTTGTGCCCACTTTTAGGTGGCATCTCTGCCCTGATGGCTGAGGCATCATGGGCCCATTGACCTAGGAACAACTCCCCCTTATGTTGCCAATCTAAGTCTCTCTTTGACACCTCCATTTTTGCTGCCTGATCTACCTGCTCGTTGTTTCGGTGTTCCTCATTAGCCAACTCTTGGGGACATGAGCATCCACATGGTGGACTTTCACAGGTAGCTTCTCTAACTGAGTGGCAATGTCTTTCCACTCATGAGCAGCCCAGATTGGTTTTCCCCCACACTGCCAGTTGGCCTTTTTCCACCTTTCCAGCCAACCCCAAAGAGCATTGGCTACCACTCATGAAACAGTATAAAGCCAGAGCTTTGGCCATTTCTGTGCCTCAGTAATGTCCAGGGCCAGCTGAACAGCTTTGAGTTCTGCAAGTTGACTTGATCCACCTTCTCCTTCAGTAGCTTGTCCAACCTGTTGTGTGGGGCTCTGTCGCAGACATGTCTCCACAGAAATCCTTTCTTTCGGATTTCTGCGTCTTCTTGAGGCCAGAGGCTTTAGAAGACAAGGTAAACAATTATTATCAGCTGCTGGGGAATGCAACAGGGACACCTTGATTGGCTCATTTCCTATGTTTATAATTAAGGGCCAATCATCAGTGCAAGCTAGGGGACTGAGTCCTTGGCCACAACTTTGTTATAGATTCTTTCTATCTATTCTTAGCCTAGCCTAGCTGCTCTGCAAACCTCTCTCTATATTCTATTTAGTATAGTCATAATGTATTATATATAATATCTTAATAAATCAGCCTTCTGATCAAGATACAAGATTCACCGTCTCTCTCTCACCAGCTGCGACCCACTCAGGTGCGGTAATAGGGCTCCATATGGCTGCTTTCCACTTCTGGTTGATCCCTACGATGCGACAGGAACCGTCAGTGAAAAGAGCGTAGCGTGTTTCTTCTGGGGGCAGTTGGTTATCGGGAGGAGCCTTCTACGCACGTGTCACTGGTTCTTGTTCCTCTTCATCATTCAGACCAAAGTTCTCACCTTCTGGCCAGTTTGTAATTATCTCCAAAATCCCAGGGTGATTCACGGGCACGCTGTGTGATAAGAGCAATCCATTTACTCCAGGTAGCGTCAGTGGCGTGGTGGGTGGAAGGAACCTTGCCTTTGAACATCCACCCCAACACTGGTAGTCGGGGTGCAAGGAGGAGTTGTGCTTCCGTGCCAATCACCTCTGAGGCAGCCTGGACTCCTTCATAGGCAGCCAAGATTTCCTTCTCTGTGGGAGTGTAGTTGGCTTTGGACCCTTTGTATCTTCAACTCCAAAATCCCAGTGGTCAGCCTCGAGTCTCCCCAGGCACCTTCTGCCAAAGGCTCCAGGACAAGCCATGGTTCCCTGCTGCAGAGTAGAGCATATTCTTTACCTCTGGTCCTGTCCTGACCGGACCAAGGGCTACTGCATGAGTGATCTCCTGCTTGATCTGGGCAAAGGCTTGTTGTTGTTCAGGGCCCCAGTGGAACTCATTCTTCTTGCAGGTAACCAGGTAGAGAGGGCTCATGATCTGACTGTATTCAGGAATGTGCATCCTCCAAAAACCTATGGCACCCAGGAAAGCTTGCGTTTCCTTATTGCTAGTTGGTGGGGACATAGCTGTGATCTTGTTGATGACCTCAGTGGGAATCTGACTCCGTCTGTCTTGGCACTTCACTCCCAGGAACTGGATTTCTTGAGCAGATCCCTTGACTTTTCTCTTCTTGATGGCTAAGCCGACTTCTATCAGAATCCTGATGATCCTCTCTCCTTTTTCAAATACTTCCATTGCCGTGTTCCCCCACACAATGATGTCATCCATGTACTGCAGGTGTTCTGGAGCCTCACCCTTTTCCAGTGCAGCCTGGAATAGTCCATGGCAGATAGTGGGGCTGTGCTTCCACCCCTGGAGCAGTTGGTTTCAGGTGCACTTCAGCAGTGGAGTACCACTTTGCTGCCTTGGACTCCAGCTCGTACTGGAGTTCCAGCATGTCCGGCACAGCAGCGCTCAGCAGTGGAGTCACTTCATTCAAGCCACGATAGTCCACAGTCAATCTCCATTCTCTGTCAGACTTGTGCACAGGCCGAGTGGGGCTGTTGAAGGGTGAGTGAGTCTTGCTGATTACTCCTTGGCTCTCCAGCTCTTGGATCATCTTAAGGATGGGCATCACAGCATCTCAAGTGGTTCTTGTACTGTCGTCGATGCACTATGGAAGTGGCAATTGGCACCTATTGCTCTTCTCCCGTCAGGACTCCTACTGCAGATGGATTCTCAGACAGTCCAGGCAAGGTGTTCATTTGCTGGATGCCCTCTGTCACTACAGCTGCTATCCCAAATGCCCACTTGAGTCCTTTTGAGTCTTTGAAATACCCACTTTGGAGGAAGTCTATGCCCAAAATACATGGGGCCTCTGGGCCAGTCACAATAGGATGTTTCTTCCACTCATTCCCAGTCAGGCTCACATCAGCTTCCACCACAGTGAAATCCTGGGATCCCCCTGTCACACCAGCAATAGAAACAGACTCTGTCTCCACATGTCTCGATGGGATTAATGTGCATTGCCCACCAGTATCTACCAAAGCTTTATACTCTTGTGGTTCCGATGTGCCAGGCCAACGAATCCACACAGACCAGAAAACACGGTTTTCCCTAGCCTCTACCTGGCTAGAGGTGGGGCCCCTCTAAGCCTGCTTATCTTTCTTTCCCTGGGCATATGTCTTGGATGTTCCTTCAAGGGGATCGGACATGTCATCATCATCATCATCATACCTGGCAGTTTGGCTGTGGGCAACTGGAGCTGCTTTCCTTCTGGTGGCTTCCTTCAGTTCATGCACCCGTTGTGCCAGAGCAGCAGTAGATTTTCCATCCCATCTCCTCATGTTTTCTCCACAATCACACAGGTAGAACCACAGCTCAGCTCGTGGGGTGTACCTTCTCTTGCCATCTGGGTAACATCTGTGTTGGCTACCAGAACCTCTGATCTGTACTGCTGAGATTTGGAGAAGGTCTTCTTTAATCTCCTCTCTGAACTTCTTATGATTCTCCTCTATCTTGTCCTCTAATTTCTGCAGACATGTTTCTACTGCTGCGATTCTGGCATGTGTTGGGCCATGCACAGCATCTGCATATGCTCGGAGCTTCTTTGCCATATCCAGCACAGTCTCATCCCTCTCATCCCACTTCATGATGGCTAAGGCAGAAGCATATTCGTGTGGCACAAGTCGTACAAGTTTCCGCCACATCACAGACCTGCATGGTATCAAGTCTGGGTTCCTAGTTGTTACATCATCTGAGAAGATAATCTCTGCCACTGCCATTTCTCTCAGGTGTTGGATCCCTTGCTTTATGGTCTTCCACTGGGTTTGTTGCATATAGAGATCATCTGCACACAGGTATCTTTGTGCTACATTTTCCAAGACCCGTGCCCAGAGGCTGTGTGGAGTAGTCCCCCTCATCATTCCTTGGTCGATGACAGGATCCTGTGACAGGGATCCCAAATGCCTGGCTTCAGTGCTGTCCAGAATTGTAGCCTCACCTGCAGCATCCCAGAGATGGACTAACCAACTAATTATGGATTCATCAGGTCATTGGGTGTAATCCTTCTGTAGGCCACAAAGGTCCTTCAGAGGAAAGGACTCAATATTGGCTTCTGATCTTGCACCTGCTGGTTTGACTCCTGATTTTATGTCAGGAGGCATTGAGGGTCCTTCTCCTGCTGCATCATCATCATCATCATCATCATCATCATCATCATCATCATCATCATCATCATCATCATCATCATCATCCTCCACTGGTCGATCGGTCTTGTCCGTGCCTCCACTGGTCGATCGGTCTTGTCCGTGCATTTCCCACTTCTAGTGCTGGTAGCAACAGCCATTGGTTGAGGCTTATTGTCTGGTTTAGCTGCTGGCTTAGGCTCACTATCTGGTTTAGCTGCTGGCTTTGAGCCTGGGCTGTTGGCTGTAGCCTGACTGGGATAGCTGCTGATTTATCTCCCTGCCCCCCTGCCTCTGTCTGCTGCCCGACAGTATCTAACAGAGTGGGATAAGCATAGGCCAGGGCCCAGCTTATTGCAATGAGCCTTTTCTCTTTAGAATGATCATGGCACTTTGTTTTTAGGTATTTCCCCACCTCAGCTGGGTTCTGAATTTGTTCCCGTAGAAAATCCCAGTCTACAGGATGAGAAAATTCCTTCAGGGTTTAGCCTGTATTTTCCCATTCTCCACACCACTTAGGATTTTTCACGCCTGCATCTGCTTCTGGGTCAATGGTCTCACCAACTCCTCTGGATATCTCAGCCCTCATTCTAGAGAAGCTGCAGACCATATAGAGGAAGTTTGATTAAATACCAGATTAAATACCAGAAAGATGGTCTCTTTAACATTCAGGGGAAACTGAACATTCTCAAAAAGTGACATAACAGATTCAAAGGAGAAGAAGGAAAGGAAAGGCTGGAAAGCCTCATTCCCTGCTCCTCCTCTAACAAACTGGGTGCAATTACTAATAAATTCCCAAAACATACTACTGGAACTGGGATGCAGGGTAGGATGAAGAAACCGTAAACCATAAATATCATAAACTGACTCCAGTATCTTTGTAAATGCTCTATAAATCATTATCACCAAGGCCAGCACAACAACTATTCCAATCCGTGCCGCACTACCATAAAAATTATGGGTTATGGACAATAATCCTCGTGACCAGAAAGGTATTGAAACCTCAAAAAGCTCTAGAGACCAGAACCACGTGAAGGCCTCCACCCCAAGAGACATTAGGAATTCAAGCAACATGGCTACTGATTGCTTTAACTCACTAGAGAGTAAGCACAACCAACATACAAGCAATAGAGCTTTTCTCCACCTTCTTGAGCCACGCATTGGGCACCAATAGATGTATTTGTCCTGGTTCAAATTTGGAAGAGAATCCCCAAGGGGCTCCAGTAGGAAAGCAGATTAAATCAGCCCCTTCCCCTAACCGGTCCTGGAGAAAATACCTCCTTGGAGAAAGGTGGAAAAAACCTGTTTATTAAACAATAAAACCTAAACAATATTAAACAATAAAACCCCTTGCCGCTCCAAAAGAGATGACAAACTGAGAAAGTCCCCTCCCTGGGTTGCAGCTCAGCTCACTCAGTCTCTGATCAGTCCCTCTGGTGCTGGAAGTGTCGCAGGCCAGGCCTGGCCCAGTGGCCATACGTGTAGCTGCCGGTGCTCTTCTGGTGTTCAGTCCAGAGCAGGTTTGAACAGCTCCAAAGAAAAGGGAAAAAACCCCACAGTCCAGGGAACTTCTTTGTCTCCTTTGCCTCAGCTAGCTACCTAACTAAAAGCAAAAGAGAGCTCTGTCCTGCTGTCTGTACATCCACAGACAACACAGTCCAGAGCAGGAATGTGGAGGAGTGAGTGCAGTATCTGAAAAAAACCTGCCGCTTCTTCTCTCCCCCCTTTCACTCTCTGGAACAAGTCTTAAAGGTGTAAAACTTATTATTCAGCATAAACAGAATGAGACAATTGGGGATAAAAGCATCATTTAGTCAACCCAGGACACCCACCCATTACTTACTTTTTTCTTACTTTCCCAAGCTTGCTGACAAACTTGCTGAGTCCTGATGACTCTTCTTCTTGTATCTCTTTCAAGGATATACCAACCCCATTTCTGAATATGTCCATTATTCATTGTTTGTGCATGTGTCCATTGTCCATTAGTACAAGCAGGCTGGATTGTGCTTCGGCTGAATATGGCCATTGTCTAACAAAAACTCCTCAATCTGCAAAAACTCTCAATATGTAACCATACTGAGATGACTGGAACCACACAGGAACAACCAGGACCATGCTGAGGAGAACTGGGACCACACTGGGGGTAACTGGGAGTGAGTGAGACCATGCTGGGAAGGACTGGGATCATATGGGGAGTGACTGGGACTATACCAGGAACAACTGAGTTCAATTGGGACCATACTGGGAGTGTCTGTAACCATAGGGGAGTGATGGAAGCACACTGGGAACAGCTGGGCCCATGCTGGGACCAACTGGAATCACTCTGAGAGGGACTGGAATCATGGAAGGATTGACTGGGAGCAACTGGAATGATGCTGAAAGCAACTGGGAAGAAGTGGGAGTGACTGGGAACAAGCTGGAAGCAACTGGGATAAACTAGGAGAGACAGGGAGACGCTGGGATCATACTGGAGGCTACTGGGGTTATGCTGGCATTGACAGGGAGCAACTGGGATAACACTGGGGGCACTGAAATCGTACTGGGAGTGTCTGAGAGCAACTGGGATTAGACTGCAAGTGACTGGGATCATACTGGGAGTGGCTACAATCATACTGGGATCAGAGTGGGTGTGATTGGACCCTGACTGGGGGTTACTGGGAGCTACCAGGCCCATGCTGGGGGACATAATTAGAGGAACTGAGAGCAACTGGGATAAAACAGGGGGCAAGTGAACCACCCTAAGGTAACTGGGAGTGCCTGGCAATGACTATGAGAATGTCCAGGGCAACTGGGATATACTGGGAGTGTCTGAGGCCATATGGGTGGTGACTGGGACTGGACTAGGAGCCACTGGGAATGTGCTGGGAAAACTGGGAACACGCTGGGGGCAAGTGGGAAGGACTAGGAACCTGGTGGGAGAGACTGGGATCATACTGGGAGTGCCTGGGACTATGCTAGGGACAACTGGGAGAACTGGGAACACGCAGGATGAATTTGGGAAGAACTGGGACTGTGCTGTGATCAAATTGTATCATCATAGGGAATGACTGGGAGGGACTGGGCTCATACTGGGAGCAGCCACTGCTGGCTCTGGGACCCTCCAAAAACACCTCCTGGGGACCCCGGATGTCCCCCCGAGGGCCATCTGCAGCTCGGCTTTGGAGCCCTGCCAGCTCCAAACTTCCCCTGAATAAAACCCCAAACCCAGGCACCCCCCAGCAGGTTTGGGCCGAGCTCCCCCTTCTCCGGGCACCTGTGGGATGGGGGGGTGATGCTCCCGGGTCTGCGGCGACTCCAGGGTTCCCTCTCCCCTTCTCCAGCTGCTTCTGCTGCCGCTCAGCCTCTTCCTCCCTCCCTCCCCGTTCCCGAAGGTCGAACTGTGAGGGCAAAGGGTGCAGGGAAAGGGTGGGAACCGTGAGGGGAAAGGGGCAGGCTCAGGCCAAGGGCAGCAACTGTGAGGGGGCACTCTGGGAGGCGGCACTCTGAAAACAGAACTGCAATGGACTGAACATGAACGGGAGAGAAAGCAATAAGTCTGAGAGTTTTATTTGCTATCAAATACATCCCACACACCCAGCCCCACACAACCCCCATCCAATCACTCCTACGCTCCCATCCTATCCTATCGCTCCCAAATTGGGATCCCATTTCTCCCATCTCCTTCCAACCCCATCTCACCCTGGTACCTGTGGAATGGAGTGAGTTTGGCATAGGATTGAGATTTTGAGGTGGGAACAAGCAATTTAAGGTAGGATTGAGCCCTTTTGTGTTAAGATTGAGCTGTTTTCAGTATGATTTGAGTGGTTTTGAGGTGAAAGATCGATCCCTCTTCACTTTTGGACTGCAAAGAGATGGAAAAGACAAGAAAATTAAGGCAAAACCAAAAGAATAAGAAGCCAGGTGTGTTCCCAACATGGATCACAGGGAATGTGGGTCACCAGGGCTGTGCCCAAAGTGCCTCCTCCAGTGGGGGATGGAGCTGGAGCAGAGCACGAAGCTCTTCCTGCACTCGGGGGACTCGCAGGGCTTCCCTTACCGGTGGCTGTATTGGTGTCGGGTCAAATGAGAGCTCTGTGAGAAGCTCTTCCCACATTCCCCACACTTGTAGGGTCTCTCCCCTGTGTGGATGCACTGGTGGGTGATGAGTTGGCAGTTGTACTTAAATCCCTTCCCACACTCAGGGCAGAAGAAGGGCCTCTCCTCTGTGTGACTCAGATTGTGCAGGAGGAGATGGGAGTTGAACCGAAATCTGTTCCCACACTCAGAACACTCATAAGGCCTCTCCCTAGTGTGGATCTTTTGGTGCCTGATCAGGGTGTCATGGTCCCTAAAGCTCTTCCCACATTCCCCACACTCGTAGGGTCATTCCCCAGTGTGGATCCTCTGGTGCTTGATCAGGTCAGAGCTCCCCCTGAAGCTCTTCCCACACTCCCCACATTTGTAGGGCCATTCTCCAGTGTGGATCCCCCAGTGCTTGATCAGGTCACAGCTCCACTTGAAGCTCTTCCCACACTCCCCACACTCATGGGGCCGTTCTCCAGTGTGGGTTCTCTGGTGGCTGATCAGGCTGGAGCTCTGCCTGAAGCTCTGTCCACACTCCCCACACTCGTAGGGCCTCTCCCCAGTATGGGTCCTCTGGTAGCTGGTCAGGTGGGAGCTCCGGCTGAAGCTCATCCCACACTCCCCACACTCGTAGGGCCATTCCCCAGTGTGGGTCCTCTGGTGCTCGATGAGCTTGTAGTTCCACCTGAAGCTCTTCGAACACTCCACACATGTGTGGGGCTTCTCCCCATCCTGGAGCTGCTCATGGAGCACCAGCTCCGAGCTCTGGCTTGATCTCTGGCCACCTTCCCAGTCCAGGCTGCCTCTTTCCTCCTCAGATCCCTGCCATCTGCGTTTGCAGCCCCTCCTCGTGTGGCATCTCCAGGGCTTTTCTGCCCCGTTGGCTTCCTGCACCATGGAGCCGCTCAAAACGGCCTCTTCCACCAGGTTCTGCTGCGGGCATTTGTCCTCCCTGCTCTCCATGCTCAGCTCCTGCTCTGGGGGAGGAAGGACAAGGACAGGATGGGATTTGCCTCCGTGCCACAGGCAAGGGCAAGGAGATTCCCCCAGGGCTGTGCTGCAGCCAGGGCCATACTGGGCTGGGCTATGGAGCAGCACAGAGGGGAAAGGGGCACTGACCTCCTCCTCATCTGCCTCAGTGCCCCAGGGCATCTTCCTCAAAGACTCCCAGGGGTTGGCAATGGGAAATCCTGGTTTGGGGAAAACAAGGGATGAGCATGTTGAGTTTGAAGGTCCCTGTCGGGAGTTTAGTTCAAGCATGGCTTAAAGAAAAAGGCCATGAAGGCATACAATTGAGAGAAAAGTAAAAGGTAGTTGTAAAGCAGTTCCAAAGCAGTTCACAGCCTGACTTCTATAAACAATTAGACTCTCTGAGGCATCATTGTATAAACAATAAGGTTCTCAGGCAGTCTTCCCATAACAAGTGTAACACTCTCTCTGGGAAAAGATGACACCCTGAGAACAGATGTGGAAGTTTTGGGAACCGTTCATAACACAGTGAGAACACTGGTTTTGTTTTGTGTAAACAATCAACGGTGTAGTAAAACAAAAGGTGTGGTTAGAGTTTTCTCTGTTAGCCTATCATAAACCTGTATTTCGGAATATGCATGAAGTTCGTTAACACTATTATTTAAGCTGGCTGATCGATCAATAAATTGAGTTCGATGCATCACAGGATGGTCGCTCTCCCCTCACTTCAACAAATGGTGACCACCCGGACGTGATAGCGGACACGACGATCGCGACCACCACGGGGATTGCAAACACCACAAGAAGTGAGGACTGGTTCAGGCTCCGAAGCAGCGGGAGCGGCAAATAAGCGCGAAACCAAAGCGGAGGAAAAAAGCCGCCGATACGCGCCGTGCCCTGGCGACCATATTAGATGGGTCCAGCTGATACGTGTGGCCGATGCCTGGAAAACGCTGCTAGGTAAAAGTGCGCACTTAAAAGAGGTATGGAAAGGCAAGCCACATATGAACTTTTTATTATGTTTTTGCAAAAAAGGCAAATTAAGGGAATAGACTTACGGAAGGAATTGCAAGGTCTTTTGGCTTATGGTCTGGAATGGGGAGTCTTCGTGAATCCCCACACAGTTTATGAGTTAACGGAATTGTGTGAATTCGGTGATTTATTGTCAGAGGCTGCTTTAGAGAGTGGTAAAACTGCCAAGAAGCTAGGCAAGCCATGGCGAGTGATATATGGTGCACTGTTTTACTATCTCTCTGAGTGCAAGACAGCGGCCGCAGGCCGTGGAGCTTGCGGGGCTGTGCTACTCCGAACTCGGCACGGGCGCTCCGCCATGGCGAGCAGCCGCGGCGAGCGACGCGGGAGCAGAGGCAGCGGCGGGGAGAGCGGAGCTGCCGCCGCGGGAGCCGAGGCGCGCCGCCCCAGGAGAGAGCGAAGCTGCCGCGGGGGGAGCCGCCGTGGGCGCAGCGGTGCCTGCAGCGGAGTCAGCCTGCCGGCGAGTAAACAGAGAGCCGAGCGCAGGGGGGGGTTTTCGCCCACTCCGACACACGCGCCGCGGGACTGGAGCGCTTTTTGCAGCAGGAGCGTTTCTCCCTCCCCCCACAGCCGGCAAAAACTTCAGTTTAAGACCTAACAGCCTAATGGATGCCTCGGTCTAGGACATAACAGCCTAATGGATGTAACTTTTGTCAGCAAAAGGAAAAGATCCCTGTTGAAATTAAGAAACAAGTGATGGTAAACAAGGAAAGTTAAAGGCACTTTTGTTCCTCCTGGCAGAGACTATGAAACAGGAATCAGCGTACTGTATGCATGGGTCAAATTTCGGCCGATTTGGCTCGGCATTGGTTATGCTGTTTTGAAATCACCTGCATTAACGTAGAATTTAACATCAGAAGCCCGGATGGTTCAGTCAGTGGAACATCAGACTCTAAAATTATATTTTGAAAAGTTTAAAAATGTTAAGATGTGTTGGATTGATTGTATGAGTGAGATGTTGTGAGTGTGCTTTTTGGTATAGAAATGCTATAGCAAACACATGAAGAAAGTTATTTTAGCTTAATATTTTAGAATCAGGCCTGTAAGTAAGTTATAGTAAATGCTATATTTTATTTCTATAGTAAGTTTTATCCGTTGCTAAGTAGTTTAAGTTGAATTATCTATTAAGTGCCGTTAAATGTTAAATACTGTTAAGGTTTAGTTTTGTTAAGTTGATCTCCTGTTAAGTTTAAGTGTTATTAAGTTTAAATAAAGCTAGATTCTGTTTAAATTATATTAGGTTTAGGTTAAGTTAGATTCTGTTAAGTTTGATCTTACATTATTTACAAATAAGTCTGTTATTTAAAGTCAGTTAAGTTTTGTTATAGTTAAGTTTTATTAGAATTAAGAGATTTTACATGTAAGTTCTGCTGATTTAAAAATCTATTAAGTTTAAGTAAAGATAAGCTTAAGTAATGTTAAGATCTATTAAGTTTAAATATTTTAAGTTTAAGTGCTATTAAGTTTAAGTGATGTTAGATAGATTTATGCTTTTACGATAGACGTTTATTTTATGGCTTGTGTGCAAAGTGTTGTTGTGAACTTCAGAGAAACCTTGCTAGCTGAAAATACTATTTAATTATTAGAATTGCCTATTCTTATGTTGCAAAGAGTGTAACACAGCTAGCCCATAGAATTTTGAAGCCAGTTAAGTTCTGTTAATTTACAAATAAGTCTGCTAAGTTAGATATTTTAAGTGCTTTAAGTGTATACTATTTTCTCACCACTCCAAATCAACAAAGGATTGAGAATCGCCCAGCTGATGCCATTTCAGCCAAATGACTAAAGGATTACAGACTGTAAAACAGATTTTGAACTTTTCTGAGAGGCCCGGGGAAGGGGTGGATGTGAAAATCTCAAGGACAAAAAGGATTGTTTTCAGACTTGCCGTTCACCTCCTCTCCAGGTTCACATGAATGAAAACAGCTAACAGCTGTCTTTTCTTAGTCCAATTACCATCTATCTTGCAATGCCTGATAAGGCCCGGACATTGTGGCTCAGCTGAGGGTGCGTTTAACCCTTTGGGATAAAACGCCGTTTCCGGAGGACCAGAGAACTGATTGACATTATTGAATCATTATCATCTTTCCATATAAAAGGACCGGCAAAAGAGAACTGCCTTGAATGTCACAGCCCACATTGTGCTGCTTGGGTTGCACTGTGTTGTGGGGGTTGTGACAGGACTTTTTGGGTGGACCAGTTGTCACTTTTTCATTTATGGTGTAATACCTGTAATTATAGACATACCTGGGAACATAATTGGGAGTGGGCACTACGGAATGAAACAGGACTAAACACTGCCTCAGCTTTAGCTCTTTATGAGTCACATGAGCAGAAAATCTTAGCTTATTATCGGTGGGAGGTACAGTGTATTTTGAAAAGGATTAAAGCTCAAAGTGCATCATATATTACCTCTGTAAGGTGTAAAAAACTGGTGCCTTTAACACAACATTCCGTTGTAGGGCCTATAAAAGGAGATCCCAATCAGGCATTAGACAATTGCATTAGAAGGTTACAAAGGTGTGGTCTTCAGGTCTCGGGAACAGTAAGGTTAAAAACTGATAAGAAGAAGAAGGTCAAAGTAAAACCAGAAAAATGAGGTTTCCTTTTATTATATTACTTGGTGTAGTGGTAGCTGAAGAATTAAAGGTAACACATTTTAGTCAACCTAGAGATAATGTATGGCTAACACTTGCTAGGCAGATTAATCAGACATCGCTTTGTCTCAGCATTGGAGGAGTTACTAACCCTTTTCGAACATGTTTGGTAGGACTTCCAGTATGGTCTCCTCAAGAATTCTGCAGTTTTATTAATAACCGTGCCTTATGTATGCGCAATATGGTAAATATTAAATTGCCTAAAGGGTATACTGCCAGTCAGAGTGACGGCTACCGCCAATGCCTGTTAATGCAATCACTTAATACTCCTTTGCATTCTCCACCTGAGGAGTTAGTTCTTTTTGGAAGTGCAAATGTTAGCATGACCAGCACTTCCAACGGTGGGTGGTTCAGCTTTGATTACTCTAATCCTCAAAAGATGAATCAACATAAACAAACATGGGCTACTCTGGATTCAGCTCTAAAGCCAA
This sequence comes from Melospiza melodia melodia, assembly GCF_035770615.1. Classification (NCBI taxonomy): domain Eukaryota; kingdom Metazoa; phylum Chordata; class Aves; order Passeriformes; family Passerellidae; genus Melospiza; species Melospiza melodia. Next base: position 4,978,300 of record NW_026948796.1, on the reverse strand, counting down.
ACATAGTGTCTAAACAACACTACAACCATTGTAAAGGCTCTAGCATCATAACACCTAAGAAATTACCTACGGGTATATTTCTAATTTGCGGAGATAGAGCCTGGAATGGTATACCTGCTCAGCCTCAGGGTGGACCTTGTTATTTAGGCAAGTTATCTCTATTCCACCCTAATATATCTGTGCTAATGCAATTAAGTCATAAGATAAGTAGGCAAAAGCGTAGCTTACATAATTTAGACTGTAGTCAAATAGGAGATCCATGGTTCTGGAGTAAATTTAAACAAGTGATGGTTTCAGCTCTCCTACCATGAGGTGCTGCAAGCAAAGCATTGACTCTAACAAAATAAATAGGGTGTTGGGCTAAAGATGAACTGAATAAAACTTCACAAATATTAGATATGTTAACTGCAGATGTACAGAGTGTTATTCACACTGTTCTACAAAATAGAGCTGCTATAGATTTCTTATTATTAGCACAAGGCCATGGGTGTGAAGAGTTTGAAGGGATGTGTTGCATGAACTTATCTGATCATTCTGTATCTATTCATGCTAAGTTAAAAGAGCTACGACTAAGATTTAACAAACTTAAAGAAGAAGAAAGATTAAGTATTGATGAGTAGCTGAAAAGTTTCAGATTGGGACCCTGGCTAAGAAACCTTATAACATATGCTATAGGGATATTAGGAGTACTCTTATTGCTATTACTTATATTACCTTGTTTCTGTAGCTGTATCCAAAAGATGGTTAGTAGGATGATAGAGAAAACCTGGCAAACTAAACTCCTTTCTCTTAAAGAAAAAAGCGGGGGAAATGTCGGGAGTTTAGTTCAAGCATGGCTTAAAGAAAAAGGCCATGAAGGCATACAATTGAGAGAAAAGTAAAAGGTAGTTGTAAAGCAGTTCCAAAGCAGTTCACAGCCTGACTTCTATAAACAATTAGACTCTCTGAGGCATCATTGTATAAACAATAAGGTTCTCAGGCAGTCTTCCCATAACAAGTGTAACACTCTCTCTGGGAAAAGATGGCACCCTGAGAACAGATGTGGAAGTTTTGGGAACCGTTCATAACACAGTGAGAACACTGGTTTTGTTTTGTGTAAACAATCAACGGTGTAGTAAAACAAAAGGTGTGGTTAGAGTTTTCTCTGTTAGCCTATCATAAACCTGTATTTCGGAATATGCATGAAGTTCGTTAACACTATTATTTAAGCTGGCTGATCGATCAATAAATTGAGTTCGATGCATCACAGGATGGTCGTTCTCCCCTCACTTCAACAGGTCCCTCTGCCCAAGTCCATCTCTACAAGTCACCGGCCATCTGTGCTTCATTAAAACCTCCCAAACACCAAGATTCAGCCCTGGAAAAGCCTCCCAGGAGTTCCCTGTCCCTGGTCCCTCCCCTCGGGTGTTCAGGGGTTCCCCCCTGTCCCAGCTGCATGGGGTCACGCTTGGATTGGGGGTCCCCCTTCTCCTCGGTGCCCGCTCTGCCCAAGCTGCTGGCAGTCCCAGCAATCCCAAAAGCTTCCCCCTCTTTGCTCTCCCCATTTCGGGATGCCGGGGCTCTTTGGGCTCCCGGACTCCCTTCTCCCCTCATTCTCTGCTCTGGGCTGCAGTGGCTCCAAGGAGTCCCCCCTGCCCCTCTCCAGGCTTTTGAGGCTCCCACCAATGGTGGCGCTCCCCCCTCTGTGGGCTCCCCACTTTGGGCTCCTGGGGGACACTGGGCTCTGCTCCTCCAGGCTGCCTCTGCCGGCAGCCGCCATCAACACCCCCCGATGTTCCCCCAAGGGGCCTTTTCCGCTCAGCCTTGGACTGCTTCATTCTCCAAACATCCCCCCAAAAACCCAACTGGGAACAACTGGGAGTGACTGGGAACATGCTGGAGGGAACTGGGCTATACTGGGACAATACTGGGAGGGACTGGAACAAATGAGGGTGAAAGAGAGCAACTGGAACCATGTGGAGCACAACTGGTTCTTACTGGCAGGGACTGGGAGCACAGTGGGGCTATCTTTGGATCATTACTGGGAGGGACTGGACTAATACAAGAAAACCCTCAAAAACCCCAGAGAATCACCAAAAATCCCAGAGGAACTCACCAAAATTTTAAAAAACTCCCAAAAATTTCAATAAATCCCCCCCAAAAACCCCCACAACCCCAACAAATCACCCCAAATCCAAAACACCCCAAATCAACAAAACCCCCCAAAATCACATAAGCATCTCTAAACCAAATAATTCTCCCAAAAACCCCCAATAATTCCCCTCAAACTCCCAACAAAATCCCCAAAAGCCCAAAAAAACCACCCTGAAATTCCCAAACAGCCTCACAAAACCCCAAAATCCCCCCAAATCCCCCCAGAACCCCCCAGACTCAGTGGGGCTGTTCTGGATCAGGGGGCACTGGCTGGTGGAACAGGAGCCACTTCAGGGGGCCCTCAGAGCTTTTTGGGGAGGGGGCACCATGGGAGATCCCCCCAAAATCCGGGGGGGGGGGGGAAGGAACCTCTGCTGTGCCCCTGCCCCCCAAAACCCCCAGACCTCGGTTCAGGGTGGGCCTGGGACCCCCCCGGGACCCCCAATTCTCCCCCGAGACCTCTCCAGGAACCCCAAACCCCCCAGAGCCCCCCAGGGTTGGCATAGAATCACCCTGGACCCCCAAACCCTCCCCAAGACCTCCAAAACATCCCAGGACTCTCAGACCCCCCCACTTCCCTCCAAAATTCACCCCAGAGCTACCTGAAATCCCCTTTGAAAACTGCATGTGTTTTTCGACTGGCTTTTTGCAAATATTAAAATGAATATTATATGTGTTGTGTTAGAAAGAAATGCTGTATTAATTCTCTTAAGTACTGTGTTAAATATAGTTTTAGGTTATAAAAATTGTTAAATAAAAACGATGCTATGTAAGATGCTTTGTTTAACAGAAAGGGCTTGCAGCGAGATAGCAGCCACAGGACACCTAAATCTTTCAGGGAAAAGGAATTTATTGCCTTCTTATCAGAAGAAAGGAACTTCTTCCCACCTTGGAGGTGCTGTTAGGATTAGAAGGAAGAAGTTGACAATGACCAGACAGAATCCTGTGTTTGAATGGAATTTATGCATCAGGTATGAAGTGAATGAATATGCAACGGGCTATTGTTCCTAATGGTTAATCCTTTGTTAGCAGGGGTCCTTTTTCGGGCTCATCATGCCCAGAAAAGGTACCCAGACATCTGTAATTCTTTGTTTTTATTATCTCATATTGTCTTAATTCAATTTGTCCAAATTGTTATTACTCTAATTGTGTTACTATTTTTATAACCACCTTATTACTATTAAACTTTTAAAATTTTTAAAAACAAGTGATTGGCGTTTTTCACACACACATAACTATAAAACTACAAAACTTCTCTTAACATATATTTAATATTCACTCTTTAATTGTGAGACCCAACCATCCATCTCATTATTCATCTACAGCATCATTTTCTAATGTTGTTGACTTTCTCAGCTTCTGTTAATACTTGTGATTTTATAACAGAATGTTCTTGTATGGGATTTTGCAAGATTCTGTCATCAGATTTCTGTTTTGTTGTTGGATTTCTTAGTGCTGGGTCAGAACTGAATGCAGCATTTTGGGAGGGAAGCTGCCAACCTCACTGGGGCCAGGACCCGTGGGGCTCTGAGGGGCTCCTGGTGTGAGAATCCCCAATCACTTGTGTTCAAATTTTAAAAGTTTTACAGTAATAAAATGGTTATAAAATAGTAATAAAAATTACAGCAATAAGAATTTGGACAGAGTTAAGACAATAAATGAAATAAACAAAAAAGGGCCAGAAGACTTCTAATCCTGTGTAATGCCTTTATTAAAAAGTGATCAGCTCAGGATTGGGCGGCTCGACAGGTCTGCAGCGTCCGTCGTCTCCCAGGGCGACTCAGAGGAGGAGGATATGCACAGCTCTGTCCACCAGGGGCAGAGCTGGGGATCAGATCCTCTTGGGAGCCTTTTGGGTCTCCTGATCCCATAAGATGGTGCCCCTCGCACTCTGTCAGCTGGGTCTCACCTCATCATGGGGTCAACTCCCATGGTCAGGGCGAGAGGGTCCGAAGGTGTTCCGCATCTCTGCAGGCTCAGCACTCAGTTCCTCACGTCCAGACATCACTCCAGTCTCTCAACTCTTATTTGGCTCGTTGTTTTTGGGGTCTTCTCAGTACAATGGAGGACCATGCTGCATTGGTCTTGGAGTCACTTTGTATAACCCCCCCCACCTTCTCAGGTGTCTTCCCTATTCTGAGAAAGGTAAAACTTAGCCTCGGGCAAGGTCCCCACCCAGGAGAAGGGCCATTACCTCGCCCCAGCCAGGGCTTTTACTAATACAAAAACAACCATTAACGACAACGACCCGTGATTACAATAACAAAGGCAGCAGCCCAGCAGTAGTGGTAACTTTTTCTCACAGAAAATATATTAACTACATTTTTGTTCATAACATAGAATACATGGGTTTTTGCTTAAGAGTTTTTGGGAGAACTCTCCAGTTATTTCTGTTTGTATTTTACATCCAACATGCATACAGTTGGGTTTTTTAATTATTATTTTTCTTTAGTAAATACTTAGGGAAAAATACCTAAGCATTTTTTAATCCTTTGGGATATTGTGATTAATATTCTTAGAAAGAAAACCTTGTTGAACAAGTGTGAAAACACAGAGAGAGGGAAAACAGTATAGAAGTCTTTTAGAACAGGGCGTGTAATAAGGACTGCAGAACTGAGTAATTCCTCCAAGGGCAGAATTAGCAAGATATATTACCAAGAGTAACTGCCAAGATACTTCCTTAAATCAAGGGAAATGTGACCTGCAGCCATACAAAGTACAGCCAAAGCAAATGAAAACCTTTGGAAAAGAGGGAATTTTGCCAGTGACATCAGTCTGTCTGGATAACTGAAGGATGCCCATCAATATTGCACTACATTCCTCAATATTTGCAATGTCTTTTCTCCCAATTTCTTTGAAATGAATAAACTGCAGTTGTTTACCGTTAACTTAGGGGAATTACCAAGCACCATGTATGTTTTTCTGTAGCTGAGCAGGACTTGAGTTTCCCAAATCTTCTACAAAGCAGAAGGGAATCACACAGTTACTTGTGCTAATGTTAATGAAGGGTTTCATGAAAGCAGGAGAATGAGAGCATTGCATTGTAAAACTTCCACATGCAAGAAAACAGGAGTCCACTTAGAATAAAACATATAAGGCTAGCATAACATCAGAACAGGATAAAATGAAATTGCTACACAGGAACTGATGCATCAGAAATTAGTGTATCATTTCTGATACATCTGCATGCATTTGCAAGCTAAAACAGAAAAGGAAGCGCAGAGATAATAAGGAACGAAGATTTTAAAATTGCACTGTGCAGAACAGACACACAAACCACCAGTGTGAACACAGCTGGGAGATTCAGCTTGGAGATGGATTAGAGTGGAATCCATTCACTGAAGGTCTCTGGCGCACATGAGTGCAATGACCGAGGAAAAAAGGAAAAAAATTTAATTTCTGAAAGCTGTTTAGATTGCTGGAAGCATTGTCTAGAGATCTAAAAATCTAAAGCCTCAGAGAATCTGAACCTAAACCATCCCCAAATGGATTGATAAGGTATGATGTGCACATATCTGCTGTTTTCAGAGTCAGTGAAATTGACAATGAGTGTATGGAAATTAGGAATGCCCACCCAGATTTTATCTCCATTACTTTAAGAATGCCTTAATAAGGCACTTAGAGAACTGAACACTGACATTCTCACCCTGCTCTATTTACTTTACATTTGAATACAGGCTGGTAGAAGGAGAAACTGGGCTTTAATTTCTCCCCAGATTACCTGTTGCACTTTCAGGTTAGTAGAGGTAAAATTCAGCTATTCACTCTCTCTATCCATGAATATTCCACTAGTGAACTGAAGTACAGAACATCCTTTTTCTCTTGGTACCTTCCTAAATGGTGCCCAATGAACAGGACACTTGCATAAATCTCACAGAAAATCACCAAAATTGCTGAAATTGACACTCAATTCCATGATAAAAGCTTCTGAGAAAAGCCTTGATAGGACCACTGAACAAACTGAAACTTGGAAGAGAAACACGCATTTCAGCAGGGATCAAGGGGAAAGAAAAAGAAATGCTGTAAAAATTCCAAGTGGAAGGTAAGGAGAAACACAGGAAGCACAGAAAGAACAAGTCCCTGTCAGATGACCTGGGCAAGGTGACTTTGTGGCCCAGCACTGTTAGAGGACATTGCCTGTCATTGGTGCAAGCAGCTGGAGACATAAACGCTGATTGATTTGGGGGCCACAGTCTTGATAAGGGCAGAGGTGGTTCAATAACCTGACATGAGGGAGTTCCCTTAGAGCAACTGGGATGGCACAAAGAAGTGAACAGCTCACCACAGCCTGGCCCGCTCGGCTGCTTTTCCTTCTGACCCTCCTGGGGAGGCTCTGACATTTCCTCTTCCCTGATGGAAGCGCAGCTGCTGCCAAGGGAAATGTCCCCACACTCACTCAGTGTTCGCTTTGCTTGCCAGATGTCCCATCTGCTGTCCCTGTCCAGGAGAGCTGCTCTGCTCGGGAGGAGGAGCCCGAGCGAACATCGGCGGCTGCAACCCCTCCTGATCTAGCGCTGTTTATGGATGTGTAGTTAGGTTTGGATAGGGACAAGTATAGGGATATTTACTTACACTGACTGATATTTGTATAGGGATATTATGTGTGTATATTGTTATATTGATGCGTGTATATTCATCTGTTTACACACTTGTACAGCTCTGTAGCTGTGCATTTCTATTACTGGGGTTGTATGGATTTTTTTTTTTGGTCCATTGATATTTGTGTATTTATAGACAGGTTTGTTATGTTTGTATTATATTGTCATGTTATATGTCATGAAATATGTAATGCATGTTTACATCTCTATATTGTTATGTCTATATATGTATTTACTTCTATTTATTATGTATGGAGTTGTATAGTTCTAAAATTCTATTTATTTAGTTCTGGATCTGAGATTCTTTAGAGAGGGATATTGATGTTTCTGTATTTGTATATGGGCTGTACGGTTGTAGTAATATGTAATAAATTTGATTGTTAAACTTCAATTCAGTAACTTCAATATTTCTGTACAGTGAGTTGTTGCAGAGGGTTGCAATAAAGTAATTTTTTTTTCACTGAAGTTGATATCTGTATATATTTACATATCACAATTCTCAGACTAAATTAGATTTTAATCATAAATTGATATTTCTGTGTTTCTATATTGATAGCACAGGTGTTGTAATTTAAAATAAATTTCATTCTTAAACATAAGTTAATGTTTGCGTATTTGTACATTAGTAGCGCGGGTGTAACTATCTGCAATAAATGCAATGTTTCAACTGAAGTAAGTGTAGATTTGTGCTACCCAAAGCCATGGGCAGGTGTAAATGCTGGAGGATTTTGGCCATGCAAATCTCCGGCCATGCCCAGCACATGCCCGACCTGCACTCAGGCTGGGCAGGGGAAGCGCAGATTTGGGCTGGCAGCAGAGCCCCACATTGGCTCAGAACTCGCCGCAGAGGCTGCTGAGAAAACTCCGGGGCTCCATGAGCACAGAATCCAAGCAGGAGCCACCTGGGGAGGACAAATCCCTCATCCCATGGGCATCTCTTTAGGAAAGGGCTCCAAGTGTCCCCCTGAAGCTCATCCCAGAGAGCAGAAGCCAGCAGGGATCCTGAGCCAGATTCGGCAAATGAGCTGCAGCAAGGGGGAGGCAGCAGCGACTGTGACTGCTGCAGGCTGGGGATGAAGGAAGGGCCATGGACACAAGTGCTGAGCTGCCCCAAAATCCAGAGGGAGGCTGGAGAGCTGGGAATCAACTTGGCATTTCAGTGCCAAGCTCTCACAGGCACGGAAATGATGGAATCCCTTTGTGTGAAGTGACCTGGAAGAACTGACAGGGAGCTGCTGCTAGGATCAGCAGTAGCAGAAAGCAAAAATGTACAAACACTAGGAAATCATCTAATATCCCCCACAAGCAATGGCTTCAAAAATGATCTCATATATTCATTATATTACATTATATTATATTATATTATATTATATTATATTATATTATATTATATTATATTATATTATATTATATTATATTATATTATATTATATTATATTATATTATATTATATTATATTATATTATATTATATTATATTATATTATATTATATTATATTATATTATATTATATTATATTATATTATATTATATTATATTATATTATATTATATTATATTATATTATATTATATTATATGCATGAAATTTAATGCACATGTATTTTTTGACAATTTTATTTTTTGATATATATTTTCATTTAAGATATCTATTTGAAATAGTCTTTCAGCTTGGGAGAGTGAAGATTTACAACAGTGCAAAACCATCTGCCCACACAGCAGTCAGCCCCTGGGTGTGTGCATGCACACCCACCTACTGTGCCAGCTCTTCTCACCACCTCGGGGCTGCTGTTTGCAAACAATTGGGATGAATTTAACTCGACAGAGCCATGAGTGGGGTGTCCAGCTTGTCATGAAAACTCATGTGGCAACGAACAATACAGAGCACTCAAATCACAATTTCACAGGTCATTTCATTCCTGCTGGGCACTGAGGAACTCTTAAAAGACACAGAAAAGGGGTGGAAAACATTGGCATCATGCTACTGCTGGTATCCTCCTGGAGGAAAATCTCTTGGGTTTCTTAAGGTGGTAGCTTTCCAAAACCTAGGAAAACAGCTCAGCAGTGGTAGCCCAATTATGAATGGTTTTCTTGACTTGGCAAAGGCTGGGGTGTTAACAATGGACTCCGTCCTTGGTCCAAATCACCTGCCCTTACCTGCAGACAAAAGCACCAGCAGCAGCAGCAGCAGCTATATCAGTCAATTTTCTCAAAAAGCTGTGTTAAATTTGGGAGAGGAAAGGAAAACACATCAGACACTGTGGAGTAATGACAAGACTCTGAGGAACAGTTCCAAAGCAAAGGGCAGCAGCTTCTCTCTGGGCCACTCCTTGTGCCCCAAGGCAGCCGGGCTGCCCTGGCTGCCCAGGACCCTGCGCCCCGCGGGCTCTGCAGAGCTGCACAGCGGGGAGGCAGCTTCGGGCACCTCAGCCCCTGGGCAGGAGGGGCTGCTTGCTCTGCAGGGCTGCCTGTGGGCAAAGCAGGGTGCTGGCCTTCTGCTCTTGGCCCCAGCCTGGCCTTGCAGGGCTAATGCTGTTCCCTGTCTCAAATGTGCTAAAGACAGACTTGTTTGCAGCTCTGCACAGGTGTGATTTGCACCACAAAATACTGAAGGACTAAGGCCTGAACAACAGACCCTGACTGAAGCCTCAACAACAGGACCTGAGCCAAAGCTGCCCTCTAGATCACCTTTCCAACCCAATGGTACCTGCTCCTTAACCAAGTGTTAACCAAGTGTTTTGGTTTTTTTTTGTTTTTTTGTTTTTTTTTTTTTATGGCGGACAAGACAGTGTCCCTGCGCTGAGCTGTGCCGCGGAACTGTGCCGCGGAGCTGTGTCGCCGAGCCGGGCCTTGTAGCTGGGCCTCGGAGCTGGGCCGCGGAGTTGTGCTGCGGAGCTGAGCCGCGGAGCCGAGCCGCGGAGCCGGGCCTCGGAGCTGGGCCGCGGAGTTGTGCTGCGGAGCTGAGCCGCGAAGCCGAGCCGCGGAGCCGGGCCTCGGAGCTAGGCCGCGGAATTGTGCTGCGGAGCTAAGCCGCGGAGCCGGGCCTCGGAGCTGGGCCGCGGAGTTGTGCTGCGGAGCTGTGCCGCGGAGCCGGGCCTCGGAGCTGGGCCGCGGAGCTGTGCCGCAGAACTAGGCCACGGAGCTAGGCCGTGTAGCTGTGCCGTGGGGGTGTGCCGCGGAGTTGTGCTGTGGAGGTGAGCTTCGGAGCTGTACCGCGGAGTTGTGTCGTGGAGCTGTTCTGTGGAGCTGTGCCTTGCTCCCTTCCCTGCATTCTGCATCCCTTGAAGAGTCTCTGTTACTACCTTAGCAGCTCTGTGGTGCCAACTTGCTGCTGGAGAATTCCTGGAACTCTGAAACACCGGATTTTTAAATCCTTAATTTCCAAATCTCTGTATTTTTAAACCCCTAGACTCCTGTAACCTCGGATTTTAGAATCCTTGGATTCCTAAACTCTCGGATTTCCTGAATCCCCGGATTCCTGAACCTCCGGATTTTGAATCCCCTGCCGTCTGGTTGTTTCTGGGGTGTTTGGTAATAATGGTTTCTACAAGATCAAAAGCTGTGGCTGGTATAAGTGATCGAGTTGGGCCCTCCAAAAAGGACGTGAGTGTACAGACGCACCCCTGCCCAGAATGTTTGAGTATATTGGTGGCATCAGGGAGTGCTGTGGAGGAGAACTGTTTATGCTGTGAACAAGTGAATGACCTCCTTTTAATGGTGGCTGAGCTTAGGGAGGAAGTAGAAAGATTAAGGAGTATTAGGGAAAGTGAAAGGGAAATAGATTGGTGGAGTTAAGCCCTATCATCTTTAAGGGAGGTTACTAACCAAGAGACTGAGGATTTATATGCCTCCCACTCTCAGACGCTAGAAGGGCACTTGGTGGATGAAGAGGAATGGGATTGGGTCCCTGTGAGGGGTAAAAATGGAAAAATCTGCCCCCCTCCATCATCCAGCCAAGTACCACTACAGAACAGGTATGAGATATTGGATCCAGAGATACAACTAGATGGTTTAGGAGAGAATTGTCTGCCTAGTGAACCTCCTAATTATGTTTCACCTGCAACACGAGTTATTACCTCTAGTACCAAGAAGAAAAGAAAGGTAATTGTCGTAGGTGATTCCCTCCTGAAAGGAACTGAAGGTCCTATATGTCGACCAGACCCATCCCACAGGGAAGTCTGTTGCCTCCCTGGGGCCCGGGTACAAAATATTACTGAGAGACTTCCTGGACTGATTCAGCCCTCTGATTATTATCCACTGCTGATAATTCAGGCTGGCAGTGATGAGATCGAGAAGAGGAGCATTAAGGTAATCAGGAAGGACTTCAGGGTACTGGGTCAGGTAATTGACAAGGCAGGAGCACAGGTAGTGATGTGCTCAGTCCCTTTGGTGGCGGAGGATAAAGATGGAAGAAATAGGAAAATTCGTATCATTAACAAGTGGCTTAAGGGTTGGTGTCATCGACATAATTTTGGATTTTATGACCATGGCGAAACTTTTACAGCATCTTCTTTGCTGGAATCAGATGGGGTACACCTCTCCGTTAAGGGCAAAAGGATTTTAGCTCATGAACTGGCAGACCTCATTGAGCGAGCTTTAAACTAAGCTTGAAGGGGGAATGGGAACCAGCTGAGCTAACTGGAAGCAGGCCCAAGAATTGTAAACATAAGATAGGGGTGAACTCAGTTGCCCAGATGAAGTGCATGTATACAAATGCACGCAGTTTGGGCAATAAACAAGAAGAGCTGGAGGCCATGGTACAACTGCAAAGCTATGATGTAGTTGCCATCACGGAAACGTGGTGGGATGACTCATATAACTGGAGTACTACATTGGCTGGATACAGACTCTTCAGGAGAGATAGAAAAGGAAGAAGAGGAGGTGGCGTAGCTCTTTATGTTAAGCAAACCTTCGATGCCATTGAAATTGAAACAAAGGAAGAAGGTGTCGAATGTTTATGGATAAGAATTAAAGGGAAGGCCAACTACGCCAACATCATATTGGGAGTCTGTTATCGTCGACCTGATCAAGAAGAAGAAGTCGACGATCTATTCTATAAGCAGTTGTGCAACGTTTCAAGAGCATCAACCCTTCTTCTTGTTGGTGACTTTAATCTACCAGATATCTGCTGGGAATTTAACACAGCAGTAAAGAGGCAATCAAGAAAATTCTTAGAAACTATGGAAGATAACTTTTTGTTACAGCTGGTAGATGAACCCACCAGGGAAGGGACTACATTAGATTTGTTATTTACAAACAGGGATGGGCTGGTGGGGGATGTGATGGTTGGAGGTCGTTTAGGGCAGAGTGATCATGAAATAATAGAGTTTTCAATACTTGGCGATATTAGGAGGAGCACGAGTAAAACTTGTACATTGGACTTCCGGAGGGCGGACTTTGGCCTGTTTAAGAGATTAATTCAGAGTGTCCCTTGGGAAGCCGCCCTTAAAAATAAAGGAGTTCAGGAAGGGTGGGCTTACTTCAAGGCAGAGATCTTGAAGGCGCAGGAACAAACCATTCCTGTATCCCGAAAGATCAGTCAACGGGCCAAACGTCCAGCCTGGCTGGGTAAGGAGATCTTGGAAGAGCTTAGGAATAAAAAGAGGACGTATCAGAGTTGGAAAAAGGGTCAGGTCTCCAAGGATGTATTCAAGAGGGCTGCTAGAGTATGCAGGAAAAAAATTAGGGAGGCCAAAGCCCAGTTTGAACTCAGGATAGCGACCGCTGTTAAGGATAACAAAAAATGTTTTTATAAATATATTAATAGTAGGAAAAAAGGTAGGACCAGCCTTTGTTCCTTAATGGACACAGGTGGGAATTTAGTATTTACAGACGAGGAGAAGGCAGAAGTGTTCAATGCCTATTTTACCTCGGTTTTTAAAGAGAAGATGACTTGCCCTCAAGACTCCCGTCCGTCTGGACTGGTAGATGGTTTTAGGGAACAGAATGGTCCCCACATTATCCAGGAAGAGGCAGTTATAGAACTATTGAAATGCTTGGACATTCACAAATCTATGGGACCAGACGGGATCCACCCCAGGGTGATGAGAGAGCTGGCAAATGAGATTGCAAAGCCACTCTCTATCATTTACCAACAGTCATGGATTACTGGTGAGGTTCCGGATGACTGGAAGCTGGCCAATGTGATACCCATTCACAAAAAGGGCGCAAAGGATGATCCTGGCAATTATAGACCAGTCAGTCTAACATCTATACCTGGCAAAATAATGGAACAGTTCATATTACGTGCCATCATGCAAAATTTGCAGGATGGCCAGGGTATCAGACCCAGCCAGCACGGATTTAGGAGGGGTAGATCATGTCTAACTAACCTGATCACTTTTTATGACCAGGTAACCCGGCTAGTGGATGCAGGGAAGGCTGTAGATGTTGTTTTTCTGGATTTCAGCAAGGCCTTCGACACTGTATCCCATAGCATACTCCTACAAAAGCTAGCTGGCCGTGGTCTGGATAGGAATACCCTTTGCTGGGTTCAGAACTGTCTGGATGGCCGGGCCCAGAGAGTGCTGGTGAATGGTGTCACATCTAGCTGGCGACCAGTCACCAGTGGTGTCCCTCAGGGGTCTGTGTTGGGACCAGCTTTGTTCAATATTTTTATTGACGATATGGATGAGGGCTTAGAGTCTTTTATTAGTAGTTTCGCTGATGATACCAAATTGGGAATGAGTGTAGATCAACTAGAGGGGTGTAGGGCTCTTCAGAGAGACTTGGAACGGCTGGACATATGGACAGAATCAAACGGGATGAGCTTCAATAAGTCCAAGTGCCGAGTATTGCACTTCGGCCATAATAATCCCCTGTACCGATACAAGTTGGGGATGGAGTGGCTGGATAGTGCCCAGGTGGAAAGGGACCTGGGGGTGCTGGTTGACAGTCGATTGAATATGAGCCAGCAGTGTGCCCAGGTAGCCAAGAGGGCCGATGACATCCTGGCCAGTATCAGAAATGGAGTGGCCAGCAGGAACAGAGAGGTCATTCTTCCCCTGTACTCGGCACTGGTGAGGCCTCACTTGGAGTATTGCATCCAGTTCTGGGCCCCTCACTTTAGGAGGGACGTCGAGTTACTTAAGTGTGTCCAGAGGAGAGCAACGAAAACTAATAAAGGGCTTGGAACACAAGCCATATGAAGAGCGACTGAGGGAGCTGGGGTTGTTCAGCCTGGAGAAAAGGAGACTAAGGGGTGACCTCATCACTCTCTACAACTTCCTGAAGGGTGGCTGTGGTGAGCTGGGGGTCGGCCTCTTTCTCCGGGCGACAACGGATAGAACAAGAGGACACAGTCTCAAGTTGCGTCAAGCTAGATGTAAGTTAGAAGTAAGAAGGAAATACTTCACAGAAAGAGTGGTCAGAAACTGGAATCATTTACCCAGTGAGGTGGTGGAGGCATCATCCCTTGAAGAATTCAAAAAAAGACTGGATGTGGCACTTGCTGCCATGATCTAGTTGAACAGTTAGAACATCGGCTGGACTAGATGATCTTATAGGTCTCTTCCAGTCTTGAAAATTCTGTGATTCTGTGATTCTGTGTTATTATCAAAAGGATTGTTGCATCCATTCACTGGTGAAACACGTCTTCACCTTTCTGCATGAGGAAAATGGACAAGGCCACACCTGGCCTTGGTTCCTCCTTCTGCCCTGGGCAGGCTCAGGGAGAAAACCAAGAGGAGAATTGTGGGATCTCAGCACCTCAGGATGAGGGTGCAGAGTGACCAAGAGCACCATTGGGGGGCTCGGGAGTCCTGGAATGTTGCCAGAAGTGTCTGGTGACAGGACTTTGATCCTACACAGGAGATGACACCTGTATGAGGACTGGGAGGATTTCACTGGGGTGAATGGTGAAGGGATAAGTTAATTAAGGTGTAGAACACAGGGTTTAGGATTTCTGTACAGGGGGGTCTAAAGAAGTAAGATGGAGGAATTGGGGTGTGTCCTGTCCTTCTTCTTCTTCTTCTTGGCCTCCATCTTCTGTGGTGATGGTGGCACTTTGGGATTGGTCTTTACTAAAAGTGCACCGGTTAATAAGAATAGAAGGTATTGGGGAAAAATTATAAATATTGTACACGTAACTTCGAGTATAAAGATAGGTGACCGCCCAGGAGGCTGGGGAGTGTGCCCATGGCTGACTTGCTGTGCAGACCTCTGTCAGGCTGAAAGAAAATCTTTTAGATAAACAATTAATAAACACTGAGACCGAAACAAGATCAGAAGTCTCTCCTCGTCCTTTGAAGCGCTGGGCTGTCCAAGGCCACTCTGGGCCTTTCCAAGTCTTTGAAACAGCCGAGAAACCGAGCAAGTGGCATCCCTGAGCTATCTCCGGACATAAATCAGCCGGGAAGAGAAACCGACAACCAGCAAACATAAATCAACCATAAAACAGAAGAGAAAGAGAAAAATGGGATCCGACAGAGAATGACACCAGCTCTGCCCCCAGCAGAAGCTCTGGCACATTGCTTGTCCAGCACTGTCAGAGCCGGGCTACTCTCACAGCGCACTCGGGAGCCTCGTGGCCGCCAAAGGTGGAGGCACCGCAGGATTTCCTGGTTCCCGGCCGTGGCTCTGCAGGGCTGGGCTGGGACAGCTTCCCCCAGCTGATGTGCAGCTCTGGATGAAGGGGAAACCATTGGGGTACCTGGTGATGGATCTTCCTTAATCACCAGAGGCACCCTTTTGTAATAATGCTGAGGTGCATTGCTTAGCCTATCCTTTCCTGACTCTTTTTTGCACTTTTCCATTACAGTAAATCACACTGTTCCTTCAACTGGTGTCTGTGTCTGCATCTCTGACCCTCTCCACCATCAAAACAAACACACAGCCAGTTTAGCATGAGATCTGCCTCTCTGCCAGCCCATCTCTTGGCAAACACCCCTGGTGGCCATCTCCACAAATGAAATTCCCACTTTGCAACTTCCTTTTCTGCAGGCAGGTGAGAAAAGGAGCCACTCCCAGTTCTGGACACCTCCAGAAAGCAGCTGCTTTCAGCAGTCACAACCCTGAAATATCAACCTCCTTCCCTTATCTGCCACAGAGAGCTCCCACCAAGAGGCCTTTTGTCCAAGGATACCCACAGAAGAGCTGAAGAAAGAAGCAGTTTGAAACACAACTGCTTCAGAGTTTAAACCTGCCTTTATGTGCACACACCAACCTGTCCCAAAGGGAAAGCAGGCAGGAAAGAGAAGCTCCTCTCCCACAACAGCAAAGTCTGTGCTTCCTTCTGTTCCAGCTGGAGAGTGGAGGCCATGGGCTGCACCTCACTTTGGGAAGGAGCCCTGAGAATTGGCCTGACCTGGGAGGGCAGCAAGAGGAATTCCCCATAAAGTAGGAAAAGATTCTCTGGGAGCATTAGATTATGACAGTATTTCTGGAGGAAAGTAAAAAAAAAAAAAAAAAAAAAACGAACTGGGAACTTCAAAAAGTTCCCAGACTGGAATTTGTTTGCCAATACGACAACCCCAAAGTCTCTGTGGTGTGTCAGGAAGCTCAGGAATGTAGAGAGCATTTTGAGCAGACACTGGAGAGAAGCCAGCTGCACAACCCTGCATACGTGCCTTAGAGCAGAAACATGCTGCCCTTGGGCAAACAATATAAAGAAGTTTGCCAAGATGTACCCACGGAAAAGAAATGTGAAGCAAGATGTTCTGGGGATGTGAAGAGAAGATATGGGGCAGAATGTTCTGACACTGACACTTTTGCTAATCTATGTACCTGACCAAAGATATGTTAGTTCTTTGTCCTACACATAACACTTTGTAACCACTTATATGTATTCTCCCATTGCTGAACCCTGCATTACCATATAAATGTACTCTGAGATTTGCAATAAACTGATCATTACCTCCATGAAGATTGATCTCTGCCTGTGGAGGGCTCCTTTCTCTATTACACCTCTCCTTTTCCCCGTCTCTCTTCCATACACCTTGTTTCTCTACCTGGCATCCGTATACTTTCTTTCTTTACAGGAATGAACTTGCAAGGCTTGGATAAACACCACTGGTATCTGTCCCCCAGAGCACGAGCAGCTCCCCAACAAGACTTCAAGACTAATGGACAAAGCTTCCCCCTTCAGCTCTCCACAGCAGCTCTAGGGAGTCTCTCCATTGCAAGATCTCCTTTGTCAGTCCACAGCGACAAGAGTTGGCTGCAGGAGGCATTTGCATTGGAGCTCTCCCCAAATGGGGGGAAAAAAAAGAAGAGGTGATTCTTGTGGAAATACAAAGGCAACGCTGCTTGGGAAGACACCAGTGTGAGTTTGCTACAGCTCTAGGCCAAAAATCCCTTGAAGAAAGCAACATCCATCCATGGGGAACCACTTTGGCTTTGATATCAATGCTAACAAAATTGCTTCCCATTCCTGCTGCTGTAGTTGACTCCGAATCACGAGAAATGTGCCAACTCTGCCAAAGACAGTCAGACATAGTGAGATAAAACCAGCTAGTCTGTGGAAAAGGAGACGAAATTAATGTTTTCTAATCACCCCTTTTCATCCTTTCCCCAGCCAAAACAGAGCAATGTCCTTCCTCTCTGTCACCGATGGTGACCCAGGCACGGCATGCAGCGTAGGGATAACCTGCTGTGCTGTGCCGTGCCGTGCCGAGCCGAGCCGAGCCGAGCCGAGCCGAGCCGAGCCGAGCCAGCCCCGGAGCCACCCCGCCCGCGCTGTGCCCGCAGCCCCGGCTCTGCCGTGCGCGTCCCCGCGGGCCCGAGCGCAGCGCCCCCCTCAGGCCGCGCGCCGCCGGCGCAGCCGCGGCCGTTGCGCTGCGGGCGTTGTGGCCACAGTCGGCGATGGACGCCATGGCAGAGCTGCCGCTGCCCGCCGGGCTCCGCGCCCGCACCTTCCCCGTCAAGCTCTGGCGCCTGGTGAACAGCCCCCGCGTCCGCTCCGTGCGTTGGGACAGCCGCGCCCAGGGGCTGCTCATCGACCGCTCCCTCTTGGAGCGGGAGCTGCTCAGCTCGGGCCGCGCCCACAGGGGCCGTGGCCATGGGCCGGCCCCGGTGCCGCTCACCTTCAGGGCCACGCAGTTCCGCAGCTTCGTGCGGCAGCTCTACCGCTACAGCTTCCGCAAGGTGCCGGGCTGGCTCGGCTCGGCTTCGCCGGGCGATGCCGGGGCCTGGCTCCACTACAGCAACCCCTGCTTTCGCCGCGACCGCCCCGACCTCCTGCTCCGCATCAAGCGCCGGAGCGCAGTCAACAGGAAGCGGCCGGCGGCGGGCCGGGATGGCCGCAGGCGCCCGCCCTGCTGCTCCCAGCAGCTCCCCGGGGCGCGGCCGCTGCCGGACGGGCGGCACGGGCGCGGTCGCTTCACGCCGCTGCCCAGGGAGCGGCCGCCGCTGCCGGCCGGGCGCCCGCCCAGCGGCTTCCTCCTGCTGCAAAGGGAGCGGGCGCTGCCGGACGGGCGGGAGCTGCGCAGCCCCCGGCCCGGCCGCCTCCAGCAGCACCCCGGGGAGCGGCCGCTGCTCGCCCGGCGCCCGCCCTGCGGCTTCCACCTGCTGCACAGCGAGCGGCCGCTGCCGGCCCGGCGGGAGGGGCCGAGCCGCTTCCAGGAGCTCTACGGGGAGCGGCCGCCGCCCGCCGAGCGGGAGGTGCTCGGCATCCCGCCCTGCCACTTGCTCGGGCTCCACGGGGAGCCGCAGCCGCTCAGGCGGGACTGGCCCCGCAGCCGCTCGCAGGAGCTCTGCGGGGAGCAGCAGCCCCCAGCTGACGACGTATAAGGTAGGAAAAGTGTTGTAGCCTTGTTTTTCCAAAAGGTCGTGAAAAGTGACCGTTTGAAGTATTTTGCCGCAAGGCTCTGCCATTCTCGGCCAGAAGTTATAAGCCTACTAGGAAGGGGCACTCGGAGGCCAAAAGATTCTCTGCCTGGTTTTGCTGTGTGCTTCCTGTGATGTTTGATCCACAGCAGCAGTAGAGCTCTGTGTCCCACAGCCATGTTGTGGAGCCTGACCAATGTGTTTGGATTTTTGCAGCCACCCTGGGCACTTCAGGGCCCAGCGCTCCACCCGGCAGTGCAGCTTGTGCAGCATGGACAGCCTCCAGCTCAGCACAGAACGCACCTGGGGAGGAGGAATGGCCACCCACAGATCTGGGCCTTGCCGTAGAGAAAATGATTCGGGAGATCAGGAGGTCCCTGTCTGAAAGATCTCCCTCTGCACAGGTAATTCCATTGGATGGGGATAAAAGGGGCTGGACTGAGAGCTTTTGAACCTTGTTACACGGTTGAGAAGCAAAGGCTTCTTGAATTGAACTTATTTCATTATTATTTAGTTATTGAATTATTCTTGGTAAATAAAGATTTCTAAAAGAGGAGATGAAGAAGAAATGAAGAAGAGGTTTTACTTGCTGGGAAAGAGCAGAAGGGTGTTTGGAGAAGTGGCACTGAAGGCCAAGTGTCCCGTGCAGGGAGGGGCATGCCAGAGGTGCCTCTGCCCCAGCTGCAGCAGATGTGGGCTGTGCCTCTTTTGGGTGGGAAGGCCAAGGCAAAGCAAGGGCTGGGCTGCAGCTGCACCTCTCTGTCCTTAGCAGATTCTTACACATGTTGGCCAAAGAATGTCTCTCTTTTTGTTGATGTGCTGACCCATTGCCTGCAGTACATTTGTGATTATGACTCAAGGAGGGAGTGGGATTTTTTTGATTTACCAATACCTTATTCTCAAGTGGCATGACTTTTGTCTTCTGTAAAGTCACACATAGCAGTTTAGAGAAGCATTTTATTCCATAATAAAAGGAAACATTGCAGGCTTGGAACCATCTTTAGAATCTTTAGGGTTCTGATGGACGGGCTATGGCAGAAGAGATGAATATTCTGAAACTGGTCATAGGGAGAATATCTTTGTGTCCAGAGGTAATTTGCTTAATTGTGGACATTTGTTTCCTCAGTGAAATAGAAATACTACTACTACTTGGTTGTCTGGCTTTTCCTGTCTTTTGGGTTGTTTTTTTTCCCTACCCTAATGATTTACTGATTTTTGCCACTGATCACAAATGTGATCCTGGAAATAGCCTGGGTGCATCAATGTTTGCCTGGATGACACACGCGAGGCAGCAGCAGAGGGCTCGGAGAAGCAGCACCTTGTTATGGGTTGTGTGAGCGCTTGGCTGGGGGTGCTGAGACTGCCAGGCAGAAATGTGTGCTTTGCCTGTGGGTTTGCAGCACACAGCCCTGGGCAGGGCTGGCAGCCGTGCTGGCAGCAAGGAGAGCCCCTGGCTTTGTGTTGGCTGATTTCTCACAGCTCTGGGATAAGGCAGGGTCAGAGCGTGGGGGCATGTCCCCTCACTTGGTGTCTTCTGGTTTTCTGTGTTCTTGTTTTGTCTCAAAGGTCATTTTGTAAGAGCTTCAGTTTCACCTTGGCCCCCTGAATCCTGAGTTTAAAAGGCTTGTCATGTGAACCGTGTGGGCAGTGTTCCCTCCTCTGTGCTCCATGTCCTTTGGGAGTGGAGAAGGACAGTTATTGTATCCCTCATATGATTCCAGCAAAATAGTGAGTGATCTTTGGGTTCCTTTCTTTCTGTTTTTCTGTTCAGGGCAATGTTGGTGTTGCCCCTGATTCTTCAGGAGGGGAGCCTGTGAACAGAGCTGCAGCAGAGGAAGCTTCATCTGGCACCGAGAGCTGCAGGAACAGTTCCCAGGAGCCCGAGGAGCCTGGTAAGGACAGAGCCCCCTCTGGTTTAGAGAGCTGTGAGATGGCTGCTCTGAGCAGGGTTGGTGCTTCCTGGTGCCTTTAGTTCAAATCCTGAATGGGCACAACCTGCCTGAGCCCTGCCCTCCACGCTTCTCCAGAGGCTCTGACCCTAAGTCCTCTGCTGGGGCAGAGAGCAGGGAATAAACCTGACCTTGTGGGAACTGTGTCACCAAGCCGGGTGTCCCAGTTTTGTGCTGAAGCTGGTGGTTAAATTTACTGCAGGGTGCCAGGGGAGGCTAGGCTGAGCAACTCTTGAAGGAACAGGGGAAAAAAAGAGCAAAAAGTCAGGGTAGAAGTCAAAATCACTGACTAAATGTAGTATCAGTCTGCTGGTATTGGTCCTGACCCACACGAAAAACAAGGAGCACAACATCAGAGGCCAACCAATTGAAAAATCACGGTAACTCCAGTATCAGAAGGAAAAGCTTGAATGACCCCTGATTAGGAAGGCCTAAGAGGAGAGAGGGAGCACTTTGCATCCATCCCTTAGCCAAGCTGGTGCAGCCTGCAGGCCTCGTAGGGAGCTCTGTTCCTCCCAGCCCTTCCTGCCACAGCTGATGATCAAGTTGGAGCAGCTGCTGCTCCCTGCAGAGGGCAGTTTGTAGATGGCAGGTAATGGAGCTGGTTCATGACAGCTCCCAGCACCTTCAGCTTCAGCCATTTCAGTGAGGACTGAGGTGTCTCTGTCAGCTCAGAGAAAGAACAAGGCTGGGCTTCCTTGTGGCAGCTGGGACTGTCTGTGTTTCAAGCTCTCCTGGGTGCCCTTTGCACTGCAGGGGCTGAGACTTTATCAAGATACTTCAGTGTTTTGAAACACACTTTTGAACACTTGTGGAATGGTCCCTGTTCTTTTAAGGACAGATTGCTTCGAATTGCCAAGTGAGAGTCTGCCTGTCAGGCCATCTTTGACAGCCCCTGGTAGAAGGACAGGGCCAATATTGACTGAGCATTCCCT
Organism: Melospiza melodia melodia; assembly: GCF_035770615.1. Lineage (NCBI taxonomy): Eukaryota > Metazoa > Chordata > Aves > Passeriformes > Passerellidae > Melospiza > Melospiza melodia. The sequence continues at coordinate 4,956,924 of NW_026948796.1, read as the reverse complement.
TTGCTTCCCAGATGCCATCTGACCAACATCTCCAGGAGGGCTGCCCTGCATGGCAGGAAGAGACAGGGGAGAGCCTGTGACCATCGGGCAGGAAGAGCTCCTCTGTTTGTAGATATGTTTATAAATTTCTGTGATTCTATTTATTAGTGGCTATAATTCCATTTATAGATGATAGTGTTCTATTTATATGGGCATATATTGATGTGTATATAGTTATAGATGGGATATACTTATATTTTATTATATATTTACATTTATAGATTTTCAGAGTTAGATTTTTATATGTGTAGAGTAAAAAATATATATACGTATGAAGTTGGATTTATAAGTGTGTATAGTTATATAGTAAGAGGAATAGGAATGTTTAGATGGAGAGGTTGATGGATAGATTGCTGTTTGTGTAGGCCTAGGCTGTATTTGTACCTCTTTCCTCCCTCAGCTGCCTTTTTCACCTCTTGTTTTTCCCCCTGTGTCCCCTGTGTCCCCTGTCCCTGTGCTGGGTCCGAGCTGGCGGCCGGGCCGGGCAGAGCAGCACTTCCAGCCCCGGCTGTCCCTGGAGCGGTGGGAGCTGCCGCTGGCCCCAGGCACTGTCCCTGAGGAGCTGCTGAAGGACGGTGAGACTGAGGGGGCTGAGGGGGCCGTGGTGCTGAAGGGACGGTGACCCTGAGCTGCTGCTGGGCCTGAGGGCTGTGGGGCAGCCTAGGGCCTTGGTGGCACTGAGGTGACAGGGAAGTGGCACAGGCTGATGGGGTGGCGGGTCTCAGGGGACAGGATGGCTCAGAAGGGACTGAGGTGGGTGAGAGGACTGTGAGGGGCTGAAGAAACTGAAGGCGGCTGGGGCTTCACCGAGAGCATGGTGGGGCTGAGGGGATGGAGGGGGCCAGCAGGGAGCACAGAGGGCTCCAGGACTGCAGCTCTGCCAGGCCTTGGAAGCAATTCCAGAGCCTCCACTTTTGCCACAGCTGCCATGAAGACCTTGAGGACAGCCGGAGACTGACGGGAGCCGGCGGGGAGGAGCTGAAGGCCAGCAGCGAGAGAAGTGAACGGGGCCCTGCTGCTGCCAGCCTGCAGAGAGCCCGGCTGAGGCCACAGGCCCGGGGAGGCAGGTGGGGCTGAGGCTGCCGTGGGCTGTGGCCGTGGGCACTGACCGGCAGGGCAGGAGCGGGCCCTGCCCGTGCTGGGGCTGCTCAGCGCAGCTGCCCCGACTGGCACAGGGGCTGTCCTTGGGCAAGGCAGCTGTGCCGCAGGGCCCGGGAGCTGTGCCGGCTCTGCCGGGCTGCCGGGGCTGCGGGACAGTCCCGCCGCGGCTGCGCTCACCACAGCCCGGCCCGCCCGGCTGCTTTCTCCTTCTGACCCCCTGGGGAGGCTCTGACATTTCCTCTGCCCTGATGGAAGCGCAGCTGCAGCCAAGGGAAACAGCCCCATACTCACTCAGTGTTCCCTTTGCTTGCCAGATGTCCCATCTGCTGTCCCTGTCCCTGTCCAGGAGAGCTGCTCTGCACGGGAGGAGGAGACCGAGCGAGAGGCTTTGAAGATGGGGCAGCTGGGATCACTCTGCCTGATGTTCTGTTTACAGATACACGGACTTGAATGTAGACAGGGGTTATTACATGTGTATTTCCATATGTGGCTTGCTATTTGTATGTGTTTATTTCCATGTGTATATTCTTATATTTATGTATATTTATTTTGTTATGAATGTATGCTATGTATATATATTTGTTTTGAAATTACATGTATGTTTATAAATTTATCTGTGTATACATGGATATTGTTATATCTGTGTTAATTTCTATTTCCTGTGGGTAAACTTGTGTAGGTATCTCTTTTGATATAATTTTTGTTATATGGCTTTTAAAATAGGAATATTGGTATTTGTATAGGTATATGTCTATTTTTATATGTATATTTATCTGTTTCTAGATATAATTCTATTTATATAACTATGGAGATATTTTTGTATTCCTAGATGGGCCTAATCCTTGTAGTAGTAGGTAATAAATTAAGTTGGCAAACACCTTATTGATATTTGTGTATAGTGAGTTGTTGTGGAGGTTGGCAATAAATTAACTGAAGTTGGTATTTATATATTATTACATAGACAGGTTGTAATAATATAATAAATTCCTGTTTTTAACCTAAATTGAGATTTGTATAGTTCTGCATTGTCGGTGTGGGTGTAGCACTTTGTAATAAATGACATTTTGCAACTGAATTAATTCTCGTGTATTTGTGGATCAGCAGTGCTAGTGTAGCAATCTGCAAGAAATGCCATTTGTCAGCTATGATGGGTGTTCTGACATTTGTGCTACCCAAAGCCATGAGCAGGTGTAAATGCTGGAGGATTCTGGCCATGCCAATCTCCGGCCATGCCCAGCACATGCCCCACCTGCACTCGGGCTGGGCAGGGGAAGGGCAGATTTGGGCTGGCAGCAGAGCCCCATGTTGGCTCAGAACTCGCTGCAGAGGCAGCTGAGAAAACTCCGGGGCTCCACTGAGAGTAGAACTCCAAGCAGGAGCAACCCTGGCAGGAGAAATCATTCACAATGAAAAAAAGAGAGAAAATGTGGCAAAGCAGATGTGGGGATACTCTGTGAGGCGGATAAAATGCTCTGAATCACCCCTGTCTAAGCACGTCTTCTGCAAAAAGGTTTTATTAAAAACTGAACACCTCCCATAAAATACAGATTGCTCTTTCCCCTTCACTTACCTTGCTGTGTGAGTGGAGACACTCTCTCCTTATCACTGAGAATTTTTGCCCTTCAGCACCTCACATTTAATCAAAGATGATGTACTACCTTGGCACCATCAATGAAAATAGCCCTGCCCTCGTGGCAGTGTTTGCAAAGTCTTCCCTCCTCCTGTCCCCACATGTGACAGATGGAACCATCCCCTTCTGTCCAAACTGTGCCTGAGCTGAGTGAGGGCTCCAGGAGCTCAGGAGGGTGCAAGAGCACTGCACGTGGGAAGGTTTTGCAAAGCTTCCTAAGCACCAGTAAACTCTGGGTTTGCCAGTCTTCCCCTGCAATATTGTCCTATTCAAGAATGATCTTGGAGAACACTGTGCCTCCAGCTCACTCAAGAAAAGTTTGTTTTTTTCAAGGCTTGAATAGAGGAAAATGAAAATTGTGGTTTTTAGAGTGAAATTTGGGGGTTGGTGCAGCTGGGTTTGCTCCACTATTTGCTGTGGAAAGTAGGGTAAAAGCTTTAAATTCCCAGCAGAAACTGACTACCAGCCCACACAGACCTGAATGAGGCCCAGGTGGGCTTGCTGCACGCTGGTCCAAGGGAAAAGCTGGAACAAAGTCCCCTTTTATTGCAGATGGAGTCTGTACTGGTGTCTCCAGGGCTGTCTGTGGTACTACACGGCAATCCAGCCAGAAACTGTGGATATGAGAGTTCCAACAGCAACCTGCTTCTCCAGGGTGAGGGATGAGGCCAGCCCAAAAGCCTGGAAGGTGCTCTGGGCACTGGAAAAGGCCAGGCTGTCCTTGTGCAGGGATGGCCTTCAAAGGGGACCTCACACCTTGTGCTGCTGACCAAGGGCAGCTGGTGGCCTTCCACAAAATGCTTCTTTTGTCCAGCTCTTGGAAAAGTTCCAGCCAGCAACAATTCCTGCTGCTCACACCAGCCCTTTCCAAGCAGGAGGAATTTCAGCAGCAGCCTGACAGCTTAGTGGCAGGAGAATAAAATACTCAGCTGAGCATTGTCAACTCTCTGTCAGAAGCCACATCCTCAGCCCCTCATCTCCTCCAGTTGTCTCAGACGTGGAGGAAGCAGCAGGAAATCTCTGATCCTGGAAGGGAAAGCAGAAGGAGGAGAGGCAGTGGCTGGTCCCTGGGGCCTTGGGAGCAGTGAGAGCCATCCAAAACAGGATCTCTGCTGGGCTGTGGAGATAAGAGTGACCAATCAGCAATGCTCTGTGTGAGACTGGAGCCATCTGTGAAAGTGAGCATGGAAATCTGACCTTGCAAAACAGAAAAAGGTGTCCTTGGATATTTGCCAAAGCTTGCAGGGGCTCTGAGCCACCTGGTCTAGTGGAAGGTGTCCCTGCCCATGGCAGAGGGGTTGGATCTAGAGGGTCTTTAAGGCCCCTTCCAACTCAAGCTCCTCTGTGAGTCTGAATTACAAACCCACAATGACAAAGAGAACACAGCAAACCTGGTCTTTGCTGTGTTGTTGGAGGTTGCTGCAGTAACTTGTGTCGCCTGGAGACTGGTTTGGATCTGGAGAAATTTTCATGGTCCCACAGTATTTCAGTGTGACTTTCCTGGTTCAGGGCCCCAAAAGATGCCAGAACAGATTATCTGCAAGCACAGAATTGGTTAAGCTGCCTGTGAACCTGATGGGAGAAGTGTATTCATGTTATTGCAGCATTTACCCTGTACAGGTGATATTTGGTTTCCATTTTGAAGATGCAATGTTCTTGCACAATGCTTGTATATGCAAAAATACTGGCTTTACATCCTAATTCCATCTTCACACAAGGATGTGTAATCCATTAGAAATGTTTAACACAGAGCCATATTAGCTTTGGGCTCGGTGGTATGGGTTGTTTAAAGTGTGTGATGAGTAATGGCAGCTCTTACAAATACCCCTCTTGTTATTTGGGTCTGCCCTTTATCAGCCCTGTTGCATAGAAATCACTTCTTTACAGCAGAGACTAAATGAAATTCCTTCATACAGATGAGAATTGTGCAATTCAGGCTGATTAAAGGGGAAGTTTCCTGTTATTAAGAAAGGACAATCTAGATAACCTGTTTGCTGTACATCCTGGAGGGGCTTTGCAGTTAAGAGTGAAAAGGAAAAAGACATTTCTCTTAAGAAGTGTCTTGAAAGAGCTTTTTGTATTACCAGAAGCAGTTACACTGATATTGACCTCCACAATTAGAAATGCACAACAACCACTTAGGTGACTAAATCTGGCCATGACTTTTAGCTGCAATTCCAAAATCTCATCAAATATGTTGCTATCCTTTAAACAAGGAAGGACAGCACAAATACCAACAATTCTCATCAGCCTTCTGGGCTGGAAAGACCATTTAATTTACACTCCCTTAGCTGTCAGCCTAAACTCTGCTGTGCAAACCTTAGGTCTATGTTGGACCTTATAAACTTCTTGAGCATCAACTTAGGTGCAACCCTGCTACAAAACCCTTCAGGCACCACACTGATTTAGAGTGGCAGGACTTCACTGTTCTAGCACAGAATTTTATTTACTTGCTCCTGCAAGTCATTTCCAGAGTGGAAGTGCAATCAGTGCCTTGCTACCTGGATGTGATAGGATTTTCCTCCTGTCCCAACAGACAACGGGGGAAAAGATTTGTTTCTATTATACCATTACATCTAAATCTTTGGTTTGAGAGCAAAAGGAAAATGTTCCTTTAAGAAGTAAGTTCTGCCTGGACTTTTTGGCATGAGGACAAACTGTGGTGTGTTGGCAGGAGCAGCGCTGTCCCTGTGGGTGCAAACCCCCTGAAGGATGAACAGGCTGCTGTCAGAGGGGCCACACCTGCAGCATGAAAACCCACCATGCCATTAACTCGATGCAAACTAAACACAAGTGACTCAGCTCTGCATCCTCAGCAAGGACTTGCCTCTGCAGAGATGTTACTGACAGACTCAGCTCTTGTTTGCAAGGGCTGTTAAATTGTCACACAAATCAACCACCCCTCCCTCTCTTGTCCTTCTTGGCGTCCAGCTGCTGAGCTGCTGCTGAGAAAGAAGAGGCAGAGTCCTTCAGGGCAAACGGGGACTTTCCAATGGGCAGAAACTTCCTCCTTTCTTTTGTTTTCAGTGACAACAGAGGGGTTTGTCATCAGTCCCTGTGTCAGCAGGGAAATTGTGCCTGCCCATCACACCTAGGTGTCGTAGGAAGGGGACCAGGACACCCGATGGTTCATCACAGGTCCAGTTTATTGAAGAAAGCATCAAACACTTATACAGCAAATAATAAGCTTATGAATATTCTTTAAGCCAAGCAATCTATTGGTTAAACTATACCATTAACTCTTCCTCATTCCTTAGGGGTTACGTCTCTCTTTTCTCATGTCTCTTTCACTATTGGTTATCGTACTACAGCTAGGCCTAAGGACACACTATCTAGCAGGTGCAGAACTTGGAATTAGCCACGACTTTGTACTTTTCCAGTCTCTAGTCAGCTAAATTTCCCAACACCTAGGATCTGAACAGCCTGTATTTTTAGTGGTGTAAAACCCACAGTGACCTGACCTTCTGCAGGAATATGGAGAGAAGAGTTAAAGGGATTCCTGGAATGTTGCAATAAGCCGATAGTGGTATTAAACATATATAGATAAAAAGGCATAAAAGCTCATAAAAGCATCTGGAACTGATGTAAACCTAATAAACAAAAGCATTTTATTGTAATAAAGAGTGAGGGTTGCAGACCACAGTGTGAGAAATAGCTACCCACTTTTCATAGTTTAGGAAGGTTTATTAAAGCTTATCAAAAATACAACAGAAGATTGAATGAAGAAAAAAGGTTACAGCACCAGGAGCAAAAGATTTTCCTCACCATGTGCTCAGGCCCCTCACAATGGAGGTTTTCCCTTTTTAACCCTTTAACCCCTCCTGAAGTTCTGTCCATCAACCCCTTCTTCACTGTCCACTGGTGGAGATCTCTTCCTCAAATCCTGATTGGGGGTCAGGTGTGGCCATAGCGACACGTCAGCCCTCCCAGATGTCCCAACCCCAGCTGTCCCTTGATAACCATGTGAGGGGTACAGCACAACTATAAATCTATAAACTTTTCTTAACCTATATACATTGTGAAAAATGCCAATCACTTGTTTTTAAAATTTTGAAAGTTTAATAGTAATAAAATGGTTCTAAAAATAGTAATGCAATTAGAATAATTTGGACAAGTTGAATTAGGACAATATGAGACAATAGAGACAAAGAGTTACGGATGTCCGGGTACCTTTTTCTGGGCAGCAGGAGCCTGAAAAAGGACCCCCGTTAACGAAGAATTAACCCTTATAAACAATAACCCATTGCATATTCATACACTTCACACATGATGCATAAATTCCATTCAAATACAGGATTCTGTCTGGTCATCATCAACTTCTTCCTTCTAATCCTTACAGTGCTTTCGAGGCAGGAAGAAGTTCGTTTCTTCTGATAAGAGAGAAATAAATTCTTTTTCTCTGAAAATTCAGGTGTCCTGTGGCTGCTATCTGGTGCGAGTGCCTCATTCCTTCCTTAAAAAACTCCCACTGACATAGTTCTTATTTTAACTACAAAAGTTACCTTTTAATTACAAGACTACATTTATCATATTATTAAAATGTTAATACAGCACTACTAATATATACATCAAAATACATATGGTAAATATCTGCATAGAGCCATATAATATGCGTTTTTCACACACATTATCTTTCTCTATTAATTGTGAGATTCAATCATCACATGACTCAACTGTCACAACAGGAAAAGAAGTTTCTGGTGGGAGGGACACTGGTTTTAAAGGTAGGACCGGTTCTTGAGGTTTGATTTGTTCCCTCTTTCAGATTACAAGGAAGTCATGGTGTTCCAGAGTAGAAGTGGTGCCAAAAGTTTGAGAACAGGATGTGATAAGATCACCAGAGTATTTTATCTGTATCTAGGAAGAAGCCCTGCAGAGCTTCTTTTTGGCTTTTCCTGAAAGTAGAAGTCCTATTTTTACCAAGAATTTTGATCTCTTGGTGTTTTGGAGGAAGGAAAAGAAAACAACAAAGCACCTGAAGTCTGCATTGAGGTGAGGTGTATCTCAGAGGGCTGAGGGCTCACCAAGGCAAGAGAGACCCTCCTGTGACCGTGGTGACAGGGGTTTTCAGGTGAAGGGAGAGACGAGAATATTGACTCCATGTTCAGAAGGCTTGATTTATTATTTTATGATATATATATTACATTATAACTGTACTAAAAAAAAAAAGGCTAAGAATAGAAAAGAATGATAACAAAAGGCAGCTCTCTGGGACTCTGTCCAAGATAGCTCGGTCCTTGATTGGCCATTCATTATAAACATCCAAGATGGGCCAATCACAGGTGGACCTGTTGCATTCCACAGCAGCAGATAATCATTGTTTACATTTTGTTGCTGAAACTGCAGCTTCTCAGGAGGAAAAATCCTAAGAAAGGATTTTTCATAAAAGATGTCTGCAACATGTCACCTTTTTTATTTAGTTAAATTAAAAAAAAAGTGTTTGTAATTTTCTCTGCTGGGCTCATGCAGAGGAAAGGACCAACACTTGACAGGTTATCTGTTGCCAATCAAACTTCACTCAAGTGCTCCTGTGGAATGAACAGGGAATTTCTTCACCTGTAGTACATAAAATTCTATTATATCACTAAAACAATTTTACAATATAAGAAAATGCAAAAACAATGCAAAGAAAATCCAAGTCCAAGGAGCTAAGTTTCAGGAAAAGTCCATGGACTGAAGATGTTCCTCTTTGCCATCTCCGAAAGTCCCTTTTGGACCTGAAACAGGCTTGCTACAGAAAAGTCCATTAATAGTTATCAAAATCCGAGAAAATTTCTGGAACGTGGAATGTCTTGGCCACAGCCCTTTACTGAACAACTTGGGCTGAAGCTCATTTTTGGCCCTTCAATGCCTTTGAGCTGCTGCCAGCCCTTTCAACACTTTTTATTTAATATTTTTTTTGTTTTGTTTTGTTTTGTTTTGTTTTTTTGTTTGTTTTGTTTTTTGTTGGAAAGAGCAGCAGCAGAGCAGCCAGAGAAAGACCCTGGGGGCCCTGGCCCATGTGGAAGGATCAGGAACCCCAGGCCTGGCCCACAAAGCGGTGGCCCAGGACCAGAAGGGGGAAGCAAAACCCCCAACCCCATCAGGAGGCCGGGAGGTGGTCCTGGCCCAGGGACCCGAGCCCAACAGCCCAGGCCCAGCCCACGAGGCAGGCTCTGCCACTACGATGGCAGAACGGGTGGGGAGACGCTTCTTTTCCCCAAAATCACCAAGGCATGCCAGCAGCGGGGGAATTGAAGCTGCCCCAAGGATCTTCATCTCGGGTCTGGAAATGTTTGTTCCCCACAATTATTCTTTTTATGCTTTTCTGCAGAAATATTGTCATCATCTATTCCTTCCAGAGAATCTTTTCCTACTTTTTGGAGAACTCCTTTTGCTGCCCTCCCAGATCAAGCCAATTCCCAGGGCTCCTTCCCAAAGTGAGGTGCAGCCCATGGCCTCCACTCTCCAGCTAGAAGAGAAGGAAGCACAGAGTTTGCTGTTGTGGGAGAGGAGCTTCTCTTTCCTGCCTGCTTTTCCCTCTGGGACAGGTTGGTGTGTGCTCATTTGATAAAGGCAGGTTTAAACCCTGAAGCAGTTGTGTTTCAAACTGCTCCCTTCTCCAGCTCTTCTGTGGGTATTCTGGTTTCTGGAGGTGTCCAGAACTGGGAGTGGCTCCTTTTCTCACCTGCCTGCAGAAAAGGAAGTTGCAAAGAGGGAATTTCATTTGTGGAGATGGCCATCAGGGGTGTTTGCCAAGAGATGGGCTGGCAGAGAGGCAGGTCTCATGCTAAACTGGCTGTGTGTTTGTTTTGATGGTGGAGATGCAGACACAGACACCAGCTGAAGGAACAGTGTGATTTACTGTAATGGAAAAGTGCAAAAAAGAGTCAGGAAAGGATAGGCTAAGCAATGCACCTCAGCATTATTACAAAAGGGTGCCTCTGGTGATTAAGGAAGATCCATCACCAGGTACCCCAATGGTTTCCCCTTCATCCAGAGCTGCACATCAGCTGGGGGAAGCTGTCCCAGCCCAGCCCTGCAGAGCCATGGCTGGGAACCGGGAAATCCTGCGGTGCCTCCACCTTTGGCGGCCACGAGGCTCCCGAGTGCGCTGTGAGAGTAGCCCGGCTCTGACAGTGCTGGACGAGCAATGTGCCAGAGCTTCTGCTGGGGGCACAGCTGGTGTCATTCTCCTCTTGGTTTTCTCCCTGAGCCTGCCCAGGGCTCAAGGAGGAACCAAGGACAGGTGTGGCCCTGTCCATTTTCCTCATGCAGAAAGGTGAATGGATGCAACAATCCTTTTGATAATAACACTTGGTTAAGGAGCAGATACATCTATGTATTGGGTTGGGAAGGTGATCTAGAGGGCAGCTTTGGCTCAGGTCCTGTTGTTGAGGCTTCAGTCAGGGTCTGTTGTTCAGGCCTTAGTCCTTCAGTATTTTGTGGTGCAAATCACACCTGTGCAGATCTGCAAACAAACAAGTCTGTCTTTAGCACATTTGAGACAGGGAACAGGATTAGCCCTGCAAGGCCAGGCTAGGGCCAAGAGCAGAAGGCCAGCACCCTGCTTTGCCCACAGGCAGCCCTGCAAAGCAAGCAGCCACTCCTGCCCAGGGGCTGAGGTGCCCGAAGCTGCCTCCCCGCTGTGCAGCTCTGCAGAGCCCGCGGGGCGCAGGGTCCTGGGCAGCCAGGGCAGCCCGGCTGCCTTGGAGCAAAAGGAGTGCCCCAGAGAGAAGCTGCTGCCCTTTGCTTTGGAACTGTTCCTCAGAGTCTTGTCATTAATCCACAGTGTCTGATGTGTTTTCCTTTCCTCTCCCAAATTTAACACAGCTTTCTGAGAAAACTGACTGATCTAGCTTCTGCTGCTGCTGGTGGTAGTGCTTTTGTCTGCAGGTATGGGCAGATGATTTGGACCAAGGACAGAGTCTATTATTAACACCCCAGGTTTGCCAAGTCAAGAAAACCATTCACAACTGGGCTACCACTGCTGAGCTGTTTTCCTAGGTTTTGGAAAGCTACCACCTTAAGAAACCCAACAGATTTTCCTCCAGGAGGACACCAGCAGTAGCATGATGCCAATGTTTTCCACCCCTTTTCTGTGTCTTTTTTAGAGTTCCTCAGTGCCCAGCAGGAATGAAATGACCTGTGATATTGTGATTTGAGTGCTCTGTGTTGTTCGTTGCCACATGAGTGTTCATGACAACCTGGACACCCCACTTGTGGCTCTGTTGAGTTAAATTCATCCCAATTCTGCGCAAACAGCAGCCTCGAGATGCTGAGAAAAGCAAGCACAGCGGGTGGGTGTGCATGCACACACCCGGGGTCTGACCGCTAAGTGGGCAGAAGGTTTTGCACTGTTGTAAATCTTCATACTCCCAAGCTGGAGGAATTTCTCAAATCTATATGAATTGAAAAGATATAAATCAATATGAAATAAAAAAAATTCAAAACGTAGGAAATAATTCATAATTATTTCTCATATATGCAATTTAACACCTATATACTAGTGCCGGCCAGGGGTCTCTGTACAAATCACGAACAGGACGGGGCTGCTGAGGAACTGCCTCGAGCTGCTTGTTTTCCAGCATCAGTCTCATTGCATGGTTATGACAATGGGAAGATGCCAGCAGCTCACATCCCTGGCAGCAGATAAAGAACTTAATGTTATAACTTACTTTAAGTAAGTTTTTTGACCAATCACACAAAGCAGAAGCATATTGACAGTAGTTCTATCCAACCACTATAAGCACTTGTACCTTTGGGTAAAACAATGCTTGCTTGTTTTGAATACAATACCTGCTTGTAAACCTTAAAAGGCAATGCACAGAGCTCCATTATTAAGCTTAGAAGTTCTAATATCTTGCTAGAGATTCTTTTTGGTAGCTTAGGGAGTCATTCTAGCCAAGCGTTAATACACAGACCATTGTTCTATTTGTCCTTACTTTTCTACTTCTTATATAAGTTTTCTGCTGACAAATCTTATGGCTGCTGCTTAGCTCTAATTGCAGTTCTGCTGTCTCTGGGGCCTGCCTTTTGCAGCTTTCCCAAACCCCTTTGATTTGAAGGATTCCCACAATTCCCCCTCTTGGTAGAAGTAAAAAGAAACCTTTGTAACCGTGTTGTTTATTAACTACCTTGCATTTCATTGCTTTACTAGAGTATACCTGCTTATTACTTGCTTAAAGCATCCTTTTTGCTCGCATTAAGCCTTGCTATATTCCAACACAGCAATTTTAATGCTGTGAAAGTCCAGTCAGTGCAAAGGGCATAAGTCATGTCTGACAGCAATCACAAGTCATTGTTCCAAAAAAGTCTTGTCTGTTCCAAGGTCTTAATTCAAAACATTCCTCCATGTCTATACCTTCACCCACCATCTCTGTGAGATTTCAAGAACACTCTGTGAATCCATTTCCTACCTCTCTCCCTTTTCTGATTAAAACTTCTTTGATCGTTTTGTCCATCATTTATCACACAGACTGACGTATGCAAGGTATTACTACTAGTATCATTACCAAAACACCCAATACATATAGAGAGCCATTCTACAAAGTTCCTATAGCCGAGGTTCAAAGCTTCATTCTTGGAACAAATCATCTAACCATGACCCACCATCTTCTTTAATTGGAGCTGTCAAATCTTTCAGCTTTTTTGTGCCTTTGTGGATGGATTCAGCATGATCTGACAGGTTCATGCAACACAATCCTTCAAATTCCTCACAACAATGCCCATGTGCCTGTAAAAGAAAATCATTTGCTGCTCTGTTCTGTAAGGTTGCATGTCTGACAGCACTAACATCAGTCATCATGTCACTAATTGCAATGGAAGTAGCATGATCTTCTTTCTTCAGCCAACACCCCAATCGGTATAATGGTTTCAATGCTCTGAACAAGTGCTAAAAGATTTGCTTGAGAACTGAAATAGATGGGGAAGCTTTTGCCAAAAAGAAACTGAACAGGAACATGGAGCTCGATCAAATTATATACTGCCACTTGTTGGTTTTGCTTGCTTGCTTTTGCATGCATATATGCATGTAGATCAACCAAAAATGAATGTTTGCCTTGCTTTAGCCAAGTCAGCAGGCTCAGACACCATATGTTTGACCAATTTGAGCCCAGACAAACCCTTTGCCACCCGTTTGGTCGGTGTGCCTGTGTCATCCAAGGAGTAGCCAATACCCAATCGTGACAAATCTTGGTGTGAGGCTGCCAACAAGACCAATCCCATAACCAGCGGCCATCACTGGGCCCCTGATCTTCTTAAAGAACCTTGTGACCCTCAGGTCTGCGTGCTCATTTCCCTGCTGGTGGAATTGTCGGTGTGCTCTTGTGTATGAGACAGTTTCACAACCTTCGCAGGGACCCACTTAAGTCCAGCACCTGTGAAAATACAAGCATACACTTTGCCCCAAGTGATTAGTGCAAATGGTCCTTCAATTTGTCCTAACTCAAAATTTCTAATCAAAGTGGAAGGATTTTCTTTCAATTTTTCCTGTGTGCTGTTTGAAAAGTGCCTAAAAATTGGAGGATTAGGTCCTGCAAATGAGCTGTTCAAAACATAAAGACATATAAAGCTTTGCTCAACCTCATCTGGGGTGTTGCTTGGGCCACTCGCCCTTTTGTTGATCTAGAATGGCTTTTAGAGTGTGGTGCATCCTTTCAACAATTGCCTGACCTGTGTGGGAATAGGGAATTCCAAAATGTGGCGAACATCCCAGTCCATCAAAAATGTGACCAATTTTTGAGCTGTGTATGTGGGGCCATTTGTCAGTTTTCACCTCGTGGGGGATCAGTTTGGCGAGCTCTGGGCCCAGTGACACTGACAAGGACGAAAGCAAAAGATGAGAGGCGCTCTCTCTTCCCGGGACCAAAGTCCCACAGCTTTAATGGAGAACAGTTCCAGAAGAGAAAGGGAGTGTCCTGGAGAGGAAAGAGGATGTCCAGGGGAGGAAAGAGAGTGTCCTCCTCGTGGCAGGAGATTTTAAACCCTGGGGGAAGGGGGCAGTAGAAAGGAACTACCATAATTTAACATAATAAATCACCACACTGTAGTTTTCTGCATAAATTGCTGCACTTGTTGCAAACAAAATCCTAAAATCTCCCCAAACACAACCGTGCAGTCCCAAATGACCACAGTGTGGGAGAAAAACCACTCAACCACCCTGTATACCCAAGCACCAGGTGTCACAGGGAGTACCAATCCCTGCAACTAGAAAGTCCACACACACAGGCTCACCGGGAAAGGAGTATCTCTTTATGAGGGAACAGAGTGCTCACTTTTCTCAAGACAACACACACCATCCACCACATCAGCATCCACCCACATCATCTTCCTCAAACATTCACACACTGAAAACACAACCACAATTACAACACACAGGAAAAACAGCAGCAATAGAACAGGATTTTCTCATTTCACCCCCAGAATTGCTAGCAAGTCCTTATTGACACAGCAAATCCTTTCTGCCAGCAGCCAGACCCAAACCCAAACTGTACAGGCATATGTTGTGCACAGGACATCTCTGTGTGACTTGTGAACAGCCCTTCCCCTGCAAACGCCTTACGGGTTACTTTATACACAGTTAAACATTCCCTTTCTCCATAGTCCCAGCAGTCTTGTCCGTCCCCCATGAGGAGCAGCAGAGAGTGGAGGTTCCTCCAGGAAAGGAATGTCCTGGCAGTGCCCAGAGACATCCAGAGCCCGGTTGTTCTTGCTGGAGCAGAGAAGCGTTCCTGCCATGGTCACCAAATGAGGTGTGGAATAGAACTCACAACAGTTAAAGGTAGAAGGTGGTGTCTTCATTATAGTGCCAGGCACACGAGGAGTTGTCTCCTAAAGACGTGTGAAGAATCACCAGCTCTCTACTTATCTAAAATGTCTTACATATTCATATAATTCCCAAAATGACTAATACATATGCATTAGGTAACCCCACCTACCCCCTTTGTATTAAAAGGTATTATAATTTAGTCCAAAATTCCTTCACATTTGCAGATTTTTTCACATCACATGGGTTAGTGGGTTTTAAAGTGGGGAATGATCTCCTTCAGATGAAGGCCAAGACATCTTCCTCAATTTGACATCTTTCCTTATGACCTGTTGGCAGGCTTTCACACCCCTTGGCTATAGCTGAAGTTTCGGGGCCCAGGTGCAGGCTACGGTCCTCTTCTTTGTCCAAAGAAATCCGCATCCCATCCCGCTTCTTTAAACATAGTAAAGACAGGCAAGTGATATATTACCCTAGCCTTAACTACCTTATCTGATAAAAATTAATTATCCCTTATTATTTCTACTCTTCTTGCTATACTCTTTCCCCCTAACTAAATCTTGCTAAAATTTTAACTCTTCCAGTTCTTTTAAATCCTGGATTCATTGGCCTCATCTCACACGCCAGCCATGTGTGAGCTGATGCTGTAACTGGGAAATTCCACTCCTGAGCAGGAGATACCAGGCCTGGTTCTGAGCTGGAAGGGTGAGAAGGATGAGATGCATGTGGTTTTGCTCCAGGGGATGTCCTGAAAGTGCACTGCCTACCTGCCCCTGCTGCCCAGCACCACACTCCATCTCCTTCTCCTGCTCAGCGGATTTTTAGGAATCCAGGGGTTGGTATGTATTATTTGCTACTGCAACAAATAGAATGCATTTGCTTTGCAAGCCCAGTTTTGTTCTGGGTTATTTTGTGCATGGGTCTCCTCCTGAACCTGTGACAATGACCCGCAGGGACTTACAGGACACTCCTATTCTCATGTCAGTAAATTTGGAGAAGCGATTTAAGTATCAGTAAGTCAATAAGTATCAATGAGTAAATCAAATAATTTGGGGGAATATTTAGCCTGTGAGTTTCAGCAAAGTATTGAATATGTCTTAGATCTATGGATACAAACTAGTAAGTGAGATTGCTGGGTGTGCACGTGTTGGGGAAGTGATTCCCCACACACCCAGTGCTGAGATCAGGGATTTCCTTATTTCCAACCCTGAGCTGGCAGCAGGAAGTGGGCCCTGCTTGGTAACGTTCATTTTGAAGACTTCTGTTGAGCAGGTAAGAATGGTCAAAATGAAATCTTTTCCAGCTGTTTCCCTTTGGTTTACCTGTTTGAGGGTTAAAATTGTGTGCTGCAGGTGTCCTGGGTGTGTGCAGAGCAGTTCAGCCCCAGAAACCCCTTGGCTTGCCCACAGGTTGTCATGCCTTGTTTCCAGGTGTGCCCAGCTGTGGCAGGAGAAGGAGCCCGCAGCGCAGTGGGCACCGTGCCCTGCCCAGCCGGGGCTCTCTGGCACAGCGCAGCAGCAGCGCCAGCACCGTTCAACCCGCTCCTGCCTTGGCTTCCCCTGGCACACAGGAGCCTCTGGAAATCAGCAGCGCCAGTGGCGTTCCCAGCTTGGAGCAGCTGCTGCTGGCGGGCAGATGCTGCCAGTTCAACTGCTGCCAAAGGGGAAGAGAGGCAGAGATGTACATGCACCAGAGCCCTGGGCATGTCCAATAAAGGTGCAAATATGTGGGGAAATTTGTTAGGAAGCATTTCAGCTGTGATGCCAGCAGTGGCTTCTCTCCTGGTTCTGTGTGTTCTGGACGAGTAATGCAATGGTTGGCTCTGACAATTAAGAAGGAGATGTTATGTGAATGTTCAAATGTGTAGTGATTGTATTGTAATATATCCTCCCATAGTCCTCTTTCCCGTTCCCCTTGTAATAGCCTTGGTAGTCAGGGCATTTGGGGAGGGCTGGCTTGTGACCAGCAGGCAGGGTGTAACAACACCTGACCTCCAGTCGGGATGCAGGAAAGTAATCTCCACCAATGGACAGCAGAGAAAGAGTTGACTGACAAAACTTTTAGAGGGGCTAAGGGTATAAAAGGCAGAGCATCCTTTTTGTAGATGAGCACATGGCTGCTAGTCACAGAGACTTCCAATGCTGCAAATGTTCCTTGTTTAGTTCTTTGTTAAGGTTTACTAAACCTTTAAAATTTTAAAAGTGAGAGTCGTTTCTCACATGTGCTACGCTGTGGGCCATTTTCTTGGTCTGGTTTCCTTTGCTTGTGTCCCATCTGAGTGCTCAGCGGAGGTACAGGCTGTAGGTGCCTGGGGCACTCTTGGAGTTCCTCTTGGGCCCCCTGAAAAACAGGGTTTGGCCCATGAGGAGATTTTGTGCTGCTCTGTAAAAGAGAAGAACTTCCCAGGCTCTTTTGTGTTTGCTGTAGGGAAGGTTGGTTATTGCTTTGCATAAATTAACAGACCAACATGGAGCGTTTGCTTTGTGATGTCAGGGCATGGTTGCCACCTTGTCATAGTGACATCAGAAGGTTGCCTTGGTGCATGGAAGGCCTGAGCGCCAGAGCAGCCCTAGTGCTTGCTCAGATCAGGAGAGCCCTCCTGGTTGGGGAATTTGTCAGTGGGTAGCTGCCCACTGACAAGAGTATTGTGTTTTCTAGTGTTGTGGTGAATTCCCACAACACTGCTACCATGTTTCTCCATCTGGCCATGGCAGCTTTGGCTGCTTATGGTGTTTTTTTTTCTGCATGGTACGTGACACACTTCACCCGTAAGTAGAGGTTTCCCTTCTACTTAGGTTAGGGTGTATCCTAACCTGGCTTTTGTATGTCTTCCTGCTCTTTCTTGGTGGTTGACTTTCTGATTTTGAAAGAGAAAGAGCATTAGGATGCCAGTGGTTTGGTAAAGCTCCTGTCAAGAGGTTCAGCTAAAAAGGGGGTGTCTGTAGCCACAGGGGCAGCATTTGCAGGGGAACCTGCAGGGCTTCCGTTCCCTCTACAGGAGAGTCTGTGGCAGCAGAGTCTGTCATTTCCTCAGTTTGCTGGGACAAGCAAGATACCTTTGAAAATGTAGACTGGCAGAGCTTCTTGGAAGGCCTTCTAAAAACTCTGCAGTTGTTTCCAGAATTCAGAGAAAGCTTATTTCTTTTTAAATTTTGTCATGAAAGGATTTGACTGTCCAACTTAATAACCTTTTACTGAGTGCTAAAATAGTTATTCCCTTTGAAAGGAAGTGCAAACTCTAAAGCACTGAGTGTCTGCTCCTGAACCCTAGAGGTGCTGCTGTGCTCTTCCACAATAGAACTGCCACAGCTCAGGGGAATTTTGGGAAGCTTTTATGGGCAACTGTTTCCTGCAAGTTAATCAGAATTAGTGCATGACACTGATTGAAAAAAAAAAAAAAAAGAGTACCTGAAGGAGAGGATTTCAGAAGCTGTTTTATGTGTTTGGTAGAACAGGAGCATTGAGTGTTAAAGAACAATTAGCATTTTCTGGATCATGTTTGTATTCATTTACTGGCTAAATAGGCCGAAGTGTAGGCACAGTCAAGAATATTGTCCTGATCTCTTGGTGGCTGTGTGAATGAAATGTGTCTCCTGGAGGGGTGTTGTGAAATGGGAAATCATCTCTGTTTGGGTTGACTTGTTCTGTGGGATTCAGCAGCCCAGGCAGTTTTCTGACAGCATCTGGTTCATTTTCCCTTCCCACTACAGGTCACCTGAAGGGTGTATTCAGCAGTGCTGAAGATCCTGAGGTGAGTGAGAAAGGAATATTTTATGTTCCTGGTGCTTAAGAATTGTAGAGCAAGCTGAGAGCTTGGCCAGTAGCAATAGAGTGTAGAGGGCCAGCTAGGGAGGCTGAAAGAAAATCCATTTTCATGCCTGAAACAAAAGTAAGAAAGGCAGCTATAGATATTTTTAAATTTCCTTCTCAGATTTTGAAGAACTAAAAACCTAGTTTTGAAAAGAGAACGATGCTTGCTGACAGCAGATAGGAAAAATTTAATTAGGAGTAATTTCCTGTACAGTTGAATTTGGCCATTATAATTTAGTCAGAGTCCCTTAGAATTCTATAGCTATCAAACTTTATGATATCTACTTAGAAGATGTGGTTATAGAACGGGAAGGCCATCTTGCAATTGTGCCTGCAGTATCTGAAGTGCAATGGGCAACTTTGTGGCTGGGGAGCTGTGTGGGCCAAAAGTACGCAGGGCTGGCGGCTGTGAGCAGCTGAAGATGAGGCAGCGTGGGGCCAGGGGGCCCAGAAGGCCAAGGGCACAGTGGCTGTGCCAGCAGCAGTGGGGCAGCAGGAGCAGGGCAGGGAGCGTGGCCCTGTGCTGGGCAGCGCTGCGGCCACAGCTGGAGTGCTGTGTGCAGCTGTGGGCCCTGGGAAGCAGAAAGTCATGGAGGGGCTGCAGCGTGGGCACAGAGGGACAGGGGAGCTGGGCAAGGGGTGCAGCACAAGGCCAGGGAGGAGGTGCTGAGGGAGCTTTAGCCTGGACAATGGGGGCTCATGAGGGACCTTCAGGCAGACTGCCATAGATCCCTGCCTTGGATCCATAGAGCCAATGCTCAGCACAAGGGCTGTTTCCCTGCCAAACATCCCTTCACTGCATCCAAGTGCTTTAGACACTGGGGTGGGTAACACTTTCATATTTTGTTTGCTTATTTGTTTGTTTGTTTGCTAGAAGGAGAAGCCTTGTGTAATTTCTCCTTCTCCAGGGAGCTTTTTCTCAATCTTTCCTGCCCTTTTCCAGCACTGGCAGAAACACATCACTTTCAGGGTAACAGCTCCCATGTCTTTTGGCTGCCCAGGGAATCAATGTGTGTCGTGTTTGGGAATTGAGCAGGAAATCAATGCCCTTGCATTCCAGCTGGTGCTCAGGGATTAGAGGAGCTAGGATGGACTGGGCTGCATTTCTGATTCCACCATCAGTGTGGTCCAGTCCAAGAGAAGAACTTGCCCGAGCACAGATGCACAAAGAGTGCAGTTCCCAGTGCAATGCTCTGGGTCTGACTGCATACCATTAGGACCCACATGCTCCAGATTCCCCAAGAGTGTGGGTTACTGAAGCAACAGGAGAGCAAGTTCAGGATGGCTGCGGATCGGGGCACTGCTACCGAGTGTTGATATGTGTAGAGACAGAAAGGACAGGATTGATTCAAGGTGACCCCCCCCGTGGGGAATAATGTGCTTTGACTCTATGATTTAGAAGGTTAAACAAATGCTTTCTTAAGCTATGTTATATTACACTCGTACTACATTAACACTATGCTAAAGAGATACTGTACTAAAAAGCTACTAAAGAAACACTCATGACAGTCTCCAGACAGTCACGACACAGCTTTTATCTAATTAGCTAATCAAGCTAAACAACTATCACTAAAATCAAATTAACAAATCACTTTCAGTAAACAATCACTATAACACATTCTACATGTATTTGGATATGAATCCCAATATTACCAGGTAGATTGTGCCTGGGATTTGTCTGACCCTTGCTGCTAGGCCAAAGGCGGCAACTGTGGTATTTCACCTCAGAGACATCTTTAGCTGGCTGGATGCTGCAGCTGGGCAGTGAACAAATCCAGGCTTGTTAGAAACTCAGTTTACCTCAGGTAGGAAGGCTTCAGGCTATGGTGAGGAGGAAGGAGACGGAATCTGTCGGAGGGTTAATATCCAGAGTTTATTGCATGGTCACAAAGGTCTGAATCTTGGTAACAGCTCCAACAGAATACCGACCGCATGGCTTGATTGGGCTTTTAAGCTCCGGGACAGGGGGAGAAGACTGTTTGAATAATTACACCAAAAACTTAAGTTTCTGTGTGCAAAATAATGGGGAGTAACATTGCACTTTGGAGGATCACGTTCTTGCTAATTGTTAGCTATAAATGTTAGACAAAAATCTATTGTTAAACAAACAAGGATTTCTAATTCTTGGGGTTCAGATACTGCTTTGGAAAGTTCTTTGGCCCAAACGTTCCAATTCAATACAGGATTGTTCCCATTGTCAATTTCACCAGGCTCACCATTTGATTGCTTTATGATCAAAGGCAAATCTTTTACGGGCACACCAACCAGACAGGTTGAGAAAGGCTTTTCTGGTTGCGAATGAGACAAACATGTGGTATCCAAGCCTGCTGCCTTAGCTAAGGCCAGCCAAACATTTGGTTTTGGTTGTTCAATAGACAAATCTGCATGACAAGAAGCAATTAAAACCCACCAACACCAGCATATAATTTGATTTTGCTCTATCTTTTTCATGAGATAATTTTTGGCAAAATCCTCACATATATATCAATTTTAAAATTATGCTTTTAAACTTAAGATAAGATTTCACCTTTCAGATGCAGTAGATGGGATCGAAACTGTAACAAAACAAAAACAGCCCCGCAGGGCTCCGTCCCATCCCATCCCATCCTGTCCCATCCCTCCTGACAGTCTCACAGGGCTCCTGTCCCATCAACATCTGCTCTGCTCCAGTGTGAAACAGGGACCAGCATAGTGCTGGGATCATCAGAGAGCTGAGGTGCGTGCTGGAATTCAATGCCCTCCCCATCCCACAGCAGCCCTGCATTTCCCTCCTGCAGCCTTGGTCTCCAGCACAGCCATGGAGGCTCTTTGGGCTCTGGACTGTTCCTGCAGCCCCCAAGGGAAGCTGAGCTCTGCCTCTGGCACAGTCAGGCCAGGTCAGCACAGGCCATGCTCAGCAATTGCTTGTGTGTGCCTGGCCTGGCTGTCAGCCCCAGCAGCGGCTGCGTGGCCCCTTTGTGGCCCTGTGCTGGCCCAGCCATGGTGGCCCAGCCCCTGTGCAGGCCCAGCCCAGGCCAGGAGCATTGCGGCTGGGAATGGCCCCTGTGCCGTGGTGCCCACATCAGCCTTGGGGCTCTGTGCCCCATGGCCTCCCTGCTGGGCAGCCTCTGCCAGCTCCTGCAGAGCCCGTGGCACCTGTGGGGCTGCACAGACAGCCCTGCCCTGGGCTCTTCTGGCCTCTGGGCCAGCAGAGAGGCAGCCAGGGCTGGCCATGGCCGGGAACAGGCCCTGAGCCCCGCAGGAGGATGGAGCTGGGCCACAGCCAAACTCAGCCCAGGCCAAAGCTGGGCTCAGCAGCCAGGGCTGCCAAGGACTGGGCACAGAGGCTGGCAGTGACAAATGTCCTGGGCTCCCTCCCTGCTCTGTCCATGCCACCAAGGGCACAGAGCAGCCTCCTCTCTGGGGCACTTGCCTGTTTGCAATGCCTTGCACAGGCACTGGCCTTGCCCCAAAAGGCCTGGCCTGAGTCCTGCCCCTGCACGCTCAGCCAGGCTGAGATGGACACTGATGGTTTCTGGGACAGGCTCTCTGAGCCCGGCCCAGCTCCCTGCAAGCTCTGCCAGCTGCCCTGAGCTCTGGGCAGCACCAAGGGCCTCTCCCCAGCCCAGCCCAGCCGGCTCTGGCCCCACAGCTCTGCTCAGGCCAGGCTGCTCTGGGCACTGCCCCACGGCCTCAGCCCCTGGCAAGGGCACAGCAGCAGCTGCAGCTGCCACAGGACTCAGTCCCAGCCATGGGGGAAGGTGCTTGGCCAAGGCCAAAGGAGGCTCCCTGGCTGCCCTGCTCTCCTCTGCTTGAGGAACTGAGAGCTCTGCAGCCCCTGCTGCCATCCCATCTGCCCAGGACAGCACAAGAGCCCCGGCCTTGGGGCCCTCAAGAGCTGCTCCTGCTCCAGGCCCAGGGCCCATCCCAGAGCTGGGGCAGCCACAATGCTGTGCTCATTTCTGTTCATTGCTGCCCTGATGGGGATGGATCCTCAGCCACTTGGAGGCTGATGATGAGTTTTACTATTCCAGAGGCCTGTTCTTTCTTGAGCTCTTCACTTCCTGAATTCACTGAAAAAGGCTCATAAACATTTCTTCAGAACACCAGAAGAAGAAAAGCTCATGGGTATAATTGAAGTTTTCAATTCTTCTGTGGCAAATTAGACACATTGCAGCAGTGTATTCAAGTTGAATATGATATATTAAAAAAAAATAAAAAACAGAGAGGACTGTTCTCTCATATTTTCTTTTCCTTTTTATATTTGCTATCAGCAATGTTCAATTGATATTGACCCCCAGCAACTCCAAATGTAGTCTGAATAGATAAGAAGATCAAACCTTTCATGGCTGCCAGTCAAGATTTTGTCCCCACCCCCTCCCTCATCCAGCCCCTGGCACTTCTATTGATCAGGAACTGTGTGGCCAGCAGGACCATCACACCAGGATCTTTTCTTCTGAGCAGTTGAGAAGATTCACCTTCTCCACATTTTGCTGCTTTGGAATGTGATTTGAATAATTGTCTATGCAGCAGGGGAAATTGTTCTTACTTGATGACCAATCACAGGTCCAGTTTTGTTTGGACTCTGGTCAGTCACAAGATTTTCATAACATTCTCTTCCTTTACTTTCCAGATTTCCAATGAAATCCTTTTTCCATTCTTTTAGTTTAGTTTAAATATATAATTTTATTTTATTATAATATATATAATAAAATAATAAATTAGCCTTCTGAAATATGGAGTCAAGATTCTCATCTCTTCCCTCGTCCTGGGTCCGCTGCAAACACCACCACACAGGACCAGGGCAGTGAATCTTCCCCTGTGCTTGGCACTGGTTGGGCAGCACCTCGAGTGCTCTGTCCAGGTCTAGGCCCCACAGTTTAGGAAGGACATGGAGGGGCTGGAGTTTGTCCAGAGAAGGCAACAAGGCTGGGGAGGGGTCTGGAACACAAGTCCTGTGAGGAGCGGCTGAGGGAGCTCAGGTTGTTTATCCTGGAGAATAGGAGGCCCAGGGGAGACCTCATCACTCTCCACAACTCCCTGACAGAGGGATGCAGCCAGGTAGGGGTCAGGCTCTTTTCCCAGGGAATAGTGACAGGACAACAAGACACAGCCTTCAGCTGCTCCAGGGGACGTTTAGACTGGACATTAGGAAATATTCTTCATACAAAGGGTGATTGGGCATTGCAATGGACTGCCAAGAGAGGTGAGTGACTCACCATCCCTGGAAGTGTTTAAGGAAAGACTGGATGTGGCACTCAGTGCCATGGACTGGGTGACAAGGTGGTGTTGGGTGCCAGGATTGACTTGATGCTCTCCAAGGTCTTTTCCAGCCTGGTGGAATCTCTGATGATTATGACACTGCAGGGCCCTGGGGAAGCAAGGTGTCATGGGTTGACAGCCTTTATCCCAATATCGTGTGTTGTGTCTGGCAGCTGTGCCTTTTCTCTCTTCCCCCCCCCCGGCCGTCTTGCTGCGGCGGGGCGGGGAAGAGAGGGGGGGAGTGTTTGACCAGGTCTTTTTGGCTTTTGGCTTTTTGCTGCTTGGCTTGGCTAGCCGCTTTGCTTGCTTGCTTTCTGCTTTTTGCGCTGTTTTTTTTCCTTTTCTTTTGTTCCCTCTTTCTTACCCTCCCCTGAAGATACTGGACCGGCTCCGGACCTGACCTGAGACGTCCAGGACACCTGGAGCTTGCAAGAGAAGCTTGACGCCCTCACCATACACAGTCTGTTTCTTTCCTTTTCTTGTGTTGGGGAGTGTTCTTTTGTTACTTGTAAATAAATAGGTTTTGTTTTCCACTTTGCTCCTCCGAGAAATTCCTTCCCGAACCCGGTGTTGGGGGAGGGGTGGTTGGAGGTTTGTTTTGTTTTGGGGGGCTCCCTTTTGGAGATTTCCCCTAATTTGTCCTAAACCAGGACAATATACCTTTTGGTGCATTGGCCGGGAAACGGAGGCCAAAAAAAAACAGTGGAAAAAAAACCTATAACAATAATATTTTGGTTTTGGCTATTTTGGTGGGCATATTGGTGATTCATAATGTCATTTGGAGTGGAAGCTTGCCGGTATTTCTGGTCCCTAGGGGTTTTTGAAGTTTTAATACTTTTGTGGTCCCTGGGGTTATTTCCTTACCCAAAAATAGCTCTGATGTTGTCCCTAATAAGTAGCTTTTGTAAGCGGGGGGCACTAATCAGAATAGTCATTGTGCTGGTCTTATGTGTGATGATGTGTCGGATAAAAATGCTGGACTTTATTTCAGGAATGTATGGATTGCTGTTATGGTTGTTTACTCAGTTTGTTTGGGGAGAAGAAGGGGAAGGGGCTTTTCAGCCTTTGTCCTCCTTCTTGTCCTCCAAATTGTTGACATCTCTATTAGAAAATACTGAATTTCCCCTGAGTTTGAAAGAAACCATCTTTCTGGCATTTAATTTATTAAGCCTTTTCTATACTGTCTCGAGTGTGTATAAAATGAAGACTGAGATTTCTAGAGGGGTTAGAGACACTCCTGACTTAGGAGTAAAACAAAGCAGGAAAAATCTTGACTGGAGTGGGAAATGGGAGGACATGGGCCAGACTTTAAAGGAATTTTCCGATCCTATAGACTGGGACTTTCCATCTGATCAAATTCAGGATCCAGTCGAGGTGGCAAAGTATTTGAGGGAGAAGTGCCATGGTAATACTAAGGAGAAAAGGGTTACTGCAGTGAGCTGGGCCTTGGCGTTTGTTTACCGTACTCTGCTAGATACTGTGGAGCAGCAGATAGCAGAAAGGGAACAGGGAGATAAGTTAGTTACTATCCCAGTGACCCAGGCTGCAGCTAACATCCCAGGCTCCAGGCTAGCAGCTGAATCAGACAATAGGCCCCAACCCATGGCTGTTGCAGCTAATACAAGAGGTGGAAAGTGTAAAGGCAAGACTGATCGAAAGGTGGAGGATGATGATGATGATGCAGGAGAAGGACCCTCACCAAAATCAGAGGCCACATCAAGGGGCACAGAATCTGGAGCTAATATTGACTCCTTTTCTCTGAAGGACCTCAGAGGCCTAAGAAAGGATTACAGACGACAACCTGACGAATCTATAATTAGTTGGTTAGTCCGCCTTTGGGATGCTACAGGGGAGGTTACAATTTTGGATGGTACTGAAGCGAGGCATTTGGGATCCCTGTCACATGATCCTGTCATTGATCAAGGTATGATGAGGGGGGCTAACCCTCACAGCCTCTGGGAACGGGTCCTAAGAAGCGTAGCAGAACGATACCTGTGTGCGGATGATCTCTATATACAGCAGACACGGTGGAAGACCATAGAACAGGGGATCCAACGCCTGAGAGAGATGGCGGTGGCAGAGCTCATTTTCTCAGATGATACAACAACTAGGAATCCGGACCTGGTACCATGCACACCTATAATGTGGAGGAAACTTGTGCGACTTGGGCCACCTGAATATGCTTCTGCCCTAGCAATAATGAAGCGGGATGATACATATGAGACTGTGCTCGATATGGCAAAGAAGCTTCGAGCGTATGCAGATGCTGTGCGTGGCCCAACTCATGCCAGAATTGCAGCAGTGGAAACCCGACTGCAGAAACTAGAGGACAAAATAGAGGAGAATCATAAGAAACTCCGGGAAGAGATTAAGGAGGACCTTATTCAAATCTCAGCTGTACAAATTAGAGGCCCTGGTGTCCAACGCTGGCGCTCCTTTGATGGGGAGAGAAGGTACATCCCACGGGCTGAGTTATGGGCTTTTCTGCGTGAGTCTGGAGAAGACATGAGGAGATGGGACAGAAAACCCACCGCTGCTTTGGCACAACGGGTGCATGATTTGAAGAAAAGAGAAAGTATCACCAAAAGGATAGCAGCTCCGGTCGCTCGTAGCCGAGATGTTAAGTATGCTGATGACGATGACATGTCCGATCCCCTTGAAGGAACTTCTAAGGCATATGCCCAAGGAAAGAAGGACAATCTGGCTTAGAGGGGCCCTGCCTCCAGCCAGGAAGAGGCACGGGAGAACCGGGTTTTCTGGAAGGTGTGGATCAGATGGCCTGGCACATCAGAGCCACAAGACTATGAAGCATTGGTTGACACTGGATCACAGTGTACCTTAATGCCATCGGAACACGTGGGGACAGAACCTGTTTCCATTGCTGGAGTGACGGGGGGATCACAACAGTTGACTTTGTTGGAAGCTGAGGTGAGCTTGACTGGGAAGGAGTGGCAGGAACATCCGATTGTGACTGGTCCAGAGGCTCCGTGTATTTTGGGCATAGACTTCCTCCGGAATGGCTATTACAAAGATCCTAAGGGATTCAGGTGGGCTTTTGGAATAGCTGCAGTGGAGATAGAGGGTATTAAACAATTGAATACCTTGTCTGGACTATCAGAGAACCCATCTGCAGTAGGACTCTTGAAGGTAGAGGAACAACGAGTGCCAATTGCCACCTCAACAGTGCACCGCAGGCAGTACCGGACGAATCGAGATGCCGTGATCCCCATCCACAAAATGATCCGAGAGCTGGAGAGCCAAGGGGTGGTCAGTAAAACCCACTCACCCTTCAACAGCCCTATCTGGCCCGTGCGAAAATCTGACGGAGAATGGAGATTGACTGTGGACTATCGTGCCTTGAATGAAGTGACTCCACCACTGAGTGCGGCTGTACCGGACATACTGGAACTGCAGTACGAGCTGGAGTCCAAGGCAGCAAAGTGGTATGCGACCATCGATATTGCTAACGCGTTTTTCTCCATCCCTCTGGCAGCAGAATGCAGGCCCCAGTTTGCTTTTACATGGAGGGGAGTGCAGTATACCTGGAACCGACTGCCCCAGGGGTGGAAACACAGTCCTACCATCTGTCATAGACTGATCCAGGCTGCACTAGAAGAGGGTGAGGCTCCAGAACATTTACAATATATTGATGATATCATTGTTTGGGGGAACACGGCAATAGAAGTGTTCGAGAAAGGAGAGAAGATAATTCATATTCTCTTGGAAGCCGATTTGCCATTAAGAAGAGCAAAGTCAAGGGACCTGCCCGAGAAATTCAGTTTTTGGGAGTGAAGTGGCAAGATGGACGGCGTCAGATTCCTGCAGATGTTATTAACAAAATCACTGCTATGTCCCCACCAACTGATAAGAAGGAAACACAAGCTTTCTTAGGTGCTATAGGTTTCTGGAGGATGCACATCCCTGAGTATAGTCAGATTGTGAGACCCCTTTATCTGGTTACCCGCAAGAAGAACAACTTCCATTGGGGCCCTGAGCAGCAGCAAGCTTTCATCCAAATCAAGCAGGAGATCGCTCATGCTGTAGCCCTTGGTCCAGTCAGGACGGGACCAGATGTGAAGAACGTGCTCTACTCTGCAGCCGGGAGCCATGGTCTGTCCTGGAGCCTTTGGCAGAAGGTGCCTGGCGAGACCCGAGGCCGACCATTGGGATTTTGGAGTCGGAGCTACAGGGGGTCTGAAGATAACTATACTCCAACAGAAAAGGAAATCTTGGCCGCCTATGAAGGAGTCCAAGCCGCCTCAGAGGTGATTGGTACAGAGGCACAACTCCTTCTGGCACCCCGACTACCGGTGCTGGGATGGATGTTCAGAGGAAAGGTTCCCTCTACCCACCAAGCCACCAATGCTACTTGGAGTAAGTGGATTGCCCTCATTACGCAGCGCGCTCGAATTGGGATGTTAAATCGCCCTGGGATCCTGGAAATAATTACAAATTGGCCCGAAGGTGAAAGCTTTAGTGTCGCGGATGAGGAACAAGAGCCAGTGACCCGGGTTGAGGAAGCTCCGCCATACAATCAGTTACCAGCAGAAGAAACGCGTTACGCTCTATTCACCGATGGTTCTTGTCGCGTCATAGGGATGAAACGGAGGTGGAAAGCAGCTGTATGGAGTCCCACTCGACGGGTTGCAGAGGCTACTGAAGGAGAAGGCGAATCCAGTCAATTTGCTGAAATCAAAGCTATTCAACTGGCCCTAGGTATTGCAGAGAGAGAGAAGTGGCCAAGGCTCTATTTGTATACCGATTCTTGGATGGCAGCCAACGCTCTATGGGGATGGCTGAAGAGATGGAAAGAGGCAAACTGGCAGCGAAGAGGAAAACCAATTTGGGCTGCGGAAGAGTGGAAAGATATCGCTACTTGGTTAGAGAAGTTACCTGTGAAGGTTCGCAATGTAGATGCCCATGTCCCCAGAAGTAGAGCTAATGAAGAGCAGCAAAACAACCAGCAAGTACATCAGGCTGCAAAGATAGGGGAGTTGAAGATAGATCTCGACTGGGAGCATAAGGGAGAGTTATTCTTAGCACGATGGGCCCATGATGCTTCAGGCCACCAGGGTAGAGATGCCACCTATAAGTGGGCACGAGACCGAGGGGTGGATCTAACCATGGACAGTATCTCTCAGGTTATTCGTGACTGTGAGACGTGTGCTGCCATTAAGCAGGCCAAGCGGGTGAAGCCCCTCTGGTATGGGGGGCGGTGGTCTAAGTACAAATACGGGGAGGCCTGGCAGATTGATTACATCACACTGCCTCAAACCCGCCAGGGCAAGCGCTATGTACTGACCATGGTGGAAGCCACCACGGGATGGTTGGAAACCTACCCTGTGTCTCATGCCACAGCCCGTAACACTATCTTGGGCCTTGAAAAGCAGGTCCTTTGGAGGCACGGTACTCCCGAGAGAATTGAGTCGGATAATGGGACTCATTTTAAAAACAATCTTATTAATACTTGGGCTAGGGAACATGGCATCGAGTGGATATACCATATCCCCTATCATGCACCAGCTGCAGGGAAGGTGGAAAGGTATAATGGATTGTTAAAAACCACCTTAAAAGCATTGGGTGGGGGGTCTTTAAAAAACTGGGAGCAGCATTTAGCAAAGGCTACCTGGTTAGTTAACACTCGAGGTTCCACCAACCGAGCAGGTCCTGCTCAGTCTGAGCTCCTTAATATAGTAGATGGGGATAAAGCCCCAGTGGCCCATGTCAGAGGTTTGTTGGGAAAGACAGTATGGATCAACCCTGCCTCGAATACAGACAAACCCATCCGTGGGATTGTCTTTGCTCAAGGACCAGGTTATACATGGTGGATAATGCAGAAAGATGGAACAACACGGTGTGTACCTCAGGGAGACCTGATTGTGGGATGAGACTCATATATGAATGTCATTGTTTGTTGAATGTGAGACAGAAGGAAACTGTAAGTGTCAAAGGTCTGAGCAAGTAAGATGAGAGGAATGCGTAAGTGTCAAAGGTGTGAGTAAGTGAAATGAAAGTTTTTATTGTATATTCACGATATGGGATAAGGGGTGGAGTGTCGTGGGTTGACAACCTTTATCCCAATATTGTGTGTTGTGTCTGGCAGCTGTGCCTTTTCTCTCTTCCCCCCCCCCGGCCGTCTTGCTGCGGCGGGGCGGGGAAGAGAGGGGGGGAGTGTTTGACCAGGTCCTTTTTGGCTTTTGGCTTTTAGCTGCTTGGCTTGGCTAGCCGCTTTGCTTGCTTGCTTTCTGCTTTTTGCGCTGTTTTTTTTCCTTTTCTTTTGTTCCCTCTTTCTTACCCTCCCCTGAAGATACTGGACCGGCTCCGGACCTGACCTGAGACGTCCAGGACACCTGGAGCTTGCAAGAGAAGCTTGACGCCCTCACCATACACAGTCTGTTTCTTTCCTTTTCTTGTGTTGGGGAGTGTTCTTTTGTTACTTGTAAATAAATAGGTTTTGCTTTCCACTTTGCTCCTCCAAGAAATTCCTTCCCGAACCCGGTGTTGGGGGAGGGGTGGTTGGAGGTTTGTTTTGTTTTGGGGGGCTCCCTTTTGGAGATTTCCCCTAATTTGTCCTAAACCAGGACACAAGGGGTCATTGTGACACTGCGGGGTCTGGTGGCACAAAGAGGACCATGGTGACACCGTATACGACATGGCAGCACAGAGGCAAGGGGCCACTGTGACACTGTAGGGCTAAATGGAAGCAAGAAGTCCATTGTGACAGTCTGGGTCCTCCTGGAACCATGGAGGCTACTGTGACCCTGCTGGGCCTTTTGGAACCTAGGGGCCATTGTGAGACTGTGGAACCAAGGAGAGCATTGTTGCACTGCCAGACCTCATGGAATCAAGGAAACACTGTGACACTGCAGGGTCTTGGAGGACCTCGGTAACATTGTGACACTGCAGGGCCCAAGATTCCAAGAGACCTGGGGACACCAAGGTGCTCCCATGGAACCAAAGTGACATTGTGGCACTGGGAAGCCTCATGGAATCATGGAGACCATTGGAACACTCTGGGGCCTCATAGAACTGTGGTGAAACATAGTTGGCTAGGAGTGTTGATCTGCTGGAGGGTAGGTAGGCTCTGCACAGGTCCCAAATCAAAAAGGTGAGGTTTAACAGGTCCAAGTGCCAGGTCCTGCACTTTGGCCACAACAACCCCTGCAGCACTACAGGCTAGGGACAGAGTGGGTGGACAGCAGCCAGGCAGAAAGGGACCTGCAGGGAGTGATGGACAGCAGGCTGGACATGAGGCAGCAGTGTGCCCAGGTGGCCAAGAAGGCCAATGGCTACTGGCCTGGATCAGGAATTGTGTGGCCAGCAGGAGCAGGGCAGGGATTCTTCCTCTGTGCTCAGCAAGAGTTGGGAAGCACCTTCAGTGCTGTTTGCAGTTCTGGGCCCCCAAATTTAGGAAGGACATGGAGGAGCTGGAGTGTGTCCAGAGAAGGGAAACAAGTCTGGGGAGGGGTCTGGAACACAAGTCCTTTGAGGAGTGGCTGAGGGAGCTGGGGTTGTTCATCCTGGAGAAGAGGAGGCTCAGAAGAGACAAGGCAATGTCAGGGCTCAGGATGGACTTGATGATCTCCAAGGTCTTTTCTAACCTTGCTGATTCTGGGATTCTCTGGAACCACCCTTGGAGCAGTTGCAGGATGAGCTCTGGGCCTCATCTTCAGAAGCTCCAGCAGCCCAAGTCCCTCAGCTTCTCCTGCCAGCCCCAAAGCCCATTCTGTCAGTCCTGCAGAGCCTCTGCAGCTCCTCCTCACTGCCCAGAACAGGGAGCCCCAGGGGCAGACGCAGCAGCCCAGATGTGCTCCCATGGCCTGGGGTGCGTCTGGCAAGGGAGCAGCACCAGGCACTGCAGGAGCCTGCAGACAATTCCTGCAGCACTTGTAGGATGATCCTGCTGCCCAAGGGAGGTTCCCAAGGTGCCAAGTCAGGAACTGCAATGGGGAGTGGAGCCAGAGAGGAAAGGGCAAACAGAGATAGGCTGTTTGCAGGGGAGGGGACAGGGGTGGGCAAGAGGAAGAAATTTAGACAAGGGAAGAGGAAAGAAAGCAAAGGTGAGGCAATGGAAATGCTCAGGGCAGTTTGGGGGTGGCTGCCAGGCAGCCCTGGCTCTGAGCAACAGCGTCTGCAGTGGCACAGGAAACTCCCAGCTGATGGGAACAAACTTTCTAGCTGACTGCAGAGACCAGGACAAAGCTGAGTGGTTTCCCTGCTGTCCCCCAGCCCCTGCTGGCCACAGGGGCTGATGGCATTTGTGCTCCCTCAGGTTCATGTCCCCACAGCAACAGCATGGGGGTGCTCCCGCCTGCTGTGTGCACTGCAAACAGGGGCTGCTGAGCCAGTGCTGCCGTGTCTGTGCCTGCAAGGATGGGGCACCTGTGTGAGCTGGGGGAGAGGCCAGGGCTGCAGAGGGGGGATGTTGTTGGCAGCTCCATAAGGACACTCTGGGACGCTCTCCTGGGCTGTCCAGTGCACTGGGGATGGATCAGTCCCTGCTCTGCTGCTCCTTCCCGTCTGCCCCAGGGCCCTTGCAGAGCCCCAGCCATGCTGTTTGCCCCCAGCCTGCCCACAGCCAGCCTGGGGCTGCTCACGGGAGTTTTCTGTGCTGAGCATTGGCCTGGCCGTGTTCTTGAGAGAGCCTGGGCAAGGAGCCTGGAGCCCCCAGGGCCTGGCCTGAGGCGTCAGCACTGCCCCAGCAGTGCCCATGGCCTGTCCCTGCTGCAGCCCTGGCACTGCCACCCCCAGGGCTGTGCCCTGCCCTGAGAGCACTCAGACCCTGCAGCAACACCAGGGCCACCAGGGCAGCGGGGCAGGGCCATGGCAGCAGCACTGGCAACACCAAGTGCTGCTGCTGCTGGGCACAGCTGCTGGGCCAGCACTGATCTGCCCCCAGCTCTGCACACAGACATTGCTGCTGCAGCTCCAGAGAACACAACATAAGTGCATTTCTGCAGAAAACTCTGCTGGGAATTCCTTTAGTTCCTTTAAAACCACTGAGAGTGCAGCCCCTCATTGACACAGTCTGTGGTCACAGGGCAGGTGGAGAGAAACAAAATGAGAATCAGTAAAAACAGTGACAATTTTGTGGAAAATATTAATACCTAAAATGAAGGAAAAAATACCACCACAACCAAACCATCAAGAAGTATTAAAGATGATTTTTATTTCAAGTGATTTGCAGAAATTGACCAGCATTTTAATTTCCGAAAGCATCCAGTCATCAGTCTCCTCACTTCAGCCTTGAGTTCCTGGTTCCTCGGGCTGTAGATAAGGGGGTTCAGGGCTGGAGGCACCACCGAGTACAGAACTGACAGGGCCAGATCCAGGGATGGGGAGGACATGGAGGAAGGTTTCAGGTGAGCAATTGCTGCAGTGCTGAAGAACAGGAAGAGCACGGCCAGGTGAGGGAGGCAGGTGGAAAAGGCTTTGTGCCGTCCCTGCTCAGAGGGGATCCTCAGCACAGCCCTGAAGATCTGCACATAGGAGAAAACAATGAACAGAAAACAACTAAATGCTAACCAGGCACTAGCAACAATGAGCCCAAATTCCCTGAAATAGGATTTTGAGCAGGAGAGCTTGAGGATCTGTGAGATTTCACAGAAGAACTGGCCCAGGGCATTGCCATGGCAAAGGGACAAGGAAGATGTATTGGCCGTGTGCATGAGAGCATTCAGAAAGGCACTGGCCCAGGCAGCTGCTGCCATGTGGGCACAAGCTCTGCTGCCCAGGAGGGTCTCATAGTGCAGGGGTTTGCAGATGGACATGTAGCGGTCATAGCACATGATGGTCAGGAGGGAAAACTCTGCTGAGATGAAGAAAAGGAAGAAAAAGAGCTGAGCAGCACATCCGGAGTAGGAGATGTCCCTGGTGTCCCAGAGGGAATTGTGCATGGCTTTGGGGACAGTGGTGCAGATGCAGCCCAGGTCGCTGAGGGCCAGGTTGAGCAGGAAGAAGAACATGGGCGTGTGCAGGTGGTGGCCGCAGGCTACGGCGCTGATGATGAGGCCGTTGCCCAGGAGGGCAGCCAGGGAGATGCCCAGCAAGAGGCAGAAGTGCAGGAGCTGCAGCTGCCGCCTCTCTGCCAATGCCAGCAGGAGGAAGTGCCTGATGGAGCTGCTGTTGTACATTTGCTGTGCCTCGCCATGGGGATCTGTAAAAAGAGTAATCATGAAATAGTTGGGTTTGGAGAGGACTTTAAATATCCCAGCACGGCCTGGAGGCACTTTCCCCCCACAGCCTGCCCAGGGCTCTGCTGCCTGGAGCTGTCCCTGCCAGCAGCTGCTTCCCTGTGCCCAGGGCTGGGCCCTGCCAGTGCTGCCAGAGCCCAGCCCAGCCCTGGGCACTCAGCTCTGCCCTGCAGACCCCTCCCAGCTCTGGGACTCCCCAGGGGCACCCCTGACTCTGCAGGCTCTGATGGCAACGTCAGAGCACCCTTGAGGATGCTGGAAAAGCAATACTGATGCTGCCTCTAAGGGCTCATTTCTGTCACTGCCCGGTTCATTCAGATTTCTGAGATTATTTTTTTTTTAATTCTCAACCTGAATTGAGAGATGGAGATCTATGTGCACTTTCCCATCCAGGAAACCCAGAACAGTACATTAAAAAAGCAGGATTTTCCATTTTAGCCAGCCCTGCCTTGCTGTGCTCCCTGTATAACCTACTTTGAAATGTCATGCAGTTAAATGCCGTGCTGGGAGCAGTCCTGAACAATGCAGCATCCTCCCCAGACAAGGAGAACACTTCCAAGCCTTACCAGCTGTCTCCTCCCACCCAGACCTTGTCCCCCAGTGCTGGGAGCAGCTGCCAGGGCTGGCTGAGAGCTGTCCCTGGCAGGCAGCAGAGTCCCTGCCCCAGCACAGCGCCCTGGGCTGCAGGACCCTGCTCTGCAGGACAGCCCTGGGCACCCCTGGCTGCTCTGCACAAGAGACAATCAGAGAATGTACTCACAGGGTCTGTAGGCATTTGGATGCTCCAGCTTTAGGAGATGGCTCCAGGAGCTGCAGCTGCATTGTCCTGCAGCCAGAGGTTCCTGTGCCAAGGGCTGGCAATGATTCTGCCCCAGGCACTTCTCAGCACCTTCCCAGCCCGGACTGATTGAAGCTCTCTGTGCCTCTGTGCTGTGCCTGGGATGGCTGCAGACACTGCCCCAGCCCTGCTGGGCTGGCAGAAGAGCTGCTCATGAAGAGAAATGTGCTTTTGAAGCTCTTCTTGGTTACCAGGAGCTGCCTCTGTGCCAGGAGCCCAGGTCAGCTCATCAGCACAGACACAGCACCAGGACTTTAATGAGCCTCTGGGGCTTTGTGCTCAGGCTCTGAACATCAGTCCCTGAGAGGGAGCTGAAGAAACCTCTCCAGAACTCCAAGTCAGAATCCAACTCCAAACTTTCTTGGACTTTTAATGGGTCCCACTGAGGAGCACAACTGTGGAAGTGTCCCCAGGCCCCAGGCAGAGCAGAGAGCTGGAGGCAGTGATGACAGGTGGGGACAAAGAGAAGCCAAGTCTTGGTGCCCTGGGGCACAGCAGGGTCTGTGCCACCAAGGGCTCGGAAGAGACACCTTGTCCTGAGGCCCTGGGGCCTCTTGGCACAGCCCCAGTCAGGCTGGGCACTGTCCTGCCCTCAGCATCCCCCCCTAGCCCACATCGCAGTGGCCTCAAGGATCTGCAGGAAGGAGTCCCTGGGGAGCTTGCTCAGGAATGGCCGTGGGGGCTCCCTAATGCTCTCAGGGACTGCAGGTTTTTCAAAGGATTTTGTTTGGGTTTTTTTTGCCTTGGAGTCTCTGAGAGTTTTGTACAATCATGGCCTCCAATTATCTGCTGTAATTAATCCCTGGAGAGGCTTTGTGAGTAACAACACTCAGTGGGGCTCATTAGTACTTCAGGGTACTTCAGTTTTTAAGGTATTTGGTGTTTCCCTTTTGATACAGACCCTTTGAGAAAGATTGTGCAGTCACAGCCTCCAATTATCTGCTGTAATTAGTCCCTTGAGAGTCTTTATAGGCAATGGCACTCAGTGGTCTCATTAATGCTTCAAGGTACTTCAGTTATTTTAAGGTATTTGGTTTTTCCCCTTTGATGCCGACTCTGTGAGAGGTTTGTGAAATCATGGCCCCAATTATCTGCTTTAACAAGTCCTTTGAGAGCTTTGTACTGACACTCAGTGGGGCTCATAATTACTTAAAGATACTCAAGGTTTTTAAGGTACTTTGGATTTTTCTTTCCACACTGAGTATCCGAGAGACTTTTGTGCAATCCTGGCCTTCAATTCTGTCCTCCAAGGAATCCATGAGGAGCCTGTGTTGGGGATGGACCTCAGTGGGACCTTTTCATTCTTTGAGACATTTTGTGGTTTTTGTCTGACTTTGACTCCTGGAAAGGTTTGTGCAATCTCCTCTCAGGCCCTGAGGTTCCAGGGTTCAGCTCCAAATGCACCACGGGGCTCATTAGGATCAGCAAGTCCTGACAAACCATGGCTCTGCCTTGATTTTCCTCTGCTCTCATGCAGTTCATTAGGAAGGTTTCCTTTTATAGTTATGGAGAAATATTTCAAAGAGGCTCTAAAAAATAAGTAATCCTATTTTAAAAAGTGTATTTTATTACTGTTCTCTTTAGAGAAGAAGTGATTTCAGCATTGTGTGATTGATAATGATGTAGGGCCACTCCTAAGGAGGTCTGGCCAGCTCAGAGAAGTTTTACCTTGAGAGCTGACCCAGTGTGGACAACCTTGCCTTACATTCCCCAACCCCATGTGAGAAACAATTTTTACTTTCAAAAATTTAAATCCTTTATTAAGACCTTATCAAAATACAACAGAAGACTGAATAAAGAAAAGGATACAGCGCCAGGAGCAAAGGATTTGTCACCGTGTGCTTTTCCACAAAATGGATATTCTTTCTTTTACACCTCTAGCCCCTCCCAAAATTTTATCAATCAACTCCTTATTTGCTGTCCAGTGGTGGAGATCACTGTCTTACACCTTGACTGGGGGTCAGGTGCTGCCATAGTAACAAGCCAACCCTCCCAAATGCCCCAACTATTGGGGCCATCCTGTGATAACAATGCAAGGGGGAGGGGAAGGATAACTATACATCTACAAAACTTCTCTTAACATATATTCAATACTCACCCCTTAATTGTGAGAGTCAACCATAGGATTACTCATCTATAACAACCCCCCCTTTTATTTTTCTCTAAGTAATTTTGCTCAAATAATGAAGTAAAAAAATTTCTCTCTCATGAATGAGTCATTCCAGCATCTGTTGATATGGGCAAGGACAGTGGGAAAAGGAGAAAAAACCTCAAATTTTCCTTAGACACACTTAATTGGAATGGACAAAAGGGCATCACAGAGGTCCGGTACGGCTTTGACTCCCATCTACTGTGTCTATGTGGTTGCTACCCATAGTCAGTGTATCTTAGGGGTGAGTACAGAGGCCAACTTGGTCTTGTCCTTCAGTCCCTGTTGAATTAAAAAACAACTGATGAATGATAGAGGTCTGGTATGGCCTTTTGTCCCTACCTTACCATGCCTACCGGGTTGCTGCTCACAGCAGGGCTATGGAGGCTTCTTGGTAGCAAACAAAGGGGCCAGCAGAGTCTTCCTTTTTCTTATTTTCTTAAAGAAGCTGTCCCATTACCTTTTATATCCCCATGTGTACTTCTCCTCAACACATGCTGGTAATTCTCACCCATGAAAACAGGAAGACAGTTCTGAAGCTGGTTGGGGGAAGTTTGACTCTGCTTTGGGGCGTCTTGGGGTTTTTCTGCTTGTCTCTCTGTCTCTGCTTGAGAGTCAATCTTGTTTCACCCAGCCTGGATACTATGGTCCACTCTTTGGGTTCTTCCACTGTGCCTTTGACTCTGTTGCCATGAGTCCATCCCCGCACTGCAATTCGCACAGCCGATTCTGTGGTGAGCAATCCCTGAAAGGGACCTTCCCACTGAAGAGTTAGTGGCTGATCTCTCCATGACTTAAACATCACCCAATCCCCAGGATTAATATTATGGATTTTGAAATCCAGGGTGGTAGTTTGAGGAATTGTCCCTTTATGTCTTAGCCCTTCTAAGGTTTGTGCTATAGACATAACTTATTTCTTGGTGTGGCTTCCCCTTCTTCAAAGGTGGCAACCTTCTGGGGTGAGGTCGGGAAGGGTAACCCAATCATTTCATAGCGTGACACCCCCAGATCTGACTGGGGTTGGGTTCTAATTCTTAATAAGGGCAAAGGGAGACATTTTATCCATGACATTTGGGTTTCAATCATTAGCTTAACTAGAGCTATTATAAGAGTTTGATTCATTCTCTCAACCCTACTGGAACTCTGTGGATGCTATGGAGTGTGTAATTCCTATTTCACTCCCAGAGCCAGAACAACTTTCTGCAATATCTTCAATGTGAAATGAGTTTCCCTGTCTGAATCAATCCTGTTTGCCATCCCATATCAGGGAATGATTGGTTCTAGAAGTGTTTTACTCACAACATTGGCATTGGCTTTAACAGTGGGTACCACCTCTTCCCAATGAG
The DNA here is from genome assembly GCF_035770615.1 of Melospiza melodia melodia. Classification (NCBI taxonomy): domain Eukaryota; kingdom Metazoa; phylum Chordata; class Aves; order Passeriformes; family Passerellidae; genus Melospiza; species Melospiza melodia. The sequence continues at coordinate 4,918,831 of NW_026948796.1, read as the reverse complement.
TCACATGATCTACTATCACTGGCAAAAATCTTCCACTGTTGTACCTGGGAAACCTCAGTAAAGTCTACTTGGATAATTGGAAAGGGTCCTAAGGCTAGTTCTCGCCCTCCTCTGGGTGTTTTCCTCATTATTTTCTTATTTGCTTGTTGACATATCACAAATATATGAGCCTTTTTCAGTGAATTCCTGAAGTGAAGAGCTCTAGAAGGAAGGGGCCTCTGGAATAGTAAAATTCAACAGCAACCTCCAAGTGGCTGACGATCCATCCCCTTCAGAGCAGCAATGAACAGAAATGGGCACAGCTTTGTGGCTGCCCAGCTCTGGGATGGGCCCTGGGCCTGGAGCAGGAGCAGCTCTTGAGGGCCCCAAGGCCGGAGCTCTTGTGCTGCCCTGGGCAGATGGGATGGCAGCAGGGGCTGCAGAGCTCTCAGCACCTCAGCCCGAGGGCAGCAGGGCAGCTAGGGAGCCTCCTTTGGCCTTGGCCAAGCACCTTCCCCCATGGCTGGGGCTGAGTCCTGTGGCAGCTGCAGCTGCTGCTGTGCCCTTGCCAGGGGCTGAGGCCGTGGGGCAGTGCCCAGAGCAGACTGGCCTGAGCAGAGCTGTGGGGCCAGAGCCGGCTGGGCTGGGCTGGGGAGAGGCCCTTGGTGCTGCCCAGAGCTCAGGGCAGCTGGCAGAGCTTGCAGGGAGCTGGGCTGGGCTCCGAGAGCCTGTCCCAGAAACCATCAGTGTCCATCTCAGCCTGGCTGAGCGTGCAGGGGCAGGACTCAGGCCAGGCCTTTTGGGGCAAGGCCAGTGCCTGTGCAAGGCATTGCAAACAGGCAGGTGGCCCAGAGAGGAGGCTGCTCTGTGCCCTGGGTGGCATGGACAGAGCAGGGAGGGGGCCCAGGACATTTCTCAGCATCAGCTTCTGTGCCCATGTGTTGGCAGCCCTGGCTGCTGAGCCCAGCTTTGGCCTGGGCTGATGTCCTGGTTTAGGGCAAATTTGTTAAAGAATCTGCAAAGGAGGCCCCTCCAGAAAACAAAACCCACACGGCCCCTCCCCCCAACCGGTTCGGGAAAAAATTCCTTGGAGAGAGGTGGAAAGAACCTGTTTATTTCAGGCACAGCACCCCCCAGCACACAAAGTGAACAATACCAGATGACACCGCTCTGAGAAAGGTGACAAAATCAGAAAGTCTCTTTCGGGGGTGGTTGCTCTGTTCTCAGTCCCTCCGGCGCTGGGGCAGCTGCTGCAGCCAAACCTTCGGTGTTTCTGGGTCCCAATCCGGAGCAGGTTCGAGATGGTCACAGAAACAGGAGAGGAGAAACAGTCCAGGAAGGGATGTGGACTGTTTAGCTAGAACTAGCTAATAAGCAGAGGCCAAAGCAGAGCAGAAGCGAGAGCAGAAAAGAGAGCAAGCAAAGCAGCAAGCTGAAAGCAAGAAGTGAAAAACAGCCCTATGTACTGCTCGTCTCTGTGTCACTGATAAGAGAAACCCAAACAAAATTTCCACTCTTCAGAGCCGGTCTTAAAGGCACAGAACAGATGAATGGGGATACAAGCATCATAACGTCACCCCAGGACATTCCACCCCTTATCCCCTTATCAACAACATACTACAACACATCATGCATTATTCATATACAGTGATATTGCATATCATTCTTACCCCACAATCAGATCTCCCTGAGGTACACATCGTGTTGTTCCATCTCTTTGCATTATCCACCACGTGCAACATGGTCCCTGAGCAAAGACAACCCCATGAATGGGTTTGTCTGTACTTGAGGCAGAATTGATCCACACAGTCTTCCCTAACAAACCTCTGATATGTACCACTGGGACTTTGTCTCCTTCTATTACATTCAGGGACTCAGACTGGGCAGGACCTGCTCGGTTGGTGGAACCTCGGGTGTTGACTAATCAGGTGGCCTTTGCTAAGTGCTGCTCCCAATTCTTGAAAGATCCCCCACCCAAAGCTTTGAACTGGGTTTTTAGTAGTCCATTGTACCTCTCCACTTTTCCTGCAGCTGGTGCATGGTACAGGACATGGTACACCCACTCAATGCCATGTTCCCTAGCCCAGGTGTTGATAAGGCTGTTCTTGAAATGAGTCCCGTTGTCTGACTCAATTCTCTCAGGGGTGCCATGTCTCCACAGAACTTGCTCTTCAATGCCCAGGATGGTGTTCCCAGCCGTAGCATGAGACACAGGGTAGGTTTCCAGCCATCCAGTGGTGGCTTCCACCATGGTCAGCACGTAGCGTTTGCCCTGGCGTGTCTGGGGCAGTGTGATGGAGTCAATCTGCCAGGCCTCCCCATACTTGTATTTGGACCACCGCCCACTGTACCAGAGGGGCTTCACTCGCTTGGCCTGCTTGATGGCAGCACACGTCTCACAGTCATGGATAAACTGAGAAATACTATCCATGGTTAGATCCATCCCTCGGTCTCGTGCCCACTTATAGGTGGCATGTCTGCCCTGGTGGCCTGAGGTATCATGGGCCCATCGAGCTAGGAATAACTCTCCCTTATGTTCCCAATCTAGGTCTATTTTGGACACCCCTATCTTTGCAGCTTGGTCTACCTGGTCATTGTTTTGGTGCTCCTTGTTGGCCCTACTCTTGGGTACATGGGCATCTACATGGCGGACTTTCACAGGTAGCCTCCCTACCCTGGTAGCGATGTCTTTCCACTCATCAGCAGCCCAAATTGGTTTTCCTCTATGTTGCCAGTTGGCCTTTTTCCACCTCTCCAGGCATCCCCACAGAGCATTGGCTACCATCCATGAATCAGTGTAGAGGTAGAGCTTTGGCCACTTCTCTCTCTCAGCAATGTCCACGGCCAGTTGAACAGCTTTGAGTTCAGCAAGTTGGCTTGATCCACCTTCTCCTTCGGTAGCTTGTGCAACCTGTCATTCGGGGCTCCACACGGCTGCTTTCCATTTCTGGTTCATCCCTACGATGCAACAGGAACCGTCAGTGAAAAGAGTGTAGCCTGTTTTCCTCTGGCAGTTGGTTATATGGAGGAGCTTCTTCTGCCTGTGTCACTGGTTCTTGTTCTCCATCTGTGACACCAAAATGTTCACCTTCAGGCCAATTTGTAATTACCTCAAAAATACTAGCGCAAATCAGTTTACCCATATGGGCACGCTGTGTGATAACAGCAATCCATTTGCTCCATGTAGCACTGGTGGCATGGTGAGTGGAAGGAACCTTGCCTTTGAACATCCATCCCAGCACCGGTAGTCAGGGTGCCAGAAGGAGTTGTGCTTCAGTGCCTACTACCTCTGAGGCAGCCTGGACTCCTTCATAGGCAGCCAAGATTTCCTTCTCTGTGGGAGTGTAGTTGGCTTCAGATCCTCTGTAGCTACGACTCCAAAATCCCAGTGGTTGACCCCGAGTCTCCCCAGGCACCTTCTGCCAAAGTCTCCAGGACAAGCCATGGTTCCCGGCTGCAGAGTAGAGCATGTTCTTTACCTCTGGTCCTGTCCTGACTGTGCCAAGGGCTACTGCATGAGCGATCTCCTGCTTGATCTGGACAAAGGCTTGTTGCTGCTCAGGGCCCCAGTGGAAATCGTTCTTCTTGTGGGTGACCAGGTATAGAGGGCTCACGATCTGGATGTGCATTCTCCAAAAGCCTATGGCACCTTGGAAAGCTTGTGTTTCCTTCTTGCTGGTTGATGGAGACGTTGTTGGGATCTTACTGATGACCTCAGTGGGAATCTGACACCATCCATCCTGCCACTTTACTCCCAGGAACTGGATCTCTTGGGAATGTCCTTTGATTTTGCTCTTCTTCATGGTGAAGCTGGCTTCCAGCAAAATCTGGATGATCCTCTCTCCTTTCTGAAACACTTCCATTGCCATGTTTGCCCACACAATGATGTCCTCAATGCACTGCAGGTGTCCTGGAGCCTCACCCTTTTTCAGTGCAGCCTGGATCAGTCCATGGCAGATGGTGGGGCTGTGCTTCCACCTCTGGGGCAGTCGGTTCCAGGTGTACTGCATGCCCCTCCAGGTGAAAGCAAACCGAGGCCTGCATTCTGCTGCCAAAGGACTGGAGAAAAATGGGTTGGCAATGTCAGTAGTGGCAAAGCACTTTGCTGCCTTGGACTCCAGCTCGTACTGGAGTTCCAGCATGTCCGGCACAGCAGCGCTCAGTGGTGGAGTCACTTCATTCAATGCACGATAGTCCACTGTTAATCTCCATTCTCTGTCAGACTTGTGCACAGGCCAGATAGGACTGCTGAAGGGTGAGTGGGTCTTGCTGACAACCCCTTGGCTCTCCAGCTCATGGATCATTCTGTGGATGGGATCACAGAATCTCAATTTGTTCAATATTGCTGGCGGTGTAATTGGTGACAATTGGCACTTGTTGCTCTGCCACCCTCAGGAGTTCTACTGCAGATGGGTTTTCTGATAGTCCAGGCAAGATGTTTAATTGATTAATGTCCTCTACCTCTACAGCAGCTATTCTGAAGGCCCACCTGAGTCCCTTTGGGTCTTTGTAAAGCTGTTCCAGAGGAAGTCTATGCCCAGAATCCACAGGGCCTCTGGGCCAGTCACAATAGGATGTTTCTGCCACTTCTTCCCAGTCAGGCTCACCTGGGCTCCCAACAGGGTTAATTGCTGTGATCCCCCCTCACCCCAGCAACAGAAACAGGTTCTGCCCCCACATGTCCTGGTGGCATCAGGGTACACTGCACACCAGCATCAATTGTATTAGTGGGGTACCCCAATGAAGAAAGGAATGATGAATCTGACCTCATGTTCTCAGAAGGCTAATTTATTATTTTAAGATACTATATAATATTAAAGAATACTAAACTAAACCATACTAAAGAATACAGGAAGGATACTCACACAATGCTAAAAAGCTAATTATGAAAACTCGTGACTCTCTTCAGAGTCCTGACACAGCTTGGCCCTAATTGGCCAATGAGTGAAAACACACCAGAAACCAATGAAACAATCACCTGTTGATAAAAAAATCTCCAAACACATTCCAAAGGAACAAAACACAGGAGAAGAAAATGAGATAATTATTGTTTTCCTTTTTCTCTGAGGCTTCTCCGCTTCCCAGGAGAAAAATCCTGGGCGACAGAATTTTTCAGAAAATGTGAATGCCACAAGTATCAAATAAGGTATCATATTTTTGTGGCTCTGATGTGCCAGGCCATCAGGTCCACACAATCCAGAAGATCTGTTTTTGCTGTGCCTCTTCCTGGCTAGAGTCAGTGTCCCCCTAGCCCTGGTTATCATTTCTTTCCTGGGCATACATACTAGAGGTTCCTTCAAGGGGATCTGACAGATTATACCTGGCAGCTCGGTCACAGGAGGCTGAGGCTACCTTCACTTTAGTGGAACTCTCTTGGTTGGTGTTTCCCTCCTTGAGTTGATGCACCTGTGCTGCCAGGACAGAAGTGGGTTTCCCATCCCACATTCCCATGTCTTCCCCATGGTCATGAAGGAAGAACCACAGGTCAGCCTGTACGGTGTACCCTCTCTCTCTAGCTGGGGAATGTTGGGCCGTGACTGCGGCCTGTGATTTGCACTGGTGCCATATGGGAACTGTTCCTCTTCACCTCCTCCCTCATCTCCCTCTGTGGTCCTTAATAACAGCAGAGACATAATCCTGCATGGGGTCATTGATCACACTCTCACAGTTTCTAAGCTTGCTGGTGACAGAACCCACTGTCTTTTGGTTATTATGGGCATTAATTATTGCAATAAAGGTGGGGTATTGGGATGGCCCCAGGTTTGCCAGGCTCCACAACATTTGCCCTGGGCACCTGACCTTGTTGGGGTCATTATCATGCTATCCATCCCTCTCAAGGAGTACCTCCAATAATTCTGCCACTTCTCTCAGCTGTTAGATCCTTTCCTCAAGGGTCTTCCAGCACATTATATGGTGGCGTTCCTGCATTCTTTCTCTGTGGACAAACCTCTCTCTGACACTCATTAAAAGCCACTCCCAGAGAGAAAGGGACCCTGGCTCCCTTACAAAAATCTGATTGATACCTGAGTCCTGGGTCAAGGGTCCCAAATTCCTTGCCTCACACCATCCAGCTGGACACCTGTACCCATAACTTCCCAGACCCGAAGTAGCCAGGTTGTACAAGCCTCACATCCCTGTCGTACAATGTCTTTGTGCAGATTACAGAGACTTTCGTACATCAGGGACTCGGTGATGATCGCAACCTCTGGCTCCCTGGTGGCTTATGAGGGCCCTCCCCTATCTGGGCGCTCTGCTTTCATCTTAGATCTCCATGTTTCTAGAGGGGCAACTGCTGCTTGCTGTGACTGCCTTTGCAATTCAGCTGGAACCTGGACAGTTGTAACATCTGTGGGTTCCACTGCTGCACTATTAGACTTTCCCTCTTCAACACAGGGAGAGGTTTCCTCACCAGCTGGGGAAGTGTATTCCTTCAGCATCTGGCCCATCTCATGTATCTCCTTCACCAGACCCCCCAACCATTCTGGGTAGTTCACATCTGGGGTGTGCAGTGGGGCAGGGTCAGGATCTGGGGCAGCAGCATCCCTAGACTCTGGTGGCATGTTAGGTTCTGGGGTTGGTGTCAGGGTGGTTATCCAGGTTAGTCACCCCTTCTCTCTAAATGCTAAATAGAACAGGCTTATCAGCAACACTAGCCACTGTATGATATCATTAATATTCAGAGTGGAACTGAACCCTTCAAAATCTGGTGGTGTGGACACAAAGAAATGGCTAAAGGGTTGGGAGAAGATTTCGCCCAGTGTCATTTCCTTACAGCAGTTGCCATTAATAAAGTAACCCCAAAACCATACTGTTAGTGTGTGATAGCTGTGAATCCACGTGCCTGCTTTCCAGAGGAAGTTAAAAATCTATGAATTCCTCACCTTATTCATCCATAAAACAAGCTGGATAACAGACACAGTAGCCTTGGTTATAGGACCCATGTTTAGATAAGGGCCTACAAATGGGAGAAATACAGCCACAATCACGTGCCACCCAAACCAGGGCAAGCTGGACCACATGGTGTCGCTTAATGAGGTTTCTATAGCAGCACACACACAAATTATTAGATTATTCAAGAACTGTTATTCCCTTTTTGTTTCTGTGCCCTCTAGCTGCACGTTGGGCGCCAAAGTCTTGGTTTGGAAAGACTGGAGTCTGCTAAGGAAGGCAGGAACCTTCCCTCCCCACCCCTCGGAATCGCTATAAATTTTAAATAAGGGGCTCTCAGGCAAAAATATGGGAGCAGGAAATAACAGTTCTTTAATAGGGAAAAGAAAAAAAAAAAAAAGAATAAAATAAACAATGCAGTACACCAGAACAACACTGAGAGTCCAGAACCCAACCTGACACCCTGTGGGTCGGGGTGTTGGTAGCAGTCCAATTGGAAATGTGACTGCAGTCCTCCTGAATTATCAGGTGTGGTTCTGTTGGAGCAAGTGGGATCTGTCGAGAAGGATGTATTCTTCCTCTGAAGATTCAGTGGAAGAAGAGACAGCTGCTGTTCCTCTGGGAATCCCGTGGAGAAAGCTGTGCTGGTGTCTCAAAATTTCTAGATTATATCTGGGTAGCAATGCTTGGTTCCTCCCACTGGGCAGAGCATCTCACAAGGGGATGTTATAATTCTTATCAGTCATGCAGTGACATTCAGTAGTCTGTTATCAGCAGATGTCCCCTCCCAAGGGAGGTGTGAATGTGAGATAAAGCAAACTGCCCACTTGACAAAAGATAATCTGCCATACAGATGGTAATTGAAAACATCTTGCATTGCAATCTTCAACAGAGCTAATTCCCTCCCTCTGGCTGCTACTTTTCTCATAACATTCTGGTTCACTTTTTGACAAATTAAACACTCTTTTGTAATTGATTTTGCTAGGTCATTTACACTTATGCTTAGGTTATTTCTTAGGAAATGATCACATAGTCTTTGGACTCTCCAGTGGGTCAATTATGTAATACTGTTAGCACCGTCTTAACAAGTGCTTTGTTTAAAAACACCCATCCATCCGAGATTAACTACTCCCCTGGTTGCCTTTGGTTTAACTTTAAATATTTTATAACTTCCTGTTCTTTTTCACTAAATATGGGTTCCTCTCTTCTTTCTCCCCTGTCAGGTGTGGTCTCTGCTTTAAAAACTTTCACTGGGTCCCCTGGTTCTAAAGCTTCTTCCTTTGCTATCTGATCAGCCAGTTGGTTTCCTCTAACTTCAAAATTGCCTCCTTTTTGGGGCTCTTTCATATGGACCACTGCTGTTTCTGTTGGTTTCTGTAATGATTCTAATACGGACTTGACCAGGTTCTCATGGGCTAAGCTTTTTCCTTTTGAGCTTAGATACCCAGGCTCCTCCCGTATTTTCCCAAATGTGTGAACTATCCCAAATGTTTACTGGGAATCTGTATAAATGGTTCTCTGGTCTCCCTCCAGTAAGTCTAATCCTCTTTTCAGGGCATATATTTCACAACTTTGGGCTGACCCGTTTTGGAGTAGTTTCCCTTTTTCATCAATTTGTAAAATTTCTCCATCTATGATGGCATAACCTGAAGCTCTTTTTCCATCTACTACCCTTGAGGAGCCATCTATGAACAAGATTCCTCCAGTTGCTAGAGGCTGATCTTCTAAATCCTCTCTTACTTTTGTTTGAAGGTTACTCAATTCAAGACAATCATGTTCTAAATTTTCTATAGGCTCTCCCATAAGGAATTGTGCTGGATTGAGGGCATTTGATGTGATGAATTCTAAATCATCTGTGTACATCAGTATTATTTAATATTTTAATATTCTTGCATTGGTTAGCCACTGCTGAGCTCTCTGGTTCAGCACTGTTTTAAGATTGTGAGGAGTATGTACTTCAATTTTTCCTTATAAGGTCAATTTTTGGGTCTCCTCTATCAGGATTGTGGTTGCTGCTGCTGCTTGTATACAAACTGGCCAGCCTCTAGCCACTGAATACAACAACTTGGAGATGCAAGCCACAGGTTTCCTGCAGCTTCCCCACTCTTGAGTTAGTACACTGTAGGCTATACTCTCTTCAGCACTTACAAACAGATCAAAGCACTTCCTGAGGTCTAGTAAGCTTAGGACCGGGGCAGAAGATGACTTGTCTTTTAAGCTCTCCAGTTGTTGATCATCTTCTGCTTTCCAAATTATGGGGTCTGGACCTACTAACTTATTGTATAAAAATTTTACACTTTGTGTGTATTGATCTAACCATAACTTGCAGTATCCAAACATGCCTAGGAGTTTTCTCACATCTCTTTGTTTTGGAGCTGGGAGAACACTTGTGTCCCAATTAGGAGGAGGTAAAGGGACAGCAGTAGGAGGGGGAGAAGAGCTTGAGTGCATGTTAAGTGGAGCTGGAGAAGGGGTGGAGAGTGAAACAGGTGGAGTATGTACTCATGGTGGTGCAGAAGCCACTGGAGGAACCAAAGGGGGTGGTGAGGGAGTGGCCACCAGGGGACATACCGGGTCTACCACAGAGGAAGCCAAAGAGGTAAAAGAAGGAATTAGAGGAGGCGGGAATGGGATGGCAGCCAGGGGAAAAGCTGCATCTGCCAATTGAGGTGCCTGAGGAAGAGGATGATAAGGTGGAGGGGAATCAGGAGGCCAGTAGTCCAGGAGGTCCCACCTTTTACTACTCTCTCTAACTCCAGCATCCCCTCTTTCAGTCCCCTCTTTCTTCCTCTGCACCTTACAAATTCACACACCTTCATCCCCAATAGCACTCTTTAGCCAACAAGCCACATACAATAATTGCTTAGGATCAGTATCTCCTCGAGCTGTCAGATAGTGACTCAGTTGTTGACACATCCACTTGTCTTTTGTCCTATACCACGGCCATCCTCCTTGCACATCTAAATCTGGCCAAACTTCTACACAGTAATGAATAATCTTAACCTTATCTAATCCCTCCATGGCCTCGATAGAATCTCATCTCTCTAGCAGTTGACCTAAGGGACTATGAGGAGGGTATATTCCTCAGTCTTTTGCCTCTCTTCTTACTATTACATCCTCCCATTTTTTCGGTCTCAACAGAAAAAAATCACAAAGGTACCTCTACTCGAAAAGAATGTACTAAAAGGTGACTCAAGAAAAATCTTATTTGAGGAGTCTCTGCTTCCTCCACTGAACTTCAGATTTGCCTGATCCCTTTCTTCAGGACTTTAAAAGAAAACAAATGTCTAATTTCTAGTTTGCGTAATTTCCCTAATGCTAGGACTTATGTATCAGGACTTCAAAAACTTGAGATCCTGTCTTTCCCTGCCGAGACTCGTGCCTGATCTCCTTTGTAAGGACTTAATTTGCCTGCAGGACTTGTGGGCTTGCCCAAATCCTTCTCACAACTTGTAATTACTTCCCCCTGTCAGGACTTTTGGGCTGCGTGCCACTCATACACTATTTCCTCCACATGCCCGGTGGGGGGCCCTCTTTACCCCTTAGGAGGCGACTCACTCACACTGATTCCACTCGCTTCCCCCCTTTCCTGGCTGGCCCCCTCGCGGGGGTTTGGAACCGCGGCACTAAGGGGTCCACACTCAGGCTGAGGGTCCGAGCTGCCAGCCCTCATCTCACTCACACACACTCACTTGCCCCCTACTCCCGCCACCAGATATTTCTCGCCAGTCCAGCGCTCCACTGCGTCACTGGTCCCAAGCCGATCTTCTCTGGTCCTGATAGCCAGCTGTCCTGGAGGTCCAGTGTGGGCGGCCATCCCAGTCCTGATGTCCTCTTCAGGCACGGCTATCCCAGACAAGCGCCCAGCTGAAATAAATAGGGCAGGAGATCTTTCTCCTTTTAATGCCTTTATTAAAAATCAGCTCGCATGGGAAGGACTGACAGGTCTCATGCGTATTTTGGGGGTGGCACACAGTAGGAGGAAAAGTGCAGCTGTATTTACTGGTCTGCGGGTACAGCTGTGGCTCCTGTCCTCACAAGAGCACCAGGAGATTCCCAGTTTTTTGGTCTGACATTTGAGGTCCTCTTTCCAGCCAACATGCTTTTAGGTTAGGGTGAGGGGTAAAAAGAGTCTTAGCAGGCACTGGATTCTGCTCTTCACGTCTAGACATCACTTTGATCCCTCAATTCCATGTTGGTTCATTCTTTTTAGGGGTTTTTGATAGGTTTGGTGAAGGGCTTCCTCATTTGCATGCCAACCCCAATGTCATTTGCATGCCAACTTGGTTGTCCCATCCTCTTAACTGTCCCGGGTGCCATCCTCCTGGAAGCAGCAGGGTGCCACTCGACAAAAAGGGGGATTCCCAACCATAAACAACAGGTAGTTAACGAAAAACTATTAACAACAGGTGATTACAACAACAAACAGTTAGAACTCCACCCTGGCAGCAACTGGCCCAACCTGTGAACTCTGCAACCTTTTAAAAAAATGGCCAACTTTTCCACTCATAACAGTATGACATCACAGAGAGTGTTTTGGGACATCACTGAGGGAGTTGTGCTATCACACAGCTTCTGTGACATCATAGAGTAGGGTGTGTGGCCATAGAGGAGATCCTGACATCATAGAGGGTGGCTCAGTGACATCAGAGACTGGGTTGTGACATCACTGGGTGGCTGTGTAACATGATAGAGCAGGTGGTGACATCACAGAACAGATTCTGACATCATATTGTGGCTTTCTGACATCACAGAGCCTTTTGTGACATCACAGTGCAACTGCCTGACATTCCAGGCTGACATCTCAGAGTTGGCTCTGTGACATCACAAAGGTGCTCTGTGACATGCTAGAGTGGGCTCTGACATCACAAGTGGCAATGTGACATTGCAAAAAAGCTGTGTGAGATCACTGGGGGCTCTGTGACATCACAGGATGCTGTGTGAGATCACAGGGGCTGTGTGACATCACAGGAGGATGTGTGACATCACAGGAGCTGTGTGAGGTCACTGGGGAGGTCACTCTACCCCGGTCCCCCTCACAGTTCCCCCCAGAGCAGTCCAACCCTGCTCGTGCACAGCGGGGCCGCTGTCCCCCTGGGTCCCCCGCCTCCAGCCCTGCAGCCTCCCCCAGAGGATGTTCCACGAGATCGACCCCAGAGCCTGACACGGGGAAGGGGGGCCGGTGCCCTGGGGGTGGTACTGGGGGACAGGGACCCCCCGGCAGAATCCCCGTGTCCCCCAGGGCCAGAGCCTTCACCCTGTTATGAACAAGGGCTTGAGAGCGCTGAAAAAAGCCCCAGAAAGGGATCAGCAAAAACCAGATTTAATATTAAGGGACAGCAACACAAAGTTCTTTGGCAAGAGTCACTCTGCTCCTGACTGGACACTTCAGACACTCCAAGGAAACAAAGCAACAAAAAACCAAATCCAGGCAACCAAACAAGAAATGAACTGAGAACTGTTCTTCTGTGTGTGTGTGAGAAAATGACAGTGAGGGCAAGGATAAAAGGAATACGGCCCAAAAGCTTAACAGAGCTCAAACTTAACAGGACTTAACCTTAACTGATACCTTCAACTTCACAATTTAGCAAAAGAACAGAGCTTAACAGTATTTAACCTTACTTACAACCTATGACTTAGCAATCTAACAGAGGAATAACACTTAACAATATTCAACTTAACTTATATTCAACATAAAAAGTTAGCAAAAGAAAAACTCTTAGCAGCATTTAGCTTAGCTTAGACTGCGTGACTTAACCTCACTTACAGGCCTGACAGACTCAGCTATCCAAGGCACTCAAGCCCCTCAGGGAGCAGCATTTCTGCCACATTTCCCCAGCACAGGCACTCCTGTGTGCACACAGACACAAAGAGTCAGTGCAAGGCACCTGTGAGAAATTTCCCTGAGGGCAGGGAATGCTCCCTGTGGATCCTTTGGCATCTCCCCAGCGGGCAAAGGGTTGAGCCTGGAGGGGGCGGGGGGGTGGATTGGCCCAGGCTCCATCATTGTTCGGGATCCCCAAGTGCAGCAAACGGGAGAGTTCCCGGCTGGGAGAGGCCCCACTCAGAGGGAGTTGCTGGCCCAGGAGAGCTCCAAGGGCTCCTTTTGGAGCGTTGTGTGCAGGGCCCCAAGAGAGGGGCTTCAGTCCCAGCGATGGTTCATCCTGGCCGCACTTGGCACCAACAGCTTTCTTTGGCAGTGTGAGAAATGGGATGTTGTGCCACTGAGGGAACAGAAACAGTTTCCAGGGCTGCTCCTACAGAACCCAGGAGCTGGTTGGGCAGCAGCAGTGCCTGGAGTAGAGAGTGTTTGTGATGAGCTGCAGAGGGGCTGAGCCCAGGGGCTGTTGGCCAAGGCCGAGGCCCAAGGAGCATTTCTCAGCTGGCAGGGTGGCCTGAGAAGGGGAGGGGGGAATACAGCAGCACAGGGCCATGGAACCAAGGGACCATTGTGACACTGTGGGGCCCTGTGAGACCAAGGGACCAATGTGACACTGTGGGGCCCTGTGAGACCAAGAGAACATTGTGACACTGTGGGGTCTCATGGAATCATGGAGAGCACTGTGACATTGCTGGGCCTCATGGAACCAAGAGGGCTGTACTGACACTGTGGGTCCATGGAATGTAGGGACCATTGTGACACTGAGAGGCCCATAACACCAAGGGTCCATTGTGACACCGTGGGGCCTCATGCAACTGTGGAGACCATTGTGACACTTTGGGGTGTCATGGAACCAAGAGACCATTGTGACACTGTGAGACCCCATGGATCCAAAGGTCCATTGTGACATTGCAAGGCCTCATGGAAGCAAGGGCCATTGTGACACTGAGGGTACTCATGGAATCATGAAGACCATTGTGACACTATGAGGCCTCATGGAATAAGCAAAGCATTGTGATACTGTGGGGACTCATGGAAGCAGTGAGACCATTGTGACCCCGTGGGTCCCCACAGAACCAAGGGGACCATTGTGATACTGTGGGGCCTAGTGAAACCAAGAGGCCTTTGTGACACTGCAGGGCTGCATGGAACGAAAGGTCCATTGTGACACTGCAGGGCCTCGTGTCATCAGTGGTCCATTGTGAGACTGGGCAACCAAAGGAGACCATTGTGACACTGCAGGGATGCATGGAACCTTGGGGCCATGGTGACATTGTTAAACCCCATTGAAACTAGGGTTCATTGTGACACTGCAGGGCTGCATGGAACCAAAGCTCCAGGGTGACACTGTTTTATGGAGAAAAGAAGGAACACAACAGAAACACAACACAGAGGGGCCTCCTGTCATCAATCGTCCGTTGTGACACTCTTGAGTCAAAGGAGACCATTGTGACTCTGCAAACCCCCAAGGTCCAAAGGTCCATTGTGACATGCAGGGCTCATGGAACAGAAGACTCACATGTTATTGTGGGGCCTGGGGAACCACAGAGACCATTGTGACACTGCGAGGCCTCATGGAATCATTTGGACCATTCTGACACTTGGGGCCCTCTGGAACCTGGGGGCCACTTTGACGTTGTGCGACTCCACTGAACCAAGGGTCCATTATGACACTGCTGGACCCCATGGAATCAAGGCACCATTGTGACATTATGGGGCCTCTTAAAACCAAGGAGACACAGAGCATGTCTGACTGGTTTGGCCTCCCATGGACTGCCTGAGTGGTCCAACTGACCTTGGCATGTTGAGGGTTGCTTCTCATCTGCTAATGAAACACTGGGGCTCCATGCTTTCCTTCCCAATGGAAAAGAACTTTCCTTCTCCTCCAGGCACCCATGGCCAGAATTGAGATTTCACCTCCAAATTTCCTTATATCCAGGGATTGTTCCCATAGGAATATTGCCAGGACAAGTCTGTCTTGCATTGGTTTTACAAGGGTCACCTCCCATCTGTCTCCAAAACATTGGGGAAGGCTCTGCACTTTCCTTTCCCATGGGAAAGAATTGTCCTGCTTCTCCAGGTGCCCATGGCTGAGATTGGACTTCCACCTCCAAAATTCCCTACATCCAAAGATAGCTCCCAGACAAAATATGTAATTTCTGAAAAGTCTGGATGGCCTTGGCCTACTGAGGCTCTCACCTGCCTTCCAAACACTGGGGCTCTGTGCTTTCCTTCCTATGGAAAAGAACTGTACTTCTTGGCCAGGTGCCCATGCCCAGAATTGGGATTTCACCTCCAACACTGCCTGTTTTGACAAACAGGAGGAGATTGTTGGCGGGAAACATTTCATGTGTGGGGGAGGAAGAAGGGGCAGGTCCAGCCATGCCCTGCCCTGGAACCTCAGCCCTGCCCTGCCCTGGAACCCCAATCCCCCCAGAGCCTCTATCCCAGCCCAGCAGTGGCTGCCAGTCCCTGGCACAGCACAGGCAATGCTCCAAAGCCACCTCTGCAGCCCCCAGCCCAGCTCCTGAGGGACCAAATGAGCCCAAATCCCACTTGGGGGAAGGGCCCAAGGGGTATTGGTGGCTGACCACAAGGCAAGCACACATCTTGACCCTACCTCTTCTTGGAATTTCCATCTGAACACCATTGGAATCCAGGAGTTGGTAGCTCTGTGGCTGCCTCTCTGTATCTTTTTTGTCTTTCTGTCTTTCTGCGTCTTCTTCTTCTGTTTCTCTTGAAAATTTTGATTAACATTAAATTGAACAGGCATAGAGTTTGTGAAGTTGAATGGGCCAAGTCAATGATTTGAGAAGAGTTTTTTGTTGGTTGAATGTCTGTTGTAGTTTGACATGAGAAGAATTTTAAAAAGTAATACAAAACTTTTTGTGTTACTGACAATCTGTTAAACCACTAAGATACTGAACACGTCTCTGTGAAACACAAATGTTAAAGACGAAAAAAGCCAGGAACCTCCTCTTTTTTTCCCAGCCAACAAAGAAGCAGTAGGCCCTGGCCCCAGCCCCCATCTCAACCAAACCAAACCAAACCAAACCAAACCAAACCAAACCAAACCAAACCAAACCAAACCAAACCAAACCAAACCAAACCAACCCAACCCAAAAAAAACCAAACCAACCCAAACCAACCCAACCCAACCCTACCAAACCAAACCAAACCAAACCAAACCAAACCAAACTAAACCAAACCAAACCAAACCAAACCAAACTAAACCAAACCAAACCAAACCAAACCAAACCAAACCAAATCAAACCAAACCAAGCAACTCTGCCACGGGCTGAGCCCCTTCCCACCTCCCCAGGCTGCCCCCTGCCCCCCCCCATCGGCCCCATTCTAACCAAACCAAATGTCAACAACTACCAAACAGGAAAACAAGAGAGGCTACAAACCCCTAACCAGAACAAAGCCAGCCACAGCTATTAAAATCATACCATCAAGTCCCCTCCCCCCAAGACAATTAAAACAAAAAACTCCTACAACCTACAACGCATACAAATTCAACCCTAGAACTAAAGTTAAACAAAAAACCCCACAAAAATGAACCATAAAACCAATCCTAACCCAACCACAACTTCAAATTCAAGCTACTGGCAGGTCAGGTGTTAATCTTTTCAATACTTCAGTCCTCCCTCGAGTAAAAGAAAAAAAAAATACAAGCATATAAAAAACAAACATAAAACCATCAAAGTCAGTAAAGAAGAAATTAAATCCCAAAAAACCTATTTTTCATTAAAATACATAAAACTAAATAAAAATTCAAATTAATATCAAAGAAAAGCCTCCATGCTAAAAAAAAAGGAACTATTAAAATAACTGTAAGTATATAAAAAGTTTAAACAGGGGGGAAAAAATTAATCCAGTATTCCCAAGAGAAGATCTGTATTCCAAGAGATAAAAATAATTTTAAAAGTAAATTATGAACACTTTTACCTTTAAAGAACTATTTTTAAAACAATACCCCATAAGTCAACATGGCCCATCAATAAGCTGTAAAAAACCTTCTGGCAATAAAAATAACTTCACAATAACAAAGTCCCCCAGACCACTGTTATCCATGACAAAATTAAGAACCAGAAAAAAAGCTATTTTTTCTTCTTGTAAAAGAATCTCCATAATCTTAAGAAGAAAAACTTCTCTCCCAATATAAGCTAAAAAAATACTATTCTAGAAATAGTAAATAACTAGAAATTTTAAGTTTAGTTTCTTTACATTGTCAGTAAAAATAAAGTTGTAAAAAAAAGTGTTCTTAAGAGCTTATTTTAATTATTACTACATTTTTTCTTTTAGTTACTTTTAATAACATTTTCTTTCTACCATTTAAAAATCTTAAGCCTACTTTACTTTTCTCGCAATCCTATCTCACAACAAAAAAAATTACATAAATAATTAATTGACAATAAAACCCAACACACTCATCAATACGCTAATTAAGAAATCTCAAGATTAGAAAAATCTTGAATAAACAAACCAACAACAATGTCATAATAAACATTTTGCCAAAGTTTCTCTGATTTTGTCAAGTTGCCAGTAAAGGCTGTTTTATAGTTTTGAGCTCCTAAGAACCTCTTGATGGTACTTCTCCAGTGAGTTCAACTCAGAGCACATAACTGTAATTCCTTTTAAATGTCTCCTTAAAAGAGTTTTTTAGTGGATGGGGGTCAGGGCTTGTGTGTCCTGCTTGGCACAGCCCAGGCAGGGCTTTCCCAGCCACATTCCACACTCCCTTTCCCAGCTGGAGCCGCTGGTGCCTCTGAGTTGTGCTGCCCCAGCCCCAGGGACGCTCTCCTTGTCTGCCCATTCCCCCACGGTCTCTGGGCAGGGATGGCCTCAGTGGGGGCTGCTGACATCCTCAGCAACTTGGAGGCTGCTGCTGAATTTTCCTGCTCCAGAGGCTTGTTCAGCCTTCAGCTCTCCAGTGCAGGAATTCAGTGTCCCAGGGCTCATTAACATTCAGAACACCTGAACAAGCCAAGCCTCTGGGAATAATCTGATCTCAGTTTTCAAATCATTTGTGGTTAATTCAACAGATCTCAGTAGTACATCCAAACTGAATGCAATATATTTTAAAATGAGTGACAAAACATATGTTTTAGGTCTTGTAATATTTTTTCCTGTTAATTCATTAAAATGTGCAATCTCCAATTGACACTGACTCCAAGTACTGCCCCAGAGGCTTGTTCAGCCTTCAGCTCTTGAGTGCAGGAATTCAGTGTCCTAGGGCTCATTAACATTCAGAACACCTTAACAAGCCAAGCCTCTGGGGATAATTTTATTTCAGTTTCCAAATCTTGTGTGGTTAACAAAGAGAGATTTCAGAAGTGCATTCAACTGAATATGTTCTATTTAAAAAGACAGTGATAAAACATTTTTTAGGTCCTATTTATTTATTTTTTTCCCCTGTTAATAGCAATCTCCAATTGACTTTGAATCCAAGTACCTCCTCATGTAGTTGGAACAGATACGAAAATCAAGACTGTGATATTTTTCACAGGGAAAGAGGGAAGAGGGAAGAGATGAGGATCTGACTCCATGTTTCAGAAGGCTTGATTTATTATATTATGATATATAATTCATTAAAACTATACTAAAAGAATAGCAGAAAATGTTTCATCAGAAGGCTTAGGTAAGAAGAGAAAAGAAAGAAATTATAACAAAGGTTTGTGGCTCGAGCTCCGTGTCCAAGCCAGCAGGGTTGTGATTGGCCATTAATTACAAACAACTACATGAGACTAATCACAGATCTACATGTTGCCTTCCACAGCAGCAGATAATAATTGTTTACATTTGGTTCCTGAGGTCTCTCAGCTTCTCAGGAGGAAAAATCTTAAAGAAAGGATTTTTCATAAAAGTTCTCTGCGACATAAGACCCTTCATGGCTGACAATCAATCAGACTCTGTCCCTACCCCCATCCCACCATTTCCCCCATCCAAGCCCTGGCACTCAGGGCAGCCTTGTGCAAATCTGAGCTCCCTCCAGCCCAGGCTGCACCTGCAGCTTTCAGCTCCTTGGCTCCAATTCCCACCTGCTTTCCTTGGAGAAGGAGCTGCCCGAGACACAGAGGGATGTTCATTTCTTGCCAGCCAACAAAGCCAAGGGAAGGCACAGCTCCATCATATGCCAAAATCATTCCTCTGCAAGGTATTAAATCCACTTTGCACAGCAGGCATCGCAGAGCAATGGAAAACACCTGCTGTGCCCAGCACAGATCCCAACAGATCCTCCTGTGCAAACCCTCCCTGCCCCAATTCTGCCCAGATTTGCTCTTTGCACACATGAGTCACACGCTGAAGTGAGGAGCTCCCTCCATACCCAGAGGGAGGAAAAGAGAGAAAGGAGATGAAGAGCTCTCCTGCACAGAGCCAAGGTCCAAGTGCCCCTGCAATGGGAGCCACAACTCATCAGGTTTGTGTCCTTTGGGCTCAGGGACTGGTGACACTCAGAGACAAGAAAGGTTTCTTGCCAAAAAACAGAAGTTGAACATTTGAACAGTTTAATAACCATCACAGCTCTTCCCTTGGATCTCTGGGATGTCCCAGCACCATCTGACATGTCCACCATTCCCCATGGATTGTCGTATAGCAAGAGTTTTGGACAAAGACATAAGAAGTTATTCTATGATAGATATAAAGACAATTAGGATGCTGTCTAATGTGATATTTATTTAAACTTCAGAAAGATTTGACAACTCCCTGATGTTCAATGCATGAAACGAGTCAGTTGAGAGGTACTTGAATGACCAGAGAGCATCTGGATGAGAAAATCTGGGAGCGATGGAAAGGACATAGATGCAGCTGCTCTAAATGAAGAGATGTTCTTAGACAGGGCCATTTCAACAGGAGAGCTGGAAATACCTGAAGGGAAGGTGTGATTAAATATTAGAGTGAATGTTTGTGGCAAAGGCAGAGGGGAAGATGAGTATTTCTTCTCCTGCCTTCAGAAGAAGAATCCAGAACATCCAGGAAATTCCTGTTCCAGAAGAGAAAACGTTTACATTTCTCAAAAGTTCTCAAAAGACCCAGAAAATAAAGATTTGCTTGTATATTATGAAACTAACAGGTATTAACACCTGTGCCCCTTTCCAGACATCAGCTGTGTGCCCATGAACAGGCAGCGCCACTTGTGCCCTGAGGTGCCCAGCTGGGATTGGATCTCTCTGAGAGCACCTGAGGGAGAGCAGAGCACCTTGCAAGCTGCAGATCCCTGACAGCCCCGCAGGGCTCCTGTCCCGTCAACATCTGCTCTGCTCCAGTCTGAAACAGGGCCCAGCATGGTGCCGGGATCATCAGAGAGCTGAGGTGTGTGCTGGAATTCAATGCCCTCCCCATCCCGCAGCAGCCCTGCATTTCCCTGCTGCAGCCTTGGTCTCCAGCACAGCCATGGAGACTCTTTGGGCTCTGGAGTGTTCCTGCAGCCCCCAAGGGCAGCTGAGCTCTGCCTTTGGCACAGTCAGGCCTGGTCAGCACAGGCCATGCTCAGCAATTGCTTGTGTGTGCCTGGCCTTGCTGTCAGCCCCGGCAGCGGCTGCGTGGCCCCTTTGTGGCCCTGTGCTGGCCCAGCCATGGTGGCCCAGCCCCTGTGCAGGCCCAGCCCAGGCCAGGAGCATTGCGGCTGGGAACAGCCCCTGTGCCGTGGTGCCCACAGCAGCCTTGGGGCTCTGTGCCTCATGGCCTCCCTGCTGGGCAGCCTCTGCCAGATCCTGCAGAGCCCGTGGCACCTGTGGGGCTGCACAGACAGCCCTGCCCCGGGCTATGCCACCCTCTGGGCCAGCAGAGATGCCGGCCAGGGCTGGCCATGGCCGGAACAGGCCCTGAGCCCCGCAGGAGGATGGAGCTGGGCCACAGCCAAACTCAGCCCAGGCCAAAGCTGGGCTCAGCAGCCAGGGCTGCCAACACATGGGCACAGAGGCTGGCAGTGACAAATGTCCTGGGCTCCCTCCCTGCTCTGTCCATGCCACCAAGGGCACAGAGCAGCCTCCTCTCTGGGGCACTTGCCTGTTTGCAATGCCTTGCACAGGCGCTGGCCCTGCCCCACAAGGCCTGGCCTGAGTCCCGCCCCTGCACGCTCAGCCAGGCTGAGATGTGTTGGAATCCATAAGGTTAGAGGATTTTTAAGAAATGGTTAAAAAATGTATGCAGGCCTTTGCCGGATTTCTCCCGGCTGATTTATGGCCTGGAAAGGCTTGGAGATGTCCTTGGACAGCCCGCGCTTCAAAGGATGAGAAGAGGCTTCAGGTTTTTTCTCAATCTTCAGTATTTATTAGTTGTTTATCTAAAAGATTTTCTCTCGGCCGAACAGAGGTCTGCACAGCATGTCAGCCATGAGCACACTGAGAGCCCCCAGGGCAGTCACCTATCTTTATACTCAAATTTACGTATACAATATTTACCTTTTCCCTCCAATACTTGTCACCCTTATTGATCAGTGCACTTCTAGCAATAACCAGTCCCAAAGTGCCAACATCACCACAGAAGATGGAGGCGAAGAAGAAGAAGAAGGACAGGACATGCCCCAATTCCTCCATCTTACTTCTCTAAACCCCCCTGTACAGAAAT
Source organism: Melospiza melodia melodia (assembly GCF_035770615.1). Taxonomy (NCBI): domain Eukaryota; kingdom Metazoa; phylum Chordata; class Aves; order Passeriformes; family Passerellidae; genus Melospiza; species Melospiza melodia. The sequence continues at coordinate 4,897,509 of NW_026948796.1, read as the reverse complement.
CCTAAACCCTGTGTTTTACACTCTAATTAACTTATCCCTTCACCATTTACCCCAGTGAAATACTCCCATCCTCATACAGGTGTCGTCTCCCATGTAGGATCAAAGTCCAGCCACCAGACACTTCTGGCAACGTTCCAAGACTCCCAAGCCCCCCAAGGGTGGTCTCGGTCTCTCTGCACATCAGTCCTGAGGTGCTGAGATCCCACAGGCCTTAGATTGGAGTTTTGTTAGCATTGCAGAAAAGTTTCCCATGCAAGCAGAAAAGTTTCCTGTGCAAGCAGAAAAGTTTCCCAAGCAGTAGACATGACAAATAACAATAGGCCTCTGTAGAATTTGCTTTAGGATGGCAACAAGGTTATTTATTGTATATCTTTAGAGGTTAGCATGAATAGAACTTTGTTCTTTGTCTCTTATGAACCAGTCTTTTTTTTAGCTACGATTATGTATGTTTTATAAGATTGGATAGAATGCTTGTCAATATGTGTTTTCTGTGTGTGATTGGCTGAAATCTAGACTGAGATGATTTTATGTATTTCTGTATCAGCTATCCCGAGGGGGACATTTTGGTGTGGATCAGTGAGCTGTCATGTCTCCATTTTGTATTTTGAGACTGATGTGCTGGAAATAAAAGCAAAAATCTCTTCACTGGTCTGGTTACAATGTTATCCATATTTGGATATTTTGCCGCGGCCTAGTGGGTTCCTTTTTAAAGACGTGGTTTCCTGACACAATTGGATTATATCTACCCTTCCCCCGCAGAGATGGACACTGATGGTTTCTGGGCCAGGCTCCCTGAGCCCAGCCCAGCTCCCTGCAAGCTCTGCCAGCTGCCCTGAGCTCTGGAAAGCACCAAGGGCCTCTCCCCAGCCCAGCCCAGCCGGCTCTGGCCCCACAGCTCTGCTCAGGCCAGGCTGCTCTGGGCACTGCCCCACGGCCTCAGCCCCTGGCAAGGGCACAGCAGCAGCTGCAGCTGCCACAGGACTCAGTCCCAGCCATGGGGGAAGGATCTTGGCCAAGGCCAAAGGAGGCTCCCTGGCTGCCCTGCTCCCCTCTGCCTGCGGTGCTGAGATCTCAAGGGCCCAAATCCCTAGCCCTGCCCTGCCCCTGATCCCCACAGCCTGTCCCGTTTCCTTCATCCCTGCATTGCCAGGGACTTTTTAGGACAAGGGAGATCTGCTCTGTGCATGGAGGGATGAGGAATGCCACCACTAGTGTGGGAACCACAACTCATCAGGTTTGGGTCCTTTGAGGACTAGGAACTGGTAAGACTCAGAGGCACAGAAAGTTTCTCTTCATGACCAACAGACCACACTTGAAGAAGACATAATTTAATAACAATCTTGCTCTTCCCTGAGCTATGTGCAATGTCCCAGCAGTGTCTGATGAGTCCTCCAAACACAAGTGATTTCCATATTAAAAGTAATTTTAGACAAACGTGGTTCTGTGATAGATATACACACAAATGAGTTCTTGTATCAGGATGCTCATCCTGGAGTGGGAGCAAAACAGATCCAACAATTCCTGATTTGCAAAGCTGTCAGTGGTGGATGGAGATGGGAGGTCAGGCTGCTCTTGGTGTTGAGGAAATGCTGAAACCAGCCTGACTCATTTCATCTCCTCATGCCCTGGCTGATCTCCCCTCCTTCCCCTTCCACCCATTGGCTTTTGTCTCCCCGCAGGCCCCCTGGTGAGGAGCCTGGCTCTGTGTTCTCCATCCCCTCCTCGCTGGCACTGCCAGGCTGGGATGAGGAGCCCCTCAGCCTTCCCTGCTCTGGGCTGGACAAGCCCAGCTCCCTCAGCCTCTGCTCACAGCCCAGGGGCTCCAGCCCCACCTTGGAGGCCCTTCCCAGACCCTGCTCCAGCTGCCAAACATCTTTCCTAGCCTGGGGAACCCCACCCAGGCCACAGTGACCTGATAATCCACGTCCTTGTGTGGGGGCCTGAATATATGTATTATTATAACAGCAATAAGAATACAACAACTGAAATGTAGTGAGAGTCCTATGTATTAGATAAGTGGGTCCTAGCTATTCTAAATGAGTCACTGCTGTGAAGTCCTTAGTTGGGCAGCAGCTGTGGTTCGTAAAGATAGCTGGGATACAAGGGGTCGGTCAAGAGCCCAGGAGGAGCCCCTGTGAAACCATGAGGAACTGTGCTACAGAGAAGGACTGCGTGGTAGAAAACCAGCAAGAAGGTATGGACTTTAGATATGATTGCAACAGTATGGGACTCTAGAAATATGGAATACAAGAAGATAAGAACATCCTTGATGTCCTGGTCATACAGCCCTGGCCCCTTGTCCCCTGTCAAGCTCTGGGATTGATCTTGTGGAACATCCTTTGGTGGAGGCTATGGCTCCAGGTGGGCCGGGGGGATCCCGGGGGACAGTGACCCTGCTGGGCATGGACAGCATTGGACTTGTTGGGAGAAACTGTGAGGGGGAGCTGGGGTGGAGTGACCAACCCAGCGACCTGACACAGCCCTGCTGGGATGTCACAGCCTTCTCTGTGATGGCACAGCCCATTCTCTAATGTCACACAACTGGTCTCTGATGTTACAGCCAACTCTGTGATGTCCTAGTTGCTCTGTGATGTCAGACTGCTGCCCTGTGCTGTCACAGCTTGCTCTGTGATGTCATAAATGCAATCTATGATGCTGTAGCTTCTCCATGACCTCCCATTCTCCACTCTGTGGTATCATAGCCCACTCTATGACTTCATGTTACCAGATGATCAATTGTCTCCACCAGGTGAGCTGACACCTGGAGCTTGTTCTCCACAACCCCAGGCCTATGGAAACCACACAATGCCCATTGTGTGAGAAGGGGAACTGGAAGTTCAGCAGCCTCAGTGTCCTCCCAGCTCAGCCAGACCCACTGGAACATTGGGGTCCACAACCACCAGAGAGACCCCCAGAAGAGAAGAACACGTGGGTATAGGGGATGGGAAATATGTTAATGATTTTAGGGAAATGATTATCATATGTAAGTTTAGTCCAGGAAAATCAATGAATATGTGTGCAAAATAGAGAAAATAAAGAGAAACTTTCCTGCACTCAGCATGCACAGCTTTGGGAGGAACTCTCCCCCGTGCATCCAGCTGAATAAAGAATGCTGATTCTTAATGCTGCATTGGTGTTAAGGAGTTTTCTGGTTTACAGAATTTTTGGTAACACTCCCATTGCCAAGGAAAGCTCTGTCTCCTGCTGTTCACAAACAGAGAAGGGCTGCTGGCAGATGTGGGGTTCAGAGGCTGCCTGGGACAGAGTGACCATGAAATAATCAAGTTTTCAATGTTGTTGAAAGGAGGGGCAGCAAGAAAACTTCTACACTGGAATTTGGAAGGGCAGACTTTGTCCTATTTAGGATGCTGATTTGGGGAGTACCAAATCAGGTCCTGATGTTTTTGAAGGGGAAACAGCCCTTAAAAACAAAGGGATCCAGAAGGATGGACACATTTCAAGATAGTAATCTTAAGGGGGAAGGAGCAGCCTGTCCTAGTGTGGCAAAAGATGAGCTAGTGAGGAAAATTACTGGCCTGGCTGGCCGTGGAGCTTTTGTGGGAACTCAGGGGAAAGAAAAGAGAGCATCAACTTTGGACAGAAGGTCAGGCAACTTAAGAAATGTTTACGGATCTTGCTAGGTTAAGCAGAAAGAAAAGCTGAGACATGAAAGCTCAATGAGAACTTAACCTGGCAGCTTCTGTAAATAAATGCAAAATATTTTTATAAAAAAAATTAAACCAAAGAGAGGGATAAGGAGAACCTCTACTCTTTATTTGATGCAGTGGAGAATATAGTAACTAAAGATAAGGAAAAGGCTGACCTACTTAACACCTTCTTTGTCTCAATTTTCAATATTAGGACAGGTTTACCTCAAGAAAAGTGTTCTCCTGAGCTGGTAGATGAGCACAGGGAGCAGAACAGCCGCCCTGTAATCCAGGAGGAAGCAGCTGGGGACCTGCTGAGCCACTCAGATGCTCACAGGTGTCTCTGGGATCAGATAGGATCCATCCCAGGGGGATGAGGGAGCTGTGGATGAGCTCCCCAAGCTGCTCTCCATCATTTACCATGAGTGCTGGCTCAGCAGGGAGGGCCCAGAGGACTGGAGGTGCCAGTGTGAGCCCATCCCCAAGAAGGGCTGGAAGGAGGAGCTGGGGAACTCCAGGCCTGACAGCCTGACCTGGGTGCCCAGCAAGGTTATGGAACAGATCACCTTGAGTGCCATCACAGGGCACCCACAGGATGACTGAGGGATCAGAGCCAGCCAGCACGGATTTCAATATCTGCATTGACGATCTGCATGAGGGGACTGAGTCCAGCGTCAGCAAATTCGCAGATGAGACCGAGCTGGGTGTGAGTGTGGATCTGCTGGAGGGTAGGAGAGCTCTGGAGAGGGCCCTGGACAGGCTGGATCCAGGGCCCAAATCCAACAAGGTGAGGTTTAACAAGTCCAAGTGCTGGGCCCTGCATGTTGGCCACAACAACCCCTGCAGTGCTACAGGCTGGGGACAGAGTGACTGGACAGCAGCCAGGCAGAAAGGGACCTGCAGGGAGTGATGGACAGCAGGCTGGGCATGAGCCAGCAGAGTGCCCAGGGGGACAAGAAGGCCAATGGCTCCTGGCCTGGATCAGGAATGGTGTGGCCAGCAGGAGGAAGTGATTGTTCCCCTGTGCTCAGCACTGCTTGGGCAGCACCTTGAGTGCTGTGTCCAGTTGTGGCCCCCCAATTTAGGAAGGACATGGAGAGGCTAGAGCGTGTCCAGAGAGGGGCAACAAGGCTGGTGAGGGGCCTGCACCAGAAGAGCTGTGAGGAGTGGCTGAGGGAGCTGGGGTTGTTTGTCCTGGAGAAGAGGAAGCTCAGGGGAGACAAGGCAGTGCCAGGGCACAGGTTGGACTGTATGATCTCCAAGGACTTATCTGGCCTTGCTGACTCTGGGGTTCTCTGGAACCACCCTTGGAGCAGTTGCAGGAGGAGCCCTGGGCCTCCTCTTCAGAAGCTCCAGCAGCCCAGGTCCCTCAGCTTCTCCTGCCAGCCCCAAAGCCCATCCTGTCAGTCCTGTAGAGCCTTTGCAGCTCCTCCTCACTGCCCCGAACAGGGAGCCCCAGAGCCAGACACAGCAGCCCAGATGTGCCCCCCTGGCCTGGGGTGCCTCTGGCAAGGGAGCAGCACGAGGCACTGCAGGAGCCTGCAGACAATTCCTGCAGCACTTGTAGGATGATCCTGCTGCCCAAGGGATGTTCCCATGGTGCCAAGTCAGGAACTGCAATGGGGAGTGGGGCCAGAGAGGAAAGGGCAAACAGGGATGGGCTGTTTGCAGGGCAGGGAACAGGGATGGGAAAGAGGAAGAAATTTGTACAAGCAAAGAGTACAGAAAGCAAAGGTGAAGCCAAGGACATGCTCAGGGCAGTTTGGGAGTGGCTGCCAGGCAGCCCTGGCTGTGAGCAACAGCGTCTGCAGTGGCACAGGAAACTCCCAGCTGACGGGAACAAACTTTCTGGCTGACTGCAGAGGCCAGGACAAAGCTGAGAGGTTTCCCTGCTGTCCCCCAGCCCTTGCTGGCCCTAGGGGCTGATGGCATTTGTGCTCCCTCAGGTTCATGTCCCCACAGCAACAGCATGGGGGTGCTCCCCCTGCTCTGTGCAATGCAAACAGGGGCTGCTGAGCCAGTGCTGCCGTGTCTGTGCCTGCAAGGATGGGGCACCTGTGTGAGCTGGGGGAGAGGCCAGGGCTGCAGAGGGGGGATGTTGTTGGCAGCTCCATGAGGACGCTCTGGGACGCTGCCCTGTGCTGTGCAGCGCACTGGGGATGGATCAGCCCCTGCTCTGCTGCTCCTTCCCAACTGCCCCAGGGCCCTTGCAGAGCCCCAGCCATGCTGTTTGCCCCCAGCCTGCCCACGGCCAGGTGCTCACAGGGCTTTTCTGTGCTGAGCATTCACCTGGCCGTGTTCTTGAGAGAGCCTGGGCAAGGAGCCTGGAGCCCCCAGGGCCTGGCCTGAGGCGTCAGCACTGCCCCAGCAGTGCCCATGGCCTGTCCCTGCTGCAGCCTCAGCACTGCCACTCCCAGGACTGTGCCCGGCCCCGAGAGCACTCAGGCCCTGCAGCAACACCAGGGCCACCAGGGCAGTGGGGCAGGGCCACAGCAGCAGCACTGGCAACACCAAGGGCAGCTGCTGCTGGGTACAGCTGCTGGGCCAGCACTGATCTGCCCCCAGCTCTGCACACAGACATTGCTGCTGCCGCTCCAGAGAAGGCAATAAAAGGGGCATCTCTTCTGAAAACTTGGCTGGGAGATCCTTTAGTTCCTTTAAAGCCACAAGGAAACCAGTCTCTCATTGACACAGTCTTTCGCCACATGGAAGGTGGAGAGAAACAAAATGAGAAATGGCACAAAGAATGACATGTCCTTGTGGACTATATGAAAACAGTAAAAGAAAAGAAAAAACAACCAAACAAACAAACAAGAAGTATCAAAGGTGACTTTCATTACAAATGATTGGCAGAAACTGGCTAGCAGTTTAATATTTCTGAAACCATCCATTCATCAGTGTCCACACTGCAGCCTTGAGCTCCCGGTTCCTCAGGCTGTAGATGAGGGGGTTCAGGGCAGGAGGCACCACCGAGTACAGAACTGACAGGGCCAGATCCAGAGATGGAGAGGACATGGAGGGGGGCTTCAGGTAAGTTAATGTACCAGTGCTGAGGAACAGGGAGAGCACGGCCAGGTGAGGGAGGCAGGTGGAAAAGGCTTTGTGCCGTCCCTGCTCAGAGGGGATCCTCAGCACAGCCCTGAAGATCTGCACATAGGAGAAAACAATGAACACAAAACAACCAAACACCAAACAACCGCTAACAGCAAGAAGCCCAAATTCCCTGAGGTAGGATTTGGAGCAGGAGAGCTTAAGTATCTGTGGGATTTCACAGAAGAATTGACCCAGGGCATTGCCATGGCACAGGGGGAGTGAAAATGTATTGGCTGTGTGCAGCAGTGAATAGAGAAAGGCACTGGCCCAGGCAGCTGCTGCCGTGTGGGCACAAGCTCTGCTGCCCAGGAGGGTCCCGTAGTGCAGGGGTTTGCAGATGGACACGTAGCGGTCGTAGCACATGATGGTCAGGAGGAAAAGCTCTGCTGAGATGAAGAAGAGACAGAAAAACAGCTGTACAGCACATCCTGAGTAGGAGATGGTTCTGGTGTCCCAGAGGGAATTGTGCATGGCTTTGGGGACAGTGGTGCAGATGGAGCCCATGTCAGAGTGGGCCAGGTTGAGCAGGAAGAGGAACATGGGCGTGTGCAGGTGGTGGCCGCAGGCTACGGCGCTGATGATGAGGCCGTTGCCCAGGAGGGCAGCCAGGGAGATGCCCAGCAAGAGGCAGAAGTGCAGGAGCTGCAGCTGCCGCCTCTCTGCCAATGCCAGCAGGAGGAAGTGCCTGATGGAGCTGCTGTTGTACATTTGCTGTGCCTCGCCATGGGGATCTGTAAAAAGAGTAATCATGAAATAGTTGGGTTTGGAGAGGACTTTAAATATCCCAGCACGGCCTGGAGGCACTTTCCCCCCACAGCCTGCCCAGGGCTCTGCTGCCGGGAGCTGTCCCTGCCAGCAGCTGCTTCCCTGTGCCCAGGGCTGGGCCCTGCCAGAGCTCCCAGAGCCCAGCCCAGCCCTGGGCACTCAGCTCTGCCCTGCAGACCCCTCCCAGCTCAGGCACCGCCCAGGGGCAGCTCTGGCTCTGCAGGCTCTGATGGCAACGTCAGAGCAACCCTGAGGAATCTGGAAAAGCAACACTGATGCTCCCTCTAAGGGGTCCTGTGCTGATTTCTGTCACTGCCTAGTTTATTACTAACCCTGAAACGGTAGGTTAAAAAAGGAGGATTTTCCCTTTTGTGCAGCCCTGAGAAGTCTGGAGGAGCAATACTGATGCTGTCTGTAAAGGGTCCTGTGCTGATTTTGTTACTGCAAGGTTTATTAATATCTGAGAGAAAATGTTTTATTTTTCTCAACCTGAACTGAGAGATGAATATCTATGTTCAGTTTCCAACACAGAGCCGTATGTGTAAAAAGCAGGATTTTCCCTTTTATGCAGGCCCTGCCTTGCTCTGCTCCCTGTATAATCTACTTGGAAATGTCATGCAGTTAACTGCCATGCTGGGAGCAGTCCTGAACAATGCAGCATCCTCCCCACACAAGGAGAACACTTCCAAGCCTTACCAGCTGTCTCCTCCCACCCAGATCTTGTCCCCCAGTGCTGGGAGCAGCTGCCAGGGCTGGCTGAGAGCTGCCCCTGGCAGGCAGCAGAGTCCCTGCCCCAGCACAGCACCCTGGGCTGCAGGACCCTGCTCTGCAGGACAGCCCTGGGCACCCCTGGCTCCTCTGCACAAGAGACAATCAGAGAATGTACTCACAGGGTCTGTAGTCATTGGGATGTTCCAGCTTTAGGAGATGGCTCCAGGAGCTGCAGCTGCATTGTCCTGCAGCCAGAGGTTCCTGTGCCAAGGGCTGGCATTGATTCTGCCCCAGGCACTTCTCAGCACCTTCCCAGCCGTGACTGATTGAAGCTCTCTGTGCCTCTGTGCTGTGCCCGGGGTGACTGCAGGCAGTGTCCCAGCCCTGCTGGGCTGGCAGAAGAGCTGCTCATGAAGAGAAATGTGCTTTTGAAGCTCTTCTTGGTTACCAGGAGCTGCCTCTGTGCCAGGAGCCCAGCCCAGCTCATCAGCACAGACACAGCACAAGGACATTAATGAGCCTCTGGGGCTTTGTGCTCAGGCCCTGAACATCAGTCCCTGAGAGGGAGTTGAAGAAACTTCTCCAGAACTCCAAGTCAGAATCCAGCTCAAACTTTCTTGGACTTTTAATGGGTCCCACTGAGGAACACAACTGAGAAAGTGTCCCCAGGTGCCAGGCAGAGCAGAGAACTGGAGGCACTGATGACCGGTGGGGACAAGGAGAAGTCAAGTCTTTGTGCCCTGGGGCACAGCAGTGTCTGTGCCACCAAGGGCTGGGAGGAGACACCTTGTCCTGAGGCCCTGGGGCCTCCTGGCACAGCCCCAGCCAGGCTGGGCACTGTCAGCCCCTTGTCCTGCCCTCAGCATCCCCCCTTAGCCCACATCGCAGTGGCCTCAAGGATCTGCTGGAAGGAGTCCCTGGGGAGCCTTGCTCAGCAATGGCCCCGGGGGCTCCTTAATGCTCACAGAGTTTTTGAAAGTACTTTGGGTTTGGTTTTTGCCTTGGAGTCTCTGAGAGGTTTGTGCAATCATGGCCTGCAATTATCTGCTGTAATTAGTCCCTGGAGAGGCTTTGTCAGTAACTACACTTTGTGGGCTCATTAATGCTTCAAGGTACTTCAATTATTTTAAGGTACTTGGTGTTTCCCTTTAGATAGAGACTCTCTGTGAGAGGTTTGTGCAATCATGGCCCCAATTATCTGCTTTCACGAGTCCTTTGAGAGCTTTGTACTGACACTCAGTGGAGCTCATTAATACTTTAAGATACTCAAGGTTTTTAAAGTACTTTGGATTTTCCTTTCCACACTGAATCTCTTAGAATTTTTTGTGCCATCCTGGCCTCCAAATCTCTCCTCCAAGAAGTCCATGAGGGGCCTGTGTAGCAGATGGACCTCAGTGGGACACATCCATGATTTGAGACACTTTGGGTTTTTTTTCTGACTTGGACTCCTGGAAAGGTTTGTGCAATCTCCTCTCAGGCCCTGAGGTTCCAGGGCTCAGCTCCAAATGCACCACGTGGCTCATTAGGATCAAACAAGTCCTGACAAACCATGGCTCTGCCTTGATTTCCCTCTGCTCTAGTGCAGTTCATCAGAAATATTTCTGTAGTGGTTTTTGTTCACCTATTTGAGATTTCTTGGTAAATGCAGCAATTATTGTGGTGGCTTCAGTGTTGGCTAATTACCAGTGCACTCACTAGAATATCCTTACTCATTTCCTCCTGTGTGATAGGATTAGGAGAACAGCAAAGCAGGCTCAAAACTTTAAGAGGGTATAAGGAAAAGTTCATTAATAGCAACTAAAAGAAGGAGTAATAAGAACAAAACTTTCAGAACACTTCTCCTCTCCCTACAACCTTTTCTTTCTTAGTGACAATATAAAGAGACAAACCTAGAATTTTCAGTCAGTTTAACCCTACTAGAATAGTCTTTCTTGAGTTCACTTAGGGAGAGGAGTCTCTCTTTCATGCTATGGAGACTTCTCCAGAAGAAACTCTTCTGTTGTGGCTCTCAATTTCCATGAAAAGCAACTGCCCAGAAAAATCTGCAATTGTGACATCCCTCCCAGTTGTTCAAAGCTCTTTTACAGTTGTGTTTGTGGGCCAAGTCAACTTATGGGGTATTAGTTTAAAGATGAGCTGTGTAAGAGCAAAGATTCTCCTCATCTATTTCTGAAATCATCTTCATCTCTGAGAACAGAGATCTTTTTCTTCTCCCTCTGAATGCACAGGATCTCATCACTCTTCACTTTTTCAGTGTTCTAACTTCTCATGGGATCACAGCTACTTCAACGTTTGCTTACTTTAGCACGGAGGCCTTTGCTGAACAAGTCATTTCCTCATACTTTTCAATGTGATACAGGGGAAAAGAGAGTCTGATGTCTCAGTTACATCCTTCTCCATGGCTTTACAAGAGGATTTCAGCCCCAAGATCAGGACATCTCCTCATCCCTCCCATCTGGGACTCAACTTCCTCTTCGCTGACCTCAGTGTCTTCATGTTGCTCCTCTATGTGCCTGCACTTTGTCCTTTTCTCTCACTCAAGGGAGAATGGAAGCACTGAAAGAGTTCATATCTCACCTGCGGCCTGCAGATGGTTCCATGACCCCGGCCAGGCTCAATGCTTGCAGCTAGACCTGCTCCCTGTTCCCTCAGTTCCATGGGGCCCCACAGTGTCCCAATGGTCCCTTGCTTCCATGAGGACCTGAGGTGTCATAATGCCCCCTTGGTGACATGAGGCCCTGAAGGGTCACAATAGTCTCCATGGTTTCATCAGGCCCCACAGAGTCACAATGGTCTCTGGGTTCCATGAAGCCCTGCTGTGTCACCATGGCCCCTTGGTTCCATGGGCTCCAGTGGTGCCACAATGATCCCCTTGGTTCCATGGGCTCCAGTGGTGCCACAATGATCCCCTTGGCTCCATGGGCTCCAGTGGTGCCACAATGATCCCCTTGGCTCCATGGGCTCCAGTGGTGCCACAATGATCCCCTTGATTCCATGAGGTCCCCACAGTGTCCCAGGGATCTCCCAGGGATGGGAAGGAAAGAACCCAACCCCAGTGTTGCAGGGGCATCCACCAGAGGCCAAGGCCAGCCAGACTTGATGGTACTGACAGATTTACCTGGGAGCAACCCTTGGATATACAGAATTTTTGAGGTGGAATCCTGTGGAGAGTTTTGTCAAAGAGTGGCTCAAGGAGAGGGGACACAGCCAAATCAATTTGGTAAAGATGTCCTAACTAGGGCAGAGGCCCTTTCGTGGGCAGGGTGTCCTTGTTCACAAAGAAGATGCTGAAGTTATACAAGAACGGGATGCGGAATGCCGAAGTTGCTATTCTTGCTAACCACAGGAATGCAGCTAAAGGCTAAATTAGGTGGGGTTGACATGTAGCTGAATAGCCAACCCTGAGCTCAGCTTTTGCAATATGTATGATGCTCATTATGTACTGTATTTAGGTTGCCAAATCAATCAATAAATTAGACCTGTTGATGACCATCTGGTGTCCTGGTCTCCTTCTTTCGACGTCTGCCTCCATGTCTTGCTGAAAAAGAAAACGGGGGAGGACATGCCATGGTCGAGGAAGTTGGAGTTGGGTCCTTATCACAGCCGGAACGGTGTCGGAATTTTGAAGCACCCTCGAAGTTCACATCGGTGACTCGGGCCATACGTGTCTGCCGGAGCCTGGAAAGCTGCAACAGCGCTGACATATACGAATAGGTATGGATAGGCAAGCAGCATATGATCTTTTCACCGCGTATTTAGAAACGCGAGGAGTAAAGGGGATAGATCTAAAAAAGGAGCTACCAGGGCACAGTTAGCCTACGGCTATGTTAAGGGGGTTTTCCTTAACCCACATACAGTCCACGAGCTCGCGGAATGGAGAAAATTTGGGGATATACTGTGGGAAGCGGTGTTAGAAGATGATAAGACAGCAAAGAAATTGGGCAAGCCATGGTGGGTGGTGCACAATACACTGCTTCAACATGTCTCTGACCGCAAGGCAGCAGAAAGGGCGACAGAAGCTCATAAGAGAAATATAAGGTATGGTCGTGAGGACGATCCTCTTGCGCCTTCGGTAAACAAGGTGTTAATACCAAAGGGTTCACAACAGTGTGGTATGGAGGATCTTGTTACAGGCATGGGGGGGCCATCTGCACGTCCTCTGTCGGAGGAGGAGGACGAGATGGAGGACGACAGAGAGAGCGAGCTAAGCCTGCCGCCCCCCCACAGAGAGAGCGAGCTAAGCCCGCCGCCTCCCCGCAGAGAGGGCGAGCCGAGCCTGCTGCCTCCCCCACCTGAATGGCCTGCGCAGAAGCACCAACAGCGCAGAACTCTTGGAGAGTCAGATCCTATCTCAGGGGCACTCAGTGACATGTGGGAGGAGATGGCTAAACAGAGGAGGGAGGCTTGGGCTGCTCTGGCAAAAGAGGCAATGCAAGTGGGGGATGGTGAGGCAATGGAGGCCGCTTCTGCTCTTGCCTGTCCGGTTACATACACGCCACAGTAGGATGCTCAGGGGAACCACACACAGGATCTGGCGGAGTATACCCCTTTAGACTGGAAGTTGTTATCCCAGTTGCGGTCCACAGTTAGTCAGTTCGGTGTAAAAAGCAAACCTGTAAGGCAGATGCTGGATTATCTCTTTAATACGCAGATTTTGTGCCCAAATGATTTGAGGGGAATAGTACGGTTAATATTTACTCAGCATCAGCAATTGTTGTTTAATGCGCATTGGCAAGCCTTGGTTAATGAGTCGGTTGCGACACAGCGAGCTCAGGGGGATCCGCTGCGTGGAGTGACGATAGATGAGCTCATGGGCTTAGGGGCATATTTGCACAGGGAGGCACAGATGATAGGAGGAGCAGATAAGCTTAGAGAAGCCATGCGGTTGGTATGTGCAGCCATAGAAAGAGTTAAAGAGCCAGGAGGGCTGCCGGCGTACATGGGCATAAAACAAGGTAGAGAGGAATCATTTGGGAGTATTATTGACAAAGCAGCTGCGGCCATAAACCGGGCGGTAGTCGCAGAATATATGAAGGGGGCACTATTAAAGCAGTACACCTTACAAAATAGCAATCCAGCCACGCAAAGGGTGCTAGCCACTCTGGGAGCAAATTGGACCATTGAGGAAGCGCTAGAGCGAATGGCATTACAGCCAGCAGCCTCACAGGCATTTTTAGTAGATGCCTTAAAGGAATTAGGATTAGGGCTGAAAAAGCAAGCAGAATCCACTCAAAATCAGGTGTTAGCTGCTCTTGCTTCTCTCCGAAACGGCTCAATGGCAGTCACACAGGGAGGCTCGAGATCACACCTCATGTGCTACCGATGCGGCAATGGGGGACATATGCGCCGAGAATGCAGAGCAACTGGCGTGTGGTGCCAAAGCTGCCAATCCAGCTCCCTAAACACCACCGCTTGTCGGCGCCGATCGCCGGCCGCGCCCAGACACAAGTTGCCGCCGTGACATCAGCGCCACCTCCTGTCTGAAGCCAGCAACAGCAGGGAACCTCGGCTTGGACATATCAGCAGCAGTAGATGTCACATTAATGACGAACCAGCCTGAAAGGATACCAACTGGAGTAAACGGTCCTCTCTCACTACAAGGACTAAAATGTGGAGCCTTATTACTAGGACGCTCCTCGACATCCATGCTGGGACTATTTGTATTGCCAGGGGTCATAGATGCAGACTATACAGGAGAAAGACAAATCATGGCTTACACCCCTTATCCCCCGCTAAAGATAACATAAGGTCAACGCGTTGCGCAATTGGTACCGTTACCACAGATGACATCGGGTATTCCATCGCTTACTGGACAGAAGCGTGATGGAAAGGGTTTTGGCTCCACCAGCATTACAGTCCTGACTGTAGATCTACAGGAGAGGCCAAAACAGAGAGTTGAGATCACCCATGGACATCAGAGTATAACCCTTTATGGACTATTGGATACGGGAGCAGACACCAGCATTATATCTCCAGAAGCATGGCCACAGCATTGGCCCCTGCTCCCATCAACAAATATGCTCACAGGAGTAGAAGGACTTACCTTGGCAAGCAGAACACCGCCTGTGTCAGTGCGCATTGATGGGCAACAGGTATCTGTTGTGTTTTCAGTTGTTCAGTTGCCTCCTACAGTCTCTTGCCTGATAGGTAGGGACATTTTAACACAGTTGGGGGTGACGTTGACCAATCACCACCCTTTGGGGTAATTGCCATTGCTTGGACTTTCCCCATTCCACTCACCTGGAAAACAGATACACCGGTGATGGTTAAGCAATGGCCCTTGAAAGGGGAGAGTCTTATGCATACCCATGAATTGGTGAAGGAACAATACACGCAAGGACATTTACGACTTTCAACGAGTCCGTGGAACACGCCCATCTTTGTGATCAAGAAGAAGTCAGGAAAATACCGCCTGGTACACGATCTGCGAGCTGTGAATGACCAGATGGAACCAATGGGGGCCTTGCAACCTGGTCTTCCGAATCCAGCCATGATCCCACAAGATTGGCCACTTCTAATCATCGACCTAAAGGATTGTTTTTTCACTATTGGGCTGCATCCCGATGACATGAAGAGGTTTGCCTTTACCCTACCAGCAATAAATCATGGGGAACCAGACAAAAGATTTGAGTGGACGTCATTGCCGCAGGGGATGCGCAATTCCCCAACGTTGTGCCAGCTTTATGTTGATGCTGCATTGCAGCCACTGTGTCAGCAGTGGCCAGCTACCATAATATATCATTACATGGATGATATTTTGTTTGCGCAGCAACAGCCATTTTCCCCTTTGCAGGTTGACAGCATCAGAGACACTCTTGCAGCATCTTCACTTGTTATTGCCACAGAGAAAATTCAGACAACGAAACCATGGAATTATTTGGGATGGACTCTAATGGACCAAACAGGGGTACCCCAAAAATTAAAACTGCACTTGGACATTAAGACTTTATATGATGCTCAAAAGTTGCTAGGAGACTTGCAGTGGCTAAAACCCATTGTGGGAGTACCAAATCACTTGTTGGAGACCCTACGACCCTTGTTAAAGGGTACTGACCCCACTACCCCTGTGTGCCTCATGAAGGAACACCATCTTGCCTTGCAGCAAATCAGTAATTGTGTGCAACAAGGATACGTGTCCCGTCGACAGCTAGATTGCCCTATTGACCTCACCGTTTGGAATAGCCCTTGTCACCTGCTTGGCGCTCTCTCCCAATATGAGAACAAAACGGGGGAGATACGGGTATTGGAATGGCTGTCACCACCATTACAACATAAAAGAACAATATTCTCAAAAATCGAACAGTTGGCTGCGTTGATTAAAAAAGGCTGTCTCAGAATTGCTGAAGTGGACGGTCGAGAACCTGCCACCATTAGGCTACCCATGGAAAAAGAGACGCTGGACTGGTACCTGGTTAATTCAGTGGACTTACAGGAAGCATTATTGACATCATCTGCAAAGGTGGAGACAAGCAAGTTAGTGCCCAGGGTCCTGCAATGGATGACAGAATGGGACTGGATCACTCGGCTGCTGAGAAGAGAGCGCCCCATAGAAGGAGCCAAAAATATTCAAAATTATCCTAAAGTCCCCAGAATCCACCCTAAAATATCCTTAATCCTTCCTAAAATATTTTCAAAATATACTTAAAATGTCTCAAATGATCCTAAAATGTCTCAAATCCATCTTAAATTATCCAAAATCCATCCTAAAATATCCCTAAAATATCCCAAAATAACCTAAAATGTCCCAAATCCATCCTAAAATATCCCAAAATCCCCAAGTTTGTTCCCAAATTCAGCCCCAAATTTGGCCCCAAAATCCCCAAGTTTGGCCCCAAATTTGACCCCAAAATTGGCTCTCAAATCCCCAAATTTGGCCCCAAAATCCGGTCCCAAAATCCCCAAAATTTGGCCACAAATTCTCTAGGTTTAGCCCTAAAATCAGCCCCAAAATTGGATCTAAAACCCCCAAAATCAGCCCCAAAATTGGCTCTAAATCCTCAAAATCAGCCCCAAAATCAGCTCTAAAATCCCAAAATAACCTCCAAAATCGGCTCTAAAATCCCCCAAATCAGCCCAATATTTGACTCCAGAATCCCCAAATTTGGCTCTAAAATATCCAAAATTTGGCCCCAAAATCCCCAAGAGTCCGTCCCAAAACCCCAAAATTTGGCTCTAAAATCCTCAAATTCCACCCCAAAAGCCGGGCCCAAATTCTGCTCGAAAATCCCCAAAATTGGGTCCCAAAATCCCCAAATTTGGCCCCAAAATCCCCAAGTTTTTCTCCAAATTCAGCCCCAAAATCAGCCCCAAATCGGCCCCCAAAAATACCAAAATTTGGCCCCAAAATCAGCTCCAAAGTTCCTGAATTCAGCCCCAAAATCCCCAAGTTTGGCCCCAAATTTGACCCCAAAAATTGGCTCTCAAATCCCCAAAATCAGCCCCAAAATCGGCCTCAAAATCACCAAAATTTGGCCACAAATCCTCCAGGTTTAGCCCTAAAATCAGCCCCAAAATCGGCTCTAAAATCCCCAAAATCAGCCCCAAAATTTGGCTCTAAAATCCCAAAATCAGCCCCAAAATTTGGCTCTAAAATCCCCAAATCAGCCCCAAAATCAGCTCCAAAGTCCCTGAATTCAGCCCCAAATCCCCTTTTTAGGGTTTTTTTTTCTATTTGTTTTTAGGGTTTTTTTGAGGTTTTTGGGGGTTTTTTAGGCCTTTTTAGGGTTTTTTAGTTTTTTTTTTTCTGCTTCTTTTTTTTTTTTTTTAGGATTTTTTGAGGGTTTTGGGGTTTTTTTTAGGGTTTTTTAAGGTTTTTTAAAGCGTTTTTGGGGTTGTTTTTAGGCCTTTTTGGTGTTTTTTAGGTTTCTTTTCCGTTTGTTTTTAGGGTTTTTTTAGAGGTTTTTTGTGGTTTTTTTTAGGACTTTTCAAGGTGGTTTTTAGAGGTTTTTTTTGTTGGTTTTTTAGGTTTTTTTGGAGGTTTTTAAGGGATATTTGTGGGGTTTTTTTAGGAGTTTTTTAGGCGTTTTTAGGGTTTTTTCCGTTTATTTTTTAGGGTTTTTTGAGGTTTTTGGTGGGTTTTTTTGGTTTTTTTTAGGGTTTTTGTGGGTTTTTTAGGACTTTTTCAGGTATATTATAGGGTTTTTTTCTGTTTCTTTTTTAGGCTTTTGTTTCGAGGTTTTTGGGTCGTTTTGGGGTTTTCTTGGCTTTTTTAAGGCCTTTTAAAGGTGTTTTTCAGGAGTTTTTAGGTTTTATTTTCTGTTTATTTTAGGGGTTTTTTTGAGGTCTTTTTAGGGTTTTTTTTGAGGGGGCTTTGGGCTTTTTGGGGTTTTCTTTATTTTAAATTTTTTGGGGTTTTTTTTTTTTTTTTTTTGGACTGTTTTAGGGGATTTTTTGTATTTTTGGGGTTTTTTGAGTTTTTGGTGGAGTTTTTTGGGCATTTTTTGTGGGTTTTGGGCATTTTTTGTTTGGTTGTATTTAGGATTTTTTGGGTATTTTGTGGGTTTTGTGAGAATTTTTTGATGTTTAAATTCTCAATTTTCTGGGCATTTTGGGGAACTTTTCAGGGTTAATTTTTAAATTTTTTTTTTGTAATTTTTGGGGTTTTCAGGGGAATTTTTCTGGATTTTTAATGGGAGGTGGAGCCCCAAATTTGGAGTTTTTTGTGAAATTTTTTGGATTTTTTTCGGGACTTTGGGGGAATTTTTAAAGGGATTTTTGAGAAATTTTTAGGATTTTTGGGGGGGATTTTTTGGGGGGATTGTTTTTAATTTCCCAGGAATTTCGGGGGATTTTTTGTGGCTTTTTTGTGGATTTTTCCAGATTTTTTTTAATATTTTGGGGAATTTCTTGGCGAATTTTTGAGGGGATTTTTTGGGATTATTTTTTTTTTATTTTTGGGGAGATTTTGAAAGAACATTGGGGTTATTTTCTGGGATTCTTTTGAGGTTTTTGGGGGGATTTTAAAGGTTATTTTTTGGAATTTTAAGGGGAACTTTGGGGAATTTTTTAGGTTTTTTTTTATTTTTTGGGGATGTTTTTTGGAATTTTTTCGGATTTTTTTTTGATTATTTAAGACATTTTGGGGAATTTTTTGGGGTTATATTTTCCCATTTTTGGGGGATATTTGATATTAATTTTTTGGGACTTTTTAGGAGATTTTGGGGTATTTTTTTCCATTTTTTGGGGTTTTTTAGATTTTTCTGGGTTATTTTTTGCGATTTTTTTGGTTATGTTTCCCAATTATTTAAGGGGATTTAAAAAAAATTGGGGAATTTTTAGGATATTTTGGGGGATTTGTTTAGATTTTTTAGGTTTTTTTTATATTTTTCTGGGTTATTTTTTGAGATTTTTTTGTGTTACATTTTCCAATTTTTTAGAGAATTTTTAAAAAAATTGGGATTTTTTTAGTATATTGTGGGGTATTTTTTTCGATTTTTTTTTTTTTTTTTTTTTTTTTTAGATTTTTCTGGGGTTTTTTGAGATTTTTTTTCGTTATATTTTCCGATTTTTGGGGGGTTATAATTTTGCTTTTTTGGGGGATATTTTATATTAATTTTTTGGGGATTTTTTAGGATATTTTAGGGTATTTTTGCAATATTTTTTAATATTTTTCTGGGTTAATTTTGGGGGGATTTTTTGGGTTATATTTTCCAATTTTTTAGGGGATTTAAAAACATTTTTGGGATTCTTTTGGGATATTTTGGGGTATTTTTCTCGATTTTTTGGGGGGTTTTTTTGAGATTTTTCTGGGTTATTTTTTGGGGATTGTTTAGGTTATATTTTCCGATTTTTTGGGGGGTTATACTTTCGTATTTTTGGGGGATATTTTTTTAAATTTTGGGGATTTTTTCGGATATTTTGGGGTATTCTGGCCAATGTTTTGATCTTTTTTTTACTTTTTTTGAGATTTTTTGGGTTATTTTTTGGGTTATATTTTCTGATTTTTTGGGAGATATTTTTTAAACTTTGTGACCCTGAAACCCCCAATTCTCTAAGATTTGGGACCCCCCCAAAACCCCCCTGGGACCCCCCAAAATCCCCGAATTTGAGACCCAAAAATCCCAAAATCCCCAAATTTGGGACCCCAAAACTCAAAAATTCCCCCAAATTTGGGACTCCCCCAAAACCCCAAAATCCCCCAAATCTCGGACCCCAAAACTCAAAAATTCCCCCAAATTTGGGACTCCCCCAAAACCCCAAAATCCCCCAAATCTCGGGCGTCAAATCCCCTCTTTGAACCCCAAATTTGGGACCCCAAAATCCCAGATTTGGAATCCCCCAAAAACCCAAAATGCCCCAAATTGGGGATCCACCAAATCCTCCCCGGGTTCCCCCAAAATCCCCCAGATTTGGGACCCCAAAATCTCCAAAAATCCCCAAAATTGGGACCCCCCCAAAACCCTCCTGGGACTCCCAAATTCCTCCAAATTTGGGACCCCGAAACCACAAAAATCCCCCAAATTTGGCACCCAAAATTTCTCCACATTTGGATCCCCCAAAATCCCCAGAACTTGGGACACCAAAACCCCCAAACCCCAAATTTTGGATCTCCCCAAAAAGCAAAAATCCCCAAATTTGGGACCACAAAACACCACCGGGACCCCCAAAATCCCCCTTGAACCCCAAATTAGGGCACTCCAAAATCCCCAAAAATGCCCCAAATTTGGGAATCCCAAAGCCCCCCAAATCCCCAAATTTGGGACTCCAAATCCCCCACGGGAACCCCAAAAATCCCCAAATTTGTGAGCCCCAAACCCCCTGGGGACCCCCCATAATTGCCCAAATCTGGGACCCCAAAATCCCCTAAAATTGGGAACTCCCAAATTTCCCCAAAACCCCCCAAATCCCCCAAATTTGGGGCTTTAAATTCCCCCCGGAACCCCCAAAAATGCCACAAAATTAGAAATCCCCAAAACCCTCCTGGGACCCCCAAAATTCCCCAAAATTGGGACCCTAAAACCTCTCCTTCAACCTCAAATTTGGGACCCCAAAATCCCCCAAATTTGGGACCCCAAAAACCCCAAATTTAGGGCCCAAATCCTCCCCGGGACCCCCTAAAGATTCCCCAAATTTGGGACCCCAAAACTCAAAAATTCCCCCAAATTTGGGACCCCCCCAAAACCCAAAAATTCCCCAAATTTTGCACCCCAAAATTCCCCAAATTTGGGACCCCAAAATCCCCTTTGGGACCCCCTGAAATCCCCGAATTTGGGACCCCAAAAACCATCCCAGGACCCCCCAAAATCCCCCAAATTTTGGACCTCAAAACCCGCAAACTTTCCCCAATTTGGGACCCCACAAAAACCCAAAATCCCCTAAATTTGGGACCCCAAAATCCCCTGAAATTGGGAATTTCAAGCCCCCCCAGGACCCCAAAAATCCCCCAGATTTGGGACTTCATAAACGCCCCCAAAATCCCCCCAAAATTGAGACCCCCCCCCACCCCAAAATCCCCCAAATTTGAAGCCCCAAAATCCCCGAATCTGAGACCACAAAACCCCAAAATCCCCCAAATTCAGGACCTGCTGGGAACCCCAAAAACCCCAAAATTTGGGAGCCCAAATCCCCCTTTGGGACACCCCAAAACGCCCAAATTTGGAACCCCCCAAAACCACCCCGAACCCCAAATTTGGCATCCCCCGGACCCCCCAAAATCGCCCCAAAATTGGGACCCCAAAACCCCAAATACCCCCAAAATCCCCTGCCAAAAACTGCCCTGGAACCCCAAATTTGGGACCCCAAAATCCTCCTGGGACCCCCAAAATTCCCAATAATCGGAAACCCCCAAACCTCCCCGGGACCCCCCAAAATTCCCAACTTTGGGACTCCCCAAAAACCCAAAATTGCCCAAATTTGAGGTGCCAAAATCCAAAAATTCCCCCAAATTTGGGATCTCTCAAAACCCCAAAATACCCAAAAATTCCCCCAAATTGGGATCTCCCAAAATCCCCCCTTGAACCCCAAATTTGGGACCCCAAACCCCCCCGGGACCCCCAATGATGTCACCCATATGGCCCTGCCCCCTTCACGGCATGAGGGCAACTGGAACCAGTTTGGACCAGTTTGGACTAATTTGATCCCAGTTTAAACCAGTTTAGACCAGTTTGGTCCAGTTTGGTCCTGGTTTAGTTCCAGTTTGGACCAGTTTGGTCCCAGTTCCTCCCAGTCCCCCTCCCATTTTTCCCAATTTTCCCATTTTCCCCCAAATTCAAAAAAATTCCCCAAATAATCCCCAAATTTCCCAAACTCCCAAAAAATCCCAAAATTTCCCCCATTTCTCCCCCAAATTTCCTAAACTTCGTAAATTTTCCCCCTTTCCCTCCAAATTTCCCCCATTCTTCCCCAAAAATCCCCCATTTTTCCCTAAAATTCCACCCAAAAGTTCCAAATGTTTCCGTTTTCCCCAAAATTTCCCCAAAATTCCCAAATTTTTCCCATTTCCCTCCAAATTCTCCCAATTTTCCCTCATTTTCTGCCCAAAATTCGTCCAAAATTCCCAAATTTTCCCAAATTCCTCCCAATTTTCCCATTTCCCTCCAAATTCCCCCAAAATTCTCCCATTTTTTTGCCCAAAATTCCCCCAATTTTCCCATTTCCCCCAATTTTCCCCCAATTCCCCCCAAAATCCATCAATTTTCCCATTTTACTCCAAATTGCCCCAAATTCCACAAAATTCCCCAAATTCCTCATTTTCAAAAAAAAAAAATCCCCCAAATTCCCCCCAATTTTTTCCATTTTCCCAATTTTGCCCCCAAAAATCCCAAAAATTTCCCCCCAAATTCCCCATTTTCTTCCCAAAATTCCCCTAAATTTCCCCAAAATTCTCATTTCCTCCCCAAATTTCCTCAAGATTCCCATTTTCTCCCCGATTCCCCTCAAATTCCTCCAAAATCTCCCAAATTCCCCAAAATTTTTCCCTAATTTCCCCCAAATTCTCCCAATTTTCCCCCAAATTCTCCCAAATTTCCTTCAAATTTTCCTCCCCAAAAATCCCCAATTTTATCCCCCCCAAAATCCCCCAAATTTCCCATTTCCCTACAAAATTCCCCATTTTCTCCCCAAATTTCCCTCAAAATTTTCCCTAATTTTCCCATTTTCTCCCCAAATTCCCAATTTTTCCTCAATTTTCATCCAAAATTCCCCAATTTTTTTCCATTTTTCCTGGTTTCTGCCCTATTCCAGCTCCCTGACCCGAATTTCACCTCAGAATTTACCCCAAAATGTCCCAAAAAGTCTCAAATTCACCCCAAAATCCAACCCAAAAATGGCCCAACTTTACCCTAAAATCCACCCTAAAAATCCCAAAATTACCCCAAAATTTACCACAAAAAATCCCAAATTTCCCCCAAAATTATCTCAAAAAAATCCCAACATTCACCCCAAGATTTACCCCAAAATTCCCAAATTCACCTCCCGATGCTGAACCTGCTGTGAGTGACCAAAACCCCCAAAATTCACCCCAAAATATCCCCAAAGCCCTCAAAATTTCCCCAAAAATTCACCCCAAGATTCACCCCAAAAATCCCAAATTTACCCTGAAATTCACCCCAAAAAATCCGAATTTCACCCCAAAATTTACCCCAAAATTATCTCCAAAAATGCCAAATTCACCCTAAAATTCACCCAAAAATTTCCCAAATTCACCCCAAATTCCCCCCCTGATGCTGAACCTGCGGGGAGTGACCCAAAAATGTCCCCAAATGACCCCAAACCCCCAAGATTTACCCCAAAAAGTCCCAGAAATTCCCCAAAAACCCCAAATTTAACTCCTGGCACTGACCCTGCTGTGCGTGAATCCAAAAAATCCCAAAATTCCCCCAAAAATCCCAAACGTCCCAAATGACCCAAACTCACCCCAAATTACTGCAATGACCCCAAAATGCCCCCAAGTTTCCCCAAAATTGACCCCAAAATGTCCCCAATGGACCCCAAAATATCCCAAAATTGCCCCTCAAATGTCCTCAATTGTCCCCAAATGCCCCCAAATCCCCAAAACTGTCCCCGAAATTTCCCCAAATGTCCCCAAAATGACCCAAATTTGTCCCAAAATTGCCTCAAATTGACCCTGAATTGTCCCCAAATGTCACAAAATACCCCCAAAGTTGACCCCAAATTTTCCCCATAATTGTCCCCAAATTGTCCCCAAAATTTCCCCAATTTGTCCCCAAATTTTACCCCAAGTTTGCCCCAATTTTCCCCCAGAATTGTCCCTAAAATGTCCCAATTTGCCCCTAGATTTTACCCCAAAATTGACCCCAAATGTCCCCAAGTGTCCCAAAAATGTCCCCAAATGTCCCAAATTTGCCCCAAAAATGCCCCGAATTGACCCCAACAGTCCCAGAATTGGCCCCAAAATGCCCCAAATTTGTCCCCAGAATTGACCCCAAAATGTCCGAAAATTGCCTCCAAATGTCCCCAAATATTCTGAAAATTGACCCCAAACTGTCCCCAAATTTTCCCCCAAATAAGCAAGAATTGTCCCCAAAATTGTCCCCAAATCTGCCAAAAATTCAACTCCAAAATTGTCCCCAAAATGTCCCCAAATATCCTGAAAATGCCCCCAAACTGTCCCCAAAATTGTCCCTAAAATTTGGCGGCCATTTTGGGACATTTGGGGACACTTTGGGGACATTGGGGGGACATTAGGGGAAATTGGCGGGGGGTTGGTGCCACTCTGATGCCACCTGGTGCCATTTTTGTCCCTTTAGTGCCACTCAGCACCACCTGGTGCCACTTTGTGTCACTTTGCTGCCATTCAATGCCATTTCTTGTCAGTTTTGTGCCACTTTGGCGCCATTTGTGACAATTTGATGCCACTCAGTGCCACTCTGGTGC
Organism: Melospiza melodia melodia; assembly: GCF_035770615.1. NCBI lineage: Eukaryota > Metazoa > Chordata > Aves > Passeriformes > Passerellidae > Melospiza > Melospiza melodia. The sequence goes on along the minus strand of NW_026948796.1, from coordinate 4,873,459 downwards.
CATTTGGTGCCACCTGGTGCCACTCTAATGCCACTCAGAGCCACCTGGTGTCACTTTGGTGCCAATTTGGTGCCACTTAATGCTACCTTGGTGCCACTTGGTGCCACCTGGTGCCACTTGATGTCCCTTTAGTGCCACTCTGGTGCCATTTTTGCCACTTTGGTGCCACTCAGTGCCACTCTAGTGCCCTTTAGTGCCACCTGGTGCCACCTGGGTGCCATTTGGTGTCCCTTTGATGCCACTTTGGTGCCACTCTGGTGCCACTTGGTGCCACCTGGTGCCACTTTTTGTCACTTTTATGCCACTTGGTGCCACTTAGTGCCACTTGGGCGCCAGCCACCTGGCACCCCCCGGGTGACACTTCGGTGACATTTGGTGCCACTTTTTGCTGATTTGATGCCAATCGGTGCCACTTCAATGCAAATTTTTGCCACTTTGGCGCCCCCTGGTGCCACTTGGTGCCATTTTTGTCACTTTGGTGCCACCTGGTGCCACTTGGTGCCACCTGATGTCCCTTTAGTGCCACTCTGTGCCATTCAGTGCCACCTGGTGCCACCTGGGTGCCATCTGATGTCCCTTTGATGCCGCTGGTGCCACTTTGGTGCCACTTTGGTGCCACTTTAATGCCACTTTTTGTCACTTTGGTGCCACTCGGTGCCACTTTGGTGCCATTTGGTGCCACCTGGCGCCACTTTGGTGCCACTTTTTGCTGATTTGATGCCAATCGGTGCCACTTTAATGCCACTTTTTGCCACTTTGGTGCCACCTGGCACCCCCTGGTGCCATTTGGTGCCATTTTGGTGCCATTTGATGCCACTTTGGTGCCATTTGATGCCACTCAGTGCCGCTCTAATGCCACTTTGGTGCCACCTGGTGCCACTTGATGTCCCTTTAGTGCCACTTTTGGCCACTTTGGTGCCACCTGGTGCCCCCTGGTGCCATTTCGGTACCATTTGGTGCCACCTGGTGCCACTTTTGTGCCACTTTTTGCTGATTTGATGCCAATCGGTGCCACTTCAATGCCACTTTTTGCCACTATGGTGCCACCTGGTGCCACGTGGCGTCCCCTGGTGCCATTCGGTGCCACTCTGGTGCCATTTGGTGCCATTCGGTGGCATTTCGGTGCCATTTTGCCCCCGTTTGGTGCCCCTCCCCCAGTTGGGCGTGGCCCTGGCGAGGCCCCGCCCCCCGCGGCTCCGGTGCACAGGCGCGGGGACTGGGAGGGACTGGGACAAACTGGGACAAACTGGTTTGAACTGGGATGGACTGGGAGGGACTGGGAGGGACTGAAGGGAAAAAATCCGGGGATTTAAGTGTTAATAATGGAGATTAAAGGGTTAATAATGGGGATTTTATAGGGGGGAAATGGGACTGGGTTATACTTGGAGGGACTGGGAGGGACTGGGGAATGAAAATTTGGTGGTTTTAGGTAAAAGTTTGGGGATTTTCGGGTTAAAAATGGGGATTTTACAGGAGAAAATAGGACTGTGTTATACTGGTTTGTACTGGGAGGGACTGGGGGAAAAATCCGGGGATTTTAGGGTTAAAAATGGGGATTTTAGGGTTAAAAATGGGGATTTTAGAGGGGAAAACGGGACTGGGAGGGGCTGGGAGTGTCCCCAAATTTTCTGATTTTCCCCCCATTTTGTGTCCCCAGAGCTGCGGCCTTTCCAGACTCTCAAAAATCCCAAATTTTCCCCAAATTTCCCCAAATTTTCCCATTTTTAACCAAATTTTGATGTGAAAAACTCCAAATTTTCTGGGTTGTTTCCCCATTTTGTGTCCCCAGAGCTGTGGCCGTTCCAGTCTCTCAAAAATCCCAAATTTGCCCAAATTTCTCCAAATTTTCCCATTTTTAACCAAATTTTCCCATTTTAAACCAAATTTTCCCATTTTGGACCAAATTTCCCACTTTTCCCCCCATTTTTAACCAAATTTTCCAATGTTAGTCCCCATTTTGTGTCCCCGGAGCTGCAGGGAAATTGGGAAAAATGGGGAAAGAATTGAAAAAAATGGAAAAAAGGGGGGGAAATCGGGAAAAATATGGAAAAAATTGGGGAAAACAAAGGGAAAATGAGGGGGAGGTTCTGGCTCAGAGCGTGGTCAATGATGAGAGAAATTGGGGTGAAAAATGGGGAAATTGGGAAAAATGGAAAAAAATTAAAAATTGGGGGAAATGGGGAAAAAATGGCAAAAAATGGAAAAAATTGGGGAAAATGGGGAAATAATGGGAAAAACAAAGGGAAAATGAGGGGGAGGTTCCGGGCTCAGAGCGTGGTCAACGGGGAGAGAAATTGGGGGAAAACCAGGGAAATTGGGAAAAATGGGGAAAATTTAAAATTGGGGAAAAACAGGGAAAGAAATGAGAAAAAATGGGGAAAAAATGGGGAAAATGGGGAATAACAAAGGGAAAATGAGGGGGAGGTTCTGGCTCAGAGCGTGGTCAGTGGGGAGAGAAATTGGGGGAAAAATGGGGGAATTGGGAAAATGAAGAAAATTTAAAAATTGGGGGAAAAATTGGTAAAAAACGTGGGGGGAAAAAAGGAAAAAAATGGGGTAAAACAAAGGAAAAATGGGGAAAAAATAGGAAAAAACCAGGAAAAAAACAGGGAAAATGGGGGTAAAATGTGAGGAAAAAATGTGGGAAATATGTGGGAAAAAATAGGAAAAAACCAGGGAAAAATGGGGAAAAAAAAGGAAAAAAATGGGGAAAAATGGGGAGGAAATGGGGAAAAATAGGAAAAAAAACCAGGGAAAAGTGGGGAAAAAATAGGAAAAAACCGGGGGGAAATGGGGAAAAAATAGGAAAGAAAACAGGAAAAAATGTGGGAAAAATGGGGAATAAAATAGGAAAAAAATGTGGGGAAAATGGGAGGAAAAAAACAGGAAAAAATGTGCGGAAAATGGGGTGGAAATGGGGAAAAGTAGGAAAAATGTGGGGAAAATGGGAAAAAATAGGAAAAAACAGGGAAAAGTGGGGAAAAAATAGGAAAAAACAGGGAAAATGGGAGGAAAAAACAGGAAAAATGTGGGAAAAATAGGAAAAAAACAGGGAAAAATGGGAAAATGGAGGGAAATTGGAAAAATGGTGAAGAAATGGAAAGAACTGCAGAAAAATGGGGGAACTGGGGGGAAACAGGGAAAAATGTGGGAAACCAGGGAAAATCGGGGGGAAATGGGAAAAATAGGGGGAAATGAGGAAAAATAGGGGGAAAAATGGGGGAAAAAGGGAGGGGAAAAGAGGGAAAAATAGGAAAAAATGGTGAAAATGGAAAAAGTGAAAAAACGGGGAAAATTGGGTGGAAAGTGGTGAAAATATTGGGGGGAAATGGTGAAAAACGGGTTAAAATGGTGAAAATTTTGTTAAAATGGTGAAAATGGGTTGAAAATGGTGAAAAATGGGCAGAAAATGGTGAAAATGGGTTAAAATGGTGAAAATGGGTTAAAAATGACGAAAATGGGTTAAAATTGTGAAAATGGGTTAAAATGGGTTAAAATGGTGAAAATGGGTTAAAAATGTGAAAAATGGATTAAAATGGTGAAAATTTGGTTAAAATGGTGAAAATTGGGGTGGGAAACGGTGAAAATGGGTTAAAATGGTGAAAAATTGTGAAAATTGTGAATAATGGGTTAAAAATGGTGAAAATTGGGTGAAAATTGTGAAAAATGGGTTAAAAATGGTGACATTTGGGTGGAAATGGTGAAAATTGGGGGAAATGGTGAAAATGGGTTAAAAATGGTGAAAATGGGTGGAAAATGGTGAAAATTGGTTTAAAAATGGTGAAAATTGTGAAAAATGCGTTAAAAATGGTGAAAATGGGTGCAAATGGTGAAAATTGGGCTAAAAATGGTGAAAGTTGGGTGAAAATGGTGAAAATGGGTTAAAATGGTGAAAAATGGGTTAAAAATGACGAAAATGGGTTAAAATGGTGAAAAAATATTTAAAATGGTGAAAACATTGGGGGGAAATGGTGAAAAATGGGGTGGGAAATGGTTAAAATGGTGAAAATTGGGTTAAAAATGGTGAAAAATGGGTGAGGGACATCAAGATGGAGCCCGAGGACACCGAGGGTGACAATGCCAGCCCAGGAACGGCCTTGGGGACACCAGGATGGGCTGAGGGACACCAAAGTGGCCTCGGGGAGAACAATGGCCCCGAGGTCTCCTCAGATGTCCCCAATGTCCCCAAGGTCTCCAATGTCCCCAAGGTCCCCAAGGTCCCCAATGTGCCATCACCCCAACATCTCCAATGTCCAAACATCTCCAAGGTCCCCAAGGTTTTCAATGTCCCCAGTGTCCCATCACCCCAACATCTCCAAGGTCCCCAACGTCCCCAACGGCCCCTACACGCTCCATGTTCACAAGGTCCCCAAGGTCTCCAAGGTCCCAAACATCTCCAGTGTGCCCAAGGTCCCCATCATCCCAATGTCCCCAGGGTCCTCAAGGTCCCCATTGCTCCAACATCCCCAATGTCCCCAGTGTCCTCCATACTCCCAAGGTCCTCAAGGTCCCCAACATCTCCAATGTCCCCGAGGACCCATCACCCCAACATCTCCAATGTCCCCAAGGTCTCCAATGTCCTCAGTATCCCCAAGGTCCCATCACCCCAACATCTCCAGTGTCCCCAACATTCTCCAATGTTCCCAAGGTCCCCAAGGCCCCATCACCCCAGTGCACCTGATGTCCCCAGTGCCCCCAATGTCCCCATGGTCCCAAAGGTCTCCAACATCTCTGATGTCCCCAAGGTCCCCAAGGTCCCCATTGCCCCAACATCTCCAATGTCCCCAGTGTTTTCCAATGTCTCCAATGTCCCATCACCCCAACATCTCCAGTGTGCCCAAGGTCCCCATCATCCCAATGTCCCCAAGGTCTCCAATGTCCCCATCACCCCAACATCTCCAATGTCCCCAACATCTCCAATGTGCCCAACAACCTCCATATTCCCAAAGTCCCCAACGTCCTCAAGATTCCCAAGGTCTCCAACATCTCCAACATCTCCAAGGTCCCCAGTGTCCCCAAACTCCCCAAGGTCCCCAAGATCCCCATCACCCCAACATCTCCAACATCTCCAAGGTCCCCGAGATCTCCAAGGTCTCCTCACTCGTGTCCCCTCTCCCCCAGGCTTGTCCCGGTGTCCTGCCACCCCGTCCTGGCGGGTGACGCACTGCTCCTGGTGGTGGCCCAGCTGCCCCGGGTGTTCCTGTGGGGCGCCGGTGGCTTCGCGCCGCATGCGGACATCCCGCACAGGGACGTCCTGCACGGGGACATCCCACACGTGGACATCCCGCACGTGGACATCCCGCACAGGGACATCCCGCACAGGGACATCCCGCACACGGACATCCTGCACAGGGACATCCCGCACAGGGACATGTGGTTATGGGGGTCCATCAGGGTTATGGGGTCATGTGGTTATGGGGGTCCATCGAGATCATGGAAGTAACCAGGGTCATGGCGTTATGGGGTTCCATCAGGGCCATGTGGTTATGGGGGTCCATCATGGTGATGGGGTTATGGAGGTCCATCAAGTCTATGGGGTTATGGGGGTCCATCAGGGTCACGGGGGTCCATCAGGGTCATGAGGGTCCATCAAGGTCATGGTGGGTCAGCAGGATCATGGGGTTATGGAGTTCCATCAGGGTCATGGGGTTATGGGGGTCCATCAAGGTTATGTGGTTATGGGGGTCAATCAGGGTCATGGGGGTCCATCAAGGTCCTCGGGGTCCATCAAGGTCCTCGGGGTCCATCAAGGTCATGGGGTTATGGGGTTCCATCAAGGCCATGTGGTTATGGGGGTCCATCAGGGTGATGTGGTTATGGGGGTCCATCAAGGTTATGGGGTTATGGGGTTCCATCAAGGCCATGGGGTTGTGGAGGTCCATCATGATTATGGGATCATGGGGTTATGGGGGTCTATCAGGGTCATGGGTCCAAGGGGTTCCATCAGGGTCATGTGGTTATGAAGGTCTATCAGGGTCATGTGGTTCCATCATGGTTATGGGATCATGGGGGTCCATCAGGGTTATGGGGTTATGGAGGTCCATCAAGGTCATGGGGGTCCATCAGGGTCATGAGGGTCCATCAAGGTCATGGTGGGTCAGCAGGATCATGGGGTTATGGAGTTCCATCAGGGTCATGGGGTTATGGGGTTCCATCAGGGTCATGGGGTCATGGAGTTCCATCAAGGCCGTGTGGTTATGGAGCTCCATCAGGGTCATGGAGTCATGGGGGTACATGGAGGTCGTGGGGTTATGCAGTTCCATCAAGATCATGTGGTCAAGGGGGGTCACCAGGGTCATGCTCGGCCACCACGGTCATGATGGTCACCACATGGCCACGGGGGCCAACTGGGGTCACGTGAGCCACCTCTGACCCCCTGACCCCATGTGCAGGTAGGTGATGGTGCTGGGAGGGCTCCAACCCCACCCAACCCAAACACCCCATGGTCCCACCACCCATCTCATGGTCCCACTGCTGACCCCATGGTCCCACCACCCATCCCATGGTCCTACCACCCATCTCATGGGCCCACTGCTGACCCCATGGTCCCACCACCCATCTCATGGGCCCACTGCTGACCCCATGGCCCCACCACCACCCCATGGTCCCACCACTGAGCCCAAAACCCACCCAACCCAACCAACCCAACTCAACCCAACTCAACCCAACCAACCCAACCCATCTAACCCAACCCAACCCAACCCATGGTTGTATCACCACCCCATGGTCCCACCACCCATCCCATGGTCCCACCACTGATCTCATCATGTCCAGGAGATACGCTGGGGGCACTCCAACCCAACCCATCTAGCCCAACCCAACCCAACTCAACCATCTCATGGTCCCATCACCATCCCATGGTTCCACCACCCATCTCATGGTCCCACCACCCATTCCCTGGTCTCACCACAGATCCCATGACCCCGCCACTGATCCCATGGTCCCACCACTGACCCCAAAACCCACCCCAACCCACCCCAACCCAACCCAACCCAATCAACCCAACCCAACTCAACCTAACTCAACCCAACCAACCCAACCCAACCAAACCCAACCCACGGTCCCACCACCCATCCCATGGTCCCACCACTGATGTCCTGACCCATGTCCAGGTGATGCGCTGGGAGGGCTCCAACCCAACCCAACCCAACTTAACCATCCCATGGTCCCATCACCACCCCATGGTCCCATCACCACCCCATGACCCACCAGCACCCCATGGTCCCACCACCCATCCCATGACCCATCATCCATCCCATGGTCCCACCACCCATCCCATGACCCATCACCCATGCTATGGTCCCATCACCCACCCCATGGTCCCATCACCACCCCATGACCCATCATCCATTCCATGGTCCCACCACCATCTCGTGGTCCCACCTCACGCCCAGGTGATGCGCTGTGAGGGCTCCATGGCCACCACCAGCTTCAGGGGTGCCAGGCAGATCTACACCCACATCATCGAGGACATCAGCACCTAGGGGACCTGTGGTGGTGGCATCTGGAGGGATGTGGGGGTGGTGGCCACCATGATGTTGTGGAGATGGGGACATTAAGAGACACCTGGGGACATCTGGAGGGACATAGGGATGGTGGCCACCACGGTGTTGTGGAGATGGGGACATCAGGGGACACCTGGGAACACATGGTGGCATCTGGAAGGACGTGGGGATGGTGGCCACCATGATCTTGGGGAGATGGGGACACGAGGGGACACATGGTGGTGGCTGGTGGGACGTGGGGATGGTGGCCACCATGATCTTGTGGAGATGGGGACATCAGGAGACACCTGGGGACATCTGGAGAGACATGAGCATGGTGGCCACCACATCACCATGGAGATGGGGACATCAGGGGACACTTGGTGGTGGTATCTGGAGGGACATGGGGATGGTGGCCACCACATCACCATGGAGATGGGGACACCAGGGGACACGTGGTGGCATCTGGAGGGACGTGGGGACGGTGGCCACCATGATCTTGTGGAGATGGGGACAGCTGGGAACACATGGTGGTGGCATCAGGAGGGACGTGGGGATGGTGGCCACCACAACATCATGGACATGGGGACATCAGGAGACACGTGGTGGCATCTGGAGGGACGTGGGGACGGTGGCCACCATGATGTTTTGGAGATGGGGACATCAGGGGACACGTGGTGATGGCTGGAAGGATGTGGGGACGGTGGCCACCATGATCTTGTGGAAATGGGGACATCAGGGGAATCAGGAGACACGTGGTGGTGGCATCAGGAGGGACGTGGGGATGATGGCCACCACATCACCATGGAGATGGGGACATTCTGGGGACATCAGAGACATCAGGGGATATGTGGTGGCATCAGGAGGGACGTGGGGATGATGGCCACCATGTTGTTGTGGAGATGGGGACATTCTGGGGACACCGTGGGGATGTTGCTGCCGCCACCACAGCCTCGTGCAGCTGCAGGGACCGGGGGACGTCCCCTGGGCTCGGTCACCCGAGGGACGCGGGGACATCGGGGAGTGGACACAGCCGGACCTGGGGCCACCCTCACCCCCTGTCCCCACGGCCAGCGGGGACCCGATGTTCCCAAGGCCACCCTCACCCGGTGTCCCCAAGGCCACCCTCACTCAGTGTCCCCAAGGTCACCAGTGACTCAGTGTCCCCAGAGCCACTGTCACCTTGATGTCCCCTCCTGGTGCCACCATGGCCACAATGTCCCCAAGGCCACCATTTACTCAATGTCCCCTCCTGGTGCCACCATCGTCCTGATGTCCCCAAGGCCACCATCACTGACCCGATGTCCCCACAGTCGCTGTCACCCCGATGTCACCCTTGGCTTTGTGTCACTCTCTGGTGCCACCAATGTCCTGATGTCCCCAAGGCCACCATTGTCACCTCAGTGTCACCGCTGCTCTCGTGTCCTCTTCCGGTGCCACCATGGCCTCAGTGTCCCCAAGGCCACCACTGCCCTGATGTCCCCAAGGCCACCATCATCTCAATGTCCCCACAGTCGCTGTCACCCCGATGTCACCCTTGGCTTTGTGTCACTCTCTGGTGCCACCATGGCCTCAGTGTCCCCAAGGCCACCATCACTCAATGTCCCCAAGGCCTTGTGTCACCTTCTGGTGCCACCATCGCCTCAGTGTCCCCAAGGCCACCATTGCCCCGATGTCCCCAGGGCCACCATCACTCAATGTCCCCAAGGCCTTGTGTCCCCTCCTGGTGCTACCATGGCCCTGATGTCCCCAAGGCCACCACTGACCCAATGTCCCCTCCTGGTGCCACCATTATCCCAATGTCCCCAAGGTCACTGTCACCCTGATGTCCCCAAGGCCACCATTGTCACTTCACTGTCACCACTGCTCTCGTGTCCTCTTCAGGTGCCACCATCGCCTCAGTGTCCCCAAGGCCACCAATGCCCCGATGTCCCCAAGGCCGTGATGGCCCCGATGTCCCCTCCCGGTGTCACCGCTGTCCCCGTGTCCCCTCCCCCAGTGACCAAAATCCCATTTTTTCATCCATTTTTATTCATTGACTTTGTTGGGGACATTTGGGGACATTCTGGGGCCATTTGAGGACATTTGGGGCCATTTGGGGACATTTTGGGGACATTTGGGGACATTTGGGGACATTTTGGGGACATTCTGGGGCCATTTGAGGACATTTGGGGCCATTTGGGGACATTTTGGGGCCATTTGGGGACATTTTGGGGACATTTTGGAGCCCTCCCAGTTTGTCCCAGTTTGTCACTCACCGTACTGGAACGGTCTGGAGGCACCTGGGGGGGAGGGGAGGGGTCAGAGACCAGTATGGACCAGTACGGACCAGTATAAACCATTATGGACCAGTATGGACCAGTATGGACCAATATGGACCAGAATGGACCAGTATAAACCAGTACGGACCAGTACGGACCAGTATAGACCAGTATGAACCAGTACAGACCAGTATGGACCAGTATGGACCAGTACGGACCAGGATAAACCAGTATAAACCACTATGGACCAGTATGGACCAGTATGGACCAGTACAGACCCTCCCTCCCAGTATAAACCACTATCCTCAGTTTGTCCCAATCCCTCCCAGTATAACCCAGTCCCTCCCAGTTAATCCCAGTTTATCCCAGTAACCCCAAAACCATCCCAGTTCAGACCAGTTTGTCCCAGTTCCTCCCAGTAACCCCCCAATTCCCTCCCAGTGCCCTCCCAGTATAAACCAGTACCCCCCAGTCCCACCCAGCCCATCCCAGTTCCTCCCAGTTCAATCCCAGTTCCCTCCCAGTCAATCCCAGTTCCCTCCCAGTATAAACCAGTCCCTCCCAGTTCATCCCAGTCCATCCCAGTTCCTCCCAGTTCATCCCAGTCCCTCCCAGTATAACCCAGTTCCATCCCAGTCCATCCCTGTTCAATCCCAGTCCATCCCTGTTCAATCCCAGTCCCTTCCCAGTTCCCCCGTCTCCCCCAGTCCCTCCCAGTTCCCTCCCAGTATAAACCAGTATCTCCCAGTCCCTCCCAGTCCTTCCCAGTTCCCTTCCAGTCCATCCCAGTGCCTCCCAGTATAAACCAGTTCCTCCCAGTATCACCAGTGCCCGCAGCCGCTCTCGCTCCATTCCATGACCTTTGAGGGAACTGGGAGGGACTGGGATAAACTGGGAGGGACTGGGATAAACTGGGACGGAATTGAGGGATACTGGGAGGAGGGAATGGGACAGACTGGGACAAACTGGGGGATACTGGGAGGGAACTGGGAAGGGATTGGGACAAACTGGGGGGGGACAGGAGGGGAACTGGGACAAACTGGGAGGGACTGGGAGTTACTGGGAATGTACTGGGATGAACTGGGGAGTTACTGGAACGGACTGGGGAGTACTAGGGGTTACTGGGATGAACTGGGAGTTACTGGGATGGACTGGGAAGTTACTGCAGGGTTACTGGGAGTTACTGGGGAGTTACTGGGAGTTACTGGGATGAACTGGGATGAACTGGGATGAACTGGGGCCCCACGCACCTTCCCAGAGCAGCCGCTGGAACTGGAAATGGGGGGGGAACTGGGAGGAGGCGGGGCCAAGGGAGGGGGCGGGGCCAAGGAAAGAAGGGGCGTGGTCATAGAAGGGGCGGGGGCAGAGCTGAGGAGGGGCCGGGGAGGGACTGGGACAAACTGGGACAAACTGGGCATACTGGGATGGACTGGGAGGGACTGGGACATACTGGGAGCGGACTGGGGCAAACTCGGACATACTGGAAGTGATACTGGGATGAACTGGGAGGGACTGGGATGGACTGGGAGTGATACTGGGATGGACTGGTCTGTAGTGGGATGGGCTGGGAGATACTGGGAGGCACTGGGGCAAACTGGGATGTACTGGGAGCGATACTGGGATGGACGGAGAGGCACTGGAGGGTTAAAGGGGCTGTTCCCGCCTCCGCCGCCTCCCATTGGCTGACGCTCCCGCCCGTCACTTGCTGAGACCAATCAGCGCCCGGGAATACGACCCTGGGGCGGGGCCTGGAGGCGGTGCCATTTTAGAAACTTTTAGCCTTCAACTCCCGTCATGCACCGCAACCCTACAGACGCCTAACGGAGCCGGGCCTACAGCTCCCGTCATGCCCCGCGCTCCCCACAGCGCCCGTTATAGCCTTCCCGTGCCCCATTGGCGCCCCCAGACCCTGCGGGACCCTCGGCTGCCCCCCAGAGCTCACCCGGGACCCCCAAACGCCTCCTGGGACCCCCAAATGCCCCAGGGCACGCAGAGGCCTTCTAGCACCGCTTTCGGGCTTACATCTCCCGTCATCCCCCGCGGCCACAGAGCCCCCTCATGGCCGAGTTCCGGCCCTGCCACTCCCGTTCACGTCCCGCGCCCCACGGAGACCGCTCAGAGCCCCCCCAGGTGCCCTCCAAGGGCGCCCCGAGGCCACAGGGTCCTCTCAGGTCCCCTCCCGGATCCTCGAGCGCTCGTCACAGGCAGTTCTGGGACTACAGCTCCCATCGTGCCCCGTGGCTCCATTAAGCACCATTAAAGCAGGGCCTCTATCCCCCATGATGCCCCGCGACCTGATTAAAACAAAGCCTTCATCTCCTGTGATGCACCGGGGCTCTAATAAAGCAGCGCCTACATCTCCCATCATCCTCCGGGCCCCATAGATCCCTATTGTATCCGTGCATACAACTCCCATCATTCCCTGAGCCCTATAGAGCTCTATTACACCGTGCGTACAACTCCCATGATCCCCCTCACTCCATAGAGCCCCCTTATACACAGGCCTCCAACTCCCATCATGCCCTGTGCTCCATAGAGCTCATTATACCCACGCCTCCAACTCCCATCATCCCCTGAGCCCTATAGAGCTCTATTATACCCGCGCAAACAAATCCCATGATCCCCCGCGCCCCACAGAGTCCCATCTGTACGGCGTTTACATCTCCCATCAACCCGTACGCCATAGATCTCTATTATATCCACGCCTACAACTCCCATCATCCTCCACGCCCCGTTGAGCCCCATTATACACAGGCCTCCAACTCCCATCACCCCCCGCGCCCCACAGATCGCCGTTAATTCCCTCCCACACCCCAAAAACCCCCCAAAATGAGGAAAAAACCCCAAATTTCTTTGACCACCAACACTCAGACACCTCCGAGCTCCCAAATCCTTTAATATTCACAATTTCCCCCTGTTTAACCCCTCCCTCCCATCGAGTTCAGCTCAGCGGGTTTGACTGAGCTCCGTCTCCTCCACTGGGGGTTTTTGAGGGGATTTTGGGGTTTTTGGGGGGGTTTTTGGGGTCCCTCAGAGCAGGGCCCGGCCCCGCTGGGTGGGCAGGACCCCGAATCTCCGTTTCAGGGCCAGGCGGTGCCGCGAGAATTTGTCATCGGGGGAGAAGCGGGCGGGGTGGGCCGAGCGTGTGGGGAGCCCGGCCGGGGACACTTTCTGAGGGGAAAATTACACAGAATCCTATAAAATCCCACAAAATCCTACAAATTATCCCAAATCCCCCCTCAGGACAAGCAAACTCCCCAAAATTCCCCCAAAATCCTTAAAATTCCCCCCCCCCCCCCCCAATTCCTCTCCTCAGGACACACGAAATTTCCCGCCAAATTCCCCCCTCAGGACACCCCAAAATTCCTCCAAAATCCCAAAGCTGGCACCTCAGGACACTCAAAATCCCACAAATTCCCCCCAAAATGCCCCAAATTCCCCCTCAGGATCCCCAAAATCCCACAAATTCCCCCAAAATTCCCCCCTCAGGACATCTAAGATCCCTCAAATTCCCCCAAAATCTCCAAATTCCCCCAAATTCACCCTAAATTTCCCCCTCAGGACACCCAAAATCTCCCAAAATGCCCCAAATTTCCCCCAAATGCCCCAATTTCCCCCAAATCTCCCAAATTTTCCCCTCAGGATCCCACAAAATGCCCCAAAATCCACAAATTCCCCCTCAGGACACCCAAAACCCCTCAAAATGCCCCAAAATTCCCACTCAGGATGCCCAAAATCCTCCAAATTCCCCCAAAATCCCTCAAAATGCCCCAAATTCCTCCCCAAATTCTCTAAATTCCCTCAAATTCCCCCTGTACAACAAAAATCCTCCAAATTTCTCCCCCAAATTCCTCCAAAAATCCCCAAATTTCCCCTCAGGACACCCAAAATCCACAAAAATCTCCCCAAAATTCCCCAAATTCCCCCAAAATCCCCTCTAAGGACACCTAAAATCCCCCAAAATGCCCCAAATCCCCCAATTTCCCCCAAGTCTCCCAAACTCCCCCCTCAGGACACCCAAATTCCCCAAAAATGCCCCAAATTCCCCCTCCGGACACCTAAAATCCCCCAAATTCCACCCAAAATCTCCAAATTTTCCCAAATTCCCCTCAGGAGAACAAAAATGCCACAATTTCCTTTCAAATTCCCTAAATTCCCCCTCAGGACACCCAAATTCCACCCAAATCCTCCAAAATACCCCAAATTCCCCAAAATTCCCTCTCAGAATACTCAAATTCTCCCAAATCCCCTCGAATTCGCCTCTCAGGACACCCCAAAATCCAAAAAAAAATCTCCACAAGATCCCCCAAATTTTCTCAAAATCCCCCAAATTCCCCCAAAATTCTCTAAATTCCCTCAAATTCCCCCTCAGGACATCAAAAATCCTCCAAAATTCCCAGATTCTCCCCCAAATTCCTCCAAAATCCCCCAAATTCCCCCTCAGGACACCCCAAAATCTCCAAATCTCCCAAAATTCCTCAAATTACCCTCAGGACACCTAAAATCCACAAAAATCTCCCCAAAATTCCACCAAATTCTGCCCTCAGGACACCCAAAATCTCCCCAAATGCCCCAAATTCCCCCAAATGCCCAATTTCCCCAAAATCTCCCAAATTTCCCCCTCAGCATCCCCCAAAATCCACAAACTGCCCCTCAGGACACCCAAAATCCCCCAATTTCCCTCAAATTACTTCCAAACTTTCACAAATTCCCTCAAAACCCTCGAAATTTCTCCCCAAATCCCTCAAAATCTCCAAACTGCCCCAAAATCTCCCAAATTCCCCCTCAGGCTCCCCCAAATTGCCCCAAAATCCACAAACTGCCCCTCAGGACACCCAAAATCCCACAAATTCCCCCAAAATTCCCCAAATTCCCCCTCAGGAAACCAAAAATTCCCCAGATTTCCCCCAATTTCCCTCGAAAATCCACATTCAGGACACCCAAAATGTCTCAATTTCCCCCAAAATCCGCAAATTCGCCCCTCTGGACACCCAAACCCCCCAAAATGCCTCAAAAATCCCCCAAATTCCCTCCAAAATCCTTCAAATTCCCCCAAAATTCCCCAAATTTGCCCTTCAGGGCACTCAACTTCCTCCAAGTTCCTTCCCCCAAATTCCCTCAAAATCCCCCCTCAGGACACCCAAAATCCTCCAAATTTCCCCCAAATCCCCCAATGTCCCCCTCAGAACACCATCCTCCAAAATCCCTCAAAATTCCCTCTCAGAACACCCAAATTCTGCCAAATTCTGCAAAGTCCCCCTCAGAACACCCAAACTCCCCCAAATTCCTCCCAAACTTCCACAAATTCCCTCAAAATCCTCAAAATTTCTCCCCAGATCCCCCAAATCCCTCAAAATTCCCCCAAATTCCCCCTCAGGACACCCAAATTCCACCCAAAATTCCCCCTCAGGAAACCCAAAATCCCCAAAATTCCCCAAAATAACCCAAATTCCCCCATCAGGACAACAAAAATCCCCCAAATTCCTCTCAAATCCCCCAAAATTCCCTCTCAGAACCCCAAAATTCTCCCAAATTCCCCCCTCAGGACACCTAAAATCCCTCAAACTCCCCAAAGTCCCCAAAATCCCCCCAAACTCCCCCTCAGAACACTAAAAATAGCCCAAATTCTCCCTCAGAACACTCAAACTCCCAAAAATGCCCCAAATTTCCCCCTCAGGATGCCCAAATTCCCCCCAAAATCCCCCAAATTCCCATAAACTCCACCAAATTTCCCTAAAATTCCCCAATTTCCCCAAAATTTCCCAAATTCCCTCCTCAGGACAACCTAAATCCCACTAAAAAACCCCTTAGGACACCCAAAATTCCCTCAAATTCCCCCCAAAATTCCCCCCCAGGATGCCCCCAATCCCCCAAATTCTCCCAAAATGCCCCAAATTCTTCCCCAAATTCCCCCTCAAGACATCCAAACTCCCCCAAAATCCCCCTCAGGACACCCAAAGTCCCTCAAATTCCACAAAATCCCCCCAAATTCCCCCTCAGGACACGCCAAAACCCCTCAAAATCCTCCAAGACCCTCCCAAATTCCCTCAAATTCCCCAAATCCCCCGAATTATCCCTCGGGACACCCCAAATTCCCCCCCCAAAATCCTCCAAATTTCCTCCTCAGGACACCCGAATTCCCAAGAATTCCCCCCAAATTCCCCCAAAATTCCCCTCTCAGAAAACCCAAACTTCCCCAAAATGCCTCAAATTCCCCCAAATCCCCCCTCAGGACACCCCAAATCCCCCAAATTCTCCAAAATCCCCAAATTCCCCTTTGGGACACGAAAATCCCCCAGATTCCCATTTTTGACCCCCAACTTCCCACCTGATCACCCAAATTCCTATTTTTAGTCCCAAACTTTCCCTTCATTGACAAAAATTCTCCTTTTTTAGTCCCCAATTTCCCTTTCTGGCCCCAAATTCCCCTTCTTTGGTCCAATTTTTCCCTTTTTTAGACTAAAATTCCCCTTTTTTAGATCCAGACTTCTCACCTGAGCACCCAAATTCCCCTTTTAGGCCCAAATTCTCCTTTTTTGGTACAAATTTCCCTTTTTTGGACCCAAATTCTCCATTTTCAGCCCAAATTCTCCATTTTTGGCCCCAAATTCTCCATTTTTGAACCCAAATTTCCCTTTTTAGTCCCAAATTTCCCTTTTTTGGACCCAAATTCCCCCTTTTTTTGTTACAAATTTCTCATTTTCGGACCCAAATCCTCCCTTTATTCAACCCAAGTTCTCCATTTTTGAACCCAATTTTCCCCTTTTTAGTCCCAAATTCTCTCTTTCTAGTCCCCATTTCCCCCTTTTCAGTCCCGAATTCCCATTTTTTATTCCCAAATTTCCCCTTTTTCTAACAAATTTCCCCTTTTCGCCTCACAACTCACATCCCTATTGTTATGAACAAAAATTCTGTTGATTTTTTTCTGTGAGAAAAAGGTTACCACTGTTGCTGCAGGGGTTCTGCCTGTGTTATGGTAATTACGGGTCGTTGTTGTTAATGGTTGTTTTTGTATCAGTAAAAGCCCTGGCTGGGGCAAGTTGATGGCCCTTCTCTGAGACAGTGAAGGGTGGGGTACCTCCTGAACAGTGAGGAGAAGAGACTTTGGAGGGGAGGGATATGCAAAATAACTCCAAGGACCAGCATGCTGTGTGGGACCCCTGCTCCGAATGCACTGAGAAAACCCCAAAAAAAACGAGCCACCTAAGAGTTGAGAGATTGGAGTGATATCTGGATGAGAGGAGCGGAGTGCTGGGCCTGCAGAGATGCTGAAAACCTTCGTTGTTCCTCACCCTGTGTTCGAGAGCCCCCGGGCCAGGTCTGGGAGGAAGCAAGACTGAGACCAATTCAACATTGGAGGGTCTTGATGCCCTAAAGGCTCCCACGAGGACCGGACCCCCAGCTCTGCCCTTAGTGACAAAGCTGCACATGTCATCCTCCTCCTCTGAGACACCCTGGGAGAGGCAGCGGGAGACTGCAGCCCCGCGGAGCTGCCCAGTCCTGAGCTGATCACTTATAATAAAGGCATTAAAAGGAGAAAAAGTCTCCTGGCCCTATTTATTTCAGCTGGGGTGCTCGTCCAGGATAGCCACGCCGAAAGAGGACACCAGGACTGGCCATCTTGGACCTCCAGGACAGCTGGCTACCAGGACCAGAGGGATCGGCTCAGGAGCAACGATGCAGAGGAGCACCGGAGCACCGGACTGGTGAGAAATCCGGTGGCGGGATTGGGAGACGTGCACATGTGTGTGTGAGTGAGACGAGGCCGGCAGCCAGACCCTCAACCTGAGAGTGGACCCCTAAGTACCGCGTTTCTGAGCTTTCGAGAGAAAGCCAGCTGGGAACAGGGGCGGTGCTTGGAACTAGTGTGAGTGAGTCGTCTCCTAAGGGGGGAAAAGGGCCCCCCCCCTCCGGGCGTGCAGAGGCAATATTTGTATGAGTGGCACGCACCCAAAGTAAGTCCTGACAGAGGGAAGTCAGGCAGATTTGTAAGTCCCGAGAAGGATTCGGGTAGCTCACAAGTGCTGCAGGCAAAGTAAGTCCTGACAAAGGAGTCAGGCACAAACCCCAGCGAAGGAAGCTGCGGTTTGCTTTTAAGTCCTGATACGGTGAAGCCTAAGAATTGGCAGGTTAGGCAAACTAAAAATCAGGCAGTTGTTTTTCCTGACTGAGGGAGTCAGGCACGACCCGGATTCTTAGGCCGAGGTTTCGTGTATTCAAGTCCTGATAGATGTAAGACCTGATGTTGGGAAAGTTGGGCAATCAGGAGATCGGGCAGTTGGTTCAGTATAAAGTCCTGAGCATCAGGCAGAAATTTGAAGTTTGGTGGAGGAGGCTGAAGCTCCTCAGAGGAGTTTTTTTTGAAATTACCTGTCAGTAGAGGCACCTTTGGAATTTTTTGCTATTGAGATCTGAAAAATGGGAGGGTGTAATAGTAAAAAGACCGGCAAGAGGCTGAGGTATATACATCCCAATAGTCCCTTAGGAGAACTGTTAGTAAAATGGAATTCTACAGAGGCCATGGAGGGATTAGATAAAGTGAAAATGATCCACTACTGTGTAGAAGTCTGGCTAGAATTAGAGTTGCAAGGAGGATGGCCTTGGTGTGGGACAAAGGATAAGTGGATGTGCCAACAACTAAATAATTATCTGACAGCTCGAGGGGATATTGATCCTGAGCAATTACTGTATGTATCTTGCTGGGTAAAGAGCGCTGTTGAAGATGAAGAAGGTGCAAATTTGTAAGGTACAGAGGAAGAAAGAGGGGAATGAAGGAGGGGATGATAGGACTAGTAAAAGATGGAACCCCCTGGATTATTTGCCTCCTTCTCCCCCTCCACCTTATAATCCTTTTCTTCAAGCACCTCAAATGGCAGGTCCGGTTCTTCCCCCGGCTGCCATCTCATTACCACCTGCTCAAATTCCTCCTTCTACCTCTTCAGCTTCCCCTATGATAAACTCAGTATCTCCTCCAGCAACCACTCCCTCACCACCCCCTTCAGCTCCTCCAGTTCCTTCTGCATCACCACAAGTGCCTACTCCACCTGCTGCATTCTCCACCCCTTCTCCAGCTCCACTTAATATCCACACTCAGGCTCTTCTCCCCCTCCTATTGCTGTCCCTTTACCTCCTCCTAGTTGGGACACAAATGCCGCCTCACCCAGTAAACAGCTATCAGCAAATACACCTGCTGATGTGCAGAAAGTTCAGGGTAACCCAGATATCCCTCAAACTAGTTTGGCATCTGAAGATGGGCCTTACTGTAGCACCAGATCCAAGACCTCCAAGGCAGAGAGACTCTTTCCCCTCAGAGAGGTTCCTATGGGAGGAGTAGCGGGAGGTGTTGGCTTTGTGAATGCTCCCCTAACTGCTTCTGAGGTGAGAGGATTCAAGAAAGAGTTGGGACATTTAGTTGAGGACCCAGTGGGCATAGCCAACCAAGTGGATCAATTTCTAGGTCCAAATATCTACACTTGGGGGGAGATGAATTCCATCCTGAGTATATTATTTTCCCCAGAAGAGGTCCAGATGATAAGGGCGGCTGGCATAAGAATTTGGGAGAAAGATAACAGTCCAGGACCCCAGGTGCCAACAGGTGAATAGAAATTGCCACTAATGGATCCCAGCTGGAACCCTAATCAGGAGGAGGGGAGGAAGGCCATGAGGGAATATAGGTCTTTGATAATTCGGGGGATCAAAGAGTCAGTTCCCAAAGGAACTAACACCCAATTGGCATTTGAGGGTGCACAAGAGAAGGATGAAGCTCCTTCTGCCTGGCTTAACCGCCTAAAGCAGAACTTCCAGTTGTACTCTAGAATAGACCCAGACACCCTAGAAGGTCAAATGCTACTAAAAGTCCAATTTGTTACCAAATCTTGGCCTGATATAAGGAGAAAATTGGAAAAGATGAAAGATTGGCAAGAGAAGGACATTAATGAGTTATTAAGAGAGGCATTGAAGGTGTATTTAAGGAGGGAGGAAGAAAAAGCAAAGGCCAAGGCTAAGATCATGGTTGCTGTAGCTATAGAAAGTGCAGGGTGGGAGGGTCCACCACCAGGAGAAGGCAAGGATAGGTCAGTACTGTCAGGTACAAGAGGGATGGAGAGACCTCAAGGCTCTTTGAGAGAACGACATTGCTCTTACTGTGGAGAGGCAGGACACATCAGGAGGTTTTGTAGAAAGCTCAGTCTCGATGCGGCAATAGCCAGGGAACAAGATAATTTAGGGAAGATCCTTAGAGGTGACAATTAGAGGGTCAGGGGCTTTACACTTTAGGGCACCTGATGCAACATCTAGAAGAGCCCTTGGTAAACTTTGAGGTGGGACCCCTAAATGAAGAATTAGAATTTTTTGACTAGATACAGGAGCAGATAAGTCCTTTCTCAACAAGGTAACATCTGAAGTTAGACAAAAACAGCTAAGTAGAAAGGATATCCAATAGCACCAAAACTGGCCAGTAACACTAAACTTGTAATAAGTGATGTGAAAGTAAAAGGTACCTTATTGTTTTCTTGCTGTGTGTGTGAGAGTGAGTCACAAGCAAAGTCAGCCTCAACTTCCCGGGCTGGTGGGAAGGGGGCAGTAGAAGTGTGTGTGACCTGCAAACCAGGCTTGTGTCCCCTGGGAAGGTGGGGGCTGTGGCTAAAGTGTGTGTGTGACCTGCAAACCAGACTAGTGCTCCCCAGATGTGTGAGGGAGCCGTAGCTGTGAGAGCGTGAGTGACACGCAGAGAGCCTCACAGGTGAATGTGCACCAGAGGCAACCAGAGTCAGGGCCCTTCCAAGAGGCCCAGAGATACTGAGACCTGTGGGCCAACCCCAAGTTGAGGGGGGGCTACAGGGACCCGTGATTTTCTAGCAATAATGATCCAGTTTGTGTCTTGAGGGTGTGAAGGAATGTGTGATAGTGAATGAGAAATAAAAGACAGTGAATATAGACGAATTAGAATAGAGGTAATGTAGATTGTGCATTACAAGTTTTACCACATCTCCTTAGAGGGGAGAGTATTGTGTAGAAGAATGGTGTAAGAAAAAAAAATTAAAAATTTAAGTGTAAGGGGTTGAAAGAAAAGTAGTATTTAAGCTGTAAGTGAAAGTAAGAAACAGAAGAAAGAGATAAATAAATAAGATCTTGAAAACAGAACAGAAAACCAGTGAATTAAATACACAGAAAAATAAGAGAATAAAAGCACTCTGGGAGTTAAGTTAGCTAACCGAAATACAACTCCCTGCAAAATTCAGAGTGTGCAGAAGTTGGTAAGAGAAACATACAAGCTATGGAGAGGTTAACCAATAACATTAAACCGAGAAACTGAGTTTTGATAAAATCATAAAATAGCAGACCATCAATGCTTATGTTTGAAAGCCTGTTTCAGGTACTCTTCATTACTAATTCGACTGTGCAGACCAAAAGAAAGAGGTTGGACTCACATCACTCTCACCTCCTGGCATTGGACCAGGATTCAGCATCAGTTTTTTTCCCTCTGGCATTCTGGCATTGGACTGGACTCCACCCCATTCTCCCTCTGGCACTGGACCGGACTCCACCCCATTCTCCTTCTGGCATTGGGCCAGACTCCAGTTTTTCCTTCTGGCATTGGGCCAGAGTCCACACCACTCTCACCCCCGGGCACTGGATAAGGATTCAACCACATCACAAGTTAATTCAGCTGAGTATACTGTGACTTAAAGTTGACTCTCAGAAGGAAGAGTCAAAAAGACTGAACTGTATGGGAAAATAATTGGTATCAGAGTTCTAACATTGCTTAAAATGTTTCAAGATGATTCTGTGTAAACTATGTTGGTAAAAAATTTAAGACTGTGAATAAGTAATTATGGTTAAGTTCCCAAGTTAATTCTAAAGACTCCAGGTTAATCCTCTACAGAACACTCCCCTGGGAGGGGAAACCAAAATTGGTAGGGAACAGACCAAGAGAGGTTTAACCAGAGAAGCAGGCAGAAGGGACTCTAAAGAGCTTGGAAGCTTCTCTTCAGTAAAATTCCCCAAGAGGCAAGGCCAGGTGGGCAGGCTGTGCAAGATGACCCATACCGGACTCTTGGGAAGGGTAGTACTGATGGCTCTGATTGCTGGTGGTGCTCTGGGGAGCCCAGCTGAGCTGTGCAGTGAATGCTACCAACCCCTCTGTGAGGAGGAAGTGAGCTCCTTGTCCAACAGAGTCCACATCAGTTCTAACCCTGATTGTGTTAACCTCTCCCAATTGGTCCTTTATCAGAAAAATAAGAGAGTGTATTGGAGAGCATACAATACTGCCACTTTTAGGCAGCCACTCCTAGGAGAGTGCCCTATAGGGGAAGCCTGGTTGTGCTTTGAATGTGATGCTGCTGAAACAAGCTCAGTAGATCTAGTAAAAAGCAAAGAAATGGTGAAAATGGTAAGAAAAATTGTTTGTAACAAGTATTTAGCAGTGGAGTATTCAGCCACCCAGTGGATCCCAAGAGATCCAAACAAATTAGAGTCTGTTGAAAAAAAAAGAAAGAGACAAGTGTGATCACCAAGAAGTTTATGAATGTCATGAGTGTACTGAAAAAGAGATAAACCCCTTTTGGAAAATGAAAGAACTGTGTATATGTTGGGAATGCCCAACAGAAGCTGAAAACACATTTCAGGGGAGCTCAAAACCCCAAGGTTTAGTCTCTGATAACACAGCACACACAAAATTGTCAGGTCTGGCAGATGCACCGCTAGAATGATAAAACCAATTTTCTTATTATTACCCAAAGAAACTGGATCAAGTTTAGGAGTTCCTATATATAATGATTTGGGAGAAATTAAACAGATTAAGCAAAGTGAAATAGAAATTGAGGAAATTCAAAATTGTAAAGGACACGTTCAGACCCCAATATTTATGTTAAACAAAGTCATCAGGCTCCAGGCAGTATTAAAAATAAAGAATGCAATTATTAGAAACATTTCAAATGAAATAAAAAATTAGCATGTGTAAATAATCAAGAACAAACTCCTACACTTGATTCCAGTTGGTGGGAGAACCTGGAGATTTTCAAAAAGGATGTATGGGAAAAGGTAGTTTTTCTCACTGTGTGTATACTTGGAGGATTGCTCTTTTTACTATGCTTATTTATCTGTTTCATTAAAATAGTATTTGCAGTGCAGACCAACCTAAGGAAACCAAGGAAAGTAACAAAGTTAAGTAACCATGATTACCAAAGTGCAGAAGAAATTTATAGTCAATTTGAAAAATTAAATATGAAGCCCATGAGTCCAAAATTGTAAGTTGATGCGAGCTTAAACTTTAAGCTCAATCAAAGAAAAAGAGGGGGGACTGTTATAAACAAAAACTTCTGGTAATTTATTTTTGTGAGAAAAAAGTTACCACTGTATGCTGCTGGGCTGCTGCTTGTGTTATGGTAATTACGGGTCGTTGTTGTTAATAGTTGTTTTGGTATCAGTAAAAGCCCTGGCTGGGGTGAGTTAATGGCCCTTGTCTGAGACAGTGAAGGATGGGGTACCTCCGGAACAGTGAGGAGAAGAGATTTTGGAGGGGAGGGATATGCAAAATAACTCTAAGGACCAGCATGCTGTGTGGGACCCCTATTCCAAATGCACGGAGAAAACCCCAAAAACAACGAGCCACCTAAGAGTTGAGAGATTGGAGTGATGTCTGGACAAGAGGAGCAGAGTGCTGGGCCTGCAGAGATGCTGAACACCTTCGGAGTCCCTCTTGCCCTGAGCACGGGAGTTGTCCCTGGCACTGAGGGCCGGCTAAGACAGCCAGCAAAAGTAACATCGGGAGGGATCACCACGCCCTAAAAGGCTCCCAGAAGGACCTGATCCCCAGCTCTGCCCCTAATGGATAAAGCTGCGCATATCCTCCTCCTTGGAGTCGCCCTGGGAGAGACTACGGGAAGCTGCAGACCCGTCCACACTGCCCAATCCTGAGCTGATCACTTATAATAAAGGCATTAAAAAGGAGCAGAAGTCTCCTGGCCCTGTTTATTTCATATAAGGTGTGAATTCAGTTCACAGCATGACAGCATATGAATTACCAAGTGCCATGGCCAGCCCATACAGCTAACAGTGTTATAAATAAGAAGCTTGACTAGGCCAATATTCAAACAGCAATCAATTTATTATTTAATATGGTAAAGTATGAGCAATACAGCACTGGGTACAATGGAGGAAGTTTTCCCTCCAACTGCACACTGATAGTTGAGGCTTACAGGTATTTATAAGGGTACTCATCAGGTTTTTCAGCAGTTTCTATTTCCAATTTTTTTTACTCATCAGCAATTTTTATTCCACATTATTACATCACAATTGTGATTTTAATTTCTCAGGATGTATTCTCAAAGGAGTATCCCCAGATGGTGGTGGTGCATTTTCCGAAAGAAGAAATACAAATCCCATCTGGTGGGGTCCAGCTCCCCAGATGTGTGTCCACCTTTTAATTGCTGAGACTATAAATCTAATAACAGTGATGTCTTGCTTACTTTTGGTCTAAGCCATAAATCCTTGAGGTGATGTTCATCTTCCTTTCTCAAGCTGTTTTTCTCTGCTTCAATGAGGTGTGAGATAAGCATATTTCCTTTATATGTATTCCAAAGCTACAGTTTCCAGGATACAAGTAATATTCTAAAATTATACTTCAAAAGGTTATTATTGCAAAGCATTTTATGGATTAAATGCAGGCAAAAAGCAACATCCTTAACACCTTAATTCCAATGCTCCTAAATCAACCAGGGTTAATTGCAAACAAAAGATAGGTTCAAAGGCCTTTTTCCATGCTTTATTTTCCTCAGTTATTATTAGAATTCACAGCTCTCCCATTGTCGGGGTCCACACATCTCGCATTCACAAATGCACATATTGCCTGTTTGTACCTGACATGAAATACAGCTTTGCATCTCACAGAGGCCACTTTGGGGTCCCTTAAAACATTTCTGGGGAACATTTGGGGCAGTTTTGGGTCTGGTGAGAGAATTCAGAGTGAACTTGAGGGTCTGGAGGACACTTGGATGAGCCAGGTGGGAACTTGGAGGGGTACTCAGGGATTCTGAGGGACAGTTCAGGGTCCGGGACAAAACTTGGGTGTCCAGGGGGGCCCTAGGAGGTCAGGGAGGGGAATTTGGGGCCCTTTAGGGTCCGGGTGGGCCCTTGGGGGACTCAAACGGGGCTCTCGGGGGCGCAGGAGGTGACGGGACTTTTAGGCGCGGGTATCAAACGGTTTAAAGAGGCCGCGGAGCATCATGGGAGTTCTGGGCGCAGCTGCACTGGCTCTCGGTGGGGCGCAGAGCATGATGGGAGCTGTAGTCCTGGAAGTGGCTCGAACACAATGTTTGGGGTCCAGGAAGGCTCTTGGGGGACACTTTTGTTTCCAAGCCGCGACTTGAGGTCCTTGGGGAAACTTAAACTGTTTGGGAGCGCTTGCCGGGAGCTTGGGGAGCTCTAACCGGGCTCTTTAGGGTGCAGGGCACGGCAGGAGTTTTAGGCATAGGACTGTGTTCTGAGGGGCCGTGGAGCTGTGGGGATGACAGGAAATGAATTCCCAGAAGTGGCTGTACCCGGCATCTGTGTGGTTCAGAGCACTCAAGGGGTCCGGGGACACTTTGAGGGGTCCCGAATGGGTGCTGAGGGAGCACGGAGGGATCCTGGAGGGTCTGGGGGAAAATTATGGGAAAGATGTGGGCGGATACCGGGATTCTACCGGGGCATGACGGGCGTTGTAGGCCCGGCTCCAATGAGGCTGTAACAGGCTGCGGGGCATGACGGGAGTTGTATGCAAAAATAAAATATGGCGCCCATCTAGGCACCAACCCCAGACTCGGATCCCTGGTGCTGATTGACTGCAACTGGTGATGGGCGGGAGCCTCGGCAAATGGGACGCGGTGGAGGCGGTAACAGCCTATTCACCCTCCTCCAGTCCCTCCCACTAGAGCTCAGTTCATTCCCAGTACAGACCAGTAAACCCTCAGTAAAGCCCAGTTCATCCCAAGTACAATCCAGTACAACCCCAGTGCCCCTCCAGTTCCTCCCAGTAGAGCCCAGTCCATCCCAATACACCCGAGTTGATTCCCAGTTGTTTCCAGTTCATCCCAGTGTCATCCACAGGATGCCCCAGTGTCCCCAATCTTCTCTGCAATAACCGCAGTGTCCCCGTTATGTCCCAGTATCCCCCAGTGTGACTCCCAGTATGTCCCAGTGTTTCCCACAGCATTCCCAGTGTTCCCCAGTATGTCCCAGTCCTCCCCAGTGTCACTCCCTGTATATCCCAGTGTCTCCCACAGCGTTCCCAGTGTTCCCCAGTATGTCCCAGTCCTCCCCAGTGTTTCCAAGGACAGTTTCATTTCTCACGGTGGCCGTGGCAGCCAAACCCAGCAGTGAGGTCAGTGCAGTGCCCATGGCCACAGCCCCTTGCAGGGCCCAGTGCAGCTTGGGCTGATGATCCACCCTCACAGCTGGCCCAGGGCAGCTCTGCAGTGCCTTTGGTGGCACCTGGGGCTGGCACACACCTGAGCAGTGTGTCTGTTTGCAGTGGGGAAACTCAGAAGTTTCAGATTGCTTCGAAAAATCCCAAAAAAGGGAAAACCCCTCTGAGGCTGGGTGCAGCCAGCTCTGCAAGCACAGCAGGGCCCAGGGCAATGAGGACAGACAGGATGGGGCTGGGCAATGTGGAGCAAGGTTGTCCACACTGGGTCAGAGCTCCAGGCACAGCTTCTGTGAGCAGGCCAGAGCTGCTGAGGAGAGACCCTGGGTCAAAATCAATCACAGAATGCTGCAATCACCTCTTCTCCAAGTAAAATAAAATAAAATAAAATAAAATACAATAAAATAAAATAAAATAAAATAAAATACAATAAAATAAAATAAAATAAAATAAAATAAAATAAAATAAAATAAAATAAAATAAAATAAAATAAAATAAAATAATCCTTTAAAATAGGAAAGTGTATTTTTTACAAGTCTTTGAAATATTTCTCTAACACTGGACTAGGAAAATTTTAATGACCCTCTCAGGGTTTTGGTGTTGTTTACATCAGACTCAGTCCCTGGGAGTGCCTTTAAAAAACTTCTCAACAACTCAAAATTAAATTGAAACTCCAAAGTTTCTTGAGGTTTAATGGGTCCCACATGAGGGACACAACTGACAAAGTGTCCCCAGGTTCCAGTTAGAGCAGAACACTGGAGGCAGTGATGACAGCTGGGGACAAACAAGGCCAAGGTGTCTCCGGTGCTGAGAAAAGATGGATGTGTTTCAGGAATGCCAAGGGCCAAGGCCTGAGCCCCAGCCCCTGGCCAGGCAGATCCTGTCCCTCCCTCCTTGCTCAGGGCTCTTGCTGGGATTGGCACTGGCATGTGGGGATGGGCAATGCCAAGGGCAGGAGCATGGGGCGACCCCTGCCAGGCTGCTGAGCTGGGACAAGGAGGCAATGAGGCCCCAGGCCTGCAAGGGTCACTTGTCCCCTCATTGCCTCAGGCCCAGGCCCAGCAGCCATGGCCAAAGTGCTGCCCAGGCTGGCTCTGGCAGGGCTGTCTTGCAGCTGCTGCCCATCCCTGCGCCCTGTGCAGCCCAGGCTGTGCCACGGTGTCCCTGCCCTGCACCTCTGTCCCTGCAGGCTGTCGGCATCCCCCGGCTGCCCCACCTGGCTGGGCCCTTCCTTTGCTGACAGCTCTGCCTCCTGCCTGCCTCTGCCTGCCCACACAAAGCCTGGGGCCAATACCAAAAGGGTTCATTTCATTTTTACCCTTCCTGTGGACTTTCAGTACAGGAACAAGGCATGCAGGGGCTGCTTTCCCAGCAAGGATGGTTGGAAGAGAAGAAGAAGACATCTGGCTCAAGGGTGCAGGGATAGAGAAAACAAGGACTGAATCTGGGAACTTGTGGTGGGTTTTATGGAAATGGATAAATTGTAATTCACATTTAGCAACTGTACATATGCAACACACTGGTAGAATTACAGGTCCGTGTAAGGTCAGGAGTTATCCCTCACTGGGATAGAGCTCTGGCGTGAATAAATAACACCCTCTGAAATATCAAATTAGTGTTAAGAAGCCTCTTCTGATATTTCAGAGTATGGTGACAGCGGGGCTTCACAGACCCAAGGAGTCAGCTGTGACACTGTGCAAACTCATGGAACAAAGGGTCCATTGTGACACAGCAGAATCCCTGGAACCAAAATCCATTTTGGCACATTGGGACCTAATTGAACCAATGGTCCATTGTGATACTGTGGATCCAAGGAAATCATTGTGACCCTGAGAAACCTCTTAGAACCAAGGGGCAATTGTGACACAGCAAGGCCTGGTGGAACCATGGGTCAATTGTGACACTGCAGAACCTCATGGAACCAAGGGGACCGTGTTCAACGGCGGAACCTCATGGAACAAAGGGTCCATGGTGACACTGCAGAACCAAGGAGACTGCTGCTGGCAGTGTGAAATCTCATGGAACCAGAAGTCCATTGTAACACAGCAAGGCTTCGTGAACCAAGGAACCATTGTGACACTATGGGGTCTTGGCAGGCCAAGGGGCAGTTGTGATACTGTGTGGCACCATGGAACCAAGGAGTCCATCGTGACACTGCAGGGCCCCTGGAACTAAGGATCCATGGAACAGTGGAGGACTCCACGGAACCAGAGGTCCATTGGGACATTGTGGGGCCTCATGGAATCCTGGAGGCCATGATGACACTTGGAGACCTTGTTGAATCAAGGGGTTCTGCAGGGCCTCATGGAACCAAGGAGACCCTTCTGACACTGTGAGTCCCCATGGAACCAAACATCCATTGTGATACTGCGGCAACCAAGGAGACCCCTGTGACACTGCAAGGCCTCATGGAAGCAAGGACCATTGGGTCACTCTGGAGCCCCATTGAAACAAGAGGCCAGTGTGACACATCTGGGCCTCATGGAACCAAGGATCCAATATGACACCACCACTGTGACACTGCAGGGTCCCATGGAAACAAGGGAACAGGGAACAGGTCTGGTTGGCTTGGCTTGACTGGTCCAACTGCCCTTGGCATGTTGAGGGTCTCTTCTCTTGTACCCCTGAAACGCTGGGGCTCTGGGCTTTCCTTGAAATGGAAAAGAACTGCTTTTCTCGTTGAAGTATCCATGGCCAAAATGGGATTCCCTCTCCAAAATTCCCAATATCCAGGGATTGCTCCCAGAAAAAAGCCGCCATTGCCAACAAGTCTGCCTGCCTTTGGCTTCCTGAGACCTGGGTCTCACATGCCTCATGAAACCTTGGAGAACATTGTGACACTGTTGGGCCATTGGAAATGCAGGAGCCATTGTGACATTGCAGGATACCATGGATCCAAGAGATCATTGTGAAACTATGGGGCCTTCTGAAATGCAGACATCATTGTGACACTGTGAGGACCCTGTGGCACCAAGGCCATCACTGTGGCTCTGCTGGGCTGCACAGTCCCAAGGGGCCAGTGTGGAGCAGCAGGGCTTTGTGGAACCAAGAGGCCATTGCTGCATTCCAGGGCGTTGTGGAAACAAAGAGCCGTTGTGATCCTGCAGGGCACCGTGGATCCATGGAGAGCATTGTGGAATTGCAAGGCCCCATGGAATCATGGAGACCATTGGGACACTGTGGGGCCCCACGGAACCAAAGGGCCACTGTGACCCTGCAGGGCCTCATGAAAGCCCAGGGCCACTGTGACACTGCAGAAGCAAGGAGAACATTGTGACACTGCAGGGCCTCATGGAACCAAGGGGAGATGGAACAGGTCTGGCTGGTTTGGCCTCCCAGGGGCCACCTGACAGGTCCAGCTGATCTTGGAATGCTGAGGGCTGCCTCTCATCAGCCCCTGGAGCACTGGGGCTTTGTGCTTTCCTTCCTATGGAAAAGAGCCATCTGTCTTCCCAGGTTCTCACAGCCAAAATTGATACTCCCCCTGAAAAATTCCCTATATGCAAGGGTTCTCCCTGACAAAAGCCGCCAGGACAGAGAGCTCTGGCTGGCTTTGGCCTCTGGTGTCACCTCTCATCTCAATGAAGCCCCGAGGAAAGTATTTGAACAGGTTTGACTACTGGAACATCAGTGGGTCTCTCATCCTCTGAAAAACTCAGATGATATTCTGATCATATGTGTCTTTTTTTCCTCAGTGTGTATTATGCATGAAATATTATTTTCAGCTACATAATATTATTCTTCTCACCCTACCAGTGTTATCTGACACAAAACCCCTCCTCTACATATGGATCCAGGTCACCTGTACATGCAAACAAAAGAGAGAATGCAGCAGGAATGATTTGTGTCTGCTCCCATCTTCTCTGGAGTTGGAGGTGCAGCCCCAGCACTTGGCAGGGCTCAAGGGCTCACAAGCTCAGCTCCCACACAGAGAATTTGCAGACCCTGGGCTGCTCTTCTTGGCCCCTGCACGCTCAGCCAGGCTGAGATGGACATTGATGGTTTCTGGGCCAGGCTCTCTGAGCCCAGCCCAGCTCCCTGCAAGCTCTGCCAGCTGCCCTGAGCTCTGGGCAGCACCAAGGGCCTCTCCCCAGCCCAGCCTAGCCAGCTCTGGCCCCACAGCTCTGCTCAGGCCAGGCTGCTCTGGCCACTGCCCCACTGCCTCAGCCCCTGGCAAGGGCACAGCAGCAGCTGCAGCTGCCACAGGACTCAGCCCCAGCCATGGGGGAAGGTGCTTGGCCAAGGCCAACCGAGGTTCCCTGGGTGCCCTGCTCCCCTCGGGCTGAGGTGCTGAGAGCTCTGCAGCCCCTGCTGCCATCCCATCTGCCCAGGGCAGCACAAGAGCCCCGGCCTTGGTGCCCTCAAGAGCTGGTCCTGCTCCAGGCCCAGGGCCCATGCCAAAGCTGGGGCAGCCACAAAGCTGTGCCCGTTTCTGTTCATTGCTGCTCTGATCAGGATGGATCCTCAGCACCTTGAAGTTTCCCATATGAATTTTACTTCTCCAGAGGCTTGTTCTGCCTTCAGCTTTTCAGTTCAGGAATTCAGAGCTGGAGGGGTCATTAACATTTTAAAACACTCTGACAAGACAAGACCTTGTGAATAATTTAATTTAAGGTCTACAAATTTTTGTGGTAATTAGACGGATTTCAGAGTCATATTTGAACTGAATCTACTATATTGAAAACAATGCAAAGATACTCTTTTTTCTTGTTAATTTTCTTTTCCTGTTTGTTAATTGATATCAGCAATTTCCTGTTGATATTGATCTTTGCACATCCTAATGCAGTGTGAATAGACATGAACATCAGGACCCTTTGTGGCTGACAATCAATCAGACTTTTTCCCGAACCCCTCCCTACCATTTCCCTCATCCAACCCCTGGGGCCATGAGCAGCCTTGTGCAAATCTGAGCTTCCTCCACTGAAGGCTGCATCTGCAGCTTTCAGCTCCTTGGTATCAACTCCCACCTGCTTTTTTGCAGAAGAAACTGCCTGAGACACACAGGGGATCTGTGCTCTCCATCCCCTCCTGGCTGGTACTGCCAGGCTGGCATGAGGAGCCCCTCAGCCTTCCCTGCTCCAGGCTGGACAAGCCCAGCTCCCTCAGCCTCTGCTCACAGCCCAAGAGCTCCAGCCCCACCTTGGAGGCCCTTCCCAGACCCTGCTCCAGCTGCCAGACATCTTTCCTGCCCTGGGACCCCAATCCAGGCCCCAGCGACCTGGATAATCCACGTCCTTGATGTCCTGGTCACACAGCCCAGCCCCTTGTCTCCATGTCAGTCTCTGGGGTGGATCCTGTGGAACATCCTTTGGTGGAGGCTGTGGCTCCAGGTGGGCCAGGGGGATACCAGGGGATAGGGGACCCTGCTGGGCATGAACAGCTTTGGACTTCTGGGGGGAAACTGTGAGGGGGGCCTGAGGCAGAGTGACCAACCCAGTGACCTCACACAGCCCTCCTGTGACATCACAGCCTGCTCAGTAATGACATAGTTTTTCCTCTGATATCGCTATGCTGGTCTTTGATGCCACAACCCACTCTGTGAAGTCACAAAGCCCTCCTGTGATGTCACACAGCCACCCTCCCCTGATGTCACAGCCAGCTCTGTGATGTCACAACCCATTATCTAAAGTCAGATAGCTGGTCTCTAATGTCACAGCCAACTCTATGATGTCATAATGTGCTCTGTGATGTCAGTCCTCTGTCCTGTGATGTCACACCTGTCTCTGTGATGTCACAGAGACAGCCTATGATGCCATAGTTGCTCAGTGACCTCGCATAACCCACTCTGTGATGTCATAGCCCACTCTGTGATCTCATGTCATCAGATGATAAATTGTCTATACCAGGTGAGCACACACAGTGCTGGTTCTCCAAAACCCCAGGCCTATGGAAACCAAACAATGCCCATTGTGTGAGAAGGGGAACTGAAATTCACCAGCCTCAGTGTCCTGTCAGCTCAGCCAGGCCCACTGGAACATTGGGGTCCCTGAGCACCAGGGTCCAGCAGAGAGACCCCCAGGACAGGAGAATGCATGGGTAAAGGGGAGGGGAAATATGTTAATGACTTTGGGGAAATGATTATCATATGTGTGTTTAGTCCAGTACAATCAATGAATATGTGTGCAAAATACAGAATATAAACAGAAACTTTCCTGTACTCAGCATGCACAGGTTTGGGAGGAGCTATCCCCCTGTGAATCCAGCCAAATAAAGAATGCTGCTTCTTAATGCTACACTGGGGTTATGGAGTTTTATTATTTTGCCAAATTTTTGGTAACAGACCCACTCCCAAGGAAAGCTCTTTCACAAACAGTAAAAGGGCTGGTGTTCACAAACAGAGAAGGGCTGGTGGGAGATGTGGTGGTTGAAGGCTGCCTGAGGCAAAGTCACCATGAAACAACAGTTTCCAATATTCTATGGAAGAAAGAGGGGCTGCAACAAAACTTCATCACTGGAATTACAGAGGGCAGACATTGGCTTATTCAGGGTGCAGATTTGGAGAGTACCAAATCAGATACTGACTTTTTAAGGGAAACAGTTCTTAAAAACAAAGTGTCCAGGAAGGATGGGCACACCTCAATAAAGAAAACTTGAGGGAGAAGGAGCAGCCTGTGCCTCTGTGCAAAAGTTGAGCCAGCTAACTATTGTCCTGGCTGGGCATGGAGCTTTTGTGGGAACTGAGGGAAAAAAGAGGGTGCATCACCTTCAGACAGAACATCAGGCATCTCAGGAAGTGTTTAAGGATGTTGTTAGGTCATGCAGAAAGAAAAGTAGAGTGGTAAATGGTCAATTAAAACATAACCCAGCCACTTCTGTGAAAAATAATAAAAACTGTTCTAAAATGTTCCTAATAGCATAAGGAGGGATAAGTAGAACATCTACACTTTATTGGAGGCAGTGGGGAATACAATAAGTAAGATAAGGAAATCTGAGCTGCTTAACACCTTCTTTGCTCCAATTTTCAAGAATAAGTCAAGTTGTCCTCAAAACAAGTGTTCTCCTGAGCTGGTAGATGGGCACAGGAAGCAGAACCGCCCCCTGTAATCCAGGAGGAAGAAGCTGTGGACCTGCTGAGCCACTCAGATGCTCACAGGTGTCTCTGGGAGCAGATGGGATCCATCCCAGGGGGATGAGGGAGCTGTGGATGAGCTCCCCAAGCTGCTCTCCATCATTTACCATCAGTGCTGGCTCAGCAGGGAGGTCCCAGAGGACTGGAGGTGCCAATGTGAGCCCATCCCCAAGAAGGGCTGGAAGGAGGAGCTGGGCAACTCCAGGCCTGTCAGCCTGACCTGGGTGCCCGGCAAGGTTATGGAACAGATCACCTTGAGTGCCATCACAGGGCACCCACAGGATGGCCAAGGGATCAGAGCCAGCCAGCGTGGATTTCAATGTCTGCACTGATGATCTGCATGAGGGGACTGAGTCCAGCATCAGCAAATTTGCAGATGACGCCAAACTGGGTGTGAGTGTGGATGTGCTGGAGGGTAGGAGGGCTCTGCACAGGGCCCTGGACAGGCTGGATCCAGGGCCCAAATCCAACAAAGTGAGGTTGAACAAGACCAAGTGCTGGGTCCTGCACTTTGGCCACAACAACCCCTGCAGTGCTACAGACTGGGGACAGAGTGGCCGGACAGCAGCCAGGCAGAAAGGGACCTGGGGGTACTGATGGACAGCAGGCTGGACATGAGCCAGCAGTGTGCCCAGGTGGGCAAGAAGGCCAATGGCTCCTGGCCTGGATCAGGAATGGTGTGGCCAGCAGGAGCAGGGCAGGGATTCTTCCCCTGTGCTCAGCACTGGTGAGGCCACACCTCAAATGCTGTGTCCAGTTCTGGGTCCCCAATTTAGAAAGGCCATGGAGGGGCCGGAGTGTGTCCAGAGAAGGGCAACAAGGCTGGTGAGAGGTCTGGAGCACAAGTCCTGTGAGGAGCAGCTAATGGAGCTAGGGTTGTTTATCCTGGAAAAGTGGAGGCTTAGGGAGACAAGGCGGTGTCAGGGCACAGGTTGGACTTGATGATCTCCACGGCCTTTTCCAGCCTTTCTGATTCTGAGATTCTCTGAAACCACCCTTGGAGCATTTGCAGGATGAGTCCTGTGCCTTTTCTTCAGCAGCTCCAGCAGCCCAGGTCCCTCAGCTTCTCCTGCCAGCCCCAAAGCCCATCCTGTCAGTCCTGTAGAGCCTCTGCAGCTCCTCCTCACTGCCCAGAACAGGGAGCCCCAGAGCCAGACACAGCAGCCCAGATGTGCCCCCCTGGCCTGGGGTGCCTCTGGCAAGGGAGCAGCACCAGGCACTGCAGCAGCCTGCAGACAATTCCTGCAGCACTTGTAGGATGATCCTGTGCCCAAGGGACGTTCCCATGGGGCCAAGTCAGGAACTGCAATGGGGTGTGGGGCCAGAGAGGAAAGGGCAAACAGGGATGGGCTGTTTGCAGGGCAGAAAAAAGGGGTGGGCAACAGGAAGAAATCTGTAGCAGGGAGAGCAAAGAAAGCAAAGGTGAAGCCAAGGAAATTCTGAGGGTAGTTTGGGGGTGGGTGCCAGGCAGCCCTGGCTCTGAGCAACAGCATCTGCAGTGGTACAGGAAACACCCAGCTCATGGGAACAAACTTTTTGTCTGACTGCAGAGGCCAGGACAAATCTGAGTGATTTCCATGCTGTCCCTCAGCCCTTACTGGCCCCAGGGGCTGATGGCATTTGTGCTCCCTCAGGTTCATGTGCCCACACCAACAGCATGGGGGTGCTCCCCCTGCTCTGTGCAATGCAAACAGGGGCTGCTGAGCCAGTGCTGCCGTGTCTGTGCCTGCAAGGATGGGGCACCTGTGTGAGCTGGGGGAGAGGCCAGGGCTGCAGGGGGGGATGTTGTTGGAAGCTCCATGAGGACGCTCTGCGATGCTGCCCTGTCCTGTGCAGCACACTGGGGATGGATCAGCCCCTGCTCTGCTGCTCCTTCCCAACTGCCCCAGGGCCCTTGCAGAGCCCCAGCCATGCTGTTTGCCCCCAGCCTGCCCAGAGCCAGCCTGGGGCTGTTCACGGGGCTTTTCTGTGCTGAGCGTCGGCCTGGGTGTGTTTTTGAGAGAGCCTGGGCAAGGAGCCTGGAGCCACCATGGCGTGGCCTGAGGCGTCAGTGCTGCCCCAGCAGTGCCCATGGCCTGTCCCTGCTGCAGCCTCGGCACTGCCACCCCCAGGGCTGTGCCCGGCCCCGAGAGCACTCAGGCCCTACAACAACACCAGGGCCACCAGGGCAGCGGGGCAGGGCCACAGCAGCAGAACTGGCAACACCAAGTGCGGCTGCTGCTGGGCACAGCTTCTGGGCCTGCACTGATCTGCCCCCAGCTCTGCACACAGACATTGCTGCTGCAGCTCCAGAGAAGAGAACAGAAGGGGCATCTCTGGTGAAAACAATGCTGGGAGATCGTTTCGTTCCTTCAAAGCCACCAAGAGACCAGCTCCTCACTGATGCAGTCTGGGGCCACGGTTAAAGTGGAGGGAAACAAAAGAAGAAATGGCACAAGGAATGACAGTCCTTTGTAGAAAATAGGAAAAAAAAAAAAAAACCAAAGGAAAAAACACCCGCAACCAAACCAACAACAAGTATCAAAGATGATTTTTATTATAAGTTTTTATTTAAGAACTTGGAAATTGGCCAGCAGTTTAATGTTTCTGAAAAGCATCCAGTCATCAGTCTCCACACTGCAGCCTTGAGCTCCTGGTTCCTCAGGGTGTAGATGATGGGACTAAGGACTGGAGACACCGCTGAGTACAGAACTGACACTGACAGATCCAGGGATGGGGATGAGATGGAGGGGGGCTTCAGGTGGGCAAATGCTGCAATGCTGAGAAACAGGGAGACCACAACCGGGTGAGGGAGGCAGGTGGCAAAGGCTTTGTGCCGTCCCTGCTAAGAGGGGATCCTCAGCACGGCCCTGATGATCTGCACATACGAGAAAACAATGAACACAAAGCAGCCAAATGCTAAACAGACACTGACAGCAAGAAGCCCAAGTTCCCTGAGGCAGGATTTGGAGCAGGAGAGTTTGAGGATCTGGAGAACTTCACAGAAGAACTGGCCCAGGGCATTTCCATGGAACAGGGGCAATGAAAATGTATTGGCTGTGTGCAGCAGAGCATTGAGAAAGCCACTGGCCCAGGCAGCTGCTGCCATGTGGGCACAAGCTCTGCTGCCCAGGAGGGTCCTGTAGTGCAGGGGTTTGCAGATGGACACGTAGTGGTCATAGGACATGACAGTCAGGAGGAAATACTCTGCTGAGAGGAAAAACAAAAAGAAAAACACCTGTGCAGCACATCCTTTGTAGGAGATGGTGCTGGTGTGCCAGAGGGAATTGTGCATGGCTTTGGGGACAGTGGTGCAGATGGAGCCCAGGTCGCTGAGGGCCAGGTTCAGCAGGAAGAAGAACATGGGTGTGTGCAGGTGGTGGCCTCAGGCTACGGTACTGATGATGAGGCCATTGCCCAGGAGGGCAGCCAGGGAGATGCCCAGCAAGAGGCAGAAGTGCAGGAGCTGCAGCTGCCGTGTGTCTGCCAATGCCAGCAGGAGGAAGTGCCTGATGGAGCTGCTGTTGGACATTCCTTCACTCTGGGCATGGTGCACTGTTGAAAAAGACATTGACAAGCTTGGACAGATTTCCTTTTTGATTTCAGGCTTGTGCTCCTTCTGAGTTACTGCTTTACTTTCAGCATTGCACTCAGCCTGAATACTGGGGAGACCTGAGGGAAAACAGGGCTCCCTGTGCCACAGGGCAGTCAGACCTGCTGGAACCACACAGGTGCCCTTTGTTCATTTAACCTCTCTCTATTTCACCGTGATCACGCTTTAATATTTTTTGAAAAATGAAGTAGACTTTTTGAATTCTCCAGCTGAATTTTTTTTTCCAAACCCTTCTCTCTTTCCCTATGCATATGAACAGGAAAGGTTACCAAGGGCTGGTCTGGCTCTCTGCTGCCTCGAGTTGTGCCTACTGGGAACTGTTTCTCTCTATCCAAGCCTTGTCCCTTCCTGTGCTGCCAGGGCCCAGCCCTGCCCTGGGGTCCCAACTCTGTCCTGCAGACACCTCCCAGCACAGGGCACTGCCCAGGGGCCTCCCTGGCAGCAGGGCCTTAAGGGCAGGCCGGACAAACAGAGATGCTGCAAGCCAAGGTGCTGCTGCTGCTGCTGTCTGTAGGGAGAGGAGGCTGAGGAGGCACTTTCTGAGGGAGATCTGAGGCCCATCTGCTGATGCCCAGGCTGACAGTGCAGGAGTCTCAGTGACACAGCCAAAGCTGACAGCCCCTTTCCTTTCCCTTGAGGAGAAAGCTGAGAGCAGCCCTGGCCATGCAGCACCATCTCCACAGCAGGAGGAATCTGCCCTGATGGGGGTGGCTCCTTCCACCTCCAACTTCTCCCCTGCAGTGTCCATGGGGAGCTGCCAGGCAGGCTGAGAGCTGCCCCTTGCAGGTAGCACATGCCTGGGCTGGCCAAGAGCTCTGAGGGCTGCAGGAGCTGCTCTGCAGGACAGCCCTGGGCAGTCCTGGCTGCAGCCTCACCTCCTGCAGCTGTCCCTGGCAGCAGGAGCCATCCTGACCTGTCCCTGTGATGGTGCCCAGGGCAGCCCCGCTCTGCAGCACATCCTTCTCCTCCTCCTGCTCCTGTGCCAGAGAGAAACTCGGAGAGTCCTCCATCTTCTGCCTACACAGGAGAATCATCTACCGACACAGGAGAATCATCTATCGATGGTATTAAGCACCTCTTACAGGTGCTTTTTTCTTTCATGGGCATCCCCAAGGAGCTGAAAACTGATAATGGGCCTGCTTATAAATCCAAGGAATTCGGGAGCTTCCTGCAGCAATGGGGAGTAGAGCACAAAACTGGCATCCCCTACTCCCCTACAGGTCAAGCCATTGGAGAAAGAACTCACTGTGATATAAAAAGGGTCCTGGACCAGCAACAACAGGTTCTGAAGGTAGAACCTCCCCACATCCGGTTATCCAGGGCGCTATTCACAATAAATTTTCTGAATTGTTCTTTTGACAGCCTGAACCCACCCATCCTACGCCACTTTGGGGGGAGCAATCATATGTTAATGAAAGAAAAACCTCCAGTTTTAGTAAAGGACCCTGAGACTTGGAAAATGGTGGGACCTTACAAATTAGTTACTTGGGGACGTGGATATGCCTGTGTGCCCACCCCCTCTGGTTTAAGGTGGGTTCCTTCCAAATGGGTAAAGCCCTATGTTCCCAAGGTGTCAGAGAAATCTACAGAAGCACCCCAGGTTGCTCATGCTGCCTGGAGAAGAAAACGCCGCACGTGTTCTCTGGAGGAAATTCCATTTAAGCCTCCTATCTGGAATAGTTTGTAATATATGTTTGTTTCAAGTTTTTGTACCAGTTTAGATCCCACTGTTCATGTGTAGCCTCGAGACGCCATGAGACCGAGCCTGCTTCTCGTCCTACTCGTGATCATCCCTCCTGCGATCTCCTGCATAGTGCCACAGCCCAAACCACATATGGACTACCTTGACAAAGACTCTCGGACATCAACAGAGAAACTGACAACTGGCTAAATGGACTGTTCAAAGGCTGGGGACTCTCGGGCTGGTTGGGATCTATTCTGAAAACTGTGTTTTTAGTGCTGTTTATTTTTTCTATAGTTTTGTAATTGTTAGCATTGTTTTTGGACTAATCAAACACATGGTTCTCAAGTTAATTTCAAGCTCATCTCCCCCTCCTGAGGTCTACCATTTGGAAGCCCTCAGTGCTCCAATGGATGACCTGGAAGCCTCAGTGGAAAACACTGACCCTCCTGTAGAGGAAGAACTGATTTACCAACCATGGTTTGGCAATCATTCTGCACCACAAACACAGTCCTCTTCTTTTTAAACAAAACTAGGGGGAGATTTTGCAGTGTGTTGTAAACTTCCTTCCCCAGGTATGCCAGTACCTCTCTTCCCCTTCCCCCCTCGCCCCCTGCTGGGCTGTCAATCAAGTTTAACATTCCAGCAAGGCGTCGTGTGGTTGGTCAAGTTCAAAGGATGCCCCTATGCCCAGAGGTCATTGGCCTGTCTAGGTGTCATCCCCCCCTGAGACCCTGCCCCTCTCACCTGGTTGGGTGGCTCACCTGTTCCCTCCCCTTCCCCTGTCCCTGAGCTTAAAAAGGTGATCAGGCCATGTGGTCGGGATTCTGTTGGAGCAGTTGCTCACGTTCAGACCTCTGTAACCATGGAATAAACCTCTGGATAGAAACCCTCCAGTAGAATCCATCTCCTTTTCCTCTTCACCATCGCCTGAAGCTTTCCTCCTGAGGTGAAAGGAGTTCCTAACAAGCCTGGACTTGTTCAGTGCCCAGCTGCCACCACCAGCAAGCTAAAGGTATCTCTGGGGTGATAACACCACAGTTGGTGCCTTTGGCCCAGCAGCAAGGGTCAGACTGGCCCAGGCACATTCGCCCAGGTGGAGGGGAATTGAAGTTTCTCTTCAAAAGACTCTGTTCACCAAGGTTGGGGGAGACCTGATAATCTTAACATATACAGATTGGGAGTGGCCAGAAGATGCACAGGAGGCAAATGAACATTAATGAACATCACCTCCAGTGTGGTGAGACACCTGGACTGGGAAAAGATTGAGAAGGGAATCAAAGAATGAGGACTTAATTGACATCAGAGGCGAATGGAGCAATCATCAATAGGAGATCAAATACTAAGAATTGTGTAATTTAAGAGCAAAGAACATTAATTTCTTTGAGTTTTGTCTGTCTAAGCATATGAGAAACATAGTAAAAAGCAATGTGTGATTGAATGATTTTCACTGTGCAACCCGGACATGTGTGGATGGAATGGTTTCTATTGCACGTGCTGCCCACAATAACATCCTGGCAAGAATAAAGTAATGCCAAAATTCTGTAACACTGAGAAGATGATGTTGGAGTTTCTGTTTTTCATGCAGTTTCAGTGTCAGTCCCAGTGAGGTCCATCACCAACACAGGCTCCTCCTGGACTCTTTAGAGAACTGGAGGCCACGACTGCACAGACCTCTCAGAGACTCCAAGGCAAATGCCA